>NW_027361711.1:21875000-23247500 GCF_039654945.1 Dendrobates tinctorius | reverse complement strand
GGGTTGGACCAGATGGCCCAGGATGTCCCTTCCAACTCTACGATTCTATGAAATGGGGACCTTTTGATTGTGAGAGAGAAAATAGGAAGCTGTCTCTAGCAGTAGGGAGAGTTGGCAAACATCTATTGGGAAACATCGATTGTTGGGGCATTAGTAATAGTTTGCGAGGGAAGTGGGCATAGAGAACAGTCTCTGGGGGAAAGGAGCAATGAGAGCAGTCTGTAAGAAAGAAGAGGCACAGACTTTATAGTCATCCATGGAGGCCTCCACAGAGGTGGGTGGCCCTTTATTACTTGGCTGTATGGGACCTAAAAATTTTGATTGGTGGCCCTGATGCCTTCAAATTTTATCAGTGTTAATTTTCAGCCACAAATTCTATGGGGCCACTGTTTTTCATTTCAGAGATACAGTTGGGTAGGAAGACTTTCCACGACAATTCCTCAGGAATATTAGGCAAATTAGCACTCCTACCAAAGTAATAAAAATGTCTTTCTAGGAGCTCTCTCTTGTACGACTCACAACATTAGCTGGATTTCTACAAAGAGAAAATGCACCCCACAGATTCGTCTCAGCCAAATAAACAATACTTTTTTCAGAACAGAAAAGAATTGCATTACAGCCTTCTACGGATAGTTGTCTCATTTTATAGATATATCTCAAAGTTTCATAGAGAATCTGCTACTAGATTTTATAATCCAACCTGCAAACTATTAAATGGATCTTTTAGACTTGACAAGGTTGGACAAAATCCATGTCAAAATGGCAGTTTTATCCTAAGGAATCGATTTGTATTCAATCTTCACCAACCCAACCTAACTGACAAACTGAAGGTTACACTGAGCAATGTGAGATTTCAACAGGAGCTGTAAGGAGGAACATGTGAGGATCTGTCAATCTGTCTTGACAGGCAGAGATTGAGTTTAAACCTTCAAATAGGATTGCATGGCCGTTCGTTATGACAATGATTTTCAATCAAGTACATCAGGTCGAAGAGATGTATTTAATAATGTATGCAGTTTAGGTTGTGAAATCTAGTAACAGATCCTCATTGTTGGGTCAGACCAGGGTCAGTTTTAGACAAAGTGGGGTCCCAAATGCTAACATATTGCACCATCACATAGAAACATTTCGGTTCTATTTACATGCGCTGAATTCAGACTGTTAAACTAGCGTGATCGATAATATTGAAGTTGTTTGACACTTGTTCCCGTGTTTCTTTACACCGACTGAAGAAGAATGATGAGGACAGATAGTCCTCAATACAGTATAACGCAGATCCCATATAGTACATATAGTATAATGCACTCCCCATGGTCCTTGATAGAGTATACTGAAGCCTCTCTCAGAGTATACTGTAGCCACCCTCAGAGTATACTGCAGTCCCCCTCAATGTATAATGCAGCACCCTCACAGTATAATGCAGCCCCCACTTGGAGTATAATGCAGCCCTCCCCACACCCAGTATAATGTAATCCCCTCCTAGAGTGAAATGTAATACCTTCATAGAATATAATGCAGCTCCTTCAGAGTTTAATGCAGCCCCCTCAGAGTATATTGCAGCATCCCTACACACACAATATAATGCAGCCCCTCAGAGTATAATGCAGCCTCCTCAGAGTACAATGCAGCTCCTCCACGCATACACACAGTATAATGCACCCGCTGAGCACAAGCAGAAGGGAAGTGGTGGGAGAGGGAGCTTCATCTGATGCTCTCTTTTGCATCTCTGCTTTCAACTGTATCAGCATTAAATGCACAATGAGGTTGGGGAGCGGTGCCAGGCCCCTCTTACTCACAGGCCGCATAGCAGCCATGTGGTGTGCCGCTATTTGCGGCACACCATTGGCTGGGGGCCGCTGGAGGGGTAGGGGCCTTGGCAGCTGCCTGATCCTGGTCTGCTTGCCGCTAACGCTGGCCCTGGGTCAGACATTGAAATACAAGGTATCTAGGAAGAAATAATTTTTCAGTTTAAACTTCAGTGCATCCTACAAAGAACAATGACTAGAAAGACCATAATTTCACTTACAATGTATTACCATCTTTTCAGTTAGCCATTAAAAGGTATCAACTACTGAGGACTCTCAATCCTGAATATTTTTCTATCCACTGGCTAACACGGTACAAAGATATACATCTTTCCTGTATCATAATTTCACTTGTGATTCTCAGCAGCATATGAAGCCAGTAAAAGTTATTGGTTAAGCGTATAGCCTTCAACACTTCCCTTAAATATTTTTCCTCTGTACTATGGGTGATGAGTGACTTGGATCGCTTAGATTTTCGTCTCCCCATTGTAATGTGTAGAATTTATATGCCCAAGCTAAACATAGGTCAGATTACAGGAAAAGTAAGAATGGCAAATGCTAAGGGACATTCACTATCTACTACCGCCTCCACCCTTCTCAGGTTCGATCACAGTATGTACATTAGGCAGAATATGGCACTATTATTAGGCCCCACTAGGCTTTCATTGCATTTTCCATTTAACATTTTACTAAAACACTGATTGAAAACTGATGGAGGAGCTAATCCTTCTGTTTTCATCTGGATCACTCCCACCTGTCCAGTACATCAACTGTTACAGAAGAGGGGCCCAAGCACCAGACCTGGGGGTGAATCATAATGTTTGATGTAACATTGTTACCATGCCAGGCCATGTCTGGGTGAAAATGGAGTTGAGCGTGAAAAAACTTGATGACAACTGATATATTTTTGCATCAGCTTTGGCATCAGACTGAGCCTGGTGCAACTGACCTACAGCCCAATTATCACACCCTATAATATTATTTCTTTAAGGCCGTGGTCACATTAGCATATAGCATCTGATGTGAGAGCATTGGATGCGATATGCTAATGACACTCTGCTCAAACACTGCTGCGAGCATGAGCCAAGTTTCATTTTACTGTGATCCGATCTTCTCGCATGCGAAAATCGGATCACAATCGAGGAGAAGGAGAGATTAATCTCTCCATCTTCCCTATTGCCTGTCTCACCGTATATTGGACTGCACTTGGATGACATTGCATTCCTTTGTATAATATATCAGTGTGAGCAAGCCCTAAAATGTACAGCCTTTTATTTAGGAATTTTGGTAACATACTGTGATGTTAAGGGGACTTTAGTAGACACCTCATGCGCTTCTAGTTGTCCACTAGTAATTTATGAAAAAATATATATTTTGCATGTATTGTTCTGAATTTTTAAAAAAAATATTGGAATTGTATGAATTTTATCCTTTACTAAGGCTGGATTCAGATGCAAGAAATTGTACTCATAACCAAATACGGATCTCAGTTTCATGAGTGTTTTGATCAGATTGTCATCAGAGTTTGGTCAGTGTGCCATTTTTTACCATCAGACTTTGATCAGAGTTTCATAAGTTTTTCTTGCATGAAAAAAACATGATGGTGGTGTTTGAAGTTTCTCAAAACAAAGAGTCAATGAAAAACGAACAGCACACAGATAGAATCCAAGTGCAGTTGGATTTTTTCACGTGCCCATGAACTTGAATTAACAAGTTTGATCCAAGACTGATAAAAATTGGACAAAATTGCACTGTTATGTATAGAGAAAATCACGATGTATGAAAGCCAGCCATGGGCTGGCTTTCTCAGGAGGATTATAACGACAGGCATGTGGGCCATCAGCAGACCCCCAGCTGTCATGACAACCCATCAGCATCCCATGATCAAGTCTAGGGTGTTCCAATGGGCATATGAAATGACATGACCACCTGCTGGCATGTGTTAAATGCTGCTGTCAGAGATTGGCAGTCGGATTTAACAGCCGTGGGTGGAGCTCTGCTGTTAAAGGCACGTGATGTCTGATTAAATTAGCCATCATCTGCTGGGAAAGATGTGAGCTCAGTGTGCAAGCCTGCATCAAAGGCAGTGACATGTCATATGACATACATGTATGTCACATGTTGTGAAAGAGTTCAGGTTAAGGTTAAGTTCACAGTTATGTTCAGCGTTCTGTTTTTCTGTTCTGTAGGAACAAATAAAAAATTCTTGAAGAAAATGGATCTGTCTCCTATTGGACACAAACAGCCCCTGATGGACCCCACTAATGACAATAGGATTTGTTTGGTTTTTACAAGTGAATTTTTTGGGAAGAAATGAAAACAGAGATGCCTGATCTAGAGCATGCTATGTTTTTTTATATACACTACAGAAAAAGAGGCCCAAAAATTCACATTTCCCTAACTTGTGGTATAAAGATAAGGAAATTCAGAATTTCAAAATCTCCCTCAAAAGTAGTGTAAAAAAGTGTCTTTAGATTTATACGCAGTACTTTTCAGCTTAGAGCTCCCTCTTCTGTGTAATTTAAAGAATACATTGTAACACTTCTCAGTCTCATTTTTATCTATTAATTACATCCTTGGCACAATATATTTGTGCTACAAGTCAAGTATACAGAGGAATCCGAAATACCAAGATATATGATGGTATTTCGGAATATTTTTGAGATTATTAGGATAATAAAAGCTTGATAAGCCTTGCTAGTCCAACTTAATTTCCCAATGGAAGGTGTGACAAACTCCATGAATACGGAAAGATTTAAGGTACCATTCTGCTTGTAATGTTCACAAGGCAATAGTTAACAGAATTTAAATATCTTCATTTAAAATCAAAGGAAATTTACTTTTTTAGAAGGAAATTTTCTTTAGAGTGAAAAGATAACCTTGAAACCGCCTTTACGATCTTGGATGTATCATATATCTTGGCTGGGAAGGGGTTAACGACATAGCCAAGACATATCCATACGTCCTATCAGGTGGTCAAAAGAGTTGTGCAAGAGCGATTGCCACCGGCGGTTCAGCTGACGTGAAAGCTGACACTCATCTTTCACTGCAAGAAGCAATGCCCACCTGGCTGTTTAACCCCCTCAATCCTGAGATCAATATCAATCACAGCATTTAGAAGGAAGGAAGAGGGAGGGGACTCCATTTCCCCTCTGATCGGTGCTCCCGTCATCGTTGCCATGATGACCCGAGGTTGTCATGGCGACATCCAGATCACCAGGCTATGGAAAGACTTTTAGACCTTGTTCAGAGCATGGTCTAATAGACTTCTGTCAATGCAGCACTGACAGGTATAAAGCATTGCAATTCTGTTCCATTTCAATGCTTTTTTACAGCGATCACAGTACTAAAAGTTAATGCTCAGTAGAGGGAATAAGTGAAAACGTTTTAAAAAGTTGGAAAAATATTTTTACTAAATAATTTAAAAAATTATACCCATAAATATGTATTTTGATGTAAAAAAACAATTTATCACATGCAGAATGGCATAAAAAAAACCAAAAATTATTCCTGGATTGCTGCTTTTTGTTCATTCTGACTCCAAAAAATCAATAATAAAAAGTGATCGAAAAACATAATTTAACCAAAACAGGTACCCTTGAAAATGTCAACTCGTCCTGTAAAAAGCAAACCCTCACATTACTCTGTCGATGGCGATGCATAAACTTTACTTTTTCAAAAAAAAGCATCTTTTGGTGTGTGACAGCAGCCAAGAATAAAAACTATATACCCGAAGAATAAAGTCGCCTAATCACTTATAGTGCATGAGAAAGAGCGTAAAAAAAAACAAAAACCTATTCTTTACCTGATTTTCATTTGTTCATTCTGAGTAAGGCTTGGCTCACATTCATCCTGAGCTATATGCTGAACGCTTACACCGGATTGTCCGTGTAAATCTCTAAAATACTTGAGTCAGACGGAACCCCCAGTGTAACATTTATTTTAATGAGGCAGAAGGGGACACTGTGAATGTCGTCTGGCCTATGATACGGTGATGTCTCTCTTTTTAGGAGTACATAAAAGTGCTGTTTTGTGCACTTGTGAAAATAACGACAATGCTGAACAGAGTCCAGATGGAGTCCAGAGTAACTCTGCTGCCTCATTATCGTGAATTAATCCTTCAGGGTTTCACCTGAATCACGTCACTCGGAGATTTAGATGGAAACCTCAATGTAAGTGCACAGTGTGGAGCACAGGATAAATGTAATCCAAAATGTTATGTAAAATGTTCCCAACAAAAGCTTCAAATCAATCCACAGAAAAAGCAAGTACCCACTCAGGTCTGTCATCTATTAACAGAAATATAGGTGGCTTCCATGTTACTGGTAGCACAAAGGCTCTAGAAAAGCGATATGGCTCCTTGCCCCCCAAAAGAAATTCAGCAAATTTTGTGCTCCCAAATCCAAATGCCCCCTCCCTTCTGAGCCCTACAGTGTGCCTAAACCATATTTACCAACCACAAGTTTGACATTTCTGTTGCAATGAGAGCCCACCTAACTTACAAGTGCATGTCTCTAGAAACATACGCTAGGCATAATGTACTTAGCAATACAATGTACGTGCACTACAATGTACGGGAACTTCAATGTACTGGGCAATATAATACACAGGCAGTACAAAAGCAGATTTGCAATTTTCACTCAGCGACATTCACTGTTGCATGTGTCTGGAAAACACTCATGGAGTCAAATCATCACTACATCTGTAGATAAATTCCCAAAGGGGTATATTTCCAAAATAGGGTCACTTGAGGGGGTATTTTGCTCTTCTAGCACTTAGGGGCTCTGTATACTGTATATGGAGTTCTCAAACTGTTCTAGGAAAATCTGAGCTCTAGGAGGCAAATCGCACTCCGTTCCTCCCAAGTCTCGCCTTATGGATAAGTAACACTGTAGAACCACATATGGGGTATTTCTACAATCAGCAAAAATTGTATGGCACATTTTGGTAGCATTTCTACCCTTTTTGCCCTTGTGAAAATGTAAAATATGGGGCTAAATTTTGGGGGGGTAAAATTGTATTATATTTTTTCTTCACTGACAAATGTTACAAAATTCAGTGACAAGCCTGTGGTGTTAATATGGTCACTGAAACCCTAGATGAATTAATTGAGAGGTGTAGTTTGTAAAATGGGGTCACTTAGGGGGTTTTGCTGTTTTGGCACCTCAGTGGGTCATGGCACCCGCAAACAATAACAGTAAAATCTGCACTATAATATGCTCTTCTTCCCTTCTGAGCTTTTCACTGTGCATAAAAAATAGCTCCCGATTACATGTAGGGTATTGACATATGCAGGAGAAATTGCAAAACAAATTGTGGTCCATTTTTTGCTGCTAGGGGCTAAAACAACATTTTAGTGGTAAAAATGTAATTTATTCTTTCTTTACAGCCGAATGGTAAAAAATTCTGTGAGACACATGTGGTGTCAAGATACTCACTGCAACCCTAGATGAATTCATTGAGAGGTGTAATTTGTAATATTATGTCACATATGGGGGGGTTTGGGGGATTTCTGTGGTTCTGACAACTCAGGGGCTCTGCCAATGTGACATGGCACCTTCAAACCATTCCAGCAATATCGGGACTCCATTATGATGCTTCTTCTTCTCTGACCTTTGCACTGTGCTTCTAAAGTAGTTTTTGACAACATATTGGGTATCGGTATAATCAGGAGAAATTGCACAACAAATTTTGGGGTTCATATTCTCCTGCTACTCATGTGAAAATGAAGGAAATTGAGGCTGAAACAACATTTTTGTGGAAAAAAATATTTTTTCATTTTCACAGTTCACCATTGTAAAGTTCGGTGAAGCACCTGTGAGTTCAAGGTGCTCACCATATATCTAGATAAATTTGTTGAGAGGTCTAGTTTAAAAATTGTGGTTGCTTTTGGGGGATTTCCTCTGTTTATGCACATCAGGGACTCTTCAAAAGCGACATGACGCCTGCAGACCATTCCATCAAAGTCTGCATTACAAAACATCACTTGTTCTTTTCCAAGCCCTGCAGTGTGCCCAAAGAGTAGTTTTTTCCCAACTATGGGATATCAGCATTCTCCGTAT
The DNA here is from genome assembly GCF_039654945.1 of Dendrobates tinctorius. NCBI lineage: Eukaryota > Metazoa > Chordata > Amphibia > Anura > Dendrobatidae > Dendrobates > Dendrobates tinctorius. The sequence continues at coordinate 23,239,633 of NW_027361711.1, read as the reverse complement.
GAATTACACAAAAAATTTTGGGGTCCATTTTCTCATGTTACCCTTGTGAAAATAAAAACAATTGGGGATAAAACAACATTTTTGCAGGAAAAAATGTAACTTTTTATTTTTAAGGCTCAACGTTAAAAACTTATGTGAAGCACCTGGAGGTTCAATGTGCTCATCACAAACTTAGATAAATTTCTTGACATGTCTAGTTTCCAAAATGGGGTCTCTTGTATGATGAGCTCCATTTTTTAGGCACGTAAGGGGCACTCCAAATGCAACATGGTGTCAGCTCTCGGTTGCAGCCAATTTTGCGTTCATAAAGTCAAGCGGTGCTCCTTCTCTTCTGAGCCCTACCATGCACCCAAACAGTAGTTTTCTTCCACTTATGGGGTGTATGCGTACTCATGAGACACTGCACAACAAATTTTGAGTTCCATTTTATCCTGTTATCCTCATAAAAATAAAAAAATTGGCACTAAAACAACATTTTTGTGGGAAAAATGTGACTTTTTATTTTCATGGCACAATGTTATAAAATTCTATGAAACACCTGGGGATTCAAACAGTACACAACAGCATCAGCATACTCAGGAGAAATTGCACAAACAATTTTGGGTTGCATTTTCTCGTTACCCTTGCAAAAATAAAAAATTTGCGGCATTTTTACGAAAAAAAAAATAAAATGTTAATTTTTTCTTTCCACGCTGCTTAAATTCCTGTGAAGCCCACAAATAGTTAATAAACTTCTTGAATGTGGGTTTCAGCACTTTTAGGGATGCAGTTTTTAGAATGGTGTCACTTTTGGTATTTTCTGTCATATGGGCCCCCCAAAGTCACTTGACACGTGATGCGGTCCCTAAAGAAATAATTTTGTAATTTATATTGGAAAAATGAGAAATCAACTTTTAACCCTTCTAACTTTCTAACAAAAATAATTATGTTTAAAAAATGATTCAGAAATAAAGTACACACATATGACATTTTATTTATTAACTATTTTGTGTGACACAATTCTCTCATTTAAGGTCATAAGTAGAGTTGAGCGAAACGAGTCGGTCAAATTGATAAGTTGCCGACTTTCGCTAAAGTCGGGTTTTTCCGATCGAAACCTGACCATAGCGTGAAGTCGGCCATGAGGTCGCCGACCCGCGCGCCAAAGGCACATTTCCCTAGATGCTTCCAGCGCCTTTTCTCAGCCAATCATCAAGGACTCTGTCACGATGACCTGTCTTGTGTGACGCGACCCGCAGGCCGGTAACTAAAACAACAAGACGCAGCACGTGATACTGTCCTGTGTGACATGGCCCGCAGGCCGGTAACTAAAACAACAAGAAGCCGGGAAAGGGGAAACAGTTACAACGGCGGGCCATGCGATAGGGAAGGGGGACGTGGAGACCTCCTGCACTCCCCTGAGTCAGTGTCCCTAACGCTCCTAGCGTTCCCTATGCTGGTTCCGCACCGGGCGCCGCTCAGGAACCTGTGGCCCTAGCACACCCTACACCTATCCCTTGCTAGGGAGCTGTTGGCGCAGGCACTGGCCCCACCGCTGTACTAATACACACTAAGGAAAAACACAAACAGGGAAACACCACTTAGCTTTACTCTGTTGCTCTTGCTCCTGGCAACAGAGTCCACCACCAGAATGCAGCTCTCCTCCTGAATCGCTGCCACCAAGCTCTGTCAGAGCTACAAGGAAATCCCCTATGACTACTTCCACACCAGGGCTAAGACAGTGCTGCAAGGAACGCTCTCCAGCTCTTTCCTCCACCAAGGATGATTGAAATGAACACTATCACCAACACTGATTGCAACACCTGTGACTCTTTTATAGGTAAGAGCCAGCAATCACACCTGCATTATAATCATGTGCACTTAATTAAAGAAACAAGAGTGCAATGATGCTCACCACCACCGGAGGCAAACTTAGAACAAACGACACCTCAGTGCAATAACCCTAATGGCCACTGGGGGCAAAACCATCTCTAAGCACAGCTTGAGAAAAAAAAAGGTTACTAGTGCATTATATCAGTCCTGATCCAGCATGGATCATGACAGACGCACACTGTGGGCAACGCAATAACATCGGCAGTGGCCACCACCATCTTAGAGAAGGGCATTCGTGTGACTGGCTAGCTTTATGGGGCATCACAGTGGCTATAAAAGCCCTGACCGCCGACTGCCATTTTACTTCTGCCGGTCTTAGCAGAGGGAGAGGTTGCTGCCACTGATTCTCAATAGAGAGAGTGTTAGGCAACAAAGAAAAAAAAAAACTGTGCTTCTTCTGATAGCGATTTCAACTGTACATTTAGTGTGCAGTGACAGGGGAGGATTTTTGTGTGTGCAGCAGCGTTAGTGGTTATTAGGCTGCCTTATAAGGCTACCTGATAGCTGCATTGCTGTGTGCACACTGCTGTGCACACTGCTTTTTTAAAAGCAAATTTATTCTGATTTTCTCCACAGTAACAGAGCATTCATTTTTTCACACACCGTATAGAGGTGTACGCTCCTCACACACTGCCGTGTACCGGCTGGTATCACGGACATATACATGCTATCTGTGTATGACTCTAAAAAAAATAGACAGATTTAAAATTTTCCATACATACACCATATAGAACTGTCCGCTTGTCAAACAGTATCGTATATCTGCTGTTTGAATACAGTCAAATCTATACAGAGACAGCTTGTGTGTGTGACTCCATAAAAATATAGACGGAGATATAAAATTTTCCATACATACACCGTATAAAACTGACCGCTTGTCAAACAGTATCGTATATCTGCTGCTTGATCACGGTCAAATCTATACAGAGACAGCGTGTGTGTGAGTGTGTAAATACATAGACGGACTTTTCCATTTTTCCATACACCATATAGAGCTGTCCGCTTCTCTAACAGTATCGTATATCTGCTGTTGACTCTGTCAAAAAATAGAAGGAGATTTAAAATTTTCCATACATACATTGTATAGAGCTGTCCGCTTCACAAACAGTATAGTATATCTGGCGTTTGTCTTACGGTCAAATCTATACAGACACAGCGTGAGTGTGTGACTCCATAAAAAAATAGACGGAGAGTTAAAATTTTCCTTACATACACCGTATAGAGCTGTACGCTCCTCACACACTACCGTGTACTGGCTGGTATCACGGACAAATACATGCTATCTGGGTGTGGCTCATTTTTCCATACATACACCGTATATAGCTGTCCGCTTCTGATACAGTACCGTATATCTACTGGATGGATTACAGTCAAATACATACTGGGAGAGCGTCTGTGACTAAGGAAATATATACGGAGATTTAAATTTTTACCTACATCTTATACAGCTGTACGCACCTCATACAGTACCATATATCTGCTGGTATTTTTGTTACATTTTCACAAACATGAGGAAGTACGGTGGAAGAGGCCGCGAACGTGGGTGGGGGGGCAGCTGGTATTGATGGTGGTGGTGGTGCATCTGCTGGTTATGCCAAAAGCACAATAGCAGCTAAGGCAGGAGGTGTTGAGCCTGCGTCATGGTCTGGCACAAGGCCTGTAACACTGAGTCGTCAGTGCAGGGTTCTGGTCAGGAAAAACACCTTTCCTTGCATCCTTCACCTCCACCAAAAGTGAAGGATGCGGCAGCCCACACTTCAGATTACTCCATGGAGCTCTTTTCACATACCATGCCTGGGTTATCCAGTTAAATCCTGAATTCCCCATTCCAAGATGAATCTGATATGGAGTGCACTGATGCACAGCCACTGCTAGATGATTCTGCTTGTACATTGACCCACAGCACTACATTGCCCTCGCAGTCTACTGAGCCAGAATCTGACCCTGATGAAACTCAGGTGTCCTTTCCCGCATACTATACCACCTTACACGGTGACACAGAGGAAGGTGCAGATGAAATTGATGAGGAAGTGATGGATGACCCAGTTGTTGACCCGGATTGGCATCCATTGGGGGAAAAGTGTGCCGCTGGCAATAGCTCAGATGAGGAGAAGGATTTGCAGCAGGCATCAACATCGCAGCAGCGGTTATCTGGCAGGCCCATAGCTGCCCAAAAACGTGGAACAAAAACCAAAATGGGTGCAGGCAGCTTGGCCACACAGTCAAATTAGCACAGCGTGCAAGCCCTGAAAATTTATACCATAGTAGGAAGAGTGCAGTGTGGCACATTTTTGTACAAAATCCTACTGATAAGCCAAAGGTTATCTGTAAGAAGTGCGGAAGGACATTTAACCGAGGGAAAAATCTCAGAAATTTGAATACCAGTTGCTTGCTTAGACATTTAAACACCATGCACTTGCAAGCGTGGACAGACTGGAAAACCTCAGGAACCACATGCGCACCTGCTCTGACTGAAGGTAGCCAGCAACGCTCCATCGCTTCCCCCACTGTAAGACCACCGCCACCGATAAGCACAACACCAATAAATGTTGAGGTGTCGTCGCAAGGCCAAAGCAGTCTGGGAATCACACTGGTTTTGCAACGAAACACTGAATCAAGGCCAACACCACCAACACCATCACCAACCCCCTCTCAGTCCATCTGGTCCACCGCTAGTTCCACCATATGCAGCTCTCAAGTCCAGCTCACCCTAGCAGACACTCTGAGTAGGACAAGAAAGTACTCATCCTCTCATCCGCGTACATTGGCTTTGAACGCCTACATTGCCAAACTGATCTCATTAGAGATGATACCCTTCCGTTTGGTTGAAAGCGAAGTGTTCTGAGAGCTCATGGCATACGCTGTCCCACGCTATGACCTACCCAGTCGGCACTTCTTTTCTCAAAAAGGCATTCCTGCCCTCCACCTGCATGTGAAAGACCGCATTGTCCATGCACTCAAACAATCAGTAAGTGGAAAGGTGCACCTCACAACAGATGCATGGTCCAGTAGGCATGGCCAGGGCCATTACGTGTCCATCACTGTGCACTGGGTTAATGTGGTGGATGCAGGCTCCACAGGGGACAGTGATGGTGGAACAGTGCTGCCTAGCTAACGGTATAGGAAACAGTTGGCTGTAGATGTTCGACCCTCCTCCTCCTCCTCCTCCAGAAGTGAAAGCTCATCGACAGAGCACAGTCACACGAGCACTCCATCCGCAGCTGCCAGTTTTGCACACGAGGTGTCCCACTATCGAGCAGCTAGTGGTAAGCGGCAGCAGGCTGTTTTAAAGATGATGTCTTTGGGTGACAACAGACACAGACAACAGACACCGCGGAGGTACTGGCTGACTTCTTGCAGCGACAAACTGAGTCATGGCTGGGCAGTCTACATCTTGAGCCAGGCAAGGTAGTCAGTGATAACGGCCGGAATTTTGTGACAGCCATAGCCCTTACAAAACTCACACACATACCTTGGCCGGCTCACACGTTGAAACTGGTGGTGCAGTGCTTCCTAAATAATTATCCGGAGTTAACAGCACTGCACCAAAAGGTGCGAAGACTGTGCTCGCACATCCGTCGCTCGGCCGTACACTTCAGTCATATGCAGAAGCTGCAGCGATTGCTCCAACTCCCAAAGCACCGCCTAATCATAGATGTTGCAACAAGGTGGAACTCCACCCTGCACATGGTTGAGAGGCTGCGCAAACAGAGGCAGGCTGTAATGCATTTATGGGAGGATACACGGGCAGGCAGTTTGCAGGCACACATGGAGTTGTCCGGTGTGCAGTGGTCAAAGCTGAAAGACCTCTGTAAAGTCCTTCAGTGTTTTGAGGAATGCACATGGTTGGTAAGCGCAGACGATGCCATCATAGGCATGAGCATCCCAGTTATGCTTCTGCTCATGCAAAGTTTGACGCACATTAAGGATCAAGCATCTGCAGCGGAGGAGGAACAGGAGGAGGAGGGAAGCCTTGATGACAGTCAGCCATTGTCTGGTCAGGGAACTGTCCTGGACCAGGTGGAGGAAGAAGAGGAAGAGGAGGAGGAGGATGAGGGGGATGATTATTTTGGGGAGGAAGATGCTTCTCTTGGGGCAAGAGAAAATGTTGGCATGGCAAGGTCAGGTACAGGGTTTGTGCGTGACAGGAGGGATTTTGATTTGCCAGAAAGTGCTCCTCCACCCACCACTGCCAGTGCATCATTGACACCTGGAACATTGGCCCACATGTGTGATTATGCCTTGCGGATCCTAAAAAGGGACCCCCACATTGCCAAAATGATGAAGGATGATGACTACTGGTTGGCCAGCATCCTCGATCCACGCTATAAAGGAAAATTACACAACATCATGCCACAGTAAAACCTAGAGATAATATTGGCTAACAAACAAGTTACTCTGGTAAACCGTTTGTTTGAGGCATTCCTAGCACACAGCAGCGGTGCTGGTTCTCCCCAAGCCGAAGTGGGCAAAATGGAAGAGGTGTTCATGGTGGACACAGCCGAAGTGACGTTGGAGACAGGGGTTTCATGACCATGTTGTGGACTGATTTCTCAAGTACCGCTCACACGACTGGTAATACTGCATCGATTGCAAGTGACAGGAGACAGCAGTTGTCAACTATGGTTACAAACTACTTCTCCTCCCATATCGATGTTCTCCCTCACAGGTCATTCCCCTTTGACTATTGGGCCTGTAAACTGGACACCTGGCCTGAATTGGCACAGTATACCTTACAGAAGCTCGCTTGCCCTGCTACTAGTGTGCTATCTGAAAGAGTCTTCAGTGCTGCTGGATCAATCCTGACAGAAAAAAGGACCCATCTGTCGACCCAATATGTTGATGATCTAACCTTCATTAAAATGGACCATGCATGGGTTTCAAAGGATTTTGTCCCACCTTCCCCTGATTACATATAGGCTGCCAGAAATTTGGCTCGCTTTTGTCCTCCTCTTCCTTGGACTTGTCAAATTCCTCCATTCGCAGCTGCTGAATGTACAGCCTACACATCAACATATTCCATTTTTTATACCTCCCTAACTGGGCTGCCCCCCCCAAGGGCTCGGGTCCCCACTTGGCACACCCGGGCAAGTGCCGTTTCTCTGAACAGGTGGGGTTGGCGCGCTCTTGGCTGACGGCACTAGCACAGGGCCCCTCATAGTACAGTACAGTGTCTCTGATGGTGAGGGGGCCCACTTGCCATCAGACACACTGGCGTACTATGAGGGGCCCTGTGCCAGTACCATCGCCCACGAGTGGGCCCCCCTGCTTGCTCATGGCCACAGCACTTGCAAGTTGCAATACATACCTCTCCCTGCTCCACCGCTGTGTAGTCTGGGCAGTTAAATCCTTCACAGGGATGGCCACTACAAATTTGGTGTACTGATCGATGATGGTTAAGATGTAGCTACTGTATGGCCTGTCCTGCTGGCCTCTACCTTCAGATGATCAATGGCTACCATTTGTAATAGATGTCAACTCACAATCGGATGCAGTGGTGCTTTATGATCAGCTTTCACAGTTTTCCCAGTCACAGACGTGTGCCATTCCTGCCACCATTTTTCAATGTCTCCTCTCATGCCAATCCAATAGAATCGCCTATGGCCTGTGGCTTCTGTCTATTGCACTCCAACGTGACCAGACACATCATAATAGGCAGTGAGGACCATGGGTATATCTCTCCCTGTGATCACAATTTGATGGAGACGAGTAACGGTGATGGGATCCATGCTACTGCGATACAGCAATCCTTTCTTTACAAATAACTGTTTTCACTGTCTGCACAAAGTAATTGAGGGTCAGCATCGCCTCTGTGAAATCTATCGGGAGGTTTTCCCTTGATTAGTAATTCCCAAATTTCTGCAAACACTTGACTTTCCGTCTGTACTTGTATCCATCTAGTTTCCAGTAGCGGAGAGTCTGGACTGGTTTACTGAGACTGAAATATATACGAAGATTTAAAAGTACCCCAACAATGTATACTGGTGTACACTTCAAATACATTTCCCTTTTTCTACTTTTTATATTCTGGTGTAATCCATACTGAGCCTGTGAGTGTCTGTGTCTAACTCCGGAAATTTACAATTACCCCTAGACTGGATACACCTGGTATCTGCTGATACAGTACCTTTGTTCTAAATTTTTTATTACGGTCAAATCCATACTGAGTGAGCGTGTGTGGTTTCCTCCTTCTATATATACGGAGATAAAAATTTTACCTTATACTATATACAGCTTCTATCTTGTTATACAGTACCTTTGTTCGACATTTAGTATTACGGTCAAATCCATACTGAGTGAGCGTCTGAGGCTCTCTATGGGAATATCTATACGGAGATTTAAATTGTACCCTATAATATATATACTTGCTATCTTGTTATCCAGTACCTTTTCTTCAACATTTTGTATTGTGGTCAAATCCAGATTGAGTGAGTGTCTGAGGGTGACTCCGGAAATATATACCGAGATTTCAAATTTGCCCAATACTGTATACAGCTCTACGCTTCTGATACAGTACTCTTTTTTGCTATTTTGATTCTGGTGTAAACCATAATGAGCCTGTGAACGTCTGTCTGTTACTCCGGAAAAATATTTGGAGATTTAAGATTACACCAACACTGTATACAGCTGTACGCTTGTGATACATTACCCATTTACTGCTTTTTATATTCTTGTCTAATCCATACTGGGCCTGAGAGCGCTTGTGTCTGCCTCCTGAAATATACACGGAGATTCAGAATGTTTAAACTATACTATACACTCACTGGCCACTTTATTAGGTACACCTGTCCAACTGTGTGTTAAGACTTAATTTCTAATCAGCCAATCACATGGCGGCAACTCAGTGCATTTAGGCATGTAGACATGGTCAAGACAATCTCCTGCAGTTCAAACCGAGCATCAGTATGGGGAAGAAAGGTGATTTGAGTGCCTTTGAACGTGGCATGATTGTTGGTGCCAGAAGGGCTGGTCTGAGAATTTCAGAAACTGCTGATCTACTGGGATTTTCACGCACAACCATCTCTAGGGTTTACAGAGAATGGTCCGAAAAAGAAAAAAAATCCAGTGAGCGGCAGTTCTGTGGCCGGAAATGCCATGTTGATGCCAGAGGTCAGAGGAGAATGGGCAGACTGGTTCGAGCTGATAGAAAGGCAACAGTGACTCAAATTGCCACCCGTTACAACCAAGGTAGGCAGAAGAGCATCTCTGAACGCACAGTGCGTCGAACTTTGAGGCAGATGGGCTACAGCAGCAGAAGACCACACTGGGTACCACTCCTCTCAGCTAAGAACAGGAAACTGAGGCTACAATTTGCACAAGCTCATCGAAATTGGACAGTAGAAGATTGGAAAAACGTTGCCTGGTCTGATGAGTCTCGATTTCTGCTGCGACATTCGGATGGTAGGGTCAGAATTTGGCGTAAACAACATGAAAGCATGGATCCATCCTGCCTTGTATCAACGGTTCAGGCTGGTGGTGGTGGTGTCATGGTGTGGGGAATTTTTTCTGGGCACTCTTTGGGCCCCTTGTACCAATTGAGCATCGTTGCAACGCCACAGCCTACCTGAGTATTGTTGCTGACCATGTCCATCCCTTTATGACCACAATGTACCCAACATCTGATGGCTACTTTCAGCAGGATAATGCGCCATGTCATAAAGCTCGAATCATCTCAGATTGGTTTCTTGAACATGACAATGAGTTTACTGTACTCAAATGGCCTCCTCAGTCACCAGATCTCAATCCAATAGAGCATCTTTGGGATGTGGTGGAACGGGAGATTCGCATCAGGGATGTGCAGCCGACAAATCTGCGCCAACTGTGTGATGCCATCATGTCAATATGGTCCAAAATCTCTGAGGAATGCTTCCAGCACCTTGTTGAATCTCTGCCATGAAGAATTGAGGCAGTTCTGAAGGCAAAAGGGGGTCCAACCCCTTACTAGCATTGTGTACCTAATAAAGTGGCCAGTGAGTGTATATGCCATGTATCTGGTGATACCGTACCCTTTTTCAACTTTTTATATTATTGTGTTATCCATACTGAGCCTGTGAGCATCTGTGTATGACTCATGAAATATATACAGAGATTTACAATTATCCCTAGACTGTATAGAGCTGTACGCTTCTGATACAGTACAATATATCTGCTGGTATTTTGGGTACATTTTCACAAAAATTAGTAAGTATGGTGGAAGAGGCCACGGACGTGGACATGGGGGGCCAGCTGGTACTGATGGTGGTGGTGCATCTGCTGGTAGTGCCAAAACACAATAGCAGCTAAGGCAGGAGGTGTTGAGCCTGTGTCATGGTCTGGCTCCGGAAGGCCTGTAAGGCTCCCTTTTCTGGGAGTAGGTAAACTACTTTTAAAGTCGGAGCATCAGGAGCTGGTTTTGCCTTCCATTGCTGAAACAGCCTCCAGCTCTCTCGCCTCCTCTTCTGAAGTTTCAAAATATGCAAGCACTGAGTCATCAGTGCAGGCTTCTGGTCAGGAGCAACCCCTTTCCTTGGGTCCTTCACCCACACCAAAAGTGAAGAATGCGGCAGCTCACACTTCAGATTACTCCATGGAGCTCTTTTCACATACCATACCTGGGTTCATTCTAAATGGGGCACATTATATATGCAGCATTATTTGGGCCCATACAACACTGGAGCATCATCCATGAGGCCCATCATATACTGGAGCATTCCAAATGGGGGACATCAGACAATGGAGCAGCATTTATGGGGCCCATTATACACTGGAGCATTAGAAATGGGGCTCATTATATATGGAGCATTATTTGGGCCCATAAGACACTGTAGCATCATCCATGGGGCCCATCATTTACTGGAGCATTCTAAATGGGGCAGATAAGACACTGGAGAAGCATCTATGGGGCCCATTATACACTGGAGCATTAGAAATGGGGCCCATTATATATGGAGCATTATTTGGGCCCATAACACAATGGAGCATCATCAATGGGGCCCATCATATACTGGAGCATTTTAAATGGAGCAGATTATATGTGGAGCATTATTTGGGCCCATCATATACTGGAGCATCATCCATAAGGCCCATCATATACTGGAGCATTCCAAATGGGGGACATCAGACACTGGAGCAGCATTTACCTGGCCCATTATACACTGGAGCATTCTAAGTGGGGCAGATTATATATGGAGCATTGTTTGGGTCCATCATACACTGGACCATCATCCATGAGACCCATCATATACTGGAGCATTCCAAATGGGGAACATCAGACACTGGAGCAGCATTTACTGGGCCCATTTTACACTGGAGCATTAGAAATGGGACTCATCATATATGGAGCATTATTTGGGCCCATCATACACTGGAGCATCATCCATGAGGCCCATCATATACTGCAGCATTCTAAATGGGGCAGATTATACACTGGAGCAGCATCTATGGGGCCCATTATACACTGGAGCATTAGAAATGGGGCCCATTATAAATGGAGCATTATTTGGGCCCATAACACACTGGAGCATCATCCATGGAGACCATCATATACTGTAGCATTATGTGGGGCTCATCATATACTGTATGGAACATTATATGGGACCAATTATTCTGTATGGAGAAATATATGGGGCTCATTATTCTGTATGGCGCACCATGTGGTGGCCATAATACTGTGTGGAGTAATATACTGTCCGTTTTTTGAGCTATTGTAGAATTTAAAATAGATATCAGTCATGTCATGTAAGAAGTGAAGTATTTTTCATTGTACTATACCTATATTTCTGTGCCGTATCGGAGCATCATGAATTGTGGCATGTGTTAAAGGGGCGCACTGACACTCTTTGGCCCGGGGCACATGAAAACCTGCAGCCAGCCCTACCCCCCCACAACTTTAGCCAAATAACCCCCAGTTTTCAAGGCGTAACTATTATTATAAAGTAAATTAAGGTTGACAAGCTTAAGTAATAAGAATTGATGTTGTTGGCATTGAAATGGGCACTGTAGGTGTGTTTACTGTCCTCCACTCCCTGCCGACTTTGCTTCCCCATTGACTTGCATTGGGTTTCCTGTTTCAGTCGGACCCCCGACTTTTCACTATAGTCGGTCGATTTAGTTCGACTCGACTTTTGAGAAAGTCGGGTTTCATGAAACTCGACTCGACCCTAAAAAAGGCAAAGTCGCTCATCTCTAGTCATAAGAATTCAAATTTGAAAATTGCCAAATTTTATCCAAATTTCCAATATTTTCATAAATAAGCGCAAGTCATAACAAATGACTTTTTCCACTATCCTGATGTACAATGTGTCATGAAATTATCTCAAAATCAGTGGGATCTGTTGAAACGTTCCAGAGTTAGTACCACAAAGTGACACTGGTAAGAATTGTAAAATTTGGCTTTGTCATGAAGGTGAAACCAGGCTGGGAGGTGAAGGGGTTAAAGGGTTATTTCCATTTTCATAAATAGTTATTGTATTTTCATTGTAAAATCAAGCACTTTTGCATTTAATTGCTTATTAAAATTTTCAGCCGGTCATGAGATAGTAACACTTTTGTTTACAGCTTATTGCCTTGGAGATTGACCAAAACTGCTAGACAGTAGAAGATGTACAGGGCTTGTTGCAAGCTCTTTTTACTTACTGTTTTGAAGCTCACTATTATCTCATCATCCCTGCCAGCTTCAATGCAGTACTTACAAACTAGAGATCACTGATGGTCAGTTTCTTAGGCAACGGCCTGTAATCAGAAAGATAGAAAAGTGTTATTATCTCAAGAAGCGCGGCAAATTTTTGTAAACTGCAAATTGCAAAAGTGCATGTTTTTATCTGACAATATCTATCTATGAAGATAGAAATAATCTTTCCATACCATGTCATGGATTTGTATTAATTTACTTTTATCCTGGTACAGATTCAATAAAAGTTGCCTAATGAAACTTACGTTATACGCACAGTCGGTTCTCTGAACATTTTTCTAAAGTATAAATCCCACACCTATTGATAAATGCACCCTGATGAATGTGCAACTTTGGGATCTTTCACATATGATCAAGTAATGCATTAATAAACTTTCTGCGCATTTGGAGATTTGACATCTTCTATTTTTGGATTTTTGCCACATTTAATAATAAAAAAAAGTAGTTGATTTTTCTTTCTCTATTGCTACGTCAATTACTATTATTGGTGTCACTCAACATTGACTTCCATGGTATTGTGCACTTTCTGGAAGTTTGCAGGATTCAGCATTCAATACTTGTTTAATCTTTTAACATGACCCATTAAGTATGGGATTGATTTCTTGTATGAATTTATTATTTCTTATTGCTTCTCAAACATTGATACTTCTCTTTATGGATCCAATCCCAGCTGTAACAGAAAAAAAAGCATAAAAATGTACAATGTGATGAATGTTTAACCAATGAATGCACGAGATATATTTTTGGAAGTATGACCGTATTTCATATTTGTGATAAGAGTTTTCAATGAAAGAACTCTATATGTTATTAGCAAACAAGGATGGGAATATTTAAAAATAAGGATGAAGGTTTCTATGAATGATTTGACTGTCTCTGTGATGAGATACATCTACCAGCAGGAAATACCTTTCTTTTATCACTTTCCTATGAGCAGTCTAAATGCTCAGGTGAGAGTGGACATTTAGGAAGAATAGTAGCTCTTCAAAGGAAGCTGTTAACTTGATTTTATCCATATTCTAGATTTCAAGTTTCTTTTCTATAGTCATTTATCACAGATATTATGCTTGATTCAATTGACCAATAGCTGCAGTCATAAAGCTCTTAACTTGCTTAGAACAAAAATTAATTATAGAGAAGTGCTGCCTGTGCGGCCACTTTCATAAAATTATAGAATCACTTTAAATATTATGTGAAATTCCTCCATAATTTCTGTAGAAATCATAAATTTATTAAGATACTTAGATCCGTTAACAGACTATAGCTTGAAAACCACTGGAAGCCTGCATTTTCTCAACAGACATGAGTTGTCAAGAAACAGGCTGCTTCTGCTAACTGCGGGGTAAGAGATGGGAATTTACAATTCACTGTAGCTTTGACAGTTGTTATCTTTTACACATTTCTCCAATATAATTAAATCAAAGTTCAAAAGATAAAGTGGTCATGTTTTCTCAGATGCAGCACAGCATATCTTCATGGTGAGTAGAGTTGAGCGACTTTTGGTTTTTTAGGGTCGCGTTTCGTTTCGTGAAACCCGACTTTTCCAAAAGTCGGGTCGAGCAAGATCGTCCGATTATAGGGAAAAGTCGGGGTCGTCCCGAAACACGAAACCCAATGTAAGTCAATGGGGAATAAAAGTCGGCAGTGAGAGGAGGACAGGAAACACACCAACAGTGCCCATTTGAATGCCAAAAGCATCAATTCTTCTTACTTAAGCTTGTCAACCTTAATTAACTTCATAATACAAGTTACGCACTGAAAAATGGGGGTTATTTGGCTAAAGTTGTGGGGGGGAGGGCTGGCTGCGGGTTTTCATGTGCCCTGGGCGAAAGAGCGCCCCTTTAACACATACCACAACTCATCATGCTCTGATACGGCAGAGAAATAGCAGTATAGTACAATGAAAAATATCTCACTTTTTACATCTCATGAAGAGGCCCATCTTTTTCTCCATACAGAATCATTGGTCCCATATAATGTTTGAAACAGTATATGATGAGCTCCACATAATGGTACAGTATATGTTGGTCCCGATGGATGAAGCTCCACTGTCTTATGGGCCCAAATAATGCTCCAAACATAATGGGCCCCATTTCTAATGCTCTAGTGTATAATGAGCCCTGTAAATGCTGCTCCAGTGTCTGATGTCCACCTTTGGAATGTTCCAGTGTATGGAGGGCCCCATCTATCATTCTCCAGAGTATAGTGCTCCCCAAAAATTGCTGTCCCAACATTGAAAACAATCAAATAAGTCTCCTCGCTAGGGAATCCCTGTACTTGTCTGGACTCCTTGTCGTCCCCATCTTCCATCTCACTGCACAGTATTTCAACTTTGCAAGTGCTGTGATCCTGAGCAAGCAGGGGGGGCCCACTCGTTGGCGATGGCACTGGCACAGGGCCCCTGATAGTACGGTGGTGTGTCTGATGGCGGGTGGGCCGAACCTGCACTTTCATCTGCAGCTTCCTCTTTGTCACCGTGTAAGATGGAACTGTATATGGGAAGGGTAACCTGAGTTTCATCAGGGTCAGATTCAGGTCGTGTAGTGTGCGAGGGGAATGCAGTGGTCTGGGTCAATGTACCAGCAGATTCATCGAGCAGTGGCTGGGCATCAGTGCACTTGTGTCGCCCCCAGGAGTACGGTCGCCACAGTGGCATTACCTTCTTCCTAGGGAGTGTGATGTCATGCTTGGGAGCAACGAAGGATCTCTCTAGCAGGTTAACTGATTGGGCGGCGTTATTCCCACGAGTCATGACCCTCCAAACAGCGTTCATGAAGGCAAAGTGTTTGTTTTACGTGGGCAGTATGGTTGCAAAGCTGAACCTTAAAGGAATGTCCAGAAGGGCACCACCAGGAGTGGAGCCTACGGTTAAATTCGACTCCACCTGGGAAACCTCAACCATGCCAGCTACAGAACAGATGCACACATTGCAAGCTTAATTCCGTTAACGAACGAGACTCCGTCATGCCCCGCGGTCCGAGTCCGGCTTATTAGAGGGACACGTGAGGCTCTGGCACATGAGATTGGCCAATAACTGGTGTGTCATGCCCTTACATGTCCGTGGCTGCATGTGCGTTACACTGAAAAGGCCAGCGTTTGTCGCTTACAGGTGCAGATAACCCGCTGAACAACGTTAGTGATGGGGATCACTGATTACAATTATTACCCGCGAACAATGATTTCCCAGTAAGTGCAGGTCAACCGCAGTTCCGGAATTAGGCCTAACCGTCATTCCTGAAAAAATGAAAAACTTACGTGTGCAAACCACAGGTGTTGTAGCTTGCTTAACAGCTCGCCAGCCGTTCTCACGCCCAGTATGGATTACACGTGATTGCACAAAGGTGAGAAAGGGTACCGTATCCCCAGATAACATGTATGGATAGCGTACACATTCAAAATATATGTCTCAGGAGGCAGGCTCAGACGGTGTCAGGCCCAGTATGGATTGCACGTGATTGCACAAAGGTTAGAAAGGGTACCGTTTCCCCAGATAACATGTATGGATAGCGTACACATTCAAAATATATGTCTCAGGAGGCAGGCTCAGACGGTGTCAGGCCCAGTATGGATTGCACGTGATTGCACAAAGGTTAGAAAGGGTACCGTATCCCCAGATAACATGTATGGATAGCGTACACATTCAAAATATATGTCTCAGGAGGCAGGCTCAGACGGTGTTAGGCCCAGTATGGATTGCACGTGATTGCACAAAGGTTAGAAAGGGTACCGTATCCCCAGATAACATGTATGGATAGCGTACACATTCAAAATATATGTCTATACATCAGGAGGCAGGCTCAGACGGTGTCAGGCACAGTATGAATTTGACGGCCCAGATGACACAGCGGAGGAGCAGGGAGAGGTAAAGATTGCAAATGCTGGGGCCCTGCCCAAGCAAGGGGGGCCCACTCGTGGGCGTCGGTACTGGCACTGGGCCCCTCATAGTACAGCGGTGTGTCTGACGGCGGGTGTGCACCACCACCGTCAGAGACACTTGATTGCACTATGAGGGACCCTGTGCCAGTGCCCGCGCCCAAGAGTCGGCCTACCCACCTGTCCAGGGCAACGGCACTCGCACGGTGTCGTGCGCTAGGTGGTGACCCCGGCCATGGGGGGGGAGGCAGCACAGTTAGGGAGTTTTAGAAAGTGGCATATGTTGATGTTGGACATTCAGCTGATGCAAAAGGCGAAATAGGTGAAGTCCCAGGAAGAGGTGAACCAAAGCAAGCCATTTTTCTGTCACCCTATGTGTCATCAGGGGAAGGTGGGACAAAATCCTTGGAAACCCATGCGTGGTTCATTTTAATGAAGGTTAGATCATCCACATTTTGCGTTGACAGATGGGTCCTTTTTTCAGTCAGAATTGATCCAGCTGCACTGAAGACTCTTTCCGATAGCACACTTGCAGCTGGGCAAGCGAGCTCCTGTAAGGCATATTGGGCCAATTCAGGCCAGGTGTCCAGTTTAGCGGCCCAATAGTCAAAGGGGAATGACCTGTGTGGGAGAACATCGATATGGGAGGAAAAGTAGTTTGTAACCATAGTTGACAACTGCTGTCTCCTGTCACTTTCCATCGATGCAGTATTACCAGTTGTGTGAGCGGTATTTGAAAAATCAGTCCACAACATTGTCATGAAACCCCTGTCTCCAACGCCACTTCTGCTGTGTGCACCACGAACACCTCTGCCAAGCTGCCCCCGGCCCGTACGGCTCGTGTGAGAACCATCACCGCTGCTGTGTGCTGGGAATGCCTCAAGCAACCGATTTACCAGAGTTGCTTGTTTATTAGCCAATATTAGGTCAAGGTTCTCCTGTGGCATGATGTTTTGTAATTTGCCTTTATAGCATGGATCCAGGATGCTGGCCAACCAGTAGTCGTCATCGTTCATCATTTTGGCAATGCGGGGGTCCCTTTTTAGGATCCGCAAGGCATAATCTGACATGTGGGCCAATGTTCCCGGTGTCAATGATGCACTGCGAGTGCTGGGTGGAGGAGCACTTTCTGGCAAATCCACATCCCTCCAGTCACGCACAAACCTTGTACCAGACCTTGCCACGCCAACATTTTCACTTGCCCCACGAGATGCATCCTCCTCCCCTAAGTAATCATCCCCATCATCATCCTCCTCCTCCTCTTCTTCCTCCACCTCGTCCAGGAGAGGTCCCTGAGCAGACAATGGCTGAATGTCATCAAGGATTCCCTCCTCCTCTTCCTCCTCATCAACATTGGCTGCAGACGCCTGCTCCTTAAGGTGCGTCAAAGTTTGCATGAGCAGACGCATAAGTGGGATGCTCATGCTTAGGATGGCATCGTCTGCGCTTACCAGCCGTGTGCATTCCTCAAAACACTGAAGGACTTTACAGAGGTCTTTCAGCTTCGACCACTGCACACCTGTCAACTCCATGTCTGCTCTCAAAGTGCCTGGCCGTGTATCCTCCCACAAATGCATTATGGCCTGCCTCTGCTCGCACAGCCGATCCACCATGTGCAGGGTGGAGTTCCACCTTGTTGCAATGTCGATAATGAGGCGGTGGTTGGGAAGGTGGAGCAATCGCTGCAGCTTCTGCATACGAACGGAGTGTACAGGCGACCGGCGGATGTGCGCGCACAGTCTTCGCACCTTCTGGAGCAGGGCTGTTAACTCAGGATAATTTTTGAGGAAGCACTGCACCACCAGGTTCAAGGTGTGAGCCAAGCAAGGTATGTGGCTGAGTTTTGAAAGGGCTATGGCTGCCACAAAATTACGCCCGTTATCACTAACTACCTTGCCTGCCTCAAGATGTACACTGCCCAGCCATGACTCAGTTTGTCGCTGAAAGTACTCGGCCAGCACCTCAGCGGTGTGTCTGTCGCCCAAGCACATCATCTGCAACACAGCCTGCTGACGCTTTCCACTAGCTGCTCTATAGGGGGACACATCGTGTGCAACAGTGGCAGCTGCAGATGGAGTGCTCGTACTACTGCGCTCTGTGGACGAGCTTTCGCTTCTGGAGGAGGAGGAGGAGGAGGGTCGAACGCCTACAGCCAACTGTTTCCTATACCGTGGGCTAGGCAGCACTGTCCCACCACCGCTGTCCCCTGTGGACCCTGCATCCACCACATTAACCCAGTGCGCAGTGATGGACACGTAACGGCCCTGGCCATGCCTATTGGACCATGCATCAGTTGTGAGGTGCACCTTTCCGCTCACTGACTGCTTGAGTGCATGGACAATGCGGTCTTTCACATGATGGTGGAGGGCTGGGATGGCTTTGCGAGAGAAGAAGTGGCGACTGGGTAGGTCATAGCGTGGTACTGCATAGGCCATGAGTTCACGGAAAGCTGTGCTTTCCACCAACCGAAAGGGCATCATCTCAAACGAGATTAGTTTGGCAATGTGGGCGTTCAAACCCAGTGTACGCGGATGAGAGACTGAGTACTTTCTTGACCTACTCATAGTGTCTGGGAGGGTGAGCTGGACTTGAGAGCTGCATATGGTGGAAGTAGCGGTGGACAGGGCGGACTGAGAGAGGGTTGATGATGGTGATGGAGTTGGTGTTCTTTCTGATGGCCTAGAATCAGTCTTTTGTTGATATAACAGTGGGATTCCCTGACTGCTGTGGCCTTGCAACGACACCTCAACATTTGCTGCTGTGCTAACCGGTGGGCTTACAGTGGGAGAAACAATGTAGCGTTGCTGACTACCTTCGTTGTGATTAGTTGCACATGTGTCACTTGAGGTTTGGTGTTGTGTCCACGCTTGCAAGTGCATGCTGGTTAAATGTCTAAGCATGCAACTGGTATTCAAATTTTTCAGATTTTTCCCTCGGCTAAAGGTCTTTGCGCACTTCTTACAGATAACCTTGGCCTGATCATGAGGATTTTGTTCAAAAAAGTGCCACACTGCACTCTTCCTACTTTGGCAGACATTTTGCGGCCTAGCACGCTGTGATCTTTTGACCCTCTGGACAAGCTGTCCAGCAACTCTTTTGATGTTTGGAACCTGTCTTTGGAGTGCTCCGGGCCTGCCAGATAACAGCTGTTGCAATGTCGATGTCTGCTGTGGATGCTCCTCATCTGAGCTATTGGAAGCAGCACCCTCTTCCCCCAATGGATGCCAATCTGGGTCAACAACTGGGTCATCCATCACCTCCTCTTCTATGTCATGTGCACCTTCCTCTGTGTCACCGTGTATGGTGGTATAGAGTGCGGGAAGGGGCACCTAAGTCTCATCAGGGTCAGAATCTGGCTCTGTACACTGCGAGGACAATGTAGTGCTCTGAGTGAATGTACCAGCAGAATCATCCATCAGCGGCTGTGCATCAGTGCACTCCATGTCAGATTCATCTTGGCCTGGGTAATTCACCATTTCACTTGATAATCCAGGCATGGTATGTGAAAACAGCTCCATGGAGTAATCAGTAGTATGGCCTGCGTCATCCTTCAATCTTGGTTGGGGTGAAGGACACAAGGAAAGGTGTGGTTCATGAACATGAGCCTCCAATGACGACTCAGTGCTTTTACTTTTTACAACTGAAGAAGAGGAGGCGATAGAGCTGGAGGCTGAGTCAGCAATGTAAGACAAAACTTTTTCCTGATGCTCTGGCTTTAAAAGCGGTTTGCCAACTCCTAGAAAACTAAGCGTTCGAGGCCTTATGTAGCCAGACGATGATGCAGGGTCAGCACCTCCTGCATTCGGTCCTATTTTGCTCTTGCCACTACCATCAGATCCACCACCAACACCATCATTACCAGCTGCCAACCCCCGCCCAATTCCACGGCCTCTTCCACCAGCCTTCCTCATTTTTGGTAGAAATGTAGACAAAATCCAACAAACTATATAGTAATGTAAAACAAGGTACAAGGTGTCTATAGGACAGGGGAGATTTTGAATTTCTGCAGACACTTGTGGACACTGGACACTTTTGGATTGTGTGAGGCCCACTGATATCTGAGCGCTATGTGACAGGCTCGATGGCACAGCTGTGACCAAAGTGACTAGAGGATAAGGGAGATTTTGAATCTCTGCACACACTTTTGGACACTGGACACTTTTGGATTGTGTGAGGCCCAATGAATATCTGAGCGCTATGTGACAGGCTCGATGGCACAGCTGTGACCAAAGTGACTAGAGGATAAGGGAGATTTTGAATCTCTGCACACACTTTTGGACACTGGACACTTTTGGATTGTGTGAGGCCCAATGAATATCTGAGCGCTATGTGACAGGCTCGATGGCACAGCTGTGACCAAAGTGACTAGAGGATAAGGGAGATTTTGAATCTCTGCACACACTTTTGGACACTGGACACTTTTGGATTGTGTGAGGCCCACTGATATCTGAGCGCTATGTGACAGGCTCGATGGCACAGCTGTGACCAAAGTGACTAGAGGATAAGGGAGATTTTGAATCTCTGCACACACTTTTGGACACTGGACACTTTTGGATTGTGTGAGGCCCACTGATATCTGAGCGCTATGTGACAGGCTCGATGGCACAGCTGTGACCAAAGTGACTAGAGGATAAGGGAGATTTTGAATCTCTGCACACACTTTTGGACACTGGACACTTTTGGATTGTGTGAGGCCCACTGATATCTGAGCGCTATGTGACAGGCTCGATGGCACAGCTGTGACCAAAGTGACTAGAGGATAAGGGAGATCTTGAATCTCTGCACACACTTTTGGACACTGGACACTTTTGGATTGTGTGAGGCCCACTGATATCTGAGCGCTATGTGACAGGCTCGATGACACAGCTGTGACCAAAGTGACTAGAGGATAAGGGAGATTTTGAATCTCTGCACACACTTTTGGACACTGGACACTTTTGGATTGTGTGAGGCCCACTGATATCTTAGCGATATGTGACAGGCTCGATGGCACAGCTGTGACCAAAGTGACTAGAGGATAAGGGAGATTTTGAATCTCTGCACACACTTTTGGACACTGGACACTTTTGGATTGTGTGAGGCCCACTGATATCTGAGCGCTATGTGACAGGCTCGATGGCACAGCTGTGACCAAAGTGACTAGAGGATAAGGGAGATTTTGAATCTCTGCACACACTTTTGGACACTGGACACTTTTGGATTGTGTGAGGCCCAATGAATATCTGAGCGCTATGTGACAGGCTCGATGGCACAGCTGTGACCAAAATGACTAGAGGATAAGGGAGATTTTGAATCTCTGCACACACTTTTGGACACTGGACACTTTTGGATTGTGTGAGGCCCACTGATATCTGAGCGCTATGTGACAGGCTCGATGGCACAGCTGTGACCAAAGTGACTAGAGGATAAGGGAGATTTTGAATCTCTGCACACACTTTTGGACACTGGACACTTTTGGTTTGTGTGAGGCCCAATGAATATCTGAGCGCTATGTGACAGGCTCGATGGCACAGCTGTGACCAAAGTGACTAGAGGATAAGGGAGATTTTGAATCTCTGCACACACTTTTGGACACTGGACACTTTTGGATTGTGTGAGGCCCACTGATATCTGAGCGCTATGTGACAGGCTCGATGGCACAGCTGTGACCAAAGTGACTAGAGGATAAGGGAGATCTTGAATCTCTGCACACACTTTTGGACACTGGACACTTTTGGATTGTGTGAGGCCCACTGATATCTGAGCGCTATGTGACAGGCTCGATGACACAGCTGTGACCAAAGTGACTAGAGGATAAGGGAGATTTTGAATCTCTGCACACACTTTTGGACACTGGACACTTTTGGATTGTGTGAGGCCCACTGATATCTTAGCGATATGTGACAGGCTCGATGGCACAGCTGTGACCAAAGTGACTAGAGGATAAGGGAGATTTTGAATCTCTGCACACACTTTTGGACACTGGACACTTTTGGATTGTGTGAGGCCCACTGATATCTGAGCGCTATGTGACAGGCTCGATGGCACAGCTGTGACCAAAGTGACTAGAGGATAAGGGAGATTTTGAATCTCTGCACACACTTTTGGACACTGGACACTTTTGGATTGTGTGAGGCCCAATGAATATCTGAGCGCTATGTGACAGGCTCGATGGCACAGCTGTGACCAAAATGACTAGAGGATAAGGGAGATTTTGAATCTCTGCACACACTTTTGGACACTGGACACTTTTGGATTGTGTGAGGCCCACTGATATCTGAGCGCTATGTGACAGGCTCGATGGCACAGCTGTGACCAAAGTGACTAGAGGATAAGGGAGATTTTGAATCTCTGCACACACTTTTGGACACTGGACACTTTTGGTTTGTGTGAGGCCCAATGAATATCTGAGCGCTATGTGACAGGCTCGATGGCACAGCTGTGACCAAAGTGACTAGAGGATAAGGGAGATTTTGAATCTCTGCACACACTTTTGGACACTGGACACTTTTGGATTGTGTGAGGCCCACTGATATCTGAGCGCTATGTGACAGGCTCGATGGCACAGCTGTGACCAAAGTGACTAGAGGATAAGGGAGATTTTGAATCTCTGCACACACTTTTGGACACTGGACACTTTTGGATTGTGTGAGGCCCAATGAATATCTGAGCGCTATGTGACAGGCTCGATGGCACAGCTGTGACCAAAGTGACTAGAGGATAAGGGAGATTTTGAATCTCTGCACACACTTTTGGACACTGGACACTTTTGGATTGTGTGAGGCCCATTGATATCTGAGCGCTATGTGACAGGCTCGATGGCACAGCTGTGACCAAAGTGACTAGAGGATAAGGGAGATTTTGAATCTCTGCACACACTTTTGGACACTGGACACTTTTGGATTGTGTGAGGCCCACTGATATCTGAGCGCTATGTGACAGGCTCGATGGCACAGCTGTGACCAAAGTGACTAGAGGATAAGGGAGATTTTGAATCTCTGCACACACTTTTGGACACTGGACACTTTTGGATTGTGTGAGGCCCACTGATATCTGAGCGCTATGTCACAGGCTCGATGGCACAGCTGTGACAAAAGGGACTAGAGGATAAGGGAGATTGGATTGCTTTTAAAAAAGCAGTTTGCAGAGCAGTGGGTAAACAGCAATGCCAGCCTGTCAGGAAGCCTTAAAAGGCAGCCCAACAACCAACACCACTGATACACCACAATATAGCCTCCCCTTGCACTGCACACACAGTGACTGGTGTGTTGTGCAGGCCAAATTGCTAGCAGCAGAAGCAGTTTTTTTTTCTTCTCAGGACAAAAAAAAAAAATTGGGATTGCTTTTAAAAAAGCAGTTTGCGGAGCAGTGGGTAAACAGCAATGCAGGAATGTCAGGAAGCCTTAGAAGGCAGCCCAACAACCAACACCACTGATACACCACTATATAGCCTCCCCTTGCACTGCACACACAGTGACTGGTGTGTTGTGCAGGCCAAATCGCTAGCAGCAGAAGCAGTTTTTTTGTCTTCTTCCCTGCCTAACGCTCTCCCTACAGAATCAGCAGCAACCTCTCCCTATACTGAGATCGGCAGAAGTAAGATGGCGGTCGGCGTGCACGCCCTTTTATACCCCCTGTGACGCCCACCAAAGCAAGCCAATCACTTGCATGCCCTTCTGAAAGATGGTGGTGACCCCTGCCTATGTCATCACGTTGCCCACAGTGTCCGTGGTTCCTGATTGGCTGAAAAAGAGCGCAAAACAAACTTTTGAAACGCGACTTTGGCGCGTAAGTCGCCGACCTCGTGGCCGACCTCATCCTAGGGTCGGGTTTCGTTTCATGAAACCCGACTTTGCCAAAAGTCGGCGACTTTTGAAATTTTTCTTCCCGTTTTGCTCAACTCTAATGGTGAGTCTTAACTTGAAGTTACTTTTTTAAGTAATTTATGCAGGATACATGCATGGGCAGAGGGAACATTGATTTAGATGTTCTTCACACTTCCAATAGTGCTTGAAAATGTGAACTCGACTGAATGTTACATAAGTCTGCACAAAATTGACCTAAACTATTTCAGGTTGAGACAAAACTGTGGCTTTTTGGCAAGTCTGATCAACTCTATGTTCACAGATGCAAAAATGAAGCATACAAAGAAAAGAACATTGTATCTACTGTAAAACATGGAGGAGGCTCGATTATGTTTTTCGGCTGCTCTGCTGCCTCTAACACAGGGTGATTGAATCTGTGCAGAATACACTGAAATCTCAAGACTATCAAGGCATCCTGGAGTGAAATATGCTGCCCAGTATCAGAAAGCTTGGTCTGAGTCACAGGTCCTCCAACAGGATAATGACCTAAAACAAACAGCTAAAAGTAACCAAGGATGGCTCAGAGCAAAGAATTAGACTCTTGTGAAGTGGACTTCTATTAGCTCAAATCAAAATCCTATTAAACATCTGTGGACAGAACTGAAACATGTACTCTGTGCCCTTCACACATGAGACAGTTGGAGCAGTCGCTCAAGAGGAGTGGGCTAAAATATCTGTGTACAGCTACAGAAGTCTCATTGGGAGTTATAGAAATCATTTGTTTGCAATGATTGCCGCAAATGTTTGTGCAACAATATAGTAAGTTAAGGGTACCATCATTTTTGTCCATGCCATTTTCATTACTTGTTTAAATTTTTCTGTTGAACAAAAATTTCAAAACAATGTCTGATTATAATAAGATGATATACAGGAAATTTAAATTAAAACTATTCAACCTTTGCATAGTGCAAACTGTGCAGTGAAATAATTATTAGTGATGGGCGAGCACTAAAATGCTCTGGTGCTCGTTGCTCAGGTCGAGCAAATTGGAATACTCGGGTACTCGGACCGAACAACGAGCCTAATGTAAGTCTATGGGAGACCCGAGCATTTTTACTGCGATCCCTCCCGGGGGTCCTTTTAAGGTCTAAAAAAGTCTGAAAATGATGGAAACACTGCTCAAATGACACAGAGACATCATGGGGGTCGCCCCTGGAAGCATTTCTAACTCACAGCTTTAAACAATGTTGTCAGAGTTTCATGCCATTTTTACAGGTGCACCAAAAAACGTACCAAAAGGAAACCAAAACAGATTTTGCTGGGAAATATGTAAAGGTACATCCTTTCCAGGTTAATGACTTGTATATAAGGTAAAATAATTAACCCCAGACCAAAATATTCCTCCCCCACATGGGCTATGTTCAGACGCAGCATTTTTGAAGCGTTTTTAAACTTTAACATTGCTTTCAATCAATACAAATGCATTTACTTGGAAATATCATTGTAACATTTAACAACCCTAGCTGCCCATGTGCTGTGTGACACATAAGCAGACATATCTTGTTTCATTTATGAAGGAGGGACTCTTAAAGTCACCAAGCCTATTTTTACAGGGGCATCAGGTGGCATTAATCTTCTTAAAGGGCAATTATTAAACAATGGGTTCCTAAACTGTTATTGCCTATGCAGTGAGTGGATGGGCTGCCAAGAATTACAACGCACCACAATACCCCTTTCACGAAATGTCCAGGAGGGCTTTCAGAAAAAATAGTTGCATTGAATGCAAGGCCTGGTTTGCCCCAAAGTTACATGCACCCCAATAAGCTTTTTCAAGCCACATACTGGATGGCCACCGGAAAATCCACTTCACATTATTCATTTTGTACTCCCATTCTGTTTTCTTATGCATTGACTGCAAGGCCTGCCCTGCTACCAAGTCATATGCACCCCAATAACTCCAATCCCCCCTTGGAAGAAACAGGGAGGAGGGCCTCTTAACAAAAAATGTCCCATTAAAAAGGAGTGGGTCTCATAGACTTGGAATGCCCATACACTTAGTGTATGGGCTAGCAAACATTTCCTCTGTGGGGTACACCTCAACCTTTTTCAGAACAAGTATTTTACGCACAGTCTAACCACCCAACCTTGTTAATAATGTGACACTGGCTGTAGCTGCACAGAACACGTAAAACCTTTTGATATAGTGGCGGTGGATGATCAGACGTGGAAGAAGGCCTGATTAAAAAATTGGCCCAATTTCTAGGAGAGGGTCTCATAGACTTCGAATGCCCATACACTTAGTGAATGGGCTGGCAAACATTTCCCCTTTGGGGTGTACATAAATTTTGCATTTTGGTGACGGGCATCATAACACCCTTTCCAAAACATAGAGTGGCCACAGCATGACTGAATGCGTTCACCCTGGTGTTCAAGTGGTGGAGGATGGTGAGGATAAGGAGAAGGAGGAGGACACCAAATAGCCAAAATCAGGTAGCGTATATCCATCTTTGGTTGTGAAGAGGTGCATGGGAATTCACCTCCTCTTGATGAACTCTTTAAAGTTTTGGAGGATGCTACATATGTCTGACATCCATGTCCACTTCTGAGGGCTCATGTGTGGAGTCAAACCTGAAAAACAACCAGTTGGCGAGCAGGAATCTGCAAACGCTGCTGAAGCACAGCAAGGGCGGCTGAAGCTGTAGCTGACTTTCTAAAATGTTCACACAGGTGGCGTACTTTAGCCAGCAGATCTGGCAGCTCTGGATAGCTTTTTAGAAAACTTTGAACACCGAGGTGCAGCACATAGGCCTGGCAAGGTACGTGTGTCAGTTCGTCTCGCCTCAAAGCCGCCCCCAGGTTCCTGCCAATTTGTCACACACAACCATGTCTGACTGGAGATTCAGAGGTGTCAGCAACACATCTGCCTGCTCTTTCAAAGCTGTTAACAACTCTTCAGCATTGTGCGGTTTGTCACCTAAGCAAATTAGCTTCCGCAAAGCCTGTTACCACTTTGCTTTGGCAGTGCTTTAGTGCTTCCAGATTGTGACTGATGTGTTCATTTCGGACATGGACCCTGAAGAGGAGGAGGAGGTGCAGGAGCGATACACAGTGGGGGAAACCCTGATCGACGTAAGTCCCGCAATCTTTGGCGTGAGGAGGCCGTGTTCCATCCCAAGGTCTGACTGGGTCCCGGCTTTCACTATGTTAACCCAGTGTGCTGGCAACAAGATGTACCGTCCCTGGCCACAAGCACTTGTCCTTGTGTCTGTGGTTAGGTGTACTTTCCCAGTAACTGCATTGTTGAGGGCACGGGTAATGTTGTGGGACAGGTGTTTGTGTAATGCTGGGACGGCACAGCAGGAGAAATAGTGGTGGCTGGGGACAGAGTACCTAGGGACGGCTGCCGCCATCAGGTTGCGGAAAGCTTCCGTCTCCATGAGCCTAAGAGGCAACATTTTGACTGCAAACAGATGAGAAATATGAGAATTGAGTACTGTGGCCTGTGGGGTGTTGGCTGCGTATTTCTGCTTACATTCCAATGACTGGGGTATGGACAACTGATGATGGTGGTACTTAACTGTGGTAAATGGCAGGTGCAGGGCAGGAGGCATCTTCGCATGCACTGTGGACAGGGGATTGGCTTCCACGCACAACACTGGAAGAAGCTGTGGTGTCACCCGCAGACACTGTTTCTGTAGCATGGGGTTTGGGCCCACAAAGTCGGGTGCTTTGCTGTTATGTGCCTGATCATGCTGGTTGTGGTAAGGCTGGTAGTTTTGCTACCCCTTCTGATGCTGGCATGACTGGTGTTGCAAATGGCCTGTATGGGGTTATCGGCAAAGTCATTAAAAAATAATCAGACTCGGGAAGAACTAACTGTTGGACTGGCAACTTCCGTCAGGTTGGAGTTATGAGAAACAGCTGCAAGCCTTCTGTCTGCAGCCACCACACTGCTTCTTCCTGCCTGAAGTGCTGCGACGCCTACCTCCCCCTGTATGCTGCTGTCCTCGCTCTGCATGTCCTGCCTGGTTGGGTCTGTTACTACATCATCCACCACCTCATCTTCCACTTCCTCTCCCTGGTCCTCCTCCTGACTTTCCGGCAATTATGTCTCATCATTGTCCACCTCTTGTGACCATGGCTGCTCAAAGATTTGTGCATCGTTACATAGAATATCATCTTACCCCGATTCAAGTGGACCGGGTGAGAGGTATGAATCTCCAAATGGAAAACTAAACAGCTCTTTGGAGTGTCCGAGTGTGGGATCAGTTGTCTCAGGGCACTCAGCATGGTGGGAGGAAAGAGGATCAGGGTGAGGAATATGCGGTCCAGATTCACAGCTACTGTGACTTTACCATGTTGAAGACAGGGTGCTGATGGTGGTGGATAAGTAACTGGAAGTATTATTCGCTATCCAACCAACAACCTTTTCACCCTACTTGGGCTTCAATAGTTCTGTCTTGCTGCGGTCCCTAGGACTTCGGAGACTAAGGTCCAGCGAGAAGATGTCGGTGTTTCTGGTGGCCCAATTTCAGCTTGACCACGGCCTCGGCCTGCACCATCACCATCACGTCCACTTCCCCGTCCCTTGCCACGTGGCTTGCCCATAGTAAATGGGCTAGAATATTATACACGCTCACTACAAAAGGATTTTTTGGAGGCATCTTGTATGTGATACGTGTGCTTGAAAACCACACTTTTGCCTATCTGAACTTTTGGTAAAATTGTTTTTTGCCTTATCAGATTTAATAAGTACGTTAACAGGCTGCAAAAAAAATGTTTTGGACTAAACTGGGCAAACTTTAAGCAAGCACAGATATCAGCTGGCATGGCGATACCACTACAACAAATGTGTGCCCTGTTTTTTTTTTGTTTTTTTTTTGGGCTAACTAGTGCTGTATATCAGTACTGTGACACCCCGGAGAAAAAAAGGAAAGCAGGCCTAAATTGGCCAAACTTTGAGCCCGCACAGATATTAGCTGACACGGTGATAACACTATGACAAATGTGTGGCCTGTATTTTTTTTTATTTTTTCTGATAACTACTGCTGTATAGGGATGAGCGAGTATAGTCGTTAGGATTCAGTACTCGGTGAGTAAGGCGGTGCTCGCGGTACTCGAATCCTAGAAAGTAAATTTCACTACTCGCCTCACAATATTCGGATCTCCCACCCGGCATGTGTTAGCCAATCACAGTAAAGCCGCCGCCTTCTTTGTTGTGTCATTACTGTGATTGGCTGTCCGTGTAGCGTCACTGTATTGCTGGAGCCCCTGGAGAGCGGTCGCATCAGCTGATGCGGCTGCTCTCCATGGGAAATCGACATGGGACCCTCGTAATTAATGGGATTACAACGGAAAGGTGAGTATAGGTTGTTTTATTATTTTAATTTTTTTACAGGTGATCAATGGCTTCGGGGAATTAGGTGTTTGCGGTGAGTATGTACTCTATGTTATGTGTATGTACTGTATTTTTTGTATGTCTTTTTTTTTACATTCACCACATTAGCCAAATGAAGGAAATACTACTTTCCCATCATACGATAGTGTTGTCACTGTAGGAGGAATAGCCGAATGGGACAAGTAGTCCGATCTGACGATGCCGGCACAGCCCGCCACAGACACCGTACAGCCCCGGCAGAGCCTGGCACAAACACACAGCCCCACAGACCCTCGCACACATTCTCCTCACATATTCTTCGCACACATTCTACACACACAAATAGTCTCCGCCCACACACATTCTCTGCCCATTACTTGCATTTTCCATAGACTTACATTGGACTCGCTACTTGTTACGAGTACCCGAGTATTAGGAGCTACTCGTAACGAGTACAGTGAATCTGAGTATTTCACTACTCGCTCATCCCTACTGCTGTACATACAGTGGGGCAAAAAAGTATTTAGTCAGTCAGCAATAGTGCAAGTTCCACCACTTAAAAAGATGAGAGGCGTCTGTAATTTACATCATAGGTAGACCTCAACAATGGGAGACAAACTGAGAAAAAAAAATCCAGAAAATCACAATGTCTGTTTTTTTTTCATTTGATTTGCATATTATGGTGGAAAATAAGTATTTGGTCAGAAACAAAATTTCATCTCAATACTTTGTGATATATCCTTTGTTGGCAATGACAGAGGTCAAACGTTTTCTGTAAGTCTTCACAGGGTTGCCACACACTGTTGTTGGTATGTTGGCCCATTCCTCCATGCAGATCTCCTCTAGAGCAGTGATGTTTTTGGCTTTTCGCTTGGCAACACGGACTTTCAACTCCCTCCAAAGGTTTTCTATAGGGTTCAGATCTGGAGACTGGCTAGGCCACTCCAGGACCTTGAAATGCTTCTTACGAAGCCACTCCTTCGTTGCCCTGGCGGTGTGCTTTGGATCATTGTCATGTTGAAAGACCCAGCCACGTTTCATCTGCAATGCCCTTGCTGATGGAAGGAGGTTTGCACTCAAAATCTCACGATACATGGCCCCATTCATTCTTTCATGTACCCGGATCAGTCGTCCTGGCCCCTTTGCAGAGAAACAGCCCCAAAGCATGATGTTTCCACCACCATGCTTTACAGTAGGTATGGTGTTTGATGGATGCAACTCAGTATTCTTTTTCCTCCAAACACGACAAGTTGTGTTTCTACCAAACAGTTCCAGTTTGGTTTCATGAGACCATAGGACATTCTCCCAAAACTCCTCTGGATCATCCAAATGCTCTCTAGCAAACTTCAGACGGGCCCGGACATGTACAGGCTTAAGCAGTGGGACACGTCTGGCACTGCAGGATCTGAGTCCATGGTGGCGTAGTGTGTTACTTATGGTAGGCCTTGTTACATTGGTCCCAGCTCTCTGCAGTTCATTCACTAGGTCCCCCCGCGTGGTTCTGGGATTTTTGCTCACCGTTCTTGTGATCATTCTGACCCCACGGAGTGGGATTTTGCGTGGAGCACCAGATCGAGGGAGATTATCAGTGGTCTTGTATGTCTTCCATTATCTAATTATTGCTCCCACAGTTGATTTCTTCACTCCAAGCTGGTTGGCTATTGCAGATTCAGTCTTCCCAGCCTGGTGCAGGGCTACAATTTTGTTTCTGGTGTCCTTTGACAGCTCTTTGGTCTTCACCATAGTGGAGATTGGAGTCAGACTGTTTGAGGGTGTGCACAGGTGTCTTTTTATACTGATAACAAGTTTAAACAGGTGCCATTACTACAGGTAATGAGTGGAGGAAAGAGGAGACTCTTAAAGAAGAAGTTACAGGTCTGTGAGAGCCAGAAATCTTGGTTGCTTGTTTCTGACCAAATACTTATTTTCCACCATAATATGCAAATCAAATGAAAAAAAAACAGACAATGTGATTTTCTGGATTTTTTTTTCTCAGTTTGTCTCCCATAGTTGAGGTCTACCTATGATGTAAATTACAGACGCCTCTCATCTTTTTAAGTGGTGGAACTTGCACTATTGCTGACTGACTAAATACTTTTTTGCCCCACTGTAAGTACAGTGACACCCAGGCTGAAAAAAGGAAAACCGGCCTAAACTGGCCAAACTTTGAGCATGCACTGATATCAGCCTCCACAACGATACCAATACTACAAATGTGTGTCCTTTTTTGGGGTGGCTAACTAGTGCTGTATCTAAGTACAAAATAAGGAAAACTGGCCAAACTTTGAGCATGAACAGATATCAGCTGGCATGGCGATACCACTA
This sequence comes from Dendrobates tinctorius, assembly GCF_039654945.1. Taxonomy (NCBI): domain Eukaryota; kingdom Metazoa; phylum Chordata; class Amphibia; order Anura; family Dendrobatidae; genus Dendrobates; species Dendrobates tinctorius. The sequence continues at coordinate 23,207,736 of NW_027361711.1, read as the reverse complement.
CGACATGTGTGCCCTTTTTATTTTTGGGCTAATTTGTGCTGTACTGTATATGAGTACTGTGACACCCAGGACAAAAAAGAAAACCACCGTAAACTGGCCAAACTTTGAGCACGCACAGATATCAGCTGGCATGGAGATACCACTCTGAAAAATGTGTGACCTGTATTTTTTTTATTTGTTTTGCTAACTACTGCTGTACAAGAGTACAGTGACACCCAGGCCAAAAAAAGGAAAATTCGCCTAAAATGGCCAAACTTTGAACACGCACAGATATCAGCCGGCACGGAGATACCACACCGAAAAATGTGTGGCTTGTTTTTTTGGGGGGGCTAACTAGTGCTGTATCTATGTACTGTGACACCCAGGACAAAAAAAGGAAAACCATCCTAAACTGGCCAAACTTCTGGTGGCTTAGCCTGTTCCTGCCATCCTCCTCGGTGACCCATTCACAACAAATACCACTATGACAAATGTGTGCCCTGTTTTTATTTTACATTTTTGGGCTAACAACTAGTGCTTTATATCAGTATTGTGATACCAAGGACAAAAAAGAAAAACCAGCCTAAACTGGCCAAACCTTGAGCATGCTTAAATATCTGCTGGCACGGTGATACCACTATGACAAATGTGTGCCCTGTTTTTTGGGGGGCTATCTAGTGCTGTATCTAAGTACTGTGACACTCAGGACAAAAAAGGAAACCAGCCTAAACTTGCCAAACTTTGAGCACGCACAGATATCAACTGGCACAGCTATACCACTACGATAAATGTATGCCCTTTTTTTATTTTTGGGTTAACTAGTGTTGTATATCAGTGCTGTGACACCCAGGACAAAAAAGAAAACCGCCGTAAACTGGCAAACTTTGAGCACGCACAGATATTAGATGGCACGAAGATACAACACAAAAAATGTGTGGCCTGCATTTTTTAAAATTTTTTTGCTGACTACTGCTGTATATAAGTACAGTGACACCCAGGCCCAAAAAAGGAAAATTGGCCTAAAATGGCCAAACTTTGGGCACGCACAGATATCAGCCAGCATGGAGATACCACACCGAAAAATGTGTGGCCTGTTTTTTGGGGTGGCTAACTAGTGCTGTATCTATGTACTGTGACACCCAAGACAAAAAAAAGAAAACCATCCTAAACTGGCCAAACTTTGAGCGCTCACAGATATCAACTAGCACAGCAATACCTGTTGTGAACTATCTCGATTTAACGTCTGAGTCGGGGCTCCCTCTGGTAGTTACTGTGGGTAGTGGAGCTGGACGAAGACTGCCACCTGACAACGATGATTGGAAATCAGGGTGTCAGGAACACCGCACTGCACTTGCTCACTGAGCCAGGGTGCGTGTCCTGAGTACAAAGACTGTGCACAAAGATACCTGCGGAGCGAGCAGCAGTGGTGACAATGCATGCTCCAGGACCTGAATCACGTGACTGCTGGGGGCGTGGCCTAAGCTCCACAGAGCTAGGAGCTGCAGGGAAACTCCTAGAAGGGTAACTACAGGACAATGTTACCAAGGAGCATAGACAGAGACAGATACCAGATCAGGCCGGGTCAAAGCACGAGATAGCAGGACAGTACCAAAGGGCTAGACAGAAAGAATAGTCAGGACGTAGCAATAGATCAGAAAACCAGAACAGGTATTAGACGGTACAATAGGGGTAAACTGTAACGGAGTAACGATAGCCAAGCCAGGAGGTCAGAACCAGAAAAGACAATGGTACCAAAAACGAGAGACAGAGTACAGAGTGAAGGAACAAGCCGGGTCATACACGGGAAGCAAACAAACAATGCAGAGTACACGCACACCAGGGGTCAGACACACCAGAATAGCAGTATAACTGACAGAGAATGCCAGTATGGAGTGAGCATAAATACCCCTCCCAGATCCAAAGAGAGGCCAGCAATGTTAACCCTGTCAGAACAGGACATTAACCATGTCCTAACCATGACACCGGCAATGTTAACCCTGTCAGTACAGGACATTAACCATGTCTTAACCATGACAGTACCCCCTCTTAATGGGGGGCCACCGGACCCCCAGGTTTCTCAGGGTACCTGGCATGAAAAGTCCGCACCAGTCGATCAGCGTGCGCCGAACTGGCCGGAACCCACGATCGATCCTCAACGGAATATCCCTTCCAATGGATAAGGTACTGAAGTCTCCGGCGCACCCACCGCGAATCAATGATGCGCCCTACCTCGTACTCCAGTTGACCCTCTACCAACACTGGTGGAGCCACGGATGAGGGATCTTCTCTAACTGTCCCCACAGGTTTTAATAGGGACCTGTGGAAGACCTTAGAGATTTTGAAGGAGGTGGGCAACTGTAATCTGTATGCCACCGGGTTGATCACCTCTACAATCTTGTATGGGCTAATAAATTTGGGGCCCAACTTCATAGAGGGTATTTTAAGTTTGATGTTACGAGTGGACAACCAGACTTTTTCCCCCACTGTCAACGCAGGAACCACCCGCCTCCTCCTGTCTGCAAAATGTTTGAACTTCTTCTGGGCTTTGGAGATGTTCCCCTGTACCTCCTTCCAGAGGGTTTTTAATTGTTGTACCATCCCCTCGGCACCAGGGCAACCCGAATCCATACGGGAAAATTCCCCAAACTGCGGAACAAACCCATAATTGACCAGAAAGGGAGGCTTTCCGGTAGACTGATTAACCCGACAGTTGAATGCAAATTCTGCCATGGGCAATACCTCACACCAGTCTTCCTGTCTGGAGGAGGCCAGGCATCTCAGAATCTGCTCCAATGACTGGTTGGTGCGTTCCGTTTGTCCGTTAGATTCCGGGTGATAGGCAGAGGAGAATGACAACGTGACCCCCAACTTCATACAAAACGCTCTCCAAAACCTGGCCACAAATTGCGCACCCCTGTCCGACACCACGTTCACAGGCACTCCATGCAGTCGAACAATGTGCTGTATAAACAAACGAGCCAAGGTTTCAGCAGATGGTAACGCAGGTAATGGCACAAAGTGGGCTTGCTTAGAAAATCTATCAACCACTACCCATACCACTGAGTTGCCCTTGGAAGGTGGAAGGTTAGTGATAAAGTCCATGGACAGGTGTGTCCATGGTTTATCCGGAATTGGCAAAGGCACCAATTCCCCGGCCGGCCGGACCTGAGAGCTTTTAGAGCGCGCGCACACCCCACAAGTATTCACAAACCTTTTTATATCAGTACCCATAGAGGGCCACCAAAAACCCCTAGCTACTGTCCCCCGGGTAGCTGCAATACCAGGGTGTGCACTTAACATAGAGTCATGAAATTCTTGAAGGAGTGTGGGACGGAATTGTTCGGGTACAAACAATTTACCTGGGGGTTTATTCCTGGGAGCTTGTGCTTGTGCTTCCAGAATCTCTCTCTGTAACTCAGAGGAGATTTCGGCTACAACCACTCCCGGTTGAAGAATGGAGGAAGGAGGTTCTGGAGGGGACACAGAATCAAAACTTCAGGATAAGGCATCTGCCTTTACATTTTTAGACCCTGGTCGGAACGTGATGATAAATTGAAATCGAGAAAAAAAAAGTGCCCACCGAGCCTGTCTGGGGGTCAATCTCTTAGCAGACACGATATAGGCCAGGTTTTTATGATCAGTGATGACTGTAATGGGATGAGCGGCCCCCTCCAAAAAATGTCTCCATTCTTCAAAGGCCAATTTAACTGCTAACAGTTCCCTGTTACCGACATCATAGTTTCTCTCGGCCGACGAGAACTTCTTAGAAAAAAAGGCACAGGGTTTGAGGTTAGTCAGGGTAGAGGGGCCCTGTGACAATACTGCCCCCACCCCCACCTCCGAAGCGTTGACCTCGACGATAAAAGGTCTTGACGAATCGGGTTGTACCAACACAGGGGCTGTAGTAAAACACTTCTTTAATGCCAGGAAGGAATTTTTTGCGGCCACAGACCAAATTTTTACATCTGCCCCTTTAAGTGTGAGGTCCGTCAAGGGTTTTACCACCTGCGAGAACCCTTTAATGAACTTCCTATAATAATTAGCAAAGCCCAGAAATCGCTGCAACCCCTTCAGGTCATGAGGCTGCACCCAATCTGTAATGGCCTGAACCTTCCCTGGATCCATGCGGAATCCCTCCCCGGATACAATTACACCCAGAAAAGACAGTTCTTGCATAAAAAATGAGCACTTCTCCAGCTTAGCATACAAATGGTTCTCCCGGAGTCTCATAAGCACCGTACACAGATGATGCAAGTGTGACTGACTGTCCTCAGAGTAAATCAAGATGTCATCCAGGTAAATGACTACATAACGTCCAATCAAGTCAGAAAAAACAACATTAATAAAGTTCTGAAAAACCACAGGAGCATTAGTAAGGCCGAAGGGCATAACCAGGTTTTCAAACAGCCCCTCAGTTGTCAGGAACGCTGTTTTCCATTCGTCCCCCTCCCGGATCCTTATAAGGTTATAAGCCCCTCGTAGATCGAGCTTAGAAAACCATTTGGCCCCCGTGAGTTGATTGCATAGATCAGGAATCAACGGGAGAGGGTACGTGTTCTTAACAGTAATTTTGTTCAGTTCTCGAAAGTCGAGGCACGGTCGCAACTAGTGTTGAGCATTCCGATACCGCAAGTATCGGGTATCGGCCGATACTTGCTGTATCGGAATTCCGATACCGACTTCCGATATTTTTTCAATATCGGAAGTCGGCATCGGAATCGGAAGTTCAAAGTTGATTGACAGCCTGACGTCATCATGATGCGCGGTGTGTGCGCATCATGATGCGCCGTCATTTCGGGCCTTCCGGGGGTCTCTGCCGGCCTGCCGGGGGGCTGTGTGGACTGCCCGGGGTCTGTACCGGCCTGCCGGGGGGCTGTGCCAGCCTGCCGGTGGTCTGTGCACCCTGTGGGGGTCTGTACCGGCCTGCCGGGGGGCTGTGCCGGCCTGCCGGTGGTCTGTGCACCCTGTGGGGGTCTGTACCGGCCTGCCGGGGGGCTGTGCTGATGTCCGGGGTTCTGTGCAAGCATCGTCCGATGGGACTACAAGTCCCATCGGGCGATGCCTGCTACCATGACAGTGATTGACACATTAGCCAATGATGGGACAGTAGTAGTCCCATCATCCGGCTAATGTGTTAAATGTTAAAAAAAAAAAAATACTACATACATACTACATGCTCCATACATACTACATACTACATACATACTACATACATACTACATACATACCACATACATACTACATACATACTACATACATACTACATACATAACACATATATACTACATGCATGCTACATACATACTACATGCTACATATATACTACATACATACTACATACATACATACTACATATATACTACATGCATGCTACATACATACTACATGCTACATACATACTACATACATACTACATACATACTACATGCATGCTACATGCATACCACATACATACCACATACATACTACATACATACTACATGCATGCTACATACTACATATATACTACATGCATACTACATGCTACATACATACTACATACATACTACATGCATGCTACATACATACATACTACATGCTACATACATACTACATATATACTACATACATACTACATACATACTACATGCATACTACATGCTACATACATACCACATATATACTACATACATACTACATGCATGCTACATACATACATACATACTACATGCTACATACATACTACATATATACTACATACATACTACATACATACTACATGCATGCTACATACATACTACATGCTACATACATACCACATATATACTACATACATACTACATACAATACATTCATACAATACATACATAGACATACAGTACATATAACATAGAGTAACATACTTACCAATACTTGTCACATTGTTCCCCGAAGCCATTGTCTTTTACGGAATAAATATTAACATAACAAACCACAAAAATACTCACCCACGATCCGAAGCAGTCCACGAGTGTGTCCCACGACGATCTTGGGTAGAGAACTGCAGCATCAGCTGTTGCTGCCGTTCTCTACGGGCTGCAGGAATCCAATGACGGAAGGTAGGTATCCTTCCGCACTGTATTCCTCCGCCACTTAAAAAAAAAAATGTCCCTAGTCTCACTTTATGCCATTGCTGCGTGGGAATTTCCCACACAGCAATGGCATAAAGTGAGACTAGGGACTTTTTTTTTTTTAAGTGGCGGAGGAATACAGTGCGGAAGGATACCTACCTTCCGTCATTGGATTCCTGCAGCCCGTAGAGAACGGCAGCAACAGCTGATGCTGCAGTTCTCTACCCAAGATCGTCATGGGACACACTCGTGGACTGCTTCGGATCGTGGGTGAGTATTTTTGTGGTTTGTTATGTTAATATTTATTCCGTAAAAGACAATGGCTTTGGGGAACAATGTGACAAGTATTGGTAAGTATGTTACTCTATGTTATATGTACTGTATGTCTATGTATGTATTGTATGAATGTATTGTATGTAGTATGTATGTAGTATATATGTGGTATGTATGTAGCATGTAGTATGTATGTAGTATGTATGTAGCATGCAGTATGTATGTAGCATGCATGTAGTATGTATGTAGTATGTATGTAGTATATATGTAGTATGTATGTAGCATGTAGTATGTATGTAGTATGTATGTAGCATATATGTAGTATGTATGTAGCATGTAGTATATATGTAGTATATATGTAGCATGTAGTATGTATGTAGTATGTAGTATGTATATAGCATGTAGTATGTATGTAGCATGCAGTATGTATGTAGTATATATGTAGTATGTATGTAGCATGTAGTATATATGTAGTATGCATGTTGCATGCATGTAGTATATATGTAGTATGTATGTTGCATGTAGTATATATGTAGTATGCATGTTGCATGCATGTAGTATATATGTAGCATGCAGTATGTATGTAGTATATATGTAGTATGTATGTTGCATGTAGTATATATGTAGTATGCATGTTGCATGCATGTAGTATATATGTAGTATGTATGTTGCATGTAGTATATATGTAGTATGAATGTAGCATGTATGTAGTATGTAGTATGAATGTAGCATGTATGTAGTATGCATGTTGTATGTATGTAGCATGTATGTAGCATGTAATTTTTTTTTTTTATTTTTTTTTACATTCAACACATTAGCCGGCTGATGGGACTACTACTGTCCCATCATTGGCTAATGTGTCAATCACTGTCATGGTAGCAGGCATCGCCCGATGGGACTTGTAGTCCCATCGGACGATGCCTGCACAGCCCCCCGGAGCCTGCACAGCCCCCCGGCAGGCCGGCACAGCCCCCCGGCAGGCCGGCACAGCCCCCCGGAGCCTGCACAGCCCCCCGGCAGGCCGGCACAGCCCCCCGGCAGGCCGGCACAGCCCACCGGAGCCTGCACAGCCCCCAGGCAGGCCGGCACAGACCACCGGAGCCTGCACAGCCCCCCCGGCAGGCCGGCACAGCCCCCCGAAAGGCCCGTACAGACCCCAGAGAGGCTGTACAAGGGAAAAACAGGATTTTTCTTATTCCGATACCGGAAGTCCCATAGACTTGAATGGGACTTCCGGTATCGGAATCGGCGATACCGATACTTTTTTTTAAGATCGGCCGATCCATTCCGATCCGATACTTTGAAGTATCGGACGGTATCGCTCAACTCTAGTCGCAACCCACCATCTTTTTTCTTTACAAAGAAAAACCCCGCTGCCACGGGTGAGACCGAGGGCCGAATATGCCCCTTGCGAAGGCTTTCTTTAATGTACTCTTTCATAGCTTGGCGCTCAGGCCCGGTCAAATTAAACAAACGAGCCTTGGGTAATTTGGCTCCAGGTACTAAATCGATAGCACAATCATATGGTCTATGTGGTGGGAGCGCCTCGGCCTCGCTTTCGGAAAACACATCTTTAAGGTCTCTCAGGTACTCCGGAATACCCTCCAGACCAACAGATGACACAGATACAGATTTTATCGGATTGACAAAAGGAACCAGGTTACAACACAGACCATTATCATTACATCCCCAACGGGTGATCTCCCCCTTCACCTAATCAATAAGAGGATTGTGGCGTTGCAACCAGGGCATTCCCAATACCAGTCCTGCAGGCAGATTATTCATAACGAAACAACTTAAATTTTCCACATGAGTGAAACCCACTTTCATAGAAAAAACTTCAGACATAAAACAAATTCCATCCCGGGTAAGAGGGGATGAATCCACAGCCACAATTTTAACAGGGTCTTTTAACCTGACTGTCCCTATCTTATTAAGAGTCACAACTTGGGCATCAATCAGATTAATGGAGGAACCACAGTCAACAAAGGCGGTGGTCATAACAGGACCGCCAGCAATTTCCAATTCAACCTGGAGGACCATTTTTATACGTGAGAAAAAATGTACCTGGGAGTCTGGACAACCTCCTCGATTGTTGCCCAGACTCAGTCGTTTCTCTGAAGGTTTCTCTGAAGAAGGGCAGGAGGGACAATTCCTTTTCCAATGTCCAGAGGCTCCACAGTAAAAACATAGTAGGTTGTCTCTGCGGTGCCTTCTCTCTTTCTCCTTAACAGAGACTGACCCAATGTTCATGGGTTCAGATACGGGTGAAGTGTCACACAATTTGGGGTACAAGGGAGACTCTTGTTGCATCATTCCTCTAGCACGGAGTCTCCAGTCCATACGGACCGCCTGCATCATGGCGTCCTCCAGGGTATCAGGAGGCGGATGTAATGCCAGAGCGTCCTGCAGATGGTCAGAAAGGACCCTGCGAAACAACCCCCTCAGGGCAGCGTCATTCCAGGATACTTCAGCGGTCCAAAGTCTAAACTCTGAGCAGAACCAATCGGCAGAGTGTCTCCCCTGTGTCACACTCATCACCATATCCTCTGCCAGACGCACTCTATCAGGCTCGTCATAAATGTGCCCCAGAGCCTCAAAGAACAAGTTCACTGACATACGTTCAGGAGCAGAGGAAGACAGAGAGAAAGCCCATGCTTGCGGAGCCCCCCGAAGTAGGGAAATAATGACCCCCACCCTCTGGAACTCATCCCCGGAGGAGCGGGGCCTTAGAGAAAAAAAAAGCTTGCATCCTTCTCTGAAAGACCTGAACTCCTTTTTATCCCCTGAGAAGGGATCGGGCAATTTGACTGGAGATTCGGGGGACGCTAATGACACATCCCTACCCCCAGAACTAGAAGCCCCTGCATCGACAGCCCCCTGCACAGTAACCACCAACTGTTGCTGGGTATGGGCCATCGTGCGCTGTTCCACATTGAGTTTATGGAATATTTGGGTCAGGTGCTTGACCTGATCAGCCAAGGCTTGTATGGGATCCATGAGGATAACACACACTTTTTTCTTTTTTTTTTTCCTTCAGAGGAAAAAAAACTGAAACGGTCAGTTATAATGTCAGGAACACCGCACTGCACTTGCTCACTGAGCCAGGGTGCGTGTCCTGAGTACAAAGACTGTGCACAAAGATACCTGCGGAGCGAGCAGCAGTGGTGACAATGCATGCTCCAGGACCTGAATCACATGACTGCTGGGTGCGTCGCCTAAGCTCCACAGAGCTAGGAGCTGCAGGGAAATTCCTAGAAGGGTAACTACAGGACAATGTTACCAAGGAGCATAGACAGAGACAGATACCAGATCAGGCCGGGTCAAAGCACGAGATAGCAGGACAGTACCAAAGGGCTAGACAGAAAGAATAGTCAGGACGTAGCAATAGATCAGAAAACCAGAACAGGTATTAGACGGTACAATAGGGGTAAACTGTAACGGAGTAACGATAGCCAAGCCAGGAGGTCAGAACCAGAAAAGACAATGGTATCAAAAACCAGAGACGGAGTACAGAGTGAAGGAACAAGCCGGGTCATACACGGGAAGCAAACAAACAATGCAGAGTACACGCACACCAGGGGTCACACACACCAGAATAGCAGTATAACTGACAGAGAATGCCAGTATGGAGTGAGCATAAATACCCCTCCCAGATCCAAAGAGAGGCCGGCAATGTTAACCCTGTCAGAACAGGACATTAACCATGTCCTAACCATGACACCGGCAATGTTAACCCTGTCAGAACAGGACATTAACCATGTCCTAACCATGACACAGGGGTTACTGACTGGAGTATTTAAGTGAGCAGGCCTCCTTCAGTGGCTGCTGGTGATTAGTTTTCTTCCCGTGCATTCTGAGGTCTGCTGTCTCCTGCCTGATCCTGCATTTTTCAGTTAAGTTGTTCATTTGCTAATCCTTTGCATCTGATCTGGTTTTGCCTCTTTCTGCTTTGCTGTGAGGGTTCAGCGTGCTTCCTGCTGGGGCAGTGCTGGACCCCGCTACATATGTTACAGCTTGTGTCAGTTTGTTCAGTCCCCTGTTATATTAGTCTCTTTTTGCTTTGCTGCCAGTTCATTACAGAATGCTGATAAAGTGGGGGAGAGGTCGTGAGACCTCAGTGTTTTTTTGTACATCAGACGTGTTGGATTTTTAGGGTTTTTGCATGATTGTAGACAGTGTCTTTCCTTTCCTATCCTTTCTAGTCAGTTTGGGCCCCATCATTTGCTCAGTCTATTTTCTGCCTGCTTTTGTCTCATCTTGTCTCACCGACAATATATGTTTTGGGGCTATCTATTCCTTTGGGGTTCTACTCCGGGGCAGTTTAGACTTCACCTTTCTGGCTTTAGGCTTAGTTAGCTCTCCGGCTGTGCTGAGGAGTCTAGGACATCATAGGTATGCTCCACGACTACTGCTAGTTGTGTTGTTAGGATTAGGGGTCATCTGCAATCTGCTAAGTTACCAACCTTTCTGGTTTCCTGGTGGCCTAGCCTATTCCTGCCATCCTCCTTGGTGACCAGTTCATAACAAATACCACTATGACAAATGTGGTAAGTACAGCCCCCTGAGGAAGCCCACATGAAACGCGCATTAGGGCTGCGGTTTCTAATGGCACAGTGGACCAAAGAGGGTATGACCTATAAGACTTTTTAAATGGCATTTAACTCTTTATGTTCTGTTTTTCCTGCAAGCCATATAGAAACTGCAGTGTGTGATTTATGGATTATAAAGCACTTGACATATATATAAAACTGGGGAATAAGTGCATTATTGGCATGGAGATAATTTTGTGGTCTTTTACCTGGTCTATATACTTCTGATGCCTCAGATTTTTTCATTGTTTGTGTCCTTCTGCATACTCTTTGTCCTCATGGAATTTTTATATTTTAATATATGAATATTTTTATGATTGAAATAATAAACTATTACATTTTGATACTGCTCTATTAAGGTTCTTTGCTCCTTGTGTTTGTTGTTTTCAAATATGACAAATGTGTGCCCTAGTTTTTTTTAATTTTTGGGGCTAACTAGAGCTGTATATCAGTACTGTGACACCAAGGACAAAAAAAGAAAACCGCGGTAAACTGGCCAACCTTGAGGACGCACAGATATTAGATGGTACGGAGATACAACGCCAAAAATGTGTGGCCTGTATTTTTTTTATTTTTTTGCTAACTACTGCTGTATATAAGAACAGTGACACCCAGGCCAAAAAAGGATAACCGGCCTAAAATGGCCAAACTTTGAGCATGCACAGATATCAACTGGCACGGCGATACCATTATGACAAATGTGTGCCCTGCTTTTTTTTTTAACTATCTAGTACTGTATCTAAGTACTGTGACACCCAGTACAAAAAAAGGAAAACCGGCCTAAACTGGCCAAACTTTGAGCACACAGATATCAGCTGGCACAGCTATACTACTACAAAAAATGTGTGCCCTTTTTTATTTCTGGGTTAACTAGTGTTGTATATCAGTGCTGTGACACCCACGAGTCATGACAAAAAAAGAAAACCGCGGTAAACTGGCAAACTTTGAGCACGCACAAATATTAGATGTCACGGAGATACCACACCGAAAAATGTGTTGCCTGCATTTTTTTTATTTTTTTGCTAACTTCTGCTGTATATAAGTACAGTGACACCAAGGACAAAAAAAGGAAAACCGGCCTAAACTGGTCACACTTTGAGCATGCACAGATATCAGCTGGCACGGTGATACCACTACGACAAATCTGTGCCCTGTTTTTTTTATTTTGGGCTAACTAGTGCTGTATATAAGTACTGTGATACCCAGAACAAAAAAAGGAAAATCGGCCTAAAATGGCCAAACTTTGAGCATGCACAGATATCAGCTGGCACGGCGATACCATTATGACAAATGTGTGCCCTGCTTTTTTTTAACTATCTAGTACTGTATCTAAGTACTGTGACACCCAGTACAAAAAAAGGAAAACCGGCCTAAACTGGCCAAACTTTGAGCATGCTCAGATATCAGCTGGCACGGAGATACCACTATGACAAATGTGTGGCCTGTTTTTTTTTTCTTTTTTGGCTAAACATATGTGCAGTGACAGACAGCAAAAAAAATGAATTTAGGCCTAAAAAGACATAAAATTTTAGCCGATGGATGGATGAGGCATGTCACGGATATACCACACTGTAAAATATGTGGCCTGTATGTATTTTTTGGGGGGTTCAGCAAAATAGTGTCAAGAAAGTGTGTTAAAAAATTAAATATTTCTCTGCGCACTCAAAAGGGATGTTTGGGACCCCTTTAATATTGCTGGATTTTCACGCTGTGCTGGGAAAAGGATTCTGGCTGTATTGTGCACTGTCAAAAAGCAAATGGAGGAAAAAAAAAAGGGCTCTGGATTGCTTTGCAATGAAAAAAGCCTCTATTTGCCCTGGCCAAAAAATTTTTCAAAGCCAATTACACCTGGGGCTAGGTATATACGACCAATATATACACTACAGGTAGCAGCAGCAGCACCAGACCACAGGAAGGGAATGGACTCTCTTGATGTATGCAATGATATGTATATACACACATACAGTGCCTGCAGGCCTTGCACTGATGTGTATAGAGCATGCACAGATATCAGCTGGCACAGCTATACTACTACAACAAATGTGTGCTATTCTTTATTTTTGGGCTAACTAGTGTTGTATATCAGTGCTGTGACACCCACGAGTCACAACAAAAAAAGAAAACCGCCGTTAGCTGGCAAACTTCGAGCACGCACAAATATTAGATGTCACGGAGATACCACACCGAAAAATGTGTTGCCTGCATTTTTTTTTATTTTTTTGCTAACTACAGCTGTATATAAGTACAGTGACACCAAGGACACAAAAAGGAAAACCGGCCTAAACTGGCCACACTTTGAGCATGCACAGATATCAGCTGGCACGGTGATACCACTACAACAAATGTGTGAACTGTTTTTTTTTATTTTGGGCTATTTAGTGCTGTATATAAGTACAGTGGCACCCAGGCCAAAAACAGGAAGCCAGCCAAAATGGCCAAACTTTGAGCACACACAGATATCAGCTGGCACAGAGATACCACACCGAAAAATGTGTGGCCTGTATGCCAATTACACTTGGGGCTAGGTATATACGGCCAATATATCCTACAGGTAGCAGAAGCACCAGAACACAGGATGGGAATGGACCCTCTTGATGTATGCAATGATCTATATACACACATACAGTGCCTGCAGGTCTTGCACTGATGTGTATAGAGCGACGTACACTACCCTGCCTGCCTAACACTGGAACCTATATACTATGGAATTAGTCCTTAGAAGGACTGTTGTTTTATCTGGATTTGAGTAGTTTACGATGGTAGACCCCACACTAACTAATAAATTCCCAATTCTGACCCTATCTCAGCAGCAGCTCTCCCTACACTATCTAAATCCGGAGTTGAATGCACCGAGCAGGGCGGCGTCTGGTTTCTTATACCCCTGATGATGCTGTGCGGCCAGCCAATCACTGCATGACCACAACAAAGATGGCTGCGGCGTTTCATTGCCTGGCAGTAAATCCCTGCATCATGATTGGGTCTCTAAAGTCAGCCAAAAAAGCTGGGTAGAGACCAGAGTTCTCGGCTAGTAATCCTGGAAATGCTCGGTGCTCCCTGAGTACACCGAGTACTGTGATACTCAGGCGAGTAACAAGTAGTGGCGAGCACGTTTACTCATCACTAATAATTATACAATTCTCCACACAGAGCAGTGTTCAATTTCAAGTAGCTGTGAGTCCTATCTAGGTAGATGGTAATCCAAAACTCAAAATTATATATTGTAGTGCAGCGGGTTTGGTGCAGTGTGATAGGCAGGGACAACAGGAAAGTTTGCAACAAACGTATTTAATGTCCAATCAACTCACACAGTGCACAGCACTCGGTATCCTCCAGATCACAGACAGGGTGTCACAGCAGTTTGTGCATGAGGCCGGTTGCTGAGGGCGACTGCACCACCATATCAGACTGCGAAGTGAGAGGCATTCGCTACTCTTGGCTCTGTTTTACCTCACACAGGCTGGACGCTGCAGAGACACCTGCACTGCTACTTGCAAACACTGACACACCCAAACACTATACTGCAGGGTTTTTAACTGGAATCTGTGGTCATGGGCCACTTGTAAGACCCGGCTTGGAGGAAGTGGACCGCCTCACTACCATCCTGTAGTCCACTTCAAAAATAAAAGCCCTTACCAGGTTTTCCTGAACATTGATTTGGCCAAATAGCTTGACCAGGTCCACACTTATTTTTACTTTGCCTTGTGACTCACAGGCGTCCTGCTGTGAACAAAGGTACTCAAGTGGGTCTAATAGGACTCTGTCTGCATCTTGGGGGATACATATCGACCCTCGCATATGATCACCCTCACTGCCTCACATATCACCCCTCTGTTCAAACTTTGGGGGTTTGAACACTTGTCACCATACAGGAGACCTAAGATAGGGCATCAGCATTTCCCTGCGATTTCCCCACCCAATGTTCAATGGTGAAATTAAAATGTGCAGGTATAGAAACCATGTGGTGACCCAAGCATTCCTCTCCTTGGCATTCCTCATCCATATCTAGGGTGAATGATCTGTCACCAAGCAAAACAGTTGGCCAAGTAATTAATAGCATAGAGACTCCAAGTCCCACTTAATGGCAAGGCACTCCTTGACTACACTATAATTTTTCTCAGCTGGGGTGAGTTTCCTACTTAGGTAGGTGACTGGATCTTCCTCCAAATTTAAATCCTGCGACATGACCACTCCTAGGCCCATGTTAGAGGCATCCATCTGTCCGATGAAGGGTTTATGGAAGTTGGGGCTATTGAGGATGGGCTGTCCGCACAGCGCTACCTTCATGGATTGGTACGCTTCCTCAGCCTGGGGGTTGCACCGAGCCATGACCGATTTCTTTCCCTTGAGGAGATTGGTTAGGGATGATGTTCTCCCCAAAAAATTAGGTATAATCCTGCTGTAATACCTCATGATTCCTAGAACGCTCTCACCTGTTTGGTGGTAAAAGGACGGGGCCAGTTCTGAATAGCCTCAATTTTATTTATTTGGGGTTTCATAACCCCACGGCCGATCCTCGAGCCCTAACGCACATTTCTTGGGATTCGCCATCAAGCCCACTGTTCTGAGCGAGTCTACTACTGCTTGCAACTGGGACAAGTGTGTATGCCAGTCTGTACTAAAGATGATGATGTCATGCAAGTAATTTGATGCATACTTCTGATGGGGTTCCAGCACTATGTACATCAGCCTCTGGAACGTGGCTGGGGCCCCATGTGGTCAAAAGGGCAGGACGACATAGTGGCACAGACCATCCGGTGTTATGAAGGCGGTCTTTTCCTTTGCCGACTCCGTAAGAGGCACGTGCCAATAACCCTTGGTCAGATTGAATGTTTTAAAGCACTGGGCCTGACCCAGTCAATCGATCAGATCATCCACCTGGGGCACTGGATACAGGTCGAACTTCGACACCTCATTTAATTTATGGAATTCATTACAGAATCGGAATGATCCATCCAGCTTCGGGATTAGCACAATTGGGATTCCTCGATTACTCCCAGTGGAAGCATTTGTTTTACCTCACTCACGATGGCTTGTCTCCGGGCCATGGGCACACGGTATGGTTTCATTCGTACCCATATGTGAGGCTCAGTGACAAAGTCATGCGGGATGACAGATATATGACCGGGTAATCCCGAGAATACATCCATATTCTCCTGTACCTATTTCTACACCTCTCGCTGCTGCTGTTTCGAGAGGGTGTCTCCTATCTTTACCTCTCCCTCGGCCTCTGTCAGGACTGACATCGAAGGGTCCTCAGATGACTTGTCAGGAGTCACCTCTGTAAGCATTCACTCCCCGTCTTTCCACGCGTTCAACAAATTAACATGATAAAACTGTTCGGGTTTCCTTTTCCCGGGCTCGTAAACTCGGTAGTTTACTTCACCCACTTTTTCCAAACTTCATACAGCCCTTGCCACTTGGCCATAAGCTTGCTTTCAGTGGTGGGCACCAAAACCAACACTCAATATCCTGCTTTAAAATTCCTGGTCATGGCCTTTTTGTTATGTACGTGGCCCTGCTCTGCCTGAGCATCCCTCAAATGCTCTTTTACTATAGGTATAACCGCTGCAATTCGGTCCTGCATTTTGGCCACGTGCTCAATGACACTTAAGTGGCATAGGTTCCTGCTCCTATGTCTCTTTGGCTACATCCAGCAGACCCCTATTATGCCTGCCATACAGTAGCTCAAAGGGTGAAAATCCCATGGAAGCCTGCGGTACTTCGCAAATGGCAAACATCAAGTAGGACAACAACATGTCCCAATCCCGTCCATCCTTGGAAACTACCTTCTTCAAAATGGACTTGTGGGTTTTCTTGAAACGCTCGACTAGTCTGTCAGTATGACGGTGGTACATCGGCGTGCGCAACTGCTTTGTCTTGAGGAGCCTGCATAGTTCCTTTGTCATCTTGGGCATGAAAGGAGTCCCCTGATCAGTGAGGATCTCCTTCGGGAGCCTAAGGCGACAGAACATGGCAAACAACTCCCAGGCGATAAGCTTAGCTGAGGTATGACGAAGTGGAATGACCACCAGGTAAGTGGCAAAGTCTATGACCACTAAAATGTGTTGGTGGCCCTGGGCATATTTTACTATTGGCCCTACCAGATCCATCAAAATCCATTCAAAAGGTACCTCTATAATGGGCAGACGCACAAATGGACTCTGGTAGTTCGCGGTGGGTGAGGTTAGTTGTCACTCTGGACACATTTCACAGTACCTCTGGACCTCAGCATAGAATCCAGGCCAAAAAAAACACAGTATGCGCTCCTGTGTCTTCCTGGCCCCCAAATACCCTCCCAGCATATGGGTGTCAGCCACATCAAGCACCACCCGACAGTAGGATTGGCGCACTATCAGTTTTTCCACCACCTCATGCTCGATTTTTATCAATCATGTATAATACCTCCTGGTTGATCGCCATATGTGGAAACACTGTCTCTGCACCCGGTTGCTGAGCCACCCCATTTACCTCTATTACTCTATCCCGTGTCCAAGTCAGAATGTGATCCTGGAGTTGATTTGTCCCGAACTTACCTGGGGACACTTCCATTTTGGGGTTTGGTGGGGTCTCCTCGACCTCTCCTGCCAATACCTCTAGGAGAAACCTATCAGGGTTACACTCTGTCCCTTGGTTGGTGACCCCTATGGCAGATATCCCTGACTCGGGATCATTGGGTTCCGTGCTCAGAATAACATTTACCCTGGGATGGTTAACCATTGTCTCCCACAGGGACCAGAACAGGGGCAAGTCTCTTCCCAACACAGTCCCATATGGAAGGATCTTCAACACTCCCACCACATGTTTTATTTCTCCACATGGTGTGGAAAACGCAACCTCCGCGGTTGGGTACTCTCGGAGTTCCCCATGTATACACACTACCCCTACTTTCCATCCATTGGGGTTGTCCCCAGCAACAAGAGACCCATAGCCAGAGTCACTAAGCTCCCTAAGTCCAAAAGAGCCTCCGTTTGGTACCCATTGACAAATACCTGGCACAGTTGGGGTTTGCTGCCAGCGGTGCTTGTAGTTGCAGTGCAGATGGGATGGGAATTCATAGATACTTGGCAAGTATACCCGCTGTCCATGGGTTCAGCAGTTAGAAAGTAGTTGGCAGCCACATGTCTGGGCCCTTGGCACCGCCAACACTTAAAAGCTGTGGCACGACTGGACCTTGAGGCAGTTTTAGGGGAAACGGGACTTTTGTCACCATCAGTCCAGCTTAGACCCTCAGTATGGGCTCGGTTCTGATTAGCCCAGAGGGTTGTGGACCTTTCCCAGGATCCTGGGTTGGCAGGCACCATTGAGAGAGACGAAGTGGAGCAGTGTCATGTATAAAGTCCTGAGTGGCCGTATACCTCTCAACTAGTCCAACCACCTGGACCAGAGTGCCCGGGTCCCCTTGTCCCACCAAGCGCTGTATAGCTGCTGGCAAAGCCCTCACCAGATGGTCGACTACATCCCACTCTACCAACTGGAAAGGAGTTACGGCCTCAGGCTGAAGCTATTTTTTTTACCAGCTGCAGTAAATCATATGCCTGAGACCTGGAGGGATGAGACCCCACAAAAGACCATTGGAATACCCATTGAACACGTACATATGTGTTAACCCCCAGTCGGGAAAGGATCTCACCTTTCACTTCCCATAGTCCAGGGCATTGTCCCAACTGAGGTCCAGGTAAGCTTTCTGGGCATCTCCCGTCAGGAAAGGGGCCACCACTTCAGCCCACTGGGAGCACTCCAAGCTCTCCCGCTCTGCAGTGTGCTCGAAGATGGTGAGGAAGGCCTCCATGTTGTCCTCAAGACCCATCTTCCTCAGCGCTGACCGGACTTTGTACCTTGACTCTGAACGAACCGTTGTTACTGGGGAGGATGTCTCATGCAGAGCTGCAATCTGTTGCAGAAACAAATTGTTGGTTTGCTGCTGAGCTGTGGTTGCTGCAGCTAAAACTCCTACAACTTCTTCTGTTATATTTGAGAGACAGCCAACTGTCTTAGCATTTCCTGTATCTTGTCAGCAGACATGGCAGAGCAACAAACACCCTGTGTTCAGGCAGCCAAACCCGAACAGTAACATAGATTTCCTGGTGAAGTCTGTGTTTGGTGTCCGTGCCCGAACAGTAGATGTTTGGTACGAACGCCAAACTTTACTGTTCAGGTTCGTCCATATCAAGTCATAAGAAATGTAGGGTTGAGTTTGCAGAAAAGTATGAAAAGTTGTTAGAAGAAAATTGGAAATGGGTGGTTTGGAGCATTGAGACGAAAGTCAATAGACTAGGCTCTGATAGGTGCAAATGGGTATGGACACTCGTGGATTTCTGCTGATCAGGAATATATGGGTTGTTTGTTATTTTAATATTTTTTAAAGATGATATTGGCTTCGGGGATCAAAGTGACAAGTGATGGTGAGTATATACTCTATGTTACATGTACTGTATGTCTATATGTATGTATTGCATGAATGTATGAATGTATTGCATGTAGTATGTATGTTGTATGTCTGTAGCATGTTTTATGTATGTAGTATGTATGTAGTATGTACTATGTATGTATGTTGTATGAAAGTAGTATATATGTAGTATGTATGTTGTATGTATGTTCTATGAATGCAGTATATATGAAGTATGTATGTAGTATGTATGTAGTATGTATGTATGTTGTATGAATGTAGTATATATGAAGTATGTATGTAGTATGTATGTTGTATGAATGTAGTATATATGAAGTATGTATGTAGTATGTATGTATGTTGTATGAATGTAGTATATATGTAGTATGTATGTATGCTGTATGAATGTAGTATATATGAAGTATGAATGTAGTATGTATGTATGTTTTATGAATGTAATATATATGAAGTATGTATGTAACATGTAGTATGTATGTTGTATGAATGTAGTAAATGTAGTATGCATGTATGTTGAATGAATGTAGTATATATGAAGTATGTATGTAGTATGTATGTATGTTGCATGAATTTAGTATATATGAAGTATGAATGTAGTATGTATGTATGTTTTATGAATGTAGTATATATGAAGTATGTATGTAACATGTAGTATGTATGTTGTATGAATGTAGTAAATGTAGTATGTAGTATGTATGTATGTTGTATGAATGTAGCATATATGAAGTATGAATGTAGTATGTATGTATGTTTTATGAATGTAGTATATATGAAGTATGTATGTAACATGTAGTAAGTATGTTGTATGAATGTAGCATATATGAAGTATGTATGTAGTATGTATGTATGTTGTATGAATGTAGTATATATGAAGTATGTATGTAGTATGTATGTATGTTGTATGAATGTAGTATATATGAAGTATGTATGTAGTATGTATGTATGTTGTATGAATGTAGTATATATGAAGTATGTATGTAGTATGTAGTATGTATGTATGTATGTTGTGTGAATGTAGTATATATGAAGTATGTATGTAGTATGTATGTATGTTGTATGAATGCAGTATATATGAAGTATGTATGTAGTATGTATGTATGTTGTATGAATGTAGTATATATGAAGTATGTATGTAGTATGTATGTTGTATGAATGTAGTATATATGAAGTATGTATGTATGTTGTATGAATGTAGTATATATGTAGTATGTATGTATGCTGTATGAATGTAGTATATATGAAGTATGAATGTAGTATGTATGTATGTTTTATGAATGTAGTATATATGAAGTATGTATGTAACATGTAGTATGTATGTTGTATGAATGTAGTAAATGTAGTATGTATGTATGCTGAATGAATGTAGTATATATGAAGTATGTATGTAGTATGTATGTATATTGTATGAATGTAGTATATATGAAGTATGAATGTAGTATGTATGTATGTTTTATGAATGTAGTATATATGAAGTATGTATGTAACATGTAGTATGTATGTTGTATGAATGTAGTAAATGTAGTATGTATGTAGTATGTATGTATGTTGTATGAATGTAGCATATATGAAGTATGAATGTAGTATGTATGTATGTTTTATGAATGTAGTATATATGAAGTATGTATGTAACATGTAGTATGTATGTTGTATGAATGTAGCATATATGAAGTATGTCTGTAGTATGTATGTATGTTGTATGAATGTAGTATATATGAAGTATGTATGTAGTATGTATGTATGTTGTATGAATGTAGTATATATGAAGTATGTATGTAGTATGTATGTATGTTGTATGAATGTAGTATATATGAAGTATGTATGTAGTATGTATGTATGTTGCATGAATGCAGTATATATGAAGTATGTATGTAGTATGTATGTATGTTGTATGAATGTAGTATATATTAAGTATGTATGTAGTATGCATGTATGAATATAGTATATATGTAGTATGTACTGTATGTATGTTGTATGAATGTAGTATATATGAAGTATGTATGTAGCATGTAGTATGTATGTATGTATGTATGTTGTATGAATGTAGTAAATGTAGTATGTATGTAGTATGTATGTATGTTGTATGAATGTAGCATATATGAAGTATGTATATAGTATGTATGTAGTATGTATGTTGTATGAATGTAGCATATATGAAGTATGTCTGTAGTATGTATGTATGTTGTATGAATGTAGTATATATGAAGTATGTATGTAGTATGTATGTATGTTGTATGAATGTAGTATATATGAAGTATGTCTGTAGTATGTATGTATGTTGTATGAATGTAGTATATATGAAGTATGTATGTAGTATGTATGTATGTTGTATGAATGCAGTATATATGAAGTATGTATGTAGTATGTATGTATGTTGTATGAATGTAGCATATATGAAGTATGTATGTAGTATGTATGTATGTTGTATGAATGTAGTATATATGAAGTATGTATGTAGCATGTAGTATGTATGTATGTATGTTGTATGAATGTAGTAAATGTAGTATGTATGTAGTATGTATGTTGTATGAATGCAGTATATATGAAGTATGTATGTAGTATGTATGTATGTTGTATGAATGTAGTATATATGAAGTATGTATGTAGTATGTATGTATGTTGTATGAATGTAGTATATATGAAGTATGTATGTAGTATGTATGTATGTTGTATGAATATAGTATATATGTAGTATGTATGTAGTATGTATGTATGAATGTAGTATATATGTAGTATGTATGTAGAATGTATGTTTTTGGTTTTTTTTTACATTCAACACATTAGCCGGATGATGGGACTACTACTGTCCCATCATTGGCTAATGTGTCAATCACTGTCATTGTAGCAGCCTGCACACACACACAACCCCCGGCAGGCCCGCACAGACCCCCGGCAGGCCCGCACAGACCCCCTGCAGCCCGCACAGACCCCCGGCAGCCCGCACAGACCCCCGACAGCCCGCATAGACCCCCGGCAGCCCACACAGACCCCCGGCCGGCCCGCACAGACCCCCGACAGCCCGCACAGACCCCCGGCAGGCTGCACAGACCCTCGGCAGGCCCGCAGAGACCCCTGGCAGCCCGCACAGACCCCCGACAGCCCGCATAGACCCCCGGCAGGCCCGCACAGACCCCCGGCAAGCCCACACAGACCCCCGAGAGTCCCGCACAGACCCCCAAGAGGCCCGTACAGACCCCGCCCGCACACACAGACACGCACAGTGTCCGCCCACGCAACGCCCACACTCTTCCCCCCTCCTGAACTGGATGTACAAGTAAAGAAAGGGTTTTTTTTAATTTCGATATTTCTGTCTCATTTACTTGAATGGGACTTCCGGTATCGGAATCGGCTATACCCGATACTTTTTGGATATCGGCCGATCCAATCCGATCCGATATTTCTCAATATCGGATGGTATCGCTCAACACTAGTCACCACAGTCCCCAGAATTCAAGACAATTGAAATTTTGTGGGTAGAGTTGAAGAAAAAACTGTATATAGTACATACCCAAATGAATTGACCAGTATGCATCAATTTTGGGAACGTGCAGGAGAGACTTGCGTTCAGATTTTGGTCAAGACATGTTTGAATCTGATTGAAAGCATGCCCAGAAGGATACAGGCAGTCTTGAAAGCCAAAGGTGGACTTGCAAAATACTAACAAAATAATAAAAATTAAAAATTGAATTCTTAGGATCAAAACAAGTCAAAACCCGTCCTGTGTGACACAACCCGCAGGTCGGTAATTAAAACAACAAAACTGGCACGTGTAACTGTCCTGTGTGACACGACCCACAGGAGGGTAACTGAAACAACAAGACATGGGGGAAGGGGAAACAGTTACAATGGTGGGCCCTGCGATAGGGAACGGGGATGTGGAGACCTCCTGCACTCCCCTGAGTCAGTGTTCCTGACACGCCTAACGTTCCCTATACAGGCTCCTCACCTGTCACAGAGCCAGATACCTGTCACCCTAGCACACCCTACACCTATCCCTTGCTAGGGAGCTGGGTGGTGCAGGCACTAGCCCCACCGCTGTACAAATACACACCAGGGAAAAATACAAACAGGGGAAACACCAAAAACACTTATCTTGCTCTGCTGCACCACCAGGCAGCAGAGTGCATCACTGGATTAACTTTTCGCAGTGACTCGACACCTCAGCGCCAGCTGCCACCTTCACCATCTCTCTCTGCTGCGGACACCGGGCAGACAGAGTTCTACACCAGTTTCAGCAGTGGATCCAACCTTCAAGCCAGCTGCTAACTTCACCAGGTTTCTGCAGTGGCTTCACTCCTCAGCCAGCTGCTCCCTTCACCGTGGTTGGAATCCCAAAAAGACGCTATCACCAAACCCTGCTCATAGACAATGTGACCCTATATAGGAAAATGGAATGGTCAAATGATCAGGGGCCAAAGGCTGCTATAACCCCAGTGACCACTGGGGGAAAAAGGCAAAGCAAAGAAAACATCAAGTGCAATGACACTTGTGGCCACTGGGGGCAAAAGGTAACCAAAGCAACTGTTAGGATGCAATGACACCCGTGGCCACCGGGGGCAAAACTAACCTTAAGCCAAAGGCTTGAAGGAAATAAAAAGGTTTACATGCGTTAATCCAGAAGCTGACGCGGCTCCAAGAATTAGATCACGACAGTACCCCTCCTTCAATGAGGGGCCTCTGGACCCTCAACACCGTATTACACTGCAAACCATCTACAGTGCGGACGCCTTGTTCCATGAGAGTTCACTTCCACCATCATCTGACACTCTGGGTCATGGCAAGAGAGGGTAGATGGAGGCGAAGACGTATACTCTGGAGGCACCACAAATCTCCAGGGCGCCAACCTGGGGAACGAGCTAGGCCTGGGTATAACAAAGGATAACTCAGACACCCATGCAAACACGTATGCACCCAGGTCCGGACCTGAACATTTATTGCCATTCACTCTCTTGCTACTAGATGGTGAACTCCTCACAGCACAGACAACAGAGGCGTCCCCTGTGTCGTAACACTCACACCCTCACAAGGCTCAGAGGCAAACTCTCCTCTCTGCCCCCCCCTCCTAAGAGGACTCATAGGGACAGCTTGTGGTGAGGGTTGCGACGTACCACTACTCCATGGCAGCGCCCCTGCTGCCACTACTGGAGGAGAAGGGGACAGGGATATGGAGGAAATATACACTCCTTGGTCATCTTCCTCCACACGACCAGGAGGGGGCGGCTTCTTAGATGGTAATGAATTTTCGGCGTGAGCCCCGTAGACCATATCACCAGTGTGCTCACTACAGGGACATACCCCTTCACCTCGGGGAACCCCAGACAGCACCATGGGGACACCAACTCCTCCCACCTGCCTGGGTGCGTCCTCCTGTATGAGCAAGTCCTGCTCCCCAGCAGGGACTCCAGGGGGCATATCTGCCAGAGCCGCAATTGGGATGAGAAGGAAGAAGGAAATATACTCTTCCTGGCCATCTTTCTCCACACGACCAGAAGGGGGCGGCTTCTATGATGTTAGAGAATTTTCGGCGTGAGCCCCGCAGACTAAATCACCAGTCTGCTCACTACAGGGACGTACCCCTTCACCTCAGGGAACCCCAGACAGTACCATGGGGACACCAACTCCTCCCACCTGCCTGGGTGCGTTCGTGTGTCTGAGCAAGTCCCGCTCCCCAGCAGGGACACTAGGGGGCATATTTGCCACAGCCGCACATTGTGGTTCTGGTTGAGCCAGAGGGGAGGCCCCAGACCCTGATAAGTGCTGCTGTTGCTCCAACACACCATGCAGCTCCTCACTCTCCTCAGTGAGAACCAGCAGCAATTGCTCACCAGACTGTACTAGGCCCATGGCTCACCAGAGAAAATGTAAGGTTGGTGATAATGTCACTTGGACCCATCCTGCGTGACACGACCCGCAGGTCGGTAACTAAAACAACAAAACTGGCACGTGTAACTGTCCTGTGTGACACGACCCGCAGGCCGGTAACTGAAACAACAAGACACGGGGAAGGGGAAACAGTTATAACTAGAGTTGAGCGACTTTTGTTTTTTTTAGGGTCGCGTTTTGTTTCGTGAAACCCGACTTTTCCAAAAGTCGGGTCGAGCAAGATCGTCCGATTATAGGGAAAAGTCGGGGTTGTCCCGAAACACGAAACCCAATGTAAGTCAATGGGGAATAAAAGTCGGCAGTGAGGGGAGGACAGGAAACACACCTACAGTGCCCATTTGAATGCCAAAAGCATCAATTCTTCTTTCTTAAGCTTGTCAACCTTAATTAACTTCATAATACAAGTTACGCACTGAAAAATGGGGGTTATTTTGCTACAAACTGTGGGGGGGGAGGGCTGGCTCCAGGTTTTCATGTGCCCTGGGCGAAAGAGCACCCCTTTAACACATACCACAACTCATCATGCTCCGATACGGCAGAGAAATAGCGGTATAGTCCAATGAAAAATACCTCACTTTTACATCTCATGACGAGGCCCATCTATTTCTCCATACAGAATCATTGGTCCCATATAATGTTTGAAACATTATATGATGAGCTCCACATAATGCTACAGTATATGTTGGTCCCCATGGATGAAGCTCCACTGTCTTATGGGCCCAAATAATGCTCCAAACATAATGGGCCCCATTTCTAATGCTCTAGTGTATAATGGGACCTGTAAATGCTGCTCCAGTGTCTGATGTCCACCTTTGGAATGTTCCAGTGTATGGTGGGCCCCATCTATCATTCTCCAGAGTATAGTGCTCCCCAAAAATTGCTGTCCCAACATTGAAAACAATCAAATAAGTCTCCTCGCTAGGGAATCCCTGTACTTGTCTGGACAGGTGCTGTAGCTTGCTTAACAGCTCGCCAGCCGTTCTCACGCCCAGTATGGATTACACGTGATTGCACAAAGGTTAGAAAGGGTACCGTATCCCCGGATAACATGTATGGATAGCGTACACATTCAAAATATATGTCTCAGGAGGCAGGCTCAGACGGTGTTAGGCCCAGTATGGATTGCACGTGATTGCACAAAGGTTAGAAAGGGTACTGTATCCCTGGATAACATGTATGGATAGCGTACACATTCAAAATATATGTCTATACAGCATGAGGCAGGCTCAGACGGTGTTAGGCCCAGTATGGATTGCACGTGATTGCACAAAGGTTAGAAAGGGTACCGTATCCCTGGATAACATGTATGGATAGCGTACACATTCAAAATATATGTCTATACAGCATGAGGCAGGCTCAGACGGTGTTAGGCCCAGTATGGATTGCACGTGATTGCACAAAGGTTAGAAAGGGTACCGTATCCCCGGATAACATGTATGGATAGCGTACACATTCAAAATATATGTCTATACAGCATGAGGCAGGCTCAGACGGTGTTAGGCCCAGTATGGATTGCACGTGATTGCACAAAGGTTAGAAAGGGTACTGTATACCTGGATAACATGTATGGATAGCGTACACATTCAAAATATATGTCTCAGGAGGCAGGCTCAGACGGTGTTAGGCCCAGTATGGATTGCACGTGATTGCACAAAGGTTAGAAAGGGTACCGTATCCCTGGATAACATGTATGGATAGCGTACACATTCAAAATATATGTCTATACAGCATGAGGCAGGCTCAGACGGTGTTAGGCCCAGTATGGATTGCACGTGATTGCACAAAGGTTAGAAAGGGTACCGTATCCCTGGATAACATGTATGGATAGCGTACACATTCAAAATATATGTCTCAGGAGGCAGGCTCAGACGGTGTTAGGCCCAGTATGGATTGCACGTGATTGCACAAAGGTTAGAAAGGGTACCGTATCCCTGGATAACATGTATGGATAGCGTACACATTCAAAATATATGTCTATACAGCATGAGGCAGGCTCAGACGGTGTTAGGCCCAGTATGGATTGCACGTGATTGCACAAAGGTTAGAAAGGGTACCGTATCCCTGGATAACATGTATGGATAGCGTACACATTCAAAATATATGTCTATACAGCATGAGGCAGGCTCAGACGGTGTTAGGCCCAGTATGGATTGCACGTGATTGCACAAAGGTTAGAAAGGGTACCGTATCCCTGGATAACATGTATGGATAGCGTACACATTCAAAATATATGTCTATACAGCATGAGGCAGGCTCAGACGGTGTTAGGCCCAGTATGGATTGCATGTGATTGCACAAAGGTTAGAAAGGGTACCGTATCCCCGGATAACATGTATGGATAGCGTACACATTCAAAATATATGTCTATACAGCATGAGGCAGGCTCAGAAGGTGTTAGGCCCAGTATGGATTGCACGTGATTGCACAAAGGTTAGAAAGGGTACTGTATACCTGGATAACATGTATGGATAGCGTACACATTCAAAATAAATGTCTCAGGAGGCAGGCTCAGACGGTGTTAGGCCCAGTATGGATTGCACGTGATTGCACAAAGGTTAGAAAGGGTACCGTATCCCTGGATAACATGTATGGATAGCGTACACATTCAAAATATATGTCTATACAGCATGAGGCAGGCTCAGACGGTGTTAGGCCCAGTATGGATTGCACGTGATTGCACAAAGGTTAGAAAGGGTACCGTATCCCTGGATAACATGTATGGATAGCGTACACATTCAAAATATATGTCTCAGGAGGCAGGCTCAGACGGTGTTAGGCCCAGTATGGATTGCACGTGATTGCACAAAGGTTAGAAAGGGTACCGTATCCCTGGATAACATGTATGGATAGCGTACACATTCAAAATATATGTCTATACAGCATGAGGCAGGCTCAGATGGTGTTAGGCCCAGTATGGATTGCACGTGATTGCACAAAGGTTAGAAAGGGTACCGTATCCCTGGATAACATGTATGGATAGCGTACACATTCAAAATATATGTCTATACAGCATGAGGCAGGCTCAGACGGTGTTAGGCCCAGTATGGATTGCACGTGATTGCACAAAGGTTAGAAAGGGTACCGTATCCCTGGATAACATGTATGGATAGCGTACACATTCAAAATATATGTCTATACAGCATGAGGCAGGCTCAGACGGTGTTAGGCCCAGTATGGATTGCACGTGATTGCACAAAGGTTAGAAAGGGTACCGTATCCCTGGATAACATGTATGGATAGCGTACACATTCAAAATATATGTCTATACAGCATGAGGCAGGCTCAGACGGTGTTAGGCCCAGTATGGATTGCACGTGATTGCACAAAGGTTAGAAAGGGTACCGTATCCCTGGATAACATGTATGGATAGCGTACACATTCAAAATATATGTCTCAGGAGGCAGGCTCAGACGGTGTTAGGCCCAGTATGGATTGCACGTGATTGCACAAAGGTTAGAAAGGGTACCGTATCCCTGGATAACATGTATGGATAGCGTACACATTCAAAATATATGTCTATACAGCATGAGGCAGGCTCAGACGGTGTTAGGCCCAGTATGGATTGCACGTGATTGCACAAAGGTTAGAAAGGGTACCGTATCCCCGGATAACATGTATGGATAGCGTACACATTCAAAATATATGTCTATACAGCATGAGGCAGGCTCAGACGGTGTTAGGCCCAGTATGGATTGCACGTGATTGCACAAAGGTTAGAAAGGGTACCGTATCCCTGGATAACATGTATGGATAGCGTACACATTCAAAATATATGTCTCAGAAGGCAGGCTCAGACGGTGTTAGGCCCAGTATGGATTGCACATGATTGCACAAAGGTTAGAAAGGGTACCGTATCCCTGGATAACATGTATGGATAGCGTACACATTCAAAATATATGTCTCAGGAGGCAGGCTCAGACGGTGTTAGGCCCAGTATGGATTGCACGTGATTGCACAAAGGTTAGAAAGGGTACCGTATCCCTGGATAACATGTATGGATAGCGTACACATTCAAAATATATGTCTATACAGCATGAGGCAGGCTCAGACGGTGTTAGGCCCAGTATGGATTGCACGTGATTGCACAAAGGTTAGAAAGGGTACC
Organism: Dendrobates tinctorius; assembly: GCF_039654945.1. Lineage (NCBI taxonomy): Eukaryota > Metazoa > Chordata > Amphibia > Anura > Dendrobatidae > Dendrobates > Dendrobates tinctorius. The sequence goes on along the minus strand of NW_027361711.1, from coordinate 23,178,414 downwards.
GTATCCCTGGAAAATATGTATGGATAGCGTACACATTCAAAATATATGTCTATACAGCATGAGGCAGGCTCAGACGGTGTTAGGCCCAGTATGGATTGCACGTGATTGCACAAAGGTTAGAAAGGGTACCGTATCCCCGGATAACATGTATGGATAGCGTACACATTCAAAATATATGTCTATACAGCATGAGGCAGGCTCAGACGGTGTTAGGCCCAGTATGGATTGCACGTGATTGCACAAAGGTTAGAAAGGGTACCGTATCCCCGGATAACATGTATGGATAGCGTACACATTCAAAATATATGTCTATACAGCATGAGGCAGGCTCAGACGGTGTTAGGCCCAGTATGGATTGCACGTGATTGCACAAAGGTTAGAAAGGGTACCGTATCCCTGGATAACATGTATGGATAGCGTACACATTCAAAATATATGTCTCAGGAGGCAGGCTCAGACGGTGTTAGGCCCAGTATAGATTGCACGTGATTGCACAAAGGTTAGAAAGGGTACCGTATCCCTGGATAACATGTATGGATAGCGTACACATTCAAAATATATGTCTCAGGAGGCAGGCTCAGACAGTGTCAGGCGCAGTATGGATTTGACGGCCCAGATTACACAGCGGAGGAGCAGGGAGAGGTAAAGATTGCAAATGCTGGGGCCCTGCCCAAGCAAGGGGGGCCCACTCGTGGGCGTCGGTACTGGCACTGGGCCCCTCATAGTACAGCGGTGTGTCTGAAGGCGGGTGTGCACCACCACCGTCAGAGACACTTGATTGCACTATGAGGGACCCTGTGCCAGTGCCCGCGCCCAAGAGTCGGCCTACCCACCTGTCCAGGGCAACGGCACTCGCACGGTGTCGTGCGGTAGGTGGTGACCCCGGCCATGGGGGGGGAGGCAGCACAGTTAGGGAGTTTTAGAAAGTGGCATATGTTGATGTTGGACATTCAGCTGATGCAAAAGGCGAAATAGGTGAAGTACCAGGAAGAGGTGGACCAAAGCAAGCCATTTTTCTGTCACCCTATGTGTCATCAGGGGAAGGTGGGACAAAATCCTTGGAAACCCATGCGTGGTTCATTTTAATGAAGGTTAGATCATCCACATTTTGGGTTGACAGACGGGTCCTTTTTTCTGTCAGGATTGATCCAGCTGCACTGAAGACTCTTTCCGATAGCACACTTGCAGCTGGGCAAGCGAGCTCCTGTAAGGCATATTGGGCCAATTCAGGCCAGGTGTCCCGTTTAGCGGCCCAATAGTCAAAGGGGAATGACCTGTGTGGGAGAACATTGATATGGGAGGAAAAGTAGTTTGTAACCATAGTTGACAACTGCTGTCTCCTGTCACTTTCCATCGATGCAGTATTACCAGTTGTGTGAGCGGTATTTGAAAAATCAGTCCACAACATTGTCATGAAACCCCTGTCTCCAACGCCACTTCTGCTGTGTGCACCACGAACACCTCTGCCAAGCTGCCCCCGGCCCGTACGGCTCGTGTGAGAACCATCACCGCTGCTGTGTGCTGGGAATGCCTCAAGCAACCGATTTACCAGAGTTGCTTGTTTATTAGCCAATATTAGGTCAAGGTTCTCCTGTGGCATGATGTTTTGTAATTTGCCTTTATAGCGTGGATCCAGGATGCTGGCCAACCAGTAGTCGTCATCGTTCATCATTTTGGCAATGCGGGGGTCCCTTTTTAGGATCCGCAAGGCATAATCTGACATGTGGGCCAATGTTCCCGGTGTCAATGATGCACTGCGAGTGCTGGGTGGAGGAGCACTTTCTGGCAAATCCACATCCCTCCAGTCACGCACAAACCCTGTACCAGACCTTGCCATGCCAACATTTTCACTTGCCCCACGAGATGCATCCTCCTCCCCTAAGTAATCATCCCCATCATCATCCTCCTCCTCCTCTTCTTCCTCCACCTCGTCCAGGAGAGGTCCCTGAGCAGACAATGGCTGAATGTCATCAAGGATTCCCTCCTCCTCTTCCTCCTCATCAACATTGGCTGCAGACGCCTGCTCCTTAAGGTGCGTCAAAGTTTGCATGAGCAGACGCATAAGTGGGATGCTCATGCTTAGGATGGAGTCGTCTGCGCTTACCAGCCGTGTGCATTCCTCAAAACACTGAAGGACTTTACAAAGGTCTTTCAGCTTCGACCACTGCACACCTGTCAACTCCATGTCTGCTCTCAAAGTGCCTGGCCGTGTATCCTCCCACAAATGCATTATGGCCTGCCTCTGCTCGCACAGCCGCTCCACCATGTGCAGGGTGGAGTTCCACCTTGTTGCAATGTCGATAATGAGGCGGTGGTTGGGAAGGTGGAGCAATCGCTGCAGCTTCTGAATACGAACGGAGTGTACAGGCGACCGGCGGATGTGCGCGCACAGTCTTCGCACCTTCTGGAGCAGGGCTGTTAACTCCGGATAATTTTTGAGGAAGCACTGCACCACCAGGTTCAAGGTGTGAGCCAAGCAAGGTATGTGGCTGAGTTTTGAAAGGGCTATGGCTGCCACAAAATTACGCCCGTTATCACTAACTACCTTGCCTGCCTCAAGATGTACACTGCCCAGCCATGACTCAGTTTGTCGCTTCAAGTACTCGGCCAGCACCTCGGCGGTGTGTCTGTCGCCCAAACACATCATCTGCAACACAGCCTGCTGACGCTTTCCACTAGCTGCTCGATAGGGGGACACATCGTGTGCAACAGTGGCAGCTGCAGATGGAGTGCTCGTACGACTGCGCTCTGTGGACGAGCTTTCGCTTCTGGAGGAGGAGGAGGAGGGTCGAACGCCTACAGCCAACTGTTTCCTATACCGTGGGCTAGGCAGCACTGTCCCACCACCGCTGTCCCCTGTGGACCCTGCATCCACCACATTAACCCAGTGCGCAGTGATGGACACGTAATGGCACTGGCCATGCCGACTGGACCATGCATCAGTTGTGAGGTGCACCTTTCCGCTCACTGACTGCTTGAGTGCATGGACAATGCGGTCTTTCACATGATGGTGGAGGGCTGGGATGGCTTTGCGAGAGAAGAAGTGGCGACTGGGTAGGTCATAGCGTGGTACTGCATAGGCCATGAGTTCGCGGAAAGCTGTGCTTTCCACCAACCGAAAGGGCATCATCTCAAACGAGATTAGTTTGGCAATGTGGGCGTTCAAACCCAGTGTATGCGGATGAGAGACTGAGTACTTTCTTGACCTACTCATAGTGTCTGGGAGGGTGAGCTGGACTTGAGAGCTGCATATGGTGGAAGTAGCGGTGGACAGGGCGGACTGAGAGAGGGTTGATGATGGTGATGGAGTTGGTGTTCTTTCTGATGGCCTAGAATCAGTCTTTCGTTGATATAACAGTGGGATTCCCTGACTGCTGTGGTCTTGCAACGACACCTCAACATTTGCTGCTGTGCTAACCGGTGGGCTTACAGTGGTGAAAACAATGTAGAGTTGCTGACTACCTTCGTTGTGATCAGTTGCACATGTGGCACTTGAGGTTTGGTGTTGTGTCCACGCTTGCAAGTGCATGCTGGTTAAATGTCTAAGCATGCAACTGGTATTCAAATTTTTCAGATTTTTCCCTTGGCTAAAGGTCTTTGCACACTTCTTACAGATAACCTTGGCCTGATCATGAAGATTTTGTTCAAAAAAGTGCCACACTGCACTCTTCCTACTTTGGCAGACATTTTGCGGCCTAGCACGCTGTGATCTTCTGACCCTCTGGACAAGCTGTCCAGCAACTCTTTTGATGTTTGGAACCTGTCTTTGGAGTGCTCCGGGCCTGCCAGATAACAGCTGTTGCGATGTCGATGTCTGCTGTGGATGCTCCTCATCTGAGCTATTGGAAGCAGCACCCTCTTCTCCCAATGGATGCCAATATGGGTCAACAACTGGGTCATCCATCACCTCCTCTTCTATGTCATGTGCACCTTCCTCTGTGTCACCGTGTATGGTGGTATAGTGTGCGGGAAGGGGCACCTGAGTCTCATCAGGGTCAGAATCTGGCTCTGTACACTGCGAGGACAATGTAGTGCTCTGAGTGAATGTACCAGCAGAATCATCCATCAGTGGCTGTGCATCAGTGCACTCCATGTCCGATTCATCTTGGCCTGGGTAATTCACCATTTGACTTGATAATCCAGGCATGGTATGTGAAAACAGCTCCATGGAGTAATCAGTAGTATGGCCTGCGTCATCCTTCAATCTTGGTTGGGGTGAAGGACACAAGGAAAGGTGTGGTTCATGAACATGAGCCTTCAATGACTACTCAGTGCTTTTACTTTTTACAACTGAAGAAGAGGAGGCGATAGAGCTGGAGGCTGAGTCAGCAATGTAAGACAAAACTTTTTCCTGATGCTCTGGCTTTAAAAGCGGTTTGCCAACTCCTAGAAAACTAAGCGTTCGAGGCCTTATGTAGCCAGACGATGACGCAGGGTCAGCACCTCCTGCATTCGGTCCTATTTTGCTCTTGCCACTACCATCAGATCCACCACCAACACCATCATTACCAGCTGCCAACCCCCGCCCAATTCCACGGCCTCTTCCACCAGCCTTCCTCATTTTTGGTAGAAATGTAGACAAAATCCAACAAACTATATAGTAATGTAAAACAAGTTACAAGGTGTCTATAGGACAGGGGAGATTTTGAATTTCTGCACACACTTTTGGACACTGGACACTTTTGGATTGTGTGAGGCCCACTGATATCTGAGCGCTATGTGACAGGCTCGATGGCACTGCTGTGACAAAAGTGACTAGAGGATAAGGGAGATTTTGAATTTCTGCACACACTTGTGGACAGTGGACACTTTTGGATTGTGTGAGGCCCACTGATATCTGAGCGCTATGTGACAGGCTCGATGGCACAGCTGTGACAAAAGTGACTAGAGGATAAGGGAGATTTTGAATATCTGCACACACTTTTGGACACTGGACACTTTTGGATTGTGTGAGGCCCACTGATATCTGAGCGCTATGTGACAGGCTCGATGGCACTGCTGTGACAAAAGTGACTAGAGGATAAGGGAGATTTTGAATTTCTGCACACACTTGTGGACAGTGGACACTTTTGGATTGTGTGAGGCCCACTGATATCTGAGCGCTATGTGACAGGCTCGATGGCACTGCTGTGACAAAAGTGACTAGAGGATAAGGGAGATTTTGAATTTTTGCACACACTTGTGGACAGTGGACACTTTTGGATTGTGTGAGGCCCACTGATATCTGAGCGCTATGTGACAGGCTCGATGGCACAGCTGTGACAAAAGTGACTAAAGGATAAGGGAGATTTTGAATTTCTGCACACACTTGTGGACAGTGGACACTTTTGGATTGTGTGAGGCCCACTGATATCTGAGCGCTATGTGACAGGCTCGATGGCACAGCTGTGACAAAAGTGACTAGAGGATAAGGGAGATTTTGAATCTCTGCACACACTTTTGGACACTGGACACTTTTGGATTGTGTGAGGCCCAATGAATATCTGAGCGCTATGTGACAGGCTCGATGGCACAGCTGTGAAAAAAGTGACTAGAGGACAAGGGAGATTGGATTGCTTTTAAAAAAGCAGTTTTGCGGAGCAGTGGGTAAACAGCAATGCCAGCCTGTCAGGAAGCCTTAGAAGGCAGCCCAACAACCAACACCACTGATACACCACTATATAGCCTCCCCTTGCACTGCACACACAGTGACTGGTGTGTTGTGCAGGCCAAATTGCTAGCAGCAGAAGCAGTTTTTTTTTCTTCTCAGCAGGACAAAAAAAAAAAATTGGGATTGCTTTTAAAAAAGCAGTTTGCGGAGCAGTGGGTAAACAGCAATGCCAGCCTGTCAGGAAGCCTTAAAAGGCAGCCCAACAACCAACACCACTGATACACCACTATATAGCCTCCCCTTGCACTGCACACACAGTGACTGGTGTGTTGTGCAGGCCAAATCGCTAGCAGCAGAAGCAGTTTTTTTGTCTTCTTCCCTGCCTAACGCTCTCCCTACAGAATCAGCAGCAACCTCTCCCTATACTAAGATCGGCAGAAGTAAGATGGCGGTCGGCGTGCACGCCCTTTTATACCCCCTGTGACGCCCACCAAAGCAAGCCAATCACTTGCATGCCCTTCTGAAAGATGGTGGTGACCCATGCCTATGTCATCACGTTGCCCACAGTGTCCGTGGATCCTGATTGGCTGAAAAAGAGCGCAAAACAAACTTTTGAAACGCGACTTTGGCGCGTAAGTCGCCGACCTCGTGGCCGACCTCATCCTAGGGTCGGGTTTCGTTTCATGAAACCCGACTTTGCCAAACGTCGGCGACTTTTGAATTTTTTCGACCCGTTTCGCTCAACTCTAGTTATAACGGTGGGCCCTGCGATAGGGAACAGGGACGTGGAGACCTCCTGCACTCCCCTGAGTCAGTGTCCCTGACACTCCTAACATTCCCTATACAGGCTCCTCACCTGTCACCAAGCCAGACACCTGTCACCCTAGCACACCCTACACCTATCCCTTGCTAGGGAGCTAGGTGGTGCAGGCACTGGCCCCACCGCTGTAGTAATACACACCAGGGAAAAATACAAACAGGGGAAACACCAAAAACACTTATCTTGCTCTGCTGCACCACCAGGCAGCAGAGTGCATCACTGGATTAACTTTTCGCAGTGGTTCAACACCTCAGAGCCAGCTGCCACCTTCACCATCTCACTCTGCTGCGGAAACCGGGCAGACAGAGTTCAACACCAGTTTCAGCAGTGGCTCCAACCTTCAAGCCAGCTGCTAACTTCGCCAGATTTCTGCAGTGACTTCACACCTCAGCCAGCTGCTCCCTTCACCGTGGTTGGAATCCCAAAAAGATGCTATCACCAAACCCTGCTCATAGACCATGTGACCCTATATAGGAAAAGGGAATGGTCAAATGGTCAGGGGCCAAAGGCTGCTACAACCCCAGTGACCACCGGGGGCAAAAGGCAAAGCAAAGAAAACATCAAGTGCCATGACACTTGTGGTCACTGGGGGCAAAAGGTAACCAAAGCAACTATTAGGATGCCATGACACCCGTGGCCACGGGGGGCAAAACTAACCTTAAGCCAAAGGCTTGAAGGGAAAAAAAAGGTTTACATGCATTAATTCAGAAGCTGACACGGCTCCAAGAATTGGATCGTGACAAGAACAATGCAATGACATGACAAAAATCTGCATAACTAATGATGTGCTAAGTGTTGCAAGTTAAATTTATGTATGAGATAGCCAAGAAGATTTTTTACAAAATGATGGTAGTTTCACGTTTGATGGTAAGATATGGAGCCTGAAAATCAAAATGTTGTTACCCTTTTGCTCGTCACTGTATGTGGGTAATTCATTATTCAGGAAGCTCTGTGTTATGCACCAGGATTCTCCCGCTGCACAGAGTAGATTCAAAGCCTTGTCTGCCTCTGCAGTCTCCCATTCTGCTTTGACCACAGTGAGAGCTGCTCAGCAAAGACACCAGCCTCAGTGTCTTGCACACACTCATGGTGTTCGCTTGGTTACTGCTGGCTCTCCAGCCAAAGCTATAGTAACTAGCAAAAGACAGCGGCGAACAAAAGTTCCAGAGGATAAATCCAGAAATCATCCTACTGAGCATGCTCGTGACGTGGCAACCTCTCATTGGTAGTCAGTCGTCAGTTGCTCGGGTGATGTGTCAGTTCTGGATTGGTCCACAAGCAAGGTCCTGTCTGACTGCGCTTACCGGTACGCTAATATCATATGTGTTTGGTGCGTTGGTGGATACATTATTACCCTGTGTGCACGTGTGCTTCTTCCAGCACGGTGATAGTGTGTCTAGGCAGACAGTGTACAGTAGGGTGGGAACTCCCACTTTGCTCAGTATCTGAATCCAGTCATCCTAAGTCGCATATGCAGCTTGCACAGGCGAGTGTCAGAGCTAGCACAACCACAGGCTCGTTCGAGTCCCTATCCGCATTTCATCACCTACTCAACCACTCCTGGCCAGGACTGAGCTTCACCATTTCCCTTGATCCATCTAGGATCAACTTTCTTGACACAATGGTCATTAAAGACCAACATGGTAAACTGTCTACTGACCTCCATATCAAGGTCACTGACCGCAACAGCTTACTTCATTTTGACAGTTTCCATCCCACTCCCATGAAACACTCAATTCCAAAATCCCAGTTTCAGCACATTAAAAGGATTGTCTCTGATCCAAAGATCAGATTCATCCGTATGGATGAAATGAACTCGAAATTCAGGGAAAGAGGTTACCCACAGAATGTCCTTGATGAATCTAAAACACAAATAGGAACCAGGAAACCGGGAGTAGAATTGCTTTTGTCCATTCATATCACCCATTTGGTTAAATACTCCACAAATCTATCCGCATACACTGGTCACTCCTCCATACAGCACACCCTGACATCCCCGAGGTTGCTAAGCCATTTCTACCCTGCTTTAGAAGAGCACCCAACCTCAGGGACTCTTTCATCAAATTGTGTGCCCGTTATCTACTGTATGTAATTCCCCCACGTTATTGTTAATTAAAAAGTTAACTTTTCACTGGTGGCCTCTGTCATTGAACTGTCAAACATCTGGTCATAATGTCCCCACGGCACCAGTCCTCACACCAAGCCAGGACCACCACCTTCATGCAATATGCGTGGTACTACAGCTACCACCCCTTTACACTTTACACTCCCTACCTTGTCCAATGCAAACTTGATGACTCCTGATATCTCTAACACTAATAAAAAGTGAGAAGAGCAGAGCATTATGAATACTGTACAGGCGCTTTTACAGATTTATGACATTTCTGCAAAATCATTCAGCTTACACACACACCTTGCATCAGCAAAATGGGACAACTATTTTACTGAAGACTGCATACAAAGTTGGCTAATGCTGTTTTTTGGACTTCTGATAAAAATATATAGTCACTCTGTGATTGCAATTTTCTGAATTCTGACAGCGTGCAATATGAACGCTGCCAGAATTGCCTGATATTGCCAGTGAAAGTGTGTGATTACATGACTGGAAGTATGCTATTAGCATACATCCAGTCATATTCCGACTAGACATGTCTGGTTTCTCTCAATGAATTGAGATGTGATGAGCATGTCTAGTCGTGTATGCACAGCACTCTGTCATGACTCAGTAGTCTGCTGTCACATAAAGTGACAGCAGACTTTTAACCCCTTACTGCCATCAGACGTACTATCCCGTCCATGTGCCCTGGGACTTAATTCCCAGGGACGGGATAGTACGTCATAGCGATCAGCGGCGCCCACGTGGTGAGCGCCGCTGATTGCGGCCGGGTGTCAGCTGATTATCACAGCTGACACCCGGCAAAATGTGTCAGGGGCAGTCACGGACCGCCCCCGACACGTTAACCCCTTGTACACCGCGATCAAACACGATCGCGGTGTATCGGGGTTAAAGGGAAGCATCGGCAGGGAGGGGGCTCCCTCCGTGCTTCCCTGAGCCCCCCACGGCAGCGCAATGTGCAGCGCTGCTGCGGGGGGCTCTTTCCCTACAGGCCCCCGGATCCAAGATGGCGACGGGGCCTGTAGGGAGCTGACTTCCTCACTGCCTGCAAAGCGCAGGCATGAGGAAGTCTGCAGCAGTGATCTGTAATGTGACAGATCAGCGATCTGTCACAGGACAGTGATGTCCCCCATGGGACAATGTAATAAAGTTAAAAAAAAAAAAGTGTAAAAATAATTTTAAAAAAATCGCTAAATAAATTAGTAAAAAAAAAAATATTCCCCAATAAATTCTTTTTTTGAAAATAAAAAAACCCCAAAACAATAAAAGTACACATATTTTGTATTGCCGCGTCCATAACGACCCTCCCTATAACACTGTCCCATTAGTTAACCCCTTTAGCGAACCCCTTAAAAAATAAAAATAAAAAACGAAGCAAAAAATAATGATTTATTATCATACCACCGAACAAAAAATGCAATAACGCGCGATCAAAAAAGACGCATATAAATATCCATGGTACCGCTGAAAACGTCAGCTTGTCCCGCAAAAAACGAGCCACAATACAGCGTCATCTGCAAAAAAATAAAAGTTATAGCTCGCAGAATAAAGCGATGCAAAAATAATTATTTTTTATATAAAATAGTTTTCATTGCATAAAACTGACAAAACATAAAAAAAAGACCTAAATGAGGTATCGCTGTAACCGCACTGACCCAAAGAATAAAACTACTTTATCAATTTTACCACACGCGGAACGATGTAAACGCACCCCCTCAAAAGAAATTCATGAAACGCTGGTTTTAGTTCATTCTGCGTCCCAAAAATCGGAATAAAAAGCGATCAAAAAATGTCACGTGCCCGAAAATGGTACCAATAAAAACGTCAACTTGTCCTGCAAAAAATAAGACCTCACATGACTCGGTGGGTCAAAATACGGAAAAATTATAGCTCTCAATATGTGGTGATGCAAAAACTATTTTTACAATAAAAAGCGTCTTTTAGCGTATGACAGCTGCTAAACATAAAACCCGCCATGAATAGTAAATCAAACCCCCCATTATCACCCCCTTAGTTAGGGAAAAATAATAAAATAAAAAAAATGTATTTATTTCCATTTTCCCATTAGAGTTAAGGTTAGGGCTAGGGTTAGGGCAAGGGTTAGGGTTAGGGCTAGGGATAGGGCTGAGATTAGGGTTAGGGGGGTGTTGGGGTTAGGATTGGAGTTAGAATTGGGGGTTTCCACTGTTTGGGCACATCAGGTGCTCTCCAGATGCAGCATGGCGTCTGATCTCAATTCCAGCCAATTCTGCGTTGAAAAAGTCAAATGGTGCTCCTTCCCTTCCAAGCTCTGCCATGCACCCAAACAGTGTTTTACCCCCACATATAGGGTATCAGCATACTCAGGACAAATTGCAAAACAACTTTTGGGGTCCAATCTCTCCTGTTACCCTTTGTAAAATAAAAAATTGGGGGCAAAAATATAATTTTTGTGAAAAAAAATGATTTTTTTTATTTTCACGCCCAGGCATTATAAACTTCTGTGAAGCACTTGGGGGTTCAAAGTGCTCACCACACATCTAGATAAGTTCCATGGGGGGTCTAGTTTCCAAAATGGGGTCACTTGTGGGGGATTTCCACTGTTTAGGCACATCAGGGGCTCTCCAAAGGCAACATGACACCTGCAGACCATTCCATCAAAGTCTGCATTCCAAAACATCACTACTTCCCTTCCGAGCCCCGACGTGTGCCCATACAGTAGTTTTCTCCCACAAATGGGGTGTCAGCGTACTCAGGACAAATTGGACAACAACTTTTGGGGTCCAATTTCTCCTGTTACCCTTAGGAAAATAAAAAAATTGGAGACTAATTGATCATGTTTGTGGAAAAAATACGATTCTTTTATTTTCGTGCCAGGGCATTATAAACTTCTGTGAAGCCCTTGGGGGTTCAAAGTGCTCACCACACATCTAGATAAGTTCCTTAGGGGGTCTAGTTTCCAAAATAGGGTCATTTGTGGGGGGTTTCCACTGTTTAGGTACATTAGTGGCTCTCCAAAGGCAACATGACACCCGCAGACCATTCCATCAAAGTCTGCATTCCAAAACGTCACTACTTCCCTTCCGAGCCACGACGTGTGCCCATACAGTAGTTTTCTCCCACATATGGGGTGTCAGTGTACTCAGGACAAATTGGACAATAACTTTTGGGGTCCAATTTCTCCTGTTACCCTTGGGAAAATAAAAAAATGGGGACTAAAAGATGATGTTTGTTGAAAAAATACGATATTTTTATTTTCACTCCCGGTCGTTATAAACTTCTGTGAAGCACTGGGGGGTTCAAAGTGCTCACCACACATCTAGATAAGTTCCATAGGGGGTCTAGTTTCCAAAATGGGGTCACTTGTGGGGGGTTTCCACTGTTTAGGTTCATCAGGGGCTTTCCAAAAGCAACATGACACCCGCAGACCATTCCATCAAAGTCTGCATTCCAAAATGTCACTACTTCCCTTCCAAGCACCAACGTGTGCCCATACAGTAGTTTTCTCCCACATATGGGGTATCAGCATACTCAGGACAAATTGGACAATAACTTTTGGGGTCCAATTTCTCCTTGTACCCTTGGGAAAATAAAAAACAATTGGTGACTAAAAGATCATGTTTGTGGAAAAAATACGATTTTTTTATTTTCACGCTCGGGCGTTATAAACTTCTGTGAAGCACTGGGGGGTTCAAAGTGCTCACCACACATCTAGATAAGTTCCTTGGGGGGTCTAGTTTCCAAAATGATGTCATTTGTGGGGGGTTTCTACTGTTTTGGTACATCAGGGGCTTTCCAAACGCGACATGGTGTCCGATCTCAATTCCAGTCAAAAACGTCAAATAGCGCTACTTCCCTTCCGAGCTCTGCCATGCGCCCAAATAGTGGTTTACCCCCACATGTGGGGTATCAGCGCACTCAGGACAAATTGCACAATATCTTTTAGGGTCCTGTTATCCTTGGAAAAATAAGAATTGAGGGTGAAAAGATCATTTTTGTGGAAAAAATATGATTTTTTAATTGTACGGCTGTATGTTATAAACTTCTGTGAAGCCCTTGGGGGTTCAAAGTTCTCACCACACATCTAGATAAGTTCCTTGGGGGGTCTAGTTTCCAAAATGGTGTCATTTGTGGGGGGTTTCCACTGTTTTGGTACATCAGGGGTTTTCCAATCGCGACATGGTGTCCAATCTCAATTTCTGCCAAAAACATCAAATGGCGCTGCTTCATTCCGAGCTCTGCCATGTACCCAAATAGTCATTTACACCCACATATGGGGTATCAGCGTACTCAGGACAAATTGCACAATAATTTTTAGGGTCCTGTTACCCTTGGAAAAATAAAAATTGGGGGTGAAAAGATCATTTTTGTGGAAAAAATATGATTTTTTAATTGTACCGCTGTACGTTATAAACTTCTGTGAAGCCCTTGTGGGTTCAAAGTTCTCACCACATATCTAGATAAGTTCATTGGGGGGTCTAGTTTCCAAAATGGGGTCACTTGAGGGGGGTTTCCACTGTTTAGGTACATCAGGGGCTCTCCAAGCGCGACATGGCGTCCAATCTGAATTCCAGCCTATTTTGCATTGAAAAAGTCAAACGGCGCTCCTTCCCTTCTGAGGTCTGCCATGCGCCGAAACAGTGGTTCCCCCCCACATATCAGGTATCAGCGTGCTCAGGACAAATTGCACAATAACATTTGTAGTCCAATTTCTCCTGTTACCCTTGGTAAAATAAAAAAAATTGAACCTGAAATATTTTTTTTGTGAAAAAAAGTTAAATGTTCATTTTTTTTTTTAAATATTCAAAAAATTCCTGTGACGCACCTAAAGGGTTAATAAACTTCTTGAATGTGGTTTTGAGCACCTTAAGGGGTGCAGTTTTTAGAATGGTGTCACTTTTGGGTATTTTCTATCATATAGACCCCTCAAAGTGGCTTCAAATGTGATGTGGTCCGTAAAAATAAAATGGTGTTGCAAAAATGAGAAATCGCTGGTCAATTTTTAACCCTTATAACTTCCTAACAAAAAAAAATTTTGGTTCCAAAATTGTGCTGATGTAAAGAAAACATGTGGGAAATGTTATTTTTTAAGTTTTTTGTGTGCTGTATCTCTGTGATTTAAGGGCATAAAAATTCAAATTTGGAAAATTGCAAAATTTTCAAACTTTTCGCCAAATTTCCATTTTTTTCACAAATAAACGCAAGTTATATGACTGAAATTTTACCACTAACATGAAGTACAATATGTCGTGAGAAAACATTGTCAGAAACACTGGGATCCATGGAAGCGTTTCAGAGTTATAACTTCATAAAGGGACAGTGGTCAGAATTGTAAAAATTGGCCCGGTCATGAACGTGCAAACCACCCTTGGGGCTTAAGGGGTTAAGAAAACCATAAAACCCATTTAACGTTGCAGTTAAGATGCAAAATAAAAATAATGTGTGTAAAGGTGTAAGGAGGTTGCGTCGACCCTCATTTACCTTCTCTCTCCTATATGCCGGGCATGTGTGCCCCATGCAGTGCCCTGATGGTTTGGCTATAAATTAATGTATTACCATTGTGTATTACTGTTTTTTTAAAGTGCTGTGTCTGTAAGTCTAATATTGTAACTGGATGTATTAAGATTAATAATAATAATAATCTTTATTTTTATATAGCGCTAACATATTCCACAGCGCTTTACAGTTTGCACACATTTTCATCACTGTCCCCGATGGGGCTCACAAGGCTAGAAGAGGTTAACCGAAAAGGGGTCAGGTCAGCAGGCTGAAGAAGCAGCAATTTTCTGCTTCTGCAGCAGAGCCCGAGCAGGCTTGCACGAGGCAGGACATGCTCCCTTACTGGGAGTGGAGGACACCCCTGAACAATCATTTACTGCCAAGGACTGCCAGGCAGTGGGAACGGGCACTGGACTGTAAAGTGCCCCCCTCAAAGGACTGTGTGTTCTCAGGAACCGGGTGGAAGACGATGCTGCTACATCTTTGGATAGGGAAAGCGCAAGAAGTAATATCTCTTTTATTTAACCTTCATTAAAGTTCTCTACTGTTGGAGCTGAAGCGTGCAGTATGGTACATCTAGAGGATGCCATTTCTGTGTCGAGGATGACCGTGTGATGGAGGTAACTAACTGTGCCACAAGGCTGGGTATTTATCTGCCTTTCTATGTGCAAGGGGCCAGGGTGCTCACTGACTGTGACCTAGTGGACTCGCCCATGACAACCACCCCATGCAACCTTGTTACAAAGGTAAGACTAGTCTTTAAAACATAGCTGTTTCTAACAAGATTTGGCAAGTGTGAATCTACTCGTAGGTTAAATGGTTAATTATACTGTTACAGCTCCCAATTTATCAGTTCAACTGTACAAAATAACCATTGCTCAAACAAAACTACTTTTTTCTTTTCTTCATCTTTTATCTTAACTGCTTAATTTGCAGATGTCCTTTAAAACCCTGATAATTATGGTACATAAATATATTTTAAGTTTATTTAGTAAATGTGCAAATCTTTTAAGTGTTACATTCATATGATCAAAATGTATTTTACTACATAAGTGTTAAATCATCTATAAATACTTGAACCCACAAGTGAGTATAAAAGCTGAAAACAAACAAGGATTTATAAAGTGTCTGAGTTTATTGGGCTATTTCTTTAGATGAAATGTTGCTCTGTGACCTATACAGCATGTTTTCTTTTCAGAAATTCTCTCCGGCCAGAAGTCACAGCTGCAGCATCACTACAGCCATAGTGGTGAAATGTGTCACGTCTCCGACTTTCTGTCAACATTCTGGTACTGGATGCTGTAACATATTTGACATGAAAAGGGTGTTTATGACAAATGACCTGAACAGCAAAGTCTTTTTTATGTAAAGGTTTAAAGGAATTGAACCTTAGTGAACCAGCATTTGTAATTCTAGACTACTTTCCTTGCTTGCTTCATTGACCAGAGTCATGATTAATGCATTGTGTTATTACTGGATAAAAATTTACCATGTCTTTTTCACTCAAAAATCCACCAAACTAAATTACAAAAATAATGGATAAAATATGACATTAAAGGAGTTGTCCACAACTACGTTATTGATTCCTTAAAATTTCGAGATGAGCTATACCTTCTCCAAACCCTCCCAATAGACATTCCTCAACAATTTTTTCAAAAACTCAAAAATATAATTTCAAAATTTATATGGGCAGATAAAAACCATAGGATAAACCATAAAACTTTGGTAAAATCAAGACGTAGAGGAGGTTTAGGTCTCCCTGATTTTGAAAGATATAGATTATCAACCCACATATCAAGAGTGATTGAGCTGCAATCCCCTTGTCCCACAAAACTTTGGGTTCCACTTGAGTTGAATGATCTTCATAATGGTTTTGCACACTACCTATAGCCCACCCCATTTAATAGATTTAAATACAATTATATCACTAACCCGTACACTATGACTACCCTCAGATTATGGCACAAAACAAATAAAAAAATGAAACTTATTCCAAATATATGCAAAGCCACTCCTGTCTTACATTTGATCCCTAATAAATATAGTTCTCTTAAGAGGAAAATCAGGCTCTCGATTCCCTTCAGAAACATGCCGATTTACTCATTGGTGCACAAAAACAGATGTACAGTATGAGCAAGAAGAAGATCAGCTCACTCACTAAAAACCTTCACTTGAAAGATGAGGAAATTCAAACTCTACAAGAAGTTACAAATCTTTATCTCCCAGACATTTCTACCTCAGCACCTGATCCGCCAATTCTTAAACTAATTATGAACAGAAAAGGAAAGGGAAAAATGATAGCTAAAATAAATAAGAACCTAACCCAAACACAGGAGATCCCAGATTTAATTAAAAAATGGGAATTAGAACTAAACACAAAATTTCTCCCAGAAGAGATTCATACAATCTTCAAAAACATCCACTTCCTAACATCTTCAGTGAGATTCCAAGAACTTAATTCTAAAGTTATATCAAGATGGTATAAAACACCTGACATATTGAATAAAATAGACAGCTCAATCTCCCCTCTTTGTTGGAGATGCACCAGAGAGAAGGGTTCTCCATCTCACATTTGGCTGGAATGCACAAAAATTAAAAGTTTCTGGGAGAGAGTTAGAGAGCAATAAAGAAAACCTTAAATGTAGACATCCCATTAACGGCAAATTTCATTCTATTCAATCTGGATCCTTCAAATTTACACTTTAAAAAAGGCTCACTGATACCTCATCTGCTCAACGCAGCTAAAATAACTATCGCAAGACACTGGAAAGATGTAGAGACCCCTACCAGCAAAGAATGGATAAAAGAATCCAACCAAATCGGTATATACGAGAAAATTAGACGTTCAGGATCTAAAAATTTAAAGACTCTAAACGCATGGATAGCCTGGTTGAACACAGCAGAGGATCACCAAATAAGCACAACCGCTAATCCTTAATTTCTGTCCCTCTACAAATTTCTTTTGCTATTCATTTTTTTTCTTTACATATAGCTTGTTCTGTAATGTTCATGCCTTGATTTGAGCTTGATCTCCCAAATTGCTTAGTTAACCTCTATATTTTAAGCAGGATTTTCTGACTTCTTACCCTCCCCCTTTCTTTCCCGTGTCCCTCCCCACCACTGCCCCTTGTTTTTTAAACTCTTCTTACAACCCTTTTGATTCGCAAATCCGCAGCCTTGTAGTGTTATCATTGTGGTTTATTACGATTGTTTGTTTTTTTTAATATCATTCTTTCTTTTACTAATTCTGGAAAATGGAATTTTCCTTTCCTGTTATATTATTGAAATTTTCTAAATAAAGAATATATACAAAAATTTTTTTTCCAGATGAGCAAAAATGAACTTTAAAGTTTATCGTTCGTACCGGACACCTAGTGTCCAGTGCTGATCTCTGAACACGGACTTCTTCCAGAAGTTCTGGGAGAACAGTGAGAGATTTTTCAGCTCCAAAATTTGGGTCCCCATTGATTTATAAGGAGTTCGGGTGCTGGTTCAAGTTCGGGTACAGTTCTAGTAAACCAAACTTTGGTCTAAAGTGCGATTGAACACGACGAACCAGAAATTCCACAGGTCCATTCATCCCTACTTAAAGGGAATCTGTCACCCTTTTTTTGGCCTTTCACCTGCCGGCATAGACATCGGGGGCTTATCTACAGCATTCTGTAATGCTGTAGATAAGCCTCCAATGTAACCTGAAAGAGAAGAAAAACATGTTATATTATACTCACCGAGGTGGGCGGTCCGGTCCGATGGGTGTTGCGGTCCAGTCCGGCGCCTCCCTTCTTCATGCGATGACGTCCTCTTCTCCCATCCTGTAATGGCTCCGGCGCAGGCGCACTGCTCTGCCCTGATGAGGGCAGAGCAGAGTCCTGCAGTGCGCAGGCGTCGGGAGAGGTCTGGCGCCTGCGCACTGCAGAATTCTGCTCTGCCCTCAACAGGGCAGAGTAATGCGCCTGCGCCGGAGCCATTTCAGGACGGGAGAAGAGGACGTCATCGCATGAAGAAGGGAGGCGCCAGACCGGACCGCAACACCCATCGGACCGGACCGCCCACCTCCGTGAGTATAATATAACGTGTTATTCTTCTCTTTCAGGTTACATCGGAGGCTTATCTACAGCATTACAGAATGCTGTAGATAAGCCCCCGATGTCTATGCCGGCAGCCAATAGGGGAAAAAAAGGGTGACAGATTCCCTTTAAGGTAGGTCATCAATATTGGATCAATGTGGGTCTGAAAGCTGGGACAACTGACAAACAACTGCTACCTGTTGCATCGTCGTGTAGATATAAACATTTTGCATTGCCTAAGAGTGTTTTATCTGCAGGTGATTAGGGAGAACCAACTGTTGAACTCCAAAGATCTAATTTTACCTATCCAAAGCATCGATATCGTAGTGGCAAACAAGTCATATACTGTCCAGAACTGTATACAGACATAGCAGCTTATACTACAGTCACCTGCAACGACAGGTGTATTTTAAAGGGCTTGTCTCAAATTCCTAAATGGGTAAAATTGCAAAGTGCTTGTAGAAACAAGCAGCTATGCAATTTACCACTTGTTAAAAATGCGCATAAAAGGGCCATTAAAATAGCTTTTTTGCACTGAAGTAATTGTGTGCTGCTCCTCATTTTCTCTATTATAAGGACTGGTATGTACCTATGAAGCTCTGCACCCAACTATTACTATTTTTTCAGGTGCTGTTCTTTCTTTTCTTTTTTTCTATCTATCATCTATCTAGCCCATATCTATCTATTTATCTATCTATCCCATACCTATCTATCTATCTATCTATCTATCTATCAATCTATCTATCTATCTATCTATCTATCTATCTATCCCATATCTATCTATCTATCTATCTATCCTATATCTATCTATCCATCTATCTATCTATCTAGCTATCTATATCTATCTATCTATCTATCCTATATCTATCTATCCATCTATCTATCTAGCTATCTATATCTATCTATAATGCTAAATTTCAAGCAGGATATTTATGTGGATGACTGTAAACTATTGTTAACTAATAATGCTATACTGCCCTCATGAGGCATATACATAAAATACATTATTACATGTATAGCAATGTAAAAGATACATTAGATGAAAATATTTATTTCACAAAGCTGCTAAAATATAACTGAGCCCAAATAATAGATTATTATTTATTTTTAGAGCACCATTGATTTTATGTTGTTGTACATGAGAATGGGTTAAACATAAGATACAAATATAAAATAAGTATAAAACACTGTGAACAAGCAAACAATAAAAAAGCACATGGTCTCTTTTGTTGTTAATGTATTGTACATTTTATGGAGTGGATGTTTATAAATGATGAATGACAGACATACTTATATTTTTTATTTGGATTACTATTTGTAGATGGGGTTGATGGAAGATGAATGTATGAGGGTAGGTTTTCTTTTAATTGTCTTTTCCATTTAAAAGACAAGTAAAGCGTTGGGTTGGGGATGTGTATTATGTAGAGAGCCCTAGAAACTTTACATACACATAGACGACTGGAAAGGTCCACTGTATTACCTGTTTCACCAGGAAAAATATATCTTTTAGCCAGTAGATAGAAAAATATTTAGAATTGAGAGTCCTCAGTGGTTGATACCTTTTAATAGCTAACTGAAAAGATGGTAACAAACTGCAAGCTTTCGAGACTACTCAGGTCTCTTCATCAGGCTAGACTAATAGAACATCTGAAAGTCACATATTTATGCATAACAGGGCACAGGAGTAATGCAGAAAATAATACACACATTGTTCATGTGAACTGCTTTTATCATGAGTCTTTTTTTATAAATAACTCAATAAATTTTGGATCACTTTGGAACAGGAGCATTTCTCTTCTTCCAAGGCTCCAGGAATATGTGTAGCGGATACAGGAAATTGCATGTCCTGGGTAAAGGTGGCTATAGGGATGGAACAGTGGTCAGACCAAATGGAGGAGCTGATCAAGCACCTTATCCTAAGCCAGCAGCACAGAGTGAAGCAGTAGGCCCAGCAAGAGACAAAAACTCCTGATGCAGCAGTTGAACCTTCTGGCAAGGGATGTCCGAAGCAGAAGAACTGCCCCTCCCCATTTTCAGGTGATGATACAAACGTCCAGAAGGTGGCAAGATGGGCCATGCAGAAGATGACCCTGGGGATGATGTGGAAGCTTTTCTCACGGTTTTTGAGAGGGTGGCGGATCGGGAGAGACTTCCAGTAGAGCAGTTGACGGAGGACTTGGCGCCCCATTTGACAGACGAAACCCAAAAAGTATATTATGACTTAGCGTTGCAGAACTCCAAGGAATATGCCAAGTTAAAGACTGAATTCTTCATATGCCTGGGAGTGACTATGTCACTTAGAGCCCAACAAGCATACACTTGGCATATGCCAGTGACGAACCTCCTCGCTGGCAGCCAGGGTCCTCCACTCCTGCTTAAATAGTCAAGAGGGTGGTGATGAACAGATTCATCCACTCTTTTGCCAGGTCAGAGCAGAAAAATTTTCATGGTGTTGCTGTGAAGACACTGAGCTTGAACTTCAGTGGCTTCATCACTGGCTTTTTCCCACTGTGCTGAGGTCAATGCAGTACAGGCCTGCTGTGATCACAACCTCACTGACCGGAGGTAACCTTGATGACGTCACCGCTGGTCAATTATGCTGCATTCACACCAACTCATTCACCATTGGTTCTCAGCCTGATATCTTGGACCGTCCAGGTTGAAAACTATTTATCCCCCAGACATGGATTATGGCATGGGACAGAATGACGGAGAGGTGAGGAATATTGTTTTTTTATTTTGGTTTATTACAGGAGATGACTGATTCAGTGGAATAAGGGGTTAGGTGAGTATAACTGTGTTTGTTATTTTAAAATAAAAATGGAAAACTGTATTTTGTTTTATGTCTAATAAAATACTTTATTCTGGCTGTGTCTTTATTTACCATGCAACTACAGGATTAGTAATGTAAAGGTGTCTTATAGACACCTCTCAATTACTAAGCCATGGGTTTGATGTCACCTGACATTACAAAGGTGACATCAACCCCATTTTCCACGGCTACAGGGCAAGTGGGAAGAGCTGGGCAAAGCACCAGAATTGGCGCATCCAATAGATGCACCTTTTCTGGGCAGTTGCAGGTTGCTCTTTTTTGGTTGGAGGGCTATAGCAATGACCACTTACCAACCTGAGAATACTAGCCTCCAGCTGTCAGCTTTAGCAAAGCTGGTTGTCAAAAATGAGGGGGACCCCATGCCATTTTTTTAAATTATTTATTTAAATAATTAGAAAGACAGCATGGGGACCCTATGTTTGATAACCAGCCTTACTGAAGCTGACAGCTGAGGGTTGCAGCCATCAGCTGTGAGTTTTGCCTAGCTGGTTAAAGAAAATAGTGGGGAACCCAGTCAGGTTTTTTCATTTATTTATAGCCCAGGCGGCGGTTGATGAATACTCCCATCAGTCGTACCTGCTGTCACTGTTATTAGCGGCAGTGGGTGTAAGCTGATGGGAGTAAGGGTCCCATAAGCCACCGCCTGCTGTGATTGTTATCAATTGAATACAACTCTCGTCATTCTCCCCTGCTCGCGCTGGTCACCGGCAGAGCAGGGAAAATGATGAGAGCCCTCATACGCACCCAGCGATGGGGAACAGCGCTTACTGTAGCACTTCTTCCCTGGTGTCTGTCTGTGTGACACTGATGCAGCACACGGTTGCCACACAGACACTGTAATCTCCAGAATCATATTTTTCCGGTACTGGAAATATCAGGATGTGTGAAACCAGCCTTAGGGCTTCTTCACATATACAGGTGAAAGTGAGGCCTGGTCCATTTTTAACATCTGTGTGGCACAAAGTGAAATAGATAGATGAAAGAGAGATAGAAAGAACGACCGATAATAGATAGAAAGTGTTTTGCATCAAGTTTCCCTCACTGCACAGGGGGAATCTCAAGCCATGTTATTTGTGGTCTCCCATGCTTCGGGGGCCGCAGAGGTTCCTGCTCAGCAGAAACGTCAGTCCCAGCATCTTGCTCAGGCTAATGCTTGGCATCTGGCTCAGGCTAATGCTTGGCATCTGGTTACTCCTCCAGGCTCAGCTATCGTACCATGCATGAGTCAGCGGTGAGCAGTCGCTCCTGGGACTAAGTCCTGTTTTTCTTCTATTGAGCACGCCCATGGGATGACCTCTCATTGGAGGTCGGAGGTCACATGCTCAGGTCCTGTTGCTACTCCGATTGGATGACCAGGAAAGTCCCGGAAGGCTGCAACTATAAAAGGTTTGCATGGCCGCCAGGCCATGTGCTAATATACAGTAGAAATGGATTATAGACCATGTGGAGTGAGTGTTGTATGCATGTATGAATGTCTCTGGTGAATGACTCATTATGAAACCCCTCCCTTGGTATGCATGTGATGTGTGAACAAGCCTGTTAAGTGCCTAGGCTTAGGTGCAGGTAACAGGCGGAGTCAGAGACTGGCATCAGCGTCCACCGTGTTGGCATATGCAACTGAAATGGACTTATTATAAGTGAAGGGAGGACTTTACACTAGACTGACAGCAGATGGCGATGGTGTGAAGTTATATGTTTGCTGTATTGTGGGGAGGGAAGCTCTCTATTGTTGTTCTTACTTTTACTTTCACTTTAGAGTATCTTATGGCAGCAGCACGGAGTGTGTGCTTCTGAATTCTTATCTCATGTTTACCCATGAGAAGTAAATACTGTTTACTTAAGAAAACGTGCTCAGTGAAGTTCTCTGATGTATCAATGGTCATTCTCAAAAGATACACTCTGCTACACACCGGTGGCTTTGTCTGTACACCACGGTTCACGTGGTCGGCACTCCACAGTAGCCAGTGTCCATTAGTGGTGTCCGCAGGTGCGATGCCGCATGCTTAGTAAGTCTAGAGGGACTCTGACCCCGTGTCCTTGGGGCTGAGTTCTGTGACCGTTTACTGAGTGCTCCCTTGCCGAGCTCTGTGAGCTTAAACAGGCTCTGGCATTTATGTTTCCGCGGTAGTGTGGCTCTGTGAGGTAACAGAGTCCGCTCCTGTACACACCGGGTGATGCGTTTGGTCTTCCTTTATACCACCATATAGTGTCTGCCATTACCAAGCAGCAGTTTACTATCGCTGAACGGTGGACCACGGGCTGCTAACGCACCTTATTATCATCTTTTATTATTTGGTGCGTTCTGCCAGCCGTAACATTATATTAGCACCAGGGTCTGGCTAGTAATGGTGGATGAACAGCGACTGCAGCGGTCCATCTAGCAGCTGGAAGGTAGGTTGGCACCTCTTGAGCACACAACCTCAGCCATGGATGTTACCGCAGTAGCTGTTCAGGCTGCTAGCCTAGCTGCAGCTAGTTTGTCCACTGCCACTCCATTTCTGACCTTAACCCGCCTCCCGCTGCCAGATAAGTTTTCTGGTGATAGCCAGTCATGTAGTGGATTTGTGAGCCAGTGTTCTATACACTTTGAGCTTCTGGCTGCACGTTTCCCCTCAGAGTGGGCCGAGGTGGCATTCATTATATCCCTCCTGTCGGACAGGGCGTTGGAGTGGGCAACACCACTGTGGGAGCCTGATGATCATGTGGTGCAGAGTGCTCCACAATTCCTAAGCACTCTGAAACAGGTCTTTTTGGCACCTCAAGTCACCCATGATACGGCGCTCCAACTGTTGGCATCGACACAGGGCTCGTCCATTGTCAGCCATTTTGCCATCCACTTCCGCACTCTAGCTTTTGAGCTGGAGTAGCAGATAAAGTTCTCATTCCGGTATTTTGGAGAGGACTGGCTGACCATGTGAAGGACACCTGGCCACTTGGGAGACTCCCACCACACAGGAGGAGCAAATAGCAGTTTCTACTCGCATCAACCTACGTTTTAATGAGCGTAGGTTGGAGCGAGCCTAGTGTAGGCAGAGGGTTCGGCTGGCTCCCACCTTCGCCAAACCTTTGGAGTCTCCGGTCCAGGCATTCGAGTCACATGGGGCCATGGAGGTGTCTCGAGCGGGTTCTAAGTCCCGGACTGCTCGTGCACGCATGGTCTGTCACATCTGCCGACAGTAAGGACATGTCACCTCCAGGTGTTCGGAAGAACGTGCACATTTAGTGTCCTTGGGAGTTGGTTCACTAGACGCAGCGACGCCTTCTCCCAAACACCTTTAAGGGGACAATCAGTATTGGTCCATACACCTACTGTATGTGGTAGAGCTTTACGTGGATTCCGGGGCGGAGGGCAACATTATGTCTTCAGCCTTTGCCCGACGGCATGCAATTCCACTGGTGATGCTCGCCAAGCCAGTGACCATACGGGTGATAAATGGGTCGACCCTACCCTCACAGATTACTCATCAGACCATCCCATTTACGTTATCCATGTCTCCAACCCATCAGGAGATCATCTTCCTGCTAGTCATTCCCGAGGGAATTGATGAGGTTCTTTTAGGGATGCTTTGGCTATGCTACCACACCCCTCAGATAGAGTGGTCCTCAAGGAGAATTATGGGATGGAGTAAATCCTGTGAGGGTAGATGTCTGAGGGAGTGTGTTCAGGTTGCTACTACAGAGGTACCCGCAAATCTTTCCTCTCTCCCCAAACACTATTGGCTCTATGTGGACGTGTTCTCCAAGAAAGCTGCGGAGTCCCTTCTGCCTCACCACCCCTATGACTGCCCTATTGACCTTTTGCCTGGTGCTGAGCCTACCCGGGGTCGAGTTTATTCTTTCTCTCTCCCAGAGATGGTGGCAATGTCTCAGTACATCTGGGAGAATCTGACAAGAGGCTTTATTAGGAAGTCAGTATCACCTGCAGGGGCGGGGCTTTTCTTTGTGCCGAAGAAGAACGGAGAACTACGTCGATGCATAGACTATGGGGGTCTTAACTCCATCACCGTTAAGAACAAGTGCCCTCTTCCCCTGACATTGGAGCTTTTTGATAGGTTGCGAGGAGCGAGGGTCTTCACTAAGCTAAATCTGCGGAGTGCTTACAACCTGATTCGCATCCGTGAGGGGGACGAATGGAAGACGACATTTAACACCAGGTATGGGCACTATGAATACCTGGTGATGCCCTTGGGGCTCTGTAATGCTCCTGCCGTCTTCCAAGACTTTGTTAACAACATCTTCCGGGATATGCTCACCACCTTGGTTGTAATCTATCCGGATGATATTATCATCTACTCTCCAGATATAGACTCCTGCCGGAGAGATGTTTGCAAAGTCTTCGACCTCCTACGGGCAAACTACCTCTATGCCAAGTTGGAGAAGTGTGTGTTTGAGCAGGAGTCCTTGCCTTTCCTGGGCTATATCATCTCCATCCAGGGATTGACCATGGATCCTGCCAAGCTACAGGCGGTGATGGATTGTCAGGAGCCTCATTCCCTCAAAGCGGTGCAGCGCTTTGTGGGATTTATTAACTGCTACTGCCAATTCATTAACCACTTATCAACTTTAGTAGCTCCCTTGGTTGCCTTCACCAAGAAGGGAGCGAAACCTAAATTGTGGTCGGAGGAGGTCTCCAAGGCCTTCCTCTCGATCAAGTCTCACTTTGCTAGCTATCCCATTTTACATCGCCCCGATGTAGATAAATAATTTATGTTGGAGGTGGATGCCTCGTCCATCGGTGCTGGAGCAGTCCTGTTCCAAAAGGATGCTCAAGGTTGGAAGCATCCTTGCTTCTTCTTTTCTAAGACCTTCTCACCGGCAGAGAGGAAATATTCCATCGGGGAGAGGGAGCTGCTAGCCATGAAGTTGGTCTTTTCCGAATGGAGACACCTCCATGAGGGGGCTCACTATCCCTTCCAAGTCTACGCTGACCACAAAAATTTGGATAATTTACAAACCGCCCAGCGGCTAAATTCTAGCCAGGTTAGATGGTCCCTGTTCTTCTCCCGATTCCATTTCACCCTCCATTTTCTCTCCGGGGAGAGGAACATTCGGGCCGATGCTCTCTCCCACTCCGTAGTGTCATCAGAGGACGAGGAGCCTCGGTTAATTGTCCCTTCAGAGAGCCTGGGAACTGTGGCCCCAGCTTCGCTAGAGTCTGTGCCCCCGGGCAAGACTTTCGCTCCACCTAATTTGCGACTGGAGGTTCTCTCTTGGGCTCACTCATCCAGGGTGGGTGGACATTTTGGGACCAAGAGGACATCTGAGCTCCTGGCGAGGACGTACTGGTGGCCGCATATGGCCTGTGACGTCGGAGATTATATTCGGGCGTGTGTCTCCTGCGCCAAGAATCGTTCTCCTCGGCAATGACCTGCTGTGTTACTTTACCCTCTGCAGGTGGGAGACAGGCCCTGGGAGATGGTCAGGATTGACTTCGTGGTGGCCTTACCCAAGTCTCGTAGTTGCACCGTTATCTAGGTAGTCACCGACCATTTCTCCAAAATAGTGCACCTGGTGCCTCTCCCTCAGGTACCTTCTGCACGGGCCTTGGCGGCGTTGTTTATAAAGCATGTTTTCCACCTACACGGTATGCCAGACAAAATTGTCAGCAATCGGGGTCCCCAGTTTGCATCTCAGTTCTGGAGAGAGCTTTGTCAGCTACTCAGCATTGAGCTGAATCTCTCTTCAGCTTACCATCCCGAGATGAATGGGTTGGTAGAGATTGCCAACCATACCCTGGTCACGTACCTGCAACATTTTTTTTTGGCCAGACAGGATGACTGGGTGTCCTTGCTACTGTGGGCAGAGTTTACGATGAACAATGCCATAGCCGACTCCACCGGACAAGCTCCATTTCTCCTTAACTACGGCCAGCATCCGTGTGTTCCTGTGCCAATGCCCGTGTCTTCCACCGACTCTAGGGTGGCAGACTGGGCGGTTCAGGCACGTGATGTTTGGGACCGCACACATGATGCCATCCAGGCCTCAAAGGATAGAATGAGGGTTTCCGCCAATGCTCACCGGTGCCCTGCTCCAACTATTGCTCCTGGAGACCTAGTGTGGCTCTCTGCCCGTAATATCAGGCTGCGAGTTGAGTCCAATAAGTTTGCGCCTCGCTTTATAGGTCCCTTCAAGGTCCTGGAGCAGATTAACCCTGTGGTATATCACCTGGCTCTTTCTCCACTCCTCGGTATCACCGACACCTTTCATGCGTCCCTCCTAAATCCTGTTCACATGTCCCAGTTTTCTGAGTCATCTGTCGGGACATTGGGCTCGTCTACGAACGATTATGAGGTGAACGTCATTGTTGGGTGCTACATGGTACGAGGTAAAAAGTACTATCTGGTGGACTAGAAGGGTCATGGTCCAGAGTACAGGACCTGGGAACTTGTAGAACACATTTGTGCTCTTCAGCTCATAGCAGGTTTTGAGAAAAGCGAGGCCCAAGGAGGGGAACCCTAGGAGGGGGGGTAATGTTAGGTGTCGAGTTTCCCCCACTGCACAGGGGGAATCTCAAGTCATATCCTCTGCGGTCTTCCATTCTTCTGTGGCTGCAGAGGTTCCTGCTCAGCAGAGACGTCGGTCCCAGCATCTTGCCCAGGCTAATGCTAGGCATTTGGTTTCTCCTCCAGGCTCAGCTCTTGCACCATGCATGAGTCAGCGGTGAGCAGACGTTCCTGGGACTAAGTCCTGCTTTTCTCCTACTGAGCATGCCCTTGGGATGACCTCTCATTGGATGTCAGAGGTCACATGCTCAGGTCCTGTTGCTACTCCGATTGGACCACCAGGAAAGTCCCGGAAGGCTGCAACTATAAAAGATTTGCATGGCCTCCCGGCCATGCGCTAACATAGAAATGGATTATAGACCATGTGGAGTGAGTGTTGTATGCATGTATGAATGTCTCTGGTGAATGACTCATTATGAAACCCCTACCCTTGGTATGCATGTGTTGTGTAGCCTAGCCTGTTAGGTGCCCAGGCTTAGGTGCAGGTAGTGCCACGTCGCGGTCAAACTCGGGGCCTGCTGTTCCACCCTCAGCCACTAGGAGGCTACAGATGGTCACGCCACCCTCGGGCACGGGGCCTGCTGTCCAGGCCTCGGCCACCAGGAGGCGCCGGACTGACACATCGCCGTCGAACTCGGGGCCTGCTGTACCTGCCTCGGCCACTGGGACGTGCCATGGCTCGCGCCCGTGTGATGGCGGCAACAGTGAAAGGGCTTCTGTGCAGGCGTCTAGTGGACGCAGACTCCGTTCCTCTGTCAGACATGAAGGGGTTAGTGCTTCATCATCAGGTCTGGTCCTGGGGGTGGTCCTGATGACATCATCAGCCCGGGAGCCTGTGAGGGATGACCTGATCCCTCAAATACCTTGGGACTGGGCTTGCAAGCTGCCAGATATATTCTTGGTTCCCCTGCGTGCTACTTTGTGATTTACTATAGTTTACTCTGACCTCAGCCAGGATTTCTGACTATTCTATTGCCTACCGTTTTCGCACCTTTGCCTTTCTCCCGACTACTGACGCTGACCTTGGCCTGGATATTCGACTCTGCTACCGCCTGCCATTTTTTCACCTCTACCGCCCTCCCGTTTTGTGACCTTGGCCTGGACTCTCGACTCTGCCTCTGCCTGCCTGTTTCTGTACCTCCACTGCTCGCCTGGTTCTGACTACGTTTTTGGCTCCTTCCTGCTTTTCTATTGGCGACCGTCCTGCTCTGGCGCACTGCCCCTATTCTGACAGCGCCTCCTGGGCTCTGCAGTAAATCCAGATCCCTGTATAGGGGTAAAGGGTATCGGGGTTACTCGGGGCGCTGTCTTTCTGCAGCCCAGACTTGCAGACGGACATTACAGTTAGGAGACAGAGGCAGAGTCAGAGACTGGCATCAGCGTCCACCGGTGGCTTTGTCTGTACACCACAGTGCACGTGGTCAGCACTCCATGGTAGCCAGCGTTCATTAGTGGCGTCCGCAGGTGCGACGCCGCACGCTTAGTAGGTCTAGAGGGGCTCTGACTCCATGTCCTTGGGGCTGAGTTCTGTGACCGTTTACTGAGCGCTTCCTTGCCGAGCTCTGTGAGCTTAAACAGGCTCCGGCATTTATGTTCCGCGGTAGTGCGGCTCTGTGAGGTAACAGAGTCCGCTCCTGTACACACCGGGTGACATTAACCCGCATGTAGTCTCCCTTTATACTGCCATATAGCATCTTCCATTACCAAGGAGCAATTTACCATCTCTGCACGGTCGACCCCGGGCTGCGAACGCACCTTATCATCTTTTATTATTTGGTGCGCTCAGCCAGCCCTAACAGATAGATAGATAGAAAGACAAATATCTGACAGATATATAACTTCACAACCACACAAGACATTATAAAATTGCACCCTTTGGTGCCTGGCATGTGTTGCTTATTGTCCAGCTTTGTATTAACCACATAGATAAATAGAAAAAACAAAACAGATAGCACTGTGTTACCAAGGTTTTGTCCCTCGGACAATTTTGAATGTTCCTGATAGATTTTTTTCATGCCAACTTCAAAAATGACCTCATATTTTTCCGATCACGTTAGGTTTTTGGGAAATGATACGAAACATTATAATATTCTGTTATAATTCTAAAAACTCCTATATGAACTTTTTCTGAAACAGTATATTCTGAATTTTCCACTGAAATAACATAAATCGCTGATCTACACATATGCAAGCACTTATTATGTGAATTCCGTGCAGGCGCAGTGAATCATTCGGCTGACCGTGTACGGAGCATACCACATCTCCTAGGCAGGGGAGGAATCAAAAGACATTACTGAAATACATAGACCATGGCTGAATGGATCATGACCTTCAATGCCATTTTCTGTCCCAATGATATGGAGAAAGCATAGAGATCATGTAACAAATTGCTACTTCTGCCTTACGAATGTAACAGGATATTCAGCAAAGAACAAGAAATGAATAGAATATCCTAATCTTCTTCAGCCATAAGACCAGTATCACAAAATAAAAGTCTTAATGTTCCAAAGCCGTCCAAAGTATGGAAAATGGAGGGCGACGAAGATGAACTAACAATGTCAGTGGAAAATGAAACTGCTGCAGACCCAGACTTTGAGGCTTCTACATCTAATTCTCATCTGTTCAGTCAAGCTGATCTGAGTGACTTAGTCAGAGATTTGAAATTGTCAAAGAGGCAGGCAGAATTATTGGGATCAATGCTACAAGAATGTAATCTTTTATTCCAGGAACAAGAGTTTCTGTTTTTCGCAGTCGTCAAGAAGACCTTAAGCAATTTTTCAACCATGTCGACAGTTTAACCTTTTGCAATGGCATCTTGGGGTTATTTGGTGCTCTTGGATGTGAACATGACCCAAAGGAATGGCGACTGTTCATTGACTCATCAGTTTTAAGTCTACAGGCTGTTTTACTATACAACGGAAATATCTATCTTTCTATACCTATTGGACATGCCATACACATGAAAGAAATGTATGAAAATATGGAGATACTGCTGACCAACCTTAATTTTAGAAATTATAGCTGGAACATATGTGGTGATCTAAAAGTTGTTGCACTTCTTCTTGGACTGCAGCTTGGATATACCAAGTATTGTTGTTTTATTTGTGAGTGGGACAGTTGCACAAGAGAAATGCACTATTTCAGAAAGGACTGGCCACTCTGTGAAAACCTGGTTGCTGGACAGAAGAGTGTTAAACATAATCCTCTTGTTGATCCAGCAAAGATATTTCTCCCTCCTTTGCATATTAAACTTGGGCTTATGAAGAATTTTGTCAAAGCAATGAGCAAAGAATTGGAAGCCTTTTCTTACTTTCCAAGAATAAGTGATGCAAAGATTAAAGAAGGTATTTTTATTGGCCCACAGATCAGAGATATAATGAATGACAGTAGCTTTGATGGTCGTTTGCTGAACAAGTGGCATGGACAGCCTTTAAAGATGTGATCTTCAAGTTCCTTGGCAACAGCAGGGCACCGAACTTTGAACAACTCGTGGACAACTTGCTCACAGCATATCATTTGATGAAACGCAATATGTCACTAAAAATGCATTTTCTACATTCTCACTTGGACTTTTTTCCAGCCAGTCTTGGTGCCATTAGCGATGAACACGGTGAAATATTTCACCAAGACATTGCGCTGATGGAAAAAAGGTACCAGAGAAATTGGAGTACGTCAATGCTGGGTGACTATCGCTGGAGTCTTATTCGAGAATCATCTGACACGGATTATAAGCGAAAGTCATCTGCAAAACACTTTTGAACAATTGCTTTTGCTACTGACATTGATGCACATGTATGTAGTGTCTTGGACGTCATAATGTAGACTATAAACTGTTGTCCCTTAACCCCTTACTGCCAGCTGACGCAATAGTACATCAGCTGGCAGGATCCCCCACTTTGAGGTGGGCTCTGGTGGTGAGCCCACCTCAAAGTCGGGACATGTCAGCTGTTTTTAACAACTGACATGTGCCCGCAATAGGCGCGAGCGAAATTGCGATCTGTCCGCACCTATTAAGTAGTTAAATGCCGCTGTCAAACTCTGACAGCGGGCATTTAAATGTACTTCCAGACGCTGGTCCAGAAATACGCGCAGCAACGACTCCAGTCACGTGATCGTCTCTTTGAGTCCTCTATGGTTGTTGATGGCAGATTGCTATGAGCACCACCCTGTGGTCGGTGTTCATTGCAAGCTTGTAATTCTGCTGCATAAAGGTCATCTGAGCATCACCTCGATGTAGCAGAGGAGAGTGCGCTATGGCAGCTTCTAGCCTCCTATGGAGGCTATTGAAGCATGCCAAAAGTAAAAAAAAGTGTTTAAAGATATAAAAAAATTAAAAAAATAAAAGTTCAAATCACCCCTCTTTCGCCCCAATCAAAATAAAACAATAAAAAAATCAAACCTACACATATTTGGTATTGCCGTGTTCAGAATTGCCCGATCTATCAATAAAAAAAATTGACCTGATCGCTAAAAGGCGTAGCGATAAAAAAATCAAAACACCAGAATTACGTTTTTTTTGGTCGCTGCGACGTTGCATTAAAATGCAATAACGGGCAATCAAAAGAATGTATCTGCACAAAAATGGTATCATTAAAAACATCAGCTCGGCACGCAAAAAATAAGCCTGCACCCAACCCGAGATTACGAAAAATGGAGACGCCAAGGGTCTCGGAAAATTGTGCAATTATTTTTTTTAGCAAACTTTGGAATATTTTTCACCACTTAGATAAAAGAGAACGTAGACATGTTTGGTGTCTATGTACTCGTAACGACCTGGAGAATGATAATGGCAGGTCACTTTCAGCATTTAGTAAACCTAGCAAAAAAAGCCAAAGAAAAAACAAGTGTGGGATTGCATTTTTTTGTAATTTCACCGCACTTTGAATTTTTTTCCCGTTTGAGTACACAACATGGTAAAACCAATATTGTCGTTCAAACGTACAACTTGTCCCGCAAAAAATAAGCCCTCACACGGCCATATTGACAGAAAAATAAAAAAATTATGGCTCTGGAAAGAAGGGGAGCGAAAAACAAAATCGAAAAATAAAAAAAGCTCCGGTCATGAAGGGGTTAAAATCCTTACGTGATACAGACTTTTGGAGCACATATTCGTGTTCAGCATATCTAAATCTATAAGATACAATTAATTTTTCTCAGGGGACAAGAAGTTCCCTGAAATTTGTTGCTCAGTGTAGATGAGAGCTGATATTATCAGGCTAGGTAGGTCCATGGATATTGGTCCCTTCCCAACCAAGAAATATCAGTTCCATGCCGCCCCAGAATGAGTGCATCATATTAGATGCTCCAATTATGGCATTTCGCATTGGCTCTTCCCGATTGCCCTGGTGCATTTTCAATCAGGGTGATGTGTTTTGGGGTTGAAGTCAGCTGTGTACAGTAGTGTCAATTGGCATCGAGCCCAGGGGTTAGTAATGGTGTGGTGACTAGAGTTGAGCGAAACGGGTCGGTCAAATTAAAAAATAACCGACTTTAGCTAAAGTCGGGTTTCACCGATCGAAACTCGACCATAGCGTGAGGTCGGCCATGGGGTCGCCGATCAGAGCGCCAAAGTCGCGCTTCAAATAATGCTTCCAGTGCCTTTTCTCAGCCAATGAAGGTGGACAAACACTGTGGGCAACACGATGACATGGGCAGCGGCCTCCACCATCTTAGAGAAGGGCATTGAAGTGATTGGCTGGCTTTGTGTGGCGTCACAGTGGGTATAAAAGGCCGTGACTGCCGACCGCCATCTTACTTCTGCCAATCTTAGAATAGGGAGAGGTGCTGCTGATTATGAATAGGGAGAGCGTTAGGCAGGGAAGGAGAAAAAAAGTTGCTTCTGCTGATAGCGCTTTTCACTGTACAGTTAGCGTGCAGTGAAAGGGGAGGATTTTTGTTGTGTGCAGCAGTGCTGGTGGTGATTAGGCTGCCTTTTAAGGCTACCTGATAGTTGCTTTGGTGTGTGCACACTGCTGTTCAAACTGCTTTTTTCAAAGCACTCCAACTTTCATTATTTTGTTCTGGTGAGTTACCGAGAGTTCATTTTTTCACACACCGTATAGCGGTGTACGCTCCTCACACACTACCGTGTACTGGCTGGTATCACAAACAAATACAAGCTATCTGGGTGTGACTCTGGAAAAACAAGCCGAGGAGATTTTCCATTTTCCAGACCTACGCCTTAGAGAGCTGTCCACTTTTCAAACAGTTTTGTATATCTGCTGTTTGATTACGGTAAAAACTAGACAGAGACAGCGTGTGTCAGTCTGTATACAAATAGACGGAGATTGACAATTTTCCATACAGACACCGTATAGCGGTGTACGCTCCTCACACACTACCGTGTACCGGCTGGTATCAAGCTCACCTTGAAAAAGACACTTAGAAGTGTCGATACGCGTGGGATTCTCTCATGGACTCTTAACATCACCACTGACCGCACCGCTGCTATTCAGATGACGGGACGACTGACTGGTTCCCCTAATCACTATTATACAGGGTGACGTATTCAGCTTCTGTAGCCCAGCATGCAGGATGTATTGGGCATCATTGTGTATTTACTATTAACCCCTTTCTTGTGGCATTGGGGTTGAACTTTTGCACTGCACGCTCCATATATGGGGGCTACACTCGTTTAAAATCTAAGATTGTTGGTTATATGCTAGCAGCATTTATTCAAAGTTATTTTTCTCTGTGCACTTTCAGCATTTGCGGTCTACTGATATATTAAAATCTATTATGTTATATTCTGTCATCTTTTGGAGAGTCCATCTATCATCTTTTGGATGTTTTAAATGTTTTTAAATGTGTGCTGGTTTTTTGGCTTATCATTAATAAAATTTGCTCTTAGTTTGTACCTATTGATACTGTGTGGAGATCCTATTTTTTTCATGATTCTATTCCTCTAAATGTGGAGGTGTCGTCGCAAGGCCAAAGCACTCAGGGCATCACAATGGTTTGCAACACAACACTGAATCTAGGCCATCACCACCAATACCATCACCAACCCCCTCTCACTCCATCCGGTCCACCGCTACTTCCCCCATATGCAGCTCTCCAGTCCAGCTCACCCTACCAGACACTCTGAGTAGGACAAGAAAGTACTCAACCTCTCATCCGCGTACACTGTGTTTGATCGCCTATATTGCCAAACTAATCTCATTAGAGATGATGCCCTACCATTTGGTTGAAAGCAAAGCTTTCCATGAGCTCATGGCCTACGCTGTCCCATGCTATGACCCACCGACTATCGAACAACTAGTGGTAAGCATCAGCAGGCTGTGTTAAAGATGATGTCTTTGGGCGACACAAACACACCGCGGAGGTACTGGCTGACTACTTGCGGCGACAAACTGAGTCATGGCTGGGCAGTCTACATCTTGAGGCAGGCAAGGTAGTCAGTGATAACGGCCGTAATTTTGTGGCAGCCATAGCCCGTGCAAAACTCACACACATACCTTGCCTGGCTCACAGTTTGAACCTGGTGGTGCAGTGCTTCCTTAATAATTATCCAGAGATAACATCACTGCTCCATAAGGTGCGAAGACTGTGCTTGCACATCCATCGCTCGGCCGTACACTCCAGTCATATGCAGAAGCTGCAGCGATTGCTCCACCTCCCCAAGCACTGCCCAATCATAGACATTGCAACAAGGTGGAACTCCACCCTGCACTTGGTTGAGAGGCTGTGCGAACAGAGGCAGGCTGTAATGCATTTCTGGGAGGATACATGGGCAGGCAGTTTGAGGGAAGACATGGAATTGTTTGGTGTGCAGTGGTCAAAGCTGAAAAACCTCTGTAAAGTCCTTCAGTGTTTTGAGGAATGCACACAGCTGGTAAGCGAAGACGACATCATCATAAGCATGAGCATCCCACTTATGCTTCTGCTCATGCAAAGTATGATGCACATTAAGGATCTGGCATCTGCAGCAGAGGAGGAGGAACAGGAGGAGGAGGAGGGAAGCCTTGCTGACAGTCAGCTATTGTCTGGTCAGGAAACTGTCCTGGATGAGGTGGAGGAAGAAGAGAAAGAGGAGGGGGAGGAGGGGGATGATTATTTTGGGCAGGAGGATGCTTCTCAGGGGGCAAGAGAAAATGTTGGCGTTCCAAGGTCAGGTACAGTGTTTGTGCGTGACTATAGGGATGTGGATTTGCCAGAAAGTGCTCCTCCACCCAGCAGTGGCAATGCATTATTGCCACCTGGAACATTGGCCCACATGTGCGATTATGCCTTGTGGATCCTAAAAAGGGACCCCCGCATTGCCAAAATGATGAAGGATGATGACTACTGGCTGGCCAGCATCTTTGATCCACGCTACAAAGGCAAATTACAAAACATCATGCCACAGGAGAACCTAGAGATAATATTGGCTAACAAACAAGACTCTCTGGTAAACCATTTGTTTGAGGCTTTCCCAGCACACAGCAGTGGTGCTGGTTCTCCCACGAGCTGTAGTGGGCACAGTGGAAGGGGTGTTCAT
This sequence comes from Dendrobates tinctorius, assembly GCF_039654945.1. Taxonomy (NCBI): domain Eukaryota; kingdom Metazoa; phylum Chordata; class Amphibia; order Anura; family Dendrobatidae; genus Dendrobates; species Dendrobates tinctorius. The sequence goes on along the minus strand of NW_027361711.1, from coordinate 23,142,528 downwards.
GGTGCACACAGCCGAAGTGGCATTGGAGACAGAGGTTTAATGACCATGTTGTGGACTGATTTCTCAAGTACCGCTCACACGACTGCTAATACTGCATCGATTAAAAGTGACATAAGACAGCAGTTGTCAACTATGGTTACAAACGACTTCTCCTCCCATATCGATGTTCTCCCTCACAGGTCATTCCCTTTTGACTATTGGGCCTCTAAACTGGACACCTGGCCTGAATTGGCACACTATGTCTTACAGGAGCTCGCTTGCCCTGCTGCTAGTGTGTTATCTGAAAGAGTCTTCAGTGCTGCTGGATCAATCCTGACAGAAAAAAGAACCTGTCTGTCGACCAAAAATGTTGAAGATCTAACCTTCATTAAAATGAACCATGTATGGGTTTCAAAGGATTTTGTCCCACCTTCCCCTGATGACACATATGTTGCCAGAAAACTGCCTCGATTTTGTCCTCCTCTTCCTCGGACTTGCCCAATTCCGCCATTTGCAGCAGCTGAATGTGCAGCCTACACATCAACATATGCCATTTTTTAAACCTACCTAACTGGGCTGGCCACCCCCCTAAGGGCTGGGGTCAACACCTGGCACACCGGGCAAGTGCCATTGTTCTGAACAGGTGGATGGGCCCACTGATGGCCAACGGCACAGGGCCCCTCATAGTACAATACAGTGTCTCTGACGGTGGGGGGCCCACTCGCCGTCAGACACACCAGCATACTATGAGGGGCCCTGTGCCAATACTGTCAACCACGAGTGTGCCCCCCCTGCTTGGTCATGGCCACAGCACTTGCAATTTGCAATACTTACCTCTACCTGCTCCACCTCTGTGTAGTCTGGGCAGTTAAATCCTTCACAGGGACCGCCACTAGAAATTTGGTGTATTGATCGATGATGGTTAAGATGTAGCTATTGCCTGTCCTGCTGGCCTCTTCCTTCAGATGATCAATGGCTACCATTTGTAATGGACGTAAACTTACAAGCGGATGCAGTGGAGCTTTATGATCACCTTTCACAGTTGTGATAGTCACAGACGTGTGACATTCCTGCCACCATTTTTCAATGTCTCCTCTCATGCCAATCCAATAGACCTGTGGCTTCTGTCTTTTGCACTCCAAAATGACCAGACACATCATGATAGGCAGTGAGGACCATGTCTACATCTCTCCCTGTGATCACAATTTGATGGGGATGAGTAACGGTGATGTGATCCACGCTAAAAAGCAATCCTTTCTTCACAAAGAACCGTTTTCGCTGTCTCCACAGACACAGTAATTGAGGGTCTGCATCGCCTCTGCAACATCTCCCAGGAGGTTTTCCCGCAATTCTGGTGTAATACATAGTGAGCCTGTGATTGTCTGTGTCTGACTCCGGAAGTGTAGACGGAAATTTACAATTACCCCTAAACTGGATACACCTGGTATGTGCTGATACAGTACCTTTGTTAAAAATGTATTATGGTATCATCCATTGGGAGTGAGTGTGTGTGGTTTATGCCTTCTATATATATGGTGAATCGGAGATACTAATTTTTACCCTATACTCGATACAGCTTGTATCTTGTTATACAGTACCATTGTTCGACATTTAGTATTATGGTCAAATCCATACTGAGTGAGCGTCTTAGAGTGACTACGGGACTATGTATATGGAGATTTCAATTGTACCCTATAATATATACTTGCTATCTTGTTATCCAGTACCTTTTTACAACATTTTTTATTATGGTCAAACCCAGACTGAGTGAGCGTCTGAAGGTGACTCCTGAAATATATACAGAGATTTCAAATTTGGCCAACACTGTATACAGCTGTACGCTTCTGATACAGTAACCTTTTTTGCTATTTAGATTCTGGTGTATTCCATAATGAGCCTGTGAACCTCTGTCTGTTACTCTGGAAATATATTTAGAGATTTAAGATTACCCTAACACTGTATACAGCTGTACGCTTATGTTACATTACCCATTTCCAGGTTTTCATATTCTTCTGTAATCCATACTGGGCCTGAGAGCGTTTGTGTCTGCCTCCTGAAATATATACGGAGATTTCTAATGTTTACACTATACTATATATACCTTGTATCTGGTGATATTGTACCCTTTTTCAACTTTTTATTTTATTGTGTACTCCATACTGAGCCTGTGAGCGTCTGTGTCTGACTCAAGAAATATATATGGAGATTTACTGTTATCCCTAGACTGTATAGAGCTGTACGCTTCTGATACAGTACCATATATCTGCTGGTATTTTGGGTCCATTTTCCAAAACATGAGGAAGTATGGTGGAAGAGGATGCGGACGTGAGCGTGGGGGGCCACCTAGTACTGATGGTGGTGGTGGTGCATCTGCTGATAGTGCCAAAAACACAATAGCAGCTAAGGCAGGAGGTGTTGAGCCTGCGTCAGGGTGTAGCTCTGGAAGGCCTGTAAGGCTCCCTTTTCTGGGAGTAGGTAGACTGCTTTTAAAGCCGGAGCATCAGGAACTGTTTTTGGCTTACATTACTGAAACAGCCTCCAGCTATATCGCCTCCTCTTCTGAAGTTTGAAAAAATGTAAGCACTGAGTCGTCAGTGCAGGCTTCTGGTCAGGAGCAACCCCTTTCCTTGTGTCTGTGACGGACTCAGCTCCTGCTGAGCCCATTTTTTGAGTGGACCCTCTGGGTCGTGGCACCCACCCACCGAGGGCGAGCTGACCTTGTGAGAATCCACCCCCTATACAGGGAGTGTCAGGGGCAAGACCAAGGGGGTGAGCCACCACGACTGCTGGGACCAGACGGCCGGCTCAGGGGACACTAGACGAGTGTCTGACGACAAGGACAAGCAGGAAGCAAGACGAGACTAGACGTAGGTGCAAGGTATCTTCATTAGAATAACACAAGATCACATACAGAGAAAACAAGCAAAACGTGCAAGGTGCGCGCGTGGGCACGCCAAGGTCCATAACATGGTACGTGCCAGATGGCACGCCTAGGCACAGGTAATGGCAAGATGGCATCGGACTCCGGACTGCTGGCAAACCGACAGGGTCCAGGGATCAGGCTGCGGACGTCAGCTCCGGACATCAGGCCGTAGTCATCTGGTTCCGGACCTCTGGCAACGGTCGGCAGGTTCCGGGCATCCGGCAGGCAAACCAGGGTTCAGGCAAGGAGGCACGACAGATATCCAAGCAGGGTGCGTGTTTAGGGAACACGCCAAGGTCCAAGGCTAGGTGCGTGTGTAGGGGACACGCCAGGGTCCAAGGCTAGGTGCGTGTGTAGGGGACACGCCAGGGTCCAAGACTAGGTGCAAGGCAAGGTGCGTGTGTAGGGGACACGCCAGGGTTCAAAGCGAGGTGCGTGTGTAGGGGACACGCCAAGGTTCGCAAACGAGACAGGGTGCGTGTGTAGCCACGCCAAAGCATAGAATAAGACAGTGCGTGTAGAGACACGCCAAGGTACAAGGTATAAGACAGAGTGCGTGTAGAGACACGCCAAGGTACAAGACAGAGTGCGTGTAGAGACACGCCAAGGTACAAGACAGAGTGCGTGTAGAGACACGCCAAGGCACAAGACAGGATGCGTGTAGAGACACGCCAGGGTTCAGAGCAGGGCTGCGTGCTAGGAGCTACGCAGGGACGCACACCTCACTGGCCAATGCACACGGCTGTAACGCCAGCACGAGGCATGACTAAGGCACAGGAGGGGGCAAAGGAACCTTCGTGCTAGGAGCCACGCCAGGTTCAGGGCAGGGTGCGTGCTAGTAGCCACGCCAGGGTTCAAGGCAGGGTGCGTGCTAGGAGCCACGCCAGGGCACAAGGAAGGGCTGCGTGCTAGGAGCCACGCAGGGGGCACGCCACACTGGCCAGTACACACGGCTGTACACAAACACGTGGCACTTACCACGGCACAGGAGACGGCCAAGGGGAACCCACGCCGGGGTTCAATGCAAGGACAAGGCAGGAAACAAGGCAAGGAATACAGGCAGAAACAGAGCCAGGTCAGAGAGAGGACAGAGTCTAGCAGCGGAGCGTAGGCAGAAGCCCAGAGCCGGGCCAAGGGAAGACCTTGGGACTAGACAAAGAAACGAGCACTAAGGAGAGGAGAAATGGTGCGTGTGCCAGGGAGCACTACAGAGCACCATAGGAGAGAGCGAGGCAGAGCAAGCAAAGACTGAGACCATAGGGAGGAACACAAAGCAAGGAATAGCAAGGCAGAGAACACAGGGAGGACTACAAGTCAAAGCATAGCAAAAGCAAGACATGGCAAAACAGGCGAGGCAGAGAACAAAGGAAGGACTACAAGTCAAAGCAAAGCTAAGGCGAGACATAGCAAAACAGACTAAGACAAAGAACAGCAGAAGGACTACAAGGCAAAGCAAGGCAAAGACAAACATGGCACGAGAGACAACACAAGACATGGCACAAGACAAGAGGCGGAATACGAGCACGGAGCGTGTGCAGAGACGCACTACAGAGCAAAGTGCAAGGGCACAGAATAGAGGGAGCAACCCCCACAGACCCAGATCCTTGCAGGGAAGCAACACAATAATCAGGCCCTGAGCATAGGAAGAGGCGGCCTGATATAGGGCATAGCACCTCCTCCTCCAGGTCAGGACCAGGGGAGAACTTCCGGGATTCTAGACATGACGAGATGATAGCAGAACCAGACAGTGCAGGATCTTAGGAAACGTCACATGATCAGGGTTTCAGACATGACGAGATGATTGCAGAACCAGACAGTGCAGGATCTTAAGAAACATCACATGATCAAGGACTCCAGACATGACGAGAAGATCACAGAAGGCAGAGCAGAAACGCAGGGATCCTGCAGCTCAGACATGAGGTGAGTCTGCACACAGCTCTAGCGAACATGCAGGACAGCAGACAAAACATGCGCATGCACATCGCTCCAGGAGTTCTTCAGACAAACAGACATGGCAGACATGGCGGACGTGACAGTACCCCCCTCTTTAAGCCCCCTCTCACCGGGGCTGGAAAGAAGAAAAAAAAAAAATTTTCTTCGGCAGAAACCAGAGTTTAGTACAAACCACTCCAACAATGTTGATCCGACATCTGAAACGGACACCTGCACCGGTCAAGACACAGGAGCCGCTAACGAGACATGAAGATCCAGTGGGGAGGACTGCGGTTAGACAAGCAAGTCTTCTTACTCTGGCTGCCATCATTTCCAAATGAGTCCAGAGGTCAAGGGCCAGGTCTGATTTACATCAGAAGAGTGGTCGGGGTACCGCCATATTCAGGAGAGTCCAGGAGACAGAGCAGATCAGAATCTATAACAGACGGGTCATCAGACGGGTAGCCGAGGTACCAGCGGAGTCCATGGCCTGATTAACTGTGACGGACTCAGCTCCTGCTGAGCCCATTTTTTGAGTGGACCCTCTGGGTCGTGGCACCCACCCACCGAGGGCGAGCTGACCTTGTGAGAATCCACCCCCTATACAGGGAGTGTCAGGGGCAAGACCAAGGGGGTGAGCCACCACGACTGCTGGGACCAGACGGCCGGCTCAGGGGACACTAGACGAGTGTCTGACGACAAGGACAAGCAGGAAGCAAGACGAGACTAGACGTAGGTGCAAGGTATCTTCATTAGAATAACACAAGATCACATACAGAGAAAACAAGCAAAACGTGCAAGGTGCGCGCGTGGGCACGCCAAGGTCCATAACATGGTACGTGCCAGATGGCACGCCTAGGCACAGGTAATGGCAAGATGGCATCGGACTCCGGACTGCTGGCAAACCGACAGGGTCCAGGGATCAGGCTGCGGACGTCAGCTCCGGACATCAGGCCGTAGTCATCTGGTTCCGGACCTCTGGCAACGGTCGGCAGGTTCCGGGCATCCGGCAGGCAAACCAGGGTTCAGGCAAGGAGGCACGACAGATATCCAAGCAGGGTGCGTGTTTAGGGAACACGCCAAGGTCCAAGGCTAGGTGCGTGTGTAGGGGACACGCCAGGGTCCAAGGCTAGGTGCGTGTGTAGGGGACACGCCAGGGTCCAAGACTAGGTGCAAGGCAAGGTGCGTGTGTAGGGGACACGCCAGGGTTCAAAGCGAGGTGCGTGTGTAGGGGACACGCCAAGGTTCGCAAACGAGACAGGGTGCGTGTGTAGCCACGCCAAAGCATAGAATAAGACAGTGCGTGTAGAGACACGCCAAGGTACAAGGTATAAGACAGAGTGCGTGTAGAGACACGCCAAGGTACAAGACAGAGTGCGTGTAGAGACACGCCAAGGTACAAGACAGAGTGCGTGTAGAGACACGCCAAGGCACAAGACAGGATGCGTGTAGAGACACGCCAGGGTTCAGAGCAGGGCTGCGTGCTAGGAGCTATGCAGGGACGCACACCTCACTGGCCAATGCACACGGCTGTAACGCCAGCACGAGGCACGACTAAGGCACAGGAGGGGGCAAAGGAACCTTCGTGCTAGGAGCCACGCCAGGTTCAGGGCAGGGTGCGTGCTAGTAGCCACGCCAGGGTTCAAGGCAGGGTGCGTGCTAGGAGCCATGCCAGGGCACAAGGAAGGGCTGCGTGCTAGGAGCCACGCAGGGGGCACGCCACACTGGCCAGTACACACGGCTGTACACAAACACGTGGCACTTACCACGGCACAGGAGACGGCCAAGGGGAACCCACGCCGGGGTTCAATGCAAGGACAAGGCAGGAAACAAGGCAAGGAATACAGGCAGAAACAGAGCCAGGTCAGAGAGAGGACAGAGTCTAGCAGCGGAGCGTAGGCAGAAGCCCAGAGCCGGGCCAAGGGAAGACCTTGGGACTAGACAAAGAAACGAGCACTAAGGAGAGGAGAAATGGTGCGTGTGCCAGGGAGCACTACAGAGCACCATAGGAGAGAGCGAGGCAGAGCAAGCAAAGACTGAGACCATAGGGAGGAACACAAAGCAAGGAATAGCAAGGCAGAGAACACAGGGAGGACTACAAGTCAAAGCATAGCAAAAGCAAGACATGGCAAAACAGGCGAGGCAGAGAACAAAGGAAGGACTACAAGTCAAAGCAAAGCTAAGGCGAGACATAGCAAAACAGACTAAGATAAAGAACAGCAGAAGGACTACAAGGCAAAGCAAGGCAAAGACAAACATGGCACGAGAGACAACACAAGACATGGCACAAGACAAGAGGCGGAATACGAGCACGGAGCGTGTGCAGAGATGCACTACAGAGCAAAGTGCAAGGGCACAGAATAGAGGGAGCAACCCCCACAGACCCAGAGCCTTGCAGGGAAGCAACACAATAATCAGGCCCTGAGCATAGGAAGAGGCGGCCTGATATAGGGCATAGCACCTCCTCCTCCAGGTCAGGACCAGGGGAGAACTTCTGGGATTCTAGACATGACGAGATGATAGCAGAACCAGACAGTGCAGGATCTTAGGAAACGTCACATGATCAGGGTTTCAGACATGACGAGATGATTGCAGAACCAGACAGTGCAGGATCTTAAGAAACATCACATGATCAAGGACTCCAGACATGACGAGAAGATCACAGAAGGCAGAGCAGAAACGCAGGGATCCTGCAGCTCAGACATGAGGTGAGTCTGCACACAGCTCTAGCGAACATGCAGGACAGCAGACAAAACATGCGCATGCACATCGCTCCAGGAGTTCTTCAGACAAACAGACATGGCAGACATGGCGGACGTGACAGTGTCCTTCACCCACACCAAAAGTGAAGGATGCGGCAGCACACACTTCAGATTACTCCATGGAACTCTTTTCACATACCATGCCTGGGTTAATTAAAAATGGGGCCCATCATATACTGGAGCATTCCAAATGGGGGACATCAGACACTGGAGCAGCAATTATGGGGCTTATTATACACTGGAGCATTAGAAATGGAGCCCATTACATATGGAGTGTTTTTTAGGCCCATCGTACACTGGAGCATTACCATGAGGCCCATCATATACTGGAGCATTCTAAATGGGGCAGATCAGACACTGGAGCAGCATCTATGGGGCACATTATACACTGGAGCATTACAAATGCGGCCCATTATATATGGAGCATTATTTGGGCCCATAATACACTGGAGCATCGTCCATGGGGACCATCATATACTGTAGCATTATGTGGAGCTCATTATATACTGTATGGAACACTATATGGGACCAATTATTCTGTATGGAGAAATATATGGGGCTCATTATTCTGTATGGCGCACAATGTGGTGGCCATAATACTGTATGGAGTAATATACTGTCCTTTTTTTGAGCTATTGTACAATTTACAATAGATCAGTCATGTCCTGTAAGCAGTGAAGTATTTGTCATTGTACTATACCTATATTTCTGTGCCGTGTTGGAGCATCATGAGTTGTGGTATGTGTTAAAGGGGCACGCTGACACTCTTTGGCCCAGGGCACACGAAAACCTGGAGCCAGTCCTACCCCCCCACAACTTTAGCCAAATAACCCCCAGTTTTCAATGCGTAACTATTATTATTAAGTAAATTAAGGTTGACAAGCTTCAGTAATAAGAATTGATGTTTTTGGCATTGAAATGGGCACTGTAGGTGTGTTTACTGTCCTCCACTCCCTGCCGACTTTGCTTCCTCATTGACTTGCATTGGGTTTCGTGTTTCAGTCTGCCTCCGACTTTTCGCTATAGTTGGCCGATTTCGTTCGACCCGACTTTTGCGAAAGTCGGGTTTCAAGAAACCCGACTCGACCCTAAAAAAGGCAAAGTCGCTCATCTCTAGTGGTGACTATCAGACACTCCCATTACTAGACCAGTAATAAAAAGAAAAAACACAGACAGAAAAACTTTATTGGAATAACATTCCCCAAAACTCCTCCGTTCACTACTTTATTTAAAAAAGACATATTCCAGCGAATCTGACAAAGTCTATGGAGCCTAGTTCTGACAAAGTCTATGGAGCCTAGTTCTGACACTCCATAAACGTTACCAACAGCCACTTCCGAGTCGTACTGCATGTGACTCAGCAACTCTAGATGATAGATAGCTAAATTGATTGATATGATAGATAGATAAGATAGATATTATATAGCTATACGATAGATGGACATATCACACAGTATATAGATAAATAGTTAAAAGATAGAGGAGTAGATAAATAAATAGATAATAGATTGATAGATGGATAGCTAAATAGATGGAAAAATAAGCAGATAGATAATATATACAAAAAGTTTGGACACCCCTGGTTAAAATTACTGTTATTGTGAACAGTTAAGCAATTTTTTTTTTGTATAACTTTTTATTGAAATTTTTTTTTCACAATACCAAAATATAACAGAGAAGAAAAACATTATCTTCGCTACAAATGTAATGATTCAATTCAGATTCAGTATTCTGTAAAATGATGATATCACAGATATAATTTTCCATTGCTTCCATACATAAAATTAAAGGATGTCTCAAACACAGAAGCAATAAAGCTAACAAAACAGTGCACTATTTCCTTTCTGAGAATCATATCAAAACAAAAAAGAAAGAAAGAGAAAGAGAAGGGGAGGGGATGGAGGTGCCGTGGAAACTCATCCAACCTGCCTCTAAAGACCAAATCACTCAATCAGTATGACTCAATCCTGTCCAGCCGATATCCTACCCCATTTGACCGGGGCAGCATTAGTTCTCTAATCGAAGGACTTCCCAAATTATTTTTAAGGTTTTCTGTTAAACCTTGCTGAAGAGAAAAACAGTTAAGCAATATAAAATGACATGATCTCTAAAAGGCCTAAAGTGAAAGATTACACATTTCCTTTGTATTTCAGTAAAAAAAAATATATATTGTCATTTTTTTCATTAAAAAATTGCAAAAAGGGAAATGGGCCAATGCAAAAGGTCAGGCACCATTGGAGATTTGTGTGCTCAGAAAACTTTGACCAAGGTTTCAGACCTTAATTAGCCTGTTAGGGTTATGGCTTGGTCACTATCATCGTTAAGAATACCAGGTGTTGCAAATTTCCCAGCTTTGTAAAAACCCAGCCTCCTCTAATCTTGTGCCTAAAAACAGCATCCATGGGTTCTTCTATGCAGCTGCCCAGCACTCTGAAAATGAAAATGATAGAGGTCTACAAAGTAGGAGAAGCCTATAAGAACATAGCAAATAGTTTTCAAGTTGTTCTTTCCTCAGTTTGAAGCAGTGGAGGTCAAGATAATGTCTGGAAGACCAAGTTTAATTTCAATGAAAGCTGCTTATAGGATTGCTATAGAGGCAACTAGTTGTTGTACATTGTTCTATTGTTCAGAGACACATTCACAAATATGGCCTTCATGGAAGAGTAATCAAAAGAAAACCTCTCCTGCATTCTCACCATAAAATTCAGCATCAGTACAATGCAAAGGAACATCTAAAAAAGCCTAATGCATACTGGAATAAAGTCCTTTGGACCAATGAGGTTAAAATAGAACTCTTTGGCCACAATGATCAAAGGTACATATGGAGAAAAAGGGCACAGAACTGGAAGAATTTTCCTAGGAAGAATGGATGAAAATCCTTCAAACAAGAATTGAAAGACGCTTGGCTGGGTGCAAAAAGCATTTACAAGCTGTGATATGTTCAAAACAGAGCGCTGATAAGTACTAGCCATGTAAGTTGTCCAAACTTTTGCATTGGAGTATTTTCCTTTTTGTAATTTTTAAGATGTAGAAGAAGACAATATACGGTATGTGTTTTTAGCCTAAAATAAAAAGGAAATGTGTCATCTTTAACCCCTTTATCCCGAAGTTGGTTTGCACATTAATGACCATGCAAATTTTTACAATTCTGACCACTGTTATTTTATGAGTTAATAACTCTGGAATGCTTCAACAGGTCCCGGCGATTCTGAGATTGTTTTTAGTGACATATTGTACATCATGATAGTGGTAAAATTTCTTCAGGATGACTTGCGTTTATTTGTGAAAAAATGGAAATTTGGTGAAAATTTCACAATTTTCCAACTTTGAATTTTCATTCCCTTAAATCACAGAGATATGTCACACAAAATAGTTCATAAATAACATTTCTCACATATCTACTTTGAATCACCACAATTTTGGAACCAACTTTTTTTTGTTAGCAAGTTATAAGGGTTAAAAGTTGACCGGTGATTTTTCATTTTTCCAGCAAAATTTACAAAACCATTTTTTGTAGGGACCACATCGCATTTGAAGACACTTTGAGGGTTCTATATCACAGAATAAATCCAAAAGTGATACCATTCTAAAAACCGAACCCCTCAATATGCTCAAAACCACATTCAAGAAGTTTATTAACCCATTATTTCCTTCACAGGAATTTTTTGAAAAAAAATTAAAATTGAACTTTTTTTTACAAAATCAGATCCAATTTTTTTTATTTTGACGAGGGTAACAGGAAAAAATTAACCCACCAAAATTTGTTGGGTAATTTCTCCTGAGCAAGCTGATACCCCATATGAGGGAGAAATCCACTGTTTGGCAGAGCTCAGAAGGGAAGGAGCGACATTGGACTTTTTGAATGCAAAATTCCCAGAAGAATTAGCGGATGCTATGTCGCGTTTGGAGAGCCCCTGATGTGCCTAAACCAGTGTTTCCCAAACTCCAGTCCTCGCGGACCCTAACATGTCATGTTTTCAGGATTTTCTTAGTATTTCACAGGTGATGGAAGTATCATCAAGGCATCAGGAATTCTCTCACATGTGTAACTGTTGTGAGCTCATCTGTTCATTCATCTTTTGTGTCCGAGGATCTCCCTCTTCTGGTGAAGGAAGGTTGTGAGGCTGATTACCAAACACCTGATCAGGTGGATGGTGACTGGGTAACGGGAACTTCTGACTGGATATAAGGCAGCCGACGCCCTTCTGAGTTGCTGGTGATTTCTCTGCTGGATTCTTGGAGACCAGTCTGATTCCTGCTTCCCAAAGATAAGTTTTTGCTCTGCTATTGAACTTATTAGTTTTGGTTTTGTTTACCTTGTTTTTTGGAGTTCAGCCATCCCCGGCCGGGGGTGTGCTGGATTCTTTTTCCTTGATCAGTGTTGTCTTTTGCTCTGCTTCCAGAATATTCTGAGTGCTGATATAGGGTTTGAAGTCTAGTGACTTCAGGGTCCTTTTTGCTTATCAGTTGTGTTGGTAATATTTTTAGCAGGGTTTTCTCGGATTGCAGACAGCAGCTTTTCTATCCGGTCCTTTTTAGTTAGCTTGGGCCCCACTGTTTGCTCAACCTATCCTTCTATCTGTGTTAGTGTTTTCATCTTACTTCACCGTCATTATATGTTGGGGGCTGCCTATTGCTTTGGGGTCTGCTCTGGGGCAGTCAGTTTTTCCCTTTTCTCTCTTTAGGCTTATGTAGATCTCCGGCTGTGACGAGGTGTCAAGGATCACTGTAAGAACACTCTATGGCTACTGCTAGTTGTGTGATAGGATTAGGGGTCTGCAATCTGCTAGTTTCCAACCTCTCTGTTTTTCTGGGCTGAGCTTGTGTTTTGCTTTTTCCTCCTCGGTGACTCAATCATAACAGAATCACCAGCCATACCGCAGATTCTAGGGTACTCAAAAGCAGGAAGGAATTGTTTAAAAAAAAAAAAAAAAAAGGTGTCAGAATTTTTTTTTGTGTATATTTTTTCCTCTTTTTCTCTGAGGCCATAAGAGGAATATTTTTTTTTTCTGATGGAGTTTAAGCAATTGTCTGATCGTGTGGAGCAGCTTGCTGCTGAGGTGCAGGGAATTTCCACCTATCTTGCTCGTTCACACGCTACTGAACCAAAAATCCCCACTCCTGATGTGTATTTTGGGGATCCGTCTAAATTTTTGAATTTTAAGAATAATTGTAAATTATTTCTTGCCTTGAAGCCTAACTCATCGGGGAGCAATGCGCAGCAGGTTAAGATTGTCATCTCCCTGCTGCACGGCGATCCCCAGGATTGGGCATTTTCTTTAGTACCAGATAATCCTATTCTCACTAATGTGGACGCATTTTTTCAGGCCTTGGGGTTGTTGTATGATGAACCTAATGCGATTGATCAAGCTGAAAAGACCCTGTTGGCATTGAGCCAGGGTCAAGATTCTGCAGAACTGTACTGTCAAAAATTCCGAAAGTGGGCGGTCCTCACCACTTGGCATGATGGTGCCTTGGCAGCTCTCTTTCGGAAGGGTTTGTTAGACACCGTAAAAGATACTATGGTGGGATTTCCTGTTCCCTCTGGTCTTGGCGATTCTATGTCATTAGCCATTCTGGTTGATCGGCGTTTACGTGAACGTAAAATTACACGGGAAATGCTGCCACCTGTTAAACAAATGTCTGAACCTATGCAATGTGATAGAGTTTTGTCTAGGGCGCAACATCAGGAGTTCAGAAGGCGCAATAAGCTGTGTTTTTTCTGTGGAGATGCCTCTCATATTATTTCTGTCTGCCCTAAACGAGAGTAACGTTTTGCACACACATTTGCTGTAGGTGGTGTACAACCTAAGTTTCTTCTGGCAATTACTCTGATCTGCTCCCTGTCCACATTTTCTGCTAAAGCCTTTGTGGATTCAGGAGCAGCCTTGAACCTAATGGATTTAGATTTTGCTAAACGTTGTGGTTTCCCTATGACACCCCTGCAGACGCCTATTCCTTTGAGGGGTATTGATGCTACTCCATTGGCGAAGAATAAACCTCCGTTTTGGACCCAGGTGGTAATGCGGGTCGCCCCAGACCATCAAGAAAATTGCAGATTTTTGGTGTTGCATAATTTGCATGATACCATTGTGCTGGGGTTCCCCTGGTTGCAAATCCATAATCCAGTTTTGGATTGGAAATCTGCGTCTGTGGTGAGTTGGGGTTGTTGGTGTGCTCTTAGTGACGCTCCTGTTTTCTCCACCTCTCCCCAGTCGCATGAGGTTCCTGACTATTTGGCTGATTTTTATGATGTGTTTAGTGAGAGTAAGTTTGCGTCTTTGCCTCCTCATAGGAGTTATGACTGTGCAATTGAGCTGAGTCCGGGGTGTAAATTTCCCAAGGGTCGACTTTTTAATTTATCTGTACCCGAACATGAGGCTATGTGTTCTAATATTAAGGAGTCGTTGGAGAAGGGTCATATTAGACCATCCTCTTCACCCTTGGGTGCTGGGTTTTCTTTTGTGGCCAAGAAGGATGGTTCATTAAGGTCCTGTATTGACTATCGCTCCCTTAACAAAGTTACTGTTAAATATCAGTATCCGTTACCCCTGATTTCTGACCTATTTTCTAGAGTTGAAGGTGCTTTCTGGTTTACCAAGCTTGACCTCTGGGAGGCGTATAATCTTATTCGCATTAAGCATGGGGATGAATGGAAGACGGCGTTTAATACTCCGGAGGGACATTTTGAGTACCTGGTGATGCCTTTTGGGCTCACTAATGCCCCTTCTGTCTTCCAGTGCTTCATGAACGACATTTTCCGAGACTTTGTGGATAAATTTTTGATTATCTATCTGGATGATATTTTGATCTTCTCCAAGGATTGGGATTCTCATGTGGAACATGTTCGGACTGTGTTCCGGATTTTGAGGGAAAACTCCCTGTATGTTAAGGGATCGAAATGTCTTTTTGGTGTACAGAGGATTTCATTTTGGGGATTTATTTTGTCTCCGTCAACTATTGAAATGGACCCGGCCAAGGTACAGGCCATTTATGATTGGGTGCAGCCCACTTCTTTGAAGGCTCTCCAGAAGTTTTTGGGTTTTGCTAATTTTTATCGTAAGTTTATAGCCAATTTTTCTGTTATTGCTAAACCATTGACTGATTTGACTAAGAAGGGCGCTGATTTGCTGAATTGGTCTCCAGAGACTGTTTCTTCTTTTCGGGAGCTGAAGCGGAGGTTCACTTCTTCTCCGGTTTTGCGACAACCCGATGTCTCACTTCCATTTCAGGTGGAGGTGGATGCTTCAGAGACTGGTGCAGGAGCTGTTTTGTCCCAAAAAGATCCTGTAACATCTAAAATGAACCCCTGTGCCTTCTTTTCCCGAAAGTTCTCTCCTTCGGAATGCAACTATGATGTGGGGAATCGAGAACTGTTGGCCACGAAGTGGGCATTTGAGGAGTGGAGACATTGGTTGGAGGGAGCTAGACATCAAGTTGTGGTCCTCACTGACCACAAGAATTTGATCTACCTTGAGTCGACTAAACGCTTGAATCTGAGACAGGCCAGGTGAGCCTTGTTTTTCACACGTTTTGATTTTGTGGTCTCCTTTCTCCCGGGCACTAAGAACGTTAAGGTTGATGCCCTCTCTAGGAGTTTTTGGCCGATTCTCCTATTGTGACCAAGCCTGCTACCATCTTAGGTGAGGGGGTGGTTCTTTCTGCCATCTCGCCTGATTTGAGATGTACTCTGGAGAAGTTTCAGGAGGATAAGCCTGAGCGTTGTCCCAGTGGTAGGTTGTATGTTCCTGACCAGTGGAGGAGGAAAGTGATGTCTGAGGTTCATTGCTCCGCATTGGCTGGTCATCCAGGTATTTTTGGTGCTAGAGATTTGGTGAGTCGGTCTTTTTGGTGGCCTGCCTTGTCTCGTGATGTCAGAAATTTTGTGCAGTCCTGTGGGACTTGCTCCCGATCTAAGCCTTGTTCTCGTTCTAGTGGGTTGTTGATGCCTTTGCCGGTGCCCAGGAGGCCATGGACCCATATTTCAATGGATTTTATTTCTGATCTGCCTGTCTCTCAGAGGATGACTGTTATCTGGGTGATTTGTGATAGATTCTCTAAGATGGTCCATCTTGTACCACTCCCTAAGTTGCCATCGTCCTCAGAGTTGGTGCTCTTGTTTTTGCAACAGGTGGTTCGTTTGCACGGGATTCCTGAGAGCATTGTATCGGACAGAGGAGTTCAGTTTGTCTCTAGATTCTGGATGACCTTTTGTTCCAAGTTGGGAATTCAGTTGTCCTTCTCTGCATTTCACCCTCAGACCAATGGGCAGACGGAGAGAACAAACCAGACTTTGGAGGCTTATTTGAGATGTTTTATATCTGCTGATCAGGATGATTGGGTCTCATTTTTACCCTTGGCCGAATTTGCTTTAAATAATAGAGCTAGTTCTGCCACTTTGATGTCACCCTTTTTCTGTAACTTTGGGTTTCATCCTTGATTTTCTTCAGGGCAGGTGGAGTCTTCTGCCTGTCCAGGGGTTGACACTGTGGTGGAAAGAATGCAGCAGATTTGGGACCAAGTGGTGGATAAGTTGTCTCTTTCCCACGAAAAGGCCCAGCGGTTTTCTAACCGGCATAGGACCATTGGTCCCCGGTTTAAGGTGGGTGATATGGTCTGGTCGTCATCAAAGAATATCTCTATGAAAGTGGCTTCTCCAAAGTTTAAACCTAGATTTATTGGATCTTACAAGATTTTGGAGATTATTAATCCGGTCTCTTTTCGGTTGGCTCTTCCTGTCACATTTAAGATTCATAATGTGTTCCATAAGTCCTTGTTGAAGAGGTTTGTTGAACCAGTGGTTCCTATGGCGGCATCACCTGACCCTGTGTTGGTTGAAGGTAACATGGAATATGAGGTAGAGAAGATACTGGATTCCCGTCTGGCTAGACAGAGACTCCAGTATTTGGTTAAGTGGAAGGGTTATGATCAGGAGGATAATTCCTGGGTCTCTGCCTCGGATATTCATGCCGAAAGATTGGTGCGTGCTTTTCATCGAGCTCATCCTGATCGGCCTGGTGGCTTGGATGAGGGTTCAGTGACCCCTCCTCAAGGGGGAGGTACTGTTGTGAGCTCATCTGTTCATTCATCTTTTGTGTCCGAGGATCTCCCTCTTCTGGTGAAAGAAGGTAGTGCGGCTGATTACCAAACACCTGATCAGGTGGATGGTGACTGTGTAACGGGAACTTCTGACTGGATATAAGGCAGCCGACGCCCTTCTGAGTTGCTGGTGATTTCTCTGCTGGATTCTTGGAGACCAGTCTGATTCCTGCTTCCCAAAGATAAGTTTTTGCTCTGCTATTGAACTTATTAGTTTTGGTTTTGTTTACCTTGTTTTTTGGAGTTCAGCCATCCCCGGCCGGGGGTGTGCTGGATTCTTTTTCCTTGATCAGTGTTGTCTTTTGCTCTGCTTCCAGAATATTCTGAGTGCTGATATAGGGTTTGAAGTCTAGTGACTTCAGGGTCCTTTTTGCTTATCAGTTGTGTTGGTAATATTTTTAGCAGGGTTTTCTCGGATTGCAGACAGCAGCTTTTCTATCCGGTCCTTTTTAGTTAGCTTGGGCCCCATCGTTTGCTCAACCTATCTTTCTATCTGTGTTAGTGTTTTCATCTTGCTTCACCGTCATTATATGTTGGGGGCTGCCTATTGCTTTGGGGTCTGCTCTGGAGAAGTCAGTTTTTCCCTTTTCTCTCTTTAGGCTTATGCAGATCTCCGGCTGTGACGAGGTGTCTAGGATCACCGTAGGAACACTCCACGGCTGCTGCTAGTTGTGTGATAGGATTAGGGGTCTGCAATCCACTAGTTTCCAACCTCTCTGTTTTTCTGGACTGAGCTTGTGTTTTGTTTTTTCCTCCTCGGTGACTCAGTCATAACATGTAACACTATGGAAATCCTGAAAACATGTCTTGTTGGGGTCCGTGAGGACTGGAGTTTGGGAACCACTGGCCTAAACAATGAAAATCCCTCACAAGTGATGCCATTTTGAAAACTAGACCGCTTAGGGAACTGATCTAGATGTGTGGTGAGCACATTGAACCCTCAGGGGCTTCACAAAAGTTTACAATGTTAAGCTGGAAAAATAAAAAAATCAAATTTTCCCCACAAATATGTTTTTAGCAGAAAATATTGCATTTTCATGAGAAATTGCTCCATACAATTTATTGTGCAATTTATCCTGAGTATGCCGATAGTCAATATGAGGGAGAAAACTACTGTTTGGGCGCACTATAGTGCTCGGAAGAGAAGGAGCATCATTTCACATTTTTAATGTAAAATTTCCTGAAATCATTAGCGAACATCATATTCCATTTGGAGAGCCTCTGAAGTGCATAAATAGTGTAAGCCCCCCACAAGTGACCCAATTTTGGAAACTAGACCCGTCAGGGAATGTATTTTGATGTGTGATGCGCACCTTGAACCCCCAGGTGCTTCACAGAAGTTTATAACATTGAGCTGTGAAAATGATAAAATCACATTTTCCACACAAAAATTTTATTTTAGCCCCAGATTTTGCCTTTTCGTAAGGGTAACAGGAGAAATACAATTTGCACCATACAATTTGTAGTTCAATTTTTCCTAATACCCCATATGGGGGAGAAAACTACTGTTTGGGTGCATGGCAGGGCTCAGAAGGGAAGGAGCGTGATTTGACTTTTGGATTGTAAAATATCCTGGAATCATTAGCGGACGTCATGTCCCATTTGGAGATCCCTTAATGTGCCGAAACAGTGAAAATCCCCCACACGTGACCCCATTTTCAAAACTAGACCCATCATAGAATGTACTTAAATTTGTGATGAACACCTTGAACCCCCAGGTTCTTCACAGAAGTTTATAACATTGAGCCGCGAAAATAAAAAACACATTTTCCACATAAAAATTTTATTTTGTCCCCACTTTTGCATTTTCATAAGGGTTACAGGAGAAATTGCACCATATAGTTTGTTGTGCAATTTCTACTGAGTGCGCCGATACCCCATATGTGAGGGAATAGTACTTTTGAGGCACAGTGCAAAGCTCAGATAAGAAGAGGTGTCATATTGTTCACATTTTGCTGGAAAGGTTAGAGGGTGCCATGCCACATTGGCAGAGCCTCTGAGGTGCCAGAACAACAGAACACCCCTATATGTGAGCTCATTTTACAAACTACACTCCCCAATGAATTTATCTAGGGGTGCAGTGATCATATTGACACCACATGTGCCTCACAGAATTTTATACAATTGAGCAGTGAAGAAAGAATAAATTACATTTTTACCACTAAAATGTTGTTTTAGCCCCAAGTTTTTAGTTTTTCTAAGGGTCAGTTGGGATTTTTTAAAATACAATCTGAGGTCCATTTTTCCTGAGAGCGACTTTTGGTTTTTTAGGGTCGAGTTTCGTTTCGTGAAACCCGACTTTTCCAAAAGTCGGGTCGAGCAAAATCGGCCAATTATAGGGAAAAGTCGGGGTCGTCCCGAAACACGAAACCCAATGTAAGTCAATGGGGAATAAAAGTCGGCAGTGAGAGGAGGACAGGAAACACACCTACAGTGCCCATTTGAATGCCGAAAGCATCAATTCTTCTTACTTAAGCTTGTCAACCTTAATTAACTTCATAATACAAGTTACGCACTGAAAAATGGAGGTTATTTGGCTAAAGTTGTGGGGGGGTAGGGCTGGCTCCAGGTTTTCATGTGCCCTGGGCGAAAGAGCGCCCCTTTAACACATACCACAACTCATCATGCTCCGATACGTCAGAGAAATAGCGGTATAGTACAATGAAAAATACTTCACTTTTTACATCTCATGACGAGGCCCATCTATTTCTCCAGACAGAATCATTGGTCCCATATAATGTTTGAAACAGTATATGATGAGCTCCACATAATGCTACAGTATATGTTGGTCCCCATGGATGAAGCTCCACTGTCTTATGGGCCCAAATAATGCTCCAAACATAATGGGCCCCATTTCTAATGCTCTAGTGTATAATGGGCCCTGTAAATGCTGCTCCAGTGTCTGATGTCCACCTTTGGAATGTTCCAGTGTATGGTGGGCCCCATCTATCATTCTCCAGAGTATAGTGCTCCCCAAAAATTGCTGTCCCAACATTGAAAACAATCAAATAAGTCTCCTCGCTAGGGAATCCCTGTACTAGTCTGGACTCCTCGTCATCCCCATCTTCCATCTCACTGCACAGTATTTCAACCTTGCAAGTGCTGTGATCCTGAGCAAGCAGGGGGGGCCCACTCGTTGGCAACGGCACTGGCACAGGGCCCCTGATAGTACGGTGGTGTGTCTGATGGTGGGTGGGCCGAACCTGCACTTTCATCTGCAGCTTCCTCTTTGTCACCGTGTAAGATGGAACTGTATATGGGAAGGGTAACCTGAGTTTCATCAGGGTCAGATTCAGGCCGTGTAGCGTGCGAGGGGAATGTAGTGGTCTGGGTCAATGTACCAGCAGATTCATCGAGCAGTGGCTGGGCATCAGTGCACTTGTGTCGCCCCCAGGAGTACGGTCGCCACAGTGGCATTACCTTCCTCCTAGGGAGTGTGATGTCATGCTTGGGAGCAACGAACGATCTCTCTAGCAGGTTAACTGATTGGGCGGCGTTATTCCCACAAGTCATGACCCTCCAAACAGCGTTCATGAAGGCAAAGTGTTTGTTTTACGTGGGCAGTATGGTTGCAAAGCTGAACCTTAAAGGAATGTCCAGAAGGGCACCACCACGAGTGGAGCCTACGGTTAAATTCGACTCCACCTGGGAAACCTCAACCATGCCAGCTACAGAACAGATGCACACATTGCAAGCTTAATTCCGTTAACGAACGAGACTCCGTCATGCCCCGCGGTCCGAGTCCGTCTTACTAGAGGGACAAGTGAGGCTCTGGCACATGAGATTGGCCAATAACTGGTGTGTCATGCCCTTACATGTCCGTGGCTGCATGTGCGCTACACTGAAAAGGCCAGCGTTTGTCGCTTACAGGTGCAGATAACCCGCTGAACAACGTTAGTGATGGGGATCACTGATTACAATTATTACCCACGAACAATGATTTCCCAGTAAGTGCAGGTCAACCGCAGTTCCGGAATTAGGCCTAACAGTCATTCCTGAAAAAATGAAAAACTTACGTGTGCAAACCACAGGTGCTGTAGCTTGCTTAACAGCTCGCCAGCCGTTCTCACGCCCAGTATGGATTACACGTGATTACACAAAGGTGAGAAAGGGTACCGTATCCCCAGATAACATGTATGGATAGCGTACACATTCAAAATATATGTCTATACATCAGGAGGCAGGCTCAGACGGTGTTAGGCCCAGTATGGATTGCACGTGATTGCACAAAGGTTAGAAAGGGTACCGTATCCCCGGATAACATGTATGGATAGCGTACACATTCAAAATATATGTCTATACATCAGGAGGCAGGCTCAGATGGTGTTAGGCCCAGTATGGATTGCACGTGATTGCACAAAGGTTAGAAAGGGTACCGTATCCCCGGATAACATGTATGGATAGCGTACACATTCAAAATATATGTCTATACATCAGGAGGCAGGCTCAGACGGTGTTAGGCCCAGTATGGATTGAACGTGATTGCACAAAGGTTAGAAAGGGTACCGCATCCCCGGATAACATGTATGGATAGCGTACACATTCAAAATATATGTCTATACATCAGGAGGCAGGCTCAGACGGTGTTAGGCCCAGTATGGATTGCACGTGATTGCACAAAGGTTAGAAAGGGTACCGTATCCCCGGATAACATGTATGGATAGCGTACACATTCAAAATATATGTCTATACATCAGGAGGCAGGCTCACACAGTGTTAGGCCCAGTATGGATTGCACGTGATTGCACAAAGGTTAGAAAGGGTACCGTATCCCCGGATAACATGTATGGATAGCTTACACATTCAAAATATATGTCTATACATCAGGAGGCAGGCTCAAACGGTGTCAGGCACAGTATGGATTTGACGGCCCAGACTACACAGCGGAGGAGCAGGGAGAGGTGAAGATTGCAAATGCTGGGGCCCTGCCCAAGCAAGGGGGGCCCACTCGTGGGCATCTGTACTGGCACTGGGCCCCTCATAGTACGGCAGTGTGTCTGACGGCGGGTGTGCACCACCACCGTCAGAGACACTTGATTGCACTATGAGGGACCCTGTGCCAGTGCCCGCGCCCAAGAGTCGGCCTACCCACCTGTCCAGGGCAACGGCACTCGCACGGTGTCGTGCGCTAGGTGGTGACCCCGGCCATGGGGGGGGAGGCAGCACAGTTAGGGAGTTTTAGAAAGTGGCATATGTTGATGTTGGACATTCAGCTGATGCAAAAGGTGAAATAGGTCAAGTCCCAGGAAGAGGTGGACCAAAGCAAGCCATTTTTCTGTCACCCTATGTGTCATTAGGGGAAGGTGGGACAAAATCCTTGGAAACCCATGCATGGTTCATTTTAATGAAGGTTAGATCATCCACATTTTGGGTTGACAGACGGGTCCTTTTTTCTGTCAGGATTGATCCAGCTGCACTGAAGACTCTTTCCGATAGCACACTTGCAGCTGGGCAAGCGAGCTCCTGTAAGGCATATTGTGCCAATTCAGGCCAGGTGTCCAGTTTAGCGGCCCAATAGTCAAAGGGGAATGACCTGTGCGGGAGAACATCGATATGGGAGGAAAAGTAGTTTGTAACCATAGTTGACAACTGCTGTCTCCTGTCACTTTCCATCGATGCAGTATTACCAGTTGTGTGAGCGGTACTTGAAAAATCAGTCCACAACATTGTCATGAAACCCCTGTCTCCAACGCCACTTCTGCTGTGTGCACCCCGAACACCTCTGCCAAGCTGCCCCCGGCCCGTACGGCTCGTGTGAGCACCATCACCGCTGCTGTGTGCTGGGAATGCCTCAAGCAACCGATTTACCAGAGTTGCTTGTTTATTAGCCAATATTAGGTCAAGGTTCTCCTGTGGCATGATGTTTTGTAATTTGCCTTTATAGCGTGGATCCAGGATGCTGGCCAACCAGTAGTCGTCATCGTTCATCATTTTGGCAATGCGGGGGTCCCTTTTTAGGATCTGCAAGGCATAATCTGACATGTGGGCCAATGTTCCCGGTGTCAATGATGCACTGCGAGTGCTGGTTGGAGGAGCACTTTCTGGCAAATCCACATCCCTCCAGTCACGCACAAACCCTGTACCAGACCTTGCCACGCTAACGTTTTCACTTGCCCCACGAGATGCATCCTCCTCCCCTAAGTAATCATCCCCATCATCCTCCTCCTCCTCCTTTTCTTCCTCCACCTCGTCCAGGAGAGGTCCCTGAGCAGACAATGGCTGAATGTCATCAAGGATTCCCTCCTCCTCTTCCTCCTCATCAACATTGGCTGCAGAAGCCTGCTCCTTAAGGTGCATCAAAGTTTGCATGAGCAGATGCATAAGTGGGATGCTCATGCTTAGGATGGCGTCGTCTACGCTTACCAGCCGTGTGCATTCCTCAAAACACTGAAGGACTTTACAGAGGTCTTTCAGCTTCGACCACTGCACACCTGTCAACTCCATGTCTGCTCTCAAAGTGCCTGGCCGTGTATCCTCCCACAAATGCATTATGGCCTGCCTCTGCTCGCACAGCCGCTCCACTATGTGCAGGGTGGAGTTCCACCTTGTTGCAATGTCGATAATGAGGCGGTGGTTGGGAAGGTGGAGCAATCGCTGCAGCTTCTGCATACGAATGGAGTGTACAGGCGACCGGCGGATGTGCGCGCACAGTCTTCGCACCTTCTGGAGCAGGGCTGTTAACTCCGGATAATTTTTGAGGAAGCACTGCACCACCAGGTTCAAGGTGTGAGCCAAGCAAGGTATATGGCTGAGTTTTGAACGGGCTATGACTGCCACAAAATTACGGCCATTATCACTAACTACCTTGCCTGCCTCAAGATGTACGCTGCCCAGCCATGACTCAGTTTGTCGCTTCAAGTACTCGGCCAGCACCTCGGCGGTGTGTCTGTCGCCCAAACACATCATCTGCAACACAGCCTGCTGACGCTTTCCACTAGCTGCTCGATAGGGGGACACCTCGTGTGCAACAGTGGCAGCTGCAGATGGAGTGCTCGTACGACTGCGCTCTGTGGACGAGCTTTCGCTTCTGGAAGAGGAGGAGGAGGGTCGAACGCCTACAGCCAACTGTTTCCTATACCGTGGGCTAGGCAGCACTGTCCCACCACCGCTGTCCCCTGTGGACCCTGCATCCACCACATTAACCCAGTGCGCAGTGATGGACACATAACGGCCATGGCCATGCCGACTGGACCATGCATCAGTTGTGAGGTGCACCTTTCCGCTCACTGACTGCTTGAGTGCATGGACAATGCGATCTTTCACATGATGGTGGAGGGCTGGGATGGCTTTGCAAGAGAAGAAGTGGCGACTGGGTAGGTCATAGCGTGGTACTGCATAGGCCATGAGTTCACGGAAAGCTGCGCTTTCCACCAACCGAAAGGGCATCATCTCAAACGAGATTAGTTTGGCAATGTGGGCGTTCAAACCCAGTGTACGCGGATGAGAGACTGAGTACTTTCTTGACCTACTCATAGTGTCTGGGAGGGTGAGCTGGACTTGAGAGCTGCATATAGTGGAAGTAGCGGTGGACAGGGCGGACTGAGAGAGGGTTGATGATGGTGATGGAGTTGTTGTTCTTTCTGATGGCCTAGAATCAGTCTTTCGTTGATATAACAGTGGGATTCCCTGACTGCTGTGGCCTTGCAACGACACCTCAACATTTGCTGCTGTGCTAACCGGTGGGCTTACAGTGGGGGAAACAATGTAGCGTTGCTGACTACCTTCGTTGTGATCAGTTGCACATGTGGCACTTGAGGTTTGGTGTTGTGTCCACGCTTGCAAGTGCATGGTGTTTAAATGTCTAAGCATGCAACTGGTATTCAAATTTTTCAGATTTTTCCCTCGGCTAAAGGTCTTTGCGCACTTCTTACAGATAACCTTGGCCTGATCATGAGGATTTTGTTCAAAAAAGTGCCACACTGCACTCTTCCTACTTTGGCAGACATTTTGCGGCCTAGCACGCTGTGATCTTTTGACCCTCTGGACAAGCTGTCCAGCAACTCTTTTGATTTTTGGAACCTGTCTTTGTAGTGCTCCGGGCCTGCCAGATAACAGCTGTTGTGATGTCGATGTCTGCTGTGGATGCTCCTCATCTGAGCTACTGGAAGCAGCACCCTCTTCCCCCAATGGATGCCAATCTGGGTCAACAACTGGGTCATCCATCACCTCCTTTTCAATGTCATGTGCACCTTCCTCTGTGTCACCGTGTATGGTGGTATAGTGTGCGGGAAGGGACACCTGAGTCTCATCAGGGTCAGAATCTGGCTCTGTACACTGCGAGGACAATGTATTGCTCTGAGTGAATGTACCAGCAGAATCATCCATCAGCGGCTGTGCATCAGTGCACTCCATGTCAGATTCATCTTGGCCTGGGTAATTCACCATTTCACTTGATAATCCAGGCATGGTATGTGAAAACAGCTCCATGGAGTAATCAGTAGTATGGCCTGCGTCATCCTTCAATCTTGGTTGGGGTGAAGGACACAAGGAAAGGTGTGGTTCATGAACATGAGCCTCCAATGACGACTCAGTGCTTTTACTTTTTACAACTGAAGAAGAGGAGGCGAAAGAGCTGGAGGCTGAGTCAGCAATGTAAGACAAAACTTTTTCCTGATGCTCTGGCTTTAAAAGCGGTTTGCCAACTCCTAGAACACTAAGCCTTCGAAACCTTATGGAGCCAGACGATGACGCAGGCTCAACACCTCCTGCATTCGGTCCTATTTTGCTCTTGCCACTACCATCAGATCCACCACCAACACCATCATTACCAGCTGCCAACCCCCGCTCAATTCCACGGCCTCTTCCACCAGCCTTCCTCATTTTTGGTAGAAATGTAGACAAAATCCAACAAACTATATAGTAATGTAAAACAAGGTACAAGGTGTCTATAGGACAGGGGAGATTTTGAATTTCTGGAGACACTTGTGGACACTGGACACTTTTGGATTGTGTGAGCCCACTGAATATCTGAGCGCTATGTCACAGGCTCGATGGCACAGCTGTGACAAAAGTGACTAGAGGATAAGGGAGATTTTGAATTTCTGCAGACACTTGTGGACACTGGACACTTTTGGATTGTGTGAGCCCACTGAATATCTGAGCGCTATGTCACAGGCTCGATGGCACAGCTGTGACCAAAGTGACTAGAGGATAAGTGAGATTTTTAATTTCTGCTCACACTAATGGACAATGGACACTTTTGGATTGTGTGAGGCCCACTGAATATCTGAGCGCTATGTCACAGGCTCGATGGCACAGCTGTGACCAAAGTGACTAGAGGATAAGGGAGATTTTCAATTTCTGCAGACACTTGTGGACAATGGACACTTTTGGATTGTGTGAGGCCCACTGAATATCTGAGCGCTATGTGACAGGCTCGATGGCACAGCTGTGACCCAAGTGACTAGAGGATAAGTGAGATTTTGAATCTCTGCTCACACTAGTGGACAATGGACACTTTTGGATTGTGTGAGGCCCACTGAATATCTGAGCGCAATGTCACAGGCTCGATGGCACAGCTGTGACCAAAGTGACTAGAGGATAACGGAGATTTTGAATTTCTGCAGACACTTGTGGACACTGGACACTTTTGGATTGTGTGAGGCCCACTGAATATCTGAGCGCTATGTCACAGGCTCGATGGCACAGCTGTGACAAAAGTGACTAGAGGATAAGGGAGATTTTGAATTTCTGCAGACACTTGTGGACACTAGACACTTTTGGATTGTGTGAGCCCACTGAATATCTGAGCGCTATGTCACAGGCTCGATGGCACAGCTGTGACCAAAGTGACTAGAGGATAACTGAGATTTTCAATTTCTGCAGACAATTGTGGACACTGGACACTTTTGGATTGTGTGAGGCCCACTGAATATCTGAGCGCTATGTCACAGGCTCGATGGCACAGCTGTGACCAAAGTGACTAGAGGATAACGGAGATTTTGAATTTCTGAAGACACTTGTGGACACTGGACACTTTTGGATTGTGTCAGCCCACTGAATATCTGAGCGCTATGTCACAGGCTCGATGGCACAGCTGTGACCAAAGTTACTAGAGGATAACGGAGATTTTCAATTTCTGCAGACAATTGTGGACACTGGACACTTTTGGATTGTGTGAGGCCCACTGAATATCTGAGCGCTATGTCACAGGCTCGATGGCACAGCTGTGACCAAAGTGACTAGAGGATAACGGAGATTTTGAATTTCTGCAGACACTTGTGGACACTGGACACTTTTGGATTGTGTGAGGCCACTGAATATCTGAGCACTATGTCACAGGCTCGATGGCACAACTGTGACAAAAGTGACTAGAGGATAAGGGAGATTTTGAATTTCTGCAGACACTTGTGGACACTGGACACTTTTGGATTGTGTGAGCCCACTGAATATCTGAGCGCTATGTCACAGGCTCGATGGCACAGCTGTGACCAAAGTGACTAGAGGATAACGGAGATTTTGAATTTCTGCAGACACTTGTGTACACTGGACACTTTTGGATTGTGTGAGGCCCACTGAATATCTGAGCGCTATGTCACAGGCTCGATGGCACAGCTGTGACAAAAGTGACTAGAGGATAAGGGAAATTTTGAATTTCTGCCGACACTTGTGGACACTGGACACTTTTGGATTGTGTGAGCCCACTGAATATCTGAGCACTATGTCACAGGCTCGATGGCACAGCTGTGACAAAAGTGACTAGAGGATAAGGGAGATTTTGAATTTCTGCAGACACTTGTGGACACTGGACACTTTTGGATTGTGTGAGCCCACTGAATATCTGAGCGCTATGTCACAGGCTCGATGGCACAGCTGTGACCAAAGTGACTAGAGGATAACGGAGATTTTCAATTTCTGCAGACAATTGTGGACACTGGACACTTTTGGATTGTGTGAGGCCCACTGAATATCTGAGCGCTATGTCACAGGCTCGATGGCACAGCTGTGACCAAAGTGACTAGAGGATAACGGAGATTTTGAATTTCTGCATACACTTGTGGACACTGGACACTTTTGGATTGTGTGAGCCAGTGAATATCTGAGCGCTATGTCACAGGCTCGATGGCACAGCTGTGACCAAAGTGACTAGAGGTTAACGGAGATTTTCAATTTCTGCAGGCAATTGTGGACACTGGACACTTTTGGATTGTGTGAGGCCCACTGAATATCTGAGCGCTATGTCACAGGCTCGATGGCACAGCTGTGACCAAAGTGACTAGAGGATAACGGAGATTTTGAATTTCTGAAGACACTTGTGGACACTGGACACTTTTGGATTGTGTGAGGCCCACTGAATATCTGAGCACTATGTCACAGGCTCGATGGCACAGCTGTGACAAAAGTGACTAGAGGATAAGGGAGATTTTGAATTTCTGCAGACACTTGTGGACACTGGACACTTTTGGATTGTGTGAGCCCACTGAATATCTGAGCGCTATGTCACAGGCTCGATGGCACAGCTGTGACCAAAGTGACTAGAGGATAACGGAGATTTTCAATTTCTGCAGACAATTGTGGACACTGGACACTTTTGGATTGTGTGAGGCCCACTGAATATCTGAGCGCTATGTCACAGGCTCGATGGCACAGCTGTGACCAAAGTGACTAGAGGATAACGGAGATTTTGAATTTCTGCATACACTTGTGGACACTGGACACTTTTGGATTGTGTGAGCCAGTGAATATCTGAGCGCTATGTCACAGGCTCGATGGCACAGCTGTGACCAAAGTGACTAGAGGTTAACGGAGATTTTCAATTTCTGCAGGCAATTGTGGACACTGGACACTTTTGGATTGTGTGAGGCCCACTGAATATCTGAGCGCTATGTCACAGGCTCGATGGCACAGCTGTGACCAAAGTGACTAGAGGATAACGGAGATTTTGAATTTCTGAAGACACTTGTGGACACTGGACACTTTTGGATTGTGTGAGGCCCACTGAATATCTGAGCACTATGTCACAGGCTCGATGGCACAGCTGTGACAAATGTGACTAGAGGATAAGGGAGATTTTGAATTTCTGCAGACACTTGTGGACACTGGACACTTTTGGATTGTGTGAGCCCACTGAATATCTGAGCGCTATGTCACAGGCTCGATGGCACAGCTGTGACCAAAGTGACTAGAGGATAACGGAGATTTTGAATTTCTGCAGACACTTGTGGACACTGGACACTTTTGGATTGTGTGAGCCCACTGAATATCTGAGCGCTATGTCACAGGCTCGATGGCACAGCTGTGACCAAAGTGACTAGAGGATAAGTGAGATTTTGAATTTCTGCAGACACTTGTGGACACTGGACACTTTTGGATTGTGTGAGGCCCACTGAATATCTGAGCGCTATGTCACAGGCAGAAATTGGCTAGTGTATCACAAACTACAAGATGTATGTAGAATTGGGCAGAATAGGAATCTCCCTAGAGTGCAGGTCTGTAAGAACGGAACATGTCCTCGACTTATTCTCACAGAGTGACTCAGATAGCTTCACTGTGGCTGTGATAACAACCGTTACACGGTACTGTGTGAGGAGCGTACACCGCTGTATGGTGTGAAAAAATGCACGCTCAGTACCTCAGCAGGACAAAAAAAATAATTGGGATTGCTTTTAAAAAAGCAGTTTGCAGCTCAGTACCTCAGCAGGACAAAAAAAAAAATTGGGATTGCTTTTAAAAAAGCAGTTTGCAGAGCAGTGGGTAAACAGCAATGCAGCTGTCAGGAAGCCTTAGAATGCAGCCTAACAACCAACACCACTGATACACCACAATATAGCCTCCCCTTGCACTGCACACACAGTGACTGGTGTGTTGTACAGGCACAATCGCTAGCAGCAGAAGCAGTTTTTTTTTCTTCTTCCCTGCCTAACGCCCTCCCTACAGAATCAGCAGCAACCTCTCCCTATGCTAAGATCGGCAGAAGTAAGATGGCGGTCGGCGTGCACGCCCTTTTATACCCCCTGTGACGCCCACCAAAGCAAGCCAATCACTTGCATGCCCTTCTGAAAGATGGTGGTGACCCGTGCCTATGTCATCACGTTGCCCACAGTATCCGTGGATCCTGATTGGCTGAAAAAGAGAGCAAAACAAACTTTTGAAACGCGACTTTGGCACGTAAGTCGCCGACCTCGTGGCCGACCTCATCCTAGGGTCGGGTTTCGTTTCATGAAACCTGACTTTGCCAAAAGTCGGCAACTTTTGAAATCTTTCGACCCGTTTCGCTCAACTCTAATAATCAGGAAATATTTTTCAGTCACAGTGCAAAGCTCAGAAGGTAAGGAGCGCCAGATTGTACTGTTATGGTTTGCAGGTGCCATGACCCACTAGAAGAGCCCATGAGGTGCCAGAACAGCAAAACTCCCCATAAGTGACCCCATTTTACAAACTACACATCTCAATAAATTCATCTAGGGGTGTAGTGATCATATTGACACCATGGATGTGTCACAGAATTCTATACCATTGCACAGTGAAGAAAAAATAACTACATTTTTACCACCAAAATTTTGTTTTAGCCCCAGATTTTACATTTTCACACAAGAAGTGCGCAAAAATGGGACCAAAATTTGTCCCACAATTTCTACTGAACGTAGCAATGCCCCATATGTGGCTGTACAGTACTACTTAGCCATACAAAGAGACTCTGGAGGAAAGGAGAGCTACTTCACTCCTTCAGCGCAGATTTTCCTAAAACAATTTGTGGACTCCATATTCAGAGCCCCTTATTGCTAAAAGAGCAGAATCCCCCCTCATGTGATCCCATTTTGGAAACTATACCCCTTGGGGAATTTATCTACAGGTGAAGTGACTATTTTGACTCCATTGGTATTTTCCAGAAACAAGCAGCAATGAATGCTGCCAAATGAAAATTGCAAACTGTCATTGTAGTGACCAGTATGCTTCAGTGACCAGTACATTGTAGTCACCTGTACGTTATTCCCTGTACGTACTTCTGGAGGCATGTACCGGTAAGTTAGGAGAGCTCTTATCCCTTCAGAAATGCCAAACGTAGACGCAATATGTGGCTTAGGTACACTTTGGGGTTCTGAAGGGAGGGGGCATTTGTATTTGAGAGCGGAGAATTTGCTGAATTTCTTTTGTTGGGTGAGGAGCCACTTTGCTTTTCTAGAGCCTTTGTACTACCAGTAACGTGGAAGTCCCCTATATTTCTGTTAACAGATGACATACCTTAGTGGGGACTTGCTTTTTTTTTGTACATTGAGTTGAAGCTTTTATTGGGAACATTTTACATAACATTTTGGATCACAGCTATCCAGTGCTATACGCTGACCGCTTACTTTGGGGTTTCCATCTAAATCTGACGTGATTCAGATGAAATATCTGAGGGATCCATTTACTATAATGAGGCAGTCCTTCTTTTCAGAAGTGCACAAAACTGTAGCCGATGGCACTTTTATGTAATCCTAAAAAGACGGACTCAGCTGGATCACAGGTCAGACAGCATCTGGGACGCCCTCACAGCCAGGGCTGCGGGGTACCCGGTACCGGGCCCGATGGTCCTCAATGGGAGATGTCACGGTGGTTGGGACCCGGCCCGTTGCCCTGGGCACCCATTGTAAATGTTCAGTGTGAATGTGTAAGTCGTGACGCCACCTGTGGTGTTCGGCAATGAAGATGTTAAGCCGACGCTGCAGACAGATCCTCTGGGACAGATGGTGTGGTGCAGCAATGATGTTATAGCCCTCCACAGGCAGGGCTGTAGTCCCAGGGCAGAGTAGGTGAAGTGACACTTAGATGGTGTAGTGTCAGGTGCAGGGGATGTAGCAGTGACGGGCAGGTTGACGCAGGAATAAGTGGAGGACACCAAGGCATGTAGTTCCAAAGCTTTACTCACAGTCTGTTGTGGCACAAGAGCCCGCATCCGTGCCGTGTCCTCCGGGTCAGGAGCTCAGCCAACTTCCAGGCAAGATGAAGTACTCCTTTCCAACACTCTGTTAACATATGTGCCTTTTCTGAACATCTCCCTTTTGCGCCTAAAGTGAAGTACTCTCAGTACTGAGTTACACTGGAGTTCCTCCTGTCAGATGTTCCTATGAACTCTACTTGTACGGCAGACAGCTGTAGCCTGCTTCGGGGACTCCTTGCTACATAGTCCCGGCTCACTATCGTTGCTGTTGTGCCCCCAAGTCTTGTGTGGGAATAAAGTGGTGACAAACTTCTATTCCTCCGGTGTCTGTTATAGGACCAATAGTATCCAAACAACCTTGGGGACCAGACCCCGGCCTTGCGCTGTGAACTTGAGAAGGGTTCTGCTCCAACCCTAATCCTTAGTCCTCCTCTCCTTACGTTCCATGCTAATCTTTCTGATGGAGAGAATTAGGTTTTCCTTCTATGTCTCTTTCCTGTGCCAGCGGACCCAGGTCACTGTGGTCGGCTGCAGCACTTCCTTCATCCATCTCACTCAGGGGATCTTCACTCTTCCTCTGACTCTGTCAGACAGCCCCCAATCCTAAACTCTTCCCGCTCTTTTGATGAAAAACTAAACTCCACCCGCCTCCCAGCACGCTTCGTGTTCCAAGCAGGGCGCCACCAAAGGGTGCTTTGCT
This sequence comes from Dendrobates tinctorius, assembly GCF_039654945.1. NCBI lineage: Eukaryota > Metazoa > Chordata > Amphibia > Anura > Dendrobatidae > Dendrobates > Dendrobates tinctorius. The sequence continues at coordinate 23,110,273 of NW_027361711.1, read as the reverse complement.
ACACTACTGTGTTGTGTGGGATGCAGGTATTGTAGTGTGGTCAGGTGTCTCCACCTTACCTGGATAGTGGGGTACCACACCTCAGGAGGAGGTGCAGTACCTCAGTGGCGACTGAACCCTCAGGAGCGCCACACATCCATATTGCCTACATCTGCCTCATTATAGGGAATCTTCTGCCTGAGGTTCCGTCTGAATCACGTATTTCAGACATTTACATGGAAACCCCTGTGCAAGCACTCAGCGCAGAGCTCCCCAATACATGTACATCTTTTATGCCGTTACTCATACAGTATAAATGAGTAGGCGACTTTATTCTTCGGGTGGATGCGATTACAGTGATACCAGATTTATTTTGGGTTTTTATGTTTGGCAGCTGTCACTGTCACACACTAAAAGACGCTTTTTAATGCAAAAAATAGTTTTTGCATCACCATATTTTGAGCGCTACACTGTGTGCAGAATTATTAGGCAAATGAGTATTTTGATCACATCATCCTTTTTATACATGTTGTCCTACTGCAAGCTGTATAGGCTTGAAAGCCAACTGCCAATTAAGTAAATCAGGTGATTTGCATCTCTGTAATGTGGAGGGGTGTGGTCTAATGACATCAGCACTCTATATAAGGTGTGCTTAATTAGTAGGCAACTTCCTTTCCTTTGGCAAAATGGGTCAAAAGAAAGATTTGATGGACTCTGAAAAGTCAAAAATTGTGAGATGTCTTGCAGAGGGATGCAGCAGTCTTGAAATTGCCAAACTTTTGAAGCGTGATCACCGAACAATCAAGCGTTTCATGGCAAATAGCCAACAGAGTCGCAAAAAGTGTGTTGATAAAAAAAGGCGCAAAATAACTGCCCATGAATTCAGGAAAATCAAGTCTCAAGCTGACAAGATGCCATTTGCCACCAGTTTTGCCATATTTCAGAGCTGCAAAGTTACTAGAGTATCAAAAAGCACAAGGTGTGCCATATTCAGGGATATGGCCAAGGTAAGAAAGGCTGAAAAATGACCACCTTTGAACAAGAAACATAAGATAAAACGTCAAGACTGGGCCAAGAAATATCTTAAGACTGATTTTTTTAAGGTTTTATGGACTGATGAAATGAGAGTGACTCTTGATGGGCCAGATGGATGGGCCCGAGGCTGGATCAGTAAGGGGCAGAGAGCTCCACTCCGACTCAGACGCCTGCAAGGTGGAGGTTGGGTACTGGTATGGGCTGGCATCATCAAAGATGAACTTGTGGGACCGTTTCGGGTTGAGGATGGAGTGAAGCTCAATTCCCAGACCTACAGCCAGTTTCTGGAAGACACCTTCTTTAACCAGTGGCACAGGAAGAAGTCGGTATCGTTCAAGAAAAACATGATTTTCATGCAGGACAATGCTCTATCACAAACATCCAAATACTCCACAGCGTGGCTAGCCAGTAAAGGTCTAAAAGAAGAAAAAATAATGACATGGCCCCCTTGTTCACCTGATCTGAACCCCATAGAGAACCTGTGGTCCCTCATAAAATGTGAGATCTACAAGGAGGGAAAACAGTACACCTCTCGGAACAGTGTCTGGGAGGCTGTGGTGGCTGCAGCACGCAATGTTGATCGTAAACAGATCAAGCAACTGACAGAATCTATGGATGGAAGGCTTTTGAGTGTCATAGTAAAGAAAGGTGGCTATATTGGTCACTGATTTTTTTTTGTTTTTGAATGTCAGAAATGTTTATTTCTAAATTTTGTGTTGTTATATTGGTTTACCTGGTGAAAATAAACAAGTGAGATGGGTATATATTTGGTTTTTATTAAGTTGCTTAATAATTCTGCACAGTAATAGTTACCTGAAAAAACAGATATCCTCCTAAGATAGCCAAATCTAAAAAAAAACCCTCCCACTTCCAAAAATATTAAGCTTTGATATTTGAGTCTTTTGGGTTGATTGAGAACATAGTTGTTGTTCAATAATAAAAAGAATCCTCTCAAATGCAACTTGCCTAATAATTCTGCACGCAGTGTCTAATTTTTCCATATTTTGGCCCATAGAGTCATGTGAGGGCTTGTTTTTGCAGGGCAAGTTGAAGTTTTCATTGGTATAATTTTCAGGCACATGACATTTTTTAATTGCTTTCTATTCCGATTTTTGGGAGGCAGAATTAAGAAAAAACAGGAATTCAGAATTTTTTTGTGGGGGGGCGTTTACACCGTTTCATGTGCAGTAAAATTGATAAGGCAGTTTTATTCTTCGGGTCAGTACGATTACAGCGATATCTCATTTATATAGTGTTTTATGTTTTGACGCTTTTATACAATAAAAAACTATTTTATAGACAAAATAATTATTTTTGCATCGCTTTATTATGAGAGCTATAACGTTTTTATTTTTTCGCTGGTGATGCTGTATGGCAGTTCATTTTTTTGTGGGAAAAGATGATGGTTTCAGCGATACCATTTTTATTTATATCCATAATTTTGATCACGTCTTATTCCACTTTTTGTTTGGCGGTTTGATCATAAAGCATTGACTTTTACCTTGTTTCATATTTATTTTTTATGGTGTTCAGTAAAGGGGTTAACTAGTGGGTGTTTTTATAGGTTGGGTCGTTGCGGGCGCGGCAATTCCAAATATGTGTATTTTTATTGTTCATATTTTTTAATTCAATTTTTTTTATAGATACAGTATCTTTTGATTTTTTTTATTACTACTTTCATTATGTTTTAATATTTTTACAATTATTTTAAAAAAAATGTTTACTTTTTTTTTTACTTAGTCCCACTATGGGACAATCATTTTTTGCAGACTGATTGCTTCTATAGCATGGGGATGCAGCAACATCCCCATGCTGTAGAAACTGTCAGCTCTGCACTGACAGGGAAAGTTGCTGATCATGCACTGCACATGATCAGCAAGTTTACTAGCTCTGGTGACCCAGATGTCGTTATGATGACATTGGGTCACCATGGCAACGATTGGGACCGTGAATCACGCCGCGGGATCCAAAGACAGAGGGGATGTCATCCTTCTGTCGCTTTCCAGAAGGCTGTGATCTCGTTTGATCGCAGCATTTTGAGGGTTAAAGTGTCGGGAGTGGTGCATGACTGCTCCTGGCCACTCATGTGCCTTTTAAAGAACATTTCATTTCAACTTGCTTAACTGTTCACAATAACAGTAATTTTAACTAGATATACCCAAATTTTTCATGACATTGTAGGTGGATAGATAAGTAGATTATTTCATGGATAATAGATAGATGAATAGATAGCTAGATAATATGAGGATACATAGATAGATAGATAACTAGATAGATAGATACATAAATCAATAAGAGATACATTTATAATAGATGTATGGATAGATAGATAGATAGATAGATAGATAGATAGATACATGATGCAAAATGCTGACAGGGTGTATATTACAAAGCTGTCAGAATTCTGGAACTTACATTAAATACACACACAAATTATAAAGAAAACGACACAACTCCTTTAAGAATAAAGTTTCCTGTTTTTCCTAGTTTTTCTTTATATGTGGAAAAATTGGTTTATCAATTTTGCAAAATGGCTTGAAAATTTTAAGGCAAACTACTAGGTAAATGGCCAGTAACATACAAATCATCAGTGCCTGTGTCCAGTATTCTAGACAAAATAATACAGTCATGGCTGATAACATTGGCACCCTTGAAATTGTTCCAGAAAATGAAATATTTCTCCCAGAAAATTATTGCAATTGCATTTACTTTGTTATGGCCATATTTATTTCCTTTGTGTGTACTGGAACAACGCAAAAAAAAAAAAACTGGAAAAAGAAGGCAAATTGGACATCATTTTACACAAAACCCCCAAAAATGTGCCGGACAAAATTGTTGGCACTTTTCCAAAACCACAAATTTGTTTCAAGCATTCGATGCTTGATAAAATTCACCTTTAACAAGTAACAGGTGTGAGCAATTTAAAAATCATACCTGAAACCAGGTAAAAAGTGAAGACGTTGACTCAATCTTTGCATTGTGTGTCTGTATGTGCCACACTATGGCCGTGGTCACACTTGCAAGTGCAATACGAGAAATTTGCGCGAATCTCTCCAATACTCGGCACTGTCGTTGGCATTCGGGACCAGAGGGTTCAGCTGCATAGAAATACGTGCAGTCTGCACACTCTGATCCCTAGTGCCGGCGGCAGTGCCTGTATATAATACTAATGTGGAAAACGAAAAGTAATTAAAATTATTTTAACAGCAAAGTTTATAAACTTATATTTATTGAACTACTAGAAATAGGCCTGATGCTATTGCATCGGGAGTGCGGTGAAATGAACATCTGTGTATTGGCGGGCGACCAATCATATCAGCTGTTAGCAGCTGATTGGTTGCCAGCCTTGGCAGGGAATTCAAATCCCGCGTGGCACGCTCATTGGCTCAGCCAATGAGCGGTGCCGCGTGAGATTGAAATCCCCCTCCAAAGCCGCGCAGCACCACTCATTGGCTGAGCTGCCGGCGCTCAGCCATTGAGCGGTGCGGGATTCAAATTTCTCGCCAAAGCCAAGCGGCACCGTTCAGCTAATGAGCGGTGCCACGCGCCTTGGCGGCGGATTTGAATCCCATGCGGCACCACTCATTGGCTCAGCCGGTGGGGCAAGGGATTTGAATCCCGCGCTGCTCACTGGCTGAGTGCCAGTGGCTCAACCAATGAGCGGTGCTGCGCAGCTTTGGCGGGGGATTTCAATCCCACGCAGCAATGCTCATTGGCTGAGCCACCTGCTGGCTGAGCCAATGAGCGTGCCGCACGGGATTTGAATCCCCCGCCAAGGCTGGCGACCAATCAGCTGCTGTGCGGCTTGGCGGGGGATATGAATCTGCTGACCTCCCTGCGGCGGGAGATGAGCAGCAGCTAGCGCCGCTGATCTCCCAATGGAATAGCGGTGCCATTTTTGTCACTTGTGGATGCGCAGTTCGCGGCCTTCCGGCTGCTATGGATTGTGGGATAGCGACACAATCGCCGGGAGCTGTGACAGAGCCGATTGGCAATTATATATTAGATGATTTAATAGCCAATTAAGTAGCTTATATGTAGCAAAGAACGTACATGCAATTGCATTATAAGTATCTGCTATACTATAGAGTATGATGTTACGCTTTGTGTCTATCCAGCACATTAATGCATATTATACATGACACTGAGCACAATGTTTCTCTGAATTGACTTTGTGCTGAGACAATATGTACTACAAGCAAAAATGTAAGCAATGTAGCCATTCTGTTAGCTTAAATATATTCATCGTACAGGTCTGTTAATTTCACAGATGAATAATCATCTCCAGCTAATGGCTTTATGAGCTGTTTGGAATACTATACATGCAGTAGACGTAATTATGCAGCCTGATGTTTGACTGATATTACATGTGTTGACGTTAAACCGTTTAATTCCTGGAAAATTCATTATTCTAATGTTATAAATTGTTTTAAGTTGGCATGCCGTCATACACCAGAGGGCAGTGTGAGATTTCCAATTTACTTACACCACTTATTGCTGTATATACATCAAGGCTTAGGGCGGATTCATTATCAGGCTTGTCTTCAGCATAAAGGTCCTTCCTCCTTCGCCTCAATACCAATCCTGGATTTGGGGGTAATCTTTGGATTTTAATATGTGAAGTTGATTGAAATCTAGAAATGAAAAATACTGCCATTTTACAATATCTTTTATGTAATGTTTCTCTTCATTGTCTAGTCCTTCACGTCATTTATTGCTGAAAAGGTCTGACTCGCATTAGCGGTGATGAGAATTGTTTGCGAGAGCCGCAAGCATCTATTGGGTTAACGCGTAATCATGTCTGAAAAATCTTTTGAAAGAAACACTTAGCCATATTTTCACTTGACATGGGCTAATGAATAGTGGCCACTTATGAATTCAGCAGGCATACATCCTTCATACAACTTGTTTATGAGATTGAAATGGATTGCTTTTTTATTCCCAGGTGGATTTTTTTCCCAGTGCCTTTTCCAGATCTTACGCAAGAGCTTTTCTAATTTTAGGCACCTCATCTGGTTCTCATTAGCAGTATGTGTATGCGGTCTCCATATCATTGATGTTGTGTTCATCGTGAAATCAATGTCTGCTATGGCATCTATAACAAGGAGACCCAGAGCATCAGTCCATCATAAATGAATAAATAAATGCATCTAACTATCTGGCTATATATGTTCCCCAGTTATGTGCCATTACGGGGGGAGGGTAAGGCAAAACAGATGGAATCGCCTGATCACTAATGAAGATGGTAACAGGAGAGACATGCACTATACATATACGGGGATCATTCTACCGTGTGGAAAGACACTAATGCAATGTGTTGTGTATGCAAATACAATTTAGGACCAGGTTTCCATGAAGTATATATATATATATATATATATATGATCAAATATATATGGGTTCAAATCCCACCAAGGATATCATCTGCAAGGAGTTTGTATGTTCTCCCCGTGTTTGTGTGGGTTTCCTCCAGATACTCCAGTTTCCTTACACATTCCGAAGACATACTGATAGGGAATTTAGATTGTGAGCACCATTGGGGGACAGTGATGATGATGTAAGTAAAGTGCTGTGGATTATGACAGCACGATATAGGGGAGGACAATAAATAAATATTTTTACATTAGGCTAGCCAATGGGGTGAAGAAACAATAAATGTGGAGAAACCCTTTAAAAGAGCTAAAGTCTACTTCTCTGCATTGTGGTCAAGATTTAAAGATCTTGAAAACGTGTCCTATTCTAGTCATTTAGAAATGCCTATAAGGTGTATGAAAATGATTTTTCTGAACTCATGACCCCCCACTACTTTGACAACCCCTTCTGAATGCCTTTGTTAACCCCCATTAAAATAAAAACACGTATACACACCACCAGTGTTGACACCTTTCCAGCCATGCCAACTTTGGTTCTCCCTCGGATCGCATGACATTGCTATGTCACGCAATCACTGTGGCCAATTACAACTTGCTTCACTCTTTCCTTATTCAGACAAATCAAGAAATGCAAGGAAGATCTCATTTCCTCCGGATGTCAATTAATTGCAAAAAAAGCAAATATTGTACTAATCAATTGGTGATCACATGAAGGTAACCCCTTTTTTATAAATCCTATAGGGGTATATGTACAGTACATTTGGCGATTCCTTTTATTATCCAGTGCAGACATTAAAAAACTGATATAATGAATTTTAACAGTCAATCTATACGATCAATCTATAACAGCCAATCTACTACAAGGCCAATAATTTGAATGACTAGAAATTTTGGAGCTTCAGCCAAGGTAATCAACTCCTTTCACCAGATTGTCATGATTTTTTCTGGAACATCAAGAGCTATAAACTTTTGGAGAAAGAACTGAAAAATTATAGCAATGCTTAGATGATTCAATGAGGATATTATTATTCCCATCATGCTCTCCATGTCGAAATGATAGCTGTGGCTGTTAAACCACCATTCTGTTCCAAGACTTGAATCCCCACATATACAGCCATTCTGACATGAATTTATTATTATTATTTATATAGCGCCATTAACTCCATGGCGCTGTACATGAGAAGGGGGCTTGCATACAAAGTTATAGATATCGTTAACAGTAAACAAATTTACAATGACAGACTGGTACAGAGGGGAGAGGACCCTGTCATTGCGGACTTACATTCTACGGGATAGTGGGGAAGAAACAGAAGGTCGGTGGTGCAGCAGCTCTGGTGGTGATGAGGCGGCAGCTCAGGCGGTGGTGAGGCGGCAGAATGGTTATTGCAGGCTGTAAGCTTTCCTGAAAAGATGGGTTTTCAGGTTCCGTTTGAAGGATCCGAGGGTGGTGGATAATCGGACGTGTTGAGGCATGGAATTCCACAGGATAGGGGATATTCGGGAGAAATCTTGGAGGCGGTGGTATGAGGAACGAATAAGTGTGGAGGAGAGTAGGAGGTTTTGGGAGGATCGAAGATTACGTGAGGGAAGTATTGGGAGATTAGTTCAGAGATATAGGGGGGAAAGGTTGTAGATGGCTTTGTAGGTCAGTGTTAAGCCTGTTTCACACTTCCGTTTTTGTGTCCGCCAAACGGATCCGTTTCCGTTTTTTTTTACGGAAACGGATGCCAACGGATCCGTTTTTAAAAAAACGGATCCGTTTTTTTGACGGATCCGCGGTAACCGTAATGGAAGTCTATGGGACAAAAAAAACGGATCCTGCAAAAAATGGCGGATCCGTTTTTTTAAGGAAAACAACGGATTTTGACGGATTTGAAAAAACGGAAGTGTGAAACAGGCCTTAGTAGTTTGAACTGGATTCATTGGGGAATTGGGAGCCAATGGAGGGATTTTCAGAGGGGAGAGACAGGGGAGTAGCGAGGAGACAGGTGGATTAGTTGGGCAGCAGAATTGAGGACCGACTGGAGTGGTGAAAGAGAGTTAGCAGGGAGGCCACAGAGGAGAGTCTTGCAGTATTTAAGGAGGGAGATGATGAGGGAATGTACAAGAGTTTTAGTAGATTGAGGGCTGAGTAAGGGACGGATTCCGGAAATATTTTTGAGTTGGATGTGGCAAGAGTTTGGACAAATCAATTTTCAAAGTTAAGTACACCAATCACATCAGGTTTAAGAAATCTATTTAAACTGTGTGCCCATGATGAGTTTTTGGTGAGCTTTTCACACTGTATATTTTCACCGCGTCAAAAACACAGTGTCTTACTGTTCCAGTAAAGTGGATGGGATTTATAAAAATATTTATAAATATTTATTTTTTTTAAAACATCTTAAAATGAACGGCGATTCGTGTTTCAAATATGCAACTAGGGAATTTCTCTTGCAGGTACGCTGAGCTTTATGTGCACATTTTCCACATAGGCCAGGGTCACACTTGCGTGTGTAATGCGAGAAACTCACGCGAGTCTCTCGCATCAATACCCGGCTCTGCCACCAGCACGTGGGACTGGAGTGTGCGGCTGCATGTCTTTCTCTGCAGCTGCACACTCTGGTCCCGAGTGTCGGCGCCAGTGCCGGGTATTGATGCGAGAGACTCGCGTGAGTTTCTCGCATTACACACGCAAGTGTGACCCCGGCCATAGACTTGCACTAGATGCAGAAAAACCTCAGGTAAAAAATGTGCAAATTGCCTCTTCAGAGAGAAAGAGGACTTAAACTCTACAGCGCCACCTGTAGGAAGTATCGATCCTACAAGTCAAATAAACCCTTTAACGAGTCTTGCAATATGACTTAGGATAAAAGTCAAATTGTTAAAGGGTTGATTGTGACTGGTAGGATCGCTACTTCAAACAGGTGGAACTGTAGAGTTCAAGTCCTCTTTCTCTCTGAAGAGGCAATTTCCATATTAAATTTCAAGAAGAGCATAAGCCTCCTTAGCTTGACAAACCAGAGCTGGTAAAAAATGGACATTTGTTTTTAGTGTGTCACCTCTGCGTAATCTCATCAAAAACATATGTAATCCATACATGACTGTATGTATAAAGATTTGTCAAACCCAAATTCCAGGAAGTGTCAAAAACAAAGCAGTTTTATTTATATCATGACACAAAAACATGAGACCAAAAATGAAAAGGCAAAAATGCGATAAAATCACATGTAAAATAAATGCACAGTGTGATTTCTCTATTTTGAGACGCTCAAGCTAATTATTTTAAAAGAAAAATCCCCATAATCCTAAACCTTAAACACAATTTTTTACCTATCAAAGCGTGTGAACTAGGGAAAACAATATTTTTAGCTAACTTCATTACCCTGTCTAATATTAATTGCATACACACACTATCTGAATAGATCGGCTAGTTGCATAGGCAAATGACCAGGGTTGTCAACCTCATAAAAAAAATTTCAGGTCAACTGGACTCAAATTCACAAATGGATTAAAATTTTTGCGGACAAGAAGTATTACTGTGCAGTGGTATATACAGTGGGTACAGAAAGTATTCGGAACCCCTTTAAATTTTTCACTCTTTGCTTCATTGCAGCCATTTGGTAAATTCAAAAAAGTTCAATTTTTTCTCACTAATGTACAGTATGCACCCCATCTTGACTGAAAAAAACAGAAATGTATAAATTTTTGCAAATTTATTAAAAAAGAAAAACCTAAATGTCACATAGTCACATACTGTCCATTTCCTTGTGATCCTCCATGAGATGGTTCTGTTCCTTCATTGGAGTCCAACTGTGTTTAATTAAACTGATAGGACTTGATTTGTAAAGGCACACACATGTCTATATAAGACCTCACAGCTCACAGTGCATTCCAGACCAATTGAGAATCATGAGGTCAAAGGAACTGGCCAAGGAGCTCAGAGACAGAATTTTGGCAAGGCACAGATCTGGCCAAGGTTACAAAAGAATTTCTGCAGTACTCAAGGTTGCTAAGAGCACAGTAGCCTCCATAATCTTTAAATGGAAGAAGTTTGGGATCCCCAGAAGTCTTCCTAGACCTGGCCATCCAGCCAAACTGAGCAATCGTGGGAGATGTGCCTTGGAGAGAGAGTTAAAAAAAGAACCCCAAGATCACTGTGGCTGAGCTCCACAGATGCAGTAGGGAGATGGGAGAAAGTTCCCCAAAGTTAATTATCACTGCAGCCCTCCACCAGTCGGGCCTTTATGGCAGAGTGGCCAGACGGAAGCCTCTACTCAGTGGCAGGCATATGAAAGCCCGCATAGAGTTTGCTAAAAAAAACCACATGAAGGCCTCCCAGACTATGAGAAGTAAGATTCTCTAGTCTAAGACGAAGATAGAACTTTTTGGTGACAATTCTAAGCGGTAAGTGTGGAGAAAATCAGGTACTGCTCATCTCCTGCAATGCCAACATTGAAACATGGTGGTGGCAGCATCATGCTATGTGGGTGCTTTTCAGCTGCCGTGACAGGATGACTGGTTGAAATTGAAGGAGAATTGAATGTGGTCAAATACAGAGATATCCTGGATGAAAATCTCTTCCACAGTGCTCTGGACCACAGACATGGCCAAAGGTTCACATTCCAACAATACAATGACCTTACACACACAGCTAAAATAACAAAGGAGTGGCTTCAGAACAACTTTGTGACCATTCTTGATTTGCCCAGCCAGAACCCTGACCTAAACCCAATTGAGCATCACTGAAGAGACCTGAAAATGGCTGTCCACCAACGTTCACCATCCATCCTGACGGAACTGGAGAGGATCTGCAAGGAAGAATGGCAGAGGATCCCCAAATCCAGGTGTGAAAAATTTGTTGCATCATTCCCAAGAAGACTCATGGCTGTATGAGCTCAAAAGGGTGCTTCTACTCAATACTGAGCAAAGGGTCTGAATACTTATGACCATGTGATATTTCAGTTTTTCTTTTCTAATAAATTTGCGAAAATTTCTTCATTTCTACTTTTTTTTCAGTCAAGATGGGGTGCAGAGTGTACATTAATGAGAAAAAAAATGAACTTTTTTGAATTTACCAAATGACTGCAATGATACAAAGAGTGAAAAATGTAAAGGGGTCTGAATACTTTCCGTACCCACTGTACAGGTGGACCATTTATATGGATACACCTGAAAAAAATGGGAATGGTTGGTGATGTCAACTTTCTGTTTGTGGCACATTAGTATTAGTATAGTGGTAACAATCCAACACAATGGGCAGCACTTTTAACACATTTTATAAGTAGTCATAAACTTGTAAATAACTCATGAAAGAATAAAGATACGTTAAAACCAAGCACACCATTGTTTTTCTTGTGAAATTCTCAATAAGTTTGATGTGTCACATGATCCTCTTCCCATTGGAAAAAATAAAGTTAGATCCAAAATGGTCAACTTTAAAATGGCCGTCATGTTCACCATGGTCACCACCCATTTTGAAAAGTTTCCCCCCTCCCATATTCTTATGTGCCACAAACAGGAATTTGATATCACCAACCATTCCCATTTTATTTAGGTGTATCCATATAAATGGCCCACTTTGTATATATTTGGCTGCGGGGGCCATTATACAGGATGTAGGAAGCTGTAGGGGCCATCATACTGGTTATAGAGAGGTGTGGAAGCCATGATACATGATGATGAGTGTATAGGGAGCTGTTTGGAGTCGGCTCTATAAACAGGAAATCACTTGTCCCTGCAATAACCATTCCCGTCTTCAGCTCCTGGCCGAGTTGTTCTGCTCCTCCCCCTGCCATTAACATTTACTGGTAATTCATACAAGCAAAATTGATCTCCTGTTGCTACATAGAGCTTAGAAGGATTCAGCTAGTCAGTTTTTAATTACATGATGTCAAAGACCAAATGAAAAACAGAAGAAATAGCTGGGTAGAAGGGCAAAATGGGCAATTGTAATATGATGATTGCAATATATTAAGAGGATAAAAATTTTGATGAGAATGCTTCATAACCGACTAACTGAAAAACCCTATTAAAATATAACTTTTATTAAGCACAAAAATAACAATATAAAATTGCACAGATGTCCCGTATTATAAAGCCTAGTAAAAAACGGGCTATTGTATTGCTGGAAAGAGATAAGGTATAGCAGTCAAACCAAATCTAACCAGCTGAATCTGCCAATCCAATCATGTGGTCAGAAAAACCTGAATCATAGCAGTTAAAAACTGCTCAATACTATTATAGCCAAAAACCCCGGATAACATACAGGAAGGGGAGATCCATACGGGATAGGTTGGGTCATAGTTTCTTCAATAAACCGAGACCAGAAGGCTGGATCGTACGCCATGAGGAACGTTTAAATGTGGCAGTTGCAAATTCTGTCCTTGGATCAGTAGAGGAAAATCATTCAAAGGTAGTATATCGGGAAAAGTTTACTATATGCGAGACTTTGCAAACTGCAAAACAGAAGGTGTAGTCTACATGGCCACATGTTCCTGTCCACGTAATTATATAGGAAAAACCAAAAGGGAATTGCGTAGACGAGTGGGGGAACATTTGGGAGACATATAACATGAGAGCGATACACCCCGGCGAGACATAAAATTAGAACATCATAATGATCCAAAAGCTGTGTCCTTCTGTGTCCTTGAGGTAGTGCGGCGTAACCCACGGGGGGGGAAACTGGGATAAGTCATTATTAAAAAGGAATGTCAGTGGATATTAAGACTACGTACTCTTGTGCCGGATGGCCTTAATGAAAAACAGAATTACTGTGGTTTCATTTGATTCCTTGTCCATTATCATGAAGCCATGCCTGTGACTAGGTCTTGTGACCCAGTCTTATATTATAATCAGGATATGATACTTGATTAGAATGTACCCCAAATGTTAGTTCCTACCCTTATTTACAGTCACTGTATATACTATGGTTCTGGGCATGAGGTTAAAATGATTTAAACATTTTATAATCTTGATGGGTTTATAAGAGATCTAAGATTATAAATCATGATCCTATGTGATTTTTGTTGAACATTAAGTATATATAAACTCTGCCTATTTATACAATATGTGCGGTGGTAGTCACTGTTTATATGTATCGAGCCTAATGTAAAAATGGTCTTTTTGTACGAGGAATATAGGTAAATAGCCTCACAGTTTAGGACATGCGCATTTCCATTATAGGAGCAAATTTATCCATGCACTGGCAGGATGTAGAGCATGCTCAAGTATTATGCATGAAGAAAAACATCCCTATAGATCTGATCATGCTTACTTCAGAAGTGAGGACGCTGCTTATATGAGCTGTAATATGCTCCTATGTGACTACACTGCATCTGTGCAATGATGGATATTGTGGTGACTGTAGCCTGATCATTAGTGTTGAGCGATACCATCCGATATTCAGAAATATCGGATCGAATTGGATCGGCCCGATACACAAAAAGTATCGGGTATCGCCGATTCCGATCCCGGAAGTCCCATTCAAGTCAATGGGACAGAAATATCGGAATTAAAAAAAACCCTTTCTTGCCTTGTACATCCTGTTCATGAAGGGGAAAGAGTGTGGGCGGTGCGTGGACGGACACTGTGCGTGTCTGTGTGTGCGGGCGGGGTCTGTGCGGGCCTCTCGGGGGTCTGTGCCGACTGCCGGGGGCTAGTGCCGGCTGCCGGGGGTCTGTGCCGGCTGCCGGTGGTCTGTACGGGCCTCTCGGGGGCCTGTGCCGGCTGTCGGTGGTCAGTGCCGGCTGCCGGGGGCCTGTGCTGGCTGCCGGTGGTCTGTACGGGCCTCTCGGGGGGCCTGTGCCGGCTGTCGGTGGTCTGTGCGGGCCTGCCGGGAGTCTTGTGTGTGTGTGTGCAGGCATCGTCCGATGCAGCGGCGGATGCCCCAGCCAACCCCTCAGCGCCGCAAGATGCAGGACCCAATGCTCCAATAGCACCCACCGCAGCGGTCCCCATAATGCCGCTGTCTATGCCTTACATACCGGGAGCAGCGTGGCTACCACAGTATTCAGGGGAGTCACATACCCTGAGTGACTTCAAACAAACTGCACAGTCTCTCTTTGAAGTGTATCCTCTGTCTGAAAGCCAGAAAGTGAACATCCTTATTGGGCAGCTAACAGGTGCAGCACAGAGAGAAGTAAAAGCCTGGCAGGACACTGATAAAGAGACTGTTAAAAGAATCCTGGCTAAGCTAAGAAGCACCTTTGACACCCGCACTGCCACTGAAATCAAGAAGAGATTCTTTGGGTGTAATCAGAAAGCGCAGGACAGTATACGGTACTATGCTCTTAACCTGCAGGAGGCGCTGCGAGCCGTCAAGCAGATTGACCCAGACAGTGTGAAAGATGGAGACGGACTGTTAAAGGAGCAATTCATTGAGGGACTCCTATCCAGTACCCACAGAGCACAGCTGCGCATCATAGCTCTACAGAACCCTGATCTGGACTTTGCTGATTTCAAAGACAGGGCTATCCGGGTGCTGCATGAAACAAATGTCAGCCGTCCAGCGCCCCCTAGGTGCCCAGCGATTACATACCACCAGGAAGCAACATATTTCCCTTCCATCCCTGTGGAGACTGATGCACAGACTCTGGACAAAGATCCATCTGCAGAACTGCGTCTTCAGGTCCAGGAGTTGACCAAGGGTATGGCTGCACTTGCTAAAACCGTGCAGTCCCTGTATCCTCCAAGGAGAAGATCCAGCTCGCCTCCAGTCCAGAGGATGTCCCGTGGCTAAAGAAGAAGAGGATCCCACCACTCCGAGGAAGGAACAGCGATCGCTATGACCTGGATGGACTTCCCATCTGTCGTCACTGCCACAAGGCTGGCCACATCGCAAGATTCTGTCATTTAAAAGAGCAACCCCTGGGGCAGAGGGCCAACCCCCAGGAGTAGGACCACAAGACCCAAAGAACTGGCGAACCAAGTATGTTGGAGGGAGACCAGTCCTCCCAGTGGTGATTGACGGTATCCCCATGAACGCTTTGATGATCACTGGCTCCCAGGTGATAACTATGCAGGGGTGGCATTTATGTACATGTAATCGAAGTACATGTATCAAAGTACGCTGGCAGTTATAACATGGCTGAATCTAACACGCATCTCTATTCTCCTCATACAGTTATTTAACTATTTCCAGCAACTTCACTGAATCCTGCATGTGTCCAACCTCTATCATTCATCTTTGCAGCATATATAATGGTATTTAACTATTTCCAGCAACTTCACTGAATCCTGCATGTGTCCAACCTCTATCATTCATCTTTGCAGCATATATAATGGTATATAGTTATTTTAACTCACCCTGCTTGTCCCCTTATGCTATTGAGGTCAAGTAACTTTTCAAAGTGGTTTATGATCCATGTAGGCCTGAACACTTGTTTATCTGCTAAATACATTTATTGTGTCCTGCTGTCCTAACTTAGTTTGATTGATTGCTAACGAGTAAGGAAAGGGAAAAAAAAGGAAGATCTTAGAAGTGGCCTTCTATAAATTCAGAGTTAGCCTGGGGAAGGCATTTATGCAGGGGTGCATTTATGTACATGTAATCTAAGTACATGTATCAAAGTACGCTGGCAGTTATAACATGGCAGTTAGACAGGGCAGGAGACAGGTAAGCCAAATAAATAAATCTCTTCCCTGTACATTTGGGCAACCCCAAATATTTACCATATGCATTTGTCTAATTTATATCCTGGCCGCTGCATTCACACACATCCACCGCCCTGGTATTAACTCTCTACACTCCGTCCATATTGGCCCCTCACTCCTTTCCTCTCCTATGTTTAGCACTCACGCTCTTTTCACATTGCTACTCAGCACAGATCCATTCAGTCCCACCATTCAACATCAGAGACGCTCTCACAAATCACTTAACCATCTGCTCACTCTTTCTATCCTCCTCCTAGTCGCAGGAGACATTGCTCCCAACCCTGGTCCGACATGTTATAGAAAGTCAAACCCCCCAACTGCTACACTCAGAAACCCCTCTAATCTTATTAATATTCCCTGCATGCCATCGGTCTCTCTTAATTGTGCCCTTTGGAATTCTCGCTCAGTGTGTAACAAACTCTCCTTCACTCATGACTTTTTCCTTTCTAATTCTCTTAACCTCCTGGCTCTTACTGAAACATGGATCCAGCAGTCAGACACTATCGCTGCTGCTGCTCTTTCATACGGGGGACTACACTTCTCTCATACCCCAAGATCAGACAATAGAGCAGGTGGAGGCGTTGGTCTGCTCCTATCATCAAAATGTACCTTTCAGGTTATCCCTCAAGTACCCTCACTTGTCTTCCCTTCTTTTGAGGTCCATGCCGTCAGACTCTACACCCCCTTCTCCATGCGAGTGGCGGTGGTATATCGTCCTCCCGGCCCCTCCCATCAGTTCCTGGCTCATTTTGCCACTTGGGTTCCACATTTTCTCTCCTGTGACATCCCTACCCTCATCATGGGCGATTTCAACATCCCCATTGCTCTTCCCCTCTCCCCATCTACTACTCACCTTTTATCTCTAACCTCCTCATTTGGCCTTTTGCAGCTTAGTAATTTTCCAACGCATGAAGACGAAACTCCCTCGACTTGGTCTTCTCTCGGCTTTGTGCAGTGGATGATTTTGCAAACTCCCCTCTCCCGCTCTCTGACCATAACCTTCTTTCATTCTCTATCAAGAACTGCCAGGCTGCTCAGGTCACCCCCACTGTCCATATTTATAGAAACATACAGGCCATTAACACCCAGAAACTTATGAAGAACTTGCCGTCTTCATTGGCCCCTATCTCCTCCCTTTCATGTCCTGATTCTGCATTGAAGCATTACAATGAAACACTTCAAAGTGCCCTGGATGAATTTGCTCCTCCTATACATAGAACACCACAACACAGATGGCGACAACCCTGGCACACCCTGCAAACAAGTTTCCTGCAGCGGTGCTCCAGGTATGCTGAACGTCTGTGGAGAAAATCCAACCTACCCGAAGATTTCATCCACTATAAGTTTATGCTTTGAACATACAACACTGCCTTTCACCTCTCAAAACAAACCTATTTCAACACCCTCATCACTTCACTGTCCAATAACCCTAAACGTCTCTTTGACACTTTTCATTCTCTACTCAACCAAAGAGTACAGGCCCCAACCACGGAGCTTCGAGCTGATGATCTGGCCAATTACTTCAAAGAAAAAATTGACCAGATCTGACAGGAAATTATCTCCCAATCACCTCATACCATGCACTGTCCTCCCTCCCCCACTGCATCTAGCTCACTCTCTGATTTTGAACCAGTTACAGAAGAAGAAGTAAGCAGGCTCCTTGCATCTTCTCGCCCAACCACTTGCACCAGTGACCCATTTCCGTCACATCTACTCCAGCCCCTTTCCCCTGCAGTCACCCCTCACCTAGCTAAAATATTTAACCTCTCACTCTTCTGGTACTTTCCCTCCTCATTTAAGCATGCCACCATACATCCACTACTTAAAAAACCATCCCTCGACCAAAGCTGTGCCGCTAACTATAGACCTGTTTCTAATCTTCCCTTCATCTCTAAACTCCTGGAAGCCTGGTCCACTCCCGTCTTATCCACTATCTCTCAGAAAACTCTCTTTTCGACCCTCTCCAATCCGGTTTCCGCTCTCTACACTCTACTGAAACTGCCCTCACTAAAGTCTCTAATGATCTACTAACAGCTAAATCTAATGGTCATTACTCCATGCTAATTCTCTTGGATCTCTCTGCAGCATTCTACACTGTGGATCATCAGCTCCTCCTCACTATGCTCCATTCCATTGGCCTCAAGGACACCTTTCTCTCCTTGTTCTCCTCCTATCTCTCTGACCGCTCCTTTACTGTATCTTTTGCTGGCTGCTCCTCCTCTCATCTTCCCCTTACTGTTGGGGTTCCTCAAGGATCAGTCCTAGGCCCCCTCCTCTTCTCTTTGTATACTGCCCCTATTGGTCAAACAATCAGTAGATTTGGTTTCCAGTACCATCTCTATGCTGACGACACCCAATTATACGCTTCTTCTCCTGACATCACGCCAGCCATTCCTGAAAACACCGGCGATTGTCTAAACGCTGTGTCTAACATCATGTCCTCACTATATCTGAAACTGAACCTGTCAAAGTCTGAACTCCTTATGTTTCCTCCCACTACTAATGTACCTATACCCGACATTGCCATTTCCATGTGTGGTTCTACTATTACTTCCCAGCAACATGCCCGCTGTCTTGGGGTCATACTTGACTCCAAGCTTTCCTTTGTCCCCCACATACGATCACTGGCTCGCTCTTGTTATCTACACCTCAAAAAGATTTCTAGAATTCGACCTTTTTTTACTTTTGACTCCGCAAAAACTCTGACTGTTTCTCTTATTCATTCTCGTCTTGACTATTGTAACTCCCTTCCAATCGGTCTCCCTCTTACCAAACTCTCCCCCCTCCAATCTGTCTTGAATGCTGCTGCCAGGATCATATTCCTTGCCAATCGTTACACCGATGCCTCTACCTTGTGCCAGTCATTACACTGGCTACCCATCCACTCCAGAATCCAGTGCAAACTTATTACCCTCACCCACAAAGCTCTTCATGGCTCAGCACCACCCTACATCTCCTCCCTTGTTTCAGTATCCCATCCTACCCGTGCCCTCCATTCTGCTGATGACCTGAGGTTAGCATCCTCAATAATCAGAATCTCCCACTCCCGTCTTCAAGACTATACACGTGCTGCGCCAATTCTTTGGAATGCACTTTCCAGGTCAATACAATTAGTCCCCAATCCCCACAATTTTAAGCGTGCCCTAAAAGCGCATTTATTCAGACTGGCCTACCGCCTCAACACATTAACCTAATCTATCCCTATGTGGCACAGCCAAAAGTTTTTTACCATAACCAGATTCCCCGCATCATGTTTCCACATGCTTTATGCATCCATTAGCCCTCTGCATCTGTACTGTTACACACTTAACATTATGGCTGGTCCATACAATCAGGGCAACTGTTACCACCCACCTTTCGTGTCTCCCCTTTTTTCCTCATAGATTGTAAGCTTGCGAGCAGGGCCCTCATTCCTCTTGGTATCTGTTATGATCTATGTGATTATTGTTATGCTGTAATGTATATTGTCTGTACAAGTCCCCTCTGAAATGTAAAGTGCTGCGGAATATGTCGGTGCTATAGAAATAAAATTTATTATTATTATATTATGCCCTATATCCTTTATAAGCGGTATTGGGCTGATTCTGAACTTACTCGCGGCCCAAGTGATGAACTCACAGTAGTTGCCAGTAATGGTCAGACTTTACTGCAAGTGGGATGTAAAGAAATTACTGTTAAAGTGGGTCGAGTAGAGTTAAAATCTCAAGGTCTGATAGTTGTGATTATTGATCGACGAGAATGTAATCCAATGATGACTCTTGGTACCAATGTGATTGAAAATTGTCTTTCTGAGGTTATTGTCTTGTTGCAACAGGTGGCTGAGACTGCTGGTTCCAGTGAACAACGAGTCCTGCAGAAAAAGATCAGAGCCCTGATGCAAAGACAGTAGGTAGAACTCTCTGGCGGAGAAATTGGCAGTGTCAGAGTGAGTGATTCTTTCCCAATTGCAATACCCCCCAGATGTGAAATGTTGATTTGGTGTCGGGCAGCTATAGGTCTCAGAGGAAAAGATTACCAGGCAATGGTAGACCCAGTATACTCTGATAGCAGGCTCACTATCCTGACAGCCAAAGGGGTAGTTGATGTCCGTAAAGTGAGGGTACCTGTACACCTCTTGAATTGTGGGGAAGAGGAGGCCACAATACCTCGGTATGCCACAGTTGCTAAACTGCTTACTGTCAGTAACAATGCAATGCGGGCAGCAGAGTCCTTGGTCTCGACCGACCAGGTGGAGGACAATGGCTCTTTAAAGCAGCTGGAGGAATGGTGCCAGCAACTGCAGGTGGGAACTGACTCCACCCCTTCATACCAAAAGAATGGGGTTTACCAAGTGACTCAGGAGTATGAGCGGGTATTCAGTGAACACCCTCTAGATTTTGGGAAGGAAAAAGGAGTTGTGAGGTAGCGCTGTCATTTAAGTAGGGGATTCTTGCTAGGCAACAAACAAAACCAGATCCGGCACGGATTTTCCAACAAAACATAGCAGTCCATCCGGTTTATTATGCAGAATAAACCATCACAGCAATAGACAGTTCATTTCACCAGCATAGCGTCCATTACAGAGTTTCCCTCTGATAGCAATGTCCAGCATACACAGGCTCTTCAGCCTCATCATTACACAGGCTCTTCAGCCTCATCATTATTGTCATGATACCAGTGCTGGGTGACCGGCACTTCTGGGATTAATGTTCTGATCACAGTGCAGACTCTCACCTGCTCACCTGGGACCTATTAGGGTGGCCTCTCATTGGTTCTGGGGAGGCTTCTTATAGCCTCTGGAAGCTCCCATCCCCCGTCAGTTATACTATCGCCCTTGGCATTGTGTGGTGACCCCTGAGTGTGTTAGTGCTGTGTTCTGGTTGCTTGATTCCCTGTGTATGACTCGGTCTGTTCTCTGGATATCGCTTTGGATTCTGCTTGGTACCTTCTATGTCCGTTTGGTTTTTGATCTCTACTTGGCCCTGACTATCCGTTCTGTCTCATCCCTGGTACTGTATTGATATCTTGTGTATGACCTCTGGCTTTGTTTGACTCTGAGTTTTCTTCCTCCTCTGAATGCAGGATGCTAAACCCCACCCCCTTGCAGTCACATGACCGTTCACATGACCGTAGGTCCTGTGCCGGCTTTCTAATCTTCTACATTCAGGTCCCGTGCATTTTTATTGTCTGGCTGTTCTTGTCTCCAGGGGTCCCTACGGTGCGGGTGAGTCCCTGCTTAGTGGAGGCTGTACGCCGGCGCTGTCAGGACCCTGACATTATAACTGACCATTAAGTTTTTTGGGGTTTTTTATGCAGAGAGTTATGGATCCCATACAGTCTCTGGCTGACCAGATGAAAAGTCTGAGTCAGATGTTTCAGGGTTTATCTCTGGAGCAGCAAGCTCTGGCTCGTTCTCAGCAGAAGGTTTCTGAGACAGTGCGTGGAGCTCTAGCTGCTGGGTCTCTGGGGGCTGGGGTGAGTGATGTTGTTTTGGTGTCCCCGGAACCACCTGTTAAACTGCCTGACTTTTTTTCTGGAAACCAAAAGGAGTTCAGGGTCTTCATGGAGGGGTGCAAACTTTTTTTTAGCTTGAGGCCACATTCCTCTGGGGATGAAATTCCGAAGGTCAGGGTTGTTATGTCTCTATTAAGAGGGTCCCCACAAGCTTGGGCTTTCTTCCTTTCTCCCACTGCCCCTGAGAGAGTGTCCGTGAATGCATTTTTTCAGGCCCTCTGGCACATTTATGATGAGCCTGACCGAGTGCGATTGGCAGAGGACATGGTGATGAGTGTCTGTCAGGGGAAACAATCAGCTGAGTGGTTTTGTACTGAGCTCCGCCGCTGGTCCGCAGAGGTCTCTTGGAACGACGCCGCACTCTGAGGATTCTTTCGCAGAGGCTTGTCCGAGCGGCTGCAGGATGCCTTGGCGTTACATCCCCCACCTAACTTTCTCGAGGACGCCATGACCTAGGCCATCCGGATGGACCGCAGGCTGCGGGCCAGAGGGGTGATGCAGGTGGAAACTCCATTGTTCCCCAGTGGAAAAGAGACTGCCCCTGAGCTCATGGATGTAGGCGCCCTCTCCCTGAAGGATGTGGAGAGGAAACGCCGGAAGGACAAGCAGTTCTGCTTTTACTGCGGTAAAACGGGACTTTGGAAAAGGGAGTATCCTGATTGCCTGTCTTCAAACCCGGTCGGCGGGAAACGACTAGGTCTGGGTCATCAACGGGGAGACTGCTCAGACCCTCAGGTACCCTTTTCCTCATTTTCTAAAGTGTTACTGCCTGTGGAACTGTTTGTGGACAGTAGTTCTTTTTCCTCTACAGCCTTCGTGGACTGCGGGTCATCGATTAATCTCATTGACTCCCAATTGGTCACACACTGCAAGATAGGGACAGTTAGGCTCAAGGTTCTGATCAAGGTGATGGCCATTGACTCCTCTCCCCTCACTAAGGAGGGAATTCGCTTTATATCTGACTTGTTTTCGCTCAGAGTGGGCGCTACTTATGTGGAAAACCTAAGTTGTTTTGTGCTGGACAATCTACCTGCAGGGTTGGTGTTGGGCATGCCCTGGTTACAACGCCATAACCCAGTTATTAACTGGAAAACGGGGGAGATTGTTCAATGGGGGTTTAATGATTTTGAGTTATGTGATAAATCCGCACTGCTGGTTGAACCTGTAAATCTGTGTCTGTATCATTTGTCGAGCTGGAAGGTATTCCAAAATGCCTGAAGGACTTTGAAGATGTATTCTCCGAAAGCGAGGCCGAGACGTTACCGCCACATAGACCCTTTGACTGCGCTATTGAGCTGGTCCCGGGGGCTAAATTACCTAAAGCCCGTCTGCTTAATTTGTCCGGTCCTGAGCGCTTGGCTATGAAGGAGTACATTGCTGAAAGTCTGCGCAAAGGACACATACGTCCTTCAGTCTCACCTTTGGCGGCAGGTTTCTTTTTTGTAAATAAGAAAGATGGCGGGTTACGTCCCTGTCTCGACTTCCGGGAGCTTAATCAGATTACTGTACGGAATACGTACCCCCTTCTGTTGATTCCCGATTTATGTAACCAACTATCAGGGGCAAAGTGGTTTTCTAAACTGGATCTTCGGGGGGCATATAATTTGATAAGGGTCCGAGAGGGGGATGAATGGAAAACCGTGTTCCTCACGACCGAGGGACTATTTGAAAATTTAGTCATGCCGTTTGGTCTTACCAACGCCCCCGCCATATTTCAGAATTTCATCAACGTGGTATTCTCGGATCTCATTGGTCGTTTTGTCGTTATCTATTTAGATGATATTTTGATATACTCCACCGACAAGCATTCTCATTTGGAATATGTACGAACAGTTCTCCAAAGACTGAGAGAAAATCATCTGTATGCCAAATTGGAGAAATGTGTATTCTGTATGCAAGAATTGTCTTTTTTGGGGTTAATTGTATCCGGGGAGGGTTTAAGCATGGACCCCAAGAAGGTGCAGGCCATTGAGGATTGGGTGCAACCCCGAGATCTTAAGGGTCTTCAGCGCTTCTTGGGGTTCACCAATTATTACCGCAAATTTATCCGGGGGTTTTCGCAAGTGGTCAAACCTCTCACGGATCTAACATGCAAAGGTGCGGATGTGAGAAATTGGTCCTCACTGGCAAAAGAGGCCTTTGTGACTCTGAAAAAATGTTTTATGTCTGCTCCAGTCTTGATATAGCCAGATCCTTCCAAGCCATTTGTGGTGGAGGTGGACGCCTCCGAGGTGGGGGTGGGGGCGGTGTTGTCTCAAGGGCCTGCTACTCTAACCAAACTCAGGCCATGTGCCTTCTTTTCCAAGAAGTTCTCTGCTGCTGAAAGAAATTATGATGTAGGCAATAGAGAGCTTCTTGCGGTTAAGTTGGCGTTTGAGGAATGGAGACACTTTTTGGAGGGGGCAAGTCATCCGGTTACTGTGATCACTGATCACAAAAAATTGTCTTACATCGAGTCTGCTAAAAGATTAATGCCCAGACAGGCCCGTTGGTCACTTTTTTTTTCTCGTTTCCAGTTTACTATTACATTCCGTCCAGGGTCAAAGAATGTCAAGGCTGACACCTTATCTCGTAGTTTTCACCCTGTGTCTGTCCCTGAGCCACCGTCCTCCATTCTGCAGGGTGTTAGCAGGGATTTTGTCTGAATTGGAACGGGAAATTGAGGGGGCCCAGTCGCTGGCTCCTGCGGCCAAACCAGGGGGCAAGCTGTTTGTCCCAGAACAACTTCGCCTTAAACTCTTGCAAGAGTTCCACGAATCCAAGTTGTGTGCTCACCCTGGTATATCAGCCACGCGACTGGCGGTGGCTAGGATCCTCTGGTGGCCTACCCTTGGTTCTGATATAAAGAAATTAATTTCTGGTTGTGGGGTCTGCGCTCGATCTAAAAGCTCCCATAGCTGGCCGGCGGGGGAGCTGATGCCCTTGGAAGTTCCCGAAAGACCGTGGACCCATCTGTCCATGGATTTTATTACCAATCTTCCCTCCTCCAGGGGTAATACAGTGGTATGGGTAGTGGTGGACAGATTTTCTAAGCAGGCTCATTTTGTACCCCTGTCCGCATTACCTTCTGCTGAGATCTTATCCAGATTGTTTGCGCAGCATGTGGTCCGCTTGCATGGGGTACCCCTGAATGTGGTGTCTGATCGTGGTGTGCAGTTTGTGGCTAAGTTTTGGCGTGCTTTCTGTAAAAAATTAGGGATATCTCTGTCATTTTAGTCTGCATACCATCCTGAGAGTAATGGTCAGACAGAACGCACTAATCAGTCTCTGGAACAGATCCTCAGATGTCTGACTTCTGCTAGACAGAATGACTGGTGTGATATACTGCCGTTGGCTGAATTCGCCTTCAATAGTCGGGTGAGTCAATCCACTGGTATGTCCCCTTTCTTCATCAACTATGGGTTCAGTCCTCATTTTGGTGAGTTTTCTCGTCTGGATTCGGGGTGCCCCGGGGCTGAGGACTCTGTTCAGCGGTTAAAAGATACATGGGCAGAAGTCCAGCGGCGTATATCTAGGTCTCAAGGCAGGTATAAGTTTTTCGCGGACAGGAAACGAACACCTGGTCCCATGTTTCAGGTGGGAGAGAAAGTTTGTCTCTCCACGCGAAACATTAAGTTAAAGGTTCCGTCAGCCAAGTTGGGCCCCAAATTCATTGATTCGTACAAGATTGTGGAAAAAATCAACCCGGTAGCATACAGGCTGTGCATTCCACCCTCTTTCAAGATCCCTAACGTCTTCCATAGATCTCTACTGAAGCCGTTTGAAGCAGTCCGGGGAGAATCCGAGTCCGCTGCTCCTCCGGTTTCGGTTGAGGGACATGTGGAATATGAGATTGGTCACATTGTAGATTCTAGGTTGGTACGGCGGTCAGTACAGTACCTAGTTCATTGGAAGGGGTATGGGCCGGAGGACAGGTCCTGGGTGCCGGCCCAGTTGATGCATGCGGATCGTCTGGTTCGGGCTTTCCATGCTAGGTACCCAGGCAAGCCTGGGGGTCCAGAGACCCCCCGTTGAGAGGGGGGTACTGTCATGATACCAGTGCTGGGTGACCAGCACTTCTGGAGTTAATGTTCTGATCGCAGTGCAGACTCTCACCTGCACACCTGGGACCTATTAGGGTGGCCTCTCATTGGTTCTGGGGAGGCTTCTTATAGCCTCTGGAAGCTCCCATCCCCCGTCAGTTATACTTTTGCCCTTGGCATTGTGTGGTGACCCCTGAGTGTGTTAGTGCTGTGTTCTGGTTGCTTGATTCCCTGTGCATGACTCGGTCTGTTCTCTGGATATCGCTTTGGATTCTGCTTGGTACCTTCTATGTCCATTTGGTTTTTGATCTCTGCTTGGCCCTGACTATCCGCTCTGTCTCATCCCTGGTACTGTATTGATATCTTGTGTATGACCTCTGGCTTTGTCTGACCTCCCATTTGTTTATCCCTCCTGTACCTCGCTTGCCTGTATTGTGCCTGACCTCTGCTTTGCCCGACTCTGAGTTTTCTTCCTCCTCTGAAAGCAGGATGTTAAGCCCCGCCCCCTTGCAGTCACATGACCGTTCTCATGACCGTAGGTCCTGTGCTGGCTTTCTAATCTTCTACATTCAGGTCCTGTGCATCTTTATTGTCCGGCTGTTCTTGTCCCCAGGGGTCCCTACGGTGCGGGTGAGTCCCTGCTTAGTGGAGGCTGTAAGCCGGCGCTGTCAGGACCCTGACAATTATCTCACCCACGTCAGAGTTTCCGCATGGCTGTTGCTCCACGCTGCAGACATCCACTCTCTCCTCTGGGACTCTCAGACGCTAGCAGCCATTACACACAGCCATTCCACAGGCTGTTAGCCAGGAGACAGCTCTCCTCATGGGACCTTCTGCTCTGGACCAACCAGGTCCCTGCATTCACCACCTTCTGACTCACCCTGGCCACATTATATCGTTCATAGCCACGCCCACTGGGTCACATGACTCTGACCTCATCACAGGTCCTTCAGGCATTTTCACACTCTTTAAAACCGTGCTTTAAACCCCCCCGGGTGGGTTTGTAGGTAACCAGGGCCCCCCAACTCTCTAGTTACCTGGAGACTTCTCCCTCTCATGTTAAATCAGCATCTCAGCAAAGACCTTGCTGATCACACATACATAAGTCTCCATCTCAAAGCCACCCACTTTGAGATACCTAACGGCCATTCAACATTCTGCCATTCATCCTTTCTCCTGGGACCTCCACACAGCACCCCCTAGCGGACACAGTGGTTACTACACCACATACCTCGCCCCTCTGTTCAAACTTGTGGGGTTGAACACACAACATTACATCAGGCTCTCGAGACCGGGCACTCATTACACCTTGCCCCACTGGTCGAGAGAACCTTTTCCATCTGTCATACGGCCTCCTCTCTACCTTAGGCCTTCCCCACCCCCAGCGGTCAGAATATCGGTCTTGATCTTTGACCCTCCAGCTACAGTCTGTCTGCGTCATCAGACATGGTCCAGTCACCACCTTCCTATCTCTGTTTGTTCCGTTCACTGACCAGCTCCCCCAATTGGTACGGTCATCAGTCCAAATCAGGCTTACTGTGTGGCCTGAGTCTGACTCATTCAGGGTCTCACAGGAACTACGGTCTCTCAACATCATCCTGCCAGTCGAGCTACCACTTGCTGACATTCTTCGGCCATCTGCTCTGTCACTTCTTGGCGGAACTCTTCGGGTCCTTACATCTTGTTGGGTTGCAGGCGGCCGCCACCTGGTATTCCGTACTTCTTTATTAATTCGCCGGCGGTCCCGCCTCAACTGTTAAATCTCTTGCTCAAGTGTTCAAACTTATTTAAACAGGAGCATGGAATGAGGGGCCCAGCTGCTTTTTGATGGTGGTCAGACTCCTACCGATATTATATTGATACAGGTGCTTCTCACAAAATTAGAATATCATAAAAAAGTTAATTTATTTCAGTTTTTCAATACAAAAAGTGAAACTCATATATTATATAGAGTCATTACAGAGTGATCTATTTCAAGTGTTTATTTCTGTTAATGTTGATGATTATGGCTTACAGTCAATGAAGCTATTATATCAGTAAATTAGAATAATTAACAAAAAACACCTGTAAAGGCTTCCTAAGAGTTTTAAAAGGTCCCTTAGTCCATTTCAATAGGCTCCACAATCATGGGGGAAAACTGCTGACTTGACAGATGTCCAGAAGGCAGTCATTGACGCATTCCACAAAGAGGGTAAGCCGCAAGAGGTCATTGCTAAAGAAGCTGGCTGTTCACAAAGTGCTGTATCCTTGCATATTAATGGAAAGTTGAGTGGAAGGAAAAAGTGTGGTAGAAAAAGCTGCACAAGTAACCTGGATAGCTGCAGCCTTGATAAAATTGTTAAGAAAAGGTCATTCAAAAATTTTGGGGAGATTAGCAAGTAGTGGACTGCTGCTGGAATCATTGCTTCAAGAGCCACCACACACAGACATATCCAGGACATGGGCTACAAGTGTTGCATTCCTTGTGTCAAGCCACTCATGACTAGTGTTGAGCATTCCGATACTGCAAGTATCGGGTATCGGCCGATATTAGCTGTATCGGAATTCCGATACTTAGTTCCGATACTTTTTTCATATCGAATACCGGAATCGGAAGTTCCCATAATGCTAGGAGCCCGCTCGATTTGATTCAGCCAATGGGGATCCTCAGAAGTGTGGGCACATCCTGTTAGGCATGTAGGCATGTTAACTACTGGCATGGCTGTGATTGGCTGCTGAAATGATGTCATGATGCACTATAAAAACCGCTGCAGCCGCCATTTCTGGTCACTCTGCTGTGAATTCAGTTAGGGACAGGCTGCTGTTGAAGACTGTGAGGGACAGTTAGAAATAGAGATTCTAAAAACAATATTGTGCTTTATCCAGGCTACATAAACCACCACTGTAGCTTTCTTTTGCCTAGCAGCAGTGTTCACAGCTGTCTGCAAGGGCTGTGTGAGTGCAGACCCACGCTGTGTAGTGTGTCCTGCAGGCACGTCTGCTTGTAGGCCGCCCAGCGTGTGTCTTTGCCTCATACACATTTTTCTTTTATTGCTGCTTTTTTTTTCTCCTGTATAGTGTGCTTCCATACGTATCCATATACGTTGGTTGAAAACACTAAAGGAGTGGACAGCGGAGCCTTTCAGCAGCCTTTCAGTGCTATAGCCCATTTTCTCTGCACTGTTTTTGGCTGTCTGATAGGTCTCTCTGTGTGTGAGTGCAGCTCACGTTGCAGTGTGTTCTACAGCCACCGCTAGCTGTAGTCCGCTCAGCGTGCATCACTGCCTCATACATAGTCCTTTTTTTGCAGCTAATTTAGCCAGATTTTTGCTCCTATATTAGTGTGCTTCCAACCGCATCCATTGTCATTGGTTGGTTGCAAACACTATATAGGATTAGATAGAGGAGCCTTTTTGCTGGCTTGTGCCCTTCAGGGCCAGCCAGACTAGTATCACCCTATTTTTTGGAGCCTCATCAATTGCATTGTAGGTTAGCTTCCTGCATTGTAATCCCTCCAAAAAGTTTGTGATACTATAGCTTTCAAACTTTGGTCACATCCTTTTCTTTCCCCCCCCACCCCAAAAAAAAGGAAATAAAGTTCACCAAACACTCCACTTTACAGTTGTCTAGGCCACATTAGATCATATTAAAGTGTAGTACACACACTCTTAGCCAAATTAGTGTTTCTTATACTGGTTAGCAGGTGTTCAGGAATAAGAACACTAAGCCACCCCTTTTTTACTTTTCTGCCTATCTTTATCAGTCTACCAAGATGAAGAAGGCAGGGAGTAAGGCACGTGGTCGTGGCCGTGGAGTTTCAGCAGGGAGAGGACGGGGGGATTCAGCAGGGAGAGGACGTGGGGATTCGGTGTCTGCTGCGGCCACCAGTGACCCGGCATCCCCCACTTTTACCAGGCAACAGTCCTTCATGCGCAGCTTTGTAGGACCTCGCCGTACCCCACTGCTGCGTGACGAACAAATTGAAGCCGTTGTCGGATGGATGGCAGCTAACGCATCCACTTCAATGACTTCCGCATCCTCCCAAGGCCAGAGCACTGAAGAGCAACCATCTGTCTCTTCACCACGTGCCAAATTGCCCAGGCAGTCTGAGAGCCCTGGACAGGAGCCATCTCAATCTTTACTTCTGTTCTCAGAATCTGTTGGCTTGGAAAGAGGTGGCCAGCCAAGCAGTATTCTAGAGCGTGAAGAAGAGGGAGTATGCAGTGATGCGCAACTGCTTTGTCCCTCTGAATCTGAAGAGGCGGGTGAGCCAGTGCCTATTGTCAGCACACCTCAGTGCTCATCTGATGATGATGAGACTCAGTTGCCAATTTCTGGTGCGTACGGTGCTGGCGAGACAACCCAGGACCAGCCGGTGCTTGAAGAGGGGAGTGGAGATGATGAGGTCCTTGACCGATCATGGCGTCAGCCACAGGAAGGTGGTGGGAGCAGCTCTGAGGAAGAGATTCCCCGAACGTCCAAAAGAGGAGGGAGAGGGAGGGGGAAGACTTGGTTGCCTGTAGCCTCCACTTTGGCACCCGTGAGGAGCAATCCTCTTCCAAAACACAAAACGGGCGCTCCCAGGACTTGCAGTGCGTGGTCTTTTTTTGACACAGTTGCAGATGACATTTGCTTTGTCAAATGCAAGCTGTGTCATCAGAAAGTGAAACGAGGGAAAAATGTGAGCAACCTCAATACCACAAATATGTGGAAACAAGCACGAGGTGGAGTTACACAGACACACTGAAGATGTAGGCCAACCTTCAGCAGCACCTACCACCTCTTCAGCTCGTGTTGGGGCCTCTTCCTCCAGCTCACACACAGCTGGTTCGGCTTCCTCACTGGAACGCCATGGAAGAACCACTGCCACTGTTGTCCAGAGACCCAGTGAAATTCCACCCACTGAACCACGTTCGCAGTCATCAGCACACTCCCAGGCCACTCACCAGCAATCGGTAGCACAGGCATGGGAGAAAAAGCGGCCATACTCGGCAAACCATTCCCGAGCACTAGCTCTGAATGCCGGCATTGCCAAACTACTGGCCCTTGAGATGCTGTCATTCAGGCTGGTGGAGACTGACACCTTCCGGAACTTTATGTCATTGGCAGTTCCACAAAACAATGTGCCCAGCCGCTTTTATTTCAGCAGGCAAGCCGTCCCTGCCCTGCAAAAGCATGTGGAGGGAAAAATTAAAAATGCGCTACTAAATGCCGTCAGTAGCAAGGTCCACCTGACCACCGATGCGTGGACCAGTAGCCATGGACAGGGACAATACCTTTCCCTCACTGCCCATTGGGTCAATGTTGTGGAGCCGGGTACAGATCTGGAGAGTGGCTCTGTACGTATTCTGCCAACTCCAAGGATTGCAGGAATGCAGTCTGTACATATTGAGTCCTCCTCCTACTCTAGTTCCTCGGAATCAGCACTGCGTGAGCCTGTTAGGCCAGATATGAGCACAGGTGTGGCCAAACGTCAACAGGCCATCCTTAAATTAATTTCTTTGGGGAATCGGAGCCACACAGCACAGGAGCTCTGGAATGCC
Source organism: Dendrobates tinctorius (assembly GCF_039654945.1). Lineage (NCBI taxonomy): Eukaryota > Metazoa > Chordata > Amphibia > Anura > Dendrobatidae > Dendrobates > Dendrobates tinctorius. Next base: position 23,079,217 of record NW_027361711.1, on the reverse strand, counting down.
ATCAAGCAGGAGAGCGATGTGTGGTTTGTGCCAGCGAATCTCCAGCCAGGTTTGGTAGTGAGTGACAATGGCCGAAATCTAGTGGCAGCTCTGGGCCTAGGCAACCTCACTCACATACCATGTCTGGCACACGTGCTCAATTTGGTCGTGCAGAGCTTTCTGAGGGACTATCCGGATCTTGATGCACTGCTGCAGAAGGTTCGCCTAGAGTGTGCTCACTTGCGGCGTTCAAGCATGGCAAGATCGCGCATTGCATCTCTGCAATGACGACTCCGCCTGCCAGAACATCGCATCATATGTGACCTCCCCACCAGGTGGAATTCAACGTTACATATGTTGGAGCGGTTGTGTGAGCAGCAGGCAGCAGTAATGGAGTACCAGCTGCATCAGGCGCAAACAAGTCGCACTGTGCGCCGGACACACTTCACCACCACTGAGTGGGCCACTATGAGGGACATCTGCCAAGTTTTGCATGCCTTCGATGACTCCACGCGGATGGCCAGTGCAGATGATGCACTAATCAGCATGACTGTCCCCCTCATCTTTCTGCTTCAAAAAACCTTACAAGCACTAAGTGAGGAGGCTTTTGAAGAGGTCGAGGATGAGCAGTCAGAAATGCCATCTGCTTCTGGCAAATCTGCGCAACGTGCTTCCACACAAAGGCCCAGGCAGGGGACACTTAGTGAGGAGGATGACGAGGAGTCAATGGAGGAGGAGGAACACATCTCTCCAGAGGAGGGAGGTACACAAGGCTCTAGTAGTCAGTGTGTACAGCGAGGGTGGGGTGATGCTGAGCAGGCAGAGATGCTGCCTCAAGCTGGGGACAGCGTTTCCGGTCCAGTTGGCAGTCTGCAGCACATGGTTGATTTCATGCTGCAGTGCTTGTTAAATGACCGCCACATCGCCAACATTCTCCACACGGCTGATTATTGGGTGTACACCCTCCTAGATCCTCGCTACCGGGACAACTTACAAAGCTTCATACCACAGTTGAACCGGGAGCGAAAAATGCGGGAGTACCAAGAAACACTTGTGCAGGCCATCATTTTCTCCATTCCCCCCGCAAGTGTTGCTGGTAGTGCTTTTCAAAGCAGCCATGTGGGTAGAGGCAGTGGAGGAAGCTCTGCACAAAGAGGTAGCAGAGGCAGTGCCGCAGGACAAGGCAAGGCCAGTATGGCCCAAATGTGGAAAAGTTTTGTGGGACCGCCACAAACGGCTACACCATCACAGACAGCTCCAGTCAGCAGGAGGCAACGTTTCCGTCAGATGGTGACAGACTACTTGTCGTGCCCTGTTAGTGTTCTCCCAGACGGCTCTTCCCCGTTCAAGTATTGGGTCTCTAAGCTGGATACATGGCCAGAGCTTAGCCAGTATGCATTGGAGGTGCTGGCTTGCCCTGCTGCCAGTGTATTATCGGAACGTGTCTTTAGTGCTGCAGGTGGTGTGGTAACAGACCGTCGCACGCGACTATCCGCTGATAATGTTGACCGGCTTACTTTTGTGAAAATGAACAAGGCCTGGATCTCACCTGAATTTGCCAGTCCTCTTCCAGAATAAATAATTGGCTGGCAACAGGATCCAGGTCTCCTGTTGTGTTCATGTTTCTATGACCTGAACTTTATTTCCTGGGCTACAGCAACGCCCGTTGTTGCTCAGAAGTGCTGTCCGCACAGACAAAACACTCGCTCATGTGTAAGTGGGGTTCGGTAACGTCAGCTGATCCCCTGCTGTGTGTATGGCAAAGTGTCCTGCTTCCTCCACAGTCAAACAACCTCAGATTTACACCTGGCTCCAAGTAGGCCTCGGCCTACTACCTGATTTTCCCTGGGCTCCGACACCGCCAGTTGGTGCTCAGAAGTGCTGTGCGCACAGACAAAACACTCGCTCATGTGTAAGTGGGGTTCGGTAACATCAGCTGATCCCCTGCTGTGTGTACGGCAAACTCTCCTGCTGCCTACAACTTCTGACTACCTCTGATTTAATATGTTCTCTGATTTGCCCTCTGTCTCCACTCTGTTTTGAGTATTTCCTCCGGCCTACAACACCGCCTGTTTCTGCTCTCAAGTGCCGTCTGCACAATCCACACTTGTTCCTGTGTTACCTGGGTCCTGTAACATCTGCTCATCTCCAGAGGTGAGCACGGCAATGTCTCCTGCTTTGTCTACATTCCCACTACTTGTAGTGGAAATGTGGACAGAGCAGGAGACATTGCCTGACTCACCTCTAGGGAGAAGCTGCTGTTACAGAACCACAGTAACACAGGAACAAGTGTGGGTTGTGCAGACGGCATTTCAGAGCAGCAACTGGCGTGGTTGGAAGCCAGAGGAAATACTCGAAACAGAGTGAAGACAGAGGCCTAATTGGAGTACGTTGACAGTTAGTAGTAGTCTAGAAACAATCGCAAACTGCCACCAAGTAGGCCTCGGCCTACTACCTGATTTTCCCTGGGCTCCGACACCGCCAGTTGGGCTCAGAAGTGCTGTCCGCACAGACAAAACACTCGCTCATGTGTAAGTGGGGTTCGGTAACGTCAGCTGATCCCCTGCTGTGTGTATGGCAAAGTGTCCTGCTCCCTCCACAGTCAAACAACCTCAGATTTACACCTGGCTCCAAGTAGGCCTCGGCCTACTACCTGATTTTCCCTGGGCTCCGACACCGCCAGTTGGTGCTCAGAAGTGCTGTGCGCACAGACAAAACACTCGCTCATGTGTAAGTGGGGTTCGGTAACGTCAGCTGATCCCCTGCTGTGTGTACGGCAAACTCTCCTGCTGCCTACAACTTCTGACTACCTCTGATTTAATATGTTCTTTGATTTGCCCTCTGTCTCCACTCTGTTTTGAGTATTTCCTCCGGCCTACAACACCGCCTGTTTCTGCTCTCAAGTGCCGTCTGCACAATCCACACTTGTTCCTGTGTTACCTGGGTCCTGTAACATCTGCTCATCTCCAGAGGTGAGCACGGCAATGTCTCCTGCTTTGTCTACATTCCCACTACTTGTAGTGGAAATGTGGACAGAGCAGGAGACATTGCCTGACTCACCTCTAGGGAGAAGCTGCTGTTACAAAACCACAGTAACACAGGAACAAGTGTGGGTTGTGCAGACGGCATTTCAGAGCAGCAACTGGCGTGGTTGGAAGCCAGAGGAAATACTCGAAACAGAGTGAAGACAGAGGCCTAATTGGAGTACATTGACAGTTAGTAGTAGTCTAGAAACAATCGCAAACTGCCACCAAGTAGGCCTCGGCCTACTACCTGATTTTCCCTGGGCTCAGAAGTGCTGTCCGCACAGACAAAACACTCGCTCATGTGTAAGTGGGGTTCGGTAACGTCAGCTGATCCCCTGCTGTGTGTATGGCAACGCGTCCTGCTCCCTCCACAGTCAAACAACCTCAGATTTACACCTGGCTCCAAGTAGGCCTCGGCCTACTACCTGATTTTCCCTGGGCTCCGACACCGCCAGTTGGGCTCAGAAGTGCTGTCCGCACAGAAAAACACACTTGTTCATGTGAAAGTGGGGGTCAGTAACGTCAGCTGATCCCCTGCTGTGTGGAGGGCAAACTGCTGCTGCCTCCAAATTCAAAATACCACAGCTTTACACCTGGCTCCTAGTAGGCCTCGGCCTGCACCCTGATTGTCCCTGGGCTCCAACAACACTAGTTGGTGCTCGGAAGTGCTGTCCACACAGAAAAACACACTTGTTCATGTGAAAGTGGGGGTCAGTAATGTCAGCTGTTCCCCTGCTGTGTGGAGGGCAAACTGCTGCTGCCTCCAAATTCAAACAACGTCTGATCTTAAATTGCCTCCAAGTAGGCCTCAGCCTACAAAATGACTATCCCTGGGCTCCAACATCGTCAGTTGTTGCTCGGAAGTGCTGTCCACACAGAAAAAAACACTTGTTCATGTGAAAGTGGGGGTCGGTAACGTCGGCTGATCCCCTGCTGTGTGTATGGCAAAGTGTCCTGCTCCCTCCAAAGTCAAAATACTTCAACTTTACACCTGGCTCCTAGTAGGCCTCGGACTGCACCATGATTGTCCCTGGGCTCCAACAACGCCAGTTGGTGCTCGGAAGTGCTGTCCACACAGAAAAACACACTCGTTCATGGAAAGTGGGGTTCGCTAATGTCAGCTGATCCCCTGCTGTGTGGAGGGCAAACTGCTGGTGCCTCCAAATTGTAACTACTTCAGATTTAAACATTCTCTGATTTGGCCTCTGTCTCCACTCTGTCTCTAGTATTTCCCCTGACCTCCAACACCGCCAGTTCCTGCTCACAGTTGCCGTCCACGCATTCCACACTTGTTCCTGTGTTCCTGGTGTTCTGTAACGTGAGCTGATCCCCCAATGTGTGTCCGGCACTGTCTCCTGCGCTGTCCACCTTCCCACTGCAAGTGGTGGGAATGTGGACAGAGCAGGAGACATTGGCAGACAAACATCAGGGGATCTGCTGACATTACAGAACACCAGTAACACAGGAACACGTGTGGATTGGGCAGACGGCTACTGTACGCATAAACTGGCGGTGTTGGTGGTCACGTGAAATCCTGGAAACAGAGTGGAGACAGATGCCTAATTGGAGCACGTTGACAGTCTGTTGTAGCCTACAAACAATCTAAAACTGCCACCAAGTAGGCCTCGGCCTACACCATAATTCTCCCTGGGCTTCAACAACGCTAGTTGGTGCTCGGAAGTGCTGTCCACACAGAAAAACACACTTGTTCATGTGAAAGTGGGGGTCGGTAACGTCAGCTGATCCCCTGCTGTGTGGAGGGCAAACTGCTGCTGCCTCCAAATTCAAACAACGTCTGATCTTAAATTGCCTCCAAGTAGGCCTCAGCCTACAAAATGACTATCCCTGGGCTCCCACATCGTCAGTTGTTGCTCGGAAGTGCTGTCCACACAGAAAAAAACACTTGTTCATGTGAAAGTGGGGGTCGGTAACGTCGGCTGATCCCCTGCTGTGTGTATGGCAAAGTGTCCTGCTCCCTCCAAAGTCAAAATACCTCAACTTTACACCTGGCTCCTAGTAGACCTCGGCCTGCACCATGATTGTCCCTGGGCTCCAACAACGCCAGTTGGAGCTCGGAAGTGCTGTCCTCACAGAAAAACACACTCGTTCATGTGAAAGTGGGGTTCGGTAACGTCAACTGATCCCCTGCTGTGTGGAGGGCAAACTGCTGCTGCCTCCAAATTGTAACTACTTCAGATTTAAACATTCTCTGATTTGGCCTCTGTCTCCACTCTGTCTCTAGTATTTCCCCTGACCTCCAACACCGCCAGTTCCTGCTCACAGTTGCCGTCCACGCATTCCACACTTGTTCCTGTGTTCCTGGTGTTCTGTAACGTGAGCTGATCCCCCAATGTGTGTCCGGCATTGTCTCCTGCGCTGTCCACCTTCCCACTGCAAGTGGTGGGAAGGTGGACAGAGCAGGAGACATTGGCAGACAAACATCAGGGGATCTGCTGACATTACAGAACACCAGTAACACAGGAACACGTGTGGATTGGGCAGACGGCTACTGTACGCATAAACTGGCGGTGTTGGTGGTCACGTGAAATCCTGGAAACAGAGTGGAGACAGATGCCTAATTGGAGTACGTTGACAGTCTGTTGTAGCCTACAAACAATCTAAAACTACCACCAAGTAGGCCTCGGCCTACACCATGATTGTCCCTGGGCTCCAACAACGCCAGTTGGTGCTCGGCAGTGTCTTTGGTATGGGGACTCCCTGTTGCCCAGCCTGGTTCCAGCACGCCTGCTGTTTCCGGGTAGTGTCAAGGTCACTATGCCACCAATCCGTTGTCCTGTCGTCTTGCGGCCGGGTTAGCCGACTCTACGGTGCCTGCAGTTTAGGTGACTCCTATGTGGGCTGCAAGAACTGGCACTGAAGGCTGGATCCGTAGTGCCAATGGGACATGGACCCCCTGTAGGACTGTGAGTTTCGGTAACTGCGGCCGGCTTGCGGCCTGGCTACTTTGCTTTGAATGGGTACCTTCTGCTACCCACCCGGGTTCCAGCACTGTCAGCTGGTTCTCGCCAGAGCCTTTGGCGTAGGTGCCTCCATCTCGGTATCCGAAGTCCAGCACCGTCACCTGGTCCTTGGTAGTGCTTTTGAGCACAGGTACCTTCTGCTTAGTAACCATGGTCCAGCACCGTCAGTTGGTCCTCGGTAGTGCCATTGGCTCTTGTTCCTTCTGCTACCCATCTGGGTTCCAGCACTGTCTGCTGGTTCTCGCCACAGCCTTTGGCCTAGGTGCCTCCATCTCGGTATCCGAGGTCGAGCACCGTCAGCTGGTCCTTGGTAGTGCTTTTTAGCACAGGTACCTTCTGCTTAGTAACCGTGGTCCAGCACCATCAGTTGGTCCTCGGTAGTGCCATTGGCTCTTGTAGCTTTTGCTACCCATCTGGGTTCCAGCACCGTCAGCTGCTTCTCGGCAGTGTCTTTGGCACGGGGACTCCCTGTTGCCCAGCCTGGTTCCAGCATGCCTGCTGTTTCCGGGTAGTGTCAAGGTTACTATGCCACCAATCCGTTGTTCTGTCGTCTTGCGGCCGGGTTAGCCGACTCTACGGTGCCTGCAGTTTAGGTGACTCCTATGTGGGCTGCGGGAACTGGCACTGAAGGCTGGATCCATAGTGCCAATGGGACATGGACCCCCTGTAGGACTGTGGGTTTCGGTAACTGCGGTCGGATTGCGGCCTGGCTACTTTGCTTTGAATGGGTACCTTCTGCTACCCACCCGGGTTCCAGCACTGTCTGCTGTTTCTCGCCAGAGCCTTTGGCCTAGGTGCCTCCATCTCGGTATCCGAAGTCCAGCACCGTCAGCTGGTCCTTGGTAGTGCTTTTTAGCAAAGGTACCTTCTGCTTGGTAACCGTGGTCCAGCACGTCAATTGGTCCTCGGTAGTGCCATTGGCTCTTGTTCCTTCTGCTACCCATCCGGGTGCCAGCACTGTCTGCTGGTTCTCGCCACAGCCTTTGGCCTAGGTGCCTCCATCTCGGTATCCGAGGTCCAGCACCGTCAGCTGGTCCTTGGTAGTGCTTTTTAGCACAGGTACCTTCTGCTTAGTAACCGTGGTCCAGCACCGTCAGTTGGTCCTCGGTAGTGCCATTGGCTCTTGTTCCTTCTGCTACCCATCCGGGTGCCAGCACTGTCTGCTGGTTCTCGCCAGTTTCTCAGCCTTCTTGTACCTTCTGCTACATTTCCAAGATCAAGCTTTTTGAAATTGTCTTTGGTAATCCTTATTGATCTCCATGACGACGACCCTGAAGACCACACCAAAGAAGACCAGAAATATGACCCTAAATAATAAGACCAAGAGGACAAAGAACATGAAGACAACCACCAAGATACAGAACAAAAGACAGAAGAACAAGAAGCAGAAGAAGCAAAAGCAGAAGAACAGAAAGCAGAAGAACATTAAGCATAAGACTAAAAATCAGCATAGAAGAAATCAAAATTATAAGCAGAAGAAGACTAAGCAGTAAATGGGGGTGAGTCCGTTCCTCCTCGTGGTGCCCCTGGAAAATGCCTGCTGCTGCAGGCCAAACTGAACGCGGACAAATCCTGTTGTAAATCTTTTGTGACAGGCAGAACGTAAGGTGTAATCTTATAACTTTTATAGATAAGTACTACAGGAATGCCTGTCACCATAAGAAAATGAAGACAAAGAAGAATAGGAAGAAGATGAAGAAATAGCATATTAAAATTAATAATAGCTGAAAAAGAAGAATATGAAGAATGGAAAAAAAAATTAATGGGAAGAAGATGAAGAAGAAGAAGATGAATAAGGTGAAGAAAAAGTTGATGAAAAAAATGCTACTGCTGCGGATCATGAAGGAGAAAGTGTGAGAGAAGTACAAAAGAAGGTGAAGAGCATGGAAGTTGTGAAACATACAGTACATATCTGACAAAATATAAAAAAGGTTAACATAGTCAATATCTTTTTAACTCCGAACGTATTGAAAAAAAAATTGGAATTAATGCTATGCCATGTGATTTGAATAAACCACTATGCTTTTAATGTCTCCTCCACCTCCCACAATACATTCTACATGATTCTTATTTGTTTTCAATTATGTAGAATTAGCCAACAAGGAAATAAAGGGCTTTTTTTAATTCCGATACCGGAAGTCCCATTGACTTGAATGGGACTTCCGGTATCGGAATCGGCGATACCCGATATTTTTTTCGTATCGGGCGATACCATCCGATACGATATTTTTGGGTATCGAACGGTATCGCTCAACACTACTCATGACCAATAGACAACGCCAGAAGCATCTAACCTGTGCCAAGGAGAAAAAGGACTGGACTGTTGCTCAGTGGTCCAAGGTGTTGTTTTCAGATGAAAATTAATTTTGCATTTCATTTGGAAATCAAGGACCCAGCGTCTGGAGGAAGAGTGGAGAGACACACAATCTAAGCTGCTTGAGGTCTAGTGTGAAGTTTCCACAATCAGTGATGGTTTGGGGAGCCATGTCATCTGCTGGTGTAGGTCCACTGTGCTTTATTAAGACCACAGTCAGCGCAGTCGTCTGCCAGGAAATTTTGGAGTACTTCATGCTTCCCTCTGCCAACAAGCTTTTTGGAGATGGAAATTCTCCAGCAGGACTTGGAACCTGTACACACTGCCAAAAATACCAATGCCTGGTTTTATAACAACAGTATCACTGTGCTTGATTAGCCACCAAACTCACCTGACCTTAACCCCATCTATGGGGTATTGTCAAGAAGAAGATGAGAGACATCAGTCCCAACAATGCAGATGAGCTGAAGGCTGCTATCAAAGCAACCTGTGCTTCCATAACACCTCAGCAGTGCTACACGCTGATCCCCTCTGTTAGCACCGCTCCCCGTTTCGCCGCCCCCGCTGCCATACTCACCACTCCTGCTTCTGCCCCGACTCTCTCCTCTGACGCGTCCTGCACGCGCGCCTCCGCTCCCCTCGCTTTCCGGCGGCCGGCGTCCCGACGCTCTCCTCCACTTCCCTCGGCCGCGCGCACTGTGCCTCTGCGCACGCGCCGGAGGGATAAGCCGCACGCCTCTGCCGGCAGCCACCTGTCTGGCGTGACCTGACCCGGACCGGCCTCCCGACCTATCAGAGGCCACCACCAGGTATTTCAGGCCGCCCTCCCTTAGTGGAGGCGCCTGACTATTGAGTTGCCTCTCGGTTGTCTAGGCCGCGCTCCCTGCTGCTAGTCCCTTGCAAGCTGCGCACTAGTTTACTCCTTGTGTCTTGTGCCTCCTGCTAGTCCCTGTGTCTTCCGCCTGTGTCCCCAGTGTTCCTCTGACTCTCCGGTCCGTGCCTCCTGCTAACCCCTGTGTCTCCTTCCCTTTTCAGTTCGCCTCTTCCTGGACCCCCGCCATCCTCCGTCCTTCTCCTTCTTCCTCAGCCTCTGGACCCTGGTCATCCTGGTTCCTCTCCGGACCTTCCTCTGTTCCTCATCATCTGTTCACCCTCCTGAGCCGACCCCTGGTCCTGGCTGCCGTGGCGCTAGAACTTCCCGAGTCTGTTCCCTAACGGTCCCTGTATAGGGGTCGGTCCACTTGGTGCGCTCGCTCGGGGAGGGCTCGGCGCCACGGCCCAGTGGGTCCACTCTCGTCACCTGCATCCACAGCATAACACCCTCCATGCCATGCCGCATTGATGCAGTAACTGATGCAAAAGGAGCCCCGACCAAGTATTGAGTGCATTTACTGAACATACATTTCGGTAGGCCAACATTTTGGATTTTAAAATAATTTTTCAAGCTGGTGTTATAAAGTGTTCTAATTTACTGAGATAATGACTTTTGGGTTTTCATTGGCTGTAAGCCATAATCATTGAACTTGACAGAAATAAACACTTGAAATAGATCACTCTGTTTGTAAAGACTCTATATAATATATGAGTTTCGCTTTTTATATTGAAGAACTGAAATAAAATAATTTTTTGATTATATTCTAATTTTGTGAGAACCACCTGTATGTCATAGGTATCATAAACACAGCTATATCTTGTATTTAGAACAAATAACGGAATGCATTGTAAATATATATAGCTACCTTAAAAATATGATGTCTGACTGATATCTGCACTCTTTACTTTAGTAGATGACAATCTCTTGTAGCTATAATCAGTTGAGTAGATCTAGTGCATTTATCTCTGCTACCCTGTGACAGCTACATAAAGAACAGAGGCTGCAAGCCACACTATTACTGTAAGTTGTAACAAAGAAACATGCAACCATTACTAAAGTACATGACTCAGAGCTCTCCTGACATATTCCATTGTGAAATGGAGTCCTCTGGAGCATTGATGTAATTGCCAAAGACCTTTCTGGTGCTACAATTTGCCTCTATACAAAAATGAGAATGTACAGAACCATAAAACATCCATGTACGTAAGCTTTTTAAATGGTTTTCCAGGATTTGATATTGACGATGTGCCCTTGAGATGTGCCATCAATATCAGATCAGTATCAGACTCCCGGGTCCCAATACTTTCATCAATCAGCGCCTTGACAGTTTTGTGTTCCTGTGCCTTCACTATTTACCAACTGAATTCTTTACCCATAGATGGCCAGTGTGCTCCTTTTGGGCTTTATCATTTCAGAAATAAATTAGGTTAAACTTTACAACATGGGTGAATAAAGTATTTTCTTCAATGTGTTATCGTGAAGACATGTTTCTCATTTGATATCTGAGAATGGAATTATGAGAATCGTGGTCCTTGAATCTTGGACTCTTCTAACATGTGTAGCACAGTGCTGCTTCTTCTCTGTGTCAAGCAATTTATTTATGATGCTATGCAAACCAAGAAAAGAAATTGTATAGACTGGAAACATAAAGAATGTTAAGTACATTGTTTGGAACTCAAAAGTTTGATAGTAGAAATTTGACATAAAGCCCCCTTCACACACAGTTAGATTGCTAGCGAGATCGCTGCTGCGTCACAAGTTTTGTGACGCAACTGCGATCTCACCAGCGAGATCGCTGTGTGTGACACCTATCAGCGACCGGCCCCCCCACCGGGTATCGCTGATCGTGCTCTAATTGTCCAGGATTTTTTTTGACTGTTGGTCTCCCTCTGGCCAGCATGCATCGCTGCATGTGGCAGCGGGAGACCATCAATCAGCGAGCTCCCAGCGCTGTAAGCAGATGCTGGGAGCTGGTATCCAAGGTAAACAGCGGGTAACTAAGCATGCGCGTCGCTTAGTTACCCACTGTTTACCTTGGATACCAGCTCCCAGCGCAAGCATGCTGGTATACAAGGTACACAGCGGGTAACTAAGTGATGCGCGTGCTTGTTACCCACGTCGTCGCTGGTCCTGATCGCTGGTGAGATCTGCCTGTTTGACAGCTCACCAGCGATCATGTAGCGACACACCAGCGATCCTGACCAGGTCATATCGTTGTCAGGATCGCTGGTGCGTCGTTATGTGTGACGGGGGCTTAACTGTGGCTTAATATGCGAAGCTCATTAGGGCCTTTTTCTAACAATGCCTACCAATGCGAATTGGAATTGATGCTTATTGACAAAAATAGGATGAGGTGGTTTGGTATGAAAAAGTTTTCTGCAGTAGAACCCTACTACAATGGAGGCGTTAGTATAAGAATGTTATATTCCAGTTATTACGTGTTCATTGCTTTGGGTTTCTAAACAGTATTAGATTCAATTTAGTGTTTGCGTAACAATTCTCGGTGTTAGATATTCTGCATAGTGGTTTCATATGTCACTTGATTTAATCTTATGTCATCTTTGTAATTATTATTTTTTGCAAGTTCTTTCATCTTTATATCCCCTTTTAAGCACTGCGGTGTCCACTCAGACATTACATATCCTTTTGCTTTCTTCTGCACTGCATTTAAGAGCAACCAGTGATTACTGAGTTCAAAGAAAAAAATACTTAGGTTATTAAAGTCAAAAGTCTGCCGGAATAAATATGTCCCTCATTAGAGTAAAGTATCTCACTTCTATGAAGTTAGACAAAAAATCTTACTCCTTTTCACTGGAATCCCAGCTGGAGATGAGATGCCTATTAGGAAAACATGAGAGGTTTTACTGCAACGCACAACAAGCTATCTCTTTGTACTTGTAAAATCTTCTTTGTCCTGGAACGATTTAGTGAAAAATAATCATAAATGGATAAGTCGTTTTTGCATATTCCACAAGAAGAATACAATACCGTTCCATTGATATGTATTAATTGACTTACATTATGCAAATTGAAAATCAGAAGTTCTGAAAAATGACTTAGATGGCACAAGTGATACATTTCAATGGGTGTTTAGGTAGTTTATTTCCACTTCTGACATGTAGTAAGAGAACTGTGGGATCTGTAATCTAAAATTCCCATTGATGCTTCGAAAAAATGAGCCACTCTACTAGGTAATGGGTTGTTTACTGCTTTGACTTTCATCTGCAGTATCTGCACTTAAAAAACTCCATTTCAGGTGTACTTTGAATTTTTTTTTTCCGATCAATGGCACTTCATTGGGCATTGTTTGAACTGAATCTTTTCCAATAATGAGTTATCATGATAACCTAATGTATGCATGTTACTGTACTACCATCACCGGTGGTTAATATCTAATGAAGGCCTTTTTCAGGCCAAAAAACCATGTTGTTGTTAGATACTCTTATAATATTCTATTAATAAAGAAGAACATTTATTGTACCTCAAGTGACTTTGAAAAATATTTTGTATTGCTACCATGTAGTTGATGACAGTGCCTGAACAAATAACACTTTTATTCTAATTCATTGTGACATAGTCCTCCATAATGTAGCTTGGGCCGATAGAGATAGGCAGCCACCGTTCACGAAGATTTTAGTCTATATACACAGCATTCAACTTTGGTGCCTGGTTGTAACTTATCACCTGACCCATTTTTATTCATACAGTCCTAAATATGAAAACGCCAAGAGATGAGTTGATCGATCTGCTGTAAATTGACTTTCCTGAAATACACAAGTTTTAATAAGTACGAACAATCTGCAATTCAATTTGAGAGGATTCCAAAAACAAAAAAAAATTGTCAGGTGTCATTTCACGTAATGTTGAAAACTGCATCAGCCAGAGACTTAGCTTATGATGTCAGGCATGGCAGGCAAAAGCAAAAGCCAATTCAGAATTTTACATTTTATGGATGGTATGTCAGAGCAATTACTTAACACGCCGTGAAAAAGGGGCACCATAGCTGTGTAGAAAAATATGGGCGAAATGGCTCTCAAAAACCACTTAGACCATATGTCTACTTGTTTAATATGTATTTCATGGATTGATTATTTATAACATTGTAACTACAGTGGCGTGTAACATTTTTGGTACCCCTGGTCAAAATTACTGTTATTGTGATCATTTAAGCAAGTTGAAGATTAAATGATCTCTAAATGTCCTAAAGTTAAAGATGACACATTTCAAAAATCTCTCCTGCATCCTCACCATAAAACTCAGCATCAAAAGTATGCAAAAGAATGTCTAAACAAGAGCACAGAATTTCAGGAAAAGAACATCTCGCCAACCATTAAGCATGTGGTGGATCAATCATGCTTTGGGATTATGCTTCAGCCAATGGCATGGGGATCATTTCACAGGTACACGGAAGAATGGATTGAATGAAATTTTAACAAATTCATTCTTGAAGCAAACATAACGCATTGTGTATAAAACTGAAATTAAAACAAGGATGGCTTCTACAAATGGATAATGATCCTAAATGGATCGGTCGCCCTCACCCAGGGCAGCGGGGTACTCGGTACAGGGCTCGTGGAGTTCAATGGGAGATGTCACGTAGCTGTGACCTGGTCCGTGGCCCTGGGCGTCCATTGTAAAATGGGAATGTTGAATGTGTGGATGATGATTAAAGTTTATTAGCGAATGATTAGTGACGCTACCTGTGGTGTTCGGCAATGAAGATGTTAAGCCGACGCTGCAGACAGATCCTCTGGGACAGATGGTGTGGCGCAGCAATGATGGTGTTGCCTTCCACAGGCAGGGCAGTAGTCCCAGGGCAGTGTAGGTGAAGAGATAGGTGTTGAGGAAGGGGTGCAGTGTTCAGCACAGAGATGTAGCAGTGCCGAGTGGGTTGGCGCAGGAATAAGCAGAGGACACCAGGGCATGTAGTTCCAAAGCTTTACTCACAGTCTGTTGTGCATACAGGTGCCTGCATCCATGCTGTGTCCTCCAGGTCAGGAGCTCAGCCAACCTCCAGGCAAGATGAAGCACTCCGTTCCACCACTCCGCCAACTTATTTGCCTTTTCTGAACGTCTCCATCCTTAGCGCTCGTAGTGAAGTACTCACAGTACTGAGTTACACTGGACTTCCTCCCTTCAGATGTTCTTAGAACTCTACTTGTACGGCAGACAGCTGTAGCCTGCTTCGGGGACTCCTTGCTACTAAGTCCCGGCTCACTCTCGTTGCTGTTGTGCCCCCAAGTCTTGTGTGGGAATTAAGTGGTGACAACTTCTATTCCTCCGGTGTCTGTCGCAGGACAATTAGTATCCATACAACCTCTGGGACCAGACCCCGACCATGCGCTTAGAACTTGAGGAAGGGCTCTGCTCTAACCCTAATACTTAGTTCTCTTCATCTCCTTACGTTCCATACAAATCAATCTTTGTTATTGAGAATTAGGCTTTCTGAATATCTCTTTCCTGTGCCAGCAGACCCAGGTCACTGAGGTCTGCTGCAGCACTTCCTTCATCTATCCCTCTCAGGGGATCCTCTCTCTGACTCCTCGTCAGACTGACTGACCTAGTCCCAATGATCTCCCGCTCTCTTGTGCAGACTAAGCTCCACCCACCTCCCAGCACTCTTCGTGTTCCAAGCAGGGAGCCACCAAAGGGTGCTTTGCTACACTACTATGTTGTGTGGGATGCAGGTGTTGGAGTGTGGTCAGGTGTCTCCTCCTTACCTGGATGGTGGGGCACCACACCTCAGGAGGAGATGCAGTACCTCTGTGGCGACTGAACCCTCAGGGGCGCCACATAAACACATGTCAAAATCAACAATAGTCTACCTCAAAAGGCACAATCTAAAGGTTTTACAATTGCCCTCATAGTTCCCTGATCTGAAAATCATTGAAAATTTGTGGCTAGACCTCAAAATATCAGTGCATGTAAAATAACCCAGGAATTTCACAGAACTGGAAGAATTTTCCAAGGTAGAATGAATAAAAATCCATCAAACAAGAATTGAAAGACTCCTGACTGGCTACAAAAAGCATTTACATGCTGTAATACTTTCAAAAGGGGTACTACTAGGTACTAACCATGCAGGGTGCTCAAACTTTAGCATCGATCCATTTTTCTTTTTGTAATTTTTAAAAAGATTACTATATATATATATATACATTTTTTGCATAAATCACTAAGGAAATATGTCATTTTTAACTTTAGTCCTTTTAGAGATCATTTCATCTTCAACTTGCTTAACTGTTCACAATAAAAAATAATTTTGACCAGAGGTGCCCAAACTTTTACATGCCACTGTAAATGTATGTACAGAGGTGATTGTTTATTTTCCTGTTTTGTTTGATGTTTTCCTTTCTTTTTTTCTTTAATATGTGTGTGTATGGATTCCAAAACAGAATATACTGCATGTCATGTTACACTTGCTATATAAGGAACACACAAGGGATATGATGCATACTTTTAAAAGAGGCCAATCCCTTAAATGTTGCAACAAGTGCATTGCTGCAATGCCCATTCCCTATCCATGATATTAAGGTGTAAAATGTTTATTGGAAAGATCATTGCTATAAGATCGCCTCTAAGCCTTTGTTTTTCCAAACTGAATAGCCCCAAGTTTCTGTCTTGGTCTTACAGTCCAACCATTCCCTTTGTGACCTTGGTCACTCATCTCTGCACCTGCTCAACTTCATCTATGTTCTTTACACCACAGAAAAATTGTGCACAGTATTTCAAGTTTGGACACTCTACTCACTTGTATAAAGGCAAAACCATGTCATGAGCATTTATGCCTCTTCTGCTGCATCCCATTATCTTATTTGTCTTGGGAGCAGCTGCCTGACACTGGTAACTAAAGTTGAGTTTGCCTTCTGCCCATATGCCCAAGCCTTTTTCACTGAGTTTTACCAATTGTTATACAATTCAGTCCATAATTATACATGTACTCTAAGTGCATGACCTTGCATTTATCTATATTATACTTCAATTGCCATTTCACAGGCCAAGCCTGCAGCACATATGATTTCCTCTGTAACAATAAATTATCTGCCATGGTCCAGTCCAGAGTTTATTTTCTGCTGTCCTTTTTCTGGATTGGTCATGCGGGGGTTAATCTCCTCGGCCTCATTCTGGAGCTAGCTGGGCTATTTCAGTCCATCACAGCCTTCTGACCAGTGTTAGTGATAGCTCAAGCTTCCAGTTTAGAGCCTCTGACCCTTGTACCTTGGTGATCCTCCTGCCTTTGACTTGTATCCACGTGTATAACCCGGATTGATCTCTCCCCCGTCTCTTGGTATCCGTCTCTACTGCCACGTTCTCTGTCTGGCTTTTGATTCCTCAGCTTGTACCCTGACCACATCTTCCATCTCACGTTTTTGGACCCGCGCTCATGTTTGGCTTTTTGACCCTCGGCTTGGTAATTTGACTACGTGTTTTGCTGCTACTTCTGGTACGTCTGCCCCTGATCGTTTCTGACTCGGTTCGTCTGACTATTCTCTTTAGTTCCCTGTCACACCTGTGCGGTTGCTCAGTGTTGCTATGCTTAGTGTGTAACTTCTCTTCCCTCACCAGCTCCCCCTGGCGGAGGTTTCACTACATTATCCTTCTGTGTTGATTACCTTACAGAGTTCAGTACCATCTGGAAATATTTACGGTAAATTCTACTCTGTATGCCCTCTATGAGGTCATGCATTAATGTGTTAAAAAAAGGCACAATACTAATCCATGTGGTACCCCACAGTTAAGTGTGACCCAATCCGAGTGTGTTCCATTAAAAACTTCCCTTTGTTTCTTAAGACCGAACCGGTTGTTCACCCAGTTACACATATTTTCCCTTAGTCCCATTACTCTCATTTTATGTCCCAACCCTTTGTGTCACACCATGTTAAATGCATTTGAAAATTCCATATAGATACCATCTACTGCATTTCCATGGTTTGATTGGGAACTTACCTCCTCATAGAAGCTGATCGGATGAGTTTGACAGGACCCCATGATGAGTTTTCTCATCCACATCTCGTCTCTGTAGACTTCCATCTTCGCCGGTCTTCTGCAGCAAATCTCCACACGATCCCCTTAAAGATAGAAGTGTCATTATAATGCTCCTAAATAAAAATGTCTGCAATATACTGTTGCCTCACACTATTCCCCTCCCTCTTCATACTGTCACCTCTAACATCCCCTCTGTTCACCATACTGTCTCCTCATATATTTACCCCCTCACTTTCTATACTGTCTGCTCACACATACCCCCCACTCCCCATACTGTGTCTGCACACACCCCATCACCCTCACTCCCCATACTGTGTCCACATACATTAACCCGTTCGCTCCCCATACTGTCTGCACCCATCCCCCACTACTGTTTCCTCATACATACTCTTCATTTTGTGTCCTCAAATCTCCCCACACACATTAAATCCCCCATCCCTCACACACATTAAATAACCCCCCATCCCTACTCCCAAAACCCCCACACATTATTTACCCCCCACTCCAAATCCCCCCACACATAAACCCCATCCCCACTCCAAATCCCCCCACACATTAAGTATCCCCCATCCCCACTCATTAACCCCCCACACATTAACCCCCATCCCCACTCATTAACCCCCATCTCCACTCATTAACCCCCACACATTAACCCCATCCCCACATTAACCCCCATCCCCACATTAACCCCCAACCCCACTTATTAACCCCACACGCATTAACCCCATCCCCACTCATTAACCCCCCACACATTAACCCCCATCCCCACTCATTAACCCCACACACACATTAACCCTCTCACACACATTAACCCCCCACAAATTAACCCCACTCATTAACCCCCCACTCATTAACCCCCATCCCCACTCATTAACCCCCCACACACATTAACCCTCTCACACACATTAACCCCCCACAAATTAACCCCCATCCCCTCATTAACCCCCCACACATTAACCCCCATCCCCACTCATTAACCCCCCCACACATTAACCCCCTACAAATTAACCACCATCCCCTCATTAAACCCCCCTCACATTAACCCCCATCCTCACTCATTAACCCCCATCCCCACTCATTAACCGCCACACACATTAACCCCCACACAAATTAACCCCCATCCCCTCATTAACCCCCCACACATTAACACCCATCCCCTCATTAACCCCCCCACACATTAACCCCCATCCTCACTCATTAACCCCCACACATTAACCCCCCCACAAATTAACCCCCATCCCCACATTAACCCCCCTCACATTAACCCCAATCCTCACTCATTAACCCCCATCCCCACTCATTAACCCCCCCACTCATTAACCCCATTTAACCACATTAACACCCCCCATATTCGGTGTCTTCAGCTCCACAGTGGAGCATTTACTACCAGCGTTCGCTCTGGGCGCCGGGGAGTGACGTCAGCAGCGTGATCACATGACCTGATCACGCTGCTGATGTCGCTCTGGCCCGGCGGTCAGAGCTTCAATTGTACTGGCGTCTGTATAGACGCCAGTACAATTGTTCCGTGGGAGCTGGCACGCGCACCTTCTCTGCGCCAGCTGTCAGCTTGACAGCTGACACAGAGAACCGCCGACTCTCAGGCCGGGTGACGGAAGAACGCAGCCGCAAGGGAGGACACTGCGGACCGCTGCATTAGGCGGCCTGACTGCGCCCCCTGCCGGCTGCGCCCGGGGCAACTGCCCCGGCTGCCCCCCCCTTGATACGCCCCTGTTAATGTGGGTGATGGACCATGAGATTATTCTTATTGAGATACTGTAGGATAGCATCTTTTAGAAACTCTCAAGGATTTTACGCACAGTAGAGGTTAAACATACAGGCAAATAAATTCCAGACTCCAGATTTCAGATTTTGCTGCCTTTTTGAATATTTGCTATGCGCCAGTCCTGTGGTACGGACCTTGTAATTATTAAATCTTTGAATATTAAAAAATAATGTACCCCCACATGCCAATCCTATTTCATTACTTATGCCTAGGTCACTATCTACACTATCTTCCCGTCCAGTACAGTAATTGCCCTCCCCCAGTCCCTAGTTGAAAAACTCCTACAACCATCTAGCCATTTTTCCCCCAGCACAGATGCACTCTCCACTCTGAGGTGCAGCCCATCCGCAGAATAGACCCTGTAGCCAACAGAAAAAGCAGTACATTTCTCCTGAAACTCAAAACTCTTCTGCCTACACCAATTCCTGAGCCACTTATTCACTTCCCTAATCTCCCGCTGCCTTTCTGGTGTGGCACATGGTATGTACAGTATCTTAGAAAGTACTACGGTAACTTGGAGGTCCTTGCTTAAATCTTACAACCTAATCTCCTGAAATAATTTTTAAGGCCCTTCGACCTTCCTCTAACCTTGCCATTGTTGCTGATGTCCGCTATGCCTGCTGGTTCTTAACTGGGGATGAGCGACTAGTGTAGTATTCGGACTTGCTGTACTCATTACGAGTACCTCCTAATACTCGGGTACTCGTAACGAGTAGCGAGTCCAATGTAAGTCTATGGGAAATGCGATTAATGGGCTTTGTGTGTGTGCTGGGCTGAGCGGGGACTGAGCAAAGACTGTGCCTGGCTCTGCGGGACTGTGCTGTCCTGTTCAGGACTGTGCTGCGCTGTGCAGGTTCTGTGTGGGGACTGTATCGAGCTGTGTGGGACTGTGCTGGGCTGTGCGGGGACTGTGCAGGGCTGTGTAGGACTGTGCGGGCCTGTGCTGGGATGTGCGGAGACTGTGCGAAAACTGTGCCGGACTGTGAGGGACTGTGCTGGCCTGTACGAATACTGTGCCGGGCTGTGCTGGACTGTGCTTGATTTTGCAGGTACTGTGCGGAGACTATGCTGGGCTGTGTGGGACTGTGCTGGGCTGTGCGGAACTATGCCGGGCTGTGCGGGACTGTGCTTGACTTTGCAGGTACTGTGCGGAGACTATGCTGGGCTGTGTGGGACTGTTCTGGGCTGTGCGGGACTGTGTCGGACTGTGCGGGACTGGGATGGGCTTTGCAGGTACTGTGCGGGACTGTGCTGGACTTTGCAGGTACTGTGCGGGGACTATGCCGGGCTGTGCGGGACTGTGCCGGGCTGTGCGGGACTGTGCCGGGCTGTGCGGGACTGGGCTGGGCTTTGCAGGTACTGTGCGGGACTGTGCTGGGCTGTGCAGGTACTATGCAGGGACTATGCCGGACTGTGCTGGGCTGTGCGGAACTGTGCCAGGCTGTGCGGGACTGTGCTGGGCTTTGCAGGTACTATGCGGGGACTATGCCGGGCTGTGTGGGACTGTGCTGGCCTGTGAGGGACTGTGCCGGGATGTGCGGGACTGTGCTGGGCTTTACAGGTACTGTGCGGGACTGTGCGGGGACTGTGCTGGGCTGTGCGGGGACTGTGCGGGCAGTGTCGAATATTGCGAGGCGAGTAGTGAAATACTCTCCAGGATTTGAGTACCGCGAGTAACGCATTACTTGCCGAGTACCGAATCCTAACGAGTATACTCGCTCATCCCTATTCTTTACCAGTTTGGCAATCCCTGCTTTTGTGACAGTTTGCCCTATCTGTTCCCTTAATAACTTAATCCCCCACTACCAGAACCTGCCTGGATTGCCCTGCTGTCCAGATCTTTTCAACATTTCTCCTCATATTCACGACTAATATGAAATGAATTTAATCCTACTATTATGTCCTTACAATGTGTTACATTAATTGTACTAAGATAACAAGATGGTTATACTTATGAGCATGACCAAAAATTAGGAAAAATGAAAATGAAGACTTTTGCCATGTGATATACATCTTTATGTTTTACGTAGATAATGAATGATGTTATCTCTTCTTGCCAGTAGCTTACATTCTTCTTCTTTCTTTGCAAGACTTTATCTTTATTTCTCAAAAGCATTCATTCTATAGTGTTTAAATCTCACAATACAACTTTCATATGAACAGCAGAATACCATTTAAACCAATAATTATATATTTTATTGAAACAAAAGACTTTGGCAAAAGACTATGAGCAGAAAGTGCATTTACCCTTTAAGGCCCCATTAGCATTTTATTTTCAGGACTATGTTAATGCATTCCATCGAGTTCATTAGGTACTGTATTGTATTATAAGCATATATGGAGAACTGGAGCTGGAAAATTGGTTTCAGTGACCTAACTGTGAACCCTCGAGCTGGGGATTCATTTAAACTATACGCAGAGAGCAAAAATACTCCAAAAAACAGCAACAACTAGCAAGGCAACTGCACCCTGACCTCATATTAATCAGCTTTTTAAGATGGGTAATTACAGAAGCTAATATACCTCCTTTATCTTAAAAATGAATATGGTGTAGAAGTCTTCAGAGCCAAAGAAAGTCATAAAAACTGAAACATATTTTTCATGCTCATTTTATATAGACACTAGAGTTGAGCGACTTTTGGTTTTTTAGGGTCGCGTTTCGTTTCGTGAAACCTGACTTTTCCAAAAGTCGGGTCGAGCAAGATCGTCCGATTATAGGGAAAAGTCGGGGTCATCCCGAAACACGAAACCCAATGTAAGTCAATGGGGAATAAAAGTCGGCAGTGAGAGGAGGACAGGAAACACACCTACAGTGCCCATTTGAATGCCAAAAGCATCAATTCTTCTTACTTAAGCTTGTCAACCTTAATTAACTTCATAATACAAGTTACGCACTGAAAAATGGGGGTTATTTGGCTAAAGTTGTGGGGGGGAGGGCTGGCTGCAGGTTTTCATGTGCCCTGGGCGAAAGAGCGCCCCTTTAACACATACCACAACTCATCATGCTCCGATACGGCAGAGAAATAGCGGTATAGTACAATGAAAAATACCTCACTTTTTACATCTCATGACGAGGCCCATCTATTTCTCCATACAGAATCATTGGTCCCATATAATGTTTGAAACAGTATATGATGAGCTCCACATAATGCTACAGTATATGTTGGTCCCCATGGATGAAGCTCCACTGTCTTATGGGCCCAAATAATGCTCCAAACATAATGGGCCCCATTTCTAATGCTCTAGTGTATAATGGGCCCTGTAAATGCTGCTCCAGTGTCTGATGTCCACCTTTGGAATGTTCCAGTGTATGGTGGGCCCCATCTATCATTCTCCAGAGTATAGTGCTCCCCAAAAATTGCTGTCCCAACATTGAAAACAATCAAATAAGTCTCCTCGCTAGGGAATCCCTGTACTTGTCTGGATTCCTCGTCGTCCCCATCTTCCATCTCACTCCACAGTATTTCAACTTTGCAAGTGCTGTGATCCTGAGCAAGCAGGGGGGGCCCACTCGTTGGCGACGGCACTGGCACAGGGCCCCTGATAGTACGGTGGTGTGTCTGATGGCGGGTGGGCCGAACCTGCACTTTCATCTGCAGCTTCCTCTTTGTCACCGTGTAAGATGGAACTGTATATGGGAAGGGTAACCTGAGTTTCATCAGGGTCAGATTCAGGTCGTGTAGCGTGCGAGGGGAATGTAGTGGTCTGGGTCAATGTACCAGCAGATTCATCGAGCAGTGGCTGGGCATCAGTGCACTTGTGTCACCCCCAGGAGTACGGTCGCCACAGTGGCATTACCTTCTTCCTAGGGAGTGTGATGTCATGCTTGGGAGCAACGAACGATCTCTCTAGCAGGTTAACTGATTGGGCGGCATTATTCCCACGAGTCATGACCCTCCAAACAGCGTTCATGAAGGCAAAGTGTTTGTTTTACGTGGGCAGTATGGTTGCAAAGCTGAACCTTAAAGGAATGTCCAGAAGGGCACCACCAGGAGTGGAGCCTACGGTTAAATTCGACTCCACCTGGGAAACCTCAACCATGCCAGCTACAGAACAGATGCACACATTGCAAGCTTAATTCCGTTAACGAACGAGACTCCGTCATGCCCCGCGGTCCGAGTCCAGCTTACTAGAGGGACACGTGAGGCTCTGGCACATGAGATTGGCCAATAACTGGTGTGTCATGCCCTTACATGTCCGTGGCTGCATGTGCGCTACACTGAAAAGGCCAGCGTTTGTCGCTTACAGGTGCAGATAACCCGCTGAACAACGTTAGTGATGGGGATCACTGATTACAATTATTACCCGCGAACAATGATTTCCCAGTAAGTGCAGGTCAACCGCAGTTCCGGAATTAGGCCTAACCGTCATTCCTGAAAAAATGAAAAATTTACGTGTGCAAACCACAGGTGCTGTAGCTTGCTTAACAGCTCGCCAGCCGTTCTCACGCCCAGTATGGATTACACGTGATTGCACAAAGGTGAGAAAGGGTACCATATCCCCAGATAACATGTATGGATAGAGTACACATTCAAAATATATGTCTATACATCAGGGGGCAGGCTCAGATGGTGTTAGGCCCAGTATGGATTGCACGTGATTGCACAAAGGTTAGAAAGGGTACCGTATCCCCAGATAACATGTATGGATAGCGTACACATTCAAAATATATGTCTATACATCAGGAGGCAGGCTCAGACGGTGTTAGGCCCAGTATGGATTGCACGTGATTGCACAAAGGTTAGAAAGGGTACCGTTTCCCCGGATAACATGTATGGATAGCGTACACATTCAAAATATATGTCTATACATCAGGAGGCAGGCTCAGACGGTGTTAGGCCCATTATGGATTGCACGTGATTGCACAAAGGTTAGAAAGGGTACCGTATCCCCAGATAACATGTATGGATAGCGTACACATTCAAAATATATGTCTATACATCAGGAGGCAGGCTCAGATGGTGTTAGGCCCAGTATGGATTGCACGTGATTGCACAAAGGTTAGAAAGGGTACCGTATCCCCAGATAACATGTATGGATAGCGTACACATTCAAAATATATGTCTATACATCAGGAGGCAGGCTCAGACGGTGTTAGGTCCAGTATGGATTGCACGTGATTGCACAAAGGTTAGAAAGGGTACCGTATCCCCAGATAACATGTATGGATAGCGTACACATTCAAAATATATGTCTATATATCAGGAGGCAGGCTCAGACGGTGTTAGGCGCAGTATGGATTGCATGTGATTGCACAAAGGTTAGAAAGGGTACCGTATCCCCAGATAACATGTATGGATAGCGTACACATTCAAAATATATGTCTATACATCAGGAGGCAGGCTCAGACGGTGTCAGCCACAGTATGGATTTGACGGCCCAGACTACACAGCGGAGGAGCAGGGAGAGGTAAAGATTGCAAATGCTGGGGCCCTGCCCAAGCAAGGGGGCCCACTCGTGGGCGTCGGTACTGGCACTGGGCCCCTCATAGTACGGCGGTGTGTCTGACGGCGGGTGTGCACCACCACCGTCAGAGACACTTGATTGCACTATGAAGGACCCTGTACCAGTGCCCACGCCCAAGAGTCGGCCTACCCACCTGTCCAGGGTAACGGCACTCGCACGGTGTCGTGCGCTAGGTGGTGTCCCCGGCCACGGGGGGGAGGCAGCACAGTTAGGGAGTTTTAGAAAGTGGCATATGTTGATGTTGGACATTCAGCTGATGCAAAAGGTGAAATAGGTCAAGTCCCAGGAAGAGGTGGATCAAAGCAAGCCATTTTTCTGTCACCCTATGTGTCATCAGGGGAAGGTGGGACAAAATCCTTGGAAACCCATGCGTGGTTCATTTTAATGAAGGTTAGATCATCCACATTTTGGGTTGACAGACGGGTCCTTTTTTCTGTCAGGATTGATCCAGCTGCACTGAAGACTCTTTCCGATAGCACACTTGCAGCTGGGCAAGCGAGCTCCTGTAAGGCATATTGTGCCAATTCAGGCCAGGTGTCCAGTTTAGCGGCCCAATAGTCAAAGGGGAATGACCTGTGTGGGAGAACATCGATATGGGAGGAAAAGTAGTTTGTAACCATAGTTGACAACTGCTGTCTCCTGTCACTTTCCATCGATGCCGTATTACCAGTTGTGTGAGCGGTACTTGAAAAATCAGTCCACAACATTGTCATGAAACCCCTGTCTCCAACGCCACTTCTGCTGTGTGCACCACGAACACCTCTGCCAAGCTGCCCCCGGCCCGTACGGCTCGTGTGAGAACCATCACCGCTGCTGTGTGCTGGGAATGCCTCAAGCAACCGATTTACCAGAGTTGTTTGTTTATTAGCCAATATTAGGTCAAGGTTCTCCTGTGGCATGATGTTTTGTAATTTGCCTTTATAGCGTGGATCCAGGATGCTGGCCAACCAGTAGTCGTCATCGTTCATCATTTTGGCAATGCGTGGGTCCCTTTTTAGGATCTGCAAGGCATAATCTGACATGTGGGCCAATGTTCCCGGTATCAATGATGCACTGCGAGTGCTGGTTGGAGGAGCACTTTCTGGCAAATCCACATCCCTCCAGTCACGCACAAACCCTGTACCAGACCTTGCCACGCCAACATTTTCACTTGCCCCACGAGATGCATCCTCCTCCCCTAAGTAATCATCCCCATCATCCTCCTCCTCCTCCTCTTCTTCCTCCACCTCGTCCAGGAGAGGTCCCTGAGCAGACAATGGCTGAATGTCATCTAGGATTCCCTCCTCCTCTTCCTCCTCATCAACATTGGCTGCAGACGCCTGCTCCTTAAGGTGCGTCAAAGTTTGCATGAGCAGACGCATAAGTGGGATGCTCATGCTTAGGATGGCGTCGTCTGCGCTTACCAGCCGTGTGCATTCCTCAAAACACTGAAGGACTTTACAGAGGTCTTTCAGCTTCGACCACTGCACACCTGTCAACTCCATGTCTGCTCTCAAAGTGCCTGGCCGTGTATCCTCCCACAAATGCATTATGGCCTGCCTCTGCTCGCACAGCCGCTCCACCATGTGCAGGGTGGAGTCCCACCTTGTTGCAATGTCGATAATGAGGCGGTGGTTGGGAAGGTGGAGCAATCGCTGCAGCTTCTGCATACGAACGGAGTGTACAGGCGACCGGTGGATGTGCGCGCACAGTCTTCGCACCTTCTGGAGCAGGGCTGTTAACTCTGGATAATTTTTGAGGAAGCACTGCACCACCAGGTTCAAGGTGTGAGCCAAGCAAGGTATATGGCTGAGTTTTGAATGGGCTATGGCTGCCACAAAATTACCGCCGTTATCACTAACTACCTTGCCTGCCTCAAGATGTACACTGCCCAGCCATGACTCAGTTTGTCGCTTCAAGTACTCGGCCAGCACCTCGGCGGTGTGTCTGTTGCCCAAACACATCATCTGCAACACAGCCTGCTGACGCTTTCCACTAGCTGCTCGATAGGGGGACACATCGTGTGCAACAGTGGCAGCTGCAGATGGAGTGCTCGTACGACTGCGCTCTGTGGACGAGCTTTCGCTTCTGGAGGAGGAGGAGGAGGAGGGTCGAACGCCTACAGCCAACTGTTTCCTATACCGTGGGCTAGGCAGCACTGTCCCACCACCGCTGTCCCCTGTGGACCCTGCATCCACCACATTAACCCAGTGCGCAGTGATGGACACGTAACGGCCCTGGCCATGCCGACTGGACCATGCATCAGTTGTGAGGTGCACCTTTCACCTCACTGACTGCTTGAGTGCATGGACAATGCGGTCTTTCACATGATGGTGGAGGGCTGGGATGGCTTTGCGAGAGAAGAAGTGGCGACTGGGTAGGTCATAGCGTGGTACTGCATAGGCCATGAGTTCGCGGAAAGCTGTGCTTTCCACCAACCGAAAGGGCATCATCTCAAATGAGATTAGTTTGGCAATGTGGGCGTTCAAACCCAGTGTACGCACATGAGAGACTGAGTACTTTCTTGACCTACTCATAGTGTCTGGGAGGGTGAGCTGGACTTGAGAGCTGCATATGGTGGAAGTAGCGGTGGACAGGGCGGACTGAGAGAGGGTTGATGATGGTGATGGAGTTGGTGTTCTTTCTGATGGCCTAGAATCAGTCTATCGTTGATATAACAGTGGGATTCCCTGACTGCTGTGGCCTTGCAACGACACCTCAACATTTGCTGCTGTGCTAACCGGTGGGCTTACAGTGGGGGAAACAATGTAGCGTTGCTGACTACCTTCGTTGTGATCAGTTGCACATGTTGCACTTGAGGTTTGGTGTTGTGTCCACGCTTGCAAGTGCATGCTGGTTAAATGTCTAAGCATGCAACTGGTATTCAAATTTTTCAGATTTTTCCCTCGGCTAAAGGTCTTTGCGCACTTCTTACAGATAACCTTGGCCTGATCATGAGGATTTTGGTCAAAAAAGTGCCACACTGCACTCTTCCTACTTTGGCAGACATTTTGCGGCCTAGCACGCTGTGATCTTTTGACCCTCTGGACAAGCTGTCCAGCAACTCTTTTGATGTTTGGAACCTGTCTTTGGAGTGCTCCGGGCCTGCCAGATAACAGCTGTTGCGATGTCGATGTCTGCTGTGGATGCTCCTCATCTGAGCTATTGGAAGCAGCACCCTCTTCCCCCAATGGATGCCAATCTGGGTCAACAACTGGGTCATCCATCACCTCCTCTTCTATGTCATGTGCACCTTCCTCTGTGTCACCGTGTATGGTGGTATAGTGTGCGGGAAGGGGCACCTGAGTCTCATCACTGGGTTTTGGCCGTTGCAGCTGAAAAGAGGAAATTGGAAAAAACAATTTTGGCTCATCTTTCATCGTTTTTAAGAAATCTCAAGATGGAAGAGGCCAGGAGCCATTTGGTGAGCTGCATTTCTTGCTACATGTTCACAGATTTACCAGTGGAAAAGCCAAATTTCACATGCCACAAATGCAAGCTTGTGTCCCTGCTGGAGGAAAAGTTGCAAAATCTCGAAGAGAGGTTAGCTACGTTGAAGATCATTAAGGAAGGTGAAGAGTTCTTGGACAGAGCAGAATTATCTCTTCATGTTACAGAAAGAGAAGAAATTCGAAGTGCACCTGAAGAAACAGAGGAATGGAGACATGTGACCCAGAGAAGCAGGAGGATCAGGAGGCAGTCAGCACCCATACTGCTCAGGAACCAGTACCAGGCTCTCACGCAGGAAAACGATGAAGAAATACATCAGGATAAGACTTTGCCAACAAACAGCAACCTTGTACGCCCTCAGAGTCCTCCTGGATGGAGAAAGAAAAATGTTGTGAAGAAGAAACGGAGAGTGGTGGTCATGGGGGATTCCCTGCTGAGAGGAACAGAGGCCGCTATCTGCAGACCAGATATAACTACAAGAGAAATGTGCTGTCTTCCAGGTGCAAAAATTAAAGATGTGTCTGACAGGATATCAGGACTCTTCAGACCTACAGATGACTACCCATTCCTGCTACTACATGTGGGGACAAATGACACCGCAAGAAACGACCTGGAAATCATCTGCAGAGACTTTGAAGACTTAGGCAAGAAAGTGAAAGAACTGGGAGCGCAGGTGGTCTTCTCTTCCATCCTCCCAGTGGATGGCCATGGAACAAGGAGGTGGAATAAGATTCTGCAGGTGAACAACTGGCTACGTCGATGGTGCCGTCAGCAACTATTTGGATTTCTGGATCACGGAGTGAACTACTTATACGATGGACTACTTGCTAGAGATGGGGTGCACCTTACGAAGACTGGAAAGCATGTATTTGGAAGTCGCCTTGCTACACTTGTAAGGAGAGCTTTAAACTAGAACAACATGGGAAGGGAAGCAAAAGACCAGAAAAAGCCATACACCTGACAAATGCTATTGAGAACTCTGCTATTAGAAGTGGAAAGGAAGAACAAAGACGAAAGAATCTAATTAATAAAAATATTGGAGAAAGAGAAACCAATCACAAACTAAAATGTTTCTATACTAATGCACAAAGCATGGGCAACAAACAAGGAGAATTGGAACTACTAACACAGGAACAGAAATATGATGTAATTGGAATCACTGAAACTTGGTGGGACAATACACATGATTGGAATACAAGACTAGAAGGATACAACTTATTTGCAAGAAACAGACTTGATAAACGAGGAGGGGGTGTCGCATTGTATGTTCGAAACGCGTATATCTGCACAGAGATTGAAGCTTCAGAGACTGGGAGTTCTGTGGAAACTGTTTGGGTAAGAATACAAGGACAGAACAATGGAAAGGACACCATTGTAGGCATTTACTACAGGCCGCCTGTGCAAGCCGAAGATATAGATGAACTCTTTATGCATCAGATGGCCAAGTTCTCCAAAAAATATGACATAGTTGTCATGGGAGATTTCAACTATCCAGACATTTGTTGGGAATCTCTCTCAGGCAAAACTAACAGGTCAAGGAAATTCTTATCCTCTCTTGCTGACAACTTTATCTTCCAAAAGGTAAGGGAGAAAACAAGGGGAACTGCTACTTTGGATCTAATCCTTATAAACAGGGAGGAAATGGTTGAGGAGGTAAAAGTGGCTGGGACCCTAGGAGGTAGCGACCATGCTATTTTAGAATTTTGGATTACTAGAGGTGGAAGACCTGTGAAGACTCAGACGTCAAGGTTAGATTTCAGAAAGGCAGATTTTAAGGGATTCGGAAAGAGAATTGGAGGGATCCAATGGCTGGATATCCTTAAAGACAAAAATGTCCAGGAAGGATGGGAAATCTTGAAAAATGAATTTCTCAAAGCACAGTTGTTAACAATTCCGAAAAGAGGGAAGAATAGGAAGCATTTAAGGAAACCAGGATGGATGAACACAGAACTTAAGCACATGCTAAAAAGGAAGAAAAAAATGTTTATAAAATGGAAAGAGGGAGGCATATCTAAAGAAGAATATAATGCTGTCTGCAGAACCTGCAGGGCACAAATCAGATTAGCTAAAGCTGAAAATGAACTGAGGCTTGCAAGAGATGTCAAAAGCAATAATAAAGGATTTTGGAAATATGTCAAAAGTAAAAGAAAAGTCAAAGATGCTATAGGATTTTTACAGGATGAAAATGATGAAATGGTAAGACAGGATGTTGAGAAGGCTGAACTTTTAAATTCCTATTTTGCATCTGTTTTCTCTCAGAAAGGAAATGCAACATCAACTGTTATTCACTGTCCTATTAAGGGAATAGAAGAATCCAGGATATCTATAAACAGAAAGATAGTGAGGAAACACTTAGCTAACCTAAATGAATTCAAGTCTCCAGGTCCAGATGAATTACACCCCAGAGTACTGAAGGAGATAGCAGAAGAAATTTTTGAACCCCTCTCCATAATCTTTGAAAATTCTTGGAGAACAGGAGAAGTGCCAGAAGACTGGAGAAGAGCAAATGTTGTTCCTATCTTCAAAAAGGGGAAGAAGGTGGACCCAGGCAACTATAGGCCGGTGAGTCTGACTTCTATATCAGGAAAGATCTTTGAACAAATTATTAAACAACATGTATGTCAATACCTGGATAAGAATGAAGTGATTAAACAGAGTCAGCATGGGTTTCTAACTAATAAGTCATGTCAGACTAACTTAATTTCCTTCTATGACGGTATCACTGATTGGGTGGATCAAGGAAATGCTGTAGATATAGTATATCTTGACTTCAGCAAAGCATTTGACAAAGTCTCTCATACAATCCTTATTGAAAAAATGACTAAGTATGGAATGGACAAGGCAACTGTTAGGTGGATTCATAACTGGCTTAGTGATCGGACCCAAAGAGTGGTCGTAAATGGCTGCACATCCAGTTGGAAGAATGTCTCAAGTGGGGTACCACAGGGCTCTGTCCTGGGCCCTGTATTGTTCAACATCTTTATCAATGATTTAGATGAAGGAATTGAGGGTAAACTGATTAAATTTGCTGATGACACAAAGCTAGGAGGGATAGCTAATACTAGAGAAGAGAGAGAGGATTCAAAAAGATTTAAATAAACTGGAGAAGTGGGCAGCAACTAACAGAATGGTTTTTAACAGGGAGAAATGCAAAGTACTACATCTGGGCAATAAAAATGAAAAAAGCATATATAGAATGGGAGGAATAGGGCTAAGTGACAGCACATGTGAAAAAGACTTGGGTATACTAATAGATCACAGACTGAATATGAGTCAACAGTGTGATGCAGCAGCAAAAAAGGCAAATGCAATTCTAGGATGTATTAACAGAAGCATACAGTCTAGATCACGTGAAGTCATTATTTCCCTCTACTCCTCTTTGGTCAGACCTCATCTGGAATATTGTGTCCAGTTTTGGGCACCACATTTTAAAAAAGACATCAACAAACTGGAGCAAGTTCAGAAAAGAGCGACCAGAATGGTGACCGGTCTGCAAACCCTGTCTTATGAGGAAAGGTTGCAGGATTTGGGAATGTTTAGTTTGCAAAAGAGAAGACTGAGAGGAGACTTAATAGCTGTCTACAAATATCTAAAGGGCTGTCACATTGTAGAAGGATCAACTTTATTCTCATTTGCACAAGGAAAGACTAGAAGCAATGGGATGAAACTGAATGGGAAGAGACACAGATTAGATATTAGAAAAAACTTTTTGACAGCTGGAGTGATCAATGAGTGGAACAGGCTGCCACGAGAAGTGGTGAGTTCTCATTCAATGGAAGTCTTCAAACAGAGGCTGGACAGACATCTGACTGGGATGATTTAGCGAATCCTGCTTTGAGCAGGGGGTTGGACCAGATGGCCCAGGAGGTCCCTTCCAACTCTACGATTCTATGATTCTATGATTCTATTCTATGATTCATCAGGGTCAGAATCTGGCTCTGTACACTGCGAGGACAATGTAGTGCTCTGAGTGAATGTACCAGCAGAATCATCCATCAGCGGCTGTGCATCAGTGCACTCCATGTCAGATTCATCTTCGCCTGGGTAATTCACCATTTGACTTGATAATCCAGGCATGGTATGTGAAAACAGCTCCATGGAGTAATCAGTAGTATGGCCTGCGTCATCCTTCAATCTTGGTTGGGGTGAAGGACACAAGGAAAGGTGTGGTTCATGAACATGAGCCTCCAATGACGACTCAGTGCTTTTACTTTTTACAACTGAAGAAGAGGAGGCGATAGAGCTGGAGGCTGAGTCAGCAATGTAAGGCTGGTTTCACATTAGCGCATTTTCAGCGCGCGCACGGCCGGGGGTAGCTCCGCCCCCGAGCCGGCTCTCTGCCCGGCGTGCCCGCCCCTTCCTTGTAGCGCCGCCTCCTAGCGGACAGCGGCGCCTGCGATCGGCGCACCCTATCTTTAGCATAGGGTGCGCCGATCGTGCGCAGGCCGTGCGCTAGTTGCGCTTTGACCTGCGCTGCGCACTTTTGACGGTGCGCCGTGCGCGCCAAAATCAAACTTTTCGGATTTTGGCGCGCACGGCGCACCGTCAAAAGTGCGCAGCGCAGGTCAAAGCGCAACTAGCGCACGGCCTGCGCACGATCGGCGCACCCTATGCTAAAGATAGGGTGCGCCGATCGCAGGCGCCGCTGTCCGCTAGGAGGCGGCGCTACAAGGAAGGGGCGGGCACGCCGGGCAGAGAGCCGGCTCGGGGGCGGAGCTACCCCCGGCCGTGCGCGCGCTGAAAATGCGCTAATGTGAAACCAGCCTAAGACAAAACATTTTCCTGATGCTCTGGCTTTAAAAGCGGTTTGCCAACTCCTAGAAAACTAAGCGTTCGAGGCCTTATGTAGCCAGACGATGACGCAGGCTCAACACCTCCTGCATTCGGTCCTATTTTGCTCTTGCCACTACCATCAGATCCACCACCAACACCATCATTACCAGCTGCCAACCCCCGCCCAAATCCACGGCCTCTTCCACCAGCCTTCCTCATTTTTGGTAGAAATGTAGACAAAATCCAACAAACTATATAGTAATGTAAAACAAGGTACAAGGTGTCTATAGGACAGGGAAGATTTTGAATTTCTGCAGACACTTGTGGACACTGGACACTTTTGGATTGTGTGAGGGCCACTGATATCTGAGCGCTATGTCACAGGCTCGATGGCACAGCTGTGACAAAAGTGACGAGAGGATAAGGGAGATTTTGAATTTCTGCACACACTTGTGGACACTGGACACTTTTGGATTGTGTGAGACCCAATGAATATCTGAGCGCTATGTGACAGGCTCGATGGCACAGCTGTGACCAAAGTGACTAGAGGATAAGGGAGATTTTGAATTTCTGCACACACTTGTGGACACTGGACACTTTTGGATTGTGTGAGGCCCAATGAATATCTGAGCGCTATGTGACAGGCTCGATGGCACAGCTATGCCTGAAAGGAATTGTCCCAAAGGGGATTACTTGTGGGATCTAACATAAAGGAACATGCAATCAATCATAATAATAGTGTCATGGCTGCTTCACTAACCAGTTGGTTACTCAGGACAACAATCTCCTCCCCACAAGCTAGTGAAGCAGCCATGACGTCACTTCCTGGAACACGGCTCTGTCACTCCAGCAGTAGTCCCGCCTACTCCCTACTTAAATCACAGTGATTCTAGTCTGAGTCACCTGCCACACCAGCGGTGGATGCCATGTTCACACAGGTCCTGCTGCCACCCATCAATGGTAAGCAAGCTGGCTTCATTAGTCTGCAAGAGTTCCATGAGTACTCTATCAGTTTTAACCCCTCAATGTCCCTACAGACAGACATTTGAAACTACAGCCAGCTGCTGTTCTTACAGCACGAAATTGGGGTTTTCTATGAGTCACAGGATTTAACAGTGAGTATAAGCTCATTAAGATATACCTGATAACCAGGATAGGGAGCCCCAGAGTCTATTATTATGATTGATTGCATTTTCCTTTATGTTAGATCCCACAAGTAATCCCCTTTGGGACAATTCCCTTCAGGCATAGCCATAGGATGTTTATGCCAACTTCTGGTCGGTGCAACCTTTGGAGCTTTTCAAAGTCACAGATCTAATAGTGAGTAAAATCAACATGATATACATTATAACGCCTAAGGTTATATGGATTCTAATGGTATACTGTGTCCATGTTAGATTCTGTATATGATCTCGTTTAGAATATTTCTCTACTACCCCTACTCTTTGAAATCTACAGGTTAGTTCCAGTATCGTCATACATTGTAATATTCCCACACAGCTGTAATGTTTGCTCACAGACACATATATTTTTTTTTGAACCAGGTTTATATACCAGTTCTTACATGGTGGATGGTATCACCTCCAATAGCACCTAATTTACTATTGGTCATACAATATAGTGAGTATATATATATATATATATATATATATTCTACAGTTATAGACAACATTAATTACTTCTTAACAGGATAATTTTATTGATTTAAATCTTGTCTCACCATAGATGTCCAGAAAATTATAGGGATAGGAGCAGTCTTGGTAGGTTTGATGTCTTTTCTTTTACTTTTATGTGTATTTCTGTTTCTTTTCCTTCCATGAGCCACATTTCCTATATACCTTGTTCCGTCCTCCCTACCACTTGTGCACATATCAATACTTGTTTCTTCTGTTATTGATATTTTCATGGATTGATTATCTGTAGTATCTGATTGTATATTGTATATACTTTTGTCGACTTTGCAGTTTACTGATGAAGGCTAGTTGATACAGCCGAAACGTCTATATTTGTGACTGCAAATGAAAATTCTTCATCTTTGCAACGAGTTGAGTGGCAAAATTTTTTTGATTATTTCTCTTAAAATTCACTCAGGGTGTGTGACTCACCCGTGTACTGCGGTAGCCAGGCCGCTCCCAGGATGTAGGGCATGGATAGCGGCATTATGGGGACCACTGCGGCGGGCGCTCCTCCTGGCGGTACCACAGGGTTAGCAACAGCACCTGCCGCTGCATCGCCGTTTGGCACGGACATCTTCTCCCCCCTAGTTAACGTTAGCCAGGGCCGGGGGTTGTATGAGCTCACCGGCGGCCGCTTCACAGGCCCGACGCTCCAGGCTGTAGGCCTCAGCTCCTCCTCCTCTTGCGCGCTGTCCTCTCTTCCCGCGCGATACTTCACTTCTTCGCGCTCTGCGGCAGGCTCCGCCCACGAAGGCCTGCCTCTTTCTTCCTGTGCGCGCCAAGCAGCGCGGCAATGGTGGCAACTGGCGCCAATTATACACAGTTCACAATCACAGTCTATGGCACACAGGAGCTGTAGGCTCTCTCGGGGACGCCTTCTCTAGTCCTGGCTCTCTATCCAAGCTGCTGTTGTGCCTCAAGTCTTAGATGGGAGTAGGGCATTTACAGCCTCCTACTCCTCTGGTATCTGCTGTAGGATCTTTTGTATCCATACAGCCGTGGAGACCAGGCTACAGTTCGTGCGCTCTCAGCTGAGGGAGCTCTCCTTCCTAGCTCAGCCTCCAGCTTCCTTCCTACATGTCTGCACACTTCACCCTCCGCAGACTATCTGACCATTCCTTCCTCTTGGCCCTCAGAGGGCACCCCTCCGCTTAATCCTGGTTCAGAGTTCCCCCTGCTGGCCTGGAGTGGAACTGTGTTGCATGTATGGATTGACTGCGAGAGAGACCCATCATTGCCTCCAAGCCTGGCATTACCCTCCCCTGGAGGAAGGCAAAGCCACTGTGGCGGCCATACTCCTGGGGGCGCCACACAAGAATGACAGTATTCTTGTCTATCAGTTATAGTCGGAAGTATGGTTAGTAGAGTAAGCCAAGCGGCGGACATACCTTTGGTGAAACCTTAGCAGCCGCACAGGGGTCCAAGAGGTAAAGGGATCCACTTCCAACTCCAAAGCATATGGAATTGTGCATTATAATCAGCTATTGGATTGTAAATAACTTATATATTGTTCTTACACAGGGGCCCTCTTTGGTCTATGACAACTCCCGAGTAGACTCCAAAATCCTGATGTTTGTGGGGATATGCTAGTGCCACCACTAGAATCCCAATGTGGGAGAAATATTTAGGCCTGAGGCTTGTTCCATTTTTGAGGATTGTGATGTGCTGGGAACTCTTGCAACCTTGGAGATCTGGAGCAATGGAACATTATAAAGATACAGTTGGTATACTTTTGTCCTTCCATATGGAATTATGTTATGATATGAGCGTAAATATTTTTATGGTTGTGACATGGGGCTCTAAAGTATACACTCTGTCAATTATAATTTAATAATCTAAGCAGAATATCTAGTTTGGTAACTACAGTAAAGAAGCAAATATAAGCAATTAGTTGGAGGGATTAGGCCATGGCCATCTTTATTAACCCCTTCATGACCCAGCCTATTTTGACCTTAATGACCTGACCACTTTTTGCAATTCTGACCAGTGTCCCCTTATGATGTAATTACTCAGGAATGCTTCAACTGATACTAGTGATTCTGAGATTGTTTTTTATGACATATTGGGCTTCATATTAGTGGTAAACTTAGGTCGATAATTTTTGCGTTTATTTGTGAAAAAAGCAGAAATTTGGCGACAATTTTGAAAATTTTGTAATTTTCAAATTTTTAAGTTTTATTCTGTTAAACCAGAGAGTTATGTCACACAAAATAGTTACTAAATAACATTTCCCACATGTCTACTTTGCATCAACACAATTTTGGAAGCAAAATTTTTTTTGTTAGGAAGTTATAAGGATTAAAAGTTAACCAGCGATTTCTCATTTTTACAACAAAATTTGCAAAACCATTTTTTTTAGTGACCACCTCACATTTGAAGTCAATTTGAGGGGTCTATATGTCAGAAAATACTCAAAAGTGACACCATTCTAAAAACTGAACCCCTCAAGATACTCAAAACTACAGTCAAGAAGATTATTAACCCTTCAGGTGCTTCACAGGAACTAAAGCAACATGGAAGGAAAAAATGGACATTTTAATTTTTCCAACAAAAACTTTGTTTTAGCTTGATTTTTTTCATTTTCACATGGGCAACAGGATAAAATGGATCCTAAAGTTTGTTGAGCAATTTCTCCTGAGTACACCGATAACTCATATGTGGTCATAAACCACTGTTTGGGCACATGGCAGGGCTCAGAAGGGAAGGAGCGCCATTTGACTTTTTGATTGGAAAATTAGCTCCAATCGTTAGAGGACACCATGTTGCATTTGGAGAGCCCCTGTGTACCTAAACAGTGAAAAACCCCCACAAGTGACACCATTTTGGAAATTAGACCCCTTAGGGAACTTATCTAGATGTGTAGTGAGCACTTTGAACCCCCAAGTGCTTCACAGAAGTTTAAAACGCAGAGCAGTGAAAATAAAAAAATCATTTTTTTAATCAAAAATTATTTTTTAGCCCGCTATTTTTTATTTTCACAATTCTAACAGGAGAAATTGGACTACAAAAGTTGTTGTGCAATTTGTCCTGAGTACACTGATACCCCATATGATGGGGGAACCACAGTTTGGGTGCATGTGAGAGCTCAGAAGGGAAGGAGAGCCATTTTGGAATGCAGACTTTGATGGAATGTTCTGCGGGCATCATGTTGCGTTTGCAGAACCCCTGATGTGCCTAAACAGTAGAAACCCCTCACAACTGACCCCATTTTGGAAACTAAACCCCTCAAGGAACTTATGTAGACGTGTAGTGAGCACTTTGAGCCCCCAAGTGCTTCACAGAAGTTTATAAACACAGAGCCATGAAAATAAAAAATCATTTATTTTTCCTGAAAAATAATTTTTCAGCCCACTATTTTTTATTTTCCCAAGGGTATCAGGATAAATTTGACCCCAAAAGTTGTCCTGAGTACGCTGGTACCCCATATGTGGGAGAAAACCACTGTTTGGGCGCACGGCAGGGCTCAGAAGGGAAGGAGCGCCATTTGACTTTTTGAATGGAAAATTAGCTCCAATCGTTAGCGGACATCATGTAGTGTTTGGAGAGCCCCTGTGTGCCTAAACTTTGGAGCTCCCCCACAAATGACCCCATTTTGGAAACTAGACCCCCTAAGGAACTTATCTAGATGCATAGTGAGCACTTTGAACCCCCCAGGTGCTTCACTAAAGTTTATAACGCCGAGCCGTGAAAATAAAAAATCATTTTTTCCTCAATAAATGATGTTTTAGCCCGCTATTTTTTATTTTCACAATGGTAACAGGAGAAATTGGACCCCAAAAGTTGTTGTCCAGTTTATCCTGAGTACGCTGGTACTCCATAAGTGGGGGGAAGCACTGTTTGGGCACACGTCGGGGCTTGGAAGGGAAGTAGTGATGTTTTGAAATGCCGACTTGATGGAATGGTCTGCGGGCGTCTTGTTACGTTTGCAGAGCCCCTGATGACCCTAAACAGTAGAAACCCCCCACAAGTGACCCCATTCTGGAACTAGACTCCCCAAGGAACTTATCTAGATGTATGGTGAGCACTTTGAACTCCCAAGTGCTTCACAGAAGTTTATAAAGCAGAGCCGTGAAAATAAAAAATCATTTTTTTTTCCTGAAAAATAATTTTTTTAGCCCCCCATTTTTTATTTTCCCAAGGGTAACAAGAGAAAATAAACCCCCAATGGTGTTGTGACATTTTTCCTGAGTACGCTGATACCCCATATGTGGGGGTAAACTACTGTTTAGGCACATGTCGGGGCTTGGAATGGATGGAGCACTGTTTATCTTTTTGAACGCAAAATTGGCTGGAATAAATGGTGACCCAATGTTGCGTTTGGAGACCCCATGATGTGCCTAAATAGTGTAAACCCCTCAATTCTAACTTCAACCCTAACCCCAACACACCCCTAACCCTAATCACAACCCTAAACTTAACCCTAACCACAATCCTAACCCCAACACATCCCTAACCCTTATTCTAACCCTAACCCTAATTCCAACCCTAACTCTAATTCTAACTATAACCCTAATGGAAAAATAAAAATATTTTCTTTATTTTTTTTTGTCCCTACCTATGGGGGTGATAAAGGGGGGGTTTATTTACTTTTATATTTTGATCACTGTGAGAGTTTATCACAGTGATCAAAATGAATGAATGAATCTGCTGGTCGGCAAAATCGACGGGCGCACTACGCATGCGCCTGCCATTTTGCAAGATGGCGGCGCCCATGAAGGATCCGGGAGGGACACCGAGACGGACATAGGAGGTACCGGGGGGTGAGGGGGGATCGGAAGGTAGGGGGAGGGGAGTAGATGGTGATGACGGCAGCAGATCGCCGCCATCAGTCGGTGGCGTGGGGACGATCGCCCCCGTCAGTCAGTGGAGGGGTCGGATCTCGGTCTCCAGCCATGGCAGATGCTTTTGCAGCATAGGCCATGGCTGGATTGTAATATTTCACCAAATTTCATTGGTGAAATATTACAAATCTCTTTGATTGGCTGTTTCACATTTACCAGCCAATCAGAGCGATCGTAGCCACAGGGGGTTTAAGCCACCCCCCCTGGGGTGAAGCACAAAGGGTCCTGTATGTGCAAGTCGGGTGACCTTTCAGTGACCCCGGTCACCGGACCCGCAGGGGGGCTGTCAATTCATGATGCCACATAGGCATCATGGGTCGGATTGGTACCGACTTTCATGCTGTCTACGTGGCGTCAAAGGTTGGGAAGGGGTTAAAGATCAAATTTAAATGGAATAACTAAGCCACAACCAATTTGTTATTGAACCTTTAAGAACCGCCATAAGATAAAATTTGTCCAGGCATAAATTTAGACCTGACCATCAATAAATTTATAAACATCCACTCACCATGATCAACTTATCTCTTCCTTCTACTAAAGATACTGTGAGAGCATAAAAGATAAACAGGGTGGGAAGGTAGGAAGCAGGACAGCAACAGCAGGTATTTATTGAAGCTACAACCCACAGCCTTCTTCCCCATAATTTACATATTTGATAGGTCACCTGAGAATGTTCTGCCCTATTAGGAGTTACTTCTGAACAGAAAGCTAACTTACCTTCCAGCAATGGCATTAGCAGTGACAGTTACTATCCAGAAACCATTCTGTCTTCACTTTAAGCTGGGAAATTGTCATATTTAGCAGGAAAAACTCACTAGAAACTACCGAAGGCTAAGAAACTTATAGTTGTTATCTTTTTGATGCTTATCATCTCATATGGATCCCTCCTAAATGTCTATGATTCATACTTATCATATCCACATAACACAGACCTATAACCGCTATGTGTAGAAACAGTTGGATTAAGTCAATACATGCATTGTGGAAAGTTAAAAAAAATGTTTGTCTGCAAACCTTATGTCACTGGTTTACCATGGCAGAGAGAAGCCAGAAGCCTAGAAGCAGTCATCCTTCACATCAAACAGTGTAAGTTTCTTTTAGCAGAGCAGTGGTTAATCTGCTCAGTTGAGAGCTTCTGGAAGCTTTCCTGCGTTTAAGTTCTCAGCTGTGCACTATTAGCCACTCCCATCTCCTATACAATCTAGGCCCTGGCTAGCACTCATTGTCAGAGCAGCTTAGGCTTTATGGCTGGAGGTTGTTGGTGGTTGTTATTGGAGAGGGCGTTTGGTGGATTTATTTGTGACTGTTGCTAGGTTTTGAGTGTGTGATAATTCCATTTTTTCTCCTACGTTAGTTTAACCCCATCCTCCACTCCCCAGTGTTTACCTCTGTGTTTATGTATGCATATTTGTATGATTAGTTTTTTTTTTATCCCTGTTCGTATTACCTTGTTAGCCTGGTTGGAGTATTACGGTGCACTACTACTCCTCTCTTCCCTGGCTGGGGAAAGAGATCAGACTGAGGGTGAATTCAGGAGCTAAGGCAAGGTACGTGGCCCTGGTGTCTTCACCATCAGAAGAAATACAGGGAACATGGCGAGCTAGGGCACCCTCACGTTATTAACAGGGAAGGAGCCCCTGGTCCAGGGACACAAGACAACAGAGTTGTGACAATTTCTGATGACACATTCAAATTAACCTATCAATGCTTTTGTATTCAGGACCAGATTATAGGAGGAACATAACGGGCATAGTGTATGTGCTCACATGGCCAATATTCATGGGTCTAAAACAGCCTTTATGTCACAACTATACTTCCATACAATAGACATACTTCATTTATTAGGTTACTTTTTCTACAGTTATTGGGATGCCATTAGGGCATTAAAATGAAGAAGAGGATTGTGGCTCAAAGCTGGTAATATAGGGATCCATTCCAGCTGTTCATCCCAACCTATATGTTATCACAGGGCTGTCACTCCACAGCAGGTCAGCATGTCAACATTCTTCTATGAGGGTGAGCATATGGACATAGTGAAGTGTGGTAAGGGTTGCCTCTGTCATTGGTGCCAAAAGCAGTTCTTTGTTCTTGTACTTCGCTCCCTTCCTCCCTTATCCTTCTTCATGTGAACTGTTCACACTTCATGTACTCTTCCATGTTTTTTCCTCCATTGTGCTCTCCTTCCCCTTCATGCACTGTACACTGCTCTCCTACTGGTATGTTTCCACTATTTCCTTTGCACCCATTTTGTGTGCTTTTGATTTACCTACAAGTGATTTTCTCTTCTTTATTCTCCATTTTGTGATCTGCTTTTCATTATTCTAAAAAAAAACAAAAGGTATGAGCTAAGATATAAACTGGTGTGTATGCAGCATGTAAGCGCTCGTTCACACTAGCCACTAAACAGAAAAAAACAAAGACAGAAGCATATTAATTAAATGCCCTGCAGTAAATAAACAGCATAGTGCATGAAAATAATATTTGGTACTTAGGACTGTTTCACACTTACGTTTTTCTCGGCCGTTGGCAGCTGCCAAAAAGGCGGAGAACGGATCCGTAGCCGTGGAAACACCAACGGGAGCCACCAGACCGTTGGTGCGCCGGCATCCGCCAATGTGGGAAAGTTAAAGGAACCGCGCAGAAAAAAATTAAAAATACCGCCAATGTAGCGGGATGAAGAGGCCAGGCTATCGCGGGAATCTCCAGGTATCGCGGGATGAATAGGCTGGCGCATCATGGGAATCCCCAGGTATCGCAGGATGAAGATGCCGGCGTATCGTGAGGAGAGAGAGAGATATATCATCCAGCCAGCAGCGAGACTGGATTCAGGGTTAAACATGTAGCAAATGTCAAAAATGCAGATCCGGACACCAAAAAACGTTGCATTGTCCGTTCGGTGATCTCAGCAGACGCCAAAATTTCCAAATATGGATGCAACGGATGATTGTCAGTCAAAATCCGCCGATAATGAAAGTCAATGGGGAAAAAACGGATCCGCCAAGAAAAATGGCGGATCCGTTTTTTTTTTGCAAATCGGCGGATTTTGACTGATGGTGACAAACAGATGTGTGAAACAGGCCTTAGATTACATGTTATTTGCTAAAAACAATGCAAAAGCCATCCTGCTTCGTCACGGTGACTGTAATTTGGACAGTCCGAACTTTAATATTAAAATCCTTACCGTTTGTCAAATGACATGTATGTAGATAAGGGCTGAAAGGGACTGCGCCCAACTAGTGGACAACCAGCCAAGGGGGACCACATCAATAATGTCCAGCTCAAAAGAAAGGCGGGCCACACCTTTATATGCACATGATGGAAACAAACAGTTTAGTGGCTAGTGTGAACGTGCGCTATGTTTCTGTCTTTGGCTTTTTCATTATTCTACAATACACAAAATCAAATAAAAAATATGCCTTTTGGAATGAAATGATAAAATATGAAATATCGCTTTTGTTCTGAAAGTTCCAAATAATCCAGTTTAAAACTGGTTAAATAACTGATGAATTTGCAATATAAGTTTAGAGGAAAAAATGTATTCTGTTTTCTACTGCATGAAAAAACAAGAACAAAGAATCTGATGAACATATTAACATTGACATTTTCTAAATTTAGACCAAGACATTGGAGCAGAATTTGTCCATGGTTTTCTACAGTATTCCACAGTATTTTTCAAGATTCAGTGGTACAATTAAACCATCTACATGAATCCCTAGTGATATTTCTTGTTATTTGTTATCCGCAATTGTTTTATACTTAAATTAACATTTATGAAATGTAGAGCAAAAAATTCTAATTGTGTAAATTGAACTTAAAGTTTTATCTGTTTAATCATTCTCTTGTATTTCACATATATGTGTTATATTCAGAATTCGTTGCAGTCTTTATTGAGCAGGCTGAAGTCGCACATGTAGGTTTTTTTGGGGGTAGTTTTTTTTTATATAGAAAAGCGAGAGTTGAATTAAAA
Source organism: Dendrobates tinctorius (assembly GCF_039654945.1). Taxonomy (NCBI): domain Eukaryota; kingdom Metazoa; phylum Chordata; class Amphibia; order Anura; family Dendrobatidae; genus Dendrobates; species Dendrobates tinctorius. The sequence continues at coordinate 23,036,122 of NW_027361711.1, read as the reverse complement.
AAATAAATATATCAGTCTTTTCTTCATACCATTCTTTCCATTTGGATCCACAACAAAAATCCTGAAGAAGCGCCATATACAGAGCATTTTGAGAATTTTCAAAGGAGCAATATGTTAGGGCTGGTGGAACGCACCAAATAATAAAGATGGTATAAGGTGCGTTTGCAGCCCGGAGTCCACCGTCCAGAGATGTTACCTGCTGCTTGGTAATGGCGGACACTAAATAGCGGTAACAAACACACTCGGTTAACCTCACCTGGTTAGGGATGAGCGAGTAGTGTAGTATTCGGACTCGCTGTACTCGTTACGAGTACCTCCTAATGCTCGGGTACTCGTAACAAGTAGCAAGTCCAATGTAAGTCTATGGGAAATGCGATTAATGGGCGGGGACTGTGCGAAGACTGGGACAGGCTATGCGGGACTGCGCTGGCCTGTGCCGGGGCTGTGCGGGACTGTGCTGGCCTGTGCGGGGACTGTGCCAGGCTGTGCGGACTGTGCTGGCCTGTGTGAAGACTGTGCCAGGCTGTGTGGGATTGTGCTGGCCTGTGCGAAGACTGTGCCATGCTGTGTGGGACTGTGCAGGGCTTTGCAGGTACTGTGTGGGACTGTGCTGGGCTGTGCGGGGACTGTGCGGGACCTTGTGCGGGGACTGTGCGGGCTCTGCCGAATATTGCGAGGCAAGTAGTAAAATACTCGCAAGGATTCGAGTACCGCGAGTACCGAATTACTCGCCGAGTACCAAATCCTAACGAGTATGCTTGCTCATCCCTACACCCGGTGTAAAGGGGGCGAACCCTGTTGCTTCACAGGGCCGCAGTACCGCAGGGTGAATGCTAGTGTTCTGGTCACAGAACCCTGCCCCAATGACACAAGGTCAGAGTCCCTCTAGACCCAGTAGCGCTTGGCGCCGCAACTGCAGAGCCAGACAAAGACTAACAAATAGAATAACTGCTCAGAGAGCGTACAGTGCCGCACTGGCGGACGCCACTAACCACCCTAAATTTAGGGTCAGGAAAGCGCACAATCTGCGCACAGCGCTGCTGTGATGGGCGCTGCAGTATGCACTGTAATATCGTGCTTTGTGATGGATGGCACAGCCTTTTGCTAATAGCTCAAACACCCAACTCATGCAACAACGCTAGGGAGGGGATCAATCACCAGTCACAAACACACATCCACACATACACGAATATAATTTTATAATAGCGCATGGCTGGGCGGCCATGCGAACCATTTATAGTTGCAGGCTTCCGAGACCTTCCCTGTGATCCAATCGGAGCAGCTACAGGACCTGAGCATGTGACCTCTGACCTCCAATGAGAGGTCGTCCCACAGGCATGCTCAGTGGACCAAAAGAGGGACTTAGTCCCAGGAGCTGCTCGCTCCTGGCTAGTGCAGGTTGCTATAGCTGAACCAGGTATGGCAGCAGCAGCAACAACCACCAACCTGACAGCACTAGCTTGAGCAAGATGCTGGGATTTATGTCTCTGCTGAGCAGGACTCTCTGTGGTTGGGACTGAATGGGAGACCGCAGAATGCAAGGCTTGGGATTCCTCCTGTGCAGAGGAGGAGACCCGACGCCTAACACAATAGGCACTAAAATCACCATTTTTTTCTGAAGCACATGAATGTTTAAAATTGTGTGTAATACTATTAACACAATGAACAGCAGGTACATGGAAAAATGTGCATCAGAAGTGAGACTTGAGCAGGATGGTCAAAAGAATCTAGTCACCCACATCATTGCTCTTATCAATTGGAGTAGACCAGATTGTGGAGATGTTCAGGACGGCTGAGATTAAATGTAAGTGTGAAAAGGGCTACCACCAAGAATTTCAGGGCCTCACACTGGCAAAATTTTTGTGCCCCTTGAGACTCCTCTCAGGCTCCACCCCAGCTCCGCCTCCACCCCTCAAACCTTCCACAGTCCCACCGCCCACTTTTGGAAAAATTCCCCTTCTGCACCACATCCTCACCAATGACACATTAAGAGTTGTTATCGAACACCACATCACATATATAGCCATCAGCTTTTGTTTTGGCCAAAATAATTTTTAAGCCACCACAATGATAAGGTAGACTCTTTTGGCTGGACTCTACACTATTAAACATTTATTAAAGTGTCCAATGCTCTTTTTAGATATATTAATTTTGTAATTATTTTTCAGTTTTTAAAATAAACAATAATATCACACACAAGGGACAAATACGTCACACCATGACCAGACCACATATTACCACAACATAGTGTCTGAATAATACCACATACAAGGAACAAATACCACCACATCATGACCAGATCACATATTACTACTACATAGTGACTGAATACTACAATAGTGATCATTAATAAAAAAACACAATACTAATATTATTATAAGTGCCATTATACACATGAACTCTACATATAGTATACAGTGTCAGTGTACAGGTATTACATTGATCATCAGTGACTTTATACACAATATCTCTGTATATAGTGTACAGGTAATACAGGGATCACCAGTTACATTATACACAAAAGTTCTGTATATATTGTTTAGTGTATAGGTAATATAGGGCTCACCAGTGACATTATACACAGGAGCTCTGTATATAGTGTATAGGTAATACAGTGACTCAAAAGTGACATTACACACAGGAGCTTTGTATATAGTACATGTATTGTATAGTGTACAGGTAATACAGAGATCACCAGTGACATTACATACAAGAGCACTGTGTGGAGTGTTTAGGTAATACAGTGATCACCAGTGACATTACACTGGAACTTTGTATATAAGGCGTATAGTGTACATGTACAGTGCCTTGCGAAAGTATTTGGCACCCAAACACTCGCGGACACGGTACTCGGGCAACCCCAATTGGAGCCAATGATGGCTCTATCAGATATGGGTGACATCTCCCCCAACACTGGTCCCCCATCCCCCAACCTCAACCCCTACCCTACCTCATATCGAAACCATAATAACTTATTAATATTACTTGCACTCCCTCATCTCAATCTTTTAATTGTGCCCTCTGGAATCCACGGTCTGCTTGTAACAAGCTTCCTTTCCTACACAACTACTTTCTGAACAACTCTCTTAATCTGTTGGCCCTCACTGAAACCTGGATTCAGGATTCTGACACTGCCTCTCCTGCTGCCATTTCCTATGGTGGCTTACAATTCTCCCACTCCCCGACACCCACAAACAGACATAGTGGTGGAGTCGGCATACTCCTGTCCCCACAATGCACTTTCCAGGTCATCCCCCCAGTTCCATCACTCGTATTCCCTTCTTTTGAGGTCCACACCATCAGGCTTTCGTCCCCTCTCCCTCAGGGTAGCGGTCATATACCAGCCTCCAAGCTCACCCACCCACTTCCTTGAGTTTTCAGCCTGGCTGCCGCACTTCATGTCCTCAGAACTTCCAACCCTTATCCTGGGAGACTTCAACATCCCAATTAACAGCCCTAATTCCACATCTGCATCCCAGCTTCTATCACTAACCACCTCTCTAGGCCTCTCACAGCTTTCAACCTCTGAGACACACAAGGACAGTAACACCCTTGATCTGGTCTTTGTCCGGCTCTGCTCAATCTCCCACCTAAATAACTCACCGCTTCCACTCTCTGACCACAACATTCTCTCCTTCACACTCACAAATCCTCGCCCACCCCAGCTCACTCCTACCTACCACACAGTCAGAAATCTACAAGCCATTAACCCTCAGACACTTTCAGACTCTCTACACACATCACTGTCCCCAATCTCCTCTTCTTCCTGTCCTATTCTAGCTGTTCATCAATGACACTCTTAGAAGCACCCTTGACCAAGTAGCTCCCCTCACCCTCAGAACCTCCAAGCACAGAGTAAAACAGCCTTGGCTCACATCGCAAACTAAACTTCTCCAGCGATGCTCTAGGAGTGCTGAACGCCTATGGAGAAAAACCCGCACACCAGAAGACTTCATCCACTTCAAATTTATGTTAAGAACCTATAACGCTGCCCTTCACCTCACCAAACGGACCTACTTCACCACCCTGATCTCCTCACTAGCCAACAACCCCAAGAAGCTTTTTGACACTTTTCACTCCCTCCTCAGGCCAAAAGCACAAGACCCTATCACAGACATTTGTGCTGATGACCTGGCCTCCCACTTTACAGAAAAAATAGATAATATCCATCAGGAAATCTGCTCCCAACCACCAAGTGCTGTGACTCCCATCCCTTCCTGCATCTCCCCTGGCTCATTTTCCACATTTGATCCCATCACAGAAGAAGTCTCCAGACTCCTCGCTTCTTCTCGTCTGACTACATGCACTACCGATCCCATTCCCTCACATCTCCTCCAGTCTCTCTCTCCAGTCGTCACAACCCACCTAACTATAATCTTTTATCTCTCCCTCTGCTCGGGCATTTTCCCATCCTCCTTCAAACACGCCATCATTACTCCATTACTAAAGAAACCCGCTCTCGACCCATCCTGCACAAACAAACAACTACAGACCAGTCTCCAATCTCCCCTTCATCTCTAAACTTTTGGAGCGCCTTGTCTACTCCCGCCTTACCCGTTACCTCTCCACTCACTCCCTTCTAGACCCTTCACAGTCCGGCTTCCGCCCCCTACATTCGACTGAAACTGCACTCATCAAAGTGACCAATGACTTTCTGACAGCAAAACGTAATGGTCACCACTCTCTGCTCATTCTTCTTGACCTATCTGCAGCCTTCGATACTGTTGACCACCATCTCCTACTCTCTAGGCTCCAGTCACTAGGCATTAAGGACACTGCTCTCTCCTGGTTCTCTTCCTATCTCTCTTACTGCTCCTTCAGTGTTACAGTCATGGCCAAAAGTATTGACATCCCTGCAATTCTGTCAGATAAGATTCAGTTTCTTCCTGAATATGATTGCAAACACAAATTCTTTGGTATTATTATCTTCATTTAATTTGTCTTAAATGAAAAAACACAAAAGAGAATGAAGCAAAAAGCAAAACATTGATCATTTCACACAAAACTCCAAAAATGGGCCGGACAAAAGTATTGGCACCCTCAGCCTAATACTTGGTTGCACAACCTTTAGCCAAAATAACTGCGACCAACCGCTTCCGGTAACCATCAATGAGTTTCTTACAATGCTCTGCTGGAATTTTAGACCATTCTTCTTTGGCAAACTACTCCAGGTCCCTGATATTTGAAGGGTGCCTTCTCCAAACTGCCATTTTTAGATCTCTCCACAGGTGTTCTATGGGATTCAGGTCTGGACTCATTGCTGGCCACCTTAGATGTCTCCAGTGCTTTCTCTCAAACCATTTTCTAGTGCTTTTTGAACTGTGTTTTGGGTCATTGTCCTGCTGGAAGACCCATGACCTCTGAGGGAAACCCAGCTTTCTCACACTGGGCCCTACATTATGCTGCAATATTTGTTGGTAGTCTTCAGACTTCATAATGCCATGCACACGGTCAAGCAGTCCAGTGCCAGAGGCAGCAAAGCAACCCCAAAACATCAGGGAACCTCCGCCATGTTTGACTGTAGGGACCGTGTACTTTTCTTTGAATGCCTCTTTTTCTCCTGTAAACTCTATGTTGATGCTTTTGCCCTAAAAGCTCTACTTTTGTCTCATCTGACCAGAGAATATTCTTCCAAAATGTTTTAGGCTTTTTCAGGTAAGTTTTAGCAAACTCCAGCCTGGCTTTTTTATGTCTCGGGGTAAGAAGTGGAGTCTTCCTGGGTCTCCTACCATACAGTCCCTTTTCATTCAGACGCCGACGGATTGTACGGGTTGACACCGTTGTACCCTCAGACTGCAGGGCAGCTTGAACTTGTTTGGATGTTAGTGGAGGTTCTTTATCCAACATCCGCACAATCTTGCGTTGAAATCTCTTGTCAATTTTTCTTTTCCGGCCACATCTAGGGAGGTTAGCCACAGTGCCATGGGCTTTAAACTTCTTGATGACACTGTGCACGGTAGACACAGGAACATTCAGGTCTTTGGAGATGGACTTGTAGCCTTGAAATTGCTCATGCTTCCTCACAATTTGGTTTCTCAAGTCCTCAGACAGTTCTTTGGTCTTCTTTCTTTTCTCCATGCTCAATGTGGTACACACAAGGACACAGGACAGAGGTTGAGTCAACTTTAATCCATGTTAACTGGCTGCAAGTGTGATTTAGTTATTGCCAACACCTGTTAGGTGCCACAGGTAAGTTACAGGTGCTGTTAATTACATAAATTAGAGAAGCATCACATGATTTTTCAAACAGTGCCAATACTTTTGTCCACCCTCTTTGTTATGTTTGGTGTGGAATTATATCCAATTTGGCTTTAGGACAATTCTTTTTGTGTTTTTTCATTTAAGACAAATTAAATGAAGATAATAATACCAAAGAATTTGTGTTTGCAATCATTTTCAGGAAGAAACTGAGTATTATCTGACAGAATTGCAGGGGTGTCAATACTTTTGGCCATGACTGTATGTTCTCTGGCTCCACTTCATCTCCTCTTCCTCTTGCTGTCGGGGTACCTCAGGGCTCAGTCCTTGGCCCCTTTCTCTTCTCTCTCTACACAGCCCCAATTGGACAGACCATCAGCAGATTTGACTTTCAGTACCATCTTTATGCTGATGACACACAACTATACACGTCATTCCCCGACCTTACGCCCTCTGTACTACAGAACGCCAGTGACTGTCTGTCCGCAGTCTCCAATATCATGTCCACTCTCTATCTAAAACTCAACCTCTCCAAAACTGAACTTCTTCTGCTCCCGCCGTCTACTAACCTCCCTAAATCTGACATTTCCCTCTCCATGTGTGGCACCACAATAACACCCCGGCAGCAGGCGCGCTGTCTTGGTGTTATGTTTGACACCAATCTCTCCTTCACATCCCATATACAATCTCTTGCCCACTCTTGCCGCTTACACCTAAAGAACATCTCTAGAATCCGCCCTTTTCTCACCATGGAAACGACAATGTAGCATTCATCCACTCCCGGCTGGATTACTGCAACGCTCTATTAATTGGCCTCCCCGTCACTCGACTATCCTCTCTCCAGTCCATACTTAATGCAGCAGCCAGGGTTGTCCATCTGGCTAATCGGTACTCAGACGTGTCCGCTCTTTGTGAGTCATTACACTGGCTGCCCATTCATTATAGGATCCAATTCAAATTACTTGTTCTCACCCACAAAGCTCGCTGCGCTCCGCAAACGACTTTCGACTAACCTCTGCACTAATCCGTACCTCCCACTCCCGACTCCAAGACTTCTCCCATGCTGCTCCTATCCTCTGGAATGCTCTACCCCAAGAAATTAGGACTAACCATGATTTGCACAGTTTTAGGTGCTCCCTCAAAACACATTTGTTCAGAGCGGCTTATCACGTTCACTAATCAAAGTCATTCTATGTGTAAGGGTGTGTGTGTAGCCCATTCACTATCTTCATTCATCTTTCACTCCCTCAAGATGGCTGGACCATCATTATAAATACACCATTGTAAATACACACCTGTACTCTGTATCTCCCCCACCTCATTGTAGATTGTAAGCTCTCACGAGCAGGATCATCTTATTTCGTCTTATTTTGCTTTATTGTATTGTTAATGTTGTTACTTATGACTTGTGTTTTGAAACTGTTAAACTGTTAAACTGTAAAGCGCTGCGGAATATGTTGGCGCTATATAAATAAAGATTACTATTATTATTATTGTTATATGGGGGGCAGTTTGCTGTTCTCAGAGAGGCCTATAAACTCTATTTTAAATGACGTCCTTATGCCTCAAGTAACAAAGAGCAACGAATGGGGATCACAATTTCTGTCTTCCTGCATGACGCCCAAGCTGGGGCATTTTCTTTCCCATTTAACTTTGGAAAGTTGCGGAATTTTTTCATATATACGACCACCCTGACCGCCTCTCTCTGGTCAAATCTACACTATGTCTGCTTTGGCAGGGAGACCAGCTAGGGGAGGAATATTGTTCTGACTTCCATAAGTTGTCTATGTGTAAGAGTACGAGCAGGAACTCGGGGTGCAGTGACGGGATGCAGGCAGAGCAAGGGTTAACAGGTTTATTTACAGGGGAATACTCCACAAAGGGAGGTAAAGGGTTAAACAGGGGAGACAAATAGTACAGCAAATCAAAGGCTATTCTTAAAGGTGAAGAACTACGGTTCAAAATAACAGTGGTCCAATGTCAGGAAGTCCTTAAAATGCAGCTCCTGATGCGAACTCAATAGCGCCAACAATGGCTGGTGTGGTGTCCTTTTCAAGGGGGTCCAGCAAGTAAACAATACCCCTTCTTCTGGTAAGAGTGGTCGGTCTCCGGTACCTTCCACTGTCCCTAGTCCATGTACTGTAGTGGCTGAACATGGTAAGGGCCACAGTCCTGTACGAGCCCAGAGTGGCTCTGCAAGTATACGAAGGCCAAGTCAAGTCACAAGTGTCTGGGGCCGAAATTTACTAGCACAGTCAGGGTGTAGGTTACGGTCACGCTACCGGTTTCTTTCAGGCGGTTCACACACGGTACTCACAATCCTGAAGTGTCTGGTTCCTGGCTTTATGTCAGTCACAGGGCACACACTGCCCGTCTCTCGCTCTCTGGACCCCGCAGTTTGTGTCAGGTGACAGCTGGTCTGTGTGGGGCTAGTGCTCCCGGACGGAGCACTTCTCTCTCTTGCTGCTGCAACACCCGGACGTGTGCTGCGCGCTATTGGCTCTGCGGCTGCGTACCCGATACCAGGTCCCATCGGGCGTGCTTGCGCACAACCCGCAGCTCTGACTGCGCCCGCTCTGACGTCTCTATGGTCCTGGAGGAGCTGACCTAGAAGTTGCGGCTCACATTCCCTATATCATGCAGCCTCTTCCTGTAGGTGGCGCCGGATTATCGCTTTTGATTCCTTGCTAGGCCTTCTTGGTGCCTGAATGGTGGCTCTCTGTACTCGGGTCCACTACCTTATACTCTGGCATGCTTCCCAGCACATGCTCTGCTCTGTCTTGTACCCAGGCATGCTTCCCAGTACGTGTCCTGAACCATCATGTACCCTGCATGCCCCCATGTACTCACTGTATGCATTTCCATACCCAGCGTGGCCCGAGTACACGCTTTACATATTCCTGTACCCTGCATGCCCCTGTCTTCACCCTGCTAAACATCGTCTCTTGTGCCTCCTCCAGGACCATAGAGACGTCAGAGCGGGCGCAGTCAGAGCTGCGGGTTGTGCGCAAGCACGCCCGATGGGACCTGGTATCGGGTACGCAGCCGCAGAGCCAATAGCGCGCAGCACACGTCCGCACCCTATGGGACCTTAGCGCTGGATGTGAAACCAGAAGTGAGGAAGTCGGGCGGCATGCACCAGCTGTGGAGGTACGTGGTGAGAGCGGCATAACAGTTCAGAATTTGACACTGGCTGTAGCAGCACAGAACACGCTAACCCTGTTGATCTAATGGGGGTGGATGATGAGACGTGGAGGAAGGCCTGATTTAAAACTATGCCCAATTTAAAGGAGTCAGTCTCCTAGACTTGTAATGCCCATACACTTATGTATGGGCTGGCAAACATTTTCCCTGGGGGTAGATATCAACATAGTGTGGCCTTTTTTTGGGGGGCTTCATAAACACCTTGCAAAACAGTAACGTGGTTTCATATACAGTTGCTGCTGGGAAGGTGCAAGTTTTTTGTAAAAATATGGCGGACGAATCGTTGGATGAAGTGATCTGGAAAAGGGGTATGGTGATGACAGGAATGTGAAAGTACATGATTAATAACAGCAGTGGCTATGGGAGCTATGACATCCAGATTACAGCCAACAATGATTCGTCATTTAGCCACCATCAATTACCAGAATCAGTTTCATGCCCGTCAGAAGATTGGTGTACCAGATGTTCGTGTGAGACTCGCCCTAAGAAATGCCAGTCACAAATATGTTGCCAAACACGGACATGTCTGCATAAAGAGCAAAGTGCAACATGTTCGTGAGATACTGAATTTTATAAAGCAAATCAGTGTTGGAGGAAAACCAAATAAACTGATGGATGCTCGTGAAAAACTAAGTTTAAAGAGGAGTGCACCGTCCGTAACTGTAAACACACCCATGGCAGAAGCTTCTTCATGTTCACCCATACATATTACCAATAATATACAAATGTCACAGTCTAAAATTAATTGTCCGAGTGTAACCAACATTGTTAAAGGAATGCCACACAACCTACATAACCCCGACCCTTTGAAAAACCTGATTTCCTGTTTGCAACATATGGACAATGATGGTATTGATGACGACTTATAAAATTTCTACATCCACACCAAGAAGAAGATCACAGCTGCAAAAAATGTTCAAAAAAGGCAGTGAATATCTGGAAAATCATTTTCTCTAGGGCAAAGTTTACCTCTTACTAAAGTGGTACCGAATGAGGTTACACAGCTCTCAGGTGGACTCAGCGTGAGATGCTTGAAAGATGATGTATTCTGATTTGTCCATGTCCACTTTTTGAAAGCGAGCAGAAAAGAAGGATGATTAGGTGGGAAGATGTGTGATTTTGGTCAGTAAGGAGGTGATGTCAGGTGCAGATAGGTAGATGTGCGTGTCATCATCATAGTGATCATATTGCAAACCGTGCTATTACATCATCTGGCCCAGTCCGAAGGTGTAGATGGAGAAGAGTAGGGGTCCTAGAACAGAGCCTTGGGGAACAACGAATGACAGGTGTCAAGGTGAGGAGGTGGTGTGGTAGAGGGAGACTAGCCGATGAATGTCCCCCTACCAGTCTTCTTGTTCTTTAAAGAATCTGACGCTAACCCCAAAAAGGACATTTGCACCATCGGCTATTGCCACATCAGCAAGGGTAGCAAAACTACCAGCCTTACCACCACCAGCATGATCAGGCACATAGCAGCAAAGTAACAGACTTTGTTGGTTGAACACCAGGCTCCATGAACAGTGTCTGTGAGTGACACCACTGCTGTTGTGCGTGCAAGCCAATCCCATGTCCACAGTGCATGCGAAGATGCCACGTTCCCTGCACCTGCCGTTGACTACAGTCAAATAGCACCATCATCAAGCACGTCCACATCCTTGTCCAAGTGCAGCCTTCAGTTGTCCATACCCCAGTCATTGTAGCGTAAGCAGAAAGACGCAGCCAACTCCCCACAGGCCACAGTACTAAATTAACAAATTTCTCGTCTGCTTGCGCTCAAAATGTTGCATTTTAGTCTCGTGGGAAATGGATGCTTTCTGTAACCTGATGGCGGTGACCGTAACAAGCTACTCTGTCCCCACCCGACACTATTTCTCCCTGTCTGCCGTCAGGACATTAGACAAGCAAGCACGTGTCCCACAACATTACCCAGGCCATCAACAATGCTGGTACAAAGAAAGTGCACCTAACTACGGACCCGTGGACAAGTGCTTGTGGGGAGGGACAATACATCTCGCTGACGGCACACTGGGTTTGCGTAGAAGAAGTCATGAGCCAGTCAGACATTGGGAGACCATGCCACAGATGTATGGAGGAGATTGGTTGTGGAAGGCTTTGTATGTCATATTTAGGGTTTTGAATTGTAGCATATGGGCAATAGGAAGGCAGTGAAGGGCACAGCAGAGAGGAGAAGCTGGGGAATAATGGAGGGACAGTTGAATTACTTTGGCAGCAGAGTTTTGGATAGATTTGAGTGGGGCAAGAGTGATAGAGGGAGGCTAGAGAGTATAAGGTTGCAATAGTCGAGGAGGGAGATCATGAGGGTGTGCAAAAACATTTTTGAATTGTCTTGGAATGTACGGATCAAGTAAATATTTTTGAGTTGTAATGGGCAGGAGGAGGCAAGGGCTTCGATCTTAGCTTGAAAGAGAGGGCAAAGTCCAGTATCACTCCAAGGGCACAAACATGCTGGAATATTTGTCTTGGCATTACACAAGCACATGTCCCACAACATTACTCTTGCCCTCCACAATGCTGTTAATTGGAAAGTCAATCAAGCCACAAACATGTGGACAAGTGATTGTGATCGGTCACAAGCTGGAAGCACTGCAGCACTGCCAAATGAAAACGGGAACAGGCTGTGCTGAAGCTAATATGCTTCTGTGAGAAACCCCAAAATGCTGAAGAGTTTTGGACAGCTCTGAAGAGCATGCACATTGGTGGCTGAGATGGCTGAATCCACAGCCAGGCATGGTTGTGTATGACAATGGCTGCAACCTGGTGGCTTCTCTGTGGCGAGGCGAGCTCACGCATGTGCCATGCCTGGCTCATGCGCTTAACCAAATTGGTCAGCGTTTTTGGAAAAGCGACACAGAGCTGACAAGGAAAAGTGCAACGCTCAAAATACCCATTTTAGAAAGTTAGCTACAGCTTCATCCGCAATTGCCGTGATTCAGCAGTGCTTGCAGCTTATGGCTCAACGACTGGTGTGTGATGCCCCCAGCCCTTGGAACTCTACACTGCAGATGTTGGAAAGGAATTGTGAGCAGAAGAGGGCAGTTGGTGAATAGTCTACCATCATCAACAAGTTTGTCGGTATTCAGTTCTGTCTTCACAAATAACATGTGAGGAGTGGACATGGACGTCTGACATATGTAACAGCCTTCAAAACTTTGACAAATCCACAAAGGGGGAGAGAGTCAATGACACCATAATTATCGTCTCCATCCTGCTTATCTGTGTTCTAATTTGAAGATTGAGAGTTATTATAGAGCAAAAACATATTTACAGTTTAACAGTTTCAAACACAACAGTCCTAAGTAACAACGATAACAATAATCCAATAATTAAACCAAAAAAAAACAATCCTGCTTGTGACAACTTACATTCTAAAATGAGGTGGGTGAGATAACAAATTCAGGGGTGTATTTGCAAGAAGGTATTTAAAGTGATGTTTGTACAATGATATTACTGAGTTTATTTCTAAGTGTTGGAGGCCTGAGGACAAGGAGGAAAGCATGGTCAGTCGTACTCTAGGCGAGGACGCGGAAGTATTGACTGTTAGCAGTCTTGCACACATGGTTGAGTTTATGTTATGCTGCATTTCCTGTCACCCTTGCGTTATCAAAATTTTGCGTGATGGGCAATACTGATTGATGACACTTCTAGATCCACACTATAAGGAGAACTTTACATCTATTATTCCAGAGGCAGACAGGTGTACTAAAATGTTGGAGGAACAGAGGGCCCTTCTTGCGGAATTATTAAAAAAATTCACATCTGAAAACGTTGGTAGCAAAGGTTAAAGTTTGTTGGCCAAGCAAGGAGCACAGGTGAGAGAGACACAACTCCAATTCAGCAAAGGCAGTGGAACACTAGCAAAGTTTGGGGTGAGTTTTCTCAGACCCTCCCATCTCCCTGTCCCTGAGGTGCAGGGGACTCTCACATGGAGTGCAAGTTTTTGAAAATGCTGAGGAAGTACTTTGCTGACTGTACAATTGTCCTCTGTCATCAGGGCTGCCACTAGGAATTTCAGGGCCCCATACTGGCAAAATTTTCAGGGCCCCCTTGAGACTCCGCCCAGGCTCCAACCCAGCCTCGCCCTCCACCCCTCAAACTGTCCACAGCCCCACCGCTCTCTCTTGTAAAAACTCCACTTCTCACCAATCACACATTAACAGTTCCCATCTCCAGATCACACACATAGCCAGCATCTCTTGTTATGGCCAAAAGATTTTTTAAATCTGCCACTACAAGGTAGACTCTTTTGGCTGGGCCCTACTCTACTCTAACCTATTAAACATTTGCTAAAATATCCAATACAATTTAGGTATATTTTTTATTTATTTTTCTATTTTTAAAATGACCAATAATATCACAACCAAAGGGGCAAATACCACCACACCATGCCCAGACACCATATTACCACCACATGGTGACCAATAATACCACATACAAGGAACAAATACAGCCATACCATGTCCAGACCACATATTACCACCAGTGACAGAATAATAGCACACACAAGGGACAAATACCACCGCACCATGATCAGACCACATATTACCAGCACATGGTGACTGGATACTACAATACTGATCATTAATACAAAAAACATATTACTATCACCATAAGTGGCATTATACACAGGAGATCTGTACTTAGTATGTAGTGTCTGTGTACAGGTAATACAGTGATCACCAGTGACATTATACACAGGAACTCTGTATATAGTGTCAGTGTACAGGTAATACAGTGATCACCAGTGACAGTATACACAGGAGCACTGTATATAGTGTCAGTGTACAGGTAATACAGTGATCACCAGTGACATTATGCACAGGACCTCTGTATATAGTGCCAGTGTACAGGTAATACAGTGATTACTGGTGACATTGTACAAAGGCACTCTGTATATAGTGTATAGTGTCATTGTACAGGTAACACACTGACTCACCAGTGACGTCTCTAGGTAAAGTCCTTCATCTTTGCTTTTCATCTTTCATCCAGCACAGATCGCCATCAGGTCTTCCAGCCAGGGCTCCTCTCTGCAGGAAATAACACAGTTATCTAGAGCTCCACTTGCAAAACACATTACTTAATTTTTTCCCAACTTCTACACTACACCAGATGAAGAAAAAAAGGTGACATAGTGTCACTCTGCACAGTAACAGAACCTCCCCCCATTTAAAACAGTATCCTCAAAAAAATCAAATAAATACATCACTTCTGTAATAATATCCCTTAATTAGCCCCTATGGTAATAATATCCCCCCATCCTGGCTCCAGCCATATTTTCTCTCATCCTGCCCTCATGAGTATCCATTCTGCCCCCACATGATCTCCAGATCCTGCCCCATCTGTCTACATTGTATCCATCCTGCCCCATGATCCTGCACCATGTGTCTCCCATTCTGCCCCTGTGTCTCACATTCTGCCCCCTCCTGTGTCTCACTGTCACATTCTTCCCCCTCCTGTGTCTCAATGTCACATTCTGCCCCCTCCTGTGTCTTACTGACACATTCTGCCCCCATGTCTTGCATTCTGCCCCATGTCTTGCATTCTGCCCTCATGTCCTGCATTCTGCCCTCATGTCTCGCATTCTGCCCCATGTCTCGCATTCTGCCCCTCCTGTGTCTCACTGTCACATTCAGCCCCCTCCTGTGTCTCACTGTCACATTCTGCCCCATGTCTCATTCTGCCCCCATGTCTCACATTCTGCCCCCTCCTGTGTCTCACTGTCACATTCTGCCCCCATGTCTCACATTCTGCCCCTCCTGTGTCTCAATGTCACTTTCTGCCCCCTCCTGTGTCTTACAGTCACATTCTGCCCAATGTCCTCATTCTGCCCCTTGTCTTGCATTCTGCCCCCATGGCCTGCATTCTGCCCTCATGTCTCACATTCTGCCCCCATGTCCATTCTGCCCCATGTCTCGCTTTCTTTCCCCTCCTGTGTTACTGTCACATTCAGCCCCTCCTGTGTCTGTCATATTCTGCCCCCATGTCTTGCATTCTGCCCCCATGTCTCACATTCTGCCCCCTCCTGTGTCTCACTGTCACATTCTGCCTCCATGTCTTGCATTCTGTCTCCAGTTCTTCCATTCTGCCCCCATGTATTGCATTCTGCCCCTATGTCTTGCATTCTGCCTCCATGTATTGCATTCTGCCCCATGTCTTGTATTCTGCCCCCACGTTCTGCATTCTGCTCCCATGTCCATTCTGCCCCATGTCTTACATTCTGCCCCATGTCCATTCTGCCCCAATGACTTGCATTCTGCCCCATGTCTTGCATTCTGCCCCCATGTCTGCATTCTGCCCCATCATGTCTGCATTCTGCACCCATGTCTGCATTCTGCCCCATGTCTTGCATTCTGCCCCCATGTCTTGCATCTGCCCCCATGTCTTGTATTCGGCCCCCATGTCTTGCATTCTGCCCCATCATGTCTGCATTCTGCCCCCATGTCTTGCATTCTGCCCCATCATGTCTGCATTCTGCCCCCATGTCTCGCATTCTGCCCCATGTCACGCATTCTGCCCCATGTCACGCATTCTGCCCCATGTCTGCATTCTGCCCCATGTCTGCATTCTGCCCCATGTCTCGCATTCTGCCCCATGTCTGCATTCTGCCTCCATGTCTCGCATTCTGCCCTCATGTCTTGCATTCTACCCCATGTCTTGCATTTCGCCCCCTGTCTCCATATTTACCCCTGTGTGTCTCCAATCCTGCCCCCTGTCTCCATATTTGCCCGTGTGTCTCCAATCCTGTGCCTTGTCTTTGTATTTGCCCCGTGTGTCTCCAATCCTGTGCCCTGTCTCCATATTTGCCCCGTGTGTCTCCAATCTTGCCCCGTCTCCATATTTGACCCGTGTGTCTCCAATCCTGCGCCCTGTCTCCATATTTGCCCCTGTGTGTCTCAAATCCTGCCCCCTGTCTCCATATTTGCCCCTATGATTCTCCAATCCTGCCCCATGTCTCCATTCTGCCAGGGATACATACTGCCCCTTTCAAAAATAAAATCTTTCTTCTTACCTGACCTCGCTCCTGCGCTGAAGATGGAGCTGCTGCTGTGTGAGCTGAAAGGACCTATGGTGACGTCATCGTCATGTGATCAGGGGGCGGAGCTGATCAAAGCTGAAGGCCTGTGATAATGATGACGTCACCACAGGTCCTTCAGCACTTCTCTATCTTTCGAATGTCAGGCGCTGTGGCGGCTCTGCTGATGTGTGCGCTGCAGGCCCGGCCACAGCGCACACTTGGTGCCCGACCGCAGCGCACACTTGCGGCCCGCCCGGCACCCCTATGATGCACAGCACTTGGGGCCCGATGACTGGCAGCACAGGAGCGGGGACCCTGATCTGCAGGCACCCTTCTGTACTGCTGATCACCGGGCCCCATACAGCAGTAAGGGCTGTCATGCCCTGATGGCGGCCCTGTCTGTCATTCCTCTGTCTCTGTGCCTTCTAATTATTGACTATCCACATTGAACTGGCTCTCTCTACTGTGCACGTGCACTGTACTCACAGTCAAGGAGCGCATGGCGCTTCGCTCTCTGGCGGTTACTGGCCAAACAGCGCCTTGGTAAATGGCAGTACTGCTTTTAGTGGAGGTAGACAATGGGAACTGTCCTTTGCAGTGCCACTGCTGTAAGGATAGAGCACGCTACTCAGTCTCCTATACACTGCTTGTCCAATCCAAAAATCTTTGATGTCTTCCCCGATTTATCTTAAGCTGGCCCCATGCCTCTAGGTCACCGGGTCTGTCTGCTGCATTTTGCCGCAGTGTCGCGCTTCGAGTGCACAGTGCACTGACCCCTTCACCTCCTCTTCAGCCTGCAGCTCAAAAAGGTAGCAAATCAGGCACAAGCTGGAAGCACTGCCTAATCAAAGCGAGAAAAGGCTGTGCTGAAGCTAATATGCTTCTGTGGAAAACACCACACTGCTGAAGAGTTGTGGACAGCTATAAAACAGCAGGCATATCGGTGGATGAGACCGATGAACCCACAGCCAGGCATGTTTGTTTGTGACAATAGGTGGAACCTGGGGGCTGCTCTTTGGCGAGACGAGCTCACACACGTGCCATGCCTGGCTCATGCGCTTAATCGAATTGGTCAACCTTGTTTGAAAAGTGACAGAGCTGGCAGATCTGCTGTTAAAAATACAACGCTCTAAATACCCATTTTAGAAAGTCAGCTACAGCTTCATCCGCCCTTGCCGTGATTCAGCAGCGTTTGCTGCTTCTGGCTCACCGACTGGTGTGTGATGCCCCCAGACCTTGGAAATCTACACTGCAGATATAGGAAAGGATTTCTGAGCAGAAGGGGGCAGTTGGTGACTATTCTACCAGCATCAACAAGGTTGTCGGTATTCAGTTCTGTCTTCACACATAACATCTGACGTGTGGACATGGATGTCTGACATGTGGACCATCCTCCAAAACTTTGAGGAATCCACCAAGAGGGTGAGCGTCAATGACACGATAATTAACATCTCCATCTGCTTATCTGTGTTCTAATTTGAATATTGAAAGTTATTACAGAGCGAAAACATATTTACAGTTTAACAGTTTAAAACACAATGGTCCTAAAAAACAGCGATAACAATAATCCAATAACTAAACCCAAATAAAACTACCCTGCTCATGACAGCTTACAATCTACATTGGGTAAATTATTGTTATCGTTGATACTTAAACAAAACAATCCTGCTCGTGACAACTTGCAATCTAAAATAAGGAGTGTTGCCTGTTCGCAGTCTTGGACGCATTGGGCTGACTTAATGTTGCGCTGCATTTCCTGTGACCCTCACATTCTAAAAATTTTCGGTGATGCTCATTACTGGTTGGTGACACTTCTAGACTCACGCTACAAGGAGAACTTTCAATCTCTTCTTTCAGAGGCAGAGGTGTACAAAAATGTTGCTGTACCAGAGGGCCCTTATAGCAGAATTACTTAAAAAATTCCCATATGAGAACGCTGGCAGCAGATGTCAGAGTTTGTTGTACAACCAAGGAGTCCAAGCGAGAGAGACAGAAGTACAATCCAGCTCAGGCAGGGGAACAGTGGCAAAGTTCTGGGACAGTTTTCTCAGACCCTCTCATTGTGCCAGCACAGAGGCAAGGGATGCTGGCACAAGAATTGCAATGTTTGGGAAGATGCTGAGGGAGTACCTTGCAGATTGATCAAACCTCCTCCTGGATACCTCTGTGCCTTTTAATTATTGGGTGTCCAAGCTGGACACTTGGCATGACTGGCTCTCTACACTTTGGAGGTCCTGGCCTGCCCTGCTCCTAGCGTTCTGTCAAAGCGGGTTTTTAATGCCACTGGTGGAATTATAACAGATAATCGCATCAGCCTGTCAACTGACAATGCTGACAGGGTAACTTTTATAAAAATGAACAAGGGCTGGTTTGGGCAAGACTTCTGTACACCAATGAATGAAAACAGTGAAACATAAGCTCAAATACATTGTCTTTTTTTGTGGAGGTGTATTCTCATGCTCCTCTTCACAACCACAAATGGGTATCCGCTTCCTGATATGACCTGTTTGGTGTTATCCTCCTCCTTATCCTCATTCTCATCATCCACAACCAGTAGAACACCAGGGTGAACGTATTCCATGATGCAAAAATCACTCAATTTTTGTGCAAGGGTGTTTTTGTGAAGCCCGTTACTAATTTGAAACCAAAACAAATGTTACTCCCCCAGGGGGGAACTGTCATAAAATGAGATGTACGTATATTCTTCTCATTTATTCTTACATTTTCCAGTTTTACTATCTCTGGACCATCCTCTTAGGACCTAGTATTCACCTGTACAATAGAAAATATTGAAATACTATTATGTTATATTTTAATTTATATCCTTGTCTCTGAGCTGTTGCTAAGGACAAACATATCTTGTTGGACACATTCTGGCTTCATATCTATGAACCTGTGTTTGTTATTTTCTTTCATAGGTGGATTCAAAATTTTTATTTATTTGTATGATTTCAGTTTGATTTATCATTATGCCTCCTCATTCTCCGCCACTAAATCACCAGGGTTAACATGTTCTGTGCTGCTACAGGCATTTCATTTTTTGGCAAGGATGTCTCTGATGCCCATAGTATATTTTGTAAAAATGTACCCCCATGGGGAAATGTTTGTCAGCCCAGGCACTGCTTGTATATAACAAGAGTGACAGACTGACCCAAAAAAGGGAATTTAGGCCTAAATGCCTCAATTTTAGCACACGGATGTATGAGGCGTGTCAGAGATAGACCCCACTGTAAAATGTGGCCTCTTTTTAAAAATAATGCAACATAGTGCTGTATATAACTTGAGTACCAGACAGGAAATCACTTCGGGTACCGACCTAAAATCCACAAATTTTTATCACACGGACATATGAGGCTTGTCACAGATATACCACACTGTAAAATATGTTTCTTTGTTTTTGGCAGATGCGAACGACTGCTGGATATAACAAGAGTGACAGACTGCCCAAAAAAAGGAATTTAGGCCTAAAATGCCTCAATTTTTGGCACACGGATGTATGAGGCATGTCAGAGATAGATCACACTGTAAAATGTGGCCTGTTTTTTAAAATAATGCAACATAGTGCTGTTTACAAGTACAGTTTCACCCAGGGCAAAAAAAGAAAACCACCGTAAACTGGCAAAACTTTGAGCACACACAGATACAGTATGAGCTGGCACGGAGATACTACTACGACAAATGTGTGCCCTGCATTTTTTTATTTTTGACCTAACTAGTGCTGTATATAAGTACAGTTTCACCAAGGAAAAAAAAGAAAAGTGCCGTAAACTGGCAAAACTTTGAGCACACACAGATATGAGCTGCACGGTGATACCACTACGACAAATGTGTGCCCTGTTTTTTTATTTTTGTGCTAACTAGTGCTGTATATAAGTACAGTTTCACCCAGGAAAAAAAAAAGAAAAGCTCCGTAAACTGGCAAAACTTTGAGCACACACAGATATGAGCTGCACGGAGATACCACACCAAAAATGTGTGACCTGCATTCCAATTACACCTGGGGCTAGCTATATACGGCTAATATATCCTAGAGGCAGCAGCAGCACCAGAACACAGGAAGGGAATGGACCCTCTTGATGTATGCAATGATCTATATACACACATACAGTGCCTGGAGGCCTTGCACTGATGTGTATAGCGCTATGTACACTACCCTGCCTACCTAACACTGGAACCTATGTACTCTGGAATTAGTCCTTAGAAGGACTGTTGCTTTAGGTGGATGAGAGTATTCAGGATGGTAGACCCCACACTAACCAATAAATCCTCAATTCTGACCCTATATTGGCAGCACCTCTCCCTACACTCTTTCATTCCGGAGCTGAATGCACCAAGCAGGACGGAGTCAGGTCTCTTATACCCCCTAATGATGCTATGTGGCCAGCCAATTACTGCACGACCACAACAAAAATGGCTGCGGAGTTTCATTGCCTGGCAGACAATCCCTGCAGCATTACTGGGTCTCTAAAGTCCACCACAATGCTGGGTGGAGACCTGAGTTCCCGCCAACTAATCCCGGAAATGCTCAGTGCTCAGCGAGCACCGAGTAGTGGCGAGCACTGAGTAGTGGCGAGCACGTTCGCTCATCACTAATGCTTAGACATGCACATAAAGACATTCTTATAGACACACTTATAGACACACACAGACACGCATGCAGTCATGCTCGCAGACACACACATATACTCAGACCCATACACAGGTATATACACATGAAGGCATATACACATTTGAAGACTTATATACAAAAATTCATATAAAATTCATATATACTATACAGACATATACATATACAGAAACATATATGTACAAACATATTTTTAGGGGAGTTTTTTTACCTTCCCTCAACTTGTCTCTGGCCCACATGCTCCCGATATAGAAGGGTTAATGTTTTTCCTCTCTGTTCTCAATTTAGTTGTATATTACCCAGCCTTATTGTGTCATAGTCAAGGATTTTATACTTCTCTTCTCATATGGAATGTTTTTAAGATTTTGAAAAAACTTATTATGGGTACATAGTAAATAAAGTCATCATGACCTGGGCAACAGACTAACAGGGGTGGGGGATACATGGGTTACATTGCCGTACGTGATGTAAGAGACAGCATTCTTGTGTGAATAAACAGAAATTGACTTGCTCACAAGAGTGCATTCTTTTTTCCGAGCGCTCATTATTTGAGGGCCTTATCTCTTAATTCAGCCTCATTGGTGATCCAGCATATCTGACTTTGGGTCAGAACAAAAACTGTTTCAACATGAGGCTGTGGTAACCAACCTATTCGGAAGCCATATGTGGGCGTTTCCTGAGAGATTGAAAATTCAAATTCCAGCCGTAGCAATGTAAGAAGCTTTTTTTTTATATTTTTGTTTTTGTTCTTCCAATCTCTCTTGATCTCTCCATATTTCTGGGTAAAGGCTGTTTTGTGATTGTATGTCCATATGAGAGTTGAAATATAGAGTAATAAGATAATAAGTAGAGATGGGCGAACCCAAACAGTAAAGTTCAGCGTCTGTACCCAAACACCTTCTGTTCGGCATGGACACAAAAAACAGACTTCACCAGGAACTCCATGTTACTGTTTGGGCTGGACCCCCAAACACCGGGTGTTTGTCACGCTGCCATGTGCATGACAGAACAGCAAAATCCGCTTCTGATGAGTATTAAAATCATCAGCGCTAGTCAGATAGCTGCGGTTCCCACGCTGTCAAAAGACAGCGTGAGAGCACAACAGCTGTGATCAGAGGTATAAAGTTTACGTCGGGTCACTGGTGTCAGCTGATGGGACTACTGCTCCCATCAGACAACACCTGCTGGAGCTAATAAAAGTGAGAGCAGGAGCGGCCGAAGGGAGTATTCAGAGCTGTAAATAAATAATTTTAAAAAATGGCATAGGTTTCCCCATATTTTTGATAACCAGCTAAGCAAAATTCATAGCTGGGCACAGCAGCCCTCAACTGTCAGCTTCAGTAAGGCTAATTATCAAGAATAGAGGGGTCAGCACACCTTATTTTTTAATTATTTAAATAAATAATTTAAAAAGAGGCGTGGTGTACCCCCTGATTTCTGACAACCAGCCTTGCTAAAGCAGACAGAGGTCAGATTATTCAGATCATTCAGTGATCTGCCCTTATAGTGAATATAGTGAACTACCTTGGTTTCATTACCCTGAGAAGGAGGATGAATTTCTTGCAGAAATAGATTAAGGGTATATTTCCACGTAGCGGATTACATCAGTATTAGCTGCGGCTTGACCGCTGCGTCCTGCCACAGCATTTAATCCGCAGCGTCTCCGCAAGATAAACCGACTCTATGGGTACCTTGCGCTGATTCTGGAAGTGTTCAATGAGCACAACCAGAATCACCGTGCGGACAGAAGGAGTGGGGCTTTGGGTGGAGCGGGGTTTCCGCTCCGTCCAAAGTGCTAGGAAGATGGTACGTGGAAACGTACCCTTAGGCCGGGGTCACACTAACCGACGCAAAATACGGTCAGTATTTTACATGCGTAATACGGATGAATGGCCCCTAAACAGTGCTCCATATGTCATCCGTAATCAAGGTGTGGTTGCGTATTTTGCGCATGTAAGCATCCGTATGTAATCCGTATGGCGACATTTTCTCGCGGGCTTGCAAAATGGACATATAATGGAGCCCTATGACAGGGTTTCTAACAGAAACCAAAGAATAGATATAGACACACAGAATGCATATATATATATATGTATTCTATATGTATATATCTATTCTTTCGTTTCTTTATTAAACCTGTCAGTGTGAGTTTACTGTATCGTGCACTGAATTGCCGGCTTTGCTAAAAGACACCTGGTGCGTATTTCTCGCAAGTCACATGTGTGGTCCGTGTGTAATCCGTATTTTTTGCGCACCCATAGACTTGCATTGGCGTACTATGGCCGTAGTACGCTGACAATCGCAGCATGCTGTGAATGGCACGGACCGTAGAATACGACCGAGAAATATACGGCTGGTGCGAGTGACCCCATAGAGAATCATTGGTCCGTGTCTAATGCGTGCTTTTAGCGCCTCTCACGCGGCCGTATTCCTCGCCAGTGTGACCCTGGCCTTACTCTGAGAACTGCTGCATTCTTTGTACTTCTGTGTACACACATGTATCTCTGCTGGTACCTTTTGAGAGGGGTGATGAAGCTGCGTACAAGTTTTTCTGTGCTGCAGTCAGTGTGCGCTGAGAGTTGTGTGCTTTTAAGGAGATAGTTCTGTTTAGAAGTTGAAAGAAAAATATTGCGCCTATTTTCAAAAAAAAAAAATTGGAAGTGATTGTTGGGTCAGAACAAAATAGATACAACACATATGCATGATGAGAAATGCTAATGTATTTTTTATTGTAATACATTAAATCTCCTACTGCTACTAAAATATTACCAACACTAAAATTGCTACAATATGTGAAATAGTAAGAATGGCCATAGTAAAGCGATAGCTATAACTTATAATAGTAACTTATTGAATAGTGCTCTGTACTTATTCAAAGGCATTTCTATTTCAACATTGTGTGGCGGAATATTTTCTGTTTGACAATGTTTTTTCCTTTTAAATAGCTGTTACAACCTAATGAGGTTTTTATTACAGTGCCTCTTATTTAATGCTATGGAAATGAGGCAATTGTTCTGCTTAAATACTTCCCCTTCTCTCTCAAATGCTCTTAGATTTTTAATTAATCAGCATGAAAATGCATAGCTTATAATCGGATAAACATAATCTCCTTCACAAACTATCAAAACAGAGCCCTCAGGTATAACTTCATTTGGCATAATTTATTGCAACACTTTAAATTACAGAATGCAATTTAGCTATCTTTGCTTTTAATATTGCTTCTCGCTGGGCTCCACTGTACAGCTAGTGCTTTTCTGAAAAAAAGAAAAAAAAAACAGTCGTACCAACTTTGTTCTTTGACTTTTCACAAATTTAAGCATGAAGCACTTTGCACCTTTTATTTTGTGCACTACCTGCTATAACATTATAATATATAATGCTAGTAGAAAATGAATCACATGTTAACTATGATAAAGCTATATATACAAAGCATAGAAGGCATCATGAGTAAGGATGAGTGATCCTGAACCTGGTACACAATCCCAAACATTGACTTTTAACAGGATGTCTGGTTTCCTGTTCGGGTTCAGAAGCCTAATAAAGTTTGTTGAAAGGCTCCAACGCAGCAAAACAACAAGCTTTTAGGTTGTGGGCACTTCCGGAGTCACTACAGCCATGATGTGATAGGCTGGTACAGCATGTTACTCAGCCTGTACAAATGCCGGTCACGAGTGCTGCCGTACTTTTGTGAGTAGTGTTTCTAAAAATGTTTCTACTATGCAGCTGTCTCTTTCTTATTTGTGGACCAAAAAATCTCTGCTTGTGCTTTACCAAAAAACTTCTGGAAGTACTGTGCCAAAAAGCCTCCTGCAAAACAGTTCTTAAAAACCTCTGCTTGTACTGTACCATAAAGTCTATGGGACTATTGTGCCAAAAAGCTTCTGGGAATAATGTGAAAAAAGCCTCTGCTTGAACTGTACCAAAAGCCTCTGTGAGTACTGTGCCAAAAACCTTTGCTTGTGCTGTACCAAAAAGCTCTGGGCAATAGAAAAAATTCCAGCGAGTTGCGAAGGTGGCTAAAAAATAACTTTTAATCCATTTGAATAAAAATGAACCAACATATGGTATCCAGCATTGCTACACACTAGCGGAGCACGAACAATCAATGTGTTTCGACTTTACGACTTATTAAGAATCTAACTTAGAACCATATGGTTGTCAGTTTTATAGTTCTTCCGGTGTGTTTCATTGGTCTATCATAGAACAAATTTACATATCTGTTAATTGTATTAACACCTTCACCCCCAAGGGTGGTTTTCACGTTCATGACCGGGCCAATTTTTACAATTCTGACCACTATCCCTTTATGAGGTCATAACTCTGGAACGCTTCCATGGATCCCGGTGATTCTGACATTGTTTTCTCGTGACATATTGTACTTCATGCTAGTGGTAAAATTTCATTCAAATAACTTGTGTTTATTTGTGAGAAAGACGGAAATTTGGCAAAAATTTTGAAAATTTCGCAATTTTCCAACTTTGAATTTTTATGCCCTTAAATCACAGAGATACAGCACAAAAAACTTGATAACTAACATTTCCCACATGTTTACTTTACATCAGCACAATTTTGGAACCAAAATTTTTTTTGTTAGGAAGTTATAAGGGTTAAAAGTTGACCAGCGATTTCTCATTTTTACAACACCATTTTATTTTTACGGACAACATCACATTTGAAGCCACTTTGCGGGGTCTATATGATAGAAAATACCCAAAAGTGACACCATTCTAAAAACTGCACCCCTTAAGGTGCTCAAAACCACATTCAAGAAGTTTATTAACCCTTTAGGTGCGTCACAGGAATTTTTTTGAATATTTAAAAAAAAATGAACATCTAACTTTTTTTCACAAAAAAAATACTTCAGGTTCAATTTTTTTTATTTTACCAAGGGTAAC
The DNA here is from genome assembly GCF_039654945.1 of Dendrobates tinctorius. Taxonomy (NCBI): domain Eukaryota; kingdom Metazoa; phylum Chordata; class Amphibia; order Anura; family Dendrobatidae; genus Dendrobates; species Dendrobates tinctorius. The sequence goes on along the minus strand of NW_027361711.1, from coordinate 23,010,165 downwards.
AGGAGAAATTGCACTGCAAAAGTTATTGTGCAATTTGTCCTGAGTATGCTGATACCTGATATGTGGGGGGGAACGACTGTTTTGGCGCATGGCAGAGCTCAGAATGGAAGGAGCGCCGTTTGACTTTTTCAATGCAAAATTGGCTGGAATTCAGATCAGACGCCATGTCACGTTTGGAGAGTCCCTGATGTACCTAAACAGTGGAAACCCCCTACAAGTGACCCCATTTTGGAAACTAGACCCCCCAAGGAACTTATCTAGATATGTGGTGAGAACTTTGAACCCCCAAGGGCTTTACAGAAGTTTATAACGTACAGCCGTACAATTAAAAAATCATATTTTTTCCACAAAAATGATCTTTTCACCCCAATTTTTATTTTCCTAAGGGTAACAGGACCCTAAACATTATTGTGCAATTTGTCCTGAGTACGCTGATACCCCCACATGTGGGGATAAACCACTATTTGGGCGCATGGCAGAGCTCGGAAGGGAAGCAGCGCCATTTGACGTTTTTGGCTGGAATTGAGATCGAACATCATGTCGCAATTGGAAAACCCCTGATGTACCACAACAGTGGAAACCCCCAACAAATGACACCATTTTGAAAACTAGACCCCCTAAGGAACTTATCTAGATGTGTGGTGAGAACTTTGAACCCAGAAGGGCTTCACAGAAGTTTATAACATACAGCCGTACAATTAAAAAAATCATATTTTTTCCACAAAAATGATCTTTTCACCCTCAATTCTTATTTTTCCAAGGGTAACAGGACCCTAAAAGTTATTGTGCAATTTGTCCTGAGTATGCTGATACCCCACATGTGGGGGTAAACCACTATTTGGGCGCATGGCAGAGCTCGGAAGGGAAGGAGCGCCATTTGACGTTTTTGGCTGAAATTGAGATCGGACACCATGTCGCGATTGGAAAACCCCTGATGTACCTAAACAGTGGAAACCCAGCACAAATGACACCATTTTGTAAACTAGACCCCCCAAGGAACTTATCTAGATGTGTGGTGAGCACTTTGAACCCCCCAGTGCTTCACAGAAGTTTATAACGCCCGGGCGTGAAAATAAAAAATTCGTATTTTTTCCACAAACATGATCTTTTAGTCACCATTTTTTTATTTTCCCAAGGGTACCAGGAGAAATTGGACCCCAAAAGTTGTTGTCCAATTTGTCCTGAGTATGCTGATACCCCATATGTGGGAGAAAACTACTGTATGGGCACACGTCGGGGCTCGGAAGGGAAGTAGTGACGTTTTGGAATGCTGACTTTGATGGAATGGTCTGCGGGTGTCATGTTGCCTTTGGAGAGCCCCTAATGTACCTAAACAGTGGAAACCCCCCACAAATGACCCCATTTTGAAAACTAGACCCCCTAAGGAACTTATCTAGATGTGAGGTGAGCACTTTGAACCCCCAAGGGCTTCACAGAAGTTTATAATGCCCGGGCATGAAAATAAAAAAATCGTATTTTTTCCACAAACATGATCAATTATTCCCCAATTTTTTCATTTTCCCAAGGGTAACAGGAGAAATTGGACCCCAAAAGTTGTTGTCCAATTTGTCATGAGTACGCTGACACCCCATATGTGGGAGAAAACTACTGTATCGACACACGTCGGGGCTCGGAAGGGAAGTAGTGACGTTTTGGAATGTAGACTTTGATTGAATGGTCTGCGGGTGTCATGTGCGTTTGGAGAGCCCCTGATCAGGGTGGATAAAAATCAATGTTTTTTTAAAAAAAATCAAAAAAATCGGATTTTTTTGATTTAAATCGGATTTTTTTTATTTAAATCGGATTTTTTTCAATAAACTGCTTTTTGAGGAAAATATTTTACCATCCAAAGGTTCTTCCATCATGAGATAAAGCTGAGTTGTTTAACTCAGTAGAATAAAGGCTGTATATGTGTAACATTCACAATGCCATGCTCTTCCAGAGGTTTCTGTAGGATTAGTGGGCAGTTTCTCTCCTATATTATCACAGACGCTCGCTTTACTTACGCAGTTCTCAAAACTGAATTTGACTCCGCAGAGGTCCCAGCCTCTTCTTCACGGCAAAAATGTTACAACATGAACAGAGTTGAGAAAAAGACCTTAATCCTATTGTTCTACAAACCTATAAATACAGAATCAACCCCTTCAGTGCCAAGTCCAAGAAGTTAGACAATATGTTTCTGATTGTTTGGAGTGGAATAGATCTGCACAACACAAGAAGAATGTGAATCTAAGTGTGAGGAGGAGGAAGGGCAAGCAGACAAGAAAATGAAAGTGAAACTTTGAGCACAATACTGCAGCATAGCCACAGACAGACAAGTCTGGATCTGTTTGTGTGTACGATCTGAGGTTTATTACATTCTTTCCTTATAATGGCAGCAGGCCGTAAAAGAGACCCAGTTTGGGAATATTTTAATGAAGCTCCTTCGCCTATCGGTAAGGCAGGCATGCGTGCAAAATGCAAACGATGCAACAAAGAGATGCAAGGCCTGGTGGCGCGAATGAGGCAACATCATGAGAAGTGCGGTGATGAAGATGACCAAAGAAACACTTCTGAACAGGCAGGATCTTCAGGTTGGTAAACATTTTTATTGAATCCTATTTCTAAAGACTGAACTGTCATGTGTGAGAAAAAATATATTTCTTATTATTACTGCATGTTACTGTCATTTGGTACAGTTATGAAGAAAAACAAATATTCCTTTTGGGGCAGGGGCAGTGATGTGTTGTGTACAATAAGCAAAAATTGTATAAACAATGAAATAACAGCATTGACTTTTTTTGTTTAGGGGAATTCATGGATTCTGGAAACTATCCACCTCCAAGATCACCATCATCCTGTTCTACAGTTTCAGAGTTATCCATCCAGGATAGTGCTTCATTAGCAGGAGCAGCATCATCATCAGACACCCACAGCCACATATCACCATCACCCAAAAGGAAGAAAAAACCTTTACCTCCTGGAACCACCATAGATAGGTTTGTGATAAGAACTAGCAGATTAGAAAAAGAGTTGATTAATGAAAAAATTGCCCAGTTTATTTATGCAACAAACTCTTCTTTCCGTCTGACTGAGAACCCACATTTCATTAATATGGTTCAGTCACTGAGACCAGGATACAGTCCACCCAGCAGAGCTGATGTTGCAGGGAAACTGCTGGATCAAGTGTATGACAGAGAAATGGAGCAATGTGAAACAGCTCTGGAGGGTAAAATTGTTAACCTAAGTATTGATGGGTGGAGTAATGTCCACAATGATCCTATTGTATGTGCTTGTATAACAACAGAAGAAGGTAAAGTCTTCCTTGCACAAACAACTGATACGTCAGGAAATGCACACACAGCAGAATACTTACAAGAAGTGGCAGTAAAAGCTATAACGACATGTGAACAAAAATTCAAATGTCTAGGACGCAGTTTGGTCACTGACAATGCTGCAAACGTATCCAAGATATCCAAGATGAGAAGAGATTTAGAAGAGCAGGGAGGGAATACAAAGCTGCTAATAACATATGGTTGCAGTGCTCATTTGATGCACCTCTTAGCCAAAGACTTAAGTGTTCCAGAAATAAAGGCTAATGTTGTTGAAATTGCTAAATACTTCCATAATAATCATTTTGCTGCAGCAGCTCTGAGAAGGATGGGTGGAACCAAGCTAACGCTCCCACAAGATGTTAGATGGAACTCTGTGGTGGACTGTTTTGAGCAGTATATCAAAAACTGGCCTATTCTGATGACACTTTGTGAAGAAAATCGAGATAAAATAGATGGCACTGTCACGGCCAAAATCCTCAACATTGGGCTTAAGAGAAATGTTGAACATATGCTGAGCATCCTGAAACCCATCTCTCAAGCTTTAAACAAAATACAGAAAAACAGCTGTTTTATTGCGGATGCTGTTGAAATTTGGAAGGAACTGAGTGAACACTTAAAAACAGAATTACACATGGACAGAATTAAATTACAAGCAGTAAACAAACAAATGGGACAAGCACTGACTCCAGCTCATTTTTTGGCAAATATTGTCAATATCCAATATCAGGATCAAAACCTAAGTGCTGAGGAAGAGGAGTTAGCTATGACATGGGTATCCAGCAATCATCCATCTTTAATGCCAACTATAATAAACTTCAGAGCTAAGGGGGAACCATTCAAGAAATATATGTTTGCTGAAGATATTTTAAGGAAGGTCACACCAGTAAACTGGTGGAAGTCACTTAAGCGCTTGGATTTAGAGACTGTTCAAGTAATGATTTCACTTTTAACAGCAGTAGCTTCTTCTGCAGGCGTTGAAAGAATATTCTCTTCCTTTGGACTCATTCATTCTAAATTGAGAAATCGGTTGGGACCCAATAAAGCAGGAAAGCTTGTTTTTCTTTTCCAGATTATGAATAGGAACGAAGAAGAAGATGATGATGAAGATGACGACAAGTGAGCTACAGAGGACAGCAGGGACAGTAGTATTTAAGTTTTTCATGTGTCGGCTGGGCTGACAGTCTAAGTTTCTTAAAATATATACAGTGCCTACAAGTAGTATTCAACCCCCTGCAGATTTAGCAGGTTTACACATTCGGAATTAACTTGGCATTGTGACATTTGGACTGTAGATCAGCCTGGAAGTGTGAAATGCACTGCAGCAAAAAAGAATGTTATTTCTTTGTTTAATTTTTTTTTAAATTGTGAAAAGTTTATTCAGAGGGTCATTTATTATTCAACCCCTCAAACCACCAGAATTCTGTTTGGTTCCCCTAAAGTATTAAGAAGTATTTCAGGCACAAAGAACAATGAGCTTCACATGTTTGGATTAGTTATCTCTTTTTCCAGCCTTTTCTGACTATTTAAGACCCTCCCCAAACTTGTGAACAGCACTCATACATGGTCAATATGGGAAAGACAAAGGAGCATTCCAAGGCCATCAGAGACAAGATCGTGGAGGGTCACAAGGCTGGCAAGGGGTACAAAACCCTTTCCAAGGAGTTGGGCCTACCTGTCTCCACTGTTGGGAGCATCATCCGGAAGTGGAAGGCTTATGGAACTACTGTTAGCCTTCCACGGCCTGGACAGCCTTTGAAAGTTTCCTCCCGTGCCGAGGCCAGGCTTGTCCGAAGAGTCAAGGCTAACCCAAGGACAACAAGGAAGGAGCTCCGGGAAGATCTCATGGCAGTGGGGACATTGGTTTCAGTCAATACCATAATTAAAGTACTCCACCACAATGGTCTCCATTCCAGACGAGCCCGTAAGGTACCTTTACTTTCAAAGTGTCATGTCAAGGCTCGTCTACAGTTTGCTCATGATCACTTGGAGGACTCTGAGACAGACTGGTTCAAGGTTCTCTGGTCTGATGAGACCAAGATCGAGATCTTTGGTGCCAACCACACACGTGACGTTTGGAGACTGGATGGCACTGCATACGACCCCAAGAATACCATCCCTACAGTCAAGCATGGTGGTGGCAGCATCATGCTGTGGGGCTGTTTCTCAGCCAAGGGGCCTGGCCATCTGGTCCGCATCCATGGGAAGATGGATAGCACGGCCTACCTGGAGATTTTGGCCAAGAACCTCAGCTCCTCCATCAAGGATCTTAAGATGGGTCGTCATTTCATCTTCCAACAAGACAACGACCCAAAGCACACAGCCAAAAAAACCAAGGCCTGGTTCAAGAGGGAAAAAATCAAGGTGTTGGAGTGGCCTAGTCAGTCTCCTGACCTTAACCCAATTGAAAACTTGTGGAAGGAGCTCAAGATTAAAGTCCACATGAGACACCCAAAGAACCTAGATAACTTGGAGAAGATCTGCATGGAGGAGTGGGCCAAGATAACTCCAGAGACCTGTGCCGGCCTGATCAGGTCTTATAAAAGATGATTATTAGCTGTAATTGCAAACAAGGGTTATTCCACAAAATATTAAACCTAGGGGTTGAATAATAATTGACCCACACTTTTATGTTTAAAATTTATTAAAATTTAACTGAGCAACATAACTTTTTGGTTTGTAAGATTTATGCATCTGTTAATAAATCCTGCTCTTGTGTGAAGTTTGAAGGCTGTAACTTATTTGCATCTTATCAAACCTGCTAAATCTGCAGGGGGTTGAATACTACTTGTAGGCACTTGTATATATTTTGTTTAGCCAAATTAGTTAACAAACATGGATGTTTGTTTAAGCAAATAACTTATGCTGTAATGTTGTTATTGTTTCAGTTGAATAAATCTATTTAAATTGTTATTAAGGTCAGGATTATTTTTCTCCTTCCTAAGTACAACAGAACAGTGGTGTCCAAATATGAATGATTAACCCATTAAACTGGGGAGAAAAAAATAATATAAAAAGTGATTCTAAAAATCTTCATCTACTTGCATGTTAAAGTAGCAAGAACTAGTTTAGGTAGAAACTTTGATTTAAATCACTGATTTAAATCAAGCCTTACTGACTAGTGATTTAAATCGTGATTTAAATCGTGATTTAAATCAGTTAGATTTAAATCAAATCCACCCTGCCCCTGATGTACCTAAACTATTGAAACTCCCCACAAGTGACCCCATTTTGGACACTAGACCCCCCACGGAACTTATCTAGATGTGTGGTGAGCACTTTGAACCCCCAAGTCCTTCACAGAAGTTTATAACGCTCGGACGTGAAAATAAAAAAAACATTTTTTTCCACAAAAATGATATTTTTGCCCCCAATTTTTTATTTTCCTAAGGGTAACAGGAGAAATTGGACCCCAAAAATTGTTTTGCAATTTTTCCTGAGTAGGCTGATACCCTACATGTGGGGGTAAAACACTGTTTGGGTGCATGGCAGAGCTTGGAAGGGAAGGAGCACCATTTGATTTTTTCAACTCAGAATTGGCTGGAATTGAGATCAGATGCCATGTTGCATTTGGAGAGCCCCTGATGTGCCCAAACAGTGGAAAGCCCCAATTCTAACTCCAACCCGAATCCCAACACACCCCTAACCCTAATCTCAGCCCTAACCCTAACCCTAACCCTAGCCCTAGCCCTAACCCTAACCCTAACCCTGGACCTAACCCTATCCCTAACCCTAATGCAAAAATGGAAATAAATACATTTTTTTTATTTTATTATTTTTCCCTAACTAAGGGGGTGATAACGGGTGTTTGATTTACTATTTATGGCGGTTTTTATGTTGGCAGCTGTCGCACGCTAAAAGACGCTTTTTATTGTAAAAATAGTTTTTGCATCACCACATATTGAGAGCTATAATTTTTCCGTATTTTGACCCACCGAGTCATGTGAGGTCTTATTATTTGCGGGACGAGTTGACGTTTTTATTGGTATCATTTTCGGGCATGTGACATTTTTTGATCGCTTTTTATTCCGATTTTTGGGATGCAGAATGAACAAAAACCAGAGTTTCATGAATTTCTTTTGGGGGGTGCGTTTACACCGTTCCGCGTGCGGTAAAATTGATAAAGCGGTTTTATTCTTCGGGTCAGTATGGTTACAGCGATACCTCATTTAGGTCGTTTTTTATGTTTTGTCGGTTTTATGCAATGAAAACTATTTTATATAAAAAATAATTATTTTTGCATCGCTTTATTCAGCGAGCTATAACTTTTTTTTTATTTTTTCGCTGATGATGCTGTATCATGGCTCGTTTTTTGCGGGACAAGATGACGTTTTCAGCGGTACCATGGATATTTATATGCATCTTTTTGATCGCGCGTTATTGCACTTTATGTTCGGCAGTATGATAATAAATCATTATTTTTTGCTTTGTTTTTTATTTTTATTTTTTAAGGGGTTCGCAAAAGGGGTTAACTAATGGGACAGTTTTATAGGGCGGGTCGTTACGAACGCGGCGATACCTAATATGTGTATTTTTATTGTTTTTTTTTTATTTCCAAAAAATGGATTTATTGGGGGAATATTTTTATTTTTTTTTCTAATTTATTTGGCGATTTTTTTTTAATTATTTTAACACTTTTTTTATTCTTTTTTTAACTTTATTACATAGTCCCAGGTGGGACATCACTGTCCTGTGACAGATCACTGATCTGTCACATCACAGATCACTGTGACAGATCAGCGATCTGTCACAGGCAGTGCAGAAGGCTTCCTCATGCCTGCGCTTTGCAGGCACTGAGGAATCCAGCTTCCTGCAGGCCCCCGAAGGCCCCCGTCGCCATCTTGGATTCGGGGGCCTGCAGGATAGGAGCCCCCCGCAGCAGCGCTGCACATTGCGCTGCCGTGGGGGGCTCAGGGAAGCAGGGAGGGAGCCCCTCCCTGCCGATGCTTCCCTTTAACCCCCTGTACACCGCAATCATGTTTGATCGCGGTGTGCAAGGGGTTAACGTGTCAGGGGCGGTCCGTGACCGCCCCTGACACATTTTTCCGGGTGTCAGCTGTGATAATCAGCTGACACCCGGCCGCGATCAGCGGCGCTCACCATGTGGGCGCCGCTGATCGCGGTAGACTTACTATCCCGTCCATGGGCATAGGGGCCTGGGTCCCATGGACGGGATAGTACGTCGGAGGTCAGGAAGGAGTTAATTAAGGTAGATTATACAGACATGTGTGAAAATTAAGAAAAAGAAAATACAAAAAAAGTGTATATAAAAGCAATCACCATTAAACAAATGGAATAAATGGGAAATTTATGGGAAACACTGTGCAACAAATTGTAGGGAAGTTCTTTCCCCTGAGAAAATTTTATTGTATGTTCTAGATTTTGATATGCTGAACATGAATATGTGCTCCAAAAGTCTGTATCATGTAAGGTTTTTAACCCATTCATGATCGGAGCTTTTTTCAAATTTTTGTTTTTGTTTTTCGCTCCCCTTCTTTCCAGAGCCAAAACTTTTCAACTTTTCCATCAATATGGCTATGTGAGGGCTTATTTTTTGTGGGACGAGTTGTACATTTGAATTACACCATTGGTTTTACCATGTCATGTACTTGTAAATGGGAAAAAAAATTCCAACTGCGATGAAATTGCAAAAAAAAGTGCAATCCAACACTTGTTTTTTGTTTGACTTTTTTGCTAGGTTCAATAAATGTTAAAACTGACCTGCCATTATGATTCTCCAGGTCATTACGAGTTCATAGTCACCAAACATGTCTAGGTTTTTTTTATGTAAGTGGTGAAAAAAAATCCAACATTTGCTAAAAAAATAATAAATTGCACAATTTTCCGAGACCCCAAGTGCCTCCATTTTTTCGTGATCTTGGGTTGGGTGCATGCTTTTTTTTTGCGTGCCGAGCTGACATCTTTAATGATACCACTTTTGTGCAGATACGTTCTTTTGATTGCCCGTTATTGTATTTTAATGCAATGTCGTGGCGACCCAAAAAACGTAATTCTGGCATTTTGATTTTTTTATTGCTACACCATTTAGCGATCAGGTTAATTCTTTTTTTTTATATAGATTGGGTGATTCTGAACTCAGTGATACCAAATATGTGCAGGTTTGATTTTTTTTTTTATTTCTATTTTGATTGGCGCAAAAGGGGGGTGATTTGAATTTACGGTATGTTTTTTTATTTTTTTATATTTTTAAACACTTTTTTCTTACTTTTGGCATGCTTCAATAGCTTTCATAGGAGGCTAGAAGCTGCCATAGCGCGATCGCCTCTGCTACATAGAGGTGATGCTCAGATCACCTCTATGCAGCAGAATTACAGGGTTGCTATGAGCACCAGCCACAGGGTGGCGCTCAAAGCAATCTGCCATCAACAACCATAGAGGTCCCAAGGAGACCTCTGGTTGTGATGGAAACGCAGCAATGACCCCCGATCACTTGACGGGGGTCGTCGCTGTGCGTATTTCCAGAATGGCGTCCGGAAGTGCATTTAAATGCCCGCTGTCAGAGTTTGACAGCAGCATTTAACTACTTAATAGGCACTGGCGGATCACGATTCCGCTCGTACCTATTGCGAGCACATGTCAGCAGTTAAAAACAGCTAAACATGTTGCGGCTTTGAGGTGGGCTCACTGCCGGAGCCCACGTCAAAGCGGGGGATACTGCCAGCTGACGTACTATTCCGTCAGCTGGCAGTAAAGGGTTAAGAAATAACAGTTTATAATCTATATTATGATGTCCGAGACACTACATACATGTGCATCGATGTCAGTAGCAAAAGCAATTGTTCAAAAGTGTTTTGCAGACAACTTTCATTTATAATCAATGTCAGATGCTTCTCGAATAAGATTCCAGCAATAGTCAGCCAGCATTGATGTACTCCACTTTCCCTGGTACCTTTTCTCCATCAGCTCAATGTCTTGGTGAAATCTTTCACCATGTTCATCGCTAACGGCACCAAGATTGGCTGGAAAAAAGTCTAAGTAAAAATGTAGAAAATGCATTTTTAGTGACGTATTGCATTTCACCAAATGATATGCTGTGAGCATGTTGTCCACCAGTTGTTCAAAGTTCGGTGGCCTGCTGTTGCCAAGGAATTTGAAAGTCACATATTTAAAGGCTCTCCATGCCACTTGTTCAGCACCTTGCTAAAGACCATCAAAGCTACTGTCATTCATTATATCTCAGATCTGTGGGTCAATAAAAATACCTTCTTTAATCTTTGCCTCACTTAATCTTGGAAATTTCTGTTGCAAGTAAGAAAAGGCTTCCGATTCTTTGTTCACTGTTTTGACAAAATTCTTCATAAGCCCAAGTTTAATATGCAAAGGAGGGAGAAATATATCAACAAGAGGATTATGTTTAACATTCTTCTATCGAGAAACCAGGTTTTCGCGGAGTGGCCAGTCCTTTCTGAAATAGTGCATTTCTCGTGCACGACTGTCCCACTCACAAATAAAACAACAATACTTGGTATATCCAAGCTGAAGTCCAAGAAGAAGTGCAACAACTTTTAGATCACCACGTATGTTCCAGTTATAATTTCTATAGTTAATGTGAGTTATCAGTAACTCCATACTCTCATACATTTCCTTCATGTGTACGGCACGTTCAATAGGCATAGAAGGATAGATATTTCCATTGAGTACTTAAACATCCTTCAGACTTAAAACTGATGAGTAAATGAACAGTCGCCATTTCTTAGGGCCATGTTCGCATCCAAGAGCACCAAACAACCCCATGATGTCATTGCAAAAGGTTAAATTGTCGACATGGTTGAAAAATTGATTAAGGGGAATAGATTTAGAAGGCTCAAAGTCTGGGTCTGCAGCAGTTTGATTTTCCACTGACATTGTTAGTTCATCTTCATCGTCCTCCATTGTCCATACTTTGGGCGGCTCTGGAACATGAAGACTTTCATCGTTTGGCACTGGTCTTATGACTGAAGGAAGATTATGTTATTCTATTAATTTCTTGTACTTTGCTGAATATCCTGTTACATTAGTAAGGCATATGTGGGGGAAAACTACTTTTGAAGCACAGTGCAAAGTTCAGAAGGGAAGATGCATCATATTGGAGTTCAGATTTTGCTGGAATGGTTTGATGGTGCCATGTCACATTGGCAGAGCCCCTGAGGTGTCATAACAGCAGAAATTCCCCATATGTAACCTCATTTTACAAACTACACTCCCCGATGAATTCATCTAGGGATGCAGTGATCATATTGACACCGCGTGCCTCATAAAATTTTATACCATAGGGCAGCAAAGAAAATTAATTCAATTTTTACCATCAAAATTTTGTTTAAGCCTCAGATTTTACACTTTCACAAGGGGAAATGGTTAAAAATGGCACCAAACTGTGGTCAATGGCACTTTTATGCATGCCTTAAAAGAGGTACACCACCGGATCACAAGTCAGACAGCGTCCACAGTGCCTCCATCTACCTCATTATATGGAATCTTCCGCCAGGGGTTTCGTCTGAATCATGTATTTCAGAGATTTACACAGCAACCCCTGTGTAAAAGTGCAGGGAAGAGCACAGAATAAGTATGAGATGAGCCATAGATAGAACTCATAGATTAACACTGGGGCGAGTGCTATATGCGACGTTTTATCGCATGGCACTCGGCTGCTGTAGTCTACGGTAGTGTGATGCCTGCCTAACAGTAATTTATGACACCATATTGAGCATCATTGTGTTATCACCACTGGCCGTGCCACCTCCGTGCCCGCTGCTGACCGCTCTTCCACCACCGCTGGTTGTGCCGCTTCCACCACCGTGCCCGCTGCTGACCGCTCCTCCATACCTGTCCTTAGGTCCTGCCGTGCTCCCCACACTGCTGGAGGCTCCAGGACCTGGCACATGTGCTCTGGCACTCTTGGAGGGCATATCTGCACTCCTTTATCCTGCTCTACTAGTCCGTGCCACATGCACACTCCTCTGCTCATCTATACTTCTGTGCTCTGTTCTGTATGTCCGTCCCTAGTATTCCGGTGTTCGTCAGTCTTCTCTGTTACCCTTCTATTCCATGTCTCCTGCTATCTGAGCCACCCCTCTTGGTGTCACCTACCATGGTATTAGAGATCCCTAGGCATGTCCCAGATGATCCCTGTACAGGGGTCGGTCTTCACTTGGTCAGCTCGCCCTGGGCAATCTGTTCCACGGTCCAGAGGGTCCACTCTTATAGCTTGCCTCACTGAGGCGTTACAGAATATACCAGGCATGGACCCTGCCGACACCACATTTTCTGCGACTTCCGTTCAGGTAGCATCCCATGACTCTGACTTTGTCTCCTTGCCACATTTCCCGCTTCGTCCATGCAAGCCACCTAAGTTTTTTGGGGATCCCAAATGGTGCAGGGTTTTTTTGACTCAGTCCAGCATCCATTTTGAATTAATGCCCCTGCAGTATCCCACCGACAGGGCAAGGGTGGCTTTCATTGTATCTCTTCTGGAGGGAGTGGCCTTGGCTTGGGGGAATCCCCTGTGGGAGCGTGATGACCCCATTGTCTCCCAATTGGCAACCTTTTTGGAGACTTTTCGCAGGGTCTTCGATGAGGTAGAATGGCTAGCCTCCATGACTGGGACCCTTTTCAACCTTTGCCAAGGTTCCCTGTCAGCAGCTCAGTACGCCATCCGCTTCCACATCCTAGCCTCTGAGTTGGGGTGGAATAATGAGGCTCTGGTTGGTGTCTTCTGGCATGGGTTGTCAGGCCGGATTAAGGATGAGTTCGCAGGGCAAGAAACTCCAACGTCCTTGGAGGATCTTATCTCCCTAGCCACACGCATAGTTTTGCGTTTCCAGGAATGATCTTGTGAGGCTTCCAGAGAGACTGATTTACTTCTTCCCTTAGGTCAGGTAGGGGAGCCCTTCTCAGGAGTTCCCGATTCCTCATCCCCTTGACTTTGTTAGTTTTGACATACCCTGAGCGGAGACGTTACTCCGAGGTGGCCTATGTGGATTCTGGTGCGGTAGGCAACTTCATTTGTCTCGAGACTGTCAGGAGGCTTCAGATTCCTGTTATTTCCTTGGACAGACCACGTTTGATTGCATTGGTGGATGGAAAACATCTGCAAGAGCCCATCGCCATGGTGATAGAAGAAATAGTACTACAGATTGGGGTCCTTCATCAGGAAAGTATTGCTCTGTACGTACTACTGAACCTTTCACATGCACTGCTGCTTGGGTTGCCTTGGCTCAAGCTCCATGAACCTATTCTTGATTGGCGCTCGGGTGAGGTGCTTCATTGGGGGTCCTCCTGCAAGATGCAGTGTCTGCAGCCAGTTCATCCTGTTAATCCTCCACAGTCCACCTCTGCTCCCACAGGTCTCCCTTCGGCTTATTGGGGCTATGCGGATGTCTTCAATAAAAAGGAAGTTGAGGTCCTGCCTCCGCACCGCCCTTTTGATTGCCCGATAGAGCTTGTTCCCGGTTCCTCACCACCCAGGGGGAGGATCTACCCATTTTCTCCGGCAGACACTCAGGCCATGTCGGAGTATATTCAGGAAAACTTGTCCAGAGGCTTCATCCGGAAATCATCCTCTCCTGCCAAAGCCGGATTTTTCTTCGTCAAGAACGACGGTTCCCTCCGACCCTGCATTGATTACAGGGGACTGAATTACATCACAATAAAGAACAGATACCCACTACCTCATATCCCATAACTCTTTGACCGGCTCAGAGGGGCTCGTATCTAGAGTTGAGCGATACCATCCGATACTTCAAAGTATCGTATCGGATGGTATCGGCCGATCTTTAAAAAAAGTATCGGTATCGCCGATTCCGATACCGGAAGTCCCATTCAAGTCTATGGGACTTCCGGTATCGGAATAAGAAAAACCCTTTCCTGCCCTTGTACAGCCTCTCTGGGGTCTGTACGGGCCTTTCGGGGGGCTGTGCCGGCCTGCCAGGGGGTCTGTGCAGGCTCCGGTGGTCTGTGCCGGCCTGCCGGTGGTCTGTGCAGGCTCCGGGGGGCTGTGCCGGCCTGCCGGGGGGCTGTGCCGGCCTGCCGGGGGGCTGTGCCGGCCTGCCAGGGGGTCTGTGCAGGCTCCGGTGGTCTGTGCCGGCCTGCCGGTGGTCTGTGCAGGCTCCGGGGGGCTGTGCCGGCCTGCCGGGGGGCTGTGCCGGCCTGCCGGGGGGCTGTGCCGGCCTGCCGGGGGGCTGTGCCGGCCTGCCGGTGGTCTGTGCAGGCTCCGGGGGTCTGTGCAGGCATCGTCCGATGGGACTACAAGTCCCATCGGGCGATGCCTGCTACCATGACAGTGATTGACACATTAGCCAATGATGGGACAGTAGTAGTCCCATCATCCGGCTAATGTGTTAAATGTTAAAAAAAAAAAAAAAAAAAAAAAAAAAATACTACATACATACTACATGCTACATACATACTACATATATACTACATACATACTACATACATGCTACATACATACTACATGCATGCTACATACATACTACATGCATGCTACATACATACTACATGCTACATACATACTACATATATACTACATACATACTACATACATACTGCATGCTACATACATACTACATACATACTACATACATACTACATGCATGCTACATATATACTACATGCTACATACATACCACATGCATGCTACATATATACTACATGCATGCTACATACATACTACATATATACTACATGCATGCTACATACATACTACATGCTACATGCATGCTACATACATACTACATACATGCTACATATATACTACATACATACTACATATATACTACATGCATGCTACATATATACTACATGCATGCTACATATATACTACATGCATGCTACATATATACTACATACATACTACATATATACTACATACATGCTACATACATACTACATACATACTACATATATACTACATGCATGCTACATATATACTACATGCTACATACATACCACATACATACTACATACATGCTACATATATACTACATGCATGCTACATACATACTACATATATACTACATGCATGCTACATACATACTACATGCTACATACATACTACATACATACTACATGCTACATACATACCACATATATACTACATACATACAATACATTCATACAATACATACATAGACATACAGTACATATAACATAGAGTAACATACTTACCAATACTTGTCACATTGTTCCCCGAAGCCATTGTCGTCTACGGAATAAATATTAACATAACAAACCACAAAAATACTCACCCACGATCCGAAGCAGTCCACGAGTGTGTCCCACGACGATCTTGGGTAGAGAACTGCAGCATCAGCTGATGCTGCCGTTCTCTACGGGCTGCAGGAATCCAATGACGGAAGGTAGGTATCCTTCCGCACTGTATTCCTCCGCCACTTAAAAAAAAAAAGTCCCTAGTCTCACTTTATGCCATTGCTGTGTGGGAATTTCCCACGCAGCAATGGCATAAAGTGAGACTAGGGACTTTTTTTTTTAAGTGGCGGAGGAATACAGTGCGGAAGGATACCTACCTTCCGTCATTGGATTCCTGCAGCCCGTAGAGAACGGCAGCATCATCTGATGCTGCAGTTCTCTACCCAAGATCGTCGTGGGACACACTCGTGGACTGCTTCGGATCGTGGGTGAGTATTTTTGTGGTTTGTTATGTTAATATTTATTCCGGAAAGACAATGGCTTCGGGGAACAATGTGACAAGTATTGGTAAGTATGTTACTCTATGTTATATGTACTGTATGTCTATGTATGTATTGTATGAATGTATTGTATGTATGTAGTATATATGTGGTATGTATGTAGCATGTAGTATGTATGTAGTATGTATGTAGCATGCATGTAGCATGTAGTATGTATGTAGCATGCATGTAGTATATATGTAGTATGTATGTAGCATGCATGTAGTATATATGTAGCATGTATGTAGTATGTATGTGGTATGTATGTAGCATGTAGTATATATGTAGCATGCATGTAGTATATATGTAGTATGTATGTAGTATGTATGTAGCATGTATGTAGTATATATGTAGTATGTATGTAGTATATATGTAGCATGCATGTAGTATATATGTAGCATGCATGTAGTATATATGTAGCATGCATGTAGTATATATGTAGTATGTATGTAGTATATATGTAGCATGTATGTAGTATGTATGTAGCATGCATGTGGTATGTATGTAGCATGCATGTAGTATATATGTAGCATGCATGTAGTATATATGTAGTATGTATGTAGTATATATGTAGTATGTATGTAGTATATATGTAGCATGCATGTGGTATGTATGTAGCATGTAGTATATATGTAGCATGCATGTAGTATATATGTAGCATGCATGTAGTATATATGTAGTATGTATGTAGTATATATGTAGTATGTATGTAGTATATATGTAGCATGCATGTGGTATGTATGTAGCATGTAGTATATATGTAGCATGCATGTAGTATGTATGTAGTATGTATGTAGTATGTATGTAGCATGCAGTATGTATGTAGTATGTATGTAGTATATATGTAGTATGTATGTAGCATGTAGTATGTATGTAGCATGCATGTAGTATGTATGTAGCATGCATGTAGTATGTATGTAGCATGTATGTAGTATGTATGTAGTATATATGTAGTATGTATGTAGCATGTAGTATGTATGTAGTATTTTTTTTTTTTTTTTTTTTTAACATTTAACACATTAGCCGGATGATGGGACTACTACTGTCCCATCATTGGCTAATGTGTCAATCACTGTCATGGTAGCAGGCATCGCCCGATGGGACTTGTAGTCCCATCGGACGATGCTTGCACAGACCCCCGGACATCAGCACAGCCCCCCGGCAGGCCGGCACAGCCCCCCGGCAGGCCGGTACAGACCCCCACAGGGTGCACAGCCCCCCGGCAGGCCGGCACAGCCCCCCGGCAGGCCGGCAGAGACCCCGGGCAGTCCACACAGCCCCCCGGCAGGCCGGCACAGCCCCCCGGCAGGCCGGCAGAGACCCCCGGAAGGCCCGAAATGACGGCGCATCATGATGCGCACACACCGCGCATCATGATGACGTCAGGCCGTCAATCAACTGAACTTCCGATTCCGATGCCGAATTCCGATATTGAAAAAATATCGGAAGTCGGTATCGGAATTCCGATACAGCAAGTATCGGCCGATACCCGATACTTGCGGTATCGGAATGCTCAACACTACTCGTATCTTCACTAAACTCGACCTCCAGGGCGCCTATAACTTGATTCGTATCCGCTCCGGGGACGAGTGGAAGACTGCTTTTAACACCTGAGATGGTCATTATGAGTATCTAGTTATGCCATTTGGCCTCTGCAACACTCCAGCAGTATTCCAAGAATTTGTCAATGATATTTTCTGGGATCTCCTATATTCCCGCGTAGTGGTGTACCTGGACGACATCCTCTTCTTCTCGTCTGATCTACCGTATCACAGAAGAAGTGTTCGTCTGGTTCTCCAGCATCTGAGGGAGAATAACCTTTATACTAAATTCGAAAAATGTATCTTTGAGCAAACATCTTTACCCGTCCTGGGTGACATTATCTCTGATACAGGGCTAAGGATGGATCCCGAGAAAGTGCCTGCTGTCCTCAACTGGCCCCAACCCTGCGGAGTGAAGGTTATCCCGTGATTTCTCAGTTTTGCAAATTACTACAGGCAGTTCATTCCTCATTTCTCCACAGTAACCAAGCCTATCTGATATCTTACCTGTAAAGGTAACTGCTCCAAGGTTTGGACTCCAGAAGCAGAGAATGCCTTCCTTCACTTAAAACGCTCTTTTTCCACGACTCTTGTATTACATCATGCCAAGTCTAATAAATCCTTTATTCTGGAAGTGGATGCTTCTTCTATGGTTGTCGGAGTTGTGTTCTCACAGAAGACCTCGAAGGGTCGCTTGGTTCCTTGTGGCTTCTTCTCCAAAGCATCTTCAGTAGTGGAACGCAACTATACCATCGGAGACCGCAAGCTGTTGACCATTAAACTTGCGCTGGAGGAGTGGCGATATCTTCTCGAAGGTTCCGTACATCCGCTTGTAATCTTCGCCGACCACAATTATCTGGCCTATCTCCAATCTGCACAGAGACTTAACCCTCGTCAGGTCAGGTGGTCCCTGTTCTTCGCTCGGTTTGACTTCGAGCTTTGCTTCCGGCCGGGCGACAGGAATGCCAAGGCGGACGCACTTTCTAGGTCTTTTCAGCCAGGGGATGTGGAGGAGGAACCGGCATACATTGTGGATCCTTCTAAAGTCATCACTGTGGCTCCTTTAAAGTTGACCTTCCCGCCGGCTGGTAAGACCTTTGTAGCTGAGAGCAACAGGAGAAGAGTGTTACTCTGGGGACATTCTTCCAAGTTGTCTGGGCACGCCGGAGTAAAGAAGACTTTCCTTCTCACCGCTCGCTACTACTGGTGGCCCACCCTGCACCAGGATATTAAGGACTTCGTCACCTCATGCCCTTCCTGTGCCAAAAACAAAGTTCCTCGACATTTACCTCATGGTACCCTCCTTCCGCTTCCAGTTCCGTCTGCTCCTTGGCAACACATTGCCATCGATTTCATTACCGACCTTACGAATTCTGCTGGTTGCACTGCTATCCTTGTGGATGTGGATCGGTTCTCAAAGATGGCTCATTTTGTCCCCTTGGCTAGTCTACCTTCAGCTCCTGAGTTGACAAAGATTTTTATTGAGCACATCTTCAGACTCCACGGTTTTCCTCGGCACATGGTGTCCGACCGGGTGGGTTCAATTTACTTCTTGGTTTGGAGGGCGCTATGCGGACTCATGAGGGTGTCACTGAACTTCTCGGCCTACCATCCACAGTCCAATGGTCAGGTAGAACGGGCTAATCAAATTTTGGCTATCTACCTTCGACACTTTACCAATGCTCACCAAGATGACTGGGTAGGCCTGCTTCCTTGGGCAGAGTTTGCCTTTAATAATCACTCCAGCGAGTCCTCAGCTAAGACACCCTTTTTCATTGTTTTTGGGCAACAACCGGGCATGCCTCTTACAGTGTCTTCTGCCTCGGGGGTACCAGCAGCCGACTCCCGGTCTCAGGAGTTTTCTAAAATCTGGTAGGTCGTTAAAAAGTCACTCGACAAAGCGAAGGATGAAGAAGTATGATGACAAGAGGTGCCTCGACTCTCCTCCTTTCAGTCCAGGTGACAAAGTCTGGCTTTCCTCGAGATATATCTGACTCAAGATGTCATCTTACAAATTGGGTCAATGCTACATTGGCCCCTTCAAGATTCTGAGATGAGTCAACGATGTTGCCTCCAAATTGAGGTTGCCTGCCTCGCTCCGTATCCCCCACACCTTCCATGTGTCTCTGCTGAAACCTGCAATTTTTAATCGCTTCCATTCTGCCTCTAATTCTACTCCTTAACCTGTTAGTGCTGAGAACATCTTTGAAGTAAGAGATATTCTATATATGAAAAAGGTTGGTGGAAGAACTTTTTTCTTGATTGACTGGAAGGGATTTGGTCCTGAGGAAAGATCCTGTGAGCCATTGGAGAACAACAATGCACCCCGGATTTTAAACAGGTTCCTCTCCAGCCGGGGTAAGAGGGGTTGTAAGGAGGGGGGTACTGTTACTACCAGTGGCCGTGCCGCCGCCATGCCCGCTGCTGACCGCTCTTCCACCGTGGCTGGTAGTGCCGCTGCCACCACCGTGTCTGCTGCAGACCGCTCCTCCGTTCCTGTCCTTCGGTCCTGCTGTGCTCCCCGCACTGCTGGAGGCTCCAGGACCCGGCACATACGCTCTGACACTCTTGGAGGGCGGCCATGCCTCCTCCAAAATCCCGTAGGTTCTCGGATGTCCTGACCCAGGTGGCCACGCCCCCTCCCAGGTTCTTTATGCACTTGGATATCCTGACCCAGAAATCCCAGCACCCAATCCGGGTAAGGTAGGGGGTATTTGAACCTGTTTCCTCTTTTCAGTGGTGTCTGGTTATTGTTTAAGCTCCTGCTTCTGTGACCCAGGCCCACATCTGTACTTCTGTGTCTTGTCCTGTATACCCATACCTTGTGCGCTACCCTGGCCTTCTGTACTCCTTTAAATTGCTCTGCATGTCTATACTCCTGTATCCTGCTCTACTAGTCCGTGCCTCCTGCACACTGCTCTGCTCATCTATACTTCTGTGCTCTGTTCTGTGTGTCTGTCCCTAGTGCTCCGGTGTTTGTCAGTTTTCTCCGTTACCCTTCTATTCCATGTCTCTCCCGCTAACTGAGCCACCCCCCTTGGTATCGGCTACCGTGGTATTAGAGATCCCTAGGACTGTCCCAGACGATCCCTGTATAGGGGTCGGTCTTCACTTGGTTGGCTCGCCCTGGGCAATCTGTTCCATGGTCCAGAGGGTCCACTCTTATAGCTCACCTCAATGAGGCTTTACACATTGTACTTCGGAGAAATTGCGCAATAAATTGTGAGGTCCGGTTTCACATATTGACCCTTGCATAATTAACGCATTTGCAACAAAAAAATACATTACCACTAAAATGTTATATTTACATATTTTATATTGTAAAATTCTATGAGGCAATTGTGGGTACAAAATACTCACTACATCATTATTTGAATTCCATGAAAAGTGAAGTTTCCAATATGAGGTCACTTGTGGAGGTTTCTGGTGTTCTGACACCCACAATCTATTCAAACTGAAGCTTCATTCTAAAAGTCAAATAACGCTACTTATCATTCGATCCCTCCCATGTGCTCAAACTACTGTATCATATATGGAGTACTGCTATAATTGGTACAAATTGCATAACAAATTATAGGACCCATTTTCTCCTATTACTCCTCATTTCAATTAATAATTTAGTGCCAAAACACGTTTTGCACCACAGCCAACCCAGTAGATAGATGGACAGCCAACCAGGAGTGTATACATTTCCAAAAATTATTGGCAGACCATACCAAAGTGGCATCAATTTTGCCACAGTAGAAATACTATAATAAGGACAGACAGGTTTTCCATTAAACCCAATACAGCAGATGGACACCCAGCCAGGAATGCACACATTTCCATAAATTAGTGGCAGACACCAATAAAGTGGCATCGATTTCATCAGAGTAGAAATAGTATAATGGGGAGCAACATCTTTTCCGCTACATACAACCCAGCAGATGGACACTAGAGATGAGCGAATTTGTTCAGATTTGGTTCTGAATACATTCAGCATAGAATATTGTTTTTTCAATGTTCGTCGAACACAACTGAATGTCATTAGAGTCATTGTCAATGGGAGTATAAATTACCAAATATGTTCAGAACCGATCATCAAACATACATTCGGCACGAATAGTGTTCGAATATAGCCCAAATATGTCAAAATCAGATTTGAGGACAAAACCGAACAAATTCGCTCATCTCTAATGAACACCCAACCAGGATTATTCACATTTCCAAAACTTAGGGCCGGACACCACTGAAGTGGCATCAATTTCATGAGAGTAGAAACAGTATAATAGGGACCGACATATCTTCCACTACAGCCAACCCATCAGATGAACACCCGGCCAAGAGTGTTCACACTTACAAAAATTAGTGGCATACACCAACAAAGTGGCATCAATGTCACGAGAATAGAAATAGTATAATAGGGACTGACACATCTTCCACTACAGCCAACCTAGCAGATGGACACTCAACCAGGTGTGTACATGTAGGTACGTCTGCCGGCTGGGGGTGGTCCCTTTTCGCTGCAAACAGACTGGAGACAGAAACCAACGTGCGTTCAAACAGGTCCTCTTTATTGGCCATCCTCCTAACGACCACAGCACCATGACAGCTTCTACTCACAGGCCCGGGTACCTTTCACCTCCTGCTTTCCCCTAAAGCGACATCCCATATGGTTCTTTCAATGTGGCTGCCTTAGGCTCACCACCACAGCGCTTCCCCTGGCCATGTCCATCTGTCCGGTATCCCGGGCATCCTCTGTCCTGCAGCTGTCCTGTCAGGGCCACCCCCCTGTCTTTCTTTCCAGTCCCTTCCGGAGCTCATCCTTCTTCAGTCTCCTCCTGGGCTGAACTCCTCCTCCGGGACTGGATCCCCTGAACTCTCTCCCTCTCTTTTATTCCCCTGCCTGGGAACTCTCCTCTCGAGTCCCTGTAACTCCGCCCACCATGACTTTGCGGTTTCTTTAGCATTAGCTGCTAAGTCCCTTCCCTGCTTTCTTCTGTCTCCCTCTAGTGGCCAAACCTTAGTACTGCACCGTCTCCTTTTCCTGCTGTTCTTTGTCTCCCCCTAGTGGCCAAAACCCGGTCCTACACCATCTCTTCCTAATTCCAGCTGTTTCCCCATACGTATATACAAGTTCACATCAAGTATATTTACTGCACATCTTACATTTACTGTTCCTCTTCAGACACGTCCATAGGTCAGTCCACTTCCCTTCATACATATTTCCAAAAATTAGTGGCAGACACCAATAAGGTGGCATCAATTTCACCACAGTAAAAATAGTATAATGGGGAGCGACATCTCTTCCACTACAGTCAGCCCATCAGCTGGACACCCAACCAGGAGTGTTCACATTTCCAAAAATCAGTGGCAGACACCAGCAAAGTGGCATCAATTTTGCAAGAGTAGAAATAGTATAATAGGGACCGACATTTCTTCCACTACAGCCAACCCAGCAGATTGACACCCAACCAGGAGTGTTCCCATTTCCAAAAGTTTCCAAAGATTGAGTCCAAAGTCTCGATGTGCCTCACACATGAGTGGCTCTGTTGGGGTTTTTGTCTGAATCACATTTTTTGTGATTTACACAGAAACCCCATTGTAAGCACTCAGCGACATCAGACACTGGAGCAGCATTTACAGGGCCCGTTATACACTGGAGCATTAGAAATGGGGCCCATTATATATGGAGCATTATTTGGGCCCATAACACAGTGGAGCTTCATCCATGGGGACCAACATATACTGTAGCATTATGTGGAGCTCATCATATACTGTTTCAAACATTATATGGGACCAATGATTCTGTATGGAGGAATATATGGGCCTCATTACTCTGTATAGCGTGCTATGCGGTGGCCATAATACTGTATGGAGTAATATACTATCCATTTTGGAGCTATTGGACAATTTAAAATGGATATCAGTCATGAGCTGTAAGAAGTGAAGTATTTTTCATTGTACTATACCGCTATTTCTCTGCCGTATCAGAGGATCCTGAATTGTGGCATGTGTTCAAGGAGCCCACTGACACTCTTTGGCCCTAGGTCCACAAAAATCTGGAGCCAGCCCTACCCCCAGTTTTAGCCAAATTTAGCCAAATAACCCCCAGTTTTTAATGCCTAACTATTATTATAAAGTAAATTAAGGTTGACAAGCTTCAGTAATAAGAATTGATGTTTTTGTCATTAAAATGGACACTGTAGGTGTGTTATGAATGAGTCACCGAGGAGGAAAAAACAAAAAGCAAGCTAAGCCCAGAAAACCGGAGAGGTTGGTAACTAGCGGATTGCAGACCCCTGATCCTATCCAAAACAACTAGCAGTAGCTGTGGAGCGTGCCTACGGTGGTCCTAGACGCCTCGTCACTGCCAGAGAACTAAATAAGCCTAAAGAAAGAAAGGGAAAATGTAAACTGCCCCAGAGCAGACCCCAAAGCAATAGACAGCCCCCAACATGTATTGTCGGTGAAACAAGATGAAAACACAGACACAGGTAGAAAGATAGGCTGAGCAAACGATGGGTCCCTCGCTAACTAGAAAGGACAGGAAAGAAAAGCTGCTGTCTGCAATCACGCAAAAAACCCTGCCAAAAAGAATGTCCAACACGTCTGATAGAAAAAGGCCCTGAAGTCGCTAGACTTCAAATCACTATATCAGCACTCAGGTGTATTCTGAAGACAGAGCAAAAGAGATCAACTGATCAGAGACAAAATGGGGATTCAGCCCAGTCCCAGCCAGGGCTGGCTGAACACAAAAACTAAGTAAACCAGACAAAAACTGATATGAACAATAGCAGAGAAAACTTAGCTTTAGGAAGGCAGGAACCAAACTGGAAACCAGGAGCCACAGTCAGGAAAAATCACCAGCAAGAAACTATGGAGTCGGCTGCCTTAAATCCAATCAGAAACTCCTGATGTCCAATCGCAGTCCTCTTCCCCAGGTGGCCGGTCTCTGCCATTTAGATCAGCTTCATTACCTCCCTTCACCAACAGAGGGAGTCAAGATAGAGAACTCACTACTCCTCTGTCAGCATAGCCAGCTCCATAACCCTCACCAGAAGCCAGAGGCAAACCCGAAAATGAGCTCACAACAGGTGTGTTTCCTGTCCTCCACTCACTGCCGACTTTTCTTCCCCATTGACTTGCATTGGGTTTCGTGTTTCAGTCAGCCTTCGACTATTCACGATAATCGGCCGATTTCATTCGACCTGACTTTTGAGAAAGTCAGGTTTCATGAAACCAAACTCGACCCGAAAAAGCTGAAGTCGCTCATCTCTAATCAGCACCAGTAGCACCACTAGAAGACTCTGATTAATGAAACTGTGTACACACAGGTCTAGACAACTACTCTTGCCCTCCAATAAAAAATGTCCCTGAGCTGTGCAATGGTGTCAGTGAGCCAAGTGCGTAGGCACCAGTGATTTTATAACCTCTGATATAGAGAGTAGAATTTCAATATTTGCAGATGACACTAAACTCTGCAGGGTAATCAATACAGAGGAGTACAATTTTATATTACAGGAGGATTTATGTAATCTAGTAGCTTGGACTGATAAATGGCAAATGAGCTTTAATGGGGATAAATATAAGGTCATCCGCTTGGGTAGAACAAAAATGTATAATTATGTGCTTAATTGTAAAACACTGGGCAAAGCTGTCACTGAAAAAGACCTGGGTGTATGGGTGGACAACAAACTTACATTTAGCGGCCAGTGTCAGGCAGCTGCTGCAAAGGCAAATAAAATAATGGGATGCATTAAAAGAGGCATAGATGCTCATGAGGAGAACATAATTTTACCTCTATATAAGTCACTAGTGCGACCACAGTTAGAATACTGTGTACAGTTCTGGTCTCCGGTGTATAAGAAAGACATAGCTGAACTGGAGCGGGTGCAGAGAAGAGCGACCAAGGTTATTAGGGAACTGGGGGGTCTGCAATACCAAGACAGGTTATTACACTTGGGGTTATTTAGTTTGGAAAATCGAAGGCTTAGGGGTGATCTTATTACAATATATAAATATATGCTGGGACAGTACAAAGACAAGGGAGATTCCTCTACGTGTGGAGGAAAGAAGGTTAAGGCTATGTGCCCACGCTAGCGTTTTTAAACGCTCAGCAATCGCATCCCCTTTCCCAGAAAATGCGCACCTTTTTCCGTGCGATTCTTGCTCAGTTTTTGTCAAAAAGCCGCATGTTTTTGGCGCGTTTTTTGACACGTGATTTCTGGGAACATTGGGGGAATGCTAACGCTCAGCTATGCAGAAATTAATGAGCATGCTGCGTTTTTAGCTGCTAAGCGATTCCTGAGTGCTTAAAAACGCATGCATTGGCACAAAAAGCCAAAAATGCATGCAAATTAATTGTATGCATCTTGTAAGCGTTTCTGCAGCGTCTGATCCGGCTCAAATGCTGTGGAAACGCTTACAAAAACGCATCGTGGGCACACAGCCTTAAGCATACTCACAGGCGCGGATTCTTTACTGTAAGAGCAGTGAGACTATGGAACTCTCTGCCATATGATGTTGTAATGAGTGATTCCCTACTAAAATTTAAGAAGGGACTGGATGCCTTTCTTGAAAAGTATAATATTACAGGGTATATACACTAGTTTCTTTGAGATTGCGTTGATCCAGGGAACTAGTCTGATTGCCGTATGTGGAGTCGGGAAGGAATTTTTTTCCCCAATGTGAAGCTTACTGTTTGCCACATGGGTTTTTTTTTGCCTTCCTCTGGATCAATATGTTAGGGAAGGTTAGGATAGGATATGAGTGGAACTAGATGGACTTAAAGTCTCCCTTCAACCTTAATAACTATGTTACTATGTTACTATGATGAGGTAATGTGGCCTGTCAATCATAGTAATGCCCACTCTAATATGGCATTACAGTGACTGACAGGCAATCCCCGCATGACTTTTCACTGTGTAACAGGTGCCAAATATGTGGGGTAGGGATTGGAGCATTCAAACCAAGCACCCACCAATGCTCAATAAGTGCCGAGCATATCCGAACACACAGATGAGTGTTATCCGAGTATCACTGAGCACGTTCACTCATCACTAATCACCTCCCATTATATATCAACAGCAGATTTTCTTACTTTTTTAGGATAAAATGGAGTGCAGATATACACCTTATGTGATTCCACTGACACAAAACAAACAAAAAGAAGCAGCCTTTTGGAAGTCAGAGTAGTTCCCGCATACTTTAATGTTTGTGATACTTTCCAAATGAGAACATATGGAACTATCTAATGTGATATTTAATCTATCCCAAATACAAAACAAATTAATTCCCCAAACTATTGACTCATTCCAATTTCCAGTGAACTGCATTCTTAAACTGATAGATTCCGCCATAGAATCATAGAATCATAGAATCGTAGAGTTGGAAGGGACCTCCTGGGCCATCTGGTCCAACCCCCTGCTCAAAGCAGGATTCGCTAAATCATCCCAGACAGATGTCTGTCCAGCCTCTGTTTGAAGACTTCCATTGAAGGAGAACTCACCACTTCTCGTGGCAGCCTGTTCCACTCATTGATCACTCTAACTGTCAAAAAGTTTTTTCTAATATCTAATCTGTGTCTCCTCCGATTCAGTTTCATTCCATTGCTTCTAGTCTTTCCTTGTGCAAATGAGAATAAAGTTGATCCTTCTACAAGGAAGGTTTTGTGTCTGATTCTGATTCTATTTATTTAACCGTCTACCTCATTATTCTTGCTTATCTTTTCTGGAATATAAAATAAAACCAAAACATTGTGCTTTAATTGTCACTGAACCAAAAGTTCAAATCAGGCATTTCTATTTAAGACTGTCCTAAACTCATCAACATACTGGGCTTCGAAACTTATAAAAAAAACATTTAAAGCACCACTCAAGCTTTTTTTATTTTTTTTTTATTTCAGTTCTGAACATTGGCAGAGATGTAAGATGCCAGAGGGCAGCGATCATGGGCGAATTGCTGCTCTGCCGCCATGGCACTTTGCAGAATATTTTTGTCCCCGATTAAATGTGCTGTGATGTGTGGGGCACGTTGCACTCACTTATAGGGCGCAGGCCTCAGCTGTCCCTAGGTCTTCAGTTTCAGGAGCCGCTGCACATGAAATACGGGATGCCCAGTTTGTTTCATCACAAAGAACTTTATTCAACAGTAAATGTAAAACATATTGTAAATCATAGTGTCAGACACAAAACTTTCCATTCCTCGCATGCACAGCATAATTCAGAGATATTTTCCTTTCGTCCTACCTGGACTATTCCTGCCGTCCTTGTACCTGTCAGTGCCAGGGATTCTGAGCCCAGTCCCGCAGTAAGTCTGAGGTCCATTACTTCTCCCACACTCATCTCCACTTGAATCTTCCATTCTACAGAAGGGATTAAAGTGCCCTAGCAGCCATAGCACTCGAATTGGGCCTTGAGCCCCAGACGCTAAAGAAGTATAACCACCGAAGGAATAATAGTAAGGCCTCAAACTGCCCAGAACACTTTTCTTGCTGTACAGTTCTTGCTTACTTCACAAACTTGAGCTTGGCAGAATCAGGAAGTTGCCTACTGCTTTCTTACCTAGCCCTGTGGGCTAGTCCTGAATATTAACGCTAACTTTTCCCTAATGTTACTATCTGATTACTGTTACTGCCTCATTCTACCCAAGTCCTAACCTGTGTCTTACCTTATCCTATCCTATACAGTACTACACTATGCATTATTCTACCTACAGTAAGTCCTAACCTACAGTATGTCTTACCTTATCCTATGCTGTACACTACTACACTATACATTATCTTTACATTAATTATACACTACACATTATCATTTCACACTCTATATCACAATACATTGCAATTCACATGATATCACATAACTACACAATATATACTGAAAAAAGCAGGACATACTGTTAGGCGTCGGGTTCCTGCCTCTGCGCAGGAGGATATGCAAAACACAAGCAGCGAAGACACCGTTCATCACGTGTTTCTCCATGCAAGCCATGACTAGCCAGGTCTTTCCCCGGGAAGGAACAACCACGGGAAGGGCAGTCTCCAATGAAGTAAACCACCTATGCCAAAACATGGTATCCATCCACAGACAGCTGTTTCGGGGTATTGCCCCTCATCAGTGTGGAGTAGGAAACTGGCCAGTAGGAGCAATGCCTAGTAGAAGACTTTGAAAAATGAGGATAAATGAACTCATGGAGATCAACATCCAACACTGCGGAGACACCATCACATGTTTCTTAACGCAGTGATTCTAGAGCAATGCCCCCATCCCTTATGGGAAATATGCAAAAACATGCAAAACACAAGCCGCGGAGACACCATCACATGTTTCTCAACGCAAGCAATGACTAGCCAGGTCTTTCCCCAGGAAGGAACAACCACGGGAAGGGCAGTCTCCAATTAAGGAAACCACCTATGCCAAAACATGGTATCCATCCACAGACAGCTGTTTCGGGGTATTGCCCCTCATCAGTGTGGAGTAGGAAACTGGCCAGTAGGAGCAATGCCTAGTAGAAGACTGTGAAAAATGAGGATGAATGAACTCATGGAGATCAACCTCCAACACTGTGGAGACACCATCACATGTTTCTCAACGAAGTGATTCTAGAGCAGTGCCCCCATCCCTTATGAGAAATATGTAAAAATATGCAAAACACAAGCCGCGGAGACACCATCACGTGTTTCTCAATGCAAGCAATGACTAGCCAGGTCTTTCCCCGGGAAGGAACAACCACAGGAAGGGCAGTCTCCAATGAAGGAAACCACCTATGCCAAAACATGGCAGCCATTCACACAGATGTCTGTGTGGCTTGTGTTTTGCATATTTCCCATAAGGGATAGGGCATTGCTCTAGAATCACTGCGTTGAGAAACATGTGATGGTGTCTCCGCAGTGTTGGATGTTGATCTCCATGAGTTCATTTATCCTCATTTTTCTGCACAGGAGGAATCCAAAGCCTTGCCTGCTGCTGTCTCCCATTCTGTCCCGGCCGCAGAGGAGCCTGCTCAGCAAATATGTCGTTCCCGACACCTTGCTCAAATTAGTGCTGTCAGGTTGGTTGTTGCTGCCATCCCTTGTTCAGCTATAGCAGCCTGCACTAGCCAGAGGCGAGCAGCTCCGGGGACTAAGTCCCTTTTTCGCTCCACTGAGCATGCCCGTGGCTCAACCTCCCATTGGAGCTCATGGGTCACATGCTCAGGTCCCGTGCCTGTTCCGATTCGACCATCAGGAAGGTCCTGGAAGGACGCTGCTATAAAAGGTTTGCATGGCCACTCGGCCATGCACTAGTGTATACTTTAATTGTTATTTGTGTGTATGATGATGGAGGCATGTATCTGGTGACTGACTCATTAACATTTCCTCCCTCTGGTTATTTTTGTGTTAGGGATTCAGAGATAGAGTCAGCGCCAACGGGTGGCTATGCTCATGCCACTGTGCTCCTAGTTCTCAGCAC
This sequence comes from Dendrobates tinctorius, assembly GCF_039654945.1. Taxonomy (NCBI): domain Eukaryota; kingdom Metazoa; phylum Chordata; class Amphibia; order Anura; family Dendrobatidae; genus Dendrobates; species Dendrobates tinctorius. The sequence goes on along the minus strand of NW_027361711.1, from coordinate 22,980,196 downwards.
ACACTAGAGTCCAATGGTGTCGCCCCCTGTGGGGCACTATCGTACCATGGCAAGTGACAGCCACCGCCTGTGCAGCGCTGTAGACAACCTGTGCGCTTATCTGGTCCAACCAGAGGCTATTGGTGGCGTCTGCCTGAGCGGCACTGTGCACACTTGCATGCTCGTTTGTAATTATATCTGTTTTCCTGGCAACGCAGTTGCACTGCTGCACGCTAGTGAGTGGCGAGGGACTCTATCCCTGTGTCCTGGGGATACCAAAAAGGAGAAAATGGAGCCAAGAGCAAATAGATACAATATATGGTTTTATTGTTATTCAAAAATTAATAAAATACAAGTTTATAATGAGTTAATTACAGAATAAAAAATATATAAGGGAATCAGCAACACCCAGTTACCACACACAGATAAGAGAAGGTAGAAGTGGCAATATATAAACAAATGCATATACCATAATAATTATAACCTAGTGGAAAGCACAGAAGAATATAGATGCTACTCAGATTTTATTACCCACCACACTTAAGGAGGGAAGGAGGTACCAAAGGAATTATATATATATATATATATATATATATATATATATATATATATATATATATGTTTTCCTTAAAAAGACATAATTTTTTATCAATATTCATAAAAAGTGCAATAGTGCTTAGTAATGTGGTCCATGTAAGACCTACAAATAAATAATGATGACAAATAGATCTGCAGATAAATAGTGGCCACAAATGGGAAGGAAAAAAGGTACAAAGGTACAAAGAGGTATGCATGTGTATATAACTACCGGTATACCCTTTATATAGGAATGCACAATTCCTTCTCAGTATTCATATAAAGTGCAAAAAGTGCATAGTCAAATGTGACTGGTGCCATAAATGTATCCACTACTATAAAAAGTAGAGATGGTCCTAGAACTAAGTATCCAAAGAGATCGGACAAAATCCAATTATATGCAAAAAAGTAATAAAGAGTCTGTTGCCAAAACCAACCTTACTGTGCAGTGGACTGCGGGACCCCAACGCGTGTATCGCTACTTGCTTCTTCAGGGGACAGAGTCCTGAGACTCTACAGTAGCACTCCATTTGCCGAGTCCTGTGTGTAGCAGAGTGCATCTTTTGAGAATTCACTGGTACACAGGAGAACTTCACTGAGCATGTTATCTTGAGTAAACAGCATGCACTCATGGGTAAACATGAGATAAGAATTCAGAAGCACACAGCTGTGCTGCTGGTATAATACAGTCAAAAGCGAAAGTAAAACTAACTATAACAAGAGCTTCCCTCCCCACAATACAGCAAACATTTAACTTCACACTATCTGCTTTCACACTATCTGCTTTCAGGCTAGTGTAAAGTCCTCCTTTATATAAACAATAAGTCCATTTCTGTTGCATATGCCAACACCCTTTCTCAAAAGTAAGGACTTATTCAGTCAAACCCAACTTTTTTTTATTAGTCTCTTCTATTTATAAGCATTCAACACCTTCGTGAAGATGTCTGCTGTCATTTCTTCAGTAGGATAATCCTTCAAGAAATTATACTTCACATTTCCCAAGTCTTTGATTTTGAAATGTCGCTTCAGGACTTTTAGAATGTTTTCTTTATCCCTTTCTTGTTCAGAACAAATCAAAATGTTGTCTACATATATGAGTACATAAATCCATCTATTCATCAGTCTTTTTGTGTGCAAGCATGGATCAGCTTTGCTTCTTTGAAATTTTTCATTTGTAAGCACTTTCGTGATTTTGTCATTCCACGCTTTAGCTGCTTGCTTTAAACCATATATGCTTTTCTGTGGTTTGCAAACTTTGTTTGGGTTTCTTTCATCTTTCAATCCTGGAGGTTGTTCCATGTAAATGTCTCCCGTTAAATCTCCATTCAAAAAATGCTGTCTTTACATCCAGATGTATCAGTTCCATCTGTTTCATTGCTGCAACTGTAAGTAAAGTTCTTATTGTAGTTTCTTTGACAACTGGAGCAAATGTCTCATCATAATCTTCTCCATATTTTTTAGAATACCCTTTAGCTAGGAGTCTTGCTCTGTATCTTTCAGGTGTGCCATCTGTTTGGTATTTTACTTTAAAAATCCATTTACATCCTATAGCTTTTCTTCCTTCTGGTAAATCTGTCAGTGTCCATGTATTTGAGTCATGCATGAATTTCATTTCTGTTTCTGTTGCTTCTATCTATTTATTAGCTTCTTTTTTAGGGAGTTTAGATATGTCTTCCCAACAGGTAGGTTCATAAATTTTACTTGTGCTTTTCTTGTATGAGAGATGTTTTGGTGGTTTTCCTTTGTTCTCTCTCATTGAACGTCTTGGTTCTGTGTCTGTTTGTAGTTGTATTTCTTCATTTTCAGTATTCTGTTCTTCATCAATTTCAACTACTTTCTCATCAGATGCTTCTTCAGCTATGTCACTGCTTTTTTTTTCTTCTTTTTTTGTGTCAATTGAAATCATAGCATCTTCATTTAGATCCTCAATGAATGTCACACTGTTACTCACTGTGACTCTGTCTGTTTTGGGATCTAGGATTCTGTATCCCTTGCAATTTTCACTATATCCAACAAATATTCCCTCCATGGATCTGTCTTGAAGTTTGGAACGTTTTTCTGCTGGAATGAATATAAAAACTTTACATCCAAAAACTTTTACATGATTGACACTTGGTTTCATACCTTGTCACAGTTCATATGGAGTTTTCTTCAGTTTTCTGGAAAAAAGTCTGTTCTGTAGATATGTAGCTGTCATTGCTGCCTCACCCCAATATTTCTCTGGTAGTTTGGAATCTGTCAGCATACATCTTAGAATTTCTGTCAGAGTTCTGTTTTTCCTTTCTGCTACTCCATTTTGTTCAGGTGTGTACAGAACAGTTTTTTGATGTTCTATTCCATTCTGTCTTAAGTAGTTTTCTATTTTGTGACCTGTAAATTCACCTCCATTATCACTTCTGATGACAATTGGCTTCCTTTGAAATTTGTTACTCGATCTTGTTACGTAGTCTACAAGTTTATCAAAAACTTAACTTTTGTTCTAAATTAAGTATGTGACTGTGTTTCTTGAGTAGTCATCTATGAAAGTCACCATGTATCTATTTCCTCCTGATGTAGTCACTTGCATGGGTCCACATTAGTGTTGAGCGATACCACCCGATATTGAAAAATATCGGATCGGATTAGATCGGCCGATCTAAAAAAAATATCGGGTATCGCTGATTCCGATCCCGGAAGTCCCATTCAAGTCAATGGAACAGAAATATCGGAATTGAAAAAACCCCTTTCTTTCTTTGTAGGTTAATTCTACATGAAGAAAAACAACTAAGAATAATGTAGAATGTATTGTGGGAGGTGTAGGAGACATTAAAGCCATAGAGCTTTAGCCCAATCAAATGGAATAGCAGTAATAATTTTTTTATTTTAAAGACGTTTGGAGTTACAAAGATATTGGCTATGTTAACCTCTTTTATATTTTGTCAGATATGCATGTTTCACTATCTTCTTCTTATTATTATTATTATTATACTTTTTTCTTCATATTCTTCTTATTCAACTATTATTCTTCTTCATATTCTACTTCTTCATCTTCTTCCTATTCTTCTTCTTCATCATATTCTTATTTGTGACAGTCATTCCTGTAGTTGTTATCTATAAAAGTTTGAAGATTACACCTTCCGTTCTGCCTGTCACAAAAGATTTACAACAGGATTTTTCCGCGTTCAGTTTGGCCTGCAGCAGCAGGCATTTTCCAGGGGCACCACGAGGAGGAACGAACTCACCCCCATACACTGCTTAGTCTTCTTCTGCTTATAATTTAGATAATATCATTTGCTCTTATTTTTAGTCTTATGCTTAATGTTCTTCTGCTTCTTGGTCTTCTGTCTCTTGTTGTTCTGCATCTTGGTGGTTGTCTTCATGTTCTTTGTCCTCTTGGTCATCTTCTTGAGGGTCATCTTTTTGGTCTTCTTCGGTGTGGTCTTCAGGGTCGTCGTCTTCAGGGTCATCGTCAGGGAGATCCAGAGTGAGAATCAAAAAACAATTCCACAAGCTTGAACTTGGAAAAGTAGCAGAAGGTACAAGAAGGCTGAGGAACTGCCGAGAACCAGCTGACGGTACTGGAACCCGGATGGGTAGCAGAAGGAACAATAGCAAATGGAACTAGCGAGGACCAGCTGACGGTACTGGAACCCAGAAGGGCAGCAGAAGGAACAAGAGCCAATGGCATAACCGTGGACCAGCTGACGGTTCTGGAACACGGTTACTAAGCAGGAGGTACCTGTGCTCCAAAGCACTACCAAGGACCAGCAGACGTTGCTGGAACTCGGACACCAAGAAGGAGGCACCTAGGCCAAAGGCTCTGCCGAGAACCAGCTGATGGTGCTGGAACCCAGATGGGTAGCAGAAGCTGCAAGAGCAAATGAAACTAGCGAGGACCTGCTGATGGTGCTGGAACCCGGAGGGGCAGCAGAATGAACAAGAGCCAATGGCACAACCGTGGACCAGCTGACAGTGCTGGAACACAGTTACTAAGCAGGAGGTACCTGTGCTACAAAGCACTACCAAGGACAAGCAGACGTTGCTGGAACTCGGATACCGAGAAGGAGGCACCTAGGCCAAAGGCTCTGCCGAGAACCAGATGACGGTGCTGGAACCCGGATGGGTAGCAGAAGCTGCAAGAGCAAATGAAACTAGCGAGGACCAGCTGATGGTGCTGGAACCCGGAGGGGCAGCAGAAGGAACAACAGCCAATGGCACAAACGTGGACCAGCTGACGGTGCTGGAACACGGTTACTAAGCAGGAGGTACCTGTGCCACAAAGCGCTACCAAGGACAAGCAGACGTTGCTGGAACTCGGATACCGAGAAGGAGGCACCTAGGCCAAAGGCTCTGCCGAGAACCAGCTGACGATGCTGGAACCCGTATGGGTAGCACAAGGTACCCATAATCAACAAAGTTGCAAGGCCGCAGTTACCGAAACCCACAGTCCAACAGGGGGTGCTTGTCCTATTGGCACTACGGAACGAGCCTTTATTACCAGAATCCGCAGCCCACATAGGAAGCACCGAAACTGCAGGCACCATAGACTCGGCTAACCCGACCGCAACACGACAGGACAACGTATTGGTGGCAAAGTGACGTTGACACTACCCGGAAACAGCAGGCGTGCTGGAAACAGGCTGGGCAGGAGGTAGTGCCCGTGCCAAAGACACTTCCGAGAACCACCTGACGGTGCTGGAACCCGGATGGGTAGCAGAAGCTACAAGAGTCAATGGAACTACCGAGAACCAGCTGACGGTGCTGGAAACCAGAGTGGCAGTAGAAGGAACAACAGCCAATGGCACAACCGTGGAACAGCTGACGGTGCTGGAACACGGTTACTAAGCAGGAGGTACCTGTGCTCCAAAGCACTACCAAGGACCAGCAGACGTTGCTGGAACTCAGATACCAAGAAGGAGGCACCTAGGCCAAAGGCACTGCCGAGAACCAGCTGACGGTGCTGGAACCCAGATGGGTAGCAGAAGGTACCCATGAAAAAGACAAAGTTGCAAGGCTGCGAGCCGGCCGCAGTTACCGAAACCCACAGTCCTACAGGGGGTGCTTGTCCTATTGGCACTACGGAACCAGCCTTTATTACCAGAACCCGCAGCCCACATAGGAAGCACCTAAACTGCGGGCACCATAGGCTCGGCTAACCCGACAGCAACACGACAGGACAACGTATTGGTGGCAAAGTGACTACTAGTAATGGGAATGTGGACAGAGCAGGAGACATTGCCGGACACACATCAGGGGATCCACTGACGTGACAGATCCCCTGTAACCCAGGAACAAGTGTGGATTGTGCAGACGCCACTTCAGAGCAGCAGCTGGCGGGGTTGGAGGCCAAGGGAAATACTAGAGACAGTGGAGCCAGAGGCCTAAGTGGAGCATGGTTAAAAATCAGTAGTAGTGTGACTGTGCAGCCAGCAGGAGACTTTGCCATCCACACAGCAGGGGAGCAGCTGGCGTTACTGAACCCCAATGACACCGGAGCGAGTGTTTCTATCTGTGCAGACGGAACTTCCAAGCAACAACTGGCTGTGTTGAAGCCCAGGATCAATCACGGAGCTGGCTGAGGCCAACTTGGAGCAAGTAGAAAATAAGATGTCGTGTGATTTGGGAGGCAGCAGGAGACTTTGCCATCCACACAGCAGGGGAGCAGCTGGCGTTACTGAACCCCACTGACACTGGAGCGAGTGTTTCTATCTGTGCGGATGGCACTTCCAAGCAACAACTGGCTGTGTTGAAGCCCAGGATCAATCACGGAGCTGGCTGAGGCCAACTTGGAGCAAGTAGAAAATAAGATGTCGTGTGATTTGGGAGGCAGCAGGAGAGTTTGCCATCCACACAGCAGGGGAGCAGCTGGCGTTACTGAACCCCACTGACACCGGAGCGAGTGTTTCTATCTGTGCGGATGGCACTTCCAAGCAACAACTGGCTGTGTTGAAGCCCAGGATCAATCACGGAGCTGGCTGAGGCCTACTTGAAGCAAGTTTTATATCGGTTGTACACTACTACTGATTGTAACCGTGCTCCACTTATGCCTCTGGCTCTACTATATCCAGTATTTCCCCTGGCCTGCAACCCCGCCAGTTGCTGCTCTGAAGTGGCGACTGCACAATCCACACTTGTTCCTGGGTTACAGGTGCTCTGTCACCTCAGTGGATCCCCTGATTTATGTCCGGCAAGGTCTCCTGCTCTGTCCACATTCCCACTACTAGTAATGGGAATGTGGACAGAGCAGGAGACATTGCCTGACACACATCAGGGGATCCAGTGACGTGACAGAGCCCTGTAACCCAGGAACAAGTGTGGATGGTGCAGACACCACTTCAGAGCAGCAACAGGCGGGGTTGGAGGCCAGGGGAAAATACTAGAGACAGTGGAGCCAGAGGCATAAGGGGAGCATGGTTAAAAATCAGTAGTAGTGTGACTGTGCAGCCAGCAGGAGACTTTGCCATCCACACAGCAGGGGAGCAGCTGGCATTACTGAACCCGACTGACACAGGAGCTAGTGTGTTTCTCTCTGTGAAGACGGCACTTCTGAACACCAACTCGCGTTGTTGTAGCCCAGGATGAAGCATGGAGCAGGCTGAGGCCTGATGTTTTTGGCATGTGGAAGCAGCAGGAGACATTGCCGTCTACACAGCAGGGGAACAGCAGACATTACTGAACCCCACTAACAAAGGAGCTAGTGTGTTTTTCTCTGTGAAGACAGCACTTCTGAACACCAACTGGCGTTGTTGGAGCCCAGGATGAAGCATGGAGCAGGCTGAAGCCTGATGTTTTTGGCATGTGGAGGCAGCAGGAGACATTGCCGTCTACACAGCAGGGGAACAGCTGACGTTACTGAACCCCACTAACACAGGAGCTAGTGTTCTTTTCTCTGTGAAGACGGCACTTCTGAACACCAACTGGCATTGATGGAGCCCAGGATGAAGCATGGAGCAGGCTGAGGCCTGATGTTTTTGGCATGTGGAGGCAGCAGGAGACATTGCCATCTACACAGCAGGGGAACAGCAGACATTACTGAACCCCACTAACACAGGAGCTAGTGTGTTTTTCTCTGTGAAGACGGCACTTCTGAACACCAACTGGTGTTGTTGGAGCCCAGGATGAAGCATGGAGCAGGCTGAGGCCTGATGTTTTTGGCATGTGGAGGAAGCAGGAGACATTACCGTCCACACAGCAGGGGAACAGCAGACGTTACTGAACCCCACTAAAACAGGAGCTAGTGTGTTTTTCTCTGTGAAGATGGCACTTCTGAACACCAACTGGCGTTGTTGGAGCACAGGATGAAGCATGGAGCAGGCTGAGGCCTGATTTTTTGGTATGTGGAGGCAGCAGTAGACATTGCCGTCCACACAGGAGGGGAACAGCAGACGTTACTGAACCCCACTGACACAGGAGCTAGTGTGTTTTTCTCTGTGAAGACGGCACTTCTGAACACCAACTGGCGTTGTTGGAGCACAGGATCAATCATGCAGCAGGCGGAGGCGAACTTGCAGCAGGTTTTATATAGGTTGTAGACTACTACTGATTGTAACCGTGCTCCACTATGGCCTCTGGCTCCACTGTCTCTAGTATTTCCCCTGGCCTCCAACCCCGCCAGTTACAGCTCTGAAGTGGCATCAGCACAATCCACACTTGTTCCTGTGTAACTGGGGCTCAGTCACGTCAGTTGATCCCCTGATGTGTGACCGGCAAGTTCTCCTGCTCTGTCCACATTCCCACTACTAGTAGTGGGAATGAGGACAGAGCAGGAGACCTTGCCGGACACACATCAGGGGATCCACTGACGTGACAGAGCCCCTGTAACCCAGGAACAAGTGTGGATTGTGCAGACGCCACTTCAGAGCAACTGGCAGGGTTGGAGGCCAGGGGAAAAACTAGAGACAGTGGAGCCACAGGCCTAAGTGGAGCACGGTTAAAAATCAGTAGTAGTTTGAATGTGGATGGAGCAGGAGACTTTGCCATCCACACAGCAGGGGACCAGCTGGCGTTGCTGAACCCCACTAATACAGGAGCTAGTGTTTTTCTCTGTGCAGACGACACTTCTGAGCGACAACTGGCTGTGTTGAAGCCCAGGGATTATAGTTCAGGTGGTAGAAACATGAACACAACAGGAGGCCTGGATACTGTTGCCAACCAATTATTTATGCAGGAAGAGGACTGGCAAATACTGGTGAGATCCAGGCCTTGTTCATTTTCAGAAAAGTAAGCCGGTCAACGTTATTGGAAGATAGTCGCATGCGACGCTCTGTTAGTACACCACCTGCGGCACTAAAGACGCGTTCTGATAATACACTGGCAGTAGGGCAAGCCAGCACCTCCAATGCATACTGACTAAGCTCTGGCCATGTATCCAGCTTAGAGACCCAAAACTTGAAGGGGGAAGAGCCATGTGGGAGAACACTGAGAGGGCAAGACATGTAGTATGTCACCATCTGATGGAAACGTTGCCTCCTGCTAACTGGAGCCGTCTGTGATGGTGTAGACAATTGTGGCGGACACACAAAACTTTGCCACATTTGGGCAATAGTGGTCTTGCCTTGTGCTGAGTTGCTGCCTCTGCTCCCTCTTTGTGCCGAGTTTCCTCCACTGCCTCGACGCACAGAGCTGCTTTGTAAAGCACTAGCACCATTGCTGTCGGGTGGAATGGAAAACATGATGGACTGCACCAGTGTGTCTTGGTACTACCGCAGTTTACGCTCCCGGGTCAACGGTGGTATGAGGCTTTGTAAGTTGTCCCGGTAGCGAGGATCTAGGAGGGTGTACACCCAATAATCAGTCGTGTTGAGAATGTGGGCGATGCGGCGGTCGTTTCTCAGGCACTGCAGCATGAAGTCAACCATGTGCTGCAGACTCCCAACTGCAAAAGAAACGCTGTCCCCTGCTTGATGCGTCATCTCTGCCTGCTCTGCATCACCCCACCCTCGCTGTACATACTGACTAGAGGATTGTGTACCTCCCTCCTCTGGAGAGATGTCTTCCTCCTCCATCGACTCCTCCTCATCCTCCTCACAAAGTGTCCCCTGCCTAGGCCTTTGTGAGGAACCACGCAGCGCAGACTGTCCAGAAGCAGATGGCATTTGGGACTCCTCATCCTCCACCTCTTCCAAAACCTCCTCCCTTAGTGCTTGCATTGTTTTTTGAAGCAGGCAGATAAGGGGGACAGTCATGCTGACTAGTGCATTATCTGCACTCGCCATCCGCGTGGAATCATTGAGGGCACGCAAAACGAGGCAGATGTCCTTCATAGAGGCCCACTCAGTGGTGCTAAAATGTGTGACCGGCGCACAGTGCGACTTGTTTGCACCTGATGCAGCTGGTACTCCATGACTGCTGCCTGCTGCTCACACAATCGCTCCAACATATGTAACGTTGAATTCCACCTGGTGGGTAGGTCACATATGATGCGATGTTCCGGAAGGCGTAATCGGCGCTGCAGAGCAGCAAGGCGCGATCTTGCCGTGCTGGAACGCCGCAAGTGAGAGCACTCTATGCGGACCTGGTGCATCAAGATCTGGATAGTCCCTCAGAAAGCTCTGCACGACCAAGTTCAGGACATGTGCCAGACATGGGATGTGAGTGAGGTTGCCTAGGCCAAGAGCTGCCACCAGATTTCGGCCATTGTCACACACTACCAAGCCCGGCTGGAGATTCGCTGGCAGAAACCACACGTCGCTGTCATGCTTGATGGCATTCCAGAGCTCCTGCGCTGTGTGGCTTCGATTCCCCAAAGAAATTAATTTGAGTATGGCCTGTTGACGTTTGGCCACGGCTGTGCTCATATCGGTCGTAACAGGATCCTGCTGCACTGTTTCTGAGGAACTTGAGTAGGAAGAGGAGTCAATGTGTACAGACTGGATTCCTGCAATCCGTGGAGTTGGCAGAACACATACAGCGTCACTCTCCATATCTGTACCCGACTCCACAACATTGACCCAATGTGCAGTGAGGGAAAGGTATCCTCCCTGTCCATGGTTACTGGTCCACGCATCGGTGGTCAGGTGGACCTTGCTACTGATGGCATTTAGTAGCGCATGTTGTATTTTTCCCACCACATGTTTTTGCAGGGCAGGGACGGCTCACCTACTGAAATAAAAGCGGCTCGGCACGGTGTATTGTGGGACTGCCAATGCCATCAAGTCCCGGAAGGTGTCAGTCTCCACCAGCCTGAATGAGAGCATTTCAATTGCCAGTAGTTTGGCAATGCCAGCATTCAGAGCCTGTGCTCGGGGATGGTTTGCCAAGTATGGCCGCCTGTTATCCCATGCCTGTGCTACCGATGGCTGTAGAGTGGCCTGGGAGTGTGAGGAGGACTGGGAACGTGGTGCTGTGGGTGGAAGTTAACTGGGTCTCCAGACAACATTGCCAGAGGTTCTTCCTTGGCGATCCTGTGAGGAAGCCAAACCAGCAGTGTGTGAGCTGGAGGAAGAGGCCCCAACACGAGCTGAAGAGGTGGTAGGTGGTGCTGTACGTTGGCCTATGTCTTCAGTGTGTCTGTATAACTCCACCTCGTGCTTGGTCCGCACATGTTTCAACATATTTGTGGTATTGAGGTTGCTGACATTTTTCCCTCTTTTGACTTTCTGATGTCACAGCTTGCATTTGACAAAGCAAATGTCATCTGCAACTGTGTCAAAAAAGGACCACGCACTGCAAGTCTTGGGAGCGCCCGTTTTGCGTTTTGAAAGAGGAATGCTCCTACCTGGTGCCGAAGTGGAGGCTACAGGCAACCAAGTCTGCCCCCTCCCTCTCCCTCCTGTTTTGGCCGTTCGGGGAATCTCTTCCTCAGAGCTGCTCCCACCACCTTCCTGTTCCTCACGCCATGATGGGTCAAGGACCTCATCATCTACAATCCCCTCTTCAAACACCTGCTTCTCCTGGGTTGTTTCGCCAGCACCGTACGCACCAGAAAGTGGTAACTGAGTCTCGTCATCATCTGATGCATACTGAGGTGTGCTGACCATAGGCACTGGCCCACCCGCCTCTTCAGATTCCGAGGGACAAAGAAGTTGCACATCACTGCATACTCCCTCTTCTTCACATTCTTGAATGCTGCTTGGCTAGCCCCCTCTTGCCAAGCCAACAGATTCAGAGAACAGAAGTAGAGACTGTGATGGCTCCTGTCCAGGGCTCTCTGACTGCCTAGGCACTTTGGCAGGTGGTGAAGAGACAGATGGTTTCTCTTCAGTGCTCTGGCCCTAAGAGGACGTGGAAGTCATTGAAGTCGATGCGTTAGCTGCCATCCATCCGACAATTGCTTCAATTTGTTCCTCCCGAAGCAGTGGGGTACGGCGAGGTCCTACAAAGCTGCGCATAAAGGACGGTTGCCTGGTGAAACTGGGGGATGCTGACTCACTGGTGCCAGCAGCAGGCACAGAATCCCCACGTCCTCTCCCTGCAGAATCCCTATGTCCTCTCCCTGCAGAATCCCCACGTCCTCTCCCTGCTGAAACTCCACGCCCACGTGCCTTACTCCCTGCCTTCTTCATCTTAGAATCATAGAATCATAGAATCATAGAATCGTAGAGTTGGAAGGGACCTCCTGGGCCATCTGGTCCAACCCCCTGCTCAAAGCAGGATTCGCTAAATCATCCCAGTCAGATGTCTGTCCAGCCTCTGTTTGAAGACTTCCATTGAAGGAGAACTCACCACTTCTCGTGGCAGCCTGTTCCACTCATTGATCACTCTAACTGTCAAAAAGTTTTTTCTAATATCTAATCTGTGTCTCTTCCCATTCAGTTTCATCCCATTGCTTCTAGTCTTTCCTTGTGCAAATGAGAATAAAGTTGATCCTTCTACAATGTGACAGCCCTTTAGATATTTGTAGACAGCTATTAAGTCTCCTCTCAGTCTTCTCTTTTGCAAACTAAACATTCCTAAATCCTGCAACCTTTCTTCATAAGACAGGGTTTGCAGACCGGTCACCATTCTGGTCGCTCTTTTCTGAACTTGCTCCAGTTTGTTGATGTCTTTTTTAAAATGTGGTGCCCAAAACTGGACACAATATTCCAGATGAGGTCTGACCAAAGAGGAGTAGAGGGAAATAATGACTTCACGTGATCTAGACTGTATGCTTCTGTTAATACATCCTAGAATTGCATTTGCCTTTTTTGCTGCTGCATCACACTGTTGACTCATATTCAGTCTGTGATCTATTAGTATACCCAAGTCTTTTTCACATGTGCTGTCACTTAGCCCTATTCCTCCCATTCTATATATGCTTTTTTCATTTTTATTGCCCAGATGTAGTACTTTGCATTTCTCCCTGTTAAAAACCATTCTGTTAGTTGCTGCCCACTTCTCCAGTTTATTTAAATCTTTTTGAATCCTCTCTCTCTCTTCTCTAGTATTAGCTATCCCTCCTAGCTTTGTGTCATCAGCAAATTTAATCAGTTTACCCTCAATTCCGTCATCTAAATCATTGATAAAGATGTTGAACAATACAGGGCCCAGGACAGAGCCCTGTGGTACCCCACTTGAGACATTCTTCCAACTGGATGTGCAGCCATTTACGACCACTCTTTGGGTCCGATCACTAAGCCAGTTATGAATCCACCTAACAGTTGCCTTGTCCATTCCATACTTAGTCATTTTTTCAATAAGGATTGTATGAGAGACTTTGTCAAATGCTTTGCTGAAGTCAAGATATACTATATCTACAGCATTTCCTTGATCCACCCAATCAGTGATACCGTCATAGAAGGAAATTAAGTTAGTCTGACATGACTTATTAGTTAGAAACCCATGCTGACTCTGTTTAATCACTTCATTCTTATCCAGGTATTGACATACATGTTGTTTAATAATTTGTTCAAAGATCTTTCCTGGTATAGAAGTCAGACTCACCGGCCTATAGTTGCCTGGGTCCACCTTCTTGCCCTTTTTGAAGATAGGAACAACATTTGCTCTTCTCCAGTCTTCTGGCACTTCTCCTGTTCTCCAAGAATTTTCAAAGATTATGGAGAGAGGTTCAAAAATTTCTTCTGCTATCTCCTTCAGTACTCTGGGGTGTAATTCATCTGGACCTGGAGACTTGAATTCATTTAGGTTAGCTAAGTGTTTCCTCACTATCTTTCTGTTTATAGATATCCTGGATTCTTCTATTCCCTTAATAGGACAGTGAATAACAGTTGATGTTGCATTTCCTTTCTGAGAGAAAACAGATGCAAAATAGGAATTTAAAAGTTCAGCCTTCTCAACATCCTGTCTTACCATTTCATCATTTTCATCCTGTAAAAATCCTATAGCATCTTTGACTTTTCTTTTACTTTTGACATATCCCCAAAATCCTTTATTATTGCTTTTGACATCTCTTGCAAGCCTCAGTTCATTTTCAGCTTTAGCTAATCTGATTTGTGCCCTGCAGGTTCTGCAGACAGCATTATATTCTTCTTTAGATATGCCTCCCTCTTTCCATCTTGCTAGACTTATAAAGATAGGCAGAAAAGTACAAAGGGGGCTTAGTGTGCTTATTCCTGAACAGCTGGTAACAGGTATAAGAAACACTAATTTTATGATGTGTGTGAGTGGACTACACTTTAATAGGAGCTAATGTGGCCTACACAACTGTCAAATGTAGTGTTTGTTGAACTTTATTTTGGTTTTTTTGGGAAAAAAAACTAAAAGGATGTGACCAAAGATTTGAAAATGATAGTATCACAAACTTTTTTGGAGCTATTACAATGCAGGCAGGTAACCTACAATGCAAAAGATGAGGCTCCAAAAAAATTGGGTAATACTAATCTGGCTGCAGCTGAAGGGCACAAGCCATAAAAAAAGCTCCTCTATCTACTCCCATATAGTGTTTGCAACCAACCAATGTAGATGGATACGGATGGATGCACACTAATAGGAGAAAAAAAAGGAGCTGCAATAAAAGAAAAATGTGTGAGGCAGTGACGCACGCTGAGCAGCCTACAACCAGACGTAGCTACAGGACACACTACTCAGCGTGAGCTGCACTCACACACAGTTAGAGACATCTCAGACAGCCGTGAACAGTGCAGAGAAGTGGGCACTAGCACTGAAAGGCTGCAGAAAGGTTCCGCTGTCTACTCCTATAGTGTTTGCAACCACCGTATATGGATACGGATGGATGCACACTAATAGGAGAATTAAAAATCAGCTGCTATAAAAGAAAAATATGTGTGAGGCAGTGATGCATGCTGAGCGGCCTACAACCAGACGTAGATGCAGGACACACTACTCAGCGTGAGCTGCACTCACACACAGTCAGAGACCTCTCAGACAGCCATGAACAGTGCAGAGAAGTGGGCACTAGCGCTGAAAGGCTGCAGAAAGGCTCCGCTGTCTACTACTAGTGTTTGCAACCAACATATATGGATATGGATGGAAGCACACTAGATAGAATTTATGAAAAATAAGCAGCTAGAAAAGAAAAATATGTATGAGGCAGCAGTGACACACGCTGGGAGGCCTACAACCAGACGTGGCTGCAGAACCCACTACACAGCGTGAGCTGCACTCACACAGCCCTTGCAGACAGCTGTGAACACTGCTGCTAGGCAAAAGAAAGCTACAGTGGTGGTTTATGTAGCCTGGGTAAAGCACAATATTTTTTTGAGAATTGCTATTTCTAACTGTCCCTCAGTCTTCAACAGCAGCCTGTCCCTAACTGAATTCACAGCAGAGTGAACAGAAATGGCGGCGGCAGCTTTTATAGTGCATCATGACATCATTTCAGCAGCCAATCACAGCCATGCCAATAGTTAACATGCCTAACAGGATGTGCCCACACTTCTGATGATTCCCATTGGCTGAATCAAATCGAGCGGGCTCATAGCATTATGGGAACTTCCGATTCCGGTATTCCATATGAAAAAAGTATCGGAGCTAAGTATCGGAATTCCGATACAGCGAATATTGACCGATACCCAATACTTGCGGTATCGGAATGCTCAAAACTAGTCCACATATGTCAGTATGCACCAAATCAAGTGATCTTTTGCTTTTTATCTCACTTTCTTTTGGAATAGATATTCTTGTAGCTTTAGATTTTATACAACATTCACATCTTACAGTAACTGAGCAATCTGATATCTTTAGATCTTTTGTCAATTATTTTCTTTGTAGTTCCCTTATACTGTCAGGGTGTCTGTGTCCTAGATGTCTATGCCACACATGAATACAGTTCTTGTGATCATGTGTACATACCTTCATCTGTTCCTTTGGTGTGTCAAGATGATATAATTGTTCATCTGCCTTGACTTTGGTTATCACCTTGTTTCCTGCTAGAATTGCAAACTCATTATCTTTGAATTTTACAGTGAGTCCATTTGCTGTTAAAAGCTTCAAAGATAACAATCCGCCTTCCAATTTTGGAACATACAACACATTCTGTACAAGTATCTTTGAATCTTGTCCGAATTTGTTTGAACAGTTTAGCATACCTTGTCCTATACCTTCTGCGGTTATTTTGCTTCCATCTGCAAGATAAATGGCTTCTTTCTTATCTAAATCAAGTTCAGTGAAGAAATTCTTGTCACTTGTCATATGACTCGTTGCTCTTGAATCAATAAACCAACCAAGTGATGATTTCTTGTCTGTTACTTTAAATGTGCCATTCCAACTATTCTCACATGAATCGAATATTGTGTTTTTCACTTTCTGTGTATGCTGTTTATGTTGTAATTTTTGTTGTTCTGCTTTCCATATGGTACAGTCTTTCTTTAAATGACCCTTCTTCTTACATCTGAAACATTCTCTTGTCTCTTTATTATAGGGGTTTTTAAATTCTGTAGCTTTAAGAGTTTTTCTACTGTTCTTTTCAGCAGAAGAATCATTTGTTTGTTCTTTTCTTCCTGATATTCATCTATTAGTCTTGTTTTCCCAAAATCTAATGCAATGTCTTTTCCAGGTCTTGTCTCTAGTGCATTTATCAAGGCTCTATACAAATCTGGTAAACTGCACAATAATATTGCTGCTACATGACTTTCTTTAATGTCTTCACCAATAGACCTTAGCTGTGATGTCATTGAGAATATGTGCTTCTGCATATCATCATTTGCACTCAATCTCATACCGTAAAGCTTTCTTAATAGAAATAACTTGTGATTTAAACTAGATCTTTCATATAGCTTTTTCAATGCATCCCACATTCCTTTTGCTGTTTCTTCATTTCTTATGTGTATTAATTGAGCATCATCCACTAATAAGCTAATGGTGGCTCTCGCTTTTCTATTCTTTTTATCCCATGTCTGATTATCTTCTTCAGGTCTATCTGTAATGATTACTTCCCATAAATCATCTTTAGAGAACAACTTCTCTACTTTGAATTTCCATAACTGATAATTTTCACTGTTCAGCTTAGCTACTGTGAGTTTCAGCTCAGTGCTGCACATCATTTTTATATAATCTTACTTGTTTTATGAAGATATTCTTCTTTCTTCTTGAGTTATTGTATATCATTTATCTCCTTCTGTTAGCAGAGATTATCTGCTTCTCTGGTGTCTGGATTTATCTCCTGGGTGTCTGGGCTTCCTCCTGGGTGTCTGGGTCTATCTCCTGTTCTGGGCCCATAACCTGTAGCAGAGAGTATCTTTTGAGAATTCACTGGTACACAGGAGAACTTCACTGAGCACATTATCTTGAGTAAACAGCATTTACTTCTTATGGGTAAACATGAGATAAGAATTCAGAGCGCACAGCCGTGCTGCTGGTATAATACAGTCAAAAGCGAAAGTAAAACTAACTATAACAAGAGCTTCCCTCCCCACAATGCAGCAAACATTTAACTTCACACTATCGCCATCTGCTGTCAGGCTAGTGTAAAGTCCTCCTTTATATAAACAATAAGTGCATTTCTGTTGCATATGCCAACACTGTGGAGTTAACAGGCTCCGGCATTTGTGCCAGCGAACTCTGTGAAGTAACAGAGTTCGCTCCTGTACACACTGGGTCAGTGGTTACCCGCCGGTGTTTAGTTTGCACTCCGCTATTACCAAGCAGCAGTTTACCATCTCTGCACGGTGGATTCCGGGTTGCGATCGTACCTCCTTATATTTTATATTTAGTGCGATCTGCAACCCTAAAACATACAGGAGCTTACAATACAATACCACGTTATTAGTGTGTTAAGGGGTAGGAATGTGACAGTACAGTCCACCACCCACAGACACAGACAAAAGAGGGCCACAGTCAACTCATGGTAATGCATCCCATAGCTGCCATGTGGGCTGTTGTTATGGATTGTACATATAATATACAGTAGTGAAAATAAGTATTTGATACATTGCTGATTTTGCAAGTTTTCCCACCTACAAAAAGTGCAGAGGTCTGTAATTTTTATCATAGGTACACTTCAACTGTGTGAGACAGAATCTAAAAATAAAAACTAGAAAAGAAAAGCACATAGAATGATTTTTTACATAATTAAATTGCATTTTATTGCATGAAATAAGTATTTGATCACCTACCAACCAGCAAGAGTTCTGGCTTTCACAGACCTGTTAGATTTTCTTTAAGAAGCCCTCCTACTCTGCACTCATTACCTGTATTAATGGTACCTGTTTGAACGACACCTGTCCACGCACTCCAACCTCTCTGTCATGCCGGCAGGTGGCGCACGTGGTTTGTATGACCATTGTGCTACAGCAAAAAAAGGAGAGAAGCCAGCGCTGCTTGTGGTCAGAATGCAATACATAAAGTGCATATGCACATATTAATTTCTAGCTGTATTCAAAATGAGATATTTGGCAAAAAATGTATCAAATATTTTATATTTTTTGTCAAATATCTCATTTTGAATACAGTTAGAAATTAATATGTGCATATGCACTTTATGTATTGCGTTCAGACCATAAGCAGCGCTGGCTTCTCCCCTTTTTTGCTTGATGTTGGTTTGTGGCTGACCACCACTGTTGCCGTGCGCGCTGGGTTATGTTCGCCATTTTTTCTGTGCTCACTGTGATGGATCTAGGCTGCTCTGCACACACAGCAGCCCTGCCCTGCCCAAGCTCTATTTAATTGTGCACCTGTGTCTGCACCTGTGTCACCCTTCATCTGTGTTTGCTGGTCAGGTGAGTGTGGAGGTTAAACCTGAGATGTCTATATCCAGACCTGGTTGGCCTTTATCTGCACTCACTTCCTCTGGCTCCATGGGAGTGATTCAGTAATGTTTCAGGTACAGATTACATTCAATATGATCTTGCTTTTAATGCATTTAGGAGACTGTAATGGCTCAGCGAATATAAAAAACGTAGAGTAGGACTGCCCCATATGAGATTGCCTTGGTGCGGCGGGGTGGCTCAAATGATTGATCAGTTTTTTGCCAAATATCTCATTTTGAATACAGTTAGAAATTAATTTGTGCATATGGTCTTTATGTATTGCGTTCTGACCATAAGCAGCGCTGGCTTCTCCCCTTTTTTGATTGTGCTACAGTCCCGGAGCTGCCTAGGAAGGGGTGTAGCTAAAAGGTTGTCTGGTGTTCACTGGATCTCCTGATTGTGGAGACAGACTGAGCTGTAGGTAGCCACCAGGTATCACACTTTGGCAGGTGACTAGCTGAACCAGACACTGATGAACAACTTGGATAACAGAGATAGGTTGTTGTTCACACAAATAGCTATCTGGAAACAGTTCTGGAGCTGGATGCAGTAAGACCAGGGACAACAGAATCAGGACAAGCTGCATTGAGACCAGGAGACCAGGCACCTCCATATTGGGCAAGGTGACTTTTATACACGATGCCTCCCAGCTATTGATGATCACTTTAATTAAATGCCTCTCAGAAGCAACATGAAAAAGGGCAACTGAAAACACCAGGCATAAAAATATTCACTCACATACAGAGAAATGCACCAGGGAGTGGAGGATGGTTAAAAATCAAAGTAGGAGAATTAAAAGGGAATTATCACACTTACAAACCCAGGCCACAGTCACTGATAAACCCACCATATGCCTTCTCATATAACCACTAGTCAACTATTTTCTGAGCCATGCAGCATAAGCTAGTTCTGATGATGTGTGTCAGCTGAAAACCCCGACTCCCAGAGCTCCCAACATGGCTGATACACCTCTGTACTGCCAAAAGAAATTAACACTATTTAAAAAGAAAGTGAAGTGCTTCTTTTCAGTGCAGGAGTAGAAGCAATCAGGCGCTACTGTCTTCTGGCTCCTCTCTTTTGCAGTAAACTCATGGCAGTACCCCCATTCTAATAGGGAACTCCGGAACCTCAGGCCCGGGTTTAACAGGTTGTGCTACATGAAAACATTGGATCAGACTGGCCGCATGAATGCCAGATGCTGGTACCCACATCCTCTCCTCAGGACAGTATCCCCTCCAATGTATCAGATACTGAACGGATCGATGAAGTAAACGAGAAACCATGATTTTTGCTATCTGAAATTCTATGTTTCCATCCACAATGGTAGAAGATGGTGGTAGCGGTGATGGTACCGAAGACTCAACATATTGTTTGAGGGGAGATCGATGAAACACTTTATAGATCCTAAAGTTAGGTGGCAACGCAAGGCTGACTGCTAACAGATTAATGATGGCTACAATCTTATAGACTGAGGTCTAAGGGGTATGGATTCTCCTTGTGGAGAGTGATATACCAGCTCTGGCTTGTCAAGATAAGGAGGCTTATTCGCCGTGCAATGCTCCTCTGGGAAAATAATATGCAAATTGCCGCTTAAGAGAGGAAGAGGACTTGAATTCTATAGCGCCACCTGTTGTTAGTAGCGATCCTACTTTTATCCTAAGTCATATTACAAGACTCGTTAAAGGGTTGATTGTGACTTGTAGGATCGCTACTACCAACAGGTGGCGCTATAGAGTTCAAGTCCTCTTCCTCTCTGAAGAGGCAATTTCCATACAATCTTCTAAGGACCGACAAACCTGGGATCCAGTTTCCAATATGGAACCTTCAACTTAATGTTCCTAGAGGACAACCACACCAAGTCACCAACACACAGGTCCAGACCCACCAAACAATCTCCGATCAGCCACACTCTTATTTTTGGACCCCATCTTTCTCAAATTATTTTGTAACCCCCTGCCACATTGATGTAATAGATGATGAAAAACATTCTTCTTCAGGTGATCCAGAAGAATGATTCTTATAAAATGAGCTGAAATGAGGATGAAACCTGCATGCTCCAAAGAACAGGGAGTTACCAGTAAACTCATGACAATGATTATTGTCCCAGAAGACTGTAGAAGAGCAAATGTTGTTCCTATCTTCAAAAAGGGGAAGAAGGTGGACCCAGGCAACTATAGGCCGGTGAGTCTGACTTCTATACCAGGAAAGATCTTTGAACAAATTATTAAACAACATGTATGTAAGTAAAAATGGATAAGTATGGAATGGACAAGGCAACTGTTAGGTGGATTCCTAACTGGCTTGGTGATAGAACCCAAAGAGTGGTCATAAATGGCTGCACATCCAGTTGGATGAATGTCTCAAATGGGGTACCACAGGACTCTGTCCTGGGCCCTGTATTGTTCAACATCTGTATCAACGATTTAGATGAAGGAATTGAGGGTAAACTGATTACATTTGCTGATGACACAAAGCTTGGAGGGATAGCTAATACTAGAGGAGAGAGAGGATTCAAAAAGATATAAATAAACTGGAGCAGTGGGCAGCAACTAACAGAATGGTTTTTAACAGGAAAAAATGCAAAGTACTACATCTGAGCAATAAAAATGAAAAAGCAGGGAGGAATAGGGCTAAGCAACAGCACATGTGAAAAAGACTTGGGTATACTAATAGATCACAGACTGAATATGAGTCAACAGTGTGATGCAACAGCAAAAAAGGCAAATGCATTTCTAGGGTGTATTAACAGAAGCATACAGTCTAGATCACGTGAAGTCATTATTGCCCTCTACTCCTCTTTGGTCAGACCTCATCTGGAATACTGTGTCCAGTTTTGGGTGCCACATTTTAAAAAAGACATCAACAAACAGGAGCAAGTTCAGAAAAGAGCGACCAGAATGGTGACCGGTCTGCAAACCCTGTCTTATGAGGAAAGGTTGCAGGATTTGGGAATGTTTAGCTTGCAGAAAAGAAGACTGAGAAACTTGATAACTGTCTACAAATATCTCAAGGGCTGTCACATTGTAGAAGGATCATCTTTATTCTCATTTGCACAAGGAAAGACTAGGAGCAATGGGATGACACTGAATGGGAGGAGACACAGATTAGATATTAGAAAAAACTTTTTGACAGTTAGAGTGATCAATGAGTGGAACAGGCTGCCATGAGAGGTGGTGAGTTCTCCTTCAATAGAAGTCTTCAAACAGAGGCTGGACAGACATCTGTCTGGGATGATTTAGCAAATCCTGTTTTGAGCAGGGGGTTGGACCAGATGACCCAGGAGGTCCCTTCCAACTCTACGATTCTATGATTCTATGATTTACTGCGAATTTGGCTAGCGGTAAGTAGGTAACCCAATCCTACTGATTCTCAGACACAAGATAAGTGTCTAGATTCCCGTTGATCCGTTCAGTTTGCACGTTATACTGAGGGTAAAATGCAGAAGATAACGTCAGATGCATCCCAAGATGGGTGAAATACACCCTCCAAAACTTAGAACCAAGCTGTACCCTGGTCAGAAACAATATCAGTTCAGAAAATTTGCGCCAAGGACTTGGCGTTTGGTAAAGCTGATAATGCAATAAAATGAGACATCATACTGAATCTATCAGCCACTACCAAAATTAGAGTACTCACCACCAACACAGGTAGATCCGTGATAAAATTGACCAACAAGTGAGTCCAAGGTCTACTGGGAATCTCCAATGGTTGGAGAGATGTCGATGGATGAGTACAAGAGGTCTTAGAACGTGCATAGACACTGCAGGTGGTTGCATATGCTTGGACATCAAAATGTACTCATGGCCACCAAAAAGCTGAGTAAGAAGATCAGTGGTGTCTTTACTACCAGGATGTCCAACCAAGACCGAATTTTGATGTTTACTGAGGATTCTTAGATGAAGATTCATGGGTGCAAACAGTTTATCTAATGGACAGGCAGCAAATGAGTCCTCCTGAGAGTCAACAACCTCTTTTTCAAGATCGGAGCATATAGACGCTATAACCACCCCTTTTTGTAGAAAAAGTACCGATTCACATTAATTCCTCCCCCAGGAAAACAAGGAAATAAGGCATCTGATTTAATGTTTTTGTTCCCTGGCCTATAAGTGACAAAAAAGTTAAACCTGGTGAAGAACAATGTCCATCTTGCCTGTCAGGGCGTTACATGTTTTGCAGATTCTAAATATACAAGATTCTTGTGATCCATGATCACCATAACAGGATGAACTTCTCCCTCCAAAAAATAACACCACTCTTCAAAAGACCACTTGATTGCCAAGAGTTCCCTGTTACCTATGTCATAACTTTTCTGCAGATGAGTTTTTTAGAAAAATATGCACATGGACACCATTTACCAGAAGACGCACTCTGCGACAATTCAACCCCTCACTCCAACCTCAGACGCATCAATCTTGACAGTAAAAGGTTGAGTGATGTCAGGCTGTATGAGGATGGGCACAGATGCAAAACACCTCTTCAAGGTATTGAATGCCTCCTTGGCCGAACTGGACCACTTGGAAATGTCCGTCCCCTTCCAAGACATATTTTTGTCAGAGGTTTGGCCACTACCAAATAGTTTTTGGTGAACTTACGGTAGTAGTTGGTGAAGCCTAAAAACCTTTGTAATGCCTTCAAATCCTCAGGACAATCCCATTCCAGTACCTTCCAGACTTTTGTGGGATCTATGTGAAAACCAGTGGACGATATCACATATCCTAGAAAAGGGATCTCCTCAACTGAGAACAAACATTTCTCCGGTTTGACAAATAATTTATTGTCTCTGACTATTTGTAAGACCTGCCTGACATGTACCTGATATGACTCAAGGTCAAGTGAATAAATTAATATGTCATCAAGATAGATTACCACAAATCTATCTACCAGGTGACTAAAGATGTCATTTACAAAGTGCTGAAAAACGGAGGGCACGTTTGTCAACTGAAATGACATCACCAGGTTCTCATAGTGTTCCTCAGGCTTATTGAAAGCTGTTTTCAACTCAACCTTCTCTTTAATAGGAATGAGGTTATATGCCCCTGAGGTCCAGTTTAGAAAACCATTTTGCTCCTACAATCAGATTAAAGCAATCTGGGATGAGAGGGAGTAGATATGGATCCCGGAATGTGATCAGTGTCATGATCTCAGTGCGGGTTTGACTCGCACACGTGGGGTTAATGTTTGGAACCAGTGCTGATGACTGGCATTTCAGGGGTTAAAGGTTGTGATCCCGGTGCAGGCTCACCTGCACACCTGGGGCTATGATTGTGGCCTCTCCCTGGTTCTGGGGGAGGCTTCTTATAGCCTCAGGACGCTCCCATCCCTGTCAGTTATACTCTTGCCCTTGGCATTGTGTGGTGACCCCTGAGTGTGTTTGTGCTGTGTTCTGGTTACTTGATTCTCTGTGTATGACTCGGTCTGTTTCCTGGATATCGCTTTGGATTCTGCCTGGTACCTTATATGTCTGTTTGGTTTTGATCTCTGCTTGGCCCTGATTATCCGCTCTGTCTCCTCCCTGGTACTGTACTGTGATCCTGTGTATGACCTTTGGCTTTGTCTGACCTCCCATCTGTTTATCTCTCCTGTACCTCGCTGGTCTGTACTGTGCATAACCTCTGCTTTGCTTGGACTCTGAGTTCTCTTCCTTCTCTGTGTGCAGGACGCTAAGCCCCGCCCCCTTGCAGTCACATGACCATTCACATGACCATAGGTCCTATGCTGGCTTCCTAAACTTCAGCATCCACAGGTCCTGTGCATCGGTACTTTCTGGCTGTACCTGACCCCGGTACCCCTACATTGCGGGTGAGTCACTGCTCAGCGGAGGCTGCACGCCGGCGCTGACACTCAGGACACGCGCACTGGCTCAGTGAGCAAGTACAGTGCGGTGTTCCTGACATTATAACTGACCATTTCAGTTTTTTTTTCTTCAGAGAAAAAAAAAAAAGGTGTGTGTTATCCTCATGGATCCCATACAAGCCTTGTCTGATCAGGTCAAGCACCTGACCCAAATGTTCCATAAGCTCAATGTGGAACAACGCACGATGGCCCAGACCCAGCAACAGTTGGTAGTTACTGTGCAGGGGGCTGTCGATGCAGGGGCTTCTAGTTCTGGGGGTAGGGATGTGTCATTAGCGTCCCCCGAATCTCCGGTCAAATTGCCAGACTTTTTCTCAGGGGACAAAAAGGAGTTCAGGTCTTTCAGAGAAGGATGCAAGCTTTTTTTTTCTCTAAGGCCCCGCTCCTCCGGGGATGAGTTCCAGAGGGTGGGGGTCATTATTTCCCTACTTCGGGGGGCTCCGCAAGCATGGACTTTCTCTCTGTCTTCCTCTGCTCCTGAACGTATGTCAGTGAACGCATTCTTTGAGGCCCTCGGGCACATTTATGATGAACCTGACCGAGTGCGATTGGCAGAGGATATGTTGATGAGTGTCTGTCAGGGGAAACATTCAGCTGAGTGGTTTTGTTCTGAGTTCCGCCGCTGGGCGGCAGAGGTCTCTTGGAGCGACGCTGCACTCCGAGGACTCTTTCGCAGAGGCTTGTCCGAGCGGCTGCAGGATGCCTTGGCGTTACATCCCCCACCTAACTCTCTTGAGGACGCCATGACCCAGGCCGTCCGGATGGACCGCAGGCTGCGGGCCAGAGGGGTGATGCAGGTGGATACTCCATTATTTCCCAGTGGAAAAGAGACTGCCCCTGAGCCCATGGATGTAGGCGCCTTCTCCCTGAAGGATACGGAGAGGAAACGCCGGAAGGACAAGCAGTTATGCTTTTACTGCGGTAAAACGGGACATTGGAAAAGGGAGTGCCCGAATTTCCCGTCTTCAAACCCGGTCGGTGGGAAACGACTAGGTCTGGGTAGTCAACGGGGAGGCTGCTCAGACCCTCAGGTACCATTTTCCTCGTTTTCTAAAGTATTACTGCCTGTGGAACTATTTGTGGACGGTAGTTCTTTTTCCTCTACAGCCTTCGTCAACTGCGGATCATCTATTAACCTCATTGACTCCCAATTGGTCACACACTGCAAGATAGGGACAGTTAGGCTCAAGGTTCCGATCAAGGTGATGGCCATTGACTCATCTCCCCTCACTAAGGAGGGAATTCGCTTTATGTCTGATGTGTTTTCGCTCAGAGTGGGCGCTATTCATGTGGAAAACATAAGTTGTTTTGTGCTGGACAATCTACCTCC
Source organism: Dendrobates tinctorius (assembly GCF_039654945.1). Lineage (NCBI taxonomy): Eukaryota > Metazoa > Chordata > Amphibia > Anura > Dendrobatidae > Dendrobates > Dendrobates tinctorius. Next base: position 22,954,396 of record NW_027361711.1, on the reverse strand, counting down.
AGGGTTGGTGTTGGGCATGCCCTGGTTACAACGCCATAACCCAGTTATTAACTGGAAAACAGGGGAGATTGTTCAATGGGGGTTTAATGATTTTGAGTTATGTGATAAATCCGCACTGCTGGTTGAACCAGTTAAATCTGTGTCTGTATCATCTGTCGAGCTGGAAGGTATTCCGGAATGCCTGAAGGACTTCGAAGATGTATTCTCCGAAAGCGAGGCCGAGACGTTACCGCCACATAGACCCTTTGACTGCGCTATTGAGCTGGTCCCGGGGGCTAAATTACCCAAAGCCCGTCTGTTTAATTTGTCTGGTCCTGAGCGCTTGGCTATGAAGGAGTACATTACTGAAAGTCTGCGCAAAGGACACATACGTCCTTCAGTCTCACCTGTAGCGGCAGGTTTCTTTTTTGTAAAGAAAAAAGATGGCGGGTTACGTCCCTGTCTCGACTTCCGGGAGCTTAATCAAATTACTGTACGGAATACGTACCCCCTTCCGTTGATTCCCGATTTATGTAACCAGCTATCAGGGGCAAAGTGGTTTTCTAAACTTGACCTTCGGGGGGCATATAATTTGATAAGGGTCCGGGAGGGGGATGAATGGAAAACCGCGTTCCTCACGACCGAGGGACTATTTGAAAATTTAGTCATGCCGTTTGGTCTTACCAACGCCCCTGCCATATTTCAGAATTTCATCAACGTGGTATTCTCGGATCTCATTGGTCGTTTTGTCGTTATCTACTTAGATGATATTTTGATATATTCCCCCGACAAGTATTCTCATTTGGAACATGTACGAACTGTGCTCCAAAGGCTTAGAGAAAATCATTTGTATGCCAAATTGGAGAAATGTGTATTCTGTGTACAAGAGTTGTCCTTTTTGGGGTTAATTGTATCCGGTGAGGGTTTTCGCATGGACCCCAAGAAGGTGCAGGCCATTGCAGATTGGGTGCAACCCCGAGATCTTAAGGGCCTTCAGCGCTTCTTGGGGTTCGCCAATTATTACCGCAAATTTATCCGGGGGTTTTCGCAAGTGGTCAAACCTCTCACGGATCTAACATGCAAAGGTGCGGATGTGAGAAATTGGTCCTCGCTCGCAAAAGAGGCCTTTGCAACGCTGAAAAAATGTTTTATGTCTGCTCCTGTGTTAGTGCAGCCAGATCCGTCCAAACCATTCGTCGTGGAAGTGGACGCCTCTGAGGTGGGGGTGGGGGCGGTGTTGTCCCAAGGGCCTGCCACTCTAACCAACCTCAGGCCATGTGCTTTCTTTTCCAAGAAGTTCTCTGCTGCGGAAAGAAATTACGAAGTAGGCAATAGAGAGCTTCTTGCGGTCAAATTGGCGTTTGAAGAATGGAGGCACTTTTTGGAGGGGGCCAGTCACCCGGTTACGGTGATCACGGATCACAAAAATCTGTCGTACATTGAGTCTGCTAAAAGACTAACGCCCAGACAGGCCCGTTGGTCACTTTTTTTTTCCCGTTTTCAGTTTACGATTACATTTCGTCCAGGGTCTAAGAATGTCAAGGCTGACGCCTTATCACGCAGTTTTCAGCCGGTGTCGCCCCCTGAACCACCGTCCTCCATTCTTCACCCTGGGGTTGTGATAGCAGAGGTCTCATCTGAATTGGAACGGGAGATTCTGGGGGCCCAGTCGCAGGCCTCGGCGGCCAAGCAGGAGGGGAAGTTGTTTGTCCCAGAGCAACTTCGCCTGAAACTCTTGCAGGAGTTCCATGAATCCAAGTTGAGTGCTCACCCTGGTATTTCAGCCACACGTCTGGCGGTGGCTAGGATCTTTTGGTGGCCTACCCTTGGTTCGGACATAAAAAAATTCATTGCTGGTTGTGGGGTCTGCGCTCGTTCTAAAAGCTCTCATAGCCAGCCGGCAGGGGAGCTGATACCTTTGGCAGTGCCCGAAAGGCCATGGACTCATTTATCCATGGATTTTGTTACCAATCTCCCTCCATCTAAGGGTAATACAGTGGTATGGGTAGTGGTGGACAGGTTTTCTAAGCAGGCTCATTTCATACCCCTGTCCGCACTACCGTCAGCTGAGACGTTGTCCAGGTTGTTTGTGCAGCATGTGATCCGGTTGCATGGGGTACCCCTGAATGTGGTGTCTGATCGTGGTGTGCAGTTTGTGGCTAAGTTTTGGCGTGCTTTCTGCAAAAAATTAGGTATGTCTCGGTCCTTTTCGTCTGCATACCATCCTGAGAGCAATGGGCAGACGGAGCGCACTAACCAGTCCCTGGAACAGATCCTCAGGTGTCTAACCTCTGCTAGACAGAATGACTGGTGCGATGCACTGCCGTTGGCTGAATTTGCCTTCAATAGTCGGGTGAGTCAATCCACTGGTAGGTCCCCTTTCTTGATTAACTATGGGTTCAGTCCTCATTTTGGTGAGTTTTCTCATCTGGATTCGGGGTGTCCCGGGGCTGAGGATTCTGTTCAGCGGTTAAAAGATACATGGGCAGAAGTCCAGCGGCGTATATCTAGGTCTCAAGGCAGGTATAAGTTTTTCGCGGACAGGAAACGAACACCTGGTCCCATGTTTCGTGTGGGAGAGAAAGTTTGGCTCTCCACGCGAAACATTAAGTTAAAGATTCCGTCAGCCAAGTTGGGACCCAAATTCATTGGCCCGTACAAGATTGTGGAAAAAATCAATCCAGTGGCGTATAGGCTGTGCCTTCCACCCTCTTTCAAGATCCCTAATGTCTTCCACAAATCTCTACTGAAACCTTTTGAAGCAGTACGGGGAGACTCCGAGTCTGCTGCTCCTCCGGTTTTGGTCGAGGGGCAGGTGGAGTACGAGGTTGGTCATATCGTAGATTCCAGGTTGGTACGGCGGTCGGTACAGTACCTGGTTCATTGGAAGGGGTATGGACCAGAGGACAGGTCCTGGGTACCAGCCCGGTTGATGCATGCTGATCGCCTGGTGCGGGCTTTCCATGCTAAGTACCCAGGCAAGCCTGGGGGTCCAGAGGCCCCCCGTTGAGAGGGGGGTACTGTCATGATCTCAGTGCGGGTTTGACTCGCACACGTGGGGTTAATGTTTGGAACCAGTGCTGATGACTGGCATTTCTGGGGTTAAAGGTTGTGATCCCGGTGCAGGCTTACCTGCACACCTGGGGCTATGATTGTGGCCTCTCCCTGGTTCTGGGGGAGGCTTCTTATAGCCTCAGGACGCTCCCATCCCTGTCAGTTATACTTTCGCCCTTGGCATTGTGTGGTGACCCCTGAGTGTGTTTGTGCTGTGTTCTGGTTACTTGATTCTCTGTGTATGACTCGGTCTGTTCCCTGGATATCGCTTTGGATTCTGCCTGGTACCTTATATGTCTGTTTGGTTTTGATCTCTGCTTGGCCCTGATTATCCGCTCTGTCTCCTCCCTGGTACTGTACTGTGATCCTGTGTATGACCTTTGGCTTTGTCTGACCTCCCATCTGTTTATCTCTCCTGTACCTCGCTGGTCTGTACTGTGCATAACCTCTGCTTTGCTTGGACTCTGAGTTCTCTTCCTTCTCTGTGTGCAGGACGCTAAGCCCCACCCCCTTGCAGTCACATGACCATAGGTCCTATGCTGGCTTCCTAAACTTCAGCATCCACAGGTCCTGTGCATCGGTACTTTCTGGCTGTACCTGACCCCGGTACCCCTACATTGCGGGTGAGTCACTGCTCAGCGGAGGCTGCACGCCGGCGCTGACACTCAGGACACGCGCACTGGCTCAGTGAGCAAGTACAGTGCGGTGTTCCTGACAATCTGATTGAGTTTGCAGAAATCTAGTCATATATGTAACTCCTCATCTTTCTTCTTAACAAAGAAAAACCCTACAGCAATGGGAGATGAGGATGGTCTGATATGACCCTTTGCCAAACTTTCCATGATATAGTCCTTCAAGGCTTGCCTCTCTGGACTGGAGATATTATACAGTCTGCCTTTAGGAGGCTTGGCCCTAGGAACAAGATTACTGGCGTAGTCATAAGTAGTGTTGAGCATTCCGATACCGCAAATATCGGGTATTGGCCGATATTCGCGTTATCGGAATTCCGATACCAAGTACCGATATTTTTACAATATTGAATACCGGAATCGGAAGTCCCATAATGCTATCAGCCAGTTGTGTTAGACATGTTAACTAATGGCATGGCTATGATTAGCTGCTGAAATTATGTCATCATGATGCGCGGTCTGTGCGGGCCTGCCGGGGGTCTGTGCGGGCCTGCCGGGGGTCTGTGCGGGCCTGCCGGGGGTCTGTGCGGGCCTGCTGGGGGTCTGTGCGGGCCTGCCGGGGGTCTGTGCGGGCCTGCCGGGGGTCTGTACGGGCCTGCCGGGGGTTTGTGCGGGCCTACCGGGCGTCTGTATGGGCCTGCCGGGGGGTCTGTGCGGGCCTGCCGGGGGTTGTGTGTGTGTGTGTGTGTGTGTGTGCAGTCATCGTCCGATGGGACTATAAGTCCCATCGGGCTATGCCTGCTACAATGACAGTGATTGACACATTAGCCAATGATGGGACAGTAGTGGTCCCATCATCTGGCTAATGTGTTGAATGTAAAAAAAAAAAAAAAACATACTACATATATACTACATTCATACATACATACTACATACATACTTCATATATACTACATACATTCATACATACTACATACATACTACATATATACTACATTCATACAGCATACAAACTACATAATACATACATACTACATTCATACTACATTCATACAACATACATACTACATAATACATACATACTACATATATGCTACATTCATGCAACATACATACTACATACATACTACATATATATACTACATTCATACAGCATACATGCTACATAATACATACATACTACATAAATACTACATTCATACTACATACATACTACATACATACAACATACATACATACTACATACTTACTTCATACATACAACATACTGTACATACAACATGCTACATACATACTACATACAATACATTCATACAATACATACATATAGACATACAGTACATATAACAGAGTACATACTCACCATCACTTGTCACTTTGATCCCCAAAGCCAGTGTCATCTCACTGCAAAAAATATTAAAATAACAAACAAGCAATATACTCCCTGATACGCAGAAATCCACGAGTGTCCCACGACAATCTCCTGCAGTGCATCACTGAGAGGTTACTATAGTTCACTGGTCTCACTTTATGGCAAAAGCTGCGTGGGAACGTTCTCACACAGCAATGCCAAAAGTGAGACTAGGGACTATTTTTTTACAGTGGCAGAGGAATACATTGCAGAAGGATACCTACCTCCCATCATTGTATTCCTGGTGCCCCTAGAGAGCGGTCGCATCAGCTGATGCTGAGGTTCTCCATGGGAGATCGTCGTGGGACACTCGTGGATTTCTGTGGATCAGGGAGTATATTGCTTGTTTGTTATTTTAATATTTTTTACAGATGACACTGGCTTCAAGGATCAAAGTCACAAGTGATGGTGAGTATGTACTCTATGTTATATGTACTGTATGTCTTGTATGAATGTATGAATGTATTGTATGTAGTATGTAGTATGTATGTAGTATGTCTGTAGCATGTTTTATGTATGTTGTATGTCTGTAGTATGTATGTAGTATGTAGTATGTATGTATGTTGCATGAATGTAGTATATACAGTTGTGGCCAAAAGTATTGACACCCCTGCAATTTTGTCAGATAATACTCAATTTCTTCCTGAAAATTATTGCAAACACAAATTCTTTGGTATTATTATCTTCATTTAATTTGTCTTAAATGAAAAAACACAAAAAGAATTGTCCTAAAGCCAAATTGGATATAATTCCACACTAAACATAAAAAAGAGGGTGGACAAAAGTATTGGCACTGTTCGAAAAATCATGTGATGCTTCTCTAATTTGTGTAATTAACAGCACCTGTAACTTACCTGTGGCACCTAACAGGTGTTGGCAATAACTAAATCACACTTGCAGCCAGTTGACATGGATTAAAGTTGACTCAACCTCTGTCCTGTGTCCTTATGTGTACCACAGTGAGCATGGAGAGAAGAAAGAAGACCAAAGAACTGTCTGAGGACTTGAGAAACCAACTTGTGAGGAAGCATGAGCAATCTCAAGGCTACAAGTCCATCTCCAAAGACTTGAATGTTCCTGTGTCTACCGTGCGCAGTGTCATCAAGAAGTTTAAAGCCCATGGCACTGTGGCTAACCTCCCTAGATGTGGACGGAAAAGAAAAATTGACAAGAGATTTCAACGCAAGATTGTGCGGATGTTGGATAAAGAACCTTGACTAACATGCAAACAAGTTCAAGCTGCCCTGCAGTCCGAGGGTACAACAGTGTCAACCCGTACTATCCGTCGGCATCTGAATGAAAAGGGACTGTATGGTAGGAGACCCAGGAAGACCCCACTTATTACCCGGAGACATAAAAAAGCCAGGCTGGAGTTTGCCAAAACTTACCTGAAAAAATGCCTAAAACATTTTGGAAGAATTTTCTCTGGTCAGATGAGACAAAAGTAGAGCTTTTTGGGCAATGGCATCAACATAGAGTTTACAGGAGAAAAAAAGAGACATTCAAAGAAAAGAACACGGTCAATACAGTCAAACATGGTGGAGGTTCCCTGATGTTTTCGGGTTGCTTTGCTGCCTCTGGTACTGTACTGCTTGACCGTGTGCATGGCATTATGAAGTCTGAAGACTACCAACAAATTTTGCAGCATAATATAGGGCCCAGTGTGAGAAAGTTGGGTCTCCCTCAGAGGTCATGGGTCTTCCAGCAGGACAATGACCCAAAACACACTTCAAAAAGCACTAGAAAATGGTTTGAGAGAAAGCACTGGAAAATTCTATGGTGGCCAGCAATGAGTTCAGGCCTGAATCCCATAGAACACCTGTGGAGAGATCTAAAAATGGCAATTTGGAGAAGGCACCCTTCTAATATCAGGGACCTGGAGCAGTTTGCCAAAGAAGAATGGTCTAAAATTCCAGCAGAGCATTGTAAGAAACTCATTGATGGTTACCGGAAGCGGTTGGTCGCATTTATTTTGGCTAATGGTTGTGCAACCAAGTATTAGGCTGAGGGTGCCAATACTTTTGTCTGGCCCATTTTTGGAGTTTTGTGTGAAATGATCAATGATTTGCTTTTTGCTTCATTCTCTTTTGTGCTTTTTCATTTAAGACAAATTAAATGAAGATAATAATACCAAAGAATTTGTGTTTGCAATCATTTTCAGGAAGAAACTGAGTATTATCTGACAAAATTGCAGGAGTGTCAATACTTTTGGCCACAACTGTATGTAGTGTGTATGTAGTATGTATGCATGTATGTTGTATGAATGTAGTATATATGTAGTATGTATGTATGTATGTTGCATGAATGTAGTATATATGTAGCATGTATGTATGTATGTATGTATGTATGTATGTACAGTTGTGACCAAAAGTATTAACACTCCTGCAATTCTGTAAGATAATACTCTGTTTCTTCCTGAAAATGACTGCAAACACAAATTCTTTGGTATTATTATCTTCATTTAATTTGTCTTAAATGAAAAAACACAAAAATAATTGTCCTAAAGCCAAATTGGATACAATTCCACACCAAACATAAAAAAGAGGGTGGACAAAAGTATTGGCACTGTTCGAAAAATCATGTGATGCTTCTCTAATTTGTGTAATTAACAGCACCTGTAACTTACCTGTGGCACCTAACAGGTGTTAGCAATAACTAAATCACACTTGCAGCCAGTTCACATGGATTAAAGTTGACTCAACCTCTGTCCTGTGTCCTTGTGTGTACCACATTGAGCATGGAGAAAAGAAAGAAGACCAAAGAACTGTTTGAGGACTTGAGAAACCAACTTGTGAGGAAGCATGAGCAATCTCAAAGTTACAAGTCCATCTCCAAAGACCTGAATGTTCCTGTGTCTACCGTGCGCAATGTCATCAAGAAGTTTAAAGCCCATGGCACTGTTGCTAGCCTCCCTAGATGTGGACGGAAAAGAAAAATTGACAAGAGATTTCAACGCAAGATTGTGCGGATGTTGGATAAAGAACCTCGACTAACATCCAAACAAGTTCAAGCTGCCCTGCAGACTGAGAGTACAACAGTGTCAACCCGTACTATCTGTCGGCGTCTGAATGAAAAGGGACTGTATGGTAGGAGACCCAGGAAAACCCCACTTCTTACCCCGAGACATAAAAAAGCCAGGCTGGAGTTTGCCAAAACTTACCTGAAAAAGCCTAAAACGTTTTGGAAGAATGTTCTCTGGTCAGATGAGACAAAAGTAGAGCTTTTTGGGCAAAGGCATCAACATACAGTTTACAGGAGAAAAAAAGAGGCATTCAAAGAAAAGAACACGGTCCCTACAGTCAAACATGGCGGAGGTTCCCTGATGTTTTGGGGTTGCTTTACTGCCTCTGGCACTAGACTGCTTGACCGTGTGCATGGCATTATGAAGTCAGAAGACTACCAACAAATTTTGCAGCATAATGTAGGGCCCAGTGTGAGAAAGCTGGGTCTCCCTCAGAGGTCATGGGTCTTCCAGAAGGACAATGACCCAAAACACACTTCAAAAAGCACTAGAGAATGGTTTGAGAGAAAGCACTGGAGAATTCTAAGGTGGCCAGCAATGAGTCCAGACCTGAATCCCATAGAACACCTGTGGAGAGATCTAAAAATGGCAATTTGGAGAAGGCACCCTTCTAATATCAGGGACCTGGAGCAGTTTGCCAAAGAAGAATGGTCTAAAATTCCAGCAGAGCATTGTAAGAAACTCATTGATGGTTAACGGAAGTGGTTGGTCGCAGTTATTTTGGCTAAAGGTTGTGCAACCAAGTATTAGGCTGAGGGTGCCAATACTTTTGTCTGGCCCATTTTTGGAGTTTTGTGTGAAATGATCAATGTTTTGCTTTTTGCTTCATTCTCTTTTGTGTTTTTTCATTTAAGACAAATTAAATGAAGATAATAATACCAAAGAATTTGTGTTTGCAATCATTTTCAGGAAGAAACTGAGTATTATCTGACAGAATTGCAGGGGTGTCAATACTTTTGGCCACAACTGTATGTATGTTGTATGAATGTAGTATATATGAAGCATGTACGTAGTATGTATGTATGTTGTATGAATGTAGTATATATGAAGCATGTATGTAGTATGTATGTATGTTGTATGAATGTAGTATATACTGTATGTAGTATGTATGTATGTTGTTTGAATGTAGTATATATTGTGGTGTAGTTAGCACTATGTCAGCTAGGGGGCGCTGTGTGGGTGTCCCAGGACGGGTGTACAGGCACATTCAGTGTGGTAACAGGAGCAGGGTCCTAAATGACCATTATGGGTCTCAAGGTGGGTGGCCTTGGGATGCAGGCTCCAGGGTGTATTGATCAGCAGAGGTACTGCTGATCTTTCTGTTACACTGTGTCAGGGAAGCCTGTGTGTGTCTATACAACCTTTAGTGATGTCATAGCCATGTGATCACCTGTGGGTTTGGTTACAGGGCTATGTAATTGAGGTGTTTGGCACATGTGAGAGAGTGTGAGAGTGAGTCTGTCTGAGTGTGGACAGACTTCCATGTGTCCAGGTGGGACACTACAGAGAGTGTATATTGGGAGGACTACAGCTCCCAGCATGTGCTGAGACTCTCAGTCCGAGTCTGAAGCCACGGACATTTCTATTCCTTTGCCTGAAGTGAAGGTTACATTTCAGTGTTATGCTGTCTATGGTTTATGGAGTAATAAACCTGGTGAAATTTTAAAGGAACGTGCCTCATGTTTGTCTCCCGCTGCACCTAAGCGAGTCGAATCCCTACAATTGGTGACAGACTGCGGGCAGCGATTCCCAGAAGCACGTGTGGCAGTGCTGTCGATTCTGAGCCAGGAGAGCAGACGGTCTGACAACTGTGAGTAATACTGACCGAGGTCAGAGAAAGTAACATAGTAACATAGTAACATAGTAATTAAGGTTGAAGGGAGACTTTAAGTCCATCTAGTTCAACCCATATCCTATCCTAACTTGCCCTAACATGTTGATCCAGAGGAAGGCAAAAAAAACCCATGTGGCAACAGTAAGCTTCACATTGGGGAAAAAAATTCCTTCCCGACTCCACATACGGCAATCAGACTAGCTCCCTGGATCAACGCAATATTAAGGAGACTAGTGTATATACCCTGTAATATTATACTTTTCAAGAAAGGCATCCAGTCCCTTCTTAAATTTTAGTAGTGAATCACTCATTACAACATCATATGGCAGAGAGTTCCATAGTCTCACTGCTCTTACAGTAAATAATCCGCGTCTGTGAGTATGCTTAAACCTTCTTTCCTCCAGACGTAGAGGATGCCCCCTTGTCCCCGTCACAGGTCTAAGAGTAAAAAGATCATTAGAAAGGTCTTGTTATTGTCCCCGCATATACACTCACTGGCCACTTTATTAGGTACACCTGTCCAACTGTGTGTTAAGACTTAATTTCTAATCAGCCAATCACATGGCGGCAACTCAGTGCATTTAGGCATGTAGACATGGTCAAGACAATCTCCTGCAGTTCAAACCGAGCATCAGTATGGGGAAGAAAGGTGATTTGAGTGCCTTTGAACGTGGCATGATTGTTGGTGCCAGAAGGGCTGGTCTGAGAATTTCAGAAACTGCTGATCTACTGGGATTTTCACGCACAACCATCTCTAGGGTTTACAGAGAATGGTCCGAAAACGAAAAAAAATCCAGTGAGCGGCAGTTCTGTGGCCGGAAATGCCATGTTGATGCCAGAGGTCAGAGGAGAATGGGCAGACTGGTTCGAGCTGATAGAAAGGCAACAGTGACTCAAATTGCCACCCGTTACAACCAAGGTAGGCAGAAGAGCATCTCTGAACGCACAGTGCGTCGAACTTTGAGGCAGATGGGCTACAGCAGCAGAAGACCACACTGGGTACCACTCCTCTCAGCTAAGAACAGGAAACTGAGGCTACAATTTGCACAAGCTCATCGAAATTGGACAGTAGAAGATTGGAAAAACGTTGCCTGGTCTGATGAGTCTCGATTTCTGCTGCGACATTCGGATGGTAGGGTCAGAATTTGGCGTAAACAACATGAAAGCATGGATCCATCCTGCCTTGTATCAACGGTTCAGGCTGGTGGTGGTGGTGTCATGGTGTGGGGAATTTTTTCTGGGCACTCTTTGGGCCCCTTGGTACCAATTGAGCATCGTTGCAACGCCACAGCCTACCTGAGTATTGTTGCTGACCATGTCCATCCCTTTATGACCACAATGTACCCAACATCTGATGGCTACTTTCAGCAGGATAATGCGCCATGTCATAAAGCTTGAATCATCTCAGATTGGTTTCTTGAACATGACAATGAGTTTACTGTACTCAAATGGCCTCCTCAGTCACCAGATCTCAATCCAATAGAGCATCTTTGGGATGTGGTGGAACGGGAGATTCGCATCAGGGATGTGCAGCCGACAAATCTGCGCCAACTGTGTGATGCCATCATGTCAATATGGTCCAAAATCTCTGAGGAATGCTTCCAGCACCTTGTTGAATCTCTGCCACGAAGAATTGAGGCAGTTCTGAAGGCAAAAGGGGGTCCAACCCCTTACTAGCATGGTGTACCTAATAAAGTGGCCAGTGAGTGTATTTATACATTGTAATAAGATCACCCCTAAGCCTTCGATTCTCCAAACTAAATAACCCCAAGTGTAATAACCTGTCTTGGTATTGCAGACCCCCTAGTTATCTAATAACCTTGATCGCTCTTCTCTGCACCCGCTCCAGTTCAGCTATGTCTTTCTTATACACCGGAGACCAGAACTGTACACAGTATTCTAAGTGTGGTCGCACTAGTGACTTATATAGAGGTAAAATTATGTTCTCCTCATGAGCATCTATTCCTCTTTTAATGCATCCCATTATTTTATTTGCCTTTGCAGCAGCTGCTTGACTCTGGCCACTAAATGTGAGTTTGTCGTCCACCCATACACCCAGGTCTTTTTCAGTGACTGTTTTGCCCAGTGTTTTACAATTAAGCACATAATTATACAACTTGTTCGTTCTACCCAAGTGCATGGCCTTACATTTATCCCCATTAAAGCTCATTTGCCATTTATCAGCCCAAGCTTCTAGTTTACATAAATCCTCCTGTAATATAAAATTGTCCTCCTCTGTATTAATTACCCTGCAGAGTTTAGTGTCATCTGCAAATATTGAAATTCTACTCTCTATGCCCCCTACAAGGTCATTAATAAATATGTTAAAAAGAAGCGGGCCCAAAACTGACCCCTGTGGTACCCCACTGCTAACCGTGACCCAGTCCGAGTGTGCTCCATTAATAACCACCCTTTGTTTCCTATCCCTAAGCCAGCTCTTAACCCACCTACACATTTTCCCCTATCCCCATTGTTCTCATTTTATGTATCAACCTTTTGTGTGGCACCGTATCAAAAGCTTTTGAAAAGTCCATGTACACCACGTCCACTGCATTCCCTTGGTCCAGTCCGGAACTTACCTCTTCATAAAAGCTTATCAGATTAGTCTGACAGGAACGGTCTCTTGTAAACCCATGTTGATATTGGGTCATAAGGTTATTCTTCTCCAGATACTCCAGTATAGTATCTCTTAGAAAACCCTCCAGGATTTTACCCACAGTTGAGGTTAAAATTACAGGCCTATAATTTCCAAGTTCAGTTTTTGTCCCCTTTTTGAATATTGGCACCACATTTGCTATACGCCAGTCCTGTGGTACAGACCCTGTTATTATGGAATCTTTAAAGATTAAAAATAGTGGTCTATCAATGACTGTTCTTAATTCCTGCAGTACTCGGGGGTGTATCCCATCCGGGCCCGGGGATTTGTCAATTTTAGTGATTTGTAGACGCCGCCGTACTTCCTGCTGGGTTAAGCAGGTGACATTTAATGGAGAATTTTTATCCCTGATCATGTTATCCATCATGGGATTTTCTTGTGTAAATACTGTTGAAAAAAAGTCATTTAGCATATTGGCTTTTTCCTCATCCACCATTTCACCCAGACTATTTTTAAGGGGACCAACACTAACATTTTTTAGCTTCTTACTATTTATGTAGTTAAAGAATATTTTGGGATTATTTTTACTTTCTCTGGCAATGAGTCTCTCTGTCTCAATCTTTGCTGTCTTGATTTGCTTTTTACAGAATTTATTTAATCTTCTGTATTTATTTAATGCCTCATCACTACCTACTTGCTTTAATTCTCTAAATGCTTTATTTTTATCTCTTATTGCACCCCTTACAGCTCTGTTTAGCCATAGTGGTTTCCTCCTATTTCTCGCATGTTTATTCCCATACGGTATATATTGTGCACAGGTCCTATTCAGAATGCTAATAAACGTCTCCCATTTTCTTTGTGTATTTTTATGTCTCAGGATATCGTCCCAGTTAATTGCACCAAGATCATCTCTCATCCGTTGGAAATTTGCCTTCCTGAAGTTTAGTGTCCTTGTAACCCCTCTACTACACATCTTATTAAAGGATACATGAAAACTTATTAATTTGTGATCACTATTACCCAAGTGACCCCCAACCCTTACATTTGATATGCGGTCTGGCCTGTTGCATAATATTAGGTCTAGCAGTGCCCCCCCTCTTGTTGGGTCCTGAACCAGTTGTGAAAGGTAATGGTCTCTCATAGTAGTCAAAAACCTATTACCTTTGCTGGAACTGCAGGTTTCGGTTCCCCAATGTATTTCAGGGTAGTTGAAGTCCCCCATAATAATGACTTCTCCTTGAGTCGCTGCTTCATCTATTTGCTTTATGAGGATATTCTCTGTAGCTTCCATTATTTTTGGAGATTTATAACAAACCCCTATCAGTAATTTATTATTTTTCCCCCCTCCCCTTATCTCTACCCACAGGGACTCTACATTTTCATTAGATTCATATATATTATCACGAAGTATGGGTTTTAAGGATGATTTTACATATAAACACACGCCTCCCCCTCGCTTATTTGTACGGTCATTTTTGAACAGACTATAGCCCTGTAAATTAACTGCCCAGTCATGGCTCTCATCCAGCCATGTCTCAGATATCCCCACCATGTCATAATTATGTTCCAACAACATTAACTCCAATTCCTCCATTTTGTTGGCGAGACTTCTGGCATTAGTATACATGCACTTTATGCATCTCTCTGTACCTCTATTCTTTCTTAAATTATTAACTGTTCTAACCCCACCCCCCATGCCACCCCCACCCCCAATGTCATTATTTGTGCCCAGGTCTCTATCTGCACTGTCTTCCCCTCCTATAAAAGGAATACCCTCCCCCCCGTCCCTAGTTTAAACACTCCTCCAACCTTCTAGCCATTTTCTCCCCAGCACAGCTGCACCCTCCCCATTAAGGTGCAGCCCGTCCCTAGCATAGAACCTGTAGCCAACTGAGAAGTCGGCCCAGTTCTGCAGGAACCCAAACCCCTCCTTCCTACACCAATTCCTGAGCCACTTATTAACCTCCCTAATCTCCCGTTGCCTCTCTGGCGTGGCACGTGGTACAGGAAGTATTTCCGAAAATACCACCTTGGAGGTCCTTGCTTTAAGCTTACAGCCTAATTCCCTGAAATCATCTTTAAGGACCTTCCACCTACCTCTAACTTTGTCATTTGTGCCAATGTGCACCATGACCGCTGGATCCTCACCAGCCCCTCCCAGTAATCTGTCAACCCGATCAGCGATGTGTCGGACTCGAGCGCCAGGTAGGCAGCACACTGTTCGACGATCCCTGTCTTTGTGACAGATTGCCCTATCTGTTCCCCTAATAATTGAGTCTCCCACTACCAGAACCTGTCTGGCCTGCCCTGCTCTCCTATTTCCCCCCTTACTGGAGAAGACACTCCTCCGGCTTTCAGAGGACATGCCTTGCTGCAGCAGTGCTACTCCTGCACTAACACTCCCCTCATCTGCCAACTTAGCAAACTTATTGGGGTGTGCCAGATCAGGACTAGCCTCCCTGGTGCTCTTCCCTCTACCCCGCCTTCTAACTGTCACCCAGCTAGCTGCTTCATTGTCCTGCAGCTCCAACCTAGCATCCCCCCCCTCATCTATCCCATTGAGCGTCTGCTCAGTGAGCAGAAGACTCCTTTCCATATTGTCTATGGATCTCAGTGTTGCCAGCTGCACATTTAGATCCAGTATCTGGGCTTCCAAATGCACAACGTGCTCACATCTTGCACAGCAGTATGCACCTTCGACCAGCTGTTCAAGGACTGCATACATGCGGCAAGACGTGCACTGGATGGCATTGGCAATAGTGGAGCACATCCTAATGGGGATTGCACCAGACAATAAGATAAGCAAAAATAAATTAAAAAAAAAAAAAAGTATTACTATAACAGCAATTCAGTAAGACCTCCCTTGGAAACTCTCTGAATCTAAAGTCACTGAATTTCAAATCACACACATACCACAGTTCGCACTTACGCTCAGGTCACACTCAGCTCGTTCACACTCGCTCAGGAAGAAGATTTAAGAGTTTTTTTTTTTTTTTTCCCCTTTCACCAGCACACCACCTTGCTGCTCAATGCACTTCCAAAAGGAGTTGAGCCCCAACCAGCTGCCCCTTATAAACCCTTAATTACTGTATGAACTCCCACCCTTAATTAACCCCTTGTGAATATAGTTACACCTCAAGATTTAAATGCAATATAGTTTACCCTTAAAAACACAGATAGTAAAAGAAGAGATTAACCCTGAAGAGAGAAAATATAGGTTAAACAAGCCCCCAAAGCCCCCCAAAAATTGAACAGGTAGAAAGCACTCAGCAACTTACAATTCAGCAACTCACACAGGTATTTGTTATAGGTTTTCCAAATACCTCTTCACTGAATTTCAAGTCACACACTTACCACAGTTCGCACTTACGCTCAGGTCACACTCGCTCAGGAAGAAGATTTAAAAGAGTTTCTTTTTTTTTTTTTCCCCTTTCACCAGCACACCACCTTGCTGCTCAATGCACTTCCAAAAAAGTGACTGTATTAATATTTGTGGGATACCTCTGGAGGAGAAGAGGCGTCCAGGAACCTGTGTGGCCGACACAGGTAACAGACAGGAGTCTGTGTTGTACTGACCAGGGTCAGTGAGAGACTGTGTTCCTGGAGGGGTCAGTGAGCAAGGTCCTGGAGGGTCAGTGTTGGGAGGTTCTGGGAGAGGAATCGGATCCCTGGAACACGTGATATGACCTTGGACCTGGTGAGGCGTGTGTTGGGCAGTCTCAGGCGGAGACGGATGTTCTGAAGAGCACCCGCTGAGCCCCTGGACCTGGTGAGGCTGGTGTGTTGGGAGACCCTGGGAGGAGGGTCAGCTCCCTGAATAGCACCCGGTGTGCCCTGTGTGTTGGACGGTCTCAGGTGGAGACGGTACGTCCTGAGTGGCACACGAACAGGACATGTGAGAGACTGTGCATGTGTTTTTTTTCTTTTTTTTTTCTTTTCCTCTGCAAAACCTGAAGGTGCTTGCTGTGGCTCAGTGGGGTCACGAAGGTCTCGCAGCACAAGGACCTGGTGTTTTCTTTTTAGGATCTGCCCTGGGAGCATTGGTAGCAGACGCTGTCTGTCTACACCATCCTGCTGCAGCTTTATTGCATGTGACTAAGCGGATACAGTAGTTGTGGCTTTACACAACTATTAAGGGTGAGTACCCTGTATTATTGCTGCATAACCCATTATACCTGCACTGGTAAGGCCCTATGGGCGCGCTTTTGTGGCTTTTTTATCTTTGAGGGTGACAAGCGGCTTCCAGTAACCCGGCGGGGTTACGAAGGTGACAAGCGGCTTCCGGTGGATCGGCGGGTCCACGAAGATGGCGCAGCAGGAGCTGCAGTGACACCAGCCGCTGTGTGTGTGTGAACAGCAGCCGGAGGTGCCGGTGATCAGTGACAGCAGGAGCTGTGGTGGTGCCAGCAAAGACTTGTGTGGTATCGTTAAAAGACAAACTGTACTGTGTGAACTGTGGCCTAAGAGGTTCTGCAGGACGGACATGGGGAAATCCCAAAAGGGGGCGGTGACCCAAATTGGAGTGGTAACCCAAAAGGGGGCGGTGACCCAAATTGGAGTGGTAACCCAAAAAGGGGTGGAGTCCCAAAAGGGGGCGGTGACCCAAATTGGAGTGGTAACCCAAAAAGGGGTGGAGTCACAAAAGGGGGCGGTGACCCAAATTGGAGTGGTAACCCAAAAAGGGGTGGGGTCCCAAAAGGGGGCAGTGACCCAAATTTGAGTGGCAACCCAAAGTGGGGTGGTGGTCCAGAAAGTGGCCAAGTGTGAAGAAGTGACAGCACTGGGTGTCTCAGTAGGTATGTCTGGAGTACCGCAGTGTATGTGCAGGTCTTTTTCAGAATGTGGAATATCCTTTTCGGGGAGTAATGATGGGCCACAGATGTGTACAGTGATGCTGCACCGGGAAGGAGCCTTTGGTCGGCTGGAATCAGAGAGTCAGGTGACTCTGACAGGAACTCCTCTCGTTTTCTCTCTGACCGAGAAAAACATCAGGGTTCGCTGTAAACACGGGGTCACGGTGAACTACGCAGTAGACAGAGTAGTGTTTGAGGGGACCAAAGGTGGTGAGTGCCAAGGTAGAGGAATACCACGGGACTTAGTCTATGCCTGGGAGAGGGGCCGGGACTTTCTTTTGTTTGATGACGTTTGGTCTGACGATGGAGATGCTTCGACTGTGGGGCAAGCGGACACTGAGACGGTGACGGCTCCTGACATGGACAGGTCAGAGGTAGAACTGACCAGAGGAAGAAGTACATCTGCCCAACTGACGGACCTGACGTCTCGTGATAAGACAGATGGTGGGCTGGGAGATGAGACGACTGGACTAGACACATTGGTGCTGGACGGTAACTGGAGGGTTCACTCGACTGGGGTGACTGACCCAGTGGTACCCTTTAACGATATAATTAAAGAGGTAGTAGTGAGACACGTGATGGACAAAAGAGAGCAGGATCGTGAGATACAGCTGATAAAGGAGACTGTAACAGGACATGTCGAACGGGAAAGAGTCCTAAGTCAAGCAGCTGAGAACAGAGTGGATGAGCTGGAGAAGGAAGTCTCTGAGCTCAGAGGTCACCTGTCAGCATGTAAAACCATGAACAAGACCCTGTTGGAAGATATGGAGGTGCTCAGAGAGGCCCAAGAGAAGCATCAACAGGAGATTCTCAGGAGAGAGGATGAGCGTCGCTACCTGGCAGAGGAGAAAGATAAAGTTCTGCAAGAACTCAGTGGAGTAGTAAAAGGTCTTCTGCAGGAGAAGTGGAGGGGCGAAGACGTACAGCGGCCTTGCCCGACTGATAGCAAGGCAGAACTGCCAAAGCCCATCTTGGAAAAGGGTCCTGAAGACTGTAAATCTCAGGAAGATGGTGAGACAAGAACTGCACAAGACAGTCACCCAGTCTTGGCAGATACCTTGAGGGAAGTGTCCGTGGGGAACCCAGAGCCATCTGTCCAGGATGAGAGCAAGTCCATGACCTTCAAGTGTGTGATGGAGGTACCCGAAGACGTGCGAGAAGCGTGTGCCAGCGAAGGTGTGCATGAGACCTTTAAAAAGGCAGTAAAGGCCTATAGTGTGAGCTGGGCACCAGAAACAGACCAGTTGGTGATACTGGCAGAAACGGAAGACACAGAGAGAAGGGTGGCTGTCCTGAAGGAGATGCACCTACAATGCCTCCGCACGAAACAGATGCTCGTGAAGCGTAATTGGAAAGCCGCTCGACGTCTGGAGCTTGCAAGGGAAGCACAAAGTCGGCTGGGCTTTGTGGAAGACATAATTCCGGTGCCCAGAAATCTGGTGGGGAAAGTCGTTGGCAGACTTGGAAAGGTGATGCAGGAGATGGTGAATCGATCCTGTGTGAAGAGA
The DNA here is from genome assembly GCF_039654945.1 of Dendrobates tinctorius. Lineage (NCBI taxonomy): Eukaryota > Metazoa > Chordata > Amphibia > Anura > Dendrobatidae > Dendrobates > Dendrobates tinctorius. The sequence continues at coordinate 22,935,510 of NW_027361711.1, read as the reverse complement.
GTGAGGATCCCACCTGCTGGTGAAATCCAAGTCGTTATTGAAGATGATATGGTTCCTGTCATTGTGGTTGGTTCGGTGGAAAGCATTGGGAAGCTTCGCATGCTCCTGGAATATCGGGTAGCGTACCTGAAGGAGATTGAGCAGCTAAGACAGGATCGACTGCAGATGAATGAGCAGATAGAGAACGTCAGGTGGCGTCCCCCTCCAACCCAAGGTGTAAGGACCCGAAGGGATCCTCCAAGGAATGAAAGGACAGGTAGTCGAAGGCAAGAACGTCGAGAGTCCGCAAGTGGCCGTTCTAATCTTAGTAACATAGGCACGAGACTCGGTGGTGGACATAGCGACAGAGGGTCAGACTCAGACCAGCCAGTTGGCCCAGCTGGACGTGGGACTCATGACCGTGCGAACTGGGAGAGCCAGCCAGTGAGAGAAAGGTCGCGTGATGAAGCACACTGCAGACAGGTGGAGACTAAAGAGTGTCTGGTCACACTGACGGACGTTGACGGGAAGGCCAAAGCCCAAGGCCGAGATACTGACCGCTGGGGCAGGGGAGGCCTAACGTAAATATGCAGTATGACTACCGAAACAGACGGAGATGGTCCTCCCGACTGGTAGGGCAAGGTGACATGGGTGCCAGGTCTCAAGATCCCTGGGTGATGTCATGTGTTCAACCCCACAAGTTTGAACAGAGGGGGGAGGTATGTGGTGTAGTTACCACTATGTCAGCTAGGGGGCGCTGTGTGGGTGTCCCAGGACGGGTGTACAGGCACATTCAGTGTGGTAACAGGAGCAGGGTCCTAAATGACCATTATGGGTCTCAAGGTGGGTGGCCTTGGGATGCAGGCTCCAGGGTGTATTGATCAGCAGAGGTACTGCTGATCTTTCTGTTACACTGTGTCAGGGAAGCCTGTGTGTGTCTATACAACCTTTAGTGATGTCATAGCCATGTGATCACCTGTGGGTGTGGTTACAGGGCTATGTAATTGAGGTGTTTGGCACATGTGAGAGAGTGTGAGAGTGAGTCTGTCTGAGTGTAGACAGACTTCCATGTGTCCAGGTGGGACACTACAGAGTGTATATGGGGAGGACTACAGCTCCCAGCATGTGCTGAGACTCTCAGTCCGAGTCTGAAGCCACGGACATTTCTATTCCTTTGCCTGAAGTGAAGGTTACATTTCAGTGTTATGCTGTCTATGGTTTATGGAGTAATAAACCTGGTGAAATTTTAAAGGAACATGCCTCATGTTTGTCTCCCGCTGCACCTAAGCGAGTCGAATCCCTACAATATGTAGTATGTATGTATGTATGTTGTATGAAGGTAGTATATATGTAGTATGTATGTAGTATGTTTTTTTTTTTTTTTTTTTACATTCAACACATTAGCTGGATGATGGGACTACTACTTGTCCCATCATTGGCTAATGTGTCAATCACTGTCATTGTAGCAGGCATAGCCCGATGGGATTTGTAGTCCCATCGGACGATGCCTGCACACACACACAACCCCCGGCAGGCCCGCACAGACACCCGGAAGCCCGCACAGACCCCTGGCAGGCCCGCACAGACCCCCGAGAGGCCCGTACAGACCCTGCCCGCACACACAGACACGCACAGTGTCCGCCCACGCACCGCCCACACTGTAGCCCCCTCCCAAACTGGATGTGCAAGTAAAGAAAGGGTTTATTTTTAGAGTTGAGCGAAACGGGTCGAAAAATTTCAAAAGTCGCCGACTTTTGGCAAAGTCGGGTTTCATGAAACGAAACCCGACCCTAGGATGAGGTCGGCCACGAGGTCGGCGACTTACGCGCCAAAGTCGCGTTTCAAAAGTTTGTTTTGCGCTCTTTTTCAGCCAATCAGGATCCACGGACACTGTGGGCAACGTGATGACATAGGCACGGGTCACCACCATCTTTCAGAAGGGCATGCAAGTGATTGGCTTGCTTTGGTGGGCGTCACAGGGGGTATAAAAGGGCGTGCACGCAGACCGCCATCTTACTTCTGCCGATCTTAGCATAGGGAGAGGTTGCTGCTGATTCTGTAGGGAGAGCGTTAGGCAGGGAAGAAGAAAAAAAAAACTGCTTCTGCTGCTAGCGATTTTGCCTGTACAACACACCAGTCACTGTGTGTGCAGTGCAAGGGGAGGCTATATAGTGGTGTATCAGTGGTGTTGGTTGTTGGGCTGCCTTCTAAGGCTTCCTGACATTACTGCATTGCTGTTTACCCACTGCTCCGCAAACTGCTTTTTTAAAAGCAATCCCAATTTTTTTTTTTTTTTGTCCTGCTGAGGTACTGAGCGTGCATTTTTTCACACCACACAGTGGTGTACGCTCCTCACACAGTACCGTGTAACGGCTGTTATCACAGCCACAGTGAAGCTATCAGTGTGTCACTCTGTGAGAATAAAACGAGGACATGTTCCGTTCTTACAGACCTGCACTCTAGGGAGATTCCTATTCTGCCCAATTCTACATACACCTTGTAGTTTGTGATACACTAGCCAATTTCTGCCTGTGACATAGCGCTGTGATATTCAGTGGGCCTCACACAATCCATAAGTGTCCAGTGTCCACAAGTGTGTGCAGAAATTCAAAATCTCACTTATCCTCTAGTCACTTTGGTCACAGCTGTGCCATCGAGCCTGTCACATAGCGCTCAGGTATTCATTGGGCCTCACACAATCCAAAAGTGTACAGTGTCCACAAGTGTGTGCAGAAATTCAAAATCTCCCTTATCCTCTAGTCACTTTGGTCACAGCTGTGCCATTGAGCCTGTCACATAGCGCTCAGATATTCATTGGGCCTCACACAATCCAAAAGTGTCCAGTGTCCACAAGTGTGTGCAGAAATTCAAAATCTCCCTTATCCTCTAGTCACTTTGGTCACAGCTGTGCCATCGAGCCTGTCACATAGCGCTCAGATATTCATTGGGCCTCACACAATCCAAAAGTGTCCAGTGTCCACAAGTGTGTGCAGAAATTCAAAATCTCCCTTATCCTCTAGTCACTTTGGTCACAGCTGTGCCATCAAGCCTGTCACATAGCGCTCAGATATTCATTGGGCCTCACACAATCCAAAAGTGTCCAGTGTGCACAAGTGTGTGCAGAAATTCAAAATCTCCCTTATCCTCTAGTCACTTTGGTCACAGCTGTGCCATCGAGCCTGTCACATAGCGCTCAGATATTCATTGGGCCTAACACAATCCAAAAGTGTCCAGTGTCCACAAGTGTGTGCAGAAATTCAAAATCTCCCTTATCCTCTAGTCACTTTGGTCACAGCTGTGCCATCGAGCCTGTCACATAGCGCTCAGATATTCATTGGGCCTCACACAATCCAAAAGTGTCCACAAGTGTCTGCTGAAATTCAAAATCTCCCTTATCCTCTAGTCACTTTGGTCACAGCTGTGCCATCGAGCCTGTCACATAGCGCTCAGATATTCATTGGGCCTCACACAATCCAAAAGTGTCCAGTGTCCACAAGTGTGTGCAGAAATTCAAAATCTCCCTTATCCTCTAGTCACTTTGGTCACAGCTGTGCCATCGAGCCTGTCACATAGCGCTCAGATATTCATTGGGCCTCACACAATCCAAAAGTGTCCAGTGTCCACAAGTGTCTGCTGAAATTCAAAATCTCACTTATCCTCTAGTCACTTTGGTCACAGCTGTGCCATCGAGCCTGTCACATAGCGCTCAGATATTCATTGGGCCTCACACAATCCAAAAGTGTCCAGTGTCCACAAGTGTGTGCAGAAATTCAAAATCTCCCTTATCCTCTAGTCACTTTGGTCACAGCTGTGCCATCGAGCCTGTCACATAGCGCTCAGATATTCATTGGGCCTCACACAATCCAAAAGTGTCCAGTGTCCACAAGTGTCTGCTGAAATTCAAAATCTCCCTTATCCTCTAGTCACTTTGGTCACAGCTGTGCCATCGAGCCTCTCACATAGCGCTCAGATATTCATTGGGCCTCACACAATCCAAAAGTGTCCAGTGTCCACAAGTGTCTGCTGAAATTCAAAATCTCACTTATCATCTAGTCACTTTGGTCACAGCTGTGCCATCGAGCCTGTCACATAGCGCTCAGATATTCATTGGGCCTCACACAATCCAAAAGTGTCCAGTGTCCACAAGTGTCTGCAGAAATTCAAAATCTCCCCTGTCCTATAGACACCTTGTACCTTGTTTTACATTACTATATAGTTTGTTGGATTTTGTCTACATTTCTACCAAAAATGAGGAAGGCTATTGGAAGAGGCCGTGGAATTGGGTGGGGGTTGGCAGCTGGTAATGATGGTGTTGGTGGTGGATCTGATGGTAGTGGCAAGAGCAAAATAGGACCGAATGCAGGAGGTGTTGAGCCTGCGTTATCGTCTGGCTACATAAGGCCTCGAACGCTTAGTTTTCTAGGAGTTGGCAAACCGCTTTTAAAGCCAGAGCATCAGGAAAAAGTTTTGTCTTACATTGCTGACTCAGCCTCCAGCTCTATCGCCTCCTCTTCTTCAGTTGTAAAAAGTAAAAGCACTGAGTCGTCATTGGAGGCTCATGTTCATGAACCACACCTTTCCTTGTGTCCTTCACCCCAACCAAGATTGAAGGATGACGCAGGCCATACTACTGATTACTCCATGGAGCTGTTTTCACATACCATGCCTGGATTATCAAGTGAAATGGTGAATTACCCAGGCCAAGATGAATCTGACATGGAGTGCACTGATGCACAGCCGCTGATGGATGATTCTGCTGGTACATTCACTCAGAGCACTACATTGTCCTCGCAGTGTACAGAGCCAGATTCTGACCCTGATGAGACTCAGGTGCCCCTTCCCGCACACTATACCACCATACACGGTGACACAGAGGAAGGTGCACATGACATAGAAGAGGAGGTGATGGATGACCCAGTTGTTGACCCAGATTGGCATCCATTGGGGGAAGAGGGTGCTGCTTCCAATAGCTCAGATGAGGAGCATCCACAGCAGACATCGACATCGCAACAGCTGTTATCTGGCAGGCCCGGAGCACTCCAAAGACAGGTTCCAAACATCAAAAGAGTTGCTGGACAGCTTGTCCAGAGGGTCAAAAGATCACAGCGTGCTAGGCCGCAAAATGTCTGCCAAAGTAGGAAGAGTGCAGTGTGGCACTTTTTTGAACAAAATCCTCATGATCAGGCCAAGGTTATCTGTAAGAAGTGCGCAAAGACCTTTAGCTGAGGGAAAAATCTGAAAAATTTGAATACCAGTTGCATGCTTAGACATTTAACCAGCATGCACTTGCAAGCGTGGACACAACACCAAACCTCAAGTGCCACATGTGCAACTGATCACAACGAAGGTAGTCAGCAACGCTACATTGTTTCCCCCACTGTAAGCCCACCGGTTAGCACAGCAGCAAATGTTGAGGTGTCGTTGCAAGGCCACAGCAGTCAGGGAATCCCACTGTTATATCAACGAAAGACTGATTCTAGGCCATCAGAAAGAACAACAACTCCATCACCATCATCAACCCTCTCTCAGTCCGCCCTGTCCACCGCTACTTCCACCATATGCAGCTCTCAAGTCCAGCTCACCCTCCCAGACACTATGAGTAGGTCAAGAAAGTACTCAGTCTCTCATCCGCGTACACTGGGTTTGAACGCCCACATTGCCAAACTAATCTCGTTTGAGATGATGCCCTTTCGGTTGGTGGAAAGCACAGCTTTCCGCGAACTCATGGCCTATGCAGTACCACGCTATGACCTACCCAGTTGCCACTTCTTCTCTCGCAAAGCCATCCCAGCCCTCCACCATCATGTGAAAGACCGCATTGTCCATGCACTCAAGCAGTCAGTGAGGTGAAAGGTGCACCTCACAACTGATGCATGGTCCAGTCTGCATGGCCAGGGCCGTTACGTGTCCATCACTGCGCACTGGGTTAATGTGGTGGATGCAGGGTCCACAGGGGACAGCGGTGGTGGGACAGTGCTGCCTAGCCCACGGTATAGGAAACAGTTGGCTGTAGGCGTTCGACCCTCCTCCTCCTCCTCCAGAAGCGAAAGCTCGTCCACAGAGCGCAGTCGTACGAGCACTCCATCTGCAGCTGCCACTGTTGCACATGATGTGTCCCCCTATCGAGCAGCTAGTGGAAAGCGTCAGCAGGCTGTGTTGCAGATGATGTGTTTGGGCAACAGACACACCGCCGAGGTGCTGGCCGAGTACTTGAAGCGACAAACTGAGTCATGGCTGGGCAGTGTACATCTTGAGGCAGGCAAGGTAGTTAGTGATAACGGCCGTAATTTTGTGGCAGCCATAGCCCTTTCAAAACTCAGCCATATACCTTGCTTGGCTCACACCTTGAACCTGGTGGTGCAGTGCTTCCTCAAAAATTATCCGGAGTTAACAGCCCTGCTCCAGAAGGTGCGAAGACTGTGCGCGCACATCCGCCGGTCGCCTGTACACTCCGTTCGTATGCAGAAGCTGCAGCAATTGCTCCACCTTCCCAACCACCGCCTCATTATCGACATTGCAACAAGGTGGAACTCCACCCTGCACATGGTGGAGCGGCTGTGCGAGCAGAGGCAGGCCATAATGCATTTGTGGGAGGATACACGGCCAGGCACTTTGAGAGCAGACATGGAGTTGACAGGTGTGCAGTGGTCGAAGCTGAAAGATCTCTGTAAAGTCCTTCAGTGTTTTGAGGAATGCACACGGCTGGTAAGCGCAGACGACGCCATCCTAAGCATGAGCATCCCACTTATGCGTCTGCTCATGCAAACTTTGACGCACCTTAAGGAGCAGGCGTCTGCAGCCAATGTTGATGAGGAGGAAGAGGAGGAGGGAATCCTTGATGACATTCAGCCATTGTCTGCTCAGGGACCTCTCCTGGACGAGGTGGAGGAAGAAGAGGAGGAGGAGGATGATGGGGATGATTACTTAGGGGAGGAGGATGCATCTCGTGGGGCAAGTGAAAATGTTGGCGTGGCAAGGTCTGGTACAGGGTTTGTGCGTCACTGGAGGGATGTGGATTTGCCAGAAAGTGCTCCTCCAACCAGCACTCGCAGTGCATCATTGACACTGGGAACATTGGCCCACATGTCAGATTATGCCTTGCAGATCCTAAAAAGGGACCCACGCATTGCCAAAATGATGAACGATGACGACTACTGGTTGGCCAGCATCCTGGATCCACGCTATAAAGGCAAATTACAAAACATCATGCCACAGGAGAACCTTGACCTAATATTGGCTAATAAACAAGCAACTCTGGAAAATCGGTTGCTTGAGGCATTCCCAGCACACAGCAGCGGTGATGGTTCTCACACGAGCCGTACGGGCCGGGGGCAGCTTGGCAGAGGTGTTCGTGGTGCACACAGCAGAAGTGGCATTGGAGACAGGGGTTTCATGACAATGTTGTGGACTGATTTTTCAAACACCGCTCACACAACTGGTAATACTGCATCGATGGAAAGTGACAGGAGACAGCAGTTGTCAACTATGGTTACAAACTACTTTTCCTCCCATATCGATGTTCTCCCACACAGGTCATTCCCCTTTGACTATTGGGCCGCTAAACTGGACACCTGGCCTGAATTGGCCCAATATGCCTTACAGGAGCTCGCTTGCCCAGCTGCAAGTGTGCTATCGTAAAGAGTCTTCAGTGCAGCTGGATTAATCCTGACAGAAAAAAGGACCCGTCTGTCAACCCAAAATGTGGATGATCTAACCTTCATTAAAATGAACCATGCATGGGTTTCCAAGGATTTTGTCCCACCTTCCCCTGATGACACATAGGGTGACAGAAAAATGGCTTGCTTTGGTCCACCTCTTCCTGGGACTTCACCTATTTCGCCTTTTGCATCAGCTGAATGTCCAACATCAACATATGCCACTTTCTAAAACTCCCTAACTGTGCTGCCTCCCCCCCCATGGCCGGGGTCACCACCTAGCGCACGACACCGTGCGAGTGCCGTTGCCCTGGACAGGTGGGTAGGCCGACTCTTGGGTGCGGGCACTGGCACAGGGTCCCTCATAGTGCAATCAAGTGTCTCTGACGGTGGTGGTGCACACCTGCCGTCAGACACACCGCTGTACTATGAGGGGCCCAGTGCCAGTACCGACGCCCACGAGTGGGCCCCCCTTGCTTGGGCAGGGCCCCAGCATTTGCAATCTTTACCTCTCCCTGCTCCTCCGCTGTGTAATCTGGGCCGTCAAATCCATACTGTGCCTGACACCGTCTGAGCCTGCCTCCTGATGTATAGACATATATTTTGAATGTGTACGCTATCCATACATGTTATCCGGGGATACGGTACCCTTTCTAACCTTTGTGCAATCACGTGCAATCCATACTGGGCCTAACACCGTCTGAGCCTGCCTCCTGATGTATAGACATATATTTTGAATGTGTACGCTATCCATACATGTTATCCGGGGATACGGTACCCTTTCTAACCTTTGTGCAATCACGCGCAATCCATACTGGGCGTGAGAACGGCTGGCGAGCTGTTAAGCAAGCTACAGCACCTGTGGTTTGCACACGTAAGTTTTTCATTTTTTCAGGAATGACGGTTAGGCCTAATTCCGGAACTGCGGTTGACCTGCACTTACTGGGAAATCATTGTTCGCGGGTAATAATTGTAATCAGTGATCCCCATCACTAACGTTGTTCAGCGGGTTATCTGCACCTGTAGGCGACAAACACTGGCCTTTTCAGTGTAGCGCACATGCAGCCACCGACATGTAAGGGCATGACACACCAGTTATTGGCCAATCTCATGTGCCAGAGCCTCACGTGTCCCTCTAGTAAGCCGGACTCGGACCGCGGGGCATGACGGAGTCTCGTTCGTTAACGGAATTAAGCTTGCAATGTGTGCATCTGTTCTGTAGCTGGCATGGTTGAGGTTTCCCAGGTGGAGTCGAATTTAACCGTAGGCTCCACTCCTGGTGGTGCCTTTCTGGACATTGCTTTAAGGTTCAGCTTTGCAACCATACTGCCCACGTAAAACAAACACTTTGCCTTCATGAACGCTGTTTGGAGGGTCATGACTCGTGGGAATAACGCCGCCCAATCAGTTAACCTGCTAGAGAGATCGTTCGTTGCTCCCAAGCATGACATCACACTCCCTAGGAAGAAGGTAATGCCACTGTGGCGACCGTACTCCTGGGGGCGACACAAGTGCACTGATGCCCAGCCACTGCTCGATGAATCTGCTGGTACATTGACCCAGACCACTACATTCCCCTCGCACTCTACACGGCCTGAATCTGACCCTGATGAAACTCAGGTTACCCTTCCCATATACAGTTCCATCTTACACGGTGACAAAGAGGAAGCTGCAGATGAAAGTGCAGGTTCGGCCCACCCGCCATCAGACACACCACCATACTATCAGGGGCCCTGTGCCAGTGCCGTCGCCAACGAGTGGGCCCCCCCCTGCTTGCTCAGGATCACAGCACTTGCAAAGTTGAAATACTGTGCAGTGAGATGGAAGATGGGGACGACGAGGAGTCCAGACAAGTACAGGGATTCCCTAGCGAGGAGACTTATTTGATTGTTTTCAATGTTGGGACAGCAATTTTTGGGGAGCACTATACTCTGGAGAATGATAGATGGGGCCCACCATACACTGGAACATTCCAAAGGTGGACATCAGACACTGGAGCAGCATTTACAGCGCCCATTATACACTAGAGCATTAGAAATGGGGCCCATTATGTTTGGAGCATTATTTGGGCCCATAAGACAGTGGAGCTTCATCCATGGGGACCAACATATACTGTAGCATTATGTGGAGCTCATCATATACTGTTTCAAACATTATATGGGACCAATGATTCTGTATGGAGAAATAGATGGGCCTCGTCATGAGATGTAAAAAGTGAAGTATTTTTCATTGTACTATACCGCTATTTCTCTGCCGTATCGGAGCATGATGAGTTGTGGTATGTGTTAAAGGGGCGCTCTTTCGCCCAGGGCACATGAAAACCTGGAGCCAGCCCTACCCCCCCACAACTTTAGCCAAATAACCCCCATTTTTCAGTGCGTAACTTGTATTATGAAGTTAATTAAGGTTGACAAGCTTAAGTAAGAAGAATTGATGCTTTTGGCATTCAAATGGGCACTGTAGGTGTGTTTCCTGTCCTCCTCTCACTGCCGACTTTTATTCCCCATTGACTTACATTGGGTTTCGGGTTTCGGGACGACCCCGACTTTTCTCTATAATCGGACGATCTTGCTTGACCCGACTTTTGGAAAAGTCGGGTTTCACGAAACGAAACGCGACCCTAAAAAAACAAAAGTCGCTCAACTCTATTTATTTTCATTCCGATATTTGTGCCCCATTGGCTTGCATGGGTTTCCGGTATCAGAATTGGCGATACCCGATACTTTTTGGGTATCGGTCCGATCCAATCCAATACTTCACGATATCGGATAGTATCGCTCACCACTAGTCATAAGGATTATGGGAAGCAAGTTCTTGGCACCCCTCTTCTAAGAACATATCCCCCAAAGTCAGACAGTTATGTAGGCATAGACTGGATATCCACCCTAGCAAGTTGGGTACCTAAGAAGTGTCCTTGACAATACTCACTCCACTTTACCACTTCCTGAGTCTGCCAAACAACCACAGGAATCTGCAGAGTGAGCCAAGGAAGTCCAAGAACCATAGGAGAGGGCAGACACTCTAGCACATAACAGTCTATTACTTCAAAGTACCTGGCCCTTAACTGAAGATGTAAACCCTGGACAATTTGAGTAAAATACCCCTGTCTCAAGGGGGCAGAGTCAATGGCGATCATGGGTGTGGTTCTGGACTGAGTATGTGCATTGAAGCCCTGGACCTGGACAAACCTAGTGTCGATCAAGTAAAACCCCACCACACTATCCAGAAATTTAGACATATCAACCATAATTTCTCCCAGATGAATCTCAGCTGGCAGAAAAAATTGTGTACTACCCAGGGAAGTGATAAGTACACCATGGTTTCTAACCTCCTTGTATCCCAGGCCTCTTAGTTTTTCAGCAGTTGTTTTACTGTGAGGTCAGGAAGGACATGTATCCATGAAATGGTGCTTTCTATCATATTAAAAACATACTCCCCTTTGTGCCGAACAACAGACTGCTTTCCAGAACAAGTTTCACCAACCACCTGCAAGTGATCCTCAAATGGCTCAATCCCGATCCTCCTTGGCCCATTAGAATGTCTCCCTATGTTTCTGACGAAGATGGCAATCAACTCAGATAGCCAGAGACATGGCTGCCTCAAGGGAGACTGTAATCTCATACAAAGATAGGGTATCTTTCACCCTTACAGATAGCCCTTCACAGAATAGGCTACGGAGTGAGGGGTCATTCCACTTAGTGTCTGATGACCACCTCCAAAACTCAGAGCAATACTCCTCCATCAGCCGGTCTCCCTGCTGGAGCTGGCCCAGTGTGGACTTAGCCAAGGAAACATGGTCGGAGTCGTCGTATATAAGACCCAGCGAAAGAAAAAATCCTCCACCGTATGAAGCTTCTGGAAGGCAGATGGGAGAGAAAACACGATTGCAAGAGGGTCACCCTGAAGGTGGTAGATTATTATCCCACATGTTGCTCCTCTGTAGCTGAGAAACAAGGATGTAACCTAAAGTACAGATTACAGGCCTCTCTGAAAACAACGAACTTGTCATGCACCCAAGAGAACATTTCAAGCAAAGCGATCTTGGGCTTCACTACAGGTTGCCTTGGAGTCATTATTCCCACACCTTAAGTATTAGGGTGCTGCAAAACGACAGTGAATAAATCTGCCACCTCCAGACTGAGCTGTTGCAGATGCCCTTTCAAAGCAGTGATAGGATCCATAATGGATTAAAAAAATGGTTTCAGTCAGAACTAATGTCACAACTCGGTTGTTGGGTGACCCGAGACCAGGGGCTCCTTCCCTGTCCCTAACCGTAGGGGGTGCCCTAGCTCGGTCTAGTCCCTGGTTTACTTCTAAAGGTGAAGATGCCGGTGCCACATACTTTGCCTTATCTCCTGTATCCACCCTCCGTCTGTATGCTTCCCCCTCCCAGGGAAGAGGGGAGCAGTCGTGCACTGCAGTACACCAATTAGAAGAACATGACAGCATAAACAAGGGCAACTGAAAATACCAGGCATACTAATATTCACTCACGTATAACAGAGGAATGCACTGCGGGAGTGGAGGATGGGGAAAAACCAAAGTACAAACTCAGGCAACAGTCACTGATAAACCTACCATATGCCTTCTCATATAACCACTAAAGAACTATTCTCCCAGCCAAGCAGCATAAGCTAGTTCTGATGAAGTGTGTCAGTCATGACCATATTATATAGGGGATAGGAGTGGCTAACCGTGCTTAGCTGAGAGGCCAGTCTCCCAGAGCTCCCAACATGGCTGATTAAACCCTGTACTGCCAAAAGAAATTAACGCCATTTAAAAAGAAGGTGAAGTGCTTCTTTTCAGTGCAAGAGTAGGAGCAATGAGATGCTGCAGTCTTCTGGCTCCTCTCTGTTGCGGTAACTCCATGATAAAAATATAGGAAATCATTTTCAAGTTGCCCTTTATTCAGTTCAAAATGTAATTAAGAAGTTGCAGTTAACAGGAAAAGTGGAGGTCAAGATAAAGCCTCGAAGACCAAGCACAATTTCAGTGAGAGCTTCAGGAAGAGGAAAGTATGGCACTCAGACTCACGTGAGTATCTTGTATAAACTTTCATTCTTACAGCAATTTATGCAACATGGAGCTGCAGCCGTTTCTCACTGCACTAGCACTTCAATGGATCCAGGATATAAATATCACAATTCTAAAAAGCTGGTATCAAGTCTCCGCTGAATACTACTCAAGGTATGCGGTCAGAATAATGCTATTGTTTTGCTTTTCTTTGTGTGCATTCAAAATTTCAGTGAATGCTGCTTGTAGGATTGCTAGAGAGGCAAATCAGAACCCCCGCTTGACTGCTAAATACCTTTAGAAAGATTTAGCAGACTATGGAGTTGTGGTACATCGTTCTCATGTTCAAAGATAGCTTCACAAATGTTGCCTTCGTGGAAGAGTCATCATAGGAAAACTTCTTCTGCATCCTCACCATAAAATTCAGAGTCAGAAGTATGCAAAAGAACATCTAAACAAGCATTTTGGAACAAGTCCTATGGATCAACGAGGTTAAAAATAGAACTTTTTCACTACAATGATTATAGGAATGTGTGGGGAAAAAAAGCACAAAATTTCAGGAAAAGAACATCTTGCCAACAATTAAGTATATGGGTGGATAAATCATGATATGGGGTTGTGCAACACCCAGTGGCACAAAGAACATTTCATGGGAAATGGGAAGAAATGATTTAATGAAATTTCAACAAATTCTTGATGCAAACATAACACCATCTGTAAAAAGGCTTAAGTTGTAAAGAGAATGGCTTCTACAAATAGATAATGATCCTAAACAGACATCAAAACCCACAATAGACTACCTCAAAAGGGGTAAGCTGAAGGTTTTAAAATGGCTCTCATAGTCCCCTGATCTGAATGTCGCTGAAAATCTTTGGATAGACCTCAAAATAGCAGTGCATGCAAGACGACCCAGGAATCCCACAGAACTGGCAGAATTTTCCAAGGAGGAGTGGATGAAAATGCATCAAACACAAATTGAAAGACTTAACAGCAGTTATACGTACTTACTTAAAAATGAAATATGAAGAGAATTTCAATTACTAACAGTGACCACAACCTTGATATTCAGTCCCAGTTCCTGGGGTACATATGCACTTACTTGTGCTAGATTTGTTATGCTACCCAGGTGTAAATCCTGATAGACTCTCTATAATGGTCTTTGTTGGCTTTATTTAGAGCCGGTGCAGGGACGATATCCACTGTTGAAAAAAATGACAAAGTGCTGGGTAAGGAGGGAGCCACTAAACCCACAAATAGTGCTAGCGTTCCAGTAGCCAGTTAGTCCAGGTAGGACTTCTATGCACTTACTTCTGGTAATTGCTCTGTCGCAGTCTGGCTGAGGCAGCAGCTGCTGATAGAGTGATAAGCGATGCAGTGTAAGGAGGGATCCACTAGACACCCTAATTATGCTAGCGTTCCAATAATCAGTTAGTCCTAATAGGACTTCTATGCACTTACTTCTGGTGATTGCTCTGGCGCAATCTGGCTGAGGCAGCGGCTGAGGCAGCGGCTCTGGCTGAGGCAGCGGCTCTGGCTGAGGCAGCGGCTCTGGCTGAGGCAGCGGCTGCTGATGGAGCGATAAGCTATGCAGCGTGTAGTAGGGGAGCGGGTAGACGCCAGCACCTCGTGTACTACGGCCTGAAGTATTGACGAGGACGCGGCGAGAGTGGGGGGCGGAGCTACTGTGATGTCACAGGCAGGGAGGAGGACGGGTGCACGAGAAGCACAAACCAACCAACGCATTTCGAGGGGGGCTTCCCTCTTCGTCAGGGCTAACGAAAATAAACGTTAAGATACAACCAGTGAGTATGGTGGACATGCAAGGAGTGGTGTGACCTTTTGTATGTTTTATTGGTACCTTAATACATCATTGTTCCAATAGCATCAGCAGCTATCAAAACGAGATCTCTACCATTAGAAAACCTGCAAACTACTTGCCATGTAGACATCTCAACTTACACAGAACATTCTACAACAACTTCATTTTTAAGTAAGTATATATAACTGCTGTTAAGTATTTATTCCCACCCCCCTTTTTTTTTATTTATTTATTTTTTTTGTATACATCTGCTCAGCATAGCGCGGTGAATCACGCAAATATACGGTTCGCTCAGACTTTATAACAGGAGCCGACACAGTCCTGTCTCTTCACCAGCTGCATCTGAGTTTTTTGGATAGGTAGCGCCCATGTTACTTTACCGTAACAAATTGAAAGACGCTTGTCTGGCTACAAAAAGTATGTTAGGCGTCGGGTTCCTGTTGCTGCAGAGCAGGAATCCCGAGCCTTGCATTCGGCAGTCTCCCATTCCTCTCTGGCCGGAGAGGAGGCTACTCAGCAGACTCTCGTCGATTCTGGCACTCTGCTCAGACCAGCTCTGTGGGTTTGGTTGTTGCTGCTGCCACCTCTGGTCCAGCTATAGCAAGGCATGCTGGTCAGCAGCAAGCTACTTCAGGGACTAAGGCCTCCTTTTGATCCACTGAGCATGCCCGTGGGATGATCTCTCATTGGAGATCGGAGGTCACATGCTCAGGTCCTTCTCCAGCTCGGATTGGACCATCAGGAAGGTCAGGAAGGTCCCGGAAGGACACTGCTATAAAAAGTTTGCATGGCCGCTTGGCCATGCACTAGCATAAACAAAGATTACACCATGTGGAGTGAGTGTTGTATGCATGTATGAATGTCTCTGGGGAATGACTCATTAAGAAACCCCTACCCTTGGTACGCATGTGTTGTGCAGTCTAGCCTGTTAAGCGCCCAGGTCTAGGTGTAGGTAGAGGCAGAGTCAGAGACAGGAGTCAGTGTCCACCGGTGGCTCTACACGCCACGGTGCACGTGCTCGACACTCCACCATAGTCAGCGTCTATAGTGGTGTCCGCAGGTGCGAAGCCACGTGCTCAGAAGGTCTAGAGGGACTCTGACCCCGTATCCTTGGGCCAGAGTTCTGTGACCGCATTCTGTGCACCCCCTTGCCGAGCTCTGTGAGTTCTAACAGACTCCGGCATTTAAGTTCCACGGTACTGCGGCTCTGTGACGTAACAGAGTCCGCTCCTGTTCACACCGGGTGACGTTAACCCTTGTGTGACCTTTTGTATACCACTATATACAGTACATCCGCCATTACTAAGCAGCAGTTTACCAACTCTGCACGGTGGACCCTGGGCTGCGAACGCACCTTACTTTCATTTTATTATTTGGTGCGTTCCGCCAGCCCTAACATTATATTAGCACCAGGGTCTGGATTGTAATGGCAGATGAGCAGCGACTACAGCGGTACATCCAGCAGCTGGAGGGTAGGTCGGCGGCTCTTGAGCACACAACCACAGCCATGGATGTTACCGCAGTAGCTGCTCAGGCTGCTAGCGTGGCTGTAGCCACTTTGTCCACTGCCACCCCTGTTCCGACATTATCCCGCCTCCCTCTGCCAGATAAATTTTCTAGTGAAAGCCAGTCATGTAGGGGATTCGTGAGCCAGTGTGAAATACACCTTGAGCTCCTGTCAGCACGTTTCCCCTCAGAGCGGGCCATTGTGGGATTCATAATATCCCTCTTGTCAGACATGGCATAGGAGTGGGCCACGC
Source organism: Dendrobates tinctorius (assembly GCF_039654945.1). Lineage (NCBI taxonomy): Eukaryota > Metazoa > Chordata > Amphibia > Anura > Dendrobatidae > Dendrobates > Dendrobates tinctorius. The sequence continues at coordinate 22,919,284 of NW_027361711.1, read as the reverse complement.
CATTGTGGGAGCGTGACGATCATGCGGTGCAGAGTGCTTCACAGTTTCTGAGCACTCTGAAACAGGTCTTTTTGGGACCTCGAGTTACCCATGATACGGCGCTCCAACTGCTGGCATCTACACAGGGTTCGTTCATGGTCAGCCATTTTGCTGTCCATTTCTGGACTCTGGCTTCCGAGCTGGAGTGGCTGTATAAAGTCCTCATTCCCTTGTTTTGGAGGGGGCTGGCTGACCATGTATAGGACGCTCTGGCCACTAGGGAGATTCCTGCCACACTGGAGGAGCTAATAGTGGTTTCTACCGGCATCGACCTTCGCTTTAACAAGCGAAGGTTGGAGCGAGCCCATTGTAGGCAGAGGTTTCGGCTGTCTCCCGCCTTCGCCAAACCTCTGTAATCTCCAGCCAAGACGTCCGAGCCACAGGAGGCCATGGAGGTGTCTCGAGCAGGATCTAAGTCCCGGACCGCTCGTACATGCATGGTCTGTCGTATCTGCAAGCAGTCAGGACATCTTGCCTCTAGATGTCCTCAGCGAGTGAGGGAACGTCCGTGCTTAGAGACCTTAGGAGCTGGTTCACTAGACGCAGCAACGCCATCCTCTAAGCTCACCTTTAGGGGGACAATCGATATTGGCCCATCCACCCAGGTGGTAGAGTTTTGCATGGATTCCAGGGCTGAGGGCAATTTTATCTCTTCTGCCTTCGCCCAACGGCATGCAATTCCACTGGTGATGCTCGCCAAGCCAGTGACCATACGGGTGATAAATGGGTCGACATTACCCTTACAGATAACACATCAGACCATCCCGTTTACTCTATCCATGTCTCCTTCCCATCAGGAGATCATCTCTCTGCTAGTCATGCCTGAGGGAATTGATGAGGTTCTATTAGGGATGCCATGGCTATGCTATCACTCCCCTCATATAGAGTGGTCTTCAGGGAGAATTCTGGGATGGAGTAAATCCTGTGAGGGTAGATGTCAGAGGGAGTGCCTTCAGGTTGCTACTACAGAGGTACCTGCAGATCTTTCCTCTCTCCCCAAACACTATTGGCCCTATGCGGACGTGTTCTCCAAGAAGGTAGCAGAGACTCTTCCGCCTCACAGTCCCTATGACTGTCCTATTGACCTCTTGCCTGGTGCTGAGCCTCCCGGGGTCGGGTTTATCCTCTCTCCCTCCCGGAGACGGAGGCAATGTCTCAGTACATCCAGGAGAATCTGACAGGAGGATTCATTAGGAAGTCAGTGTCACCTGCAGGGGCGGGGTTATTCTTCGTACAGATGAACGGGGAGCTATGTCCATGCACAGATTACAGGGGTCTTAACGCCATTACCGTTAAGAAAAAGTACCCTCTGCCCCTGATATCGGAGCTTTTCAATAGGTTGCGGGGAGCGAGGATTTTTACTAAGCTTGATCTGCGGGGTGCCTACAACCTGATATGCATCCTTGAGGGGGATGAATGGAACACTTCATTTAACACCAGGGATGGGCACTATGAATACCTGGTGATGCCCTTCGGGCTTTATAATGCTCCAGCCGTCTTCCAAGACTTTGTGAACGACATCTTCCGGGAGATGCTAGCCACCTCAGTTGTAGTCTATCTGGATGATATTCTCATCTACTCTCCAGATATGGACTCCCACCGAAGAGATGTTTGCAAAGTCTTCGACCTCTTACGGGCAAACTCCCTCTACACTAAGTTGGAGAAGTGTGTGCTTGAGCAGGAGTCCTTGCCTTACCTGGGCTATATCATCTCCACCCAGGGATTGGCCATGGATCCTGCCAAGCTACAGACGGTGATGGATTGGCAGGAACCTCATTCCCTTAAAGCGGTGCAGTGTTTTTTGGGGTTTATCAACTACTACCACCATTTCATTCCCCACTTCCCAACTTTGGTAGCTCCCTTGGTTGCCCTCACAAAGAAGGGAGCAAATCCTAAGTTGTGGTCGGAGGAGATCTCCAAGGCTCTCCTCTCTATTAAGTCTCACTTCGCAAGCGCTCCCATTTTACATTGCCCCGATGTGGATAAACCATTTATTATGGCGGTGGATGCCTCATCCGCCGATGCTGGAGCAGTCGTGTTCCAAAAGGATGCTCAAGGTCAGAAGCATCCTTGCTTCTTCTTTTCTAAGACCTTCTCACCGGCAGAGAGGAACTATTCCATCAGGGACAGGGAGTTGCTAGCCATGAAGTTGGCCTTTTCAGAATGGAGACACCTCCTGGAGGGGGCTCGCTGTCCCTTCCAAGTCTACACCGACCACAAAAATCTGGTGTACCTACAAACGGCCCAGCAGTTAAATTCTCACCAAGCCCGATGGTCTCTCTTCTTCTCCCAGTTCCACTTCACCCTACATCTCCTTTCCGGTGAGAAGAATGTCCGGGCTGATGCGCTCTCTCGCTCTGTGGTGTCAGCGGAGGAGGAGGAGCCTCGGTTAATTGTACCATCTGAGAGCCTGAGGACAGTGGCTCCGGTCGCCCTTGAGTCTGTACACCCGGGCAAGACATTTGTCTGCCCGTTTGCGTCTGGAGGTCTTCTCTTGGGCTCACGCGTCCAGGGTGGGTGGACACTATGGTACTAAGCGGATAGATGAGCTTTTGGCGAGGACGTACTGGTGGCCGCATATGGCCCGTGACGTCAGAGACTATATTCAGGCATGCGTCTCCTGCGCCAAGAATAAGTCTTCCCAGCAATGACCCACTGGGTTACTTTACCCCTTATCGTTGGCGGACAGGCCCTGGGAGATGGTGGGCATGGACTTTATGGTGGGTCTACCCAAGTCCAGTGGCAGCACAGTTATTTGGGTCGTCACAGACCATTTTTCTAAAATGGTGCACTTGGTGCCTCTCTCTCAGCTACCTTCCACATGGAGCATAGCAGTGTTGTTCATTAAACATGTTTTCCGGTTACATGGCATGCCAGACAATATTGTCAGTGTTAGGGATGGCGGAACGCACTGATGATTCTGTCACACTAAGGTGCGACCCGTCTTAATTGTCTGTGGCCGAATTGTAGCTTTGGCACAAGGTATACGTATACTCGAGAAAAGAATACACAGTCTGTCTTTAATCAAACGTGTACAGCTTTTATAACAGAATTTGAGCTACATCATCAGTTACATCATGGGCATGTTTCCAGTTACTATTTGCTTTTCCCGGGTCGCTACACAATTATTATGTACATTTCTGGGCTACCGTTGACTGCTCCCACATTGCTAGATAATACTTATATACACAAGTATTGTCTTCTAGCTTGACTCACCCTGGTCCACCCAGTTTATTCAATATTTGATGAAGCTTAGGTGAGTGATACCATACAGAAACAACTCTAAGCAAATATAAGAAAATATAAGAAAATCAGAAGTATCTTACAGCAACATGATCCCAATATCCAGCAAAGCGTCCATATAGTGATACAGTTTTGATTCTTGTATATATTCATGTGCCATATATTCTTCCCTTAACAGCACTAAATATTAAATAACAGAAAGTGCGTTCGCCGCCCAGGGTTCACCATGCAGAGGTGTTAAACTGCGGCTATATAATGGCAGACGCGCTATATGGTGGTATATCACACGCGGGTTGAGCGCCACCAGGTGTGCGCTGGGCGTACTCTGTTGATTCACAGAGGCGCCTAAGACATAAGCACAAATGCCGAGCCTGTTGACCTCACAGATCTCAGCGTTGTGCACGCACGGTATATAGTCACAGGACTACACCCAAGACTCAGGGTCGATGTCCATCTAGACCTACCGTGCTTGTGGCGTTGCTACCGCGGATGCCAACTAGTGCTGCAGACTGCAGCGCGGTGACTGACCCAGCCGCAATGCGACAATGCCCAAGAGGGGGCGCACTGTCGGACGCTAGCACTGTGGAGGATGTGCCGTGTGGCCTGTAGCTTGCCACTGACTGGTGCTGACTCTATTTCTAGATCCCTATACACACTCGTAATATCAGAGGGAGGGGAATCTTAATCAGTTATTTGCAGTCCATACATCCATCATCATTCACACAGTAGCAATTAGAGTCTATACTAGCGCATCACCGAGCGGCCATGCGACCCTTTTATAGCTGGGACCTTCCAGAAGCTTCCAGATCTCTGAGATGGGCCTTTCAGATCAGGAGACAGACCTGGGCATGTGACTCCCAATCTCCAATGGGAGATTGTCTTGTGAGCATGCCCAGTAGCGCGATGGGAGGACTTAGCCTCTGGAGTGGCTTGCTGTAGAGCAGGTTGCACTGCTATTGCTGGCCCATTGGTGGCAGCAACAACCAGACCCACAGAGCTGGTCTGAGCAGGGCGTCTGGAATGCTGAGACTGCTGTGCAGGTTCCTGAGCGGTCGGTGGGGAATGGGAGACCGCTGAATGAAAGGCTCGGGATTCCTGCTGTGCAGTTGCAGGAACCCGACGCCTAACAGTCAGTGACTGGGGTCCCCAGTTTGTGTCTCGGTTCTGGAGAGAGCTCTGTCGCTTGATCGGTATTGAGCTAAATCTCTCCTCGGCCTAGCATCCCGAGATGACCGGTTTGTTAGAGAGGGCCAACCAGACCCTGGTCACATATCTCCGACATTTTGTCTCGGCCAGGCAGGATGACTGGGCATCCTTTTTGCCGTGAGCAGAGTTAACCATGAACAACACTGTGGCCGATTCCACCGGCCAGACCCTATTCTTCCTTAACTGTGGCCAACATCAACGTGTCCCTGTGCCCATGACCATGTCATCCACTGACTCTAGGGTGGCAGACTGGGCGGTGGAGGCACGTGATATTTGGGACCACACCCAGGATGCTATTCGGGCCTCTAAGGAGAGAATGAGGGTCTCCGTGGATGCACACCGGCATCCTGTTCCAACATTCTCCCCTGGCGACTTAGTGTGGCTCTCCGCCCGTAACATCAGTCTTCGAGTCGAGTCCACTAAGTTCGCTCCTCACTTCATTGGTCCCTTTAAGGTCCTCGAGCAGATCAGCACTGTGGTCTATTGGCTGGCCCTTCCACCACACTTGGCTATCTCTGACACCTTCCACGTGTTCCTCCTTAAGCTGGTCTACATGTCCTGGTTCTCCGACCAGGACATGTAGTCTGTCCTCAGACGAGTTTGAGGTTAATGCCATCGTGGGATGCAGGGTGGTATGTGGAAAAAAGTTTTATTTGGTGGACTGGGTCATGGTCCAGAAGCTCGGACCTGGGAGCCAGTGGAGAACATCCGTGCTCTGCTTCTCATTGCGACATTTGAAGCTCAGAGGGGAGGGGGCCCTAGGAGGGAGAGTAATGTTAGACGTTGGATTCCTGTCGCTACACAGCAGGAATCCCGAGCCTTGCATTCAGCAGTCTCCAATTCCTTTCTGGCCGCAATGGTGGCTGCTCAGCAGACTCGTCGATCCCGGCACTTTGATCAGACCAGCTCTGTGGGTTTGGTTGCTGCTGCCACCTCTGGTTCAGCTATATCAATGCATTCTGGTCAGCAGCAAGCTACTCCAGGGACTAAGTCCTCCTTTCGGTCCACTGAGCATGCCCGTGGGACAATCTCTCATTGGAGATCAGAAGTCACATGCTCAGGTCCTTCTCCTGCTCAGATTGGACCATCAGGAAGGTCAGGAAGGACCCGGAAGGACGCTGCTATAAAAGGTTCGCATGGCCGCTCGGTCATGCGCTAATTTAGACAAAGATTAGACCATGTGGAGTGAGTGTTGTATGCATGTAAGAATGTCTCTAGTGAATGACTCATTAAGAAACCCCTACACTTGGAACACATGTGTTGTGCAGCCTAGCCTGTTAAGCGCCCAGGTCTAGGTGTAGGTAGAGGTAGAGTCAGAGACAGGAATCTGTGACTGTCTAGCCATCATCATACTCACCTCCTCCTGCTGCAGTTCCGATGGTCCAGTGCCGACATCTTCCTGTATGAGTGTGTTAAATATTAATAATCCGTTAATTTCTTATAAGACTCAGTTCTGTACATTGCTTTAGCTTACACGACATAGGCTATTTTTAAGCTTGGCTCATGGTAGAAAGACAGCTCCATATGTGTAGAGACCACGTGCTTTAGGAGACGTATATAATTCATGGCTAACTGTAGAGGTCGCGCTTCTTCCCTCACCATCATGAGAGACAGACACGAAGATGTCTTCTGTGCTGGGCCATGACATGACATAACAGCTGGTATGTTACTTTACTACGAAGAAGCCGAACTGAGAGACAGACGCCATTTGCCATGTGAGATCCCGGAGAGAAAGAAGAATACATGCTGCTTTGCTATGAACAATGGACAATATCTCTTTCACTTATTTTTATTCACCTGTTTTTCTGTAATAACCTTTCTTTGATGGAAGAATCCAAATAAACTACTATATTTTTATCTGGTAACTAGTCCTGAGTATTTTACAGGATATGCATTATTTTACATTGGAGAGCCAGCCAGATCTGCATTTTTGTACTTTTTTGCGAATTTCCCTCCACTTGCCCAAAAGGGGGATTGGACTTTGCTAACGTCAAATCATATGTGCAAGTTATCGGGAATTCCACTACTTACAAGAATCATACAGAACCTAGAAGTAAGAATTACCAGATAGATTGAGAAGTACTACAAGTGCCAAAAGTACCAGACGTAAGCCAGACGTGTGAAGACAACAGGAACCCAGCGTTGTCCATCAAAGGAACAAGCTGAGACATTTCAAGGTAAGATAAAATGGATGTCATTAATTGTCTTGCTAAGCAGAGTAAATTGAAATTTAAGTCTGTAGACAATTCTAATTCAGAAGTTTTATGGTTAAGTTTATATGCCGAGTGTGAACTCGAGAATCAAAGGTTAGATTCTAAGTTTTTCAATAGAGAAAGAGAGAGATTAAAAAATATTCTACAGATGGTAGATATATTTCATAGATCTGTGTCAGAGAAATCCAAAAATGATTGTTGTGATGTTCTCGAGATTGGCTGTAAAGTTAGGGAGATTGACTGTAATCAAGTGTCTGTAGCAGCCATTGAAGGTGACCTTGCAGACGTGGAACAAGATGGAGAAGTAGGAGGAGACTTCAGAACTGACGTAGAGGACGTACAAGGGAAAGACGTACCACTAAAAATAGACGACTCACAGGCCCAAATCCGAAGTAACGTAAGGAAGAATTTGATAAAAATATGCGAAATAATTCCTGCATATGAAAACAAAATAGATGTTTGTAGAAACTCTGAGGTTTTTGAAAGTTGTGTTGATAAATTTGATTTATCTAACGAGGAGAAGAATCAGTTGTTCAAAATGTGGATCCCTGTAACCTTTTCCAGGAGGTTATCTTTAAAGTTATCTGGTGAAACACATGAGAATTTAACTGATGAGGACAGATTAAAAATTCTCATTTTTTGTTCATCAAATGAAAATCATCCAGATGTTGATATTCTTCAAAAATTAAGGATTGGTCGGAAGGAATGTATTTTTACGTTTATGTCCATATATGAACGCTTGTATAGAACGGTCATGGAGAATGTCAAAACACCGTCCCTCATAAGGAGTTTTGTAAGCAAATTTTGGTTTTTAAATCCTGCATCTCGTGTTATTGCGTCACAAAAAGATTCTTTGTTTGAATGTGCGCAATCCCTTGATTTTGCCAGAAAACACGAGAATCGTGAAAGGAAAGTAAATTGTGCTAATTTTGTGAAGACAGGCAGAGTAAAATCTTATCAGAAGCCTGCATTAGCAAAACCTTCTAAAATGAGTTTTCCCCAAAACCAAATATATGAAGAACAAAGGAGATCACATGTTTGTTATAAGCCATATGGAATGATGCAAAGGAACACCGAAAAGACACAAATTGAATTAAGAAAAATGATGAGTTTTGATCTTCTTCCTGTAACAAAGATGGCCGAATTTGACAGACAGAAACAGGTGGTGAGTGACATCATGGCCTGTAAACTGAATACTCTGCTCCAAGAATCTATCAGCTTTAAAATGGCAAGAACCTTTCAGGATATTTTTTGCAGAGAAATAAGTATGGGTGTAGGAATTGGCTAGGAAAAAAGTAATATATATTGTGTAACAGTGTTATACAATTAGTGAGTTATATGTAATTATTTTATAGAGTATAATCCTGTAGTTTTATGGTTTGTGGATATATACATAGTCATAGAGTATATATAGAGTGTTTGTAGAAGTAGAAATAGTAGAACTGTATTTTTTAATGAAAATTAAAATCTACATCAGTAATAATATTTAAAATTATGAATATGATATTAACCTTATCTTTTATGTTTCCTTAGAATTTTCATTTCAAAGCAGGACTTAATCGGGAAAAATTCTCTTCCAAGGATTTATGCCTTTATTTACACAGGAAGTTGCAATAATTGCATGATATATATATCTAACCCTTAAAAGGAAATAACTAACTGCATTTAAAATATGTTCTGTATGTGTGCCTTCACTGCATGGTTCGAATGACTACCACAGCATGTGGAATTTGAACCTTGTTCTAATAATACAAGTATACCAGTATACTATGTCCCTGTTCCTTAGGGAAAGAATTTTTAAGGGGGTCTCAACTTTTGCAAACCAATGGAATTTTTTTCTAGGCCTAAATGTCAAGTATAGCTATACATATATTTATGTCATGTGTATTTGGGGAATATTCAAAGAAATATTAAGAGACTAAATTGAAATAGTTTACAATGCATTGATAATTAGGATAATTTGGGTTAAAACACGTGTATTCATCACACCTTCGTATGTGAGGTATTTGGTTTAAATTTAATATGTGACACAGTCTGAGTGACAGTGACTGAGTGTATGAGCAGCTGCTGAGCGAGTGATGTGATACGTTTGTAAGAGGCCTCAGGATTCTATAAGAAAGAAAAAAAAAACCCCAAAAGCTTTTATCTTTAGGAAATTATTAGAATATTAGGATATATAATGAAATATTATCTACACAACATATATTTCTGTATTTCTATAGTAATTATTTCTTGATTTAGTTAATTGTGGATAAGTGCAATCGCACAACAAAATAGAAAATAGTTTAGGAAGAAAATCTATTCTTTCCTTATCAGCTTTAGCTCTTTTAAACAGGCACCAGCACAGAGCCTGGTATTCACCAGCTGCATCTGGGAATAGTGGACCTTCCTTCTCTGTCCAAGTGTGTTAATCTTAAACTACATTTAAATTAATTTTTCCAAAGGATAATTTTATGATATTGAAATTAATTTTGATGGTTACACATCTTCAGACAAATAATGGTATAAGCAAGTATAAATTCACATAATTTATACATTAATTATTTTTAATTTTCGTTTTGATAAATGAATTATTTCATGAAACAATATTTTTTGGTATTAAGGGGGAAAATATGTTTTTGATCCTGACTACATCATCACATTTGATTAATACCTCTTCTTCACACATTTTAATAGGAAAAAATATTAATAAGGTACAATGGTATAAGTATTGGGTATAATAATAAGTATTATAAAGAGTCATTTCTTTACAGTAAGAGGAATATTATATGCAAAGTTGCATAATTTGAATATTTTGGTAACACAAGTTTATGACAATTATGAAATAATCCAGATCATGGAAATATTAAGGGTGTATGTTACTGAAGACATAACTACTCTGCATCAACATAAAGGCCTTGTTTTTATTTTTATTTTTATTCTTATTTTTCATTATTTTTAATTCTTTCACCAATATTTAGTAAAGTAATATCTACTGAGAATATTGCTTCATTAAATATAGCAATGATATGGTTCTATTACTAAGGAAAATGTTTCACTTCTGAGTTATATGCAACAATTCTTTTATTCATTCATTCGCTCACTCATATATTCTTATTTTGGTTCATGGCTATACATTCCTACATATTATTAGTATAATAAATATATTCCTTATTAATAAAGATGATAACACTGGTTACATAAAACACAGTGACACCTATGGGTTGAAAAAGGTAATTACACCTATGACATAAAAAAATGTTCTATCACATGAAAAATACGGATAATAATGTATTATCACTTATTATTGGTTTATTATTTCAAATATTGAAATCCATATACAGTACAAATTCTGATAATAATTATATGGATATTACTGATTGCTATGGTACGCTGTGATATTATAGGATAGGAAAATTACCAGATTTGGTATAGAATAGAGAATGAAGACTTCAAGCAAGATACTGAAATTACGTTAATAAAGACTTTTCATATTAAAATTGATTCTTATCAGTTGCAAGAAGAAGAATGCCGCGATCCAGAAGTCCCAGAAGGTAACAAAGCTATGATTACTGAGTAATAGACTGTGTTAATTATAAGTGCAGTATCCATCACTGACAGCCACAAGTGCAGAATCCACCACTGACAGTCACAAGTGCAGTATCCACCACTGACAGTCACAAGTGCAGTATCCACCACTGACAGTCACGATTAAAGTGTCTAACCTGACAACCAGAGGATGATGCTCCTATGATGCTGAGATGAACTGTGTTATCACGTTCTTATCAAGTTCCAGAGGTTTTCAATCACCTGAAAAGCTTCGATGAAAGCTGGTGAACAATGAAGGTAATTAACCCTGACATATGTCCTGTGCATTAGGACAAGGACTGGTTATGGTGCTATGTTTAGCAAGGAAGAGTCATTTTAACCCTTGCTTTGCTGACCAAAGACGTCACACCTGTTCAAAGACCAGTATCGATGGAAGATTCCAGAATATCCAAGGCGAGCCAATGTAAGCCCAGGTTTTTAAAGGTGACACTACACAGATATTAAAGCTGCATAGACTTTGTTTTCGTATTAACATTTGAATTTATGGACTTTGATTTGATACACAACACAATTTTTACAACATCTATATGCTATAAGAAAAACTGTGTTTTTAAAAGAACCAAGAAGAAGACAGAAGACATCAAAATGAAGACCAGATGACATCAGATGATGATGACTGGACCTGAGATGCTTCAATTTAGACTTAGGGAAGTATAATTATACATATTTTATATGAATATTGTTCACGGCTTATCATAACATGAATTCACATCAATTATGTCATTGAGTACTTATAACGGTAATCTGATATTATTGATATTAAATTATTTTGTCAAAGAAGAAGAAAAGAAGAAAAAAAAAAAAAGATCTCATTATAGTTTGAGGGTTCCAATTAATGTCTGTCTCCCTCAAAAGGGGGAATTGTTAAATATTAATAATCCGTTAATTTCTTATAAGACTCAGTTCTGTACATTGCTTTAGCTTACACGACATAGGCTATTTTTAAGCTTGGCTCATGGTAGAAAGACAGCTTCATATGTGTAGAGACCACGTGCTTTAGGAGACGTATATAATTCATGGCTAACTGTAGAGGTCGCGCTTCTTCCCTCACCATCATGAGAGACAGACATGAAGATGTCTTCTGTGCTGGGCCATGACATGACATAACAGCTGGTATGTTACTTTACTACGAAGAAGCCGAACTGAGAGACAGACGCCATTTGCCATGTGAGATCCCGGAGAGAAAGAAGAATACATGCTGCTTTGCTATGAACAATGGACAATATCTCTTTCACTTATTTTTATTCACCTGTTTTTCTGTAATAACCTTTCTTTGATGGAAGAATCCAAATAAACTACTATATTTTTATCTGGTAACTAGTCCTGAGTATTTTACAGGATATGCATTATTTTACAGTGTGCGGTCACACTTCACGTGGTACCACTCATTAAGCTCATGAATATGGGTGCCACGCCTATGAGAGTGGAGTGGCATCCATATTCATGACCTTAATGGGCGGTACTATGGGTGACTGGGATTTCACATGCGAGACTCGGCCGTGTTTCTCACATGTGTGATCCCGGCCGAGTTGAGGGCTGCAAACTATTGTCCCAAGGGGCCCATGAGGTGAGGGCCGCAAACTATTGTCCCGCGGGCCGCAGTTGGCCTGCGGGCCGCGAGTTTGAGACCCCTGGTCTAGAGGGACTCTGACCCCATGTCCTTGGGGCAGAGTTCTGTGACTGCATTCTGTGCACCCCCTTGCCGAGCTTTGTGAGTTCTAACAGACTCCGGCATTTAAGTTCCGCGGTACTGCGGCTCTATGATGTAACACAGTCCGCTCCTGTTTACACCGGGTGACGTTAAACCGCATCTGACCTTTTGTATACCACTGTATACATCCGCCATTACTATGCAGCAGTTTACCACCTCTGCACAGTGGACCCCGGGCTGTGAACGCACCTTACTATCATTTTAATATTTGGTGCATTCTGCCAGCTCTAACAAAGCATTTACAGGCTTTGATACTTTCAAAAGAGGATGCTATTAGATACTAACCTTCCCAAACTTTTGCATTACCCCACTTTCCTTTTTGCAATTTTTAAAATGTAAAAGATCTATCTCTATATATATATATATATATATATATATATATATATATATAAAACAAATGCTAGCAAGATCCCAAAAATAATAGAATGAAAAATAACTTTTAACCATGCCAAAGGAGTTTAAAAGAAAAGTCTTGAATGAGGAAAATCAGAACTCAATTCTGGCTTTACTAGCAGAGGGATACAGTGAGCGTCATGTTGCCTCCATCCTTTAAATTTCTAAGATGGCAGTACATTACAACAAGTTCAAGCAGCAGACATTGGGGACAACAAAGCTACAGACCGGCAGAGGGTGAAAACTACACTCCACTGAACAGGATGACCGTTATCTTATTCAAAAGTCATTCAGCAACCGCAGGATGACATCAAGAGACCAACAAAAGGATTAACAAATAGCAGCTGGGGTGAAATGCACAGCAAGAACAATTCGTAACAGGCTCCTGGAAGCAAGGCTCAAGTCATGTAAAGGTAGAAAAAAAGCCTTTCATCAATGAGAAGCAAAGGAGAGCCAAGCTGAAGTTTGCCAAAAACCATAAGGATTGGACCATAGAAGACTAGAATAAGGTAATTTTCTCTGATGAGTCTAGTTTTCAGCTTTGCCCAACTCCTGGTCATCTAATGGTTACACGGAGACCTGAAGAGGCGTACAAGTCAGTGTCTTGCACCCACTGTGAAACACGGTGGAGGATCAGTGTTGATCTTGGGATGCTTCAGCAAGGCTGGAATTGGGCAGGTAAATCTTTGCGAAAGATGTATGAATCAAGCCGCATACAAGGCTATCCTGGTAAAACAGTTGATTCCTTCTTCTCAGGCAATGTTCCCCAACTCTGAGGACTGTTTTATCCAGCAGGACAATGCGCCATGCCACACAGCTAGGTCAATCAATGTGTGGATGAAGGAACACCACATCAAATATCTGTCATGGACAACCCAATCTCCAGACCTGAACCCTATTGAAAAACTCTGGAATGTAATCAAGAAGAAGATGGATAGTTACAAGCCATCAAACAAAGAAGAACTGCTTGAATTTTTGTACCAGGAGTGGCATAAGGTCACCCAAAAGCAGTGTGAAAGACTGGTGGAAAGCATGCCAAGACGCATGAAAGCTGTGATTAAAAATCATGGTTTTTCCACAAAATATTGATGTCTGAACTCTTCCTGAGTTAAAACATTAGTATTGTTGTTTCAAAATGATAATGAACTTGTTTTCTTAGCATTATTTGATGTCTTTAAGCACTGTATTTTTTGTTATTTTGACCATTTCTCATTTTCTGAAAATAAATACAAAATTTAGTGCTTGGAAATTACAAGACATGTTGTCAGTAGTTTATAGAATAAAAGAGCAATTTACACTTTACTCAAAAATATACCTATAAAGAGAAAAATTAGACAAACTGAAAATTTTGCAGTGGTCTCTTAATTTTTGCCAGAGCTGTATGTATGTATAAACTGCTCAAAAAAATTAAAAGGAACATTAGTTTGAGTCATTGTTCTGCAAAAATGTTATGCCTTAGCACAAATGACAAAAAGGGATAATTTTTGAATTTTGTATACATAAAAACTTTGCGAGAGGACTGGGTTATCAAATGGTCTGCTGTCTACTACCATTCATTTCTATTGTGAGGTCACTTTGACAATAAAGATGTGTTTTGACTAAAGCTGTGTTTGTTTTTAAAAACAAGACGTGAGAGAGTTAACACTTTTTTTAGGGAAATTGGAGGCTTTGTGGTACTGTGATTTGCAGCAAATCGATTAGCTGTTAATTACATTTTTTGAAAAATTAGTTAAACCTGGCAAATTTAATTTTTAAAAGATTTGATTATCTCTAATTGTTTTATCATTTAGGTTGGTTCTACCTGAAATATTTAATAGCAGACAAAATTAACATAGATGAATGGCTTAACATTGTTAATTCCCTAAGGGAAAAGTTATTTATAACAATCAAATATGACTATTATCCATGTCTACAAATTAAACTATAATCAGTGACATCTTCATATTTCTTCTCATTTATTTTTCGAGCTGAAATATAAAATCAAAATGCCTCCCACACAGTTCATTTGACAACCTAAAGCATCAGTGAGAATATTTATGAGCAGTCTTTTGTACAAATATCGATATACAGTTTTCTTAAGATGTCCTTTTTATGGATTGTTTCAGGTATGAAAAAATAACATTAAATAAAAGAAACATTTAGAAAATTTACAGAGCACAGCACACACAATACGTAAACAGGATATTTCCCCAGTTTGAGCATGATAAACTGCTCACATCATGAAATACTGGCCGCAGAGCTGAATGAAACAATGTTTTGTTGTTTTTTTTTTAATTAGTCCTTCCTGTTGACACAATTCATTTTCAGCTCTGGCACCGATAAAAATTAAATGTAGCTTTTTTCCTTTCAGGCCAGCAAGGGTTAAATGTCAGTTTCCTTGCTGGGAGCTGCTTTGATTGCTAGTGAGCTGATGTGGGTGGTGACCACTTCCATCATCATTTAAAAAGTCACATGACCCATAGAATCATAGAATCATAGAATCGTAGAGTTGGAAGGGACCTCCTGGGCCATCTGGTCCAACCCCCTGCTCAAAGCAGGATTCGCTAAATCATCCCAGTCAGATGTCTGTCCAGCCTCTGTTTGAAGACTTCCATTGAAGGAGAACTCACCACTTCTCGTGGCAGCCTGTTCCACTCATTGATCACTCTAACTGTCAAAAAGTTTTTTCTAATATCTAATCTGTGTCTCCTCCCATTCAGTTTCATCCCATTTCTTCTAGTCTTTCCTTGTGCAAATGAGAATAAAGTTGATCCTTCTACAATGTGACAGCCCTTTAGATATTTGTAGACAGCTATTATGTCTCCTCTCAGTCTTCTCTTTTGCAAACTAAACATTCCCAAATCCTGCAACCTTTCCTCATAAGACAGGGTTTGCAGACCGGTCACCATTCTGGTCGCTCTTTTCTGAACTTGCTCCAGTTTGTTGATGTCTTTTTTAAAATGTGGTGCCCAAAACTGGACACAATATTCCAGATGAGGTCTGACCAAAGAGGAGTAGGGGGAAATAATGACTTCAGGTGATCTAGACTGTATGCTTCTGTTAATACATCCTAGAATTGCATTTGCCTTTTTTGCTGCTGCATCACACTGTTGACTCATATTCAGTCTGTGATCTATTAGTATACCCAAGTCTTTTTCACATGTGCTGTCACTTAGCCCTATTCCTCCCATTCTATATATGCTTTTTTCATTTTTATTGCCCAGATGTAGTACTTTGCATTTCTCCCTGTTAAAAACCATTCTGTTAGTTGCTGCCCACTTCTCCAGTTTATTTAAATCTTTTTGAATCATCTCTCTCTCTTCTCTAGTATTAGCTATCCCTCCTAGCTTTGTGTCATCAGCAAATTTAATCAGTTTACCCTCAATTCCTTCATCTAAATCATTGATAAAGATGTTGAACAATACAGGGCCCAGGACAGAGCCCTGTGGTACCCCACTTGAGACATTCTTCCAACTGGATGTGCAGCCATTTACGACCACGCTTTGGGTCCGATCACTAAGCCAGTTATGAATCCACCTAACAGTTGCCTTGTCCATTCCATACTTAGTCATTTTTTCAATAAGGATTGTATGAGAGACTTTGTCAAATGCTTTGCTGAAGTCAAGATATACTATATCTACAGCATTTCCTTGATCCACCCAATCAGTGATACCGTCATAGAAGGAAATTAAGTTAGTCTGACATGACTTATTAGTTACAAACCCATGCTGACTCTGTTTAATCACTTCATTCTTATCCAGGTATTGACATACATGTTGTTTAATAATTTGTTCAAAGATCTTTCCTGGTATAGAAGTCAGACTCACCGGCCTATAGTTGCCTGGGTCCACCTTCTTCCCCTTTTTGAAGATAGGAACAACATTTGCTCTTCTCCAGTCTTCTGGCACTTCTCCTGTTCTCCAAGAGTTTTCAAAGATTATGGAGAGGGGTTCAAAAATTTCTTCTGCTATCTCCTTCAGTACTCTGGGGTGTAATTCATCTGGACCTGGAGACTTGAATTCATTTAGGTTAGCTAAGTGTTTCCTCACTATCTTTCTGTTTATA
The DNA here is from genome assembly GCF_039654945.1 of Dendrobates tinctorius. Classification (NCBI taxonomy): domain Eukaryota; kingdom Metazoa; phylum Chordata; class Amphibia; order Anura; family Dendrobatidae; genus Dendrobates; species Dendrobates tinctorius. The sequence continues at coordinate 22,902,847 of NW_027361711.1, read as the reverse complement.
GATATCCTGGATTCTTCTATTCCCTTAATAGGACAGTGAATAACAGTTGATGTTACATTTCCTTTCTGAGAGAAAACAGATGCAAAATAGGAATTTAAAAGTTCAGTTCTGAGTACTATAATTACAAAAAGTACTTTTCAATAGTACTCATGGCCATTGCGGATGCCGGATGTATGTTTGTAGCAGTGGACATTGGAGCATTTGGCCGTGGTAATGACTCACAGGCTTTTAAAAACTCAGACATGGGCCGGAGGTTGTATGGCAACCAATTTAATTTCCCTATGCCACAGCCTCTTCCTCACACCGAAGCTCCGCCACTGCCCTTTGTAATGGTTGGCGATGAGGCTTTTCAAATGTGCGGAAACTTACTGAAACCCTACTCCAGCCGGGACTTGGACCACACCAAAAAAATATTTAATTACAGGCTGACCAGGGCCAGAAGAACTGTCGAGTGTGCTTTTGGGATTCTTGTCTCCAGATGGCGAATTCTGGGCACGGCCATTAATCTTAAACTTGAAACAGTCGATGAGGTGGTGAAGGCCTGTGTGGTTCTACATAACTTTGTGATGGCTAAAGAGCACCCGACCTTTGAACTGGACGATGATGCTCCTAACCCATTGCCTGAATTCACTCAGCACCCTCTCAGGTCATCCGTTGAAGTTGGCCAAATGAGGGACCAATTTGCGGCCTACTTTATTTCTGATGTAGGACGGGTGCACTGGCAAGATGAAATGGTGTAAGAATGTTTTTGTTTGTTTATGGTAATAAAAAACCTTATTTGATACCATTACTGAGTGCACTATATTTTTTAAACTCCAATTAAATAAACAACTTCCCATGTATAACTGTGAAGTTTTTGATGTTCATACACCTGGGCAGGTAAATACACATATGAGTTAAAATGCAGCATTGCTAGTCTGCGTGAAATATATTGGAACGTAAGCAAAGCTGCATGTTAAATCTGATGCGTATTAACCAGGCCATGAATCAGGAAACCAATTTTTTTCAAGAGAAAATTGTCCAACTAGTTGAAAAAAAAGTATGTGATTTTTTCAAAACCCAACCCCAATGAAAGTCAATGGGGAATACAAGTCAGCATTGAGTGGATGAATGTAAACAGCTCAATTCCAACTTTTATTTAAAATTGTGGTAGTGTAGAAATAAACATTTTTTAAGAAAGAAACTTATTTTTTTAGACAAGTTTCAACAGTTTGTTTTTCATGAAACCAGATTCTAGTTGGTAAAACTAGAGTTATTACACTAGGCCTTGGTATGACTATACTAGGCCTACACTAGGCCTTGGTATGACTATACTAGGCCGTGGTATTTCACATATGAGTATACTAGGCCTTGGGCCTACTAGTATAGTCATATGTGAAATACCACGGCCTAGTATAGTCATACCAAGGCCTACTGTAATAACTCGATTTTTAGCAACTAGGATCTTGTTTCACGAAAAACAAACTGGTGAAACTTGACTAAAAAAATTGAAACATTTTTTAGACAAGTTTCAACAGTTTGTTTTTCATGAAACCAGATTCTAGTTGGTAAAACTAGAGTTATTACACTAGGCCTTGGAATGACTATACTAGGCCGTGGTATTTCACATATGAGTATACTAGGCCTTGGGCCTACTAGTATAGTCATATGTGAAATACCACGGCCTAGTATAGTCATACCAAGGCCTACTGTAATAACTCGATTTTTACCAACTAGGATCTTGTTTCACGAAAAACAAACTGGTGAAACTTGACTAAAAAAATTGAAACATTTTTTAAGAAAGAAACTTATTTTTTTAGACAAGTTTCAACAGTTTGTTTTTCATGAAACCAGATCCTAGTTGGTAAAACTCGAGTTATTACACTAGGCCTTGGTATGACTATACTAGTCCGTGTTATTTCACATATGACTATACTAGGCCTTGGGTTGGTTTTTAACATGTATTTACCCATCAGTGTGTGTGAGCGGCGCAAACAACATTAATCAAACTTTGTAATGGTGAACCACAAATGTAAATTTATTTTTAACCACAAAAATAAACAAAAAAATTATTTTTTTCGGCGTTTGGGGGCAGATGGTTTCAATTTGGGGGTGTGCAGGGAATATGCAACACTTGCAGTTGAAGACGGTGTTTGAGGGGAAGGGGCAACAAAACTTGTGGGGGAAGGTAGTCCAGTTAAGGGAATTAAACTAGGAACACTTGGAGGAGAGGAAATCTGTTCAGGTACATTTGTTGTAATGGCATGTCGCCGTAGGCTTGTGTGCCTGGACCGACTTTGGCCCAATGCCCGCCTTGATTGATTTCGCCTTGAACTTGGGGCAAATATTGAGTGTAGGTCCCCCATCTGCTGGGGTGGCTGCTGCTGCTGAGGTGGCTGCTGCTGCTGCTGAGGTGGCTGCTTCTGCTGCTGAGGTGGCTGCTGCTGCTGCTGAGGTGGCTGCTGCTGAGGTGGCTGCTGCTGCTGCTGAGGTGGCGGCTGCTGCTGCTGCTGAGGTGGCTGCTGCTGCTGCTCTTGGTTGGCAGTGCTCGTCCTTGCAGGAGGACTGGTGGCGGCAGTGATGGTCCAGGTTTGCGGAGTGGTGGTGGCAGGGCTACTACATGTTGTTGTAGCGGCAGGGCTGTTCCATGTTTGCCTAGTGGTGGCTGAGCTCCACGCATGCATGGGAGTGGCGGTGGTGCTCCAGACAGGAGCAGCGCTTGCCATGGTGGTGTCGGTGAAGTGACCAGCTGCACTCAGACTTGTGGTGGTGTAACGGTGGGTGTCCTGGCTTTGAATAGAGGTGTCCATGCAGTGGTATGCAGCACAAGTCGGTAGTGAGGTGAAGCGAGTCAATGGTGGCACAGGTGGAAATGACACCACTGGCTGCTGACCGTACCGATTATGCTGCATAGCCTGCAAGAAAGCATTGTTGCAGGCCTGCAGCACATTCAGCTGTTGCTCAGGACTAAGGTATTCCGCCATGCCCTTTTCAATCTTACTAAAAAAATGGTGTGCTGGTCTGTTGAGGTCGGCCTCCAGACGGTCAAGGCGCTGTTCTACAGAATTGAAGCGGTGTTCAAAGTGGTTAAACCACGTTCCATGAGTGCAAAACCGCTTTCAACTCTGTCGGACAGCGACTTGAGGCTGGAATTAAAGGCCTCGCTCAAATGCATAAACTCGGGCAAGACATTCCTGTCCAAGGCCCTCTGCCACTGGCGGGTAGTGCCCGCATAACCAGTGGCAGAGACCTGGGACAGGGGAACACCTGATGGCCCAGCTTCCTGGTCACCAGCTGTGTGTGGCTGACCTGCAAGGTGCTTCCTGACGGATGGCTGGGACGGGTCAGAGGACGTCCGAGGAAGGACCGCTCTAGGGCCAGGTTGCAGGGTGCTGCTACAGGTGCTGTGGAAGAAAGGAAAATCATTACTACCATGCCTTTACAAGAAGCATCAGCTGTGGATTAGAAAAACACAGATTAATAAAACTAAAAACCCAAAATTTATAATACTTACGATCTCGTGGCAAGGACCGGTCTTAGGAACTGCAACGCGTGATAGTGACGGTATCTAGTTCTGGTCCTTGACGCAGATCCACTGCGAACCTGGCCCTCAGCACGAACATCACTGTTGAAGCGGTCCTTGATCGAACGCCAACGTGTTCGGACTTTGTCCACTGTTGGGAAAAAAAAAACAGTGCCGTCAAGGACAACAGTCACTGCGGCACAATACAGCAATACAATACTCAAAGCAGTCACTGTAGAGCCCGATGACACTGTTGGGTTTCCTGCTAGAATATACCTAGCACAAAACCCAACAGTGCCGTCAAGGACAACAGTCACTGCGGCACAATATAGCAATACAATACTCAAAGCAGTCACTGTAGAACCCGATGACACTGTTGGGTTTCCTGCTAGAATATACCTAGCACGAAACCCAACAGTGCCGTCAAGGACAACAGTCACTGCGGCACAATACAGAGCAGGGAAATACTCACTAAACGCCTTTTTGGAGGATGCTGTGGCGCTGTCCCAGCCATCCATCAACGCTGCGGCCACCTCATTCCATAGCCGCCGGGTCACCACATTGTCCTTGTACAGCCAGTCACGGCTGTCCCAAAACGGCGCACGCTCCTGGACCAGGCTGATTAGCTGCTCATTATCCAGGTAGACGTCTTCATCCCGTTGTGGAACCTAGACAAAACACATTCATTAGAATAATCAAATTTAAATTGAATAAAAAGTTACAAAAAAAAGAAACATAAAAAAGAGTAAAAATAGAAGATAAAAAATAAAGAACATTACAAATCATTTGATACATACATTCCGTATCACCACCGGGACTTGGCTTTGCTGCTCCTGCTCTTCGCCCTCAGTAGTCCCGTCCGCAGAAGATGATGATGATGTCTTAAAAAAGTTGAAAAAAACCTAAGAAATTTGGAGTAGCAGCAGATATACTTACCAGATGCACGAAAATAATCACCTCACGGTCTGCTTGCGCCAATTCCTGCCGCGATGGGGAATATTCTGATTCTGAAGACATACTGCATGTAAAAATAATAAAAATCATTAGTACATACATAATTTAAAAGGACAGGCATATAATGTAATAATACTCACATTCTTGACGCTGATAGAAGATGAGTTCCTTGGTGACTTTCTGCTCTCCAATCTGTCAGTGTAGTAGTGGCAGAGTTTTGGCAGGCACCTCCTTTATATAGACTTTTTTTTACTTTAGAAGTTTCTAACTAGTACAACTAGTGGACACCACCAAAAAAACGCAGCGCTAAAAAAACGCATACATGCGCATGCCAGTGCGCACGTATGCGCATCCATAGGCCATAATGGCCATTTTTAGCGCAAAACATGCGCATACGTGCGCATGCGCTTTTTTGCAGTGCTTGGGCGGACCAAAAAATGCAACATGTAGCGTCTGTAAAATACAAATGCACACCCCAAAAAAACGCAGCGCATGAAAATCGCATACGTGCGCATGCCAGCGCGCACGTATGCACGCCCATGTTAAATATAGGGGAAAAAAACGCATGCGCACGTATGAGTTTTTTTCAAGCGCAAAAAAACGCAAATGTGAAACCAGTCTAATACGTATGGCATCTGTATGGCGAGATTTTCTCGCAGGCTTGCAAAATGGACATTTAACGATTTTGAGGCCTGCTAACTATTTAAATCATTAGCCTGCACCCTATTTATTTGCTCAAGAACAGGTGGCTGCCTCCATTCTGTCCATTTGTGACCTTGCCTTGACTAGGTGTGTTGCTGTTGTATGTGCAACATGGCAGATAGTCTGAGTTTCAACACAGCTGAGCAGGTTCTCTTCAACTGGCTTTTGTCACGCCGCTTTGGTCAACCATACCCAGTGATAGTGGATCCGCGGAGGAGGAGACGCATGTGAGTCCATCCACTTTTGAGGCAACGACTCACAAGAGGTCATTTTCACCGCCTCTATTCTTCTCTGTGGAGCATCCGGAAAAATTCTACCAATACTGTCGCATGAGCCTTGCAACATTTGATCTACTCTTGGAGACAGTGCACCCTGGGACAACCTTTCAGGACACAAGGATGCGCAAAGCTATATCTGCAGAGGAGCGACTTCTACTCACATTACGGTATGTACTACACAACCACATTCTCTATGTTCATGATGTGTTGCCCAAAGTATGTATTTTTTGCTTCTTGGACTAAGTTTAATGCCCTCATCTTATTCCAGATATATTTAAACTTACAGACCAGAATGTTATGTGTAATATGTACTGAATATAACTTAGTTATTGTGCGACCAAATATATGTGTGTTAGTAGATCTGAATTATTAACAAGTTTGGTATGTATGTACCTGTTTTTTAGTTAATTTGTGCATTCTAAAATGTTACATTTCTGTTGTTCTTCAGCTTCCTGTCCACTGGCCTGTCTTATGCCGCCCTCCACCATGAGTTTCTCATTGAAAGATCTACCATTTCTGGCATAATCAGGTCGACATGTAGTGAAATAAGGTCAAGACTACATCACTCGTCATGCCCCAGCCCAGAATGGAAGACTGGTTGAGGATATCAAGGGACTTTGAGGAGGAATGCCAGTTTCCTAAATGTATTGGGGCCCTTGATGGCAAACATATCCGAGTGCGTAAGACGCCGAACTCTGGCTGCCAATTCTTCAATTATAAACAATACTTTTCTGTTGTATTGTTGGCTCTGGCCGACCCTCAATACAAGTTTATAATTGTTGACATTGGGGCCTATGGAAGGATGGGAGACTCTAGAGTCTTCAATACTTCCACTATGGGTCGTCGGCTACGCACCAAACAGTTGGATCTACCACCACCACGCCAGCTACCAGGCTCCACTCAAGAATCAGTCAATTATGACCTTGTGGCAGATGAGGTGTTTCAGTTAATGCGCAATGTTATGAGGCCATATCCCCGGCGCAACCTGGACCACCGGCGCAGAATTTTTAACTTGCGCCTATCACGTGCTCGGCAACTGGTGGAGTGTTCCTTTGGCATTCTTTGTGCCAAATGGCGGGTACTCCAGTCTGCCATTCAACTGAGTGAACAAAATGTTAATGAAATTGTTAAAGCCTGTGTGGTTCTTCATATCTTCACCAGGATACATGATTGTTCCTCCTCTGCTGGTGTTGTGCGTGGGTCGGACAATGTGCGTAGGGCGAGACCACCTATCAACCCTCAACGTAGACCGCTCTCTGGGCTCAAAGTGCGTGATATTTTCACAAATTATTTTATGTCACCTGAGGGGGAAACTTCTTGGCAAGAGCATGCTGTGTCTATGTTATAATTGTTTGGTTTATGTCTGTCTAAATATATATATATATATATATATATAAACACCTTATGATTCTATGACTGTTATTTGCATTGGTAAGCGTATGTTATTATGCTGACACCGTTTTTTTTAATTGAGACAGAGACGTAAAATGTAGTAGACAAATGTTTACTTTTGCCTTTTTTTTTTTGAAGCAAAACATATTATTGCCATATGAGAAATGTGGCAATGGTCCAAATTGGCCTTTGTGCAGATGTGAAAATTGGGAACAATAAACATTTTCGGACATATAAAACAAGCAAAATACCATTAGGCAATAACAAAATGGCAATATTATAAATTTTGGTAGGTCGGGGGAGGAGAAGGCGGAAGACCAGCCTGTGTTTGCTGCTGGCTACTTTGCCCAAATTGGCCATCGCCCTGTGTGGGGGCATACTGTTGCCCATGATGTGGGTAGTGTACTGCCTCCTGGGATTGTGCTTGGTACTGGCCAGAGTGATACTGGAGAGGGGCCTCTTGTTGGGTCTGGTAGGCCTGTGTCTCATACCCACCATTATAGCCATGTCGTCCCCAACCAGGTTGGGACCAGCCTCCAACACTGGGTGGGAACAAGTGGCCATATTGGTGAGGTTAGCTTGAGCCAGACATATGTGGCTGCTGTTGGAAAGGTTGGGTAGGGGGAGGAAGGGGGTGAGGTGTAGGCCCACGTATTTGAGGATCCTCAGAGCCTGCTTGAGCAAGCATGTGTGTGGGGTGTCTAAGGCCTCTTTCACACATCAGGTTTTCTGCTTCAGGCGCGATCCGGCGCTTTTGACTAAAACCGGATCCGTCGAAATGCAATGCCGGATCCAGTTTCCCCCCCATTGACTTGCATTAGAGCCGGATCGAGCCGGATGGCCATGCGTTTCATCCGATTTTCGCCGGATCCGGCAATGTGACGCGATCCGGCGTCTGGAAAAAACGGTGACTGTAACGTTTTTTGTATCCGTCGAAAAAGCCGGACACTCCGGATCCGACGTGTCCGGCTTTTTCATACAATGAAAGCCTATGAGCGCCGCAATGCGCCGGATCCGGCGACAGCCGGATCCGGCGGCCGGATCCGGTTTCTTTGGTCTGAGCATGCTCAGTAGCTCTGCCCACAGGACATATATAAAAGCAAGACAATGGGACCCTCAGCCACACCCAACATGCCACCCAAGCCAAGAACCAGGAGCAGGAGAAGGCAGCAGACATCTGCAGCAGCAGCACCATCAGCACCACCCCAAATGGAGCAGCATGCTGAACAACGGGAGGGGAGTCCAGCAGTAGATGAGAGACGGTAATTATCAAATCCCCCATTCCTCCAAACTAGGGCTATGGAATATCAAGATATTCATTGGCCCTTTGTTTCTCTTTATTCAACAGCCGCCCAATAGATGCAGCAGCAATGGCAGCAGCAGAAACACCACCCACAGCCATGGAGTCTGGCCATGAGGAAGACAGCACATCTTCTGGGAGCCCTCCCTCGCATCGTCAGCGTTTGACGGTAAGTTTTTATTTCCAAAATCCATCATCTCTGTAATATATGTGTATTCATTGCCTTTTATTTCAAAACAGGAATCACAAGATGAAGAGGAGCTCCCAGAAGAAGGAGGAAGGGGTGGACAGACACTTGGAGTGGGCTCACAATTGGTAAGTTTTTTTGCATCAAAAGCAGAAACACAACATCACACTACACACAACACATAGAAAACAATGTTCTGCAGACCACACACAGCAAACAAATGCCTACATCCAAAGACATAACATTTTTTGTTTTCTTCTCTAGTCTTCCCAATCTGGTGCTCGGCCAAGAGGTCCTCGCAGTGCCTCCCAGGGTCGTCGGCGACAGCAATGCGGCGGTCACCAGCGTGTAAGTATAAATATTTTTGCTTTGTTTTTTTTGCACTTTTTATTTCATTTCTTTTGTGGAGGCTAATTATGTTATTTTTCTCTTTTTCTTTAACAGCCTTCACAGCATGCTCCCGACTCTGACGGTGAGGATGGAGGGATTGATGTGGACCGCCTCATCGATCTCGTCAGAGAAAGGGAGCCGCTCTGGAATATGACTGACCGACGCCACGCTGACCTGATCGTTACCCGACGACTCTGGGAGGAAATCTGTTCGCTCCTTGTGGACCGCTGGGAGGACCTCGAAGCTCGGGCCCAGATTAAAGAGCGTAAGTATATACAGTAGCGGTTGCTTGATTTAAACCAGTGTTTCCCGAACTCCAGTCCTCGTGGTCCCCATGGATCATGTGTTCAGGATTTCTATTTACTTTGGAAATCCTGAAAACATGACCCCTGGGGACCATGAGGACTGGAGTTTGGGAAACACTGATGTTGTATACTAACCACTTTGTCCTTTCTCGTTTCAGGGGAGAGAATTGTGAAGCGGTGGCGGTCTGTGAGGGATCGTTTCATGAAGGAGTTCAATAAAGAGATGCGGGCCCCGAGTGGATCTGGAGGACGCAGGAGCAAGTACAAGTACGCACGAGCCCTGTCGTTCCTCCGGGAGACAATGCTCACCAGAATGTAAATATTACACACCACATGTGACAAAAAAATGTTTAGATGTAACCATGTCACTATTTTAATTGTTTTTTTTTCTCTTTATTCCACAGCACGGTGAGCAGCACTCGGGAGCCTGCACGATTGGACCCTTCTGAGGCGATCCCTGAGGAGACCGGCACCGAGGGACACTTCGACCGCCCCGGTACATCTGCACCTTCCCAGCCTTCCCACACATTCGACCCATCTGTCCCATCCACCAGCACAGGAGCATCGTGGCCGCCTACATTACATGAAGCTGCTGGTGAGGAGATCGCTTTCCCTTTACCCCACCCTTCTGCCCCTGCCACCTCTAGTACACCTGCGGGTACTGGGCGGCAGCGGCAGAGGGGTCAGGAAAAGACTTATGCGCCAGAGTTCTTGCATCTGAATGCATCTTTCCAGAACTGTCTAAAAGTCTTGTCAGAGCAAATCTCCGCAGGCTATCAGCAGATCAACTCCAGCATTCTGGAGGTGAAGACACTTCTGCAAACCATGCATTCAGAAGCAAGATCTTCGCCAAACCACACCTTTTTCAGGTCTGTTGTGGAGCGCATGGAAACGCTCTCTCCTGCCCAGCAGATGCATGTAATGCATTCATGCCACGCTGCTCTCCAGCAAGTTACCTCCCAACCTCCTCCTCCCACCACAGTAGTTCCTCCACCTGCACCCCCTCCAGCCACTTTCCATCCTCCCCCTCCTATTACATCTACACCCCCTCCAGCCACTTTCCATCCTCCCCCTCCTATTACATCTACACCCCCTCCAGCCACTTTCCATCCTCCCCCTCCTATTACATACCATCCACCTCCCCAGCACCATCCACCTCCCCAGCACCATCCACCTCCCCAGTACCAGCAACCTCCCCAGTACCAGCAACCTCCCCAGTACCAGCAACCTCCCCAGTACCAGCAACCTCCCCAGTACCAGCAACCTCCCCAGTACCTGCAAACTCCCCAGTACCAGCAACCTCCCCAGTACCAGACATCTCCCCACTTCCAGCAACCTGCCCCGTACCAGACATCTCCCCACTTCCAGCAACCTGCCCCGTGCCAGACATCTCCCCACTTCCAGCAACCAGCCCCGTACCAGACATTTCCCCTCTTCCAGCAACCTGCCCCGTACCAAACTCCTTCCCCATACAACTTGCCATCAACATCATCTGCTCCTACAGTCCCTGCCCAACCCTCCACTCCACCACCCACCACCTCTTCTGCTTCCCACATGTCCACCCATTCTGTAGTTTTTTCCACACCTTCACCTCTAACTGTTCCTTCCCCACCACGATCCCAGTCCTCTCTCCACACTCCCAGTGTCGAAGTGTCCTGCAGCCCCTACAGCAGTATTTCCACCACACACTACACAGATTTATAATGTGTGTATTTAAATAAAAATGACCAGTTTTATGGTTTCAAAGCTTTATTAAACAAGTTTATTAAAATTTTAAAAAAGTTTACTAAAAAAAACATTTTTCAATAAAAGTTAAATTATTTTACATTGTTTGTGTGTCATTTCTTTCTGCGGCGAAAAAGGTTAAATACAGGGTATTTAAAAGGTGAAATGGTATTCAAAACTAGGTATATAACTGTGGGTAAATTTTAGCTTTTTGCCACAGTTGTGTTCCTGGTTGTGTTTGAAGCAAAGTATTTCACCTAAAAAGTTGTGTTTATTGTTGGTGATTTCATAACAATGTACACAACTTTTGTTAAAAGGTGAAATACTTTGCATAAAACACAACCAGGTACACACCTGTGGCCTAAAGCTAAAAATAGAGACCATGACAAGATAGCCAACTTTGGTTGGCAAAGGTATATACTGTTGGTACAGAAGGTACACAAGTTTGGTTGGGCACAAATCTTTCACACTCTGTCATCCTGCCAGTGTACTCTGCCTTGAGGTGACATAAAGTATAGTGCAAAATTGTCCCTCATTACTGAAACCGTCACAGAACTTCTAGTGGTAATGTCATGGTAATCTTGCAAGGTGGTTTCTTCAGAGGTGTCCTCAATGGAAATGGGTTCCTTGCAGATAACAAAATTGTGGAGTACCACGCACGCTTTGATCACCTCGTCCACAGTTTCTGTCTTGAGGTTGATCGCAGTCAATAGGACCCGCCATTTGGCTGTCAGAATACCAAAGGTACATTCAACCATTCTTCTTGCTCTTGTGAGGCGGTAATTAAAAATGCGTTTTGGTCTTGTCAATCCTCTGCTAGAGTACGGTTTCAAAAGGTGTTCTGACAGCTGGAAGGCTTCATCCCCTACACAGACAAATGGCATAGGTGGACCAGATGTTTGCGGCAGTGGTCTAGGGGGTGGGAACTGGAAGGTGTTTCCATACAGTTTACGCCCCATGGCAGACAGTTTGAAAACTTGAGAGTCATTGGAGCAGCCATAGGCCCCAATATCAACCGCAATAAATTTGTATTCCGCGTCAGCGATGGCCATGAGGACAATTGAAAAATATTTCTTGTAATTGAAATATTCCGATCCCGATCCAGCTGGCTTTACAATGCGGATATGTTTCCCGTCCACAGCGCCCAAGCAGTTGGGAAACTGACATATCTGTTGAAACTTGTCAGCAATTTCAATCCACCTCTCTGTTGTGGGCTCTGGTAAAAACTCTTCAGCTAAGGAGTCCCACAGTGCACGGCATGTGTACTTCACTATTCCAGATATGGTGGAAATCCCGAGTCTGTACTGGAAATGCAGTGACGAAAGGGATTCTCCAGTTGCAAGAAATCTGTGGGGAAATAAAAAAAACAATAAATTAGTTTTAAATCACAGCATTACATACCAAAACTCAGCTATAACACTTGGAGATACAAACTACCACCAACAAGATTGCAGTGAAAGTGTGCTCTGATGCGATCACATCCAATAAATGTGGCTTACCTTAAAGTCACCATCAGACGCTCTGTGGGTGAAACAGAGAAGCGGCAATAGGTGTCCGCTTTTCTTATGAGGTGTGCAATGCGCTCCACCAAGTAATCAAAATTCTCCATTTTCATCCTAACATATCCAAAAAATGTATCCGGGTTTCGTCGAAGGTCTATGCAGAGTCTAGAGTAGACCCCACGCGTCATTCTCTTGGCTGTGATGGGGTGGATCCACAAACGTCGTCTACGATGCCTGATGCGCTGCTGTCTTGCTCTCTCCTTCTCCAGAACAATCACCCTCAAACGATTCGCCTCCGCTATAAAATCCGCCAAATTCTTCAAAATATTTCCAATGACAACATCCATCTTCGCCAGTAACTTGCTCTTCTCTCCAACCTGCACTTTCTCCTCTACAACCTGTCAAAGAAGGGCTGTAGGAACATGCTAGATATAGTTTTCCAGTAGCCAATCCCGTTCGGAAGGCCACAAGGGTCAATTTTAAAAACCGGATCCGGTGTAATCCGTCAAAAAACGGATAGAAAAACGGATGAACCGGATGAGACGGATCCGGTTTTGTCTGTCAAGAAAAAGACGGATCCGGCAGAAAACCGGATCCGTCACATCCGGTTTTACTAAACATTTGCCGGATCCGGCGTTCCGGCACGACGCCGGATCGCGCCTGACGCCGAAAACCTGAAGTGTGAAAGTAGCCTAAGGCGCATTAGATTTGTGGGTGAAAGTTGCCACCTCTCCAGATATTCAAATAACTCATATGGGGTATTGGGGTGTGTGCTTGCATCAAGCAGGATCTGAAAACATCCTTGAATACGGAGCCTGACATCACGGGAAAGTGCACAAAGATAAAGGGCCAGGCTGCGTGAGTATGCCTCCTCGCCATCATCATTATTGGCTCTAGCCAGATAGTTCAGTACCCCTGTGTCCACATTGGTACGGGTATCTTGGGCAGGGATATGGCGCCTTCTTCTTCCTCACCAGGATGGTCCAGCAGGCTGTGGGGAGCCACGGATCTGGCCAGTTGGGCTGCTGCCCATGTTGCCCTGCTCCTCCTGTATGGCTGATGGTGCAGCACCAGATGGTCCTGCTTGTGGATGTGGTCCTGGTGGTGGAGTTTGTGGCGCAGGCACTGGGTTTTTCTGAGCGGAATCTTCACCCATGCTTCTTGGAGGGGGAGAAGATGGGCCAGCCACCTCATCCCCTACAGACCCAGGATCTATGATGGGCTCGGTATCTGAGCCAGTTCCTCTCTCCGTAAGGTTGGACTGAGTTCTGTTATGAAATAGAACAGAGCCAAAAATAAATCAATTTTTTTGGCCCTGTAAAGTATCTGTGTAATGTGGTGTGAGGTATCCACTTATGGTCTCAGATCCAGAATAGGAGCGAGGAAGGAGAGGCGGTCATAATAGATGTATTTCCTCTTTATGTGGCTCGCATCACCACTCCTGGACTGCTGCTGACGTTCCCGCCTGTATTGGTCGCGGATGCTGCGCCAGCGTCTCATCACATCTTCCACTGCAATGTGACAGGGAATATTCTCAATTTCACATATTTGATAGGTCAAATTGCTACCAGTAGCCTAGGCATGTGGCATTCTGGGGTGTGCTTTCTACCCAGGGTGGCATATATAATTGGGGCATCCAGGCCAGATACACAGGGGAACAATAGTTCATGTATCAAGTAACTACACTTAATAACTTGGTTGGCTAGGAGGATGAGGAGCTTGTGGGCTTGGCCAAATTATGGCAGTGTAATACCATGGGTCACATCAAAATCTACCCGCCTCATGAGACAAAAAGTACAAGCACAGGAAGGGGGGGCTGATTCTAAATACATTTTTTGAAGTGAGGTAATTCTAAACAGGTTTTGGGTTGTACTTACTCAGTTGCTGCTGCTCCTCACGTGGCCGATCACTAAAATCGTGGAACATCTGGCGACATATGTGCCTCCATGACGCCTCCTTTCTTGCTTGGCTGGCATAATGGGCATCATGTTGGTCCCAGATTTCTGGCTGCTCCTGCACTAAGAACAATCAGCATCTTCACATTGAGAAAATATGGTGCCATGACGCTGCAGGTCTCCGTGGAGGCATACTTCCTGGATGTCTGGAGCGCTTTTTGAGCTCATTTGGATGTCTTAGCTTCCTGATGATAGATTGGCCCATTTCCTGTCACCTGCCAAAAGACATGCGTATTTCTCGCAAGTCACACGTGTGGTCCGTGTGTAATCTGTTTTTTTTGCGTACCCATAGACTTGCATTGTCGTACTACAGGCGTAGTACGCTGACAATCGCAGCATGCTGCGATTGGCATGGACCGTAGAATACGGGCGAGAATTATACGGCTGTTGGGAGCTGCCCCATAGAGAATCATTTGTCCGTGTGTAATGCGTGCTTTTAACGCCTCTCACTCATCCGTATTCCTCTCTAGTGTGACCCCGGCCTTACGCCGATGTCGGTATCCCTGCCTTTGATGTGGGCTCTGGCGGTGAGCCCACATCTTTCTCGGGACATGTCATCTGTTTTGAACAGTTGACATGTGCCCGCGGTAGCTCCAGGTGCAATAGCGATCCACCCATAGCTAATAACTAGAGTTGAGCGATACCGTCCGATACTTCAAAGTATCGGATCGGAATGGATCGGCCGATCTTAAAAAAAAGTATCGGTATCGCTGATTCCGATACCGGAAGTCCCATTCAAGTCTATGGGACTTCCGGTATCGGAATAAGAAAAACCCTATTTTTGCCTTGTACAGCCTCTCTGGGGTCTGTACGGGCCTTTCGGGGTGCTGTGCCAGCCTGCCAGGGGGTCTGTGCAGGCTCCGGTGGTCTGTGCCGGCCTGCCGGGGGGCTGTGACGGCCTGCCGGTGGTCTGTGCAGGCTCCGGTGGTCTGTGCCGGCCTGCCGGGGGGCTGTGCCGGCCTGCCGGTGGTCTGTGCAGGCTCCGGGGGGCTGTGCCGGCCTGCCGGTGTCTGTGCAGGCTTCGGGGGTCTGTGCAGGCATCGTCCGATGGGACTACAAGTCCAATCGGGCGATGCCTGCTACCATGACAGTGATTGACACATTAGCCAATGATGGGACAGTAGTAGTCCCATCATCCGGCTAATGTGTTGAATGTAAAAAAAAAAAAAAATTACATGCTACATACATGCTACATACATACAACATGCATACTACATATATACTACATGTAACATACATACTACATATATACTACATGCAACATGCATACTACATGCATGCTACATACATGCTACATACTACATACATGCTACATTCATACTACATATATCCTACATGCATGCAACATACATACTACATATATACTACATGCATGCAACATACATACTACATATATACTACATACATACTACATGCTACATACATACTACATACATACTACATACATACTACATACATGCTACATACATACTACATGCATGCTACATACATACTACATGCTACATACATACTACATACATACTACATATATACTACATGCATGCTACATACATACTACATGCTACATACATACTACATACATACTACATGCATGCTACATACATACTACATGCTACATATATACTACATACATACTACATGCATGCTACATACATACTACATGCATGCTACATACATACTACATGCTACATACATACTACATACATACTACATACAATACATTCATACAATACATACATAGACATACAGTACATATAACATAGAGTAACATACTTACCAATACTTGTCACATTGTTCCCCGAAGCCATTGTCTTTTACGGAATAAATATTAACATAACAAACCACAAAAATACTCACCCATGATCCGAAGCAGTCCACGAGTGTGTCCCACGACGATCTTGGGTAGAGAACTGCAGCATCAGCTGATGCTGCCGCTCTCTACGGGCTGCAGGATTCCAATAACGGAAGGTAGGTATCCTTCCGCACTGTATTCCTCCGCCACTTAAAAAAAAAGTCCCTAGTCTCACTTTATGCCATTGCTGCGTGGGCTGCTTCGGATCATGGGTGAGTATTTTTGTGATTTGTTATGTTAATATTTATTCCGTAAAAGACAATGGCTTCGGGGAACAATGTGACAAGTATTGGTAAGTATGTTACTCTATGTTATATGTACTGTATGTCTATGTATGTATTGTATGTAGCATGCATGTAGTATGTAAGTAGTATATATGTGGTATGAATGTAGCATGTGGTATGTATGTAGCATGTAGTATGTATGTAGCATGCATGTAGTATGTATGTAGTATATATGTGGTATGTATGTAGCATGTAGTATGTATGTAGTATGTATGTAGCATGCATGTAGTATGTATGTAGCATGCATGTAGTATATATGTAGTATGTATGTAGCATGTAGTATGTATGTAGCATGCATGTAGTATATATGTGATATGTATGTAGCATGTAGCATGTATGTAGCATGCATGTAGTATATATGTGGTATGTATGTAGCATGTAGTATGTATGCAGTATGTATGTAGTATGTATGTGGTATGTATGTAGCATGTAGTATGTATGTAGCATGCATGTAGTATATATGTGGTATGTATGTAGCATGTAGTATGTATGTAGCATGCATGTAGTATGTATGTAGTATGTATGTAGTATGTATGTGGTATGTATGTAGCATGTAGCATGCATGTAGTATATATGTGGTATGTATGTAGCATGTAGTATGTATGTAGCATGCATGTAGTATGTATGTAGTATATATGTGGTATGTATGTAGCATGTAGTATGTATGTAGTATGTATGTAGCATGCATGTAGTATATATGTAGTATGTATGTAGCATGTAGTATGTATGTAGCATGCATGTAGTATATATGTAGTATGTATGTAGCATGTAGTATGTATGTAGCATGCATGTAGTATATATGTGGTATGTATGTAGCATGTAGTATGTATGTAGCATGCATGTAGTATGTATGTAGTATGTATGTAGTATATATATATATTTTTTTTTTTAACATTTAACACATTAGCCGGATGATGGGACTACTACTGTCCCATCATTGGCTAATGTGTCAATCACTGTCATGGTAGCAGGCATCGCCAGATGGGACTTGTAGTCCCATCGGACGATGCTTGCACAGACCCCCGGACATCAGCACAGCTCCCCGGCAGGCCGGTACAGACCCCCACAGGGTGCACAGACCACCGGCAGGCCGGCACAGCCCCCCGGCAGGCCGGTACAGACCCCGGGCAGTCCACACAGCCCCCCGGCAGGCCGGCAGAGACCCCCGGAAGGCCCGAAATGACGGAAGTCGGCATCGGAATCGGAAGTTCAAAGTTGATTGACAGCCGAAATGACGGCGCATCATGATGCGCACACACCGCGCATCATGATGACGTCATTTCGGCTGTCAATCAACTTTGAACTTCCGATTCCGATGCCGACTTCCGATATTGAAAAAATATCGGAAGTCGGTATCGGAATTCCGATACAGCAAGTATCGGCCGATACCCGATACTTGCGGCATCGGAATGCTCAACACTACTAATAACTAGTTAAACACCGCTTTCAAACGTTGACAGTGGCGATCTCCTCATTGCCTCTATGTAGCTGAGCCGATCAAGTTGTGCCAGCTTCTAGCCTCCTATGGAGACTATTGAAGCATGGCAAAAGTAATGTATTTAAAAATATAAAAAAATTAAAAAATATGAAAGTTCAAATCACCCCCCTTTCGCCCCATTCAAAATAAAACAATAACAAAATCAAACATACACATATTTGGTATTACTGCGTTCAGAATCTCCCAATCTATCAATGAAAAAAGTATTAACCTGATGGCTAAACGGCGTAGCGAGAAAAAAATTCAAAATGCCAGAATTACAGTTTTTTTATCGCCGTGACATTGCATTAAAATGCAATAACGGGCGATCAAAAATTCATGTCTGCTCCAAATTGGTGTCATTAAAAACCTCAGCTCGACATGCAAAAAATAAGCCTTCACCTCACCTGAGATCATGAAAAATGGAGACACTACAGGTATTGGAAAATGGCACAAATTTTTTTTTTTGGCAAAGTTTGTAATTTTTTTCACCACTTAGATAAAAAAGAACCTATACATGTTTGGTGTCTTTGAACTCATAATGACCTGAGAATCATAGTGGCAGGTCAGGTTTAGCATTTAGTGAACCTAGCAAAAAAGCCAACCAAAAAACAAGTGTGGGATTGCACTTTTTTGCAATTTCACCGCACTTGGAATTTTTTTCCCATTTTCTAGTACATGACATGGTAAAAACAATGGTGTCGTTCAAAAGTACAACTTGTCCTGCAAAAAATAAGCCCTCATATGGCCATATTGATTGCAAAATAAAGTTATGGCTCTGGGAAGGAGGGGAGCGAAAAACGAAAACGCAAAACCGAAAAAATCTCTGGGGATTAAGGGGTTAATACTTTCTGCTAAGCTAAAGAGAAGATCACTCAAATTATGTAAGCAGGTCATATTTTGGCAGGATAGAAATTCAGTAGAAATGGAGGTTTTGCGAATAAATTAATTTTCTTGGCAAGGAGTGACTTTAGAGTTATTAAAAATATACTATAAATATTGAAGGCGCAAACTTTGTGAAATTCAAAATTTGTGTAAAAATTTTTGGCCATGACTGCACGTTTGTGTATGAGTGCGTGTGTGTTCTTTCTACAATAAATACAGCATTATTACCATTTTATTTAAAAATTGTTGAATAACCTTCTCTAGCCCAATTCCCCAAGTCCTGTCCTTACATGAAATACTCTGACTTGGCAGGACAAGATGTTAATACTAGGCACCCCAGTTCAAGAACTAGATACAGTGACTGAGTTATTATAGCCAGTCTATATCCAAAGGAACAACTATAAAAGAGGAGACAAACATTTCCATCCCAAATTTTTGGAGCGTGTCTCTGCATATCTAACATCCGAATAAAGCGGTAGATGAAATTGAGGCATGTTCCTTAATTACTGAGTAATATGCTTTATTCTAAAAGGTACACCATTTCGGAAAAAAAAAAAGCTTTTAGGCTGTGTGCCCACGATGCGATTTTTAAGCCTTTTTGCCGCGATTTTCGGCACGAAAACGCTGCGAAAACGTTTAAAAATCTTGTACAGAACGCACCCCATGCATTCCTATGGCATTCCGCACATGCTCTGCTAATGCTGCGCTTTTTTCCGCTGCGGAATCGCATCGCGGAAAAAATCACAGCATGCTCATTCTTTTGTGCGGAATCGCAAAGAATTGCCGCGATTCCGCACCCATAGGAATGCATGAGAACCGCTTACTTCCCGCATGTGGCTATGCCCACCATGTGCGAAGTTAAGCGTCTCATGTGCGGTTGGTACCCACGGTGTGGAGGAGAGGAGACTGTCCTCCTGGCCCTGGGTACCATACCCCTGTAAAAAAAAATAAAAAAATCGGGGTATATTTAACTTTCCGACGTCCCGCGCTGCCTTCCCGGGCCACAGCGTTCCCAGTAATGCCTTGCGGCAAGGTCCTGTGATGACGTAGTATCGTGTGACTCTAGCGGTCTCGTGAGATTGCTATAGCAACGCGAGACCAACGTCATCACAGGTCTCGCAAGGCATTACTGGGAATGCTGAGGCCCGGGAATGCAGCGCGGGATGTCGGAAGGTAAATATACCCCAATTTTTTAATTTTTTATTATTTTTTACATTCTATCTTTTACTATTGATGCCGCATAGGCGGCCTCAATAGTAAAAACCTGGTCACACTTGTCAAACACTATGTTTGACGAGTGTGACCAACCTGTCAATCACTTTCCAAGCGATGCTTCAAATCGCTTGGAAAGTGCTTGAATATCGCACGCGAAAATCGCGGCAAAATCGTGAACATAATCACCGTGAAATCGCGGTAAAATCGTGCGGGGGAAAAAAACACGCAAATTCTGGGAAGGAGTCCGGTTTTCAGTGTCCAGAATAAAAACCTACGTGGGCACATAGCCTTAGGCTAGTTTCACATTTGCGGATGGCCGAGCTGCGGAGGGCTGCGGACTTCCTCCATGAAGTACCGCCCAATGCCGCACCTCCTCCATTCAGTTCCGCCTACACCTGCATGCAGCCTGCGTACCTATCTTTAACATTGGGTACGCAGGTCATGCAGATGTATTTGGATACTTCCGCATGCATCGTTTTGACGATGCGGTGACCCACGTCAATCGCAAAATGTTGGAATTGGATGCGGTCGCCGCATCGTCAAAACGATGCATGCGGAGGCATCCACATACATCCGCATGACCTGCATACCCAATGTTAAAGATAGGTACGCAGGCCGCATGCAGATGTAGGCAGAGCTGACCATGCGGCAGTGGGCGGAGCTTCACAGAGGAAGTCCACAGCCCTCAGCAGCTCGGCCATCTGCTAATGTGAACCTAGCCTTACAAAGCTTTAAAAGAAAGTGGGGCTCAAAAAAAAGTGTCAACTATTTAGCTCACAAATGCGCTTGATTGACAAATTTCTCCCTCTTTCAGTTTATGAAAAACGTATCAATCAAGCAGTTTGAAAAAAGGCAGCGAAAGCTAGACTCTTCCCCCTTGTTTCTTTTTTTTAAATCTATATTCTCTATTACATGCTGTTTGGTAGGGACAAGGATGAAATGGCACTATAAGTCTAAGTTCACTCTGGGCGTTTTTGCTGAATTTTTTTTTCTGCAGCAAAACCTGATTTCTTAGCAGGAAAAAAGCTGCTGCAAAAACTCATGTTTTGGTGCGTTTTTGTTGTTGCTGTTTTGGTGCGTTTTTTTCATCTAACTTGTGTCTCTTTATGCGTGCTAATAAAGTTTAGTTCCTCCAGAGAAAAAAAAACTACTTCCTGTAAAACCATACCTGTAGATCACAATCGGACTGGAATAAAATTGCACAACACTCGGACCATTCGATTGCTGTACAATTTTTACACACAGATGTCCTTTGAAAAGCTGGCAATTCAGCAGCCGCGTACAGTAAAATCGCATTGTCACCTAACAGGACAGAACAGACAGATTGCATACAGTATATACACATAGAATAGCTAGATATAAAGATGTCAGTGACATACTGTATATAATTTCAGGTGCATCTCACAAAATTAGAATATCATCAAAAAGTTAATTTATTTCAGTTCTTCAATACAAAAAGTGAAACTCGTATTATATAGTCATTACAAAGAGAGTGATCTATTTCAAGCGTTTATTTCTGTTAATGTTGATGATTATGACTTACAGCCAATGAAAACCCAAAAGTTATTATCTCAGTAAATTAGAATACCTTATAATACGAGCTTGAAAACATGTTTTTCAAACCCAAAATGTTGTCCAGTAAATGCACTCAATACTTGGTCAGGGCTCCTTTGGCTTCAATTACTGCATCAATGCGGCGTAACATGGAGGTGATCAGCCTGTGGCACTGCTGAGGTGTTATGGAAGCCCAGGTTGCTTTGATAGCAGGCTTCAGCTCGTCTGCATTGTTGGGTCTGGTGTCTCTCATTTTCCTCTTTACAATACCCCATAGATTTTCTATGGGGATAAAGTTAGGCGAGTTTGCTGGCCAATCAAGCAGAGTGATACTGTTGTTTTTTGGTACTTTTGGCACTGTAGAAAGGTGCCAAGTCCAAGTCCAAAACCATCACTGGGGTTAATACCTCAGGAAGGGGCCTATTAAAGGTAAAAGTTATAAGACCATCTCCAAGCAGCTTGATGTTCCTGTGACTACAGTTGCACAAATTAATCAGAAATTTAAGCTCCATGGGACTGTAGCCAACCTCCCTGGATGTGGCCACAGAAGGAAAATTGATGACAAATCAAAGAAACGGATAATGCGAATGGTAACAAAAGAGCCCAAAAAAACTTTTATACAGATTAAAGGTGAACTTCAAACTCAAGAAACATCAGTATCAGATCGCACCATTTGTCTTTGTATGAGCCAAAGTGGACTTCATGGGAGACAACCAAGGAGGACACCCTAGTTGAAAAAAAAATCATAAAAAGCAGGACAGGAATTTTCCAGTCTACATCTTGATTAGCCACAAAGCTTCTGGGAGAATGGCTTATGGATAGATGAGACAAAAATGGAGCTATTTGTCCAGGTACATCAGCTCTATGTTCACAAACGGAAAAATGATGTATATCAAGAAAATAACCCTGTCCCTACTGTGAAACATGGAGAAGGCTCTGTTATGTACTGGGGCTGCTTTGCTGCATCTGGCACAGGGTGTCTAGAATCTGTGCAGGGTACAATGCAATCTCAAGACTATTAAGGAATTCTAAATATAATGTTAAGTTAAGGGTACCACCATTTCTGTCCAGGGCTATTTCATGAGTTTTAATTTTTAAAAATTCTGTAAAAGCATGGTTGAAAAGCAATTACTGATTTTCATTTGTTAATTTTCCTAGATTTTTTATTTGTTTTTACTTGTGTCAGATTCAAGTTATTTCTGACACCAATATGGGTTTTTCTGTCAATAAACAAGGGGTACCAACAATTTTGATCACGTGTGTGTAAGATGTGCTAATTCTGGCACTTAGCCTCACTCTTCCCACTTGCCCTGTAGCTGTGACAAGTGGGGTGATAGTTGATGTCACCTTTGTATTGTCAGGTGACATCAAGCCCAGAGGTTAGTAATGGAGAGGCGTCAATTAGACACCCCCATTACTAGCACTATAGTCACATTGTGTAACAACACACACACCCAGAATAAAGTCCTTTAATCAAAAGAATGACACAGAATCCTATAATCAATCTTAATTATACCATACTAACAGCATCACCCATCCCAGTGATGCCATTGTCCCCTGCAAGATAATTATAAAAACAAACAATTTTCCTCACCTGTCAGCTGAGAAGATAATAATCCATTTGTCCCCCAATGGGTCTAGATGCCTGCCACCTAGATGTAGCAGAGCTGACTGTGAGGTCACATCCTGCTGTCCTTGACTTCTCTGCAGTATAAATGAAGCAAAAAATGATATCTGTGTTTTTTGCGCATGTTTGTAGCATTTTTTCACCACCCATTCAAGTCAATGGGTGGAAAACACTGAAAAAATGCTGAAAGAAGTGACATGCTCTATGTCCAAAAAACATGCAAAGCCCAAAATACTGATGACAAAAAAAAAAACAATGTGTGTGCGTGAGATTTCTGAAATAGGCTTTGCTGCTACAATAAAAAGCAGCTGAAAATTAGCATAAAAAGAACAGCCAAAACGCCCAGTGTGAACATAACCTAAGGCTGTGTGCACATGTTGCAGATTTCATGCTTTTTTGTGGCATTTTTTCTGTGCAGATTTGTCACAAAATCTGAAGCAAAACCTGATGCCTGCAAAATAAATGAGAAACCTGTTGCGTCATGCACAAGTTAAGTATTTTAGACTTGCAGATTTAGTGCAGAAAATAATGTGCAGCATGTCAATTCTCTGTGCATTTTTGCCCTTTTCACCATTGACTTCACTCAAATCAAATTAATCAAATACAAAGGACGAAAACGCAGGCAAAGATGCACCAAAAACATATGTTTTTGCAGTTGTTTTTCCTGTCAAGAGATGCAGAAATTTTACTCAACATGTGCACATACCATAAAACAAACAAAAGAACACATTTTTTTCTAAGTAAGATTAGGTAGACATGCTCTGAGTTCTACATTTTCATTTCAAATCTTTTTAATATTTGGAAGATGTTGTTATTATCTTTCCCCATGTACCAAACAAGAGGAATGACAGATTGCAGCTCACAATCTGTAGAAGCTGTAAATGACCATGCCAACTAACAAAAATAAAATCTTTTGCTGAGGGATACAAGAAATATATACAGTTGTGGCCAAAAGTATTGACACCCCTGCAATTCTGTCAGATAATACTCAGTTTCTTCCTGAAAATGATTGCAAACACAAATTCTTTGGTATTATTATCTTCATTTAATTTGTCTTAAATGAGAAAACACAAAAAGAATTGTCCTAAAGCAAAATTGGATATAATTCCACACCAAACATAAAAAAGAGGGTGGACAAAAGTATTGGCACTGTTCGAAAAAACATGTGATGCTTCTCTAATTTGTGTAATTAACAGCACCTGTAACTTACCTGTGGCACCTAACAGGTGTTGGCAATAACTAAATCACACTTGCAGCCAGTTGACATGGATTAAAGTTGACTCAACCTCTGTCCTGTGTCCTTGTGTGTACCACATTGAGCATGGAGAAAAGAAAGAAGACCAAAGAACTGTCTGAGGACTTGAGAAACCAAATTGTGAGGAAGCATGAGCAATCTCAAGGCTACAAGTCCATCTCCAAAGACCTGAATGTTCCTGTGTCTACTGTGCGCAGTGTCATCAAGAAGTTTAAAGCCCATGGCACTGTGGCTAACCTCCCTAGATGTGGACGGAAAAGAAAAATTGACAAGAGATCTCAACACAAGATTGTGCTTTTGTGTTTTTTCATTTAAAACAAATTAAATGAAGATAATAATACCAAAGAATTTTTGATTTCAATCATTTTCAGGAAGAAACTGAGTATTATCTGACAGAATTGTTGGGGTGTCAATACTTTTGGCGACAACTGTACAAAAATCTTGCAATGTCTTTTTTTTTACTCTGCCTATTGCAGTTTGTAAGAAAATGGAAATGTGTTGACAGAATGTCTATCCCATGCATTGATATGATTTTTTAGCCATGTCTGAATTCATAACCTATTAAGAATAAAGAGTTAAAATTCTTGATCTGCTGCTGCCTCAAGCCTTTAAGGCCTCTTCATCTATGAAACTATGTTGATAACAAAAGATTTTCAGCATAAGTTTTAAAACATCATTGTAGTAATACCTAATATTACTAAGCTGAAAAACCACTGATAATTCAGAATAAAGGGTATTCTCATCATCTTAAATAGCGTTAGTTGGTAAGACAGCATGAAAATAAGCAAGTTGGAAATTGACTGATTTTTCTATCTGCTTTCAATTTCCTGCTATCAGAGCTTTGATCTTACATAGTATGCAGCTCGTTGCAGAGGAGACTGACCACCAGAACCTGACTGAGTGTGTGCAGTAGCTCCATTCACAGATGAGGAGATAACTCCTAAGATCCCAGTCACTTATCTCCAGCTGTCATGCTGTGTGAGGGAGAAGCTAGGTGCACAACAACTGGAAGAGGGTGGGAGAGCCCAAACACTAGGAAAGGGGGGAGTGGAGACCCCTAGGCAGGTCTGACAACACCCTGTCTGCCCTAGCATCCCTAATCCCTGCCTGCCCCTAGTGGTAGGCCCTGGATAGGGAGGGGATGAGGTGTCACTAGTCAGTCCAAACTACAACTGTGAGCATTAGTAAGCCCCACTACAACTAAACAAAAGCATGAAGACAGATGAGGGAATAGACTTTGCTTGAGATAACACAAGAGAGCTCATGCCAGCAATCCTCGAAGAGGCTACAAGAAGAAACTAGTCAACTTCTAGCACTTCCAATAGACAGAGGAAAATAGAATAATCACTGGTGCCTTGCTGAAGCATCTAAAGGTATTTAAACATCCCGCTAGGGTGTGTTAAAAAGCAGCAGATGGTGGAGATCACCACTAAGTCCAAGAGGGAGAAGGATATCACTCCACAGCAGAAATGCAATATCCAGGATGTGCCTACAGAGCCAATCGCAATGACCTTCAGCCGGACTGTCTGTCACACCTGACATACCTGTAACAGTACCTCCTCTTCTACGAGTGGCCTCTGGACACTCAGGACCTGGTTTCTCAGGATGAGAGGCATGGAAAGAATGAACCAGCCTAGGAGCATGCACCTCTGATGCAGAAACCCACATCCTCTCCTCAAGCCCATAACCCCTCTAGTGCACACCGTACTGCAGGGAATGACACCCGTGATACCAGCCCATTGATTTCTATTCAGCAGTTAGCTGTTCACTTCCCTATCCCTCTCAGCTCATGAGCTCTTTTTATAGGTCTTACCTGAAAAATCACAACACACCAGTGTTAGAATTATCTCTTTATGCTAATGTCAATATAGCTTGAGCTCAGCAGAAATAGACTGACAAAAACTGCCAAGGAAGAGTGCTCCCCTCCTCCTAACAACCAGGAAGAAAGGAGACTGCTAATATCTGTGATGCTCAAGACACCATTTGTGAATAATCCTTTAAAGGGCACAGAACTAAACAGGGGATTTCTGAATTAGTAACACTTTTGCAAAGCTCTCAGCTTACAGAAATTGCAGCTGCTTAACTTTGCATTTTAGAAAGAATTGCGCCAAAATCTACATTATCTTTAAAGGGGTTGTATTTTTTTCAAAAGGCAGGGGACATTATAACATAATAAAAGAAAGTATATTTGTAAGAGGAGGCAACAATACTCCTGAAGAAGCCCAGTGTGATGTATCACTAGTTCGAGAAGGCTGTCCCCTACTGTCCAGACGGGACCATGCGTAACCATCTGACACAGGAAGAGTTGCAGGGGGCACGAGTTCAAATGAGACAGTTAGCCAGGTGCCTTTGATGATGCAGTTCCCAGATATAACAGTTCTGCTCTCTAAACCAGGAGAGGATTTGGCGCCAAGACAGAGAAAGGTGAAAAAGTGTACCAAACACAATGCTGATGTCAGAGTGATAGGAATCAGCGAAAAGCATGTGCCAGCATGGTGCTGGTCGCTGTCAGACAGAGCCCAGATGTTACCAAGTGATATCTAAAGACCTGACTATGCCGGTCAAGACTGAGGACCACATTTACCCCAGTCAAAACCAAGATCTCAGATTGCACTGGACCAAGGTTTGAACCTCCACCTTACAGAGGCCAGATAACGCCAGTTAAGTAGCCGTAGCACAGCCCTCTTTTCTTCAGACCCAGGAGATACCTGCTGTTGGTTAAGCACTGAAGGTCCAGGAGGAGACCTTGACCAGAGGTGGATGCATGCAGTGATAGAAGGAAGACACGAGTGAGCCAGGCCATCGCTTCCAGGACCAACGGACTGTACAGGCGTTGGCCTAGGCTAGGACAACAGGTGGGGTGGAGGTTGGCTGGAGCAAAGGAGGCTCAATGTTTCTTGATAGACCTTGTTAGAAGGACTTGTGGCCTAGCCACAAAACCCGGTGAGTCCCGAGAGGGCCATTGCTTTGAGAAGAGATAACATTCAGCTCTCTCAGAATGCAACACTCAAGCACAGAAATAGCAAGCCCATCAGGGGGAATATATCTATAAGGGTTATTCTTAGTAACATTACGAAGTTCACAGGATGTAGTGGATCACTGTGCTGCGCATGTACTCCTGACCATCACCATACAGGCAGAGATAACCTGTATGATCCTCGATGGAGAGGCTCAGCAGACGGTCATGTACCTCGTGCCAAGAGACAGTGTCAAAGTGGACAAAGTGATTCAAATTTTAGAGGATATGCACGGTCACAGCACGGACTTAGGACACTACCTTATGTTTTTGTTTTGGCGGGTCCAAGGGGACTGTAGCCCAGTATGTAATTGCACTACAGAAAATGATGTCCCATATCACTAAAAAGACCCAAGATGTGTACAGAGGGCTGGGGCCACTAGATAAAGTAAAGTGGGATCAACTGGTTGCTGGACTGAGGGACCCTTACCTAAGCCAAGCCTTAAGGTAGCACCTATGACTGAACACTAATCTGAACTTTCTAGAGGTCAGAGCAGAGGCTCGGGTCCTAGAACGAAAAGCCCCTCCCTAGATGTGAGCAGTACGAAGTCCTGAGGTGGCTACCCCTTGGTTAACATATTCAGAGCCCTACTGGGCTTGGGAGCTGCCGCAGAAAATACAGGATATCAGAGGAGAGCTGTATAATATCAAGGGGACCCCACAGCTTGATGTGAAGGAAGGTCAGAGAGGGAAAGCTGCTTCTCATGTGCCCCACCCAATCCACATCTCCTCATGTGGTGGTGTGATATGTTATGTGGGTATCATTTTGTGTATATTTATATTTTACGGATTTCCATAGTGTTCTCTTGTTGCCCTGTATCATTCCGTGTCTTCCCATATTGTCTAGAGTCTCACTTACCTTCCAAAAGTCTGATAATTGAATTAGCTCACTTTCTGTCTGCAGCCTGACTGTATCTATAACCTCTTGATGAACCCCCTGTAGTGCCTTAATCCCCAAGGCACCTTTATCAGGTCTGGGAGGCGTGAAAACTGCCCCAACCTGTCTGATTACCCCTGAACATAAGGAGGGGGATGGGGAGGATAGGAGCTGTTCAAGCCAGACCATGTGTGGTGATGATCATGTGAAGACAGCACGTCAGAGTGAAGGGGAAGCATATGGACCCATTTTATCCTCTGCCTGCTGGATTATTGGACTCTCATCTCCTTGGACATTCATCCTGTTACTGAACTGCATTCGTGTTCTGGACTTTCGTATCCTCAGTGTGGTGGATTGTTTATGGACCTTTTAGTTTTGCCTATAATAAAGGTCTTGGGATTTTCCACACTTCCCTCACTCTGTTGATTGTGTGGTATCGGAGAAGGACCACTTGACACCTCAGTAGAATGCATTTCAGATTGCTGGACCTGTAGTGGAAGGTGAGACATACTGTAATAGGACTACCCAAATCAGGAAAGAAGGAGAAGGGGACATCCTTTAAACTAATGTGTCCCACAGTCGAGGAGCACACCGTGGGGTTCTGAGACCATACTTGCCGCTGAGGCTGAGGTGCTCTATTCTTGCCTTGCTTCACGTGCTTTGCTTTGTTTATTTCCTATATTATAGATATGGTATGCATTTTTGGGTTTTTTTACCAGTATATCGCCCCAGTCCTACAGTATATTCATGATATGTTTGGCATATACATAGTCACATTGGTATCATCTTGATTTGCCTTCTGCTGATGGGGACACCAATCTGTATATGCATATTCATAATTTTGGTACAATCTGCACCTATCCTTGTATATATTTCTGCATCATTATGGTTTTCTTATGATTGCTTGAATTACCTGACCTGACAGGGGTAAATGTTGATATACCATATTGCGCATCTTAATAGTTATTACATTATAAATCCAGGGGTGTAATGTACATCACTATTTGTGTTTTTACATGTTTTGAATTGTATGTCACTAGGTGTTAATAAAGTTGTTCTTATCACAATATACCCCAGATGTGCACATCGCATATATATGTATCCTTTTTCTCTTTTCCTACCTGATGATTGGGACATCCCACAATGGATATGAGTATTGTTTGGTGATGATTCACCACTTCACCAAATTTGCGGTGGTGACCGCAATTTGGGACCAGACAGCAGAAGCGGCGGTCAAAACCAGGACTTTATTCACGTATATGGGTGCCCAAAAAGGATTCATTCTGATCAAGGGGCCTGCTTCCAATGAAGAGTAATGTAGAAGCGACCAAGACCCGTGGACCAGCCGTAAAGTCCCGGAGCCCAGACTGCACTGGTCAAGGCCCAAATCTCTATCCAACACCGGTCAAGTTCCAGAGCACAGTAGACACCAGTTTAACTGGAGCCCTTCCCTCTTTCCCTCAGGCCCAGGAAATACCCGCCTCCGATCAAGCACCAAAGGTCCATGAGGAGACTTCGATCGAAGTAGGACACCTATGGTTAAGAAGGGAAACACGAGTGAGCCAGGCCAACATATGGTACAGGGGTCAGACAGGGCTAGGATAAGAGGTGGTGTGGGAGTCGGCTGAAGCAAAGGAGTCTCAAGGTTCCATGATAGACTTTGTTAGAAGGACTTGCGGCCTAGTGAGAAATCCCGCTGACCTGCACTAGGGCCACTGCTTCCAGAAGAGCTTGCTCAGTAGGTCTCCAAGGTTCGGGTGTTTCACCCCTGTCAGAGGGAGACAAGTAAAATCTCAAAGAGACTTCTCTGCTATTCAAATTGAGCTAAGACCTCTTGTATGTTCTATTGCAAAATTCACCTGTGCTTACTCTGTTTAGCTGTTTCCTAACTACTGTAAGATCAGGCTATAATGAGAAGAAATAGTTTGTTGTCTTTTTCCACCACATGCCCTCTGTATGTTGTATCCAGTCACCTGCTTTACATATTCTTTGGTTTCCATTAAGACAGGAGTCAATGGTGTCTTATTATTTGGTTATGTAGCAGCAGAGGCCTGTGATTGGCTGTAGCAATCAGGTAAATTGAATAGGACATTATTCAATGCATTATGAGGACTCATTCCAGTCACCAAGCACTGATGCCAATCACTGATGCCAATCACACCAATTCAGTGGTAAGGTGACTGAAGAATGGAACCTCATCACTTTAGTGAGGTGACTACTTGAGAAGTGGCTTGTGATGGAGCCATGAGGTTAGAGTTAAAGAAGCACTTCCATCAAATTTTTTATCCTCTTAATTTTTGGCAGTCATTATATTTTATGACATGGTATACTTACAATTGCTCATTTTGCCCTTCTACCCAACTAACGCTTCCTTTTTTTATTAGGTCTATAACATCACATGATTAAAAACTGACTGGCTGAATCATTCTAAGAGCAATGTAGAAACAGGAGGTCAATTTTACCTGTATGAGTCATAAGTCACTGGAAAAATTCTTAACACAGAAGGAGAAGCAAAGCAGCTGGATCAAGAGTTGAAGAGGTGAGTGATAAATACAGGGACAAGAGACTTCCTGTTTCTACATAGAGCAGAGAAAAGAGAATAATTATTTCAGTAGAAAGGAAAAAATGAGCAATTGTAAGTACCCAGCGCTATATAAGATAATGACTACAATATATTAAACGATGAAAACTTTAATGGGAGTACTTCTTTAATGAGCAAACATTGTAGGAATTCCTCACTCTGGCAGCAGTTGAGGATAGTACAGGCATGAAGTAGCTTGGTGCCAAACAACAGTAGGTTTATTAAAGTCCATAAGAAACAGCCTTTTCTTGGCACAATAGTAAAAATAAAGCAAACACTTCTCATTATCACAGACATGGGCCCATCTGTTTAAAGCACAGTAACTTCTGGTCAGACTCTCCAGACTGCTCAGTATAACACAGGTATTTTCCTCCTTACAGTGTGCAAAACAAGATAAACTTGTAGTTATGATACCTTTTATTGGCTAACAAAAACAAAATAATTGATGTTACAATGCAAGCTTTTGGGACTTCTGAGGTCCCTTCCTCAGGCATAGTTACATGCCTGAGGAAAGGACCTAGGAAGTCCCACAAGCTTGCCTTGTAACATAATTTATTTTATTTTTGCTAGCCATTAAAAGGTATCATAACTACAAGTTTATCTTGTTTTTCACACTGAGAGCATTATTTTTTCAACAGGCTAACACGGTACCAAACCATTTTTTTTCCTCCTTCCATACACATACCATTGTGAGTAGCTCAACAACCCTTTTAAATCAGCTGCACCTATCAGATAAGAAGATGGAAATGACTGGTCCCGCCTATCTCTACCAAGTCACTCCTCAAATCTGGACCCATGCTGCTCCATTAAACTGTCTTTCCAGGTATCACATCAATGAGGTAAGGAACCTCAGTGATACATACATTCCATGCAGGACTCGTCAAGCTGCAAACTTACACCTTTTTAATTATTTTATAACATTTTCTGACTTTTAACATTTTTCTGTAAGCTGGATAGCTGATGTAGTCAAATCCTGGCTCACTATATACCCTTGAAAATCCACTCACTATATGACGTTATTCCCTAATGTACAGCCTTTGTATAACAATCCAAGTAACATACTGAGTGAAGTTAGCAACCCATGGTAAACAAAAGCAAGAGTTTCAGAATTTGAAGTTGTCTTCAGAGAAGTACATACCTCTAGTGCAGATGCACCAGGGCCCAGAGATGGAGGGGGCCCGGTGACAATAGAGACTATTTCAGCTGGATATTTGCCCCAGGATTCACATTCAGCTGACGTTGCAGTGCAGGGGGCTCTTTGCTCTCTGCACTGCAGTACATGCCGCCATCCCATCAGAAGTTGATAGCTAACTTTGGTTCATCTGTGACTGGCAGCGCATGGCAGTGATGTCATCTGCTGCCCTTTGCTTACACGCCAAAGTCAGATATCGGCTCTTGCGCTCGGTATTGAAGACACTGCACAGTGTGGGAGCAGAGGAAGGTAAGAATATTTTTTTTTTTAAGTATTGATAAAAAACAAGGAGCATTATACCAAGATGGGAACCAGGATGGGGCATAGTATCCCTGGAAAGGGACCAGGATGGGGCACATTATACCAAGAAGAGGAATATTATACCAGCAAGTGGACCAGGATGTGGGACATTATACCAGGATGGGGTACATTATACCAGGAAGGGGACCAGGATAGGTTATATTATACCTGGAAGGAGGACATTATATCATGATGGGGACATTATACAAATTAGCCAGATTGGGAGACATCTCAGGAAGGGGCCCAGTATGAGGGACATTATACCAGGAATGGGACTAGGATGGGGGACATTATACCAAGAAAGAGCCCCTGTTGGGGGACATTATATCAGGAAGGTGCTTAAAATGTGGTAAATTACTACTGGAAAGAAACAAAATAGAAGAGAGGAGGAGGCGCCCCTCGTGTGATACCTGATGGTCAAGTGGAAGAGGTTGAGAACAAAGTACACTACCCTGCCGTGGTAATGCTGTCAGCATAACCACGTTTGCAGAGCCTGTGGTGCTTATCGGGCACTATTCACATCCCCTCTTACGGGTTCGGTTTAGCCGGTTACGTGGAATGTCACATGATGCTAAAGTCACCGCAGGTCCTCTGTCTTTTGGGTCCTGCAGGATGGTTGATAGTCTGCTGGGTCCGTGCTGCACCAAGCCGCTCACCCAGAAGGGTGTAAAATGCAAGGAAGGAAAAGAATGGCTGATTAGGGTGCTCAGACCAAGACAGACACTTGTTTTAGACAGAAAAGATCTATCTTTACTTGGTCATTGTCTCCTCATGAAGCTTTTCGGTGGTGAATCTGCCTTTATCAGGTGATAAATTATTTTATTTGAAAGACAGAGACTCCTTTATTTTAAATAAATACTCCTCATCCATCTTTTTTCCATTTTTTACTATAAAATAAAAAAATAATAAACCACCATATTCCTCACCTGTCCACTGAGAATCCCTATATGATGCTGTTTCGCAAAGAAATCCAGCTCTACTACATCTGGGTGCTTTGTTGAGCACTGGCATGATGCAACCGCTCAGCAAGCCAGCCAGAACAAACTGAGACAGGAGTGTAATCATGCAGTGTTTAGCACTGACATGAGCATGGTCCCCGGAGTTCATAACTTATGAATCCCAGTCACCTCTCTGACATCACCACTTGCTGTGTGAGAACTTTCTCACCATGGTAGTGGTAACGTCAGTGAGGGGATCGGGGTTCATCAGCTATGAATTGCGGCGACCTTTCTCATGTCAGCGATAAACACTGCAAGTCATGTCACAACAATGTGTTCTGGCTGGCTTGCTTAGCAGTCGAATCATGCCAGCGCTCAACAAACCACCAACATGTAGCAGAACAGAACTGGAGTTCTTCGTGGGACAGCATCACATAGGGAATCTTGGCAGACAGGTGAGCAATAAGATTTTTTTTTACAGTAATAAATGGGAAAAGAGGGATGAGGAGTATTTATTTAAAATAAAGTAGTCTGTGTCTTTCTTTAAAGCTAAATAAATAAAAAATAAATGAAAACATGGTGTGGGGTCCCCCGTTAATTTTCATAACAAGCTGAGGGAAAGACGATGGCTGGGTGCCAATATTAATATTCTGGAAATGGGCCAATATCCATAAAGATTCCCAAGCTATTAATATCATCTCACAGCTGTTTGCTTAGCCTTTACTGGTTATTATAGAGGAGAACCTCCAAAGAAAACAATGTGGGCCCCCTCTATACTCAATAAACAACAAAGGTTAAACAGACAGCTGTGGGCAGATATTAATAGCCTAAAAATAGCCATTGATATTGGCCCCTTCCCAGCCTAAAAACATCAGCTCTCAGCCACCACAGAAATGGCACATCCATTAGACACATCAATTCTGGTGCTTAGTCTGGCTCTTCCCACTTGCCCTGGTGTGGTGGAAAGTGGGATAATAGTTGTTGGGTTGCTGTCAGCTTTATAACCCCATAGTCAGGTTGTTAAAACTACACAGTCAAAATAAACACCTTTAATTGAAAGAAAGACACAGACTCCTTTATTTTAAATAAATACTCCCATCCCTCTTTTCCCATTTATTACTTGAAAGGAAAGTAGAAAATAATAAAACATCATTTTTCTCATCTGTCCCAGGAGAAGATGCCACAGGGATCCAAATGGTTTGGAGAGCAGGATCCGATTGGTTTGTAGACCAGTCACATCAGTGATGAGAATGCTCTCCATGCCAGACTGTGAGAAACGCTGCCTGCCTGTGACCGGTGGTGACATCATTAAGGTTACTGCCAGTCACAGGCAGAGCTTCTCAGTCTCTGCTCAGTGTGAGCAGTCTGGCATGGAGAACAGTCTCATCACTGATGAGACTTCTCTCCAAACCATCAGGATCATTGTGGGACAGATATGGATCATTTTCCCGTCAGACAGGTGAGGAATATGGTGTTTATTTATTTTTAATTTTTGAAAATAAATGGCTAAAAATAGGGTAGGGATTTATTCTTTAAAAAAAAGAATGAGTTTATTTAAAATAAAGGACTTTAATCTTTCTGTGTCTTTAGTACAATCTGACTATGGGGTTAGTAAAGGGGGTGTCTTCCACACGCCTCTCCATAACTAACCCTTGGGGTTGATGTCCATTGACATTTACAAAGCTGATATCAACCACACAACTATTGCAACTGGGCAATTGGCAAGGGGCGGGGGAAAGCTCCAGAAATGGCTCATCGAATAAATGCGACTTTTTTGGAGTGGCTGCAGGCTGCTATTTTTAGGCTGGGGGGCTGAATATACATGGTACACCTTACCAGTATGAGAATACCAGCCTCCAGCTGTCTGCTTTACCTTGGCTGGCTGTTAAAAAATGGAAGGGACCATACTACGTTTTTTATTTTTTTAATTATTTAATTAATTTAAAAAGAATGACATGGGACTCCTCTATTTTAA
Organism: Dendrobates tinctorius; assembly: GCF_039654945.1. Taxonomy (NCBI): domain Eukaryota; kingdom Metazoa; phylum Chordata; class Amphibia; order Anura; family Dendrobatidae; genus Dendrobates; species Dendrobates tinctorius. Next base: position 22,867,627 of record NW_027361711.1, on the reverse strand, counting down.
ATAACCAGCCAAGAAAATGTTAACAGTTGGGGGCTGCATCTTTCCACATTGATGTGTCATCCTGGATGTGTTGCACTACCTGAGCAACTTCTTTGGGTTATACTGTGCCACTAGGGGTGAGAGAAATTAGAAAATTAAAAAGTGACGAAAACAACAGCCCAAAAGGATGATAAATAAATAAACAGAGAAATTGTCTGTGATCATCACCGGCAGAGCCACTCTTTTATAGGGGTTGTCTTGCTAATTGCCTATCATTTCTACCTGTTGTCTGTTCCATTTGCACAGCAGGCGGAGAAATTGATCCACCATCAGTGTTACTTCATAACTGGACAGGTTCATTTCACAGAAGTGTGATTGACTGGGAGTACATTGTTTTGTTTCCCTTTATTTTTTTGAGAAGTTGTATGTGAATTGGCATTAAAAAATGTTACATTTATGTATTTGATAATGCAGTTCTTCTTGGAAGACCATACTTTTACATAATTATTATTATGCACAATACACAATTTACAGTGAAATAGAATGTTTGGTAGAACATACATATTTTATATTATTATATATGATTGCTTTTTTGAAATGTCATCATAAGGGCACACAAAGAGTCTTGTGCTTTGTTTTGTTTCTCTAAGGTTTCTTACAAAATAGGTCAACCATCAGATAATATTATTCTGCACCAATGCAGTAATATCAAGATGATGTTGGTTATGTTTCTATTCCAGAAAATGAAATATAACAGAAAAATGTAGCAACTTATAGTAACTGACTAAACAAACCTCTAGATTTTAGTTCCCTTTTAAAATGTTCTTTTTTTTAATAACAACAATCTCTGTCCATATAGGACATATGAGCTTTATACAAGGGGGATCCCATGTCAAGCACCTTCCTACTTGATCCAGAGTACAGATTGCCAGGCAGGGCCACATTTACTGCTCACACTCTCCTGGTCACTAGGCTTATGTGTATTATGTTTACTAAATACCCTTATTATTATTACTACCTTCATGCAATTTTTGCAATTTATTTTTTACTTTTTTATTTTAGCATATTTGTTTTTTGTTTTCTCTGCATAAAGGTCATGTGCTTATATGCATTTACATTTTGCATACACATTAATTTACTTTTTCAGCTCAGACTTAGTTTCTCATTTAGCTCAATGTGTATTCTTCTGCATATAAAGGTGTGACCGCCCTGTTTCTGAGTTGGAAAATCCATCCTGTCTAGCCTATGCTTTTACTAGTGGTTTAATCCCTCTATCTTTGTTCACATTTACATCACTTGACAAGTGGGAAGGTTTTAAATACAGGAGTTAGGACTGTCCTACAAGGGTTGCCGTGATGTGGCGGGATGGCTTGTACATTCTTTTGATCAAAATTATGTTTACTAAATACCCTTATTATTATTATTACTACCTTCATTGAAGTTTTGCAATTTATTTTTTACTTTAGGATAATTGTTTTTTGCTTTTGGCTTTCCTTGATTATACCGCATTAAAGGGCACTTGTTATGTAAAAAAATACATATTAACCTGCAAATATGGGGTTAATCTGCAGGTCAATAGCATTCTAGAGCTTCCTGGCGCCGACACTGAGAGCCCCGCTGCCGGGAGAAAATTAACATTATTACTCCCCGCAGCCTGGGGCTTTCAGTCATAGAAGTGAGCCTACTTGGCTTCAGTCAGCATTCAGTACATATTATGTGTAATGCTAAGTTCACACATTGCGTTTTTGCATTGTTTTTTTTTTTTTGCAGCTTTTGTTTATGCAAGTTTTCTGGTGAGTTTCAAAGTACTAGCAAAGTCAACGAGATTTGTTTTTTTTCCTCACTATTTTGTCATAAGAGCTTGTTGTTTTTTTGTTTTGTTTTTTTTGTTGCAAAATGCAACATGTCACTTCTTTCAGCGTTCTTTCAGTGCTTTTGCAGCTTTTTTCCCACAACTGGAAAGCAATGGGTAGTGCAAAAACGTTACAAAAATGCTGCCAAAGCTAAGCAAAAAATGCAGGTGTCTGGCATTGCTGCATTTTTGGTGCCGAAATGTGATGAAGTTGAATCAGATATTTTTTTTTGGCACTAAATCTTATGAACAAGAGACAAATGTACCCTGAGAAACACGCAGCAAAAACAAAGTAAAACCTGCTCTTTGTATAAGCAGCTTAAACGCGGTTTAAATTTGGCATAAAGAAAACCACAGCAAACATGCAACATGTGAACATAGCTTTTGACTGCCCCAGCACTGGCTGACAGCCGACTCGAGTGCTGGGGTCTCTTTACAATCACCACTCACTTTGTACTGAGTCGCGCTGGCCTACCCCTATGACTGAACGTCCAAGGCTGTCGGAAGGAATAATAAATATATCACTAGTGAATGAAGTAGGCCGGGGTCACACTTGCGAGAAACTCTCATGAGTCTCGCGTCTCAATACCTGGCACTGTCGCCAGCACTTGGGACTAGAGTGTGTGGCTGCATGTATTTCTATGCAGCTGAGCGCTCCTGTCCGAGTGCCGGCGGCAGTTCCAGGCATTGAGACGCGAGACTCATGCGAGTTTCTCGCAAGTTTGACCCCGGCCGTATAGATATATACCAGTAGTGAAAAAAATAAATGCTAAAATACAAAGTCATAAGAAAATGAAAAAAATGTATCAAAACATCAGGTCCTTAGAAGTCCTGACAATTAGTTAAATATAAGCTGAGATGAACAAAACATGACAAATTACGCCATGTCATTATTTATTTTAATTAAAACTAGGCCAAATGCAGATGCAGTGTTGGAAATATTAAGTACACCCTCACAGCTTCCTTAGGAATTAGGAGTTATTTATATGTTAAGGCAATGGTTATATTTTTTTTATCAAACTGCATATATTTGAGTGCAATCAACTTATGTACTGCACTTCGCTGCATGCCAGTCTGGTGAAGCATGTACTTGCTGAGATTAGTAAAGGTATGTTTCCACAGTCAGCAAACGCAGTGGATTGGATGCTGCATACAGCCGCAGCGTCCAATCCGCAGCAGCCAGATGTTACAGCATAGTGGATGGGATTTTATGAAATCCCATCTCCATTATGCATGCAGGGACACCTCCGGCTTCCCTGCGCAACTGGACATGCGGTGCGTCTTTCTAGACCGCAATATGTCTATTTATCTTGCGGAGACGCTCAGTCTCCGCAAGATAAATATCACCGTCCTATGTATTGGATGTGGTGATTCCGCATGGTTCAATGAACACCCGCGGAATCACAGCGCGTACAAAAGCCGGCAGCGCTTTGGACGGAGCGGACATGTGCTGTGTCGAAAGCGCTGCCAGTACTGACCATGGAAATATACCCTTAGGGTTTAGAGCTGCAGTCACACTACCTGACAATGATTGACAGTCTCTGCGCTGCTCAGATGTTTACAGTTCGCTCTTCTCCAGGTGGTTCTGCTTTGAGCAGTTAGCACTTAGCATTAGAGTTGAGCGACTTTTGTTTTTTTAGGTCGCGTTTCGTTTCGTGAAACCCGACTTTTCCAAAAGTCAGGTCGAGCAAGATCGTCCGATTATAGGGAAAAGTCGGGGTCGTCCCGAAACACGAAACACGAAATTTCAACTTTGCAAGTGCTCTGATCCTGAGCAAGCAGGGGGGGGGCCACTCGTTGGCGACGGCACTGGCACAGGGCCCCTGATAGTACGGTGGTGTGTCTGATGGCGGGTGGGCCGAACCTGCACTTTCATCTGCAGCTTCCTCTTTGTCACCGTGTAAGATGGAACTGTATATGGGAAGGGTAACCTGAGTTTCATCAGGGTCAGATTCAGGCCGTGTAGCGTGCGAGGGGAATGTAGTGGTCTGGGTCAATGTACCAGCAGATTCATCGAGCAGTGGCTGGGCATCAGTGCACTTGTGTCGCCCCCAGGAGTACGGTCGCCACAGTGGCATTACCTTCTTCCTAGGGAGTGTGATGTCATGCTTGGGAGCAACGAACGATCTCTCTAGCAGGTTAACTGATTGAGCGGCGTTATTCCCACGAGTCATGACCCTCCAAACAGCGTTCATGAAGGCAAAGTGTTTGTTTTACGTGGGCAGTATGGTTGCAAAGCTGAACCTTAAAGGAATGTCCAGAAGGGCACCACCAGGAGTGGAGCCTACGGTTAAATTCGACTCCACCTGGGAAACCTCAACCATGCCAGCTACAGAACAGATGCACACATTGCAAGCTTAATTCCGTTAACGAACGAGACTCCGTCATGCCCCGCGGTCCGAGTCCGGCTTACTAGAGGGACACGTGAGGCTCTGGCACATGAGATTGGCCAATAACTGGTGTGTCATGCCCTTACATGTCCGTGGCTGCATGTGCGCTACACTGAAAAGGCCAGCGTTTGTCGCTTACAGGTGCAGATAACCCGCTGAACAACGTTAGTGATGGGGATCACTGATGACAATTATTACCCGCGAACAATGATTTCCCAGTAAGTGCAGGTCAACCGCAGTTCCGGAATTAGGCCTAACCGTCATTCCTGAAAAAATGAAAAACGTGTGCAAACCACAGGTGCTGTAGCTTGCTTAACAGCTCGCCAGCCGTTCTCACGCCCAGTATGGATTGCACGTGATTGCACAAAGGTTAGAAAGGGTACCGTATCCCCGGATAACATGTATGGATAGCGTACACATTCAAAATATATGTCTGTACATCAGGAGGCAGGCTCAGACGGTGTTGGGCCCAGTATGGATTGCACGTGATTGCACAAAGGTTAGAAAGGGTACCGTATCCCCGGATAACATGTATGGATAGCGTACACATTCAAAATATATGTCTATACATCAGGAGGCAGGCTCAGACGGTATTAGGCCCAGTATGGATTGCACGTTATTGCACAAAGGTTAGAAAGGGTACCGTATCCCCGGATAAAATGTCTGGATAGCGTACACATTCAAAATATATGTCTATACATCAGGAGGCAGGCTCAGACGGTGTTAGGCCCAGTATGGATTGCACGTGATTGCACAAAGGTTAGAAAGGGTACCGTATCCCCGGATAACATGTATGGATAGCGTACACATTCAGAATATATGTCTATACATCAGGAGGCAGGCTCAGACGGTGTTAGGCCCAGTATGGATTGCACGTGATTGCACAAAGGTTAGAAAGGGTACCGTATCCCTGGATAACATGTATGGATAGCGTACACATTCAAAATATATGTCTATACATCAGGAGGCAGGCTCAGACGGTGTTAGGCCCAGTATGGATTGCACGTGATTGCACAAAGGTTAGAAAGGGTACCGTATCCCCGGATAACATGTATGGATAGCGTACACATTCAAAATATATGTCTATACATCAGGAGGCAGGCTCAGACGGTGCTAGGCCCAGTATGGATTGCACGTGATTGCACAAAGGTTAGAAAGGGTACCGTATCCCCGGATAACATGTATGGCTAGCGTACACATTCAAAATATATGTCTGTACATCAGGAGGCAGGCTCAGACGGTGTCAGGCACAGTATGGATTTGACGGCCCAGATTACACAGCGGAGGAGCAGGGAGAGGTAAAGATTGCAAATGCTGGGGCCCTGCCCAAGCAAGGGGGGCCCACTCGTGGGCGTCGGTACTGGCACTGGGCCCCTCATAGTACGGCAGTGTGTCTGACGGCGGGTGTGCACCACCACCGTCAGAGACACTTGATTGCACTATGAGGGACCCTGTGCCAGTGCCCGCACCCAAGAGTCAGCCTACCCACCTGTCCAGGGCAACGGCACTCGCACGGTGTCGTGCGCTAGGTGGTGACCTCGGCCATGGTGGGGAGGCAGCACAGATAGAGAGTTTTAGAAAGTGGCATATGTTGATGTTGGACATTCAGCTGATGCAAAAGGCGAAATAGGTGAAGTCCCAGGAAGAGGTGGACCAAAGCAAGCCATTTTTCTGTCACCCTATGTGTCATCAGGGGAAGGTGGGACAAAATCCTTGGAAACCCATGCATGGTTCATTTTAATGAAGGTTAGATCATCCACATTTTGGGTTGACAGACGGGTCCTTTTTTCTGTCAGGATTGATCCAGCTGCACTGAAGACTCTTTCCGATAGCACACTTGCAGCTGGGCAAGCGAGCTCCTGTAAGGCATATTGGGCCAATTCACGCCAGGTGTCCAGTTTAGTGGCCCAATAGTCAAAGGGGAATGACCTGTGTGGGAGAACATCGATATGGGAGGAAAAGTAGTTTGTAACCATAGTTGACAACTGCTGTCTCCTGTCACTTTCCATCGATGCAGTATTACCAGTTGTGTGAGCGGTATTTGAAAAATCAGTCCACAACATTGTCATGAAACCCCTGTCTCCAACGCCATTTCTGCTGTGTGCACCACGAACACCTCTGCCAAGCTGCCCCCGGCCCGTACGGCTCGTGTGAGAACCATCACCGCTGCTGTGTGCTAGGAATGCCTCAAGCAACCGATTTACCAGAGTTGCCTGTTTATTAGCCAATATTAGGTCAAGGTTCTCCTGTGGCATGATGTTTTGTAATTTGCCTTTATAGCGTGGATCCAGGATGCTGGCCAACCAGTAGTCGTCATTGTTCATCATTTTGGCAATGCGTGGGTCCCTTTTTAGGATCTGCAAGGCATAATCTGACATGTGGGCCAATGTTCCCAGTGTCAATGATGCACTGCGAGTGCTGGTTGGAGGAGCACTTTCTGGCAAATCCACATCCCTCCAGTCACGCACAAACCCTGTACCAGACCTTGCCACGCCAACATTTTCACTTGCCCCATGAGATGCATCCTCCTCCCCTAAGTAATCATCCCCATCATCCTCCTCCTCCTCCTCTTCTTCCTCCACCTCGTCCAGGAGAGGTCCCTGAGCAGACAATGGCTGAATGTCATCAAGGATTCCCTCCTCCTCTTCCTCCTCATCAACATTGGCTGCAGACGCCTGCTCCTTAAGGTGCGTCAAAGTTTGCATGAGCAGACGCATAAGTGGGATGCTCATGCTTAGGATGGCGTTGTCTGCGCTTACCAGCCGTGTGCATTCCTCAAAACACTGAAGGACTTTACAGAGGTCTTTCAGCTTCGACCACTGCACACCTGTCAACTCCATGTCTGCTCTCAAAGTGCCTGGCCGTGTATCCTCCCACAAATGCATTATGGCCTGCCTCTGCTCGCACAGCCGCTCCACCATGTGCAGGGTGGAGTTCCACCTTGTTGCAATGTCGATAATGAGGCGGTGGTTGGGAAGGTGGAGCAATCGCTGCAGCTTCTGCATACGAACGGAGTGTACAGGCGACCGGCGGATGTGCGCGCACAGTCTTCGCACCTTCTGGAGCAGGGCTGTTAACTCCGGATAATTTTTGAGGAAGCACTGCACCACCAGGTTCAAGGTGTGAGCCAAGCAAGGTATATGGCTGAGTTTTGAGAGGGCTATGGCTGCCACAAAATTACGGCCGTTATCACTAACTACCTTGCCTGCCTCAAGATGTACACTGCCCAGCCATGACTCAGTTTGTCGCTTCAAGTACTCGGCCAGCACCTCGGCGGTGTGTCTGTTGCCCAAACACATCATCTGCAACACAGCCTGCTGACGCTTTCCACTAGCTGCTCGATAGGGGGACACATCGTGTGCAACAGTGGCAGCTGCAGATGGAGTGCTCGTACGACTGCGCTCTGTGGACGAGCTTTCGCTTCTGGAGGAGGAGGAGGAGGAGGGTTGAACGCCTACAGCCAACTGTTTCCTATACCGTGGGCTAGGCAGCACTGTCCCACCACCGCTGTCCCCTGTGGACCCTGCATCCACCACATTAACCCAGTGCACAGTGATGGACACGTAACGGCCCTGGCCATGCCGACTGGACCATGCATCAGTTGTGAGGTGCACCTTTCCGCTCACTGACTGCTTGAGTGCATGGACAATGCGGTCTTTCACATGATGGTGGAGGGCTGGGATGGCTTTGCGAGAGAAGAAGTGGCGACTGGGTAGGTCATAGCGTGGTACTGCATAGGCCATGAGTTCGCGGAAAGCTGTGCTTTCCACCAACCGAAAGGGCATCATCTCAAACGAGATTAGTTTGGCAATGTGGGCGTTCAAACCCAGTGTACGCGGATGAGAGACTGAGTACTTTCTTGACCTACTCATAGTGTCTGGGAGGGTGAGCTGGACTTGAGAGCTGCATATGGTGGAAGTAGCGGTGGACAGGGCAGACTGAGAGAGGGTTGATGATGGTGATGGAGTTGGTGTTCTTTCTGATGGCCTAGAATCAGTCTTTCGTTGATATAACAGTGGGATTCCCTGACTGCTGTGGCCTTGCAACGACACCTCAACATTTGCTGCTGTGCTAACCGGTGGGCTTACAGTGGGGGAAACAATGTAGCGTTGCTGACTACCTTCGTTGTGATCAGTTGCACATGTGGCACTTGAGGTTTGGTGTTGTGTCCACGCTTGCAAGTGCATGCTGGTTAAATGTCTAAGCATGCAACTGGTATTCAAATTTTTCAAATTTTTCCCTCGGCTAAAGGTCTTTGTGCACTTCTTACAGATAACCTTGGCCTGATCATGAGGATTTTGTTCAAAAAAGTGCCACACTGCACTCTTCCTACTTTGGCAGACATTTTGCGGCCTAGCATGCTGTGATCTTTTGACCCTGTGGACAAGCTGTCCAGCAACTCTTTTGATGTTTGGAACCTGTCTTTGGAGTGCTCCAGGCCTGCCAGATAACAGCTGTTGCGATGTCGATGTCTGCTGTGGATGCTCCTCATCTGAGCTATTGGAAGCAGCACCCTCTTCCCCCAATGGATGCCAATCTGGGTCAACAACTGGGTCATCCATCACCTCCTCTTCTATGTCATGTGCACCTTCCTCTGTGTCACCGTGTATGGTGGTATAGTGTGCGGGAAGTGGCACCTGAGTCTCATCAGGGTCAGAATCTGGCTCTGTACACTGCGAGGACAATGTAGTGCTCTGAGTGAATGTACCAGCAGAATCATCCATCAGCGGCTGTGCATCAGTGCACTCCATGTCAGATTCATCTTGGCCTGGGTAATTCACCATTTGACTTGATAATCCAGGCATGGTATGTGAAAACAGCTCCATGGAGTAATCAGTAGTATGGCCTGCGTCATCCTTCAATCTTGGTTGGGGTGAAGGACACAAGGAAAGGTGTGGTTCATGAACATGAGCCTCCAATGATGACTCAGTGCTTTTACTTTTTACAACTGAAGAAGAGGAGGCGATAGAGCTGGAGGCTGAGTCAGCAATGTAAGACAAAACTTTTTCCTGATGCTCTGGCTTTAAAAGCGGTTTGCCAACTCTTAGAAAACTAAGCGTTCAAGGCCTTATGTAGCCAGACGATGACGCAGGCTCAACACCTCCTGCATTCGGTCCTATTTTGCTCTTGCCACTACCATCAGATCCACCACCAACACCATCATTACCAGCTGCCAACCCCCGCCCAATTCCACGGCCTCTTCCACCAGCCTTCCTCATTTTTGGTAGAAATGTAGACAAAATCCAACAAACTATATAGTAATGTAAAACAAGGTACAAGGTGTCTATAGGACAGGGGAGATTTTGAATTTCTGCAGACACTTGTGGACACTGGACACTTTTGGATTGTGTGAGGCCCACTGATATCTGAGCGCTATGTCACAGGCTCGATGGCACAGCTGTGACAAAAGTGACGAGAGGATAAGGGAGATTTTGAATTTCTGCAGACACTTTTGGACACTGGACACTTTTGGATTGTGTGAGGGCCACTGATATCTGAGCGCTATGTCACAGGCTCGATGGCACAGCTGTGACAAAAGTGACGAGAGGATAAGGGAGATTTTGAATTTCTGCACACACTTGTGGACACTGGACACTTTTGGATTGTGTGAGGCCCAATGAATATCTGAGCGCTATGTGACAGGCTCGATGGCACAGCTGTGACAAAAGTGACGAGAGCATAAGGGAGATTTTGAATTTCTGCAGACACTTGTGGACACTGGACACTTTTGGATTGTGTGAGGCCCACTGATATCTGAGCGCTATGTCACAGGCTCGATGGCACAGCTGTGACAAAAGTGACGACAGGATAAGGGAGATTTTGAATTTCTGCACACACTTGTGGACACTGTACACTTTTGGATTGTGTGAGGCCCAATGAATATCTGAGCGCTATGTGACAGGCTCGATGGCACAGCTGTGACCAAAGTGACTAGAGGATAAGGGAGATTTTGAATTTCTGCAGACACTTGTGGACACTGGACACTTTTGGATTGTGTGAGGCCCACTGATATCTGAGCGCTATGTGACAGGCTCGATGGCACAGCTGTGACAAATGTGACGAGAGGATAAGGGAGATTTTGAATATCTGCAGACACTTGTGGACACTGGACACTTTTGGATTGTGTGAGGGCCACTGATATCTGAGCGCTATGTCACAGGCTCGATGGCACAGCTGTGACAAAAGTGACGAGAGGATAAGGGAGATTTTGAATTTCTGCAGACACTTGTGGACACTGGACACATTTGGATTGTGTGAGGCCCACTGATATCTGAGCGCTATGTGACAGGCTCAATGGCACAGCTGTGACAAAAGTGACGAGAGAATAAGGGAGATTTTGAATTTCTGCACACACTTGTGGACACTGGACACTTTTGGATTGTGTGAGGCCCAATGAATATCTGAGCGCTATGTGACAGGCTCGATGGCACAGCTGTGACCAAAGTGACTAGAGGATAAGGGAGATTTTGAATTTCTGCAGACACTTGTGGACACTGGACACTTTTCGATTGTGTGAGGCCCACTGATATCTGAGCGCTATGTGACAGGCTCGATGGCACAGCTGTGACAAAAGTGATGAGAGGATAAGGGAGATTTTGAATTTCTGCAGACACTTGTGGACACTGGACACTTTTGGATTGTGTGAGGGCCACTGATATCTGAGCGCGATGTCACAGGCTCGATGGCACAGCTGTGACAAAAGTGACGAGAGGATAAGGGAGATTTTGAATTTCTGCAGACACTTGTGGACACTGGACACTTTTGGATTGTGTGAGGCCCACTGATATCTGAGCGCTATGTCACAGGCTCGATGGCACAGCTGTGACAAAAGTGACTAGAGGATAAGGGAGATTGGATTGCTTTTAAAAAAAGCAGTTTGCAGAGCAGTGGGTAAACAGCAATGCCAGCCTGTCAGGAAGCCTTAAAAGGCAGCCCAACAACCAACACCACTGATACACCACAATATAGCCTCCCCTTGCACTGCACACACAGTGACTGGTGTGTTGTGCAGGCCAAATCGCTAGCAGCAGAAGCAGTTTTTTTTTCTTCTCAGCAGGACAAAAAAAAAAAAATTGGGATTGCTTTTAAAAAAGCAGTTTGCGGAGCAGTGGGTAAACAGCAATGCAGGAATGTCAGGAAGCCTTAGAAGGCAGCCCAACAACCAACACCACTGATACACCACTATATAGCCTCCCCTTGCACTGCACACACAGTGACTGGTGTGTTGTACAGGCCAAATCGCTAGCAGCAGAAGCAGTTTTTTTTCTTCTCAGCAGGACAAAAAAAAAAAATTGGGATTGCTTTTAAAAAAGCAGTTTGCGGAGCAGTGGGTAAACAGCAATGCAGGAATGTCAGGAAGCCTTAGAAGGCAGCCCAACAACCAACACCACTGATACACCACTATATAGCCTCCCCTTGCACTGCACACACAGTGACTGGTGTGTTGTGCAGGCCAAATCGCTAGCAGCAGAAGCAGTTTTTTGGTCTTCTTCCCTGCCTAACGCTCTCCCTACAGAATCAGCAGCAACCTCTCCCTATACTGAGATCGGCAGAAGTAAGATGGCGGTCGGCGTGCACGCCCTTTTATACCCCCTGTGACGCCCACCAAAGCAAGCCAATCACTTGCATGCCCTTCTGAAAGATGGTGGTGACCCCTGCCTATGTCATCACGTTGCCCACAGTGTCCGTGGATCCTAATTGGCTGAAAAAGAGCGCAAAACAAACTTTTGAAACGCGACTTTGGCGCGTAAGTCGCCGACCTCGTGGCCGACCTCATCCTAGGGTCGGGTTTCGTTTCATGAAACCCGACTTTGCCAAAAGTCGGCAACTTTTGAAATTTTTCGACCCGTTTCGCTCAACTCTACTTAGCATCACTGTTACAGAGTAAGAGAGATACCACAAACTTTGAAGACGTCGGCAGAACAGGAACTGTAACTCACATCCAGGGGATCTGACTGAAACTACTAAAATTGGACTAGTCTCAGTAAGTAAATGCCTCACAGGACTAGTCGTGGTTCATTAACATACAGTGAGGTTCTGTTTATAAGTTCATTTTCATCTTATATCTGCATTTTTTATAAAACAGTAAATATATTATTGAAATGTTCAAATGTATGATATTTAACCCCATCACAGCCTTGCGTGTTTTTTAATGTTTTTTCTCCCTTTATTCCAAGAGCCATAACATTTTTTGTTTTTCCATCAATATTATCATATGAGGGCTTGTGGTTTGTGAGATGAATTGTACTTTGAACAATGCCATTGATTTTACCATGTACTGGAAAACAGGGAAAAAAAAATCTAAGTGCTGTGAAATTGCAAAAAAAAGTGCAATTCCACAAACTTTTGTGTATTTTATTTACCATATTCACTATATGCTATAATTGACCTGCCAATATCATTCCCCAGGTCAGTATTTGTATGTAGATACCAAACATATATAGGTTATTATTTTATTTAAGTGATAAAAGAAATCCGAAAATTGTAATAAAAAATCTCCTTATGTCACCACTGCACTGCAGCCATGTATTAGGATACTATTGTCTTTTCACTTGTTGCGGTGTCACATTTTTCTGGTCAGTCGATTTTCATTTCATTAGCCCCTGTTTATTACTCCATCATGTATCAATAAAGATTTTTTGCATTTTTCTACTTACTGATTCATTTGTGCATTTATTTGCCCATCAGACTCTTCTTACTGTGAACATTGTTCTCATTAGAAACTACAAATATAACTTAGTGAATTCGCACCTCACGTGTTATAGTGCATTGATAACAACCTTACTGTTATTTTTTATTGAATATTGTTCTCTGTAAATACAATGCTACTCACAAATTACTCTTTGTTCCAATCACCTCCTTCCTGCAGTTACTTCCTCCTTGTCCTTCTTTGTGTCTTGCATCCAGTAACTGGCTTACAGGTACGCCTCAGGCTCCTGCTGCATGTCCCGAGACTGGATATGGTGCTGATCTCAGTACTACAACTCCTTATATGTCGATGTCATCATTGACAATTATACTGCATGGTAAGCGCCATTACAAAAAGTATTAAAAACAATTTCAGATTTATTGTTTACTAGCTGAAGAGCCCGGCGTTGCCTGGGCATAGTAGCCAACTGTGGTTAGTTATAACAAATTATAATGATTATATTGCACATAAAAACATTTCACATCATGTATTCAACACTACAGATTTGCAACACAAATTAACTAAACGATTACCCAAGTATTGATAGTATTTTATTTTCAACTTATTCAAGAGCCTTTTGATAAACAACATGTGTATCTGTGTATCTAACCCTATCCTGTGTGATAATGTCTGCTAAGCTGTGTACCTAATCCTCTCCTGTGTGATACTGACTGCTGAGCTGTGTATCTAATCCTCTCCTGTGTGATAATTTCTGCTGAGCTGTGTACCTAATCCTCTCCTGTGTGATACTGACTGCTGAGCTGTGTATCTAATCCTCTCCTGTGTGATACTGACTGCTCAGCCGTGTATCTAATCCTGTCCTGTGTGATACTGACTGCTGAGCCGTGTATCTAATCCTATCCTGTGTGATATTGACTGCTGAGCTGTGTATCTAATCCTATCCTGTGTGAAACTGACTGCAGAGCCATGTATCTAATCCTATTCTGTGTGATAATTTCTGCTGAGCTGTGTACCTAATCCTCTCCTGTGTGATACTGACTGCTGAGCTATGTATCTAATCATCTCCTGTGTGATACTGACTGCTCAGCCGTGTATCTAATCCTATCCTGTGTTAAACTGACTGCAGAGCCATGTATCTAATCCTATTCTGTGTGATAATTTCTGCTGAGCTGTGTACCTAATCCTCTCCTGTATGATACTGACTCCTGAGCTGTGTATCTAATCCTCTCCTGTGTGATACTGACTGCTCAGCCGTGTATCTAATCCTATCCTGTGTGATACTGTCTGCTGAGCCGTGTATCTAATCCTATTCTGTGTGATACTGTCTGCTGAGCCGTGTATCTAATACTATTCTGTGTGATACTGTGTGCTGAGCTGTGTATCTAATCCTATCCTGTGTGATACTTTCTGCTGAGCTGTGTATCTAATCCTATCGTGTGTTACTGACTGCTCAGCCGTGTATTTAATCCTACCCTGTGTGATACTTTCTGCTGAGCTGTGTATCTAATCCTATCCTGTGTGATGCTGACTGCAGAGCCATGTATCTAATCCTATTCTGTGTGATACTGTGTGCTGAGCTGTGTATCTAATCCTATCCTGTGTGATACTGTCTGCTGAGCCATGTATCTATTCCTATCCTGTGTGATACTGACTGCTGAGCTGTGTATCTAATCCTCTCCTGTGTGATACTGACTGCTGAGCCGTGTATCTAATCCTATCCTGTGTGATACTGACTGCTGAGCTGTGTAACTTATTCTATCCTGTGTGATACTGACTGCTGAGCCGTGTATCTAATCCTATCCTGTATGATACTGGGCTCCCCCTTCAGTCTGTGTCAGAGGGTGGTCTGTGTTGGCACGGTAATAAATTGCATTATTTCCAGCATTACAGAAGGAGGATAACACCATAGAAATGATAAGAATAATAGGCAAAACTGGTGAATTGGAAAGCGAGGGGTTAAAATTTTGCCTCACAACAAAGCCTCTGACCCTCTCGGGGTCCAGAGGTGTGACTGTGCAAAATTTTGTGGCTGTAGCTCTGACGGTCCAGATGCCAATCCCGAACATACACACATGCATACATACACTTTTTCCCCATTATGTACATAGGGGCAAAATTGTTTGGTAAATTGGAACGCGCGGGGTTAAAATTTCACCTCACAACATAGCGTATGATGCTCTCGGGGTCCAGACGTGTGACTGTGCAAAATTTTGTGGCTGTAGGTGCGACGGTGCGGATGCCAATCCCGGACATACACACATACATTGAGCTTTATATATTAGATTTTTGCCCATGCCTCCTACCAAATAATGAACTAAAAAGTGAACAAAAACTCCATGTACCTCAAAAAACATATTAGTAAAAATCAATTAGTCTGCCAAAAAATAAGCCCTTATGCAACTTCATCAACTGAGAAATGAAAAAATTATAGGCATCAGTGGTTAGCACTGCAGCCTTGCAGCACTGGGGTCCTGGGTTTGAATCCCACCAAGGACAACATCTGCAAGGCATTTTTATGTTCTTCCCGTGTTTGCGTGGGCTTCCTCTGAGTACTCCGGTTTCCTCCCACACTCCAAAGATATACTGATAGGGAATTTAGATTGTGAGCCCCATCGGGGACAATGATGATAATGTGTGCAAACTGTAAAGCGCTGCGGAATATGTTAGCGCTATATAAAAATAAAGATTATTATAGGCATCAGAATATGATGGCCAAAACTAATAATATATTTTTTAAAAATTTTTTATGCAAAAGTGGCAAAACATAAACAACCCTATATAAATGTACAGGTGCTTCTCACAAAATTAGAATATCATCAAAAAGTAATTTATTTCAGTTATTCAATACAAAAAGTGAAACTCATATATTATATAGAGTCATTACAGACAGAGTGATCTATTTCAAGTGTTTATTTGTTAATGTTGATGATTATGGCTTACAGTCAATGAAAACCCAAAACTCATTATCTCAGTAAATTAGAATAATTGGCACAAAACACCTGTAAAGGCTTCCTAAGGGTTAAAAAAAAGGTCTTTTAGTTTGTTTCAGTAGGCTCCACAATCATGGGCATGACTGATGACTTGACAGATGTCCAGAAGGCAGTCATTGATACACTTCATAAGGAGGGTAAGCTGCAAGAGGTCATTGCTAAAAAAGCTGGCTGTTGTTCACAGAGTGCTGCATCTAAGCATATTAATGGAAAGTTGAGTGGAAGGAAAAAGTGTGGTAGAAAAAGGTGCACAAGTAACCTGGATAGCTGCAGCTTGAAAGTATTTTTAAGAAAAAGCCATTCAAAAATTTGGGGGAAAGTCACAAGGAGTGGGCTGCCTGCTGGAGTCATTGCTTCAAGAGCCACCACACACAGACATATCCAGGACATGGGCTACAAGTGTCGCATACCTTGTGTTAAGCCACTCATGACCAATAGACAACGCCAGAAGCGTCTTACCTGGGACAAGGAGAAAAAGAACTGGACTGTTGCTGACTGGTCCAAGGCGTTGTTTTCAGATGAAAGTAAATTTTGCATTTCATTTGGAAATCAATGTCCCAGAGTCTGGAGGAAGAGTGGAGAAGCACACAATCCAAGCTGCTTGAGGTCTATTGTGAAGTTTCCACAATCAGTGATGGTTTGGAGAGCCATGTCATCTGCTGGTGTAGGTCCACTGTGTTTTATCAAGACCAAAGTCAGTGCAACTGTCTACCAAGAAATTTTAGAGCACTTCATGCTTCCCTCTGCTGACAAGCTTTTTGGAGATGGGAATTTAATTCACCTGTTCTAAAAACAACAGTATCACTGATTAATTGGCCAGCAAACTTGCCTGCGGTATTGTCAAGAAGAAGAAGACACTCCAGAATCAACAATGCTGACGGCTGCTATCAAAGCAACCTGGACTTCAATAACACCTCAGCAGTGCCACAGGCTGATAACCTCTGTGCCATGCTGTATTGATGCAGTAATTGATGCAAAAGGAGCCCCGACCAAGTATTGAGTGCATTTACTGAACATACATTTCAGTAGGCCAACATTTCAGATTTAAAATAATTTTTCAAGCTGGTATTATAAAGTATTCTAATTTACTGAGATAAAGACTTTTCTTTTTCAAAGATTTTATTCTTTTAAACAATGGGGAGAGGGGAAGACGGGGGGGGAGGGATGGGAATGGGAAGAGAAGGAAAGATAAGGGGAAGTCGGGAAATTACAAGTTGACATCATGTACAGAAAATGCAAAACATGCATTAATGATGTCATTTTACAAACGTATCTTGCCAACGCCTAAATATGTAGAATACAAGATTGTACAATAGAATAATAGCAATAAAGAACATAGAAACACACAAATGAGTATAATGAGTGTCATTACAGATCTAACCCTATGTCAAATAGTAGATACAAGATCAATTATGTCAGAGGCAAAACTAAAACAGCTTTTCTTATATCAAGATTACTAAGTGTTAAAGGATTCATTCAAGTAATAGGAGTAGGGAAAGTTTGGTCCCATTTAGACCATTTCCTGTAGAAGTTACTGAATTGGTCATTAGCCAATGCGAAATGCAACTCATGGGATCTATGTTGTGCGATCAACTGTAAGATATCATCAACTTTTGGAAGGAAACGGTTCTTCCAATGGAATGCAATGGAATTTTTTACCACAAGACAAACATGGATGACTATATCTTTAAGGCAGGGTCCAATTCCTCTAGATTAAGGGAAAGTAGGGCCGAGTGAGGTGTGAGGGTTGTGGTTTTGCCTGTAAGTTTGCTAATGACGCGGGAGGAGATCTGCGACCACAAGATATTAACCGTTGGGCAACTCCAGAAAACATGTAGGATGTCTCCCTTCTGACCGCAGTCCCTCCAGCATAGAGACGAGTTTGTAGTCCCAATATGGGCAAGTTTATTGGGGGTATAGTACCAACGTGATACAACCTTAAAATGGGTCTCCTGCAATGACATGGAGAGTACGGAGTGATATGATAAAGAGAGAGAGTCCTCCCAGTCTTCTACAGTGAAGGAAGAGTTTAAGTCTTTCTCCCAACTCAGCATTGAAGGGCTTTTTGTCAAGGCCGTATCTTGGTTGTAGTTATCATAAACAAAGCCATGACTCCAGAAAATACGATGACCACAATTATTTAGTATTTTTATGGATGACTCAGTGAAGTTTAGTTTCTTGTCGAGAAATATTTTTATATTATCCTTAAGAGTAAGGTATTCGAGAAACAGTGACGAGGAGATATTATATGTAGTTTTTAGTGTTTGAAAGGATAAAAATTCCGTCCAGTTAAAAATGTCTTCTAAGTTTGCTATTTTTAAATCTGCCCAGATGGGGGATAATGAATGGTTAGTCATAGAGTAAATGAGTGTTAGGGGGAGTTTCTTAAGGATGGTCGTTTTATAGGATCCTCTCTTTGGTTTAGAGATCTTAAACCACGCGAGTGCAACAGCTTGAAAGATTGGATGAGCAACAGAGTTTGGAAGGTCGTTAGCTATGGCATTATAGATTATGGATCTAGGGTGCTTATTGTTATTAAGTGTAGACTCTAAGTCAAGCCAAGCCGGGGGATCTGAATCTATTAACCAATGGGCACTTTGTTTAAGTAACAAAGAATAATAGTGGGCTGTGATGTTAGGGATGCTTATACCTCCATTCAATCTTTTCTTAAATAAGGTTTGAGTGGCCGTTCTGGGCTTCTTATAGCCCCAAATGAAAGAATTAATCTGTGCCTGTAAGTTAGAAAGATGGATAGAAGGGATAGGGAGTGGTATACACCTTAAAATGTATAATATTTTTGGCAAAGTAAAAAGCTTTATTGTAAGGATCCTTCCCCACCATGATAGAGATCTATCCCTGAAAATCACGCAATCCTTATTTATTAATTCAGATAGTTTTTTAAGGTTGGATTTAACTAACCCAGTGAGGTTACTGTTCACCATGATTCCCAAATAAGCAAATTCCTTGTCAAACCAGTTAAGAGAGGTTACAGTTTTAATACATCTGGTTTGGTCCTTACTGATGTTTAACGGGAGAATGTTAGACTTGCGTTCATTAATTTTAAAATTGGACAATGATGAGAATTTGTTAATTTCTGAGAGAGCCTCAGGGATGGAGATCTCGGGTTTGGTTAAAGTTAGGATAACATCATCAGCAAAAAGATTGATCTTATGATGACGATTTAAGGTGTTTAATCCTACTATTTTGGGTTTTTTTCTGATCTGTTCGGCCAGAGGTTCCATAGCTAAATTAAATAGAATGGGGGAGAGGGGGCAGCCTTGTCTAGTGCCATTTGATATGGTAAGTGGCTCTGAGACATGGTTGTTACAAATTACACTGGCTCTTGGGTCTGAATATAGGGCCATGATGGAGGATGTCAGATTATCATCGAACCCGAATTTTTTGAGTGTCTGCTTGAGAAAACACCAACTAAGTCTGTCGAATGCTTTCTCGGCATCGAGTGACAACAGAGCCATGGGTGTTTTCGAAGAGTTAGCCCATTTTATGGTATTGATGATTCGCCTTGTTGCATCGGCTGGTTGTCTCCCTTTTGTAAAGCCCATCTGATCATTGCTTATCAGTTTAGGAATTATCAGACTTAGCCTATTCACTATGATCTTAGAATACAACTTAATGTCTGTGTTAATTAGTGAAATAGGGCGGAAGTTCTCTATGGCTTCAGGATCCCCTTTCATTTTGGGGATGACCGAGATCGAAGCCATCAGCATTTCGGATGGAAACGCTCCCTTTCCTGAGGCATAATTGAACATCTCGGTAAGGTGAGGGGAGAGAGAATTGTTGAAGGCTTTGTAATAGGCGTTGGTTAGTCCATCGGGACCTGGGGATTTGTGAAGATTAAGTTTCTTGATGGTGTCTTCAATTTCAATAGAAGTAAACGGGGCTGACAAGAACACTATATCATCGGAAGATAAAGAAGGCATATTTATTGTTGATAGATAGTTATCAATTTTTTCTAGGTTTTGGGAAAGCGGCTTAGGGTCAGGGTTTAAATTATACAGCTTGGCGTAGAAGTTCGCAAATTCATTTGCTATTTCCTGGGGATGCGAAAGTTTAGAGCTACCATTAATCAAGTTAATTCTATTAAATTTTATTATGAATTCTTTTGTTTTTGATTCGGTTGGCCATGTACCTCGTGGGTTTATTGAGAGACGTGTAATAGTTATACTTAGAAGATTTTACTGTTGCTTCATAGGGGGAATTCAGCTGAGTCCTGAGTTCTTGTCTTAGTTTAGCAAGTTCTAATTTTAGGGTGGGAGATGGTGAGGCAAGGTTCACAATGGTACTTTCAAGTTTACGGATTGATAGTAGAGTGGCGTTAATTTTTTCTCTATTCTCTTTCTTTAATTTAGACGTAATGCTAATAATGACGCCTCTCACAACTGCCTTGTGAGCAGACCAATTAGTGAATGGGTTTGTCACTTCAGTTCTATTCTCTCTAAAGAAGTTATCTAAAGCTTCCTGGATGACAGTCTTGTGGATTGGATTATGTAAAATGTTTGCACTACACTTCCAGAGTTTGGCATTCTTCAAGGGAGGACCCAATAAAAGTTTGCCAAAAACCGGAGCGTGGTCAGAAATGGTTCTGTTTCCAATGGAGACTTCCTTAAATCTAGTGAGAGAAAATACATTTGTAACAATCAAATCAATCCTGGATGCGGATTGATGCACCTCAGAGAAATGTGAATATTCCCTTGATGTAGAATTTAAACACCTGAAAGCATCCAGTAACTCATTTTTATCTAACCATGCATTGAGGTTATCATGATTAGGTCCTGAGCTTGAAGAAGAATCCATAATATTGTTGGGAGTGATGTTGAAGTCACCTAAAAGGAATAAATCACCTCTTTTCACAATAGACACCTTTTTCATGACTTTGTTGAGGAATGACACTTGATCTCGGTTAGGAGCATAGATATTGACCAGTGTACATAACTGATCATTCAGTCTGCACACCAAGATATGGAATCTACCCCCCTCGTCCTTGTGTTCCTCCAAGGCTTCGAAGGGGATAGAACTCCCAATCATTGTCAATACTCCAGCTTTCTTTTTCGAGTTACAGGACTCGAAAATATGCGGATATTTATGATGATTAAAGTAAGGGTGATTCTCGTGTAGGAATTTTGATTCCTGGATACAGGCAATGTCTACACGAGAATCTAGGAGTTCCTTCCAGAGCATATGCCTCTTTCTTGGACTATTCAAGCCCCTGACATTGTACGATGCCACTTTGAAGCTCATGGTTACAATGCGGTGTGACTGACTAAGGTTAGTCTGCAGCGGAGTTACGCTGGATGCTCAAGGAGAAGGTTGAACTAGCAACACCAAAACTTATAGAACTTTGCTAACTACCAAACCTTTAGTTAACTTGTCGTCAACTTTGAATTTAGCTGCAACGAAAGGGTTAACACAATAAAGAAATTGTTCAAGTAGTTCAATTACGAAACTACCTCCTTACAACGGGGTCCAGAATGTGGACGGAAAAAAAAAAGAGAAAACCTCCAATACGAGGTTAATCAGGCCAAAGCTGCCTGTTAAAACAAGGTAATCTTCCATGGCGAAGGCCTAAGTCATTTGCCATGGTTAGGTTGAGCTTCTTTAATAGACCTGAGGAAGTCTGCTCCTTCTTCCGGTGAGAACAGAGGTATTGTCCTCCCTCTGTAGAAAGCCAGCAGCTTCACGGGGAATCCCCATTTGTAAAGGATGCCTTTCTCCTTCAGTGCTGATGTTATGCTTTTGAATGATCGGCGTAGATCCAGAGTCTCCTTGGAAAGGTCAGGAAACACTTTAAGATCCTTGTGTGGATCCAGGAAAGTTTTGTTGGATTTCAGATAGTTCAGAATCTTCTCTTTAGTTTGATAAAAGTGCACCCTGAGAATGGTATCTCTAGGGACCTCTATAGGGAGCTTGGGAGGATGGGGTAGCCTATGGGCTCTGTCGATGATAAGGTCAGATGGTGTTAGATCAGGGATGGCCTGCTTAAAGATATCCTGAATATCGCCCGAAAGTTCATCTTGGGAAATGCTCTCCGGGATTCCTCTAATCTTTAGATTATTTCTGCGGCCTCTATCTTCGAGATCCGCCATCTTGGTCCTGAGCTTATGTATTTCCGAAGATAGGTATTCCAGGTCCACTGAGTATTCTGACAATCTCTGCTCGAGCTTATGTATCCTCTCCTCCTGGTTTACTAATTTTTTCTCCACCGTCTCGCAGAATTCTTGAAACTGCAGGTCAAGTCTTTGACTTTGAATGTCGAGTTTTTTGTCAAGTAGGGCACTTAACTTATTGAATAGGACCCCCATGTTATCCGAGGTTTGTGATTTCGGAGGAGGAATGTCGAGATCCAAATTAGACCCAAGTGTTTCCATCTTGGATCTGCTTTTGGCTGGAGTTGTGTTTGGGGAGTAGTCACTAGATTCCTCCTCAGACTCAGATATCCCTGCCGTATTTGAGTATTTTTCACCATAGGTTCCCGGCATTCTCCGCTTGGCGCTTATGGAGGAGTCCATGCTTTCTTGAAATTGGACTTCTGGTACATATGTAACTTTTCTACCACGATCCGCTTGGTGATAGAGGTCTCTCGGAGGAGATCTAGATCTAATGGGGCTCCGAGCATTGACTTGGTCCCTTGAATGATGTCGGTTGTTAAATGATTTGTCAGATTTCAGAGGATTTTGAGCTTTATTTAAGGGCGATGTTAAATTTTTCCCCCTGGTTTTAATGCCGCTCATGATGCTGTAAGAGGATCCACTTAGATGCTGAACCGCAAAAACTTCACCAGCGATCTCAGAGGGATAATAAAGTTGTTCGAGATCTCTGTTGTGACTCCAAACGAGGATGCGCAGAGGGGTCGCAGTGGGCGATATTATTTATCTCAGGATGCGTTCTGCCGGGATCACAGCTGCGATCCCAATGGAAGACGCTCAGGAGAGGTCGCAGGTGTGGTGGAATTGGAGACTGAGATGCGTTCTGAGACTTTGCAGCGTCACCGTTTATAACGCAGCTGCGATCTCGCGTCTCTGCTGACAAAGAGCGCCGACTCTAGGCAGAGTTATGGCTCTCCAGAAAGTCTATATAAGCTAAGGGGAGGAGGTCGGGGCGATCTGTCGTGTAATACTCACAGCCCTTACGATCTCCCGTGGTGAGCTTCTTTTTGCAGGCTGCAGCGTCTGGACCGGGGTCTGAAGGGAGACGCAGCTGCGTCCCTGATTATGGAACCAGAGGGGAAGGCTGGGTATGCCTTACAATAAAATGCTGATTCCCACTTGCAGGTTGAGGGTCCTGACTAGCGTCGCTAGTGTGGGTGAGCTGGGAGCAGGTCCTGAAGGGTTGTGGAGTGTTGATTGAGGCTCTGGAAGCAGGGAGGCTGCAGCCCTGGAAGTCCGGGTGGCTGCACAGTGGTAATTTAGTCCGAGGCTTTGCGGCCCAGTGGTGTGGAAGGCCTCAGATGGTTTCTATGCTCCAGGAGGTCCAAAAACGTCGGTTTTGGTGTCAAAATGTTCCTTATAGGGTCAGGGGTCCTTCCTAAAAGGTATCCAGGCAGAATGGCATGAAATAGTCGAGTTGAGAGTCGGGTTGGGAGGTTTTTCTCAGGAGCTCCCTATTCCTAAGTCTCACATGCTAGTGAGCTAGGTCACGCCCAGATAAAGACTTTTGGGTTTTCATTGGCTGTAAGCCATAATCATCAACATTAATAGAAATAAACACTTGAAATTAACTTTTTGATGAAATTCTAATTTTGCGAGAAGCACCTGTAGTATTGGAGTGATTGTACCAATAAAGATATCATGAATAATTATTTCATTTTTGAATTTAGTGTAGGGACTCGCAAGTATGAGGACCTTTGATGTGAGTTGCGAGCTTGTGTATTTTGACCAAAATAGCAATCAATGATGCATGTAAAATAGACCTCCAATATCCGTGCAATCCTACACACTGTTTTACAGGGTAATTCTATCTAGCAAACATTGTTTAACTCAATACCAAGAATTATTTTTGTTATATTACAGCAGTTTAACTCATTTGTCCTTCCTTGCACAGAGTCCTGCCAGCGTGAGTCACCAGAGTTGAAGTCCCTCATAAATCTCTTATAAACTTCAAAAGTTATCATGAAGCAGAGATCAAAAACAAAATAATTGTGAGTAATAAAAAAAAATAAAATTGTTTTTCCCTTTTGAGGCTGTCTCAGTAGAGCATTTGATTCATTCAATGCCTCATTCTTTTTGGCTGACTGCACCTTTGTCTGAAGTCACGCAACATAAAGACAAGCAAAATGTTGTGGTTAGTAGAGCTGGAGTGACAGAGGCTTCAGATCTACAGCCTCATTTGCATATCAATTCAAATACTGATTTCTCAATATTGGAGGAGCAAACTGGCCATGTGAAGGTATTGTTGGAATTGTCTTTGAAAGAGCTACGAGAGCTTGAGGTGTGTAATCCTGCTGACAGATTCCATTTAATAGTTGCAGAGTCTCTCAAGAGGCAACGTACTTTGAGGTCACAAATAATTTTAAAAGTGACAATCTCCTTAACAGCTTCCCTAAACTCTGTCAAAGTCTTAAAGTCACTCTCAGTGAACCAGGACACAATCTTGGCCCTTATCAAAACCCTTCTCTTCTCTTATCGCCACATCTTTTTGTCTTCCTTTGTGTAATGAGGATACTCTCATCCAGGTGAGCTAGTTTCCCTCACCTGAGACAAACTACACCCACAGCTACACCTGGTAGTGGGGGTGAGCAATTGCTACTCACCCCTACTACAAGTTAGTGAAGACACACACTTTCTCTGCTGGGCACCACAGCATGTGCCCTTTGTATCGGTTGAAATGACTTGCAAACTGCTTATGACACCTAATTTATTTTATCTTTTAGAGCTATACGGTCTTTTATTAACAGCTTTACATTATTATTTAAAATAATTATAATTAGTCAATTTTAAATATTTAAATATTTTAAATTACATTTTTTCATTTACAAATATATAACTATAGGGAAAAATTAATATTTTTATCTAAAATGTACTGATAGCGTTTCCAAATTTTATTCATATCACAGCTTCCAACTAACAAAGTGTTTGACTAGGAAAAAATATTATAGCTTTGCATCTCATACAATAAATATTTTTGACATAAAAACTTCCTCCATGAGTTTTTCATTAAATCACAAATCAGCACATTGCTCTTAAATCCTTCCAAAGACGTATGCCACACTTCTATAAATTATAGATCTATGAATCTGACATAATACGGAATAATGTCAAATAAAACTGTCTGCAGCATAATTTGTGAAGGAAGGTTGTGAGCATCCACATAATATAATTTTAATAACATTCTAGCCAATATCTTTTTTTGTTTGTAGCGTCTACAAAAGTCTATGCCCACTTTCTTGAAATCCAAAGGTATGAAACACATTTTTCAGGTTGTTCATGAAGATGTAGAACTACAGCTGTCAGGTAGTAAATCATACAGTAATTTTATTTAGATTTCTGTTATGTCTTTAAATCGATATAGATACCATTCACACCATTTCACACTAGTAACTTCAGATATCCTTCCCTTTTAACCTTTTCTGTGATAATGTAAAATAAACACTATATGGGTACTTCTTGACGTATATTTGGGGTCATTGTCCTACTAGAAGACCCACGACCTAGGATGAAATCCCAGCTTTCTGATACTAGCAACTACATTTGTAATCTTCAGATTTCATGATGCCTTGCACAAAGTCAATATGAAAAATGAGGATGAATGAACTCATGGAGATCAAGATCCAACACTGCGGAGACACCATCACATGTTTCTCAATGCAGTGATTCTAGAGCAATGCCCCCTTCCCTTATGGGAAATATGTAAAAACATGCAAAACACAAGCCGCGGAGACACCATCACATGTTTCTCAACGCAAGCAATGACTAGCCAGGTCTTTCCCCGGGAAGGAACAACCACGGGAAGGGCAGTCTCCAATGAAGGAAACCACCTATGCCAAAACATGGTATCCATCCACAGACAGCTGTTTCGGCGTATTTCCCCTCATCAGTGAGGAGTAGGAAACTGGCCAGTAGGAGCAATGCCTAGCAGAAGACTGTGAAAAATGAGGATGAATGAACGGCGAGGGGCCGTTTCCTGGGTGTGTGTGCTGAGCTGAAGTTGCTGTAGGAAGCTGGCGTGCCAGGATCTGTGGAGAGAAGATGCACAGCTTGTGACTGACTGAACTTATGAGATTGTGTAGACTCTTCTGGGGATAACTAAAGGTTGCTGTCATGTGTTATTGTGAGGAGCCATGAAGAAATACAAGAAAGGAATCTGCCGTTTTCCATGAGCATCTCCAGGACCCTCAAGCAAGTAGAAGACCACATTTCACAGTGCTTCCAGAATGACGTGCGCACCGTCTTGCAGGACTGAGACTCCAACACTACTGTGAGTTTTAAGTCCTTGTGTGCACATGTTAGGGCCTAGGATAGGCTGCAATAAACAGAGCACAGCAGCCGTGTGGCCTGCGTACCAGAGGCCAGTTTGGCTATAGTTAGAGTAGCATCATATTGCGTTTATTGTGTTTTTTTGCTTGTTGAAAGTATATGGATCTGTGATAGTTGGAGCACCGTGCTATTTGACGGCCCAGCTAAAGAATATCACTCTTGTAAATTGTCTTTTGTCATTGCATACCCCTGTATACACCTTCCTATCATTGCATTCCTTGCCTGTCAATAAATTAACACTTTGTTGTTTGCACCTCATCTTGTGTACCATAGTCTCCCTGCACGGTGGTGGCTTCCCCGGCCATCGCTTCAGTACATTGTTCTACTGCTCAGAGACACCTGAACAAACATGGCCTTCATAGAAGAGTCATCAGAAGAAAACCTCTCCTGCATCCTCACCATAAAATTCAGCATCAGAAGTATGCAAAAGAAAATCTAACAAGCCTGATGCATGTTTCAGACATGCTGTGTCTAACAAGTCCTGTGGACCAATGAGGTTAAATAGAACTCTTTGGCCACAATGATCAAAGGTATGTGTGGAAAAAACAAGGCACAGAATTTCAGGAAAAGAACATTTCACCAACTATTAAGCATGGGTTTGCATCAATCATGTTTTGAGGTTTTGTTGTGGCTCCCCAATGGCATGGGGAACATTTCAAGGAAAGAGGGAAGAACGGATTCTATGAAAATGCAACAAATTCTTGATGCAAATATAACACCATTTAAAAAATTATAATAAGGTGCATTCGCAATCCAGGGTCCATCGTGCGATGATGGAGAAACCGCAGATAGCACAATGGCAGAGCAAGGCTGCAAGAAAACACTTAAAGCACACTGAGTTAAATATCCCTCAGTGTGCACAGAGCTCAAAGTAATAAGCTCTGTTACACCACAGAGTGGTACTATGAAACAAAGCAAAAAGGACTATACCCTGTTAGACTGCACAGGCGTATAGAAAAATACTAATTGGGGTCCCTGTAACTTAACCCCCCCAGGAAGACTAAGCTGGTGGTTGACCCTGCTCTGACACATGGTATGCCTTAGCACACGCGCCTGAGGACGTCCAGTACAGATGCTAAGTTCAATCGGGAGTTCCCACCCTACACTGCCTGTCTAGACCAACACTCGCAGTGCTATTAGCAGCACACGTGCACACAGGGTGGTAAAATAGCCACCAGCACACCAAACACACATGATACTAGCGCACAGACTGGCACTCCAGAGGACTTTTTATACATGCAGCTCAAGTCCAGACAGACAGTGATGTCTGAGCATCAATAAGAAGGCGCCACACCCCGAACATGCTCAGTAGTACAGTGTCCATTTTAAGACATGATCACATATCAATGTCAAACATCAGAAATATTCTGTCTGATACCTGACTCATTCAAACATCAGAATCAGAAGGTCTTTGAGATACCTCCAATGCAGTATTTGAGTGGTTCATCTTATAAGCGAAGAAAAGAGATTTAGTCACTGCCAGTTGAGCTAATGGCTGAGTGGTCAAATGCCTGGCTTATGGAATAGAAAACATGCGTTCAAGCCACAGAGTAAGTATACTTTGTTTTTTAACCCATGCTTCCTGGCACACAAACTCCAGAGATGTTTCACTTTGATGAGTGAAAAAAGTCACATGTCAAAATGGAAATCCAAATGATTTTTCCACTCACTGAGAGTTTAAAAAGCAGATTTCATTACCAAAGAAAATTAGCAATTGGCATCACTTGACCTTGTAGCACAATGGTAAGGTTTTTGGCTGCTGTCTCTAGAGTGAAGCTTTTCTGGCTTCAAGTCCCATGTTTGTAATTTTTTTTAAAGTTACGCAGGTTACAAAAAAAAACTCCAATCCTGTTCCACTTTCAATATCTAACATTCTTATTATCCTCCTGATTTCTAATAAAATAATCTCTAGCCTAAGGGTGAAGCATCGGCATCACACATAGTTTTGGTTTAAAATAATAAGAAAAATAAAAACAAAGAAAAGGTACATTCCATTGCTGGGATGTGAATGTTATTTGTTCCTAAGCCTACACGTAACTAGTGTGCTATACCACCAATTGGAAGATAGCAGTCTTCTCTTTGCTTATGTGACTGTCGATGTAAACATGTGGTGTAACTCCTAGCTGTGTGATTTCAAAGAATGAGTTTGATACTTGATACCTGATACTTGACCAGTCAAATATCAAATATCAAAGTGTTTTTGTCTGAGACCTGACACTTGACCAGTCAAAGATCAAAATCAAAATGTTTTTCAGATACACCTTACTGAAGTACTTGCATGGTTCATCTCATAAGGGAAGAAAAACGATACTTTCGCAGCCTATTAAGCTGTTAGCTCAGTGGTTAAGCTACTTCTTTATGGAATAGGAAACTTGAGTTCAAGTCCCACGTTTGAATTTATTTTTTTTTAAATAGCAGAATACCACACAAAATCCAATCGTGCTTCACTTTTAATATCTGACATTCTTATTATCCTCCTGACGTGTTAGCAAAGAGTTTCAGACATGCTGTGTCTAATGATCAAATCACTTCATAGAATTTTTTTGTTTCCATCCACCCAAGAACTGGCTACAAACTCATGAGCACTAGGGGGTCTCATTAATCCACTGTGTACAAGGCATGGTCCTCCTGTAGTAGCAAAAAAACGGAGCTATGGGTGTGTCCTACACTATCTGATTCTGCCGGGGACGTGTGTCTGTTCATTGTCATCTCATAGATCTGCGGAGCATCATTTCTCTCTGTAAGGCTGGCGTCACACACTACCGTAGAATACAGACGAGTGCTATGCGAGAAAACATCACATGGCACCCGGCCCAGTGTTAATCTATGGGGCAGCTCCCATCAGCGTTTATTTTCTCAGGCATATACAGCGTGCGTGTAAAATCACAGCAGTCTGTGATTGTCACCAAGATTTGGCCGAGACTTGCCAATGCAAGCCTATGGCTGCGAGATAAAAATTGCACAGCACTTGCACCATGCAAGTCCTGTCCGCTTTCTATGCTCAGTGTCCTTTGAAAAAACAGCAATTCATGTGCCGCATACAGTAATATCACAGAGTGATACTTTTTACACTCATCAAAATGAAACATCTCTGGAATTTGTGTGCCAGGAAACATGGGTTAAAAAACAAATTATACTTACTCTGTGGCTTGAACTCATGTTTTCTATTCCATAAGCCAGGCATTTAACCACTCAGCCATTAGCTCAACCAGCAGTGAATAGATATCTTTTCTTCGCTTATAAGATGAAACACTCAAATACTGCATTGAAGGTATCTGAAAGACATTCTGATGTTTGTATGAGTCAGGTATCAGGTATCAGACATCAGGTATCAGAGTCAGGTATCAGACAGAGTATTTCTGATGTTTGACTTTGATATGTGATCATGTCATAAAATGGACACTGTACAGTAGGATGAAATCTGGACTTAGGCTCCATAGTACAACATTGCATGTGTAAAGCAGTATTCATCATAGGCTTAGATAGAGAGCTAGTAGCAACTACACGTGCAGGATGAGCTTGGGCAAAGTGCTGGTTCCAAAGTCACTGCTGGGCAGTTATGCTAGTGACTGAGCCTACATGGGAGACCACAGCACCGGACGAGGCTTGAGATCCATCCTGTGCAGCTGGAGAATCCTGGCGCCTAACACCCCTGATCTGAGCATCATTATTAATCTGTGGTTGGACCTCAAAATAGCAGTGCATGCGAACAACCCAGGAATCTCACAGAACTGGAAGATTTTTCCAAGGAAGAATGGATGAAAATCAAACAAGGATTGAAAGGCTCTTGGCTGGCTACAAGAAGCATTTACAAGTTATACTTTCAAAAGTAAATGTGTCCTATTTTCCTTTTTAAGATGGAAATATACATTTTTTTTTGCCAAAAATGCAAAATAAATGTGTCATCTTTAACTTTAGCCCTTTTAGAGATCATTTCACCTTCAACTTGCTTTACTGTTCATGCACTATTATCATTAATGAAATGTGTTGTCTATGCCAGTTGATGCTGAGAATGATTTTCTTGTAACAAATCTGGATGATGAAAATATGAAAAAAGTTGATTATGCAGTTGGTTTAAACTAAATAGCACATATTATGCTCCTACTTACAAGGTTTACCAACACTTTAAAAATTAATTTTTGAACTTGCAACCCTAATTTGATCATTGTTTCTTTCCAATTCAAAATACATTATTAATGTTAGCGTTTTTCCACCATGTCCCAATCAAATAATTGATGTACATCCAACAAAAGTCACCATAGAGACAAAAACAGAATAGATATCTTGCACCTCCAAACGATCTGTAGGTTAATACAGTTTGTCTTAGCATAGTAGCCCCATGATGTAAAACAGTACTCATCCTGAAAAATAAAATAATTATAACTTAGTACTAAATTGAATCAGGATAGCACAAAATCTACTCTTGGTCTCTCTAACAAAGCCTTCTATGAACTCCATATAAAAGCTTTTTAGCATAGCTTAGGCTACTTTCAGACTTGCGCTAGGAGGCGCAGCGCAGGGCAGCTGCTAAGCTCCGCCCTGGCCACGCCTCCTCTGGTCAGCTCCTCCTATGGGCGCATGACGCTGCATGCAACCAACGTACCCTATATTTAGCGTTGGGTACGTGTGCTGGTATGATTTTGCCGGGGTGTGTGGAGTGCCCTGGTGCGCGGCACAGGCAGGGCCATGGCGTACTTGGTACCGGGCCCGTCGACTTCAATCGGGGATGGTGTTACGGCAGCGGAGACCCGGTCCGTGGCCCTGGGGCGTCCATTAAATAAAATAGGGGAAGGGGAAAAGTTGTTTGTGATGTTGTTAGATGTGGTAAAAATGAAGATAAAGTTTATAGATGAATAAATACGTGACGCCACCTGTGGTATTCTGGCCAGAGGTGACCAGCGCTGCGGTGTTGTTCCCCTGAGACTGTTAGTGTGTCGCAGCTGAGGTGAAAATAGCTCTCTACAGGTAGAGCAATTGTCCCAGGGCAAAGATGTTAGATTAATAGGTAAGATGGCTGTGAACGTTGGGGTGCAGAGAAATGAGAGAAGGACACAGAGAGGTGCAGTTTCTTTACTTTTTACTAGCAATTGGTTGCAATCCGGAGTACCACATACAGGTGATGGAATAAGTCCGGCTCGCCTGGAGGCATTCAGGGGATCCACCTTGCCAGGTGGGGGTTTAGGACCTTCCTTCTGCGCTTTGTGTGGGTCTCCGCTGTTTATAACTATGCTGTGACCCTCAGTTGCATGATGATTTCACTAACCTGTACGGCTGTCAGCATGAGCCTATTCCACGGGTACCGTCCTTTTCACCGTCAGCCCCTGGCTCCTTATCTGCTGCTGTGCCCTCAGGTGTGCAATGTTGCACAGGAATTTACAATCCCCTGTACTTTCAGAGTCGGCGATCAGGACATACAGCTCCTGACCACCAAGAACTCTGACGTCACATTTCTCTCTATTAGCGCTTCGCTCTGGGGTCTGCTATATGCAATTTTTAGCTTCCTCAGAGCCTCTCTGTCTCTGCTCTTGTCCTTTCCTCTTCACAGATCTGATTCCTGTCTTGAACTGACTGGATCTTCCAGAAAGATCTTTTTACCTCACGTTTAACTGACCTGTCATTTGCTCACAGCTCACAGCTGCTCTCGTTTCCATGACAACTCCCTCAGCTCACTTCTAGCTGACTCACCAACCCCCTCTGCTGGCCAGAATTTATAAGGCAGCTCCTTTTTCTGACCTGCAGCAGGAGTTGTGATTTAATCTATGTTACCTGGCATGGAGGTCCCCTTTCTGGCTCCAAGCATGACTTCACCTCTTAGAGGGAGGCAATGTCACTGTGACAACCGGACTCTGGGGTATCACACGTGCGCCCTTATGGTGCTGCGCTGAGCGCACAAAAATATGACACAGTGCGTTTGGTGCACATCGGCACAGCGCCGGCAAAATCATACCAGCGCACGGCCAGCGTACCCAATGCTAAATATAGGGTACGCAGGTCGCATGCAGCGTCTTGTGCCCATAGGACTAGCTGAACGGAGGTGGTGCAGCCGGAGGCGGAGCTTAGCAGCAGCCCTGCGCTGCGCCTCCTGACGCAAGTCTGAAAGTAGCCTTAGACATTTTTCGTTTCTCTTCCTACCACAATAGATTTTATATTCAGCTGTGCTTATTATCACCTTGATATTTGCCTAATGGGTTCGCGAACACCATTATTGGTGTTGCTGCTTTATATAATTGAAAATCTTTACATACATTTTTCCTTATTTAAGAACCAACTAATAATACCACCTAGTGAGGTTTCATTGTAGATGTAATGAAGAAACTTAACAACAGCGTTTTTTTTCTGGTACTAGAATGGGTTAACTTAGTATTTTCTGTTCATGCAAGGTGAATTGTGAGTTTACTTGAAATCAGCAGTTTAATCAAGAAAGATAATTAGAAAATGTATTAGAATATGAAAATGTGAAATGGTGCATACTGCATGTAGTATAGCAAAAGCGTACTTTTCAAAGTGCAGTTGTCATCGTGTTCTTTTTCAAAGGATACCAGTAATACGCTCCTCAACATTGACAGTGTAACACTAAGAAGGCAGAGTAGTGGAATTATGAGCACCACAGGATCGATAAACATTTTAATGATATGTAAATTATGCAAAAAAATCAAAGCTTTTCCATTTATGTGATATAACGTATGAGCGCCACACGCATTTGCACACTTTGTCATGATGTCAATGAGGTTACTAATGATAAAACAAAAGATTTTGTAACTACATTCCCCCCATAGCACTGTATAAATAATATACAGCTACAGCGAAATAGTAGGAGCAAAAAGGATCAAGGTGATAAAAATTTCAAATATATTGAATTGTAAATCTAGAAAATGGAAACAGAGCGCACAATAGGATGATACCCTATGGAGGAAGAGTAGTAGAGTGCCGATGGAGTTGTGACAAGCACAACTCCTATGTAGGCATGACAAAAAACAGCTGCCACTGCCCCGTAGCTGGTGGATGATTCTTCCAGGAGATAATGGATCCAGTTAAATGAACACGTGGGTGGGCTGTGCTGTTGGAGTAAATCAATTCTTCACAAGTGATTATAAGAAAAAGGTTGTTTATTTACAATGTGTTTCAATGCCGTACCAGTGTCTTTATCACGTGAATAAACCAAATGAATACATTATAGACAGTGTGTATATACAGTATTTATATGCCGTATATACTCGTGTATAAGTCGACCTGTGTATAAGCCGACCCCCCTAATTTTGTCACAAAAAACTTGGAAAACTTATTGACTCACGTATAAGCCTAGGGTGGAAAATGCCGAAGCTACTGTTAAATTTCAAAAATAAAATGGGCCCCATAAGATGCTCCATAAAGTTCTTGATGGCTCCATATAATGCTCCATAAAGTTCATGATGGGTTCCATACGATGCTCCATTCAAAAATATGCCTAATAATGCTGCACAGTGAATAATGGTGGCCCTATAACATGCTCCATAATAACATATGCCCCATATAATGCTGCACAGTGATTAGTGGCCCCTTATAATGCTGCACAGTGATTGGTGGCCCCTTATAATGCTGCACAGTGATTGGTGACCCCTTATAATGCTGCACAGTGATTGGTGGTGGCCCCTTATAATGCTGCACAGTGATTGGTGGCCCCTTATAATGCTGCACAGTGATTACTGGCCCCTTATAATGCTGCTCAGTGATTACTGGCCCCATATAATGCTGCACAGTGATTAGCGGCCCCTCGTAATGCTGCACAGTGATTAGTGGCCCCTTATAATGCTGCACAGTGATTAGTGGCCCCTTAAAATGCTGCACAGTGATTAGTGGCCTCTTGTAATGCTGCAGTGATTAGTAGCCCCTTGTAATGCTGCACAGTGATTAGTAGCCCCTTGTAATGCTGCACAGTGATTAGTGGCCCCTTACAATGCTGCTGCCGCTGCCTCAATTAAACAAAAAAAAACTATATACTCACCTTGTAGCTGCTGCATTTGCTGCTCCTCAGCGTTGCTGGCTCTGCAGTGACTGTTCAGGCAGAGGGCGCCTGCTAACTATGTCATGGCGCCCTCTGACCTGAACATCACTGCCAGAGGAAGCAAGACAGCAGAGTGACACAAAGTGGTGGAATGGGGGACAGGTTAATATGTCTCCCTCCGTTATACTCACCTCTCCTGGCATGTCTCTTGCAGCCCCCAATGCTTATTCCATCTTCTCGGTGCTGTTCTTCCTGCTTTCAGCGGTCACGTGGTGCCGCTCATTACATATGTGCATATGTAATGAGCCACTCA
Organism: Dendrobates tinctorius; assembly: GCF_039654945.1. Lineage (NCBI taxonomy): Eukaryota > Metazoa > Chordata > Amphibia > Anura > Dendrobatidae > Dendrobates > Dendrobates tinctorius. The sequence goes on along the minus strand of NW_027361711.1, from coordinate 22,832,982 downwards.
TTACATATGCGCATATGTAATGAGCGGCACCACGTGACCACTGAAAGCAGGAAGAACAGCGCCGAGAAGATGGAATAAGCAAGGGGGGCAGCAAGAGAAATGCCAGGAGAGGTGAGTATGATCTCCGACACCCCCCGCTCCCCCTCCCCGGCTGACCCCCCGGTATATGACTCGCGTATAAGCCAAGAGGGGGACTTTCAGCCCAAAAAAATGGGCTCAAAATCTCGGCTTATACTCGAATATATATGGTGCAGATATACATAATATAATGTTATTAGCATCACTCTGTCCGATGCCTTTATAGACTGCGCAAGCGTGACGTGCCTGCGCAGTCTGGACACCACAGAGTTATGCATCTGGGATGAGGAATGTGGCCCAGGAGATTGCGGTATGCGTAAGCACTGAACGTATACAGCGATCTCCAGCACAACTTACCAATCCGGTATTGCCGCGGGGTCTCGCCATGATGTCAGGAGAGGGTGGGTTATGACACCAGAATCTGCGCCTGTGCAGTCTGCGCTTTCCAGATCCATTTTGTTGAAGGCAATGATGCTTAGAAAGCATGGACTGCGCAGGCGCCGATTTCAGCGGCACAATCCCTCCATCTCCTGACATCACAGCATTTCCGTCCACCAACAAAATGGCGCCACTGATTCCGGCACCACAGTGTCCCCCTGCCCCCTCTGCTGACATCACTGATTTATTTAAATATGTATGCAACGGACGCCCACACTTTGCCGCCATTTTAAAAACACAAGATTTCTGCACCACACAGGGCCTCTGGTCTCTGTCTTAAAAAAATGTTTGTACTATTTATAGATATATATAGTACACATATATCTATAAGTATATAGCTATAGAGGATACTATGTATAGATAAGTTAGCAGAGTAGTTCAGCACAGTTTTAACCTATATAGAATGTCAGCAAAGCACAGAATGGGGGCGCAGGATGGGAGCAGCACATGACAGAATGGGGGCGCAGAATGGGTGCAGCACAATACAGAATGGGGGCGCAGGATGGGAGCAGCACATGACAGAATGGGGGCGCAGGATGGGAGCAGCACATGACAGAATGGGGGCACAGGATGGGAGCAGCACATGACAGAATGAAGGCGCAGGATGGGAGCAGAACATGACAGAATAGGGTCACAGGATGGGAGCAGCACATGACAGGATGGGGGTGCAGAATGGGGGCAGCACATGACAGAATGGGGCGCAGGATGGGAGCAGCACATGACAGGATCTGGTGCAGGATGGGAGCACCACATGACAAGATTGGGGCACAGGATGGGAGCAGCACATGACAGGATGGGGGTGCAGGATGGGGGCAGCACATGACAGAATGGGGGTGCAGGATGGGAGCAGCACATGACAGAATGGGGTGCAGGATCGGAGCACCACATGACAGGAAGGGGATGCAGGATGGGAGTGTGGCGCCCTGGGTCTTTACCGCCACAAAAGGGTTAAATACAGTATGTACTGTTTTGTATGTGTTTTGTGAGCAATGGGAGTTATGCTTTCTCTGCTAGGGACCACACACACACACACACACACACACACACACACACACAATTAACTCATTCCCTCACTTGTCTTAAGCTTAGAGGTTTGCAGACACACCCTAACTGGGAGGGGGAAGGGTAGAGCTGTTGTTTTCAGTGTGAAGAGAAGGAGAAGAAGAACATCTTGGAGGCCATGATTAAACATGTGTTCGATCCCGGAGTGAGAGCTAAGAAGTATCAGGGTGTCAGCCCCTAGACCATCCATGCTTTCAGAGCAGGGTGGTAAGCTGAGAGACTGTGTGGATTATACAACCAACAGCATTGTGTTTTCTCCTTGGAAAACTGCAACAACCTAGAATCAGTGAAGAATAGTGCATGTGGGAACTTGAGCTGCTCACACACAGGATCCATGCTGCAAGTTGCCAAAGGAGAAATACGCAGTGAGTAGAAGCTATTCCGGAAGTTTTAGACTCTGGGAAGCCTTGGTCCCAGAAGGAATTAGAATAGCAGGAAGTTACACTGAGTCACAGCAGAGATGATAACTCACATTCTCCAGAGCAGACTGTAACCTGGTGAGAATTGTAATATCTCCTCTGAACTGCACCTGAACTACAGTAAATGACAAAGTGACTTTCCTTGTCTCCAGCCTTATTATGCCAGGCCTTCTACTTGCATCACAATCTCTGGAGGTCTGCCCTGGTTGGAGAGGTCTAAACATCTGCACTGCCAACACCATCTACTCCCCCAGGGATCATCTGCAGTGCCGGCTAGACTACAGTTGAACACTCCAACTGTTGTCACGAATCACTACATAAACTTTATCCTCATTCAATTCTACCCCTTTTACATGACCGCCTGGGGCCACGGAATGGGTCACCGCCACTATGACATCTCCCATTGAAGTTAATGGGCTCGGTACCGAGTATCCCATGGCCCCTCAGGCGCATCAGGAGCAGCACATTACAGAATGGGGGCGCAGGATGGGAGCACCACATGACAGGATGGGGGCGCAGGATGAGAGCACCACATGACAGGATGTGGACGCAGGATGAGAGCACCACATGACAGGATGGGGACACAGGATGAGAGCACCACATAACAGGATGGGAGCGCAGAATTGGAGTAGCACATACCAGGATTGGGGCAGCACATACCAGAATGGGGGCGCAGGATGGGAGCACCACATGACAGGATGGGGGCGCAGGATGGAAGCACCACATGACAGGATTGGGGTGCAGGATGGGAGCACATGACAGGATTGTGGTGCATGGTGGGAGCACATGACAGGATGAGAGCACAGGAAGAGAGTAGCACATGACAAGATGGAGGCGCATGAAACAGGATGAGGGCGCAGGATGGCGGCTGCACATGACAGGAAGGGGGCGCAGGATGGGAGCAGCATCAGACAGGATGGGGGCACAAGATGGTAGCAGCACATGACAAGATTAGGGCGCAGGATGGAAGTAGCACATACCAGGGTGGAGACCATACACCAATCTAAATGCTCGGCGTAGAACGGGTTCAATAGCTAGTATATATATATATATATATATATATACACTCACTGGCCACTTTATTAGGTACACCATGCTAGTAACGGGTTGGACCCCCTTTTGCCTTCAGAACTGCCTCAATTCTTCGTGGCAGAGATTCAACAAGGTGCTGGAAGCATTCCTCAGAGATTTTGGACCATATTGACATGATGGCATCACACAGTTGGCGCAGATTTGTCTGCTGCACATCCCTGATGCGAATCTCCCGTTCCACCACATCCCAAAGATGCTCTATTGGATTGAGATCTGGTGACTGAGGAGACCATTTGAGTACAGTGAACTCATTGTCATGTTCAAGAAACCAATCTGAGATGATTCGAGCTTTATGACATGGCGCATTATCCTGCTGAAAGTAGCCATCAGATGCCTGTTCTTAGCTGAGAGGAGTGGTACCCAGTGTGGTCTTCTGCTGCTGTAGCCCATCTGCCTCAAAGTTCGACGCACTGTGCGTTCAGAGATGCTCTTCTGCCTACCTTGGTTGTAACGGGTGGCAATTTGAGTCACTGTTGCCTTTCTATCAGCTCGAACCAGTATGCCCATTCTCCTCTGACCTCTGGCATCAACAAGGCATTTCCGGCCACAGAACTGCCGCTCACTGGATTTTTTTTCTTTTTCGGACCATTCTCTGTAAACCCTAGAGATGGTTGTGCGTGAAAATCCCAGTAGATCAGCAGTTTCTGAAATACTCAGACCAGCCCTTCTGGCACCAACAATCATGCCACGTTCAAAGGCACTCAAATCACCTTTCTTCCCCATACTGATGCTCGGTTTGAACTGCAGGAGATTGTCTTGACCATGTCTACATGCCTAAATGCACTGAGTTGCCGCCATGTGATTGGCTGATTAGAAATTAAGTCTTAACACACAGTTGGACAGGTGTACCTAATAAAGTGGCCAGTGAGTGTATATACATATGTTCAAAAAATATGCGAGTAGCATTAATATAACATATACATATTAATAATAACTACCTTTGGCCATGGTATAGATGTAAGGCAGAAGATCAACTCAAAGCTGGTTTCATCACCACCTGCAGTTTCGTCAGGAGGTCTGTTCCATTAATTATTTACTCGTTTTGTCTGCACTCCATTTATCCAATCTTTTTTGTACTTGACACATTATTATTCACTTATTTTCTTTTGTATATTATTCAACTAATTTTGATGTTTTTATGATCTTGAGGATATTAATGATTGTCTGAGAAACGCTTTGGTTGCTGATTGCACTTAGGCACGCAAATCATAAAGATCTGACGGTTGCTTCTAGAGTTGAGCGACTTTTGGTTTTTTAGGGTCGCGTTTCGTTTCGTGAAACCCGACTTTTCCAAAAGTCGGGTCGAGCAAGATCGTCCGATTATAGGGAAAAGTCGGGGTCGTCCCGAAACACGAAACCCAATGTAAGTCAATGGGGAATAAAAGTCGGCAGTGAGAGGAGGACAGGAAACACACCAACAGTGCCCATTTGAATGCCAAAAGCATCAATTCTTCTTACTTAAGCTTGTCAACCTTAATTAACTTCATAATACAAGTTACGCACTGAAAAATGGGGGTTATTTGGCTACAGACTGTGGGGGGGGAGGGCTGGCTCCAGGTTTTCATGTGCCCTGGGCGAAAGAGCGCCCCTTTAACACATACCACAACTCATCATGCTCCGATACGGCAGAGAAATAGCGGTATAGTACATTGAAAAATACCTCACTTTTTACATCTCATGATGAGGCCCATCTATTTCTCCATACAGAATCATTGGTCCCATATAATGTTTGAAACAGTATATGATGAGCTCCACATAATGCTACAGTATATGTTGGTCCCCATGGATGAAGCTCTACTGTCTTATGGGCCCAAATAATGCTCCAAACATAATGGGCCCCATTTCTAATGCTCTAGTGTATAATGGGCCCTGTAAATGCTGCTCCAGTGTCTGACGTCCACCTTTGGAATGTTCCAGTGTATGGTGGGCCCCATCTATCATTCTCAGACGGTGTTAGGCCCAGTATGGATTGCACGTGATTGTACAAAGGTTAGAAAGGGTACCGTATCCCCAGATAACATGTATGGATAGCGTACACATTCAAAATATATGTCTCAGGAGGCAGGCTCAGATGATGTTAGGCCCAGTATGGATTGCACGTGATTGCACAAAGGTTAGAAAGGGTACCGTATCCCCGGATAACATGTATGGATAGCGTACACATTCAAAATATATGTCTCAGGAGGCAGGCTCAGACGGTGTTAGGCCCAGTATGGATTGCACGTGATTGCACAAAGGTTAGAAAGGGTACCGTATCCCCGGATAACATGTATGGATAGCGTACACATTCAAAATATATGTCTCAGGAGGCAGGCTCAGACGGTGTTAGGCCCAGTATGGATTGCACGTGATTGCACAAAGGTTAGAAAGGGTACCGTATCCCCAGATAACATGTATGGATAGCGTACACATTCAATATATATGTCTCAGGAGGCAGGCTCAGACGGTGTTAGGCCCAGTATGGATTGCACGTGATTGCACAAAGGTTAGAAAGGGTACCGTATCCCCGGATAACATGTATGGATAGCGTACACATTCAAAATATATGTCTCAGGAGGCAGGCTCAGACGGTGTTAGGCCCAGTATGGATTTGACGGCCCAGATTACACAGCGGAGGAGCAGGGAGAGGTAAAGATTGCAAATGCTGGGGTCCTGCCCAAGCAAGGGGGGCCCACTCGTGGGCGTCGGTACTGGCACTGGGCCCCTCATAGTACAGCGGTGTGTCTGACGGCGGGTGTGCACCACCACCGTCAGAGACACTTGATTGCACTATGAGGGACCCTGTGCCAGTGCCCGCGCCCAAGAGTCGGCCTACCCACCTGTCCAGGGCAACGGCACTCGTACGGTGTCGTGCGCTAGGTGGTGACCCCGGCCATGGGGGGGAGGCAGCACAGTTAGGGAGTTTTAGAAAGTGGCATATGTTGATGTTGGACATTCAGCTGATGCAAAAGGCGAAATAGGTGAAGTACCAGGAAGAGGTGGACCAAAGCAAGCCATTTTTCTGTCACCCTATGTGTCATCAGGGGAAGGTGGGACAAAATCCTTGGAAACCCATGCGTGGTTCATTTTAATGAAGGTTAGATCATCCACATTTTGGGTTGACAGACGGGTCCTTTTTTCTGTCAGGATTGATCCAGCTGCACTGAAGACTCTTTCCGATAGCACACTTGCAGCTGGGCAAGCGAGCTCCTGTAAGGCATATTGGGCCAATTCAGGCCAGGTGTCCAGTTTAGCGGCCCAATAGTCAAAGGGGAATGACCTGTGTGGGAGAACATCGATATGGGAGGAAAAGTAGTTTGTAACCATAGTTGACAACTGCTGTCTCCTGTCACTTTCCATCGATGCAGTATTACCAGTTGTGTGAGCGGTATTTGAAAAATCAGTCCACAACATTGTCATGAAACCCCTGTCTCCAACGCCACTTCTGCTGTGTGCACCACGAACACCTCTGCCAAGCTGCCCCCGGCCCGTACGGCTCGTGTGAGAACCATCACCGCTGCTGTGTGCTAGGAATGCCTAAAGCAACCGATTTACCAGAGTTGCTTGTTTATTAGCCAATATTAGGTCAAGGTTCTCCTGTGGCACGATGTTTTGTAATTTGCCTTTATAGCGTGGATCCAGGATGCTGGCCAACCAGTAGTCGTCATCGTTCATCATTTTGGCAATGCGGGGGTCCCTTTTTAGGATCCGCAAGGCATAATCTGACATGTGGGCCAATGTTCCCGGTGTCAATGATGCACTGCAAGTGCTGGGTGGAGGAGCACTTTCTGACAAATCCACATCCCTCCAGTCACGCACAAACCCTGTACCAGACCTTGCCACGCCAACATTTTCACTTGCCCCACGAGATGCATCCTCCTCCCCCAAGTAATCATCCCCATCATCCTCCTCCTCCTCCTCTTCTTCCTCCACCTCGTCCACGAGAGGTCCCTGAGCAGACAATGGCTGAATGTCATCAAGGATTCCCTCCTCCTCTTCCTCCTCATCAACATTGGCTGCAGACGCCTGCTCCTTAAGGTGCGTCAAAGTTTGCATGAGCAGACGCATAAGTGGGATGCTCATGCTTAGGATGGCGTCGTCTGCGCTTACCAGCCGTGTGCATTCCTCAAAACACTGAAGGACTTTACAAAGGTCTTTCAACTTCGACCACTGCACACCTGTCAACTCCATGTCTGCTCTCAAAGTGCCTGGCCGTGTATCCTCCCACAAATGCATTATGGCCTGCCTCTGCTCGCACAGCCACTCCACCATGTGCAGGGTGGAGTTCCACCTTGTTGCAATGTCGATAAATAGGCGGTGGTTGGGAAGGTGGAGCAATCGCTGCAGCTTCTGCATACGAACGGAGTGCACAGGCGACCGGCGGATGTGCGCGCACAGTCTTCGCACCTTCTGGAGCAGGGCTGTTCGATAGGGGGACACATCGTGTGCAACAGTGGCAGCTGCAGATGAGGTGCTCGTACGACTGCGCTCTGTGGACGAGCTTTCGCTTCTGGAGGAGGAGGAGGAGGGTCGAACGCCTACAGCCAACTGTTTCCTATACCGTGGGTTAGGCAGCACTGTCCCACCACCGCTGTCCCCTGTGGACCCTGCATCCACCACATTAACCCAGTGCGCAGTGATGGACACGTAACGGCCCTGGCCCTGCCGACTGGACCATGCATCGGTTGTGAGGTGCACCTTTCCGCTCACTGACTGCTTGAGTGCATGGACAATGCGGTCTTTCACATGATGGTGGAGGGCTGGGATGGCTTTGCGAGAGAAGAAGTGGCGACTGGGTAGGTCATAGCGTGGTACTGCATAGGCCATGAGTTCGCGGAAAGCTGTGCTTTCCACCAACCGAAAGGGCATCATCTCAAACGAGATTAGTTTGGCAATGTGGGCGTTCAAACCCAGTGTACGCGGATGAGAGACTGAGTACTTTCTTGACCTACTCATAGTGTCTGGGAGGGTGAGCTGGACTTGAGAGCTGCATATGGTGGAAGTAGCGGTGGACAGGGCGGACTGAGAGAGGGTTGATGATGGTGATGGAGTTGGTGTTCTTTCTGATGGCCTAGAATCAGTCTTTCGTTGATATAACAGTGGGATTCCCTGACTGCTGTGGCCTTGCAACGACACCTCAACATTTGCTGCTGTCCTAACCAGTGGGCTTACAGTGGGGGAAACAATGTAGCGTTGCTGACTACCTTCGTTGTGATCAGTTGCACATGTGGCACTTGAGGTTTGGTGTTGTGTCCACGCTTGCAAGTGCATGCTGGTTAAATGTCTAAGCATGCAACTGGTATTCAAATTTTTCAGATTTTTCCCTCGGCTAAAGGTCTTTGCGCACTTCTTACAGATAACCTTGGCCTGATCATGAGGATTTTGTTCAAAAAAGTGCCACACTGCACTCTTCCTACTTTGGCAGACATTTTGCAGCCTAGCACGCTGTGATCTTTTGACCCTCTGGACAAGCTGTCCAGCAACTCTTTTGATGTTTGGAACCTGTCTTTGGAGTGCTCCGGGCCTGCCAGATAACAGCTGTTGCGATGTCGATGTCTGCTGTGGATGCTCCTCATCTGAGCTATTGGAAGCAGCACCCTCTTCCCCCAATGGATGCCAATCTGGGTCAACAACTGGGTCATCCATCACCTCCTCTTCTATGTCATGTGCACCTTCCTCTGTGTCACCGTGTATGGTGGTATAGTGTGCGGGAAGGGGCACCTGAGTCTCATCAGGGTCAGAATCTGGCTGTGTACACTGCGAGGACAATGTAGTGCTCTGAGTGAATGTACCAGCAGAATCATCCATCAGCGGCTGTGCATCAGTGCACTCCATGTCAGATTCATCTTGGCCTGGGTAATTCACCATTTCACTTGATAATCCAGGCATGGTATGTGAAAACAGCTCCATGGAGTAATCAGTAGTATGGCCTGCGTCATCCTTCAATCTTGGTTGGGGTGAAGGACACAAGGAAAGGTGTGGTTCATGAACATGAGCCTCCAATGACGACTCAGTGCTTTTACTTTTTACAACTGAAGAAGAGGAGGCTAAAGAGCTGGAGGCTGAGTCAGCAATGTAAGACAAAACTTTTTCCTGATGCTCTGGCTTTAAAAGCGGTTTGCCAACTCCTAGAAAACTAAGCGTTCGAGGCCTTATGTAGCCAGACGATGACGCAGGGTCAGCACCTCCTGCATTCGGTCCTATTTTGCTCTTGCCACTACCATCAGATCCACCACCAACACCATCATTACCAGCTGCCAACCCCCGCCCAATTCCACGGCCTCTTCCACCAGCCTTCCTCATTTTTGGTAGAAATGTAGACAAAATCCAACAAACTATATAGTAATGTAAAACAAGGTACAAGGTGTCTATAGGACAGGGGAGATTTTGAATTTCTGCAGACACTTGTGGACACTGGACACTTTTGGATTGTGTGAGGCCCACTGATATCTGAGCGCTATGTGACAGGCTCGATGGCACAGCTGTGACCAAAGTGACTAGAGGATAAGGGAGATTTTGAATCTCTGCACACACTTTTGGAAACTGGACACTTTTGGATTGTGTGAGGCCCAATGAATATCTGAGCGCTATGTGACAGGCTCGATGGCACAGCTGTGACCAAAGTGACTAGAGGATAAGGGAGATTTTGAATCTCTGCACACACTTTTGGACACTGGATGGACACTTTTGGATTGTGTGAGGCCCACTGATATCTGAGCGCTATGTGACAGGCTCGATGGCACAGCTGTGACCAAAGTGACTAGAGGATAAGGGAGATTTTGAATCTCTGCACACACTTTTGGACACTGGATGGACACTTTTGGATTGTGTGAGGCCCACTGATATCTGAGCGCTATGTGACAGGCTCGATGGCACAGCTGTGACAAAAGTGACTAGAGGATAAGGGAGATTTTGAATCCCTGCACACACTTTTGGACACTGGATGGACACTTTTGGATTGTGTGAGGCCCACTGATATCTGAGCTCTATGTGACAGGCTCGATGGCACAGCTGTGACCAAAGTGACTAGAGGATAAGGGAGATTTTGAATCTCTGCACACACTTTTGGACACTGGACACTTTTGGATTGTGTGAGGCCCAATGAATATCTGAGCGCTATGTGACAGGCTCGATGGCACAGCTGCTGTGACCAAAGTGACTAGAGGATAAGAGAGATTTTGAATCTCTGCACACACTTTTGGACACTGGACACTTTTGGATTGTGTGAGTCCCACTGATATCTGAGCGCTATGTGACAGGCTCGATGGCACAGCTGTGACCAAAGTGACTAGAGGATAAGGGAGATTTTGAATCTCTGCACACACTTTTGGACACTGGACACTTTTGGATTGTGTGAGGCCCAATGAATATCTGAGCGCTATGTGACAGGCTCGATGGCACAGCTGCTGTGACAAAAGTGACTAGAGGATAAGGGAGATTTTGAATCTCTGCACACACTTTTGGACACTGGATGGACACTTTTGGATTGTGTGAGGCCCACTGATATCTGAGCGCTATGTGACAGGCTCGATGGCACAGCTGTGACCAAAGTGACTAGAGGATAAGGGAGATTTTGAATCTCTGCACACACTTTTGGAAACTGGACACTTTTGGATTGTGTGAGGCCCAATGAATATCTGAGCGCTATGTGACACGCTCGATGGCACAGCTGCTGTGACCAAAGTGACTAGAGGATAAGGGAGATTTTGAATCTCTGCACACACTTTTGGACACTGGATGGACACTTTTGGATTGTGTGAGGCCCACTGATATCTGAGCGCTATGTGACAGGCTCGATGGCACAGCTGTGACCAAAGTGACTAGAGGATAAGGGAGATTTTGAATCTCTGCACACACTTTTGGACACTGGATGGACACTTTTGGATTGTGTGAGGCCCACTGATATCTGAGCGCTATGTGACAGGCTCGATGGCACAGCTGTGACCAAAGTGACTAGAGGATAAGGGAGATTTTGAATCTCTGCACACACTTTTGGACACTGGACACTTTTGGATTGTGTGAGGCCCACTGATATCTGAGCGCTATGTGACAGGCTCGATGGCACAGCTGTGACCAAAGTGACTAGAGGATAAGGGAGATTTTGAATCTCTGCACACACTTTTGGACACTGGACACTTTTGGATTGTGTGAGGCCCAATGAATATCTGAGTGCTATGTGACAGGCTCGATGGCACAGCTGTGACAAAAGTGACTAGAGGATAAGGGAGATTGGATTGGTTTTAAAAAAGCAGTTTGCGGAGCAGTGGGTAAACAGCAATGCAGGAATGTCAGGAAGCCTTAGAAGGCAGCCCAACAACCAACACCACTGATACACCACTATATAGCCTCCCCTTGCACTGCACACACAGTGACTGGTGTGTTGTGCAGGCCAAATTGCTAGCAGCAGAAGCAGTTTTTTTTTCTTCTCAGCAGGACAAAAAAAAAAATTGGGATTGCTTTTAAAAAAGCAGTTTGCGGAGCAGTGGGTAAACAGCAATGCAGGAATGTCAGGAAGCCTTAGAAGGCAGCCCAACAACCAACACCACTGATACACCACTATATAGCCTCCCCTTGCACTGCACACACAGTGACTGGTGTGTTGTGCAGGCTAAATCGCTAGCAGCAGAAGCAGTTTTTTTGTCTTCTTCCCTGTCTCTCTCTCTTGCTGGGCACTTGTGGGGTTAACCCCACAGAGAGATCTCTCTCTCTCACCCAGACACTGTGAGTGTTAACCCCACAAGTGCCCGGCGAGAGAGATCTCTCACAAGTGTCCGGGTGACAGAGAGAGATCTCTCTCTCTCGCCGGGCACTTGTGGGGTTAACATTCACAGAGTCCGGGCATGCGCGGTGGAAAAAGCCGGTCCGGCGCTGACAAAAAACGTTGCAGGGAACGTTTTTTGCAGATGCCGGACGGCTAATTTATGCCATGTCCGGCAACAACCGGACACGACGCATAACCATCCGGCACGATGCGGCGCCCATGAAAGCTTATGGGACAAAACCGGATCCGGTGCTGGATCCGGGTATTAAAAATTTCGCCGCATCGTGCCGGATGACAAAAGCCGGATGTGTGAAAGAGGCCTTAGAGCACGTTCACTCTGTGGCCATGTCACAGACAAACCCAAGAAAAAAAATACAAAATGAGCATATACCCTACAGCAAGTAAATAAGTAATGGTATATGTAAATAATATAGGGTCCTTAGTTAATGCTATTTTGATCAAAAAGGCCACAAAGTCATTCCACCACAACAAGTTGTACCCATTCGGACGGTCCTAATCTGTCTCTAGCATTAAAACCTTACCATGTGTCTAACTACTGCAATGTGATTAAGGGCCGGGCAGGACGGGGTCCCAAGTGAGACACTCATCCATGGCCCTGTTTGTACAAGAGATTCACCAAAGAACAAGAGGGTCCTTAGCTAATGCTATTTTGATGATTATTATCATCATGTCTGTCATTCCTGTGATGTTCCTAATTCTACGTATTCTATGTATTTTACAAGTAAAAGGATAATATCAGTGGAGTTTTGTGAATTAAGATTTTAAAAGATTCCTCTTCATTTAGTTATATGTCCTATCATCTTTGTGTTTGGAGCTTTCTGGGGCATTATTTCTGTTAAAGCCAAATCGTGTAATGTGGGAGATCTGGAAGTCCCTGGCCATTTTAAAAGGAGTTTGGCTGTAGTGCTTCCCTCTTATCTGAAAGGGAATCTGTCACCAGGTTCTTGCTATGTAATCTGAGAGCAGCATGATATAGGGACAGTCACCCTGATTCCAGTAATGTGTCACTTACCGGGCTGTTTGATGAAGTTTTGATAAAATCACTGTTTATCAGCAGGAGATTATCTTTAGAGAACTAACAAATCTGCTGACATGTAGTCCTCCAGATTCATGAGTATTGTATAACACCGTAACCACCATTGACTGGCAACGTTCTGTCTATGCATAGTAATCACTAGGGATGAGCGAAACGGGTCGAAAAATTTCAAAAGTCACCGACTTTTGGCAAAGTCGGGTTTCATGAAACGAAACCCGACCCTAGGATGAGGTCGGCCACGAGGTCGGCGACTTACGCGCCAAAGTCACGTTTCAAAAGTTTGTTTTACGCTCTTTTTCAGCCAATCAGGATCCACGGACACTGTGGGCAACGTGATGACATAGGCACGGGTCACCACCATCTTTCAGAAGGGCATGCAAGTGATTGGCTTGCTTTGGTGGGCGTCACAGGGGGGTATAAAAGGGCGTGCACGCCGACCGCCATCTTACTTCTGCCGATCTCAGTATAGGGAGAGGTTGCTGCTGATTCTGTAGGGAGAGCGTTAGGCAGGGAAGAAGACCAAAAAACTGCTTCTGCTGCTAGCGATTTGGCCTGCACAACACACCAGTCACTGTGTGTGCAGTGCAAGGGGAGGCAATATTGTGGTGTATCAGTGGTGTTGGTTGTTGGGCTGCCTTTTAAGGCTTCCTGACAGGCTGGCATTGCTGTTTACCCACTGCTCTGCAAACTGCTTTTTTAAAAGCAATCCAATCTCCCTTATCCTCTAGTCACTTTTGTCACAGCTGTGCCATCGAGCCTGTGACATAGCGCTCAGATATCAGTGGGCCTCACACAATCCAAAAGTGTCCAGTGTCCACAAGTGTCTGCAGAAATTCAAAATCTCCCTTATCCTCTCGTCACTTTTGTCACAGCTGTGCCATCGAGCCTGTGACATAGCGCTCAGATATCAGTGGGCCTCACACAATCCAAAAGTGTCCAGTGTCCACAAGTGTCTGCAGAAATTCAAAATCTCCCTTATCCTCTAGTCACTTTTGTCACAGCTGTGCCATCGAGCCTGTGACATAGTGCTCAGACATTCAGTGGGCCTCACACAATCCAAAAGTGTCCAGTGTCCACAAGTGTCTGCAGAAATTCAAAATCTCCCTTATCCTCTCGTCACTTTTGTCACAGCTGTGCCATCGAGCCTGTGACATAGCGCTCAGATATTCAGTGGGCCTCACACAATCCAAAAGTGTCCAGTGTCCACAAGTGTCTGCAGAAATTCAAAATCTTCCTTATCCTCTCGTCACTTTTGTCACAGCTGTGCCATCGAGCCTGTGACATAGCGCTCAGATATCAGTGGGCCTCACACAATCCAAAAGTGTCCAGTGTCCACAAGTGTCTGCAGAAATTCAAAATCTCCCTTATCCTCTCGTCACTTTTGTCACAGCTGTGCCATCGAGCCTGTGACATAGCGCTCAGATATCAGTGGGCCTCACACAATCCAAAAGTGTCCAGTGTCCACAAGTGTCTGCAGAAATTCAAAATCTCCCTTATCCTCTCGTCACTTTTGTCACAGCTGTGCCATCGAGCCTGTGACATAGCGCTCAGATATCAGTGGGCCTCACACAATCCAAAAGTGTCCAGTGTCCATAAGTGTCTGCAGAAATTCAAAATCTCCCTTATCCTCTCGTCACTTTTGTCACAGCTGTGCCATCGAGCCTGTCACATAGCGCTCAGATATCAGTGGGCCTCACACAATCCAAAAGTGTCCAGTGTCCACAAGTGTCTGCTGAAATTCAAAATCTCACTTATCCTCTAGTCACTTTGGTCACAGCTGTGCCATCGAGCCTGTCACATAGCGCTCAGATATTCATTGGGCCTCACACAATCCAAAAGTGTCCAGTGTCCACAAATGTCTGCTGAAATTCAAAATCTCACTTATCCTCTAGTCACTTTGGTCACAGCTGTGCCATCGAGCCTGTCACATAGCGCTCAGATATTCATTGGGCCTCACACAATCCAAAAGTGTCCAGTGTCCACAAGTGTCTGCTGAAATTCAAAATCTCACTTATCCTCTATTCACTTTGGTCACAGCTGTGCCATCGAGCCTGTCACATAGCGCTCAGATATTCATTGGGCCTCACACAATCCAAAAGTGTCCAGTGTCCACAAGTGTCTGCTGAAATTCAAAATCTCACTTATCCTCTAGTCACTTTGGTCACAGCTGTGCCATCCAGCCTGTCACATAGCGCTCAGATATTCATTGGGCCTCACACAATCCAAAAGTGTCCAGTGTCCACAAGTGTCTGCTGAAATTCAAAATCTCACTTATCCTCTAGTCACTTTGGTCACAGCTGTGCCATCGAGCCTGTCACATAGCGCTCAGATATTCATTGGGCCTCACACAATCCAAAAGTGTCCAGTGTCCACAAGTATCTGCTGAAATTCAAAATCTCACTTATCCTCTAGTCACTTTGGTCACAGCTGTGCCATCGAGCCTGTCACATAGCGCTCAGATATTCATTGGGCCTCACACAATCCAAAAGTGTCCAGTGTCCACTACTGTGAGCAGAAATTCAAAATCTCCCCTGTCCTATAGACACCTTATACCTTGTTTTACATTACTATATAGTTTGTTGGATTTTGTCTACATTTTTACCAAAAATGAGGAAGGCTGGTGGAAGAGGCCGTGGAATTGGGCGGGGGGTTGGCAGCTGATAATGATGGTGTTGGTGGTGGATCTGATGGTAGTGGCAAGAGCAAAATAGGACCGAATGCAGGAGGTGTTGAGCCTGCGTCATCGTCTGGCTCCATAAGGCTTCGAAGGCTTAGTTTTCTAGGAGTTGGCAAACCGCTTTTAAAGCCAGAGCATCAGGAAAAAGTTTTGTCTTACATTGCTGACTCAGCCTCCAGCTCTATCGCCTCCTCTTCTTCAGTTGTAAAAAGTAAAAGCACTGAGTCGTCATTGGAGGCTCATGTTCATGAACCACACCTTTCCTTGTGTCCTTCACCCCAACCAAGATTGAAGGATGACGCAGGCCATACTACTGATTACTCCATGGAGCTGTTTTCACATACCATGCCTGGATTATCAAGTGAAATGGTGAATTACCCAGGCCAAGATGAATCTGACATGGAGTGCACTGATGCACAGCCGCTGATAGATGATTCTGCTGGTACATTCACTCAGAGCACTACATTGTCCTCGCAGTGTACACAGCCAGATTCTGACCCTGATGAGACTCAGGTGCCCCTTCCCGCACACTATACCACCATACACGGTGACACAGAGGAAGGTGCACATGACATTGAAGAGGAGGTGATGGATGACCCAGGTGTTGACTCAGATTGGCATCCATTGGGGGAAGAGGGTGCCGCTGCCAATAGCTCAGAAGAGGAGGAGGAGCATCCGCCGCAGGCATCGACATTGCAACAGCTGTTATCTGGCAGGCACGGAGCAGTCCAAAAACTGGTTACAAAAAGCCGAAAAGTTGCTGGACTGCTTGGCCAGACGGTCAAAATAGCACAGCGTGCAAGGACGCAAAATGTCTTCCATAGTAGAAAGAGTGCAGTGTGGCACTTTTTTGAACAAAATCCTAATGATCATGCCAAGGTTATCTGTAAGAAGTGCGCAAAGACCTTTAGCCGAGGGAAAAATCTGAAAAATTTGAATACCAGTTGCATGCTTAGACATTTAACCACCATGCACTTGCAAGCGTGGACACAACACCAAACCTCATGTGCAACTAATCACAACGAAGGTAGTCAGCAACGCTACATTGTTTCCCCCACTGAAAGCCCACCGGTTAGCACAGCAGTAAATGTTGAGGTGTCGTTGCAAGGCCACAGCAGTCAGGGAATCCCACTGTTATATCAACGAAAGACTGACTCTAGGCTATCAGAAAGAACACCAACTCCATCACCATCATCAACCCTCTCTCAGTCCGCCCTGTCCACCGCTACTTCCACCATATGCAGCTCTCAAGTCCAGCTCACCCTCCCAGACACTATGAGTAGGTCAAGAAAGTACTCAGTCTCTCATCCGCGTACACTGGGTTTGAACGCCCACATTGCCAAACTAATCTCGTTTGAGATGATGCCCTTTCGGTTGGTGGAAAGCGCAGCTTTCCGCGAATTCATGGCCTATGCAGTACCACGCTATGACCTACCCAGTCGCCACTTCTTCTCTCGCAAAGCCATCCCAGCCCTCCACCATCATGTGAAAGACCGCATTGTCCATGCACTCAAGCAGTCAGTGAGCGGAAAGGTGCACCTCACAACTGATGCATGGTACACTCGGCATGGCCAGGGCCGTTACGTGTCCATCACTGTGCACTGGGTTAATGTGGTGGATGCAGGGTCCACAGGGGACAGCGGTGGTGGGACAGTGCTGCCTAGCCCACGGTATAGGAAACAGTTGGATGTAGGCGTTCGACCCTCCTCCTCCAGAAGCGAAAGCTCGTCCACAGAGTGCAGTCGTACGAGCACTCCATCTGCAGCTGCCACTGTTGCACACGAGGTGTCCCCCTATCGAGCAGCTAGTGGAAAGCGTCAGCAGGCTGTGTTGCAGATGATGTGTTTGGGGCGACAGAAACACCGCCGAGGTGCTGGCCGAGTACTTTCAGCGACAAACTGAGTCATGGCTGGGCAGTGTACATCTTGAGGCAGGCAAGGTAGTTAGTGATAGCGGGAGTAATTTTGTCGCATCCATAGCCCTTTCAAAACTCAGCCACATACCTTGCTTGGCTCACACCTTGAACCTGGTGGTGCAGTGCTTCCTCAAAAATTATCCGGAGTTAACAGCCCTGCTCCAGAAGGTGCGAAGACTGTGCGCGCACATCCGCCGGTCGCCTGTACACTCCGTTCGTATGCAGAAGCTGCAGCGATTGCTCCACCTTCCCAACCACCGACTCATTATCGACATTGCAACAAGGTGGAACTCCACCCTGCACATGGTGGAGCGGCTGTGCGAGCAGAGGCAGGCCATAATGCATTTGTGGGAGGATACACGGCCAGGCACTTTGAGAGCAGACATGGAGTTGACCGGTGTGCAGTGGTCGAAGCTGAAAGACCTCTGTAAAGTCCTTCAGTGTTTTGAGGAATGCATACGGCTGGTAAGTGCAGACGACGCCATCCTAAGCATGAGCATCCCACTTATACGTCTGCTCATGCAAACTTTGACGCACCTTAAGGAGCAGGCGTCTGCAGCCAATGTTGATGAGGAGGAAGAGGAGGAGGGAATCCTTGATGACATTCAGCTATTGTCTGCTCAGGGACCTCTCCTGGACGAGGTGGAGGAAGAAGAGGAGGAGGAGGATGATGGGGATGTTTACTTAGGGGAGGAGGATGCATCTCGTGGGGCAAGTGAAAATGTTGGCGTGGCAAGGTCTGGTACAGGGTTTGTGCGTGACTGGAGGGATGTGGAATTGCCAGAAAGTGCTCCTCCAACCAGCACTCGCAGTGCATCATTGACACCGGGAACATTGGCCCACATGTCAGATTATGCCTTGCAGATCCTAAAAAGGGACCCCCGCATTGCCAAAATGATGAACGATGACGACTACTGGTTGGCCAGCATCCTGGATCCACGCTATAAAGGCAAATTACAAAACATCATGCCACAGGAGAACCTTGACCTAATATTGACTAATAAATAGAGTTGAGCGACTTTTAGTTTTTTAGGGTCGCGTTTCGTTTCGTGAAACCCGACTTTTCCAAAAGTCGGGTCGAGCAAGACCGTCCGATTATAGGGAAAAGTCGGGGTCGTCCTGAAACACGAAACCCAATGTAAGTCAATGGGGAATAAAAGTCGGCAGTGAGAGGAGGACAGGAAACACACCTACAGTGCCCATTTGAATGCCAAAAGCATCAATTCTTCTTACTTAAGCTTGTCAACCTTAATTAACTTCATAATACAAGTTACGCACTGAAAAATGGGGGTTATTTGGCTAAAGTTGTGGGGGGGGAGGGCTGGCTGCAGGTTTTCATGTGCCCTGGGCGAAAGAGCGCCCCTTTAACACATACCACAACTCATCATGCTCCGATACGGCAGATAAATAGCGGTATAGTACAATGAAAAATACCTCACTTTTTACATCTCATGACGAGGCCCATCTATTTCTCCATACAGAATCATTGGTCCCATATAATGTTTGAAACAGTATATGATGAGCTCCACATAATGCTACAGTATATGTTGGTCCCCATGGATGAAGCTCCACTGTCTTATGGGCCCAAATAATGCTCCAAACATAATGGGCCCCATTTCTAATGCTCTAGTGTATAATGGGCCCTGTAAATGCTGCTCCAGTGTCTGATGTCCACCTTTGGAATGTTCCAGTGTATGGTGGGCCCCATCTATCATTCTACAGAGTATAGTGCTCCCCAAAAATTGCTGTCCCAACATTGAAAACAATCAAATAAGTCTCCTTGCTAGGGAATCCCTGTACTTGTCTGGACAGGTGCTGTAGCTTGCTTAACAGCTCGCCAGCCGTTCTCACGCCCAGTATGGATTGCACGTGATTGCACAAAGGTTAGAAAGGTTACCGTATCCCTGGATAACATGTATGGATAGCGTACACATTCAAAATATATGTCTCAGGAGGCAGGCTCAGACGGTGTCAGGCCCAGTATGGATTGCACGTGATTGCACAAAGGTTAGAAAGGGTACCGTATCCCTGGATAACATGTATGGATAGCGTACACATTCAAAACATATGTCTCAGGAGGCAGGCTCAGACGGTGTCAGGCACAGTATGGATTGCACGTGATTGCACAAAGGTTAGAAAGGGTACCGTATCCCCGGATAACATGTATGGATAGCGTACACATTCAAAATATACGTCTCAGGAGGCAGGCTCAGACGGTGTTAGGCCCAGTATGGATTGCACGTGATTGCACAAAGGTTAGAAAGGGTACCGTATCCCCGGATAACATGTATGGATAGCGTACACATTCAAAATATATGTCTCAGGAGGCAGGCTCAGACGGTGTTAGGCCCAGTATGGATTGCACGTGATTGCACAAAGGTTAGAAAGGGTACCGTATCCCCGGATAAAATGTATGGATAGTGTACACATTCAAAATATATGTCTCAGGAGGCAGGCTCAGACGGTGTCAGGCACAGTATGGATTGCACGTGATTGCACAAAGGTTAGAAAGGGTACCGTATCCCCGGATAACATGTATGGATAGCGTACACATTCAAAATATATGTCTCAGGAGGCAGGCTCAGACGGTGTTAGGCCCAGTATGGATTGCACGTGATTGCACAAAGGTTAGAAAGGGTACCGTATCCCCGGATAACATGTATGGATAGCGTACACATTCAAAATATATGTCTCAGGAGGCAGGCTCAGACGGTGTTAGGCCCAGTATGGATTGCACGTGATTGCACAAAGGTTAGAAAGGGTACCGTATCCCTGGATAACATGTATGGATGGCGTACACATTCAAAATATATGTCTCAGGAGGCAGGCTCAGACGGTGTTAGGCCCAGTATGGATTGCACGTGATTGCACAAAGGTTAGAAAGGGTACCGTATCCCTGGATAACATGTATGGATGGCGTACACATTCAAAATATATGTCTCAGGAGGCAGGCTCAAACGGTGTCAGGCCCAATATGGATTGCACGTGATTGCACAAAGGTTAGAAAGGGTACCGTATCCCTGGATAACATGTATGGATAGCGTACACATTCAAAATATATGTCTCAGGAGGCAGGCTCAGACGGTGTCAGGCCCAGTATGGATTGCACGTGATTGCACAAAGGTTAGAAAGGGTACCGTATCCCTGGATAACATGTATGGATAGCGTACACATTCAAAATATATGTCTCAGGAGGCAGGCTCAGACGGTGTCAGGCCCAGTATGGATTGCACGTGATTGCACAAAGGTTAGAAAGGGTACCGTATCCCTGGATAACATGTATGGATAGCGTACACATTCAAAATATATGTCTCAGGAGGCAGGCTCAGACGGTGTCAGGCACAGTATGGATTGCACGTGATTGCACAAAGGTTAGAAAGGGTACCGTATCCCCGGATAACATGTATGGATAGCGTACACATTCAAAATATATGTCTCAGGAGGCAGGCTCAGACGGTGTTAGGCCCAGTATGGATTGCACGTGATTGCACAAAGGTTAGAAAGGGTACCGTATCCCCGGATAACATGTATGGATAGCGTACACATTCAAAATATATGTCTCAGGAGGCAGGCTCAGATGGTGTTAGGCCCAGTATGGATTGCACGTGATTGTACAAAGGTTAGAAAGGGTACCGTATCCCTGGATAACATGTATGGATAGCGTACACATTCAAAATATATGTCTCAGGAGGCAGGCTCAGACGGTGTCAGGCCCAGTATGGATTGCACATGATTGCACAAAGGTTAGAAAGGGTACCGTATCCCTGGATAACATGTATGGATAGCGTACACATTCAAAATATATGTCTCAGGAGGCAGGCTCAGATGGTGTCAGGCCCAGTATGGATTGCACGTGATTGCACAAAGGTTAGAAAGGGTACCGTATCCACGGATAACATGTATGGATAGCGTACACATTCAAAATATATGTCTCAGGAGGCAGGCTCAGACGGTGTTAGGCCCAGTATGGATTGCACGTGATTGCACAAAGGTTAGAAAGGGTACCGTATCCCCGGATAACATGTATGGATAGCGTACACATTCAAAATATATGTCTCAGGAGGCAGGCTCAGACGGTGTCAGGCACAGTATGGATTTGACGGCCCAGATTACACAGCGGAGTAGCAGGGAGAGGTAAAGATTGCAAATGCTGGTGCCCTGCCCAAGCAAGGGGGGCCCACTCGTGGGCGTCGGTACTGGCACTGGGCCCCTCATAGTACAGCGGTGTGTCTGACGGCGGGTGTGCACCACCACCGTCAGAGACACTTGATTGCACTATGAGGGACCCTGTGCCAGTGCCCGCGCCCAAGAGTCGGCCTACCCACCTGTCCAGGGCAACGGCACTCGTACGGTGTCGTGCGCTAGGTGGTGACCCCGGCCATGGGGGGGAGGCAGCACAGTTAGGGAGTTTTAGAAAGTGGCATATGTTGATGTTGGACATTCAGCTGATGCAAAAGGCGAAATAGGTGAAGTACCAGGAAGAGGTGGACCAAAGCAAGCCATTTTTCTGTCACCCTATGTGTCATCAGGGGAAGGTGGGACAAAATCCTTGGAAACCCATGCGTGGTTCATTTTAATGAAGGTTAGATCATCCACATTTTGGGTTGACAGACGGGTCCTTTTTTCTGTCAGGATTGATCCAGCTGCACTGAAGACTCTTTCCGATAGCACACTTGCATCTGGGCAAGTGAGCTCCTGTAAGGCATATTGGGCCAATTCAGGCCAGGTGTCCAGTTTAGCGGCCCAATAGTCAAAGGGGAATGACCTGTGTGGGAGAACATCGATATGGGAGGAAAAGTAGTTTGTAACCATAGTTGACAACTGCTGTCTCCTGTCACTTTCCATCGATGCAGTATTACCAGTTGTGTGAGCGGTATTTGAAAAATCAGTCCACAACATTGTCATGAAACCCCTGTCTCCAACGCCACTTCTGCTGTGTGCACCACGAACACCTCTGCCAAGCTGCCCCCGGCCCGTACGGCTCGTGTGAGAACCATCACCGCTGCTGTGTGCTGGGAATGCCTCAAGCAAACGATTTACCAGAGTTGCTTGTTTATTAGCCAATATTAGGTCAAGGTTCTCCTGTGGCATGATGTTTTGTAATTTGCCTTTATAGCGTGGATCCAGGATGCTGGCCAACCAGTAGTCGTCATCGTTCATCATTTTGGCAATGCGGGGGTCCCTTTTTAGGATCCGCAAGGCATAATCTGACATGTGGGCCAATGTTCCCGGTGTCAATGATGCACTGCGAGTGCTGGGTGGAGGAGCACTTTCTGGCAAATCCACATCCCTCCAGTCACGCACAAACCCTGTACCAGACCTTGCCACGCCAACATTTTCACTTGCCCCACGAGATGCATCCTCCTCCCCTAAGTAATCATCAAGTGCCTGGCCGTGTATCCTCCCACAAATGCATTATGGCCTGCCTCTGCTCGCACAGCCGCTCCACCATGTGCAGGGTGGAGTTCCACCTTGTTGCAATGTCGATAATGAGGCGGTGGTTGGGAAGGTGGAGCAATCGCTGCAGCTTCTGCATACGAACGGAGTGTACAGGCGACCGGCGGATGTGCGCGCACAGTCTTCGCACCTTCTGGAGCAGGGCTGTTAACTCCGGATAATTTATGAGGAAGCACTGCACCACCAGGTTCAAGGTGTGAGCCAAGCAAGGTATGTGGCTGAGTTTTGAAAGGGCTAAGGCTGCCACAAAATTACGGCCGTTATCACTAACTACCTTGCCTGCCTCAAGATGTACACTGCCCAGCCATGACTCAGTTTGTCGCTTCAAGTACTCGGCCAGCACCTCGGCGGTGTGTCTGTCGCCCAAACACATCATCTGCAACACAGCCTGCTGACGCTTTCCACTAGCTGCTCGATAGGGGGACACATCGTGTGCAACAGTGGCAGCTGCAGATGGAGTGCTCGTACGACTGCGCTCTGTGGACGAGCTTTCGCTTCTGGAGGAGGAGGAGGAGGACGAGGAGGAGGGTCGAACGCCTACAGCCAACTGTTTCCTATACCGTGGGCTAGGCAGCACTGTCCCACCACCGCTGTCCCCTGTGGACCCTACATCCACCACATTAACCCAGTGCACAGTGATGGACACGTAACGGCCCTGGCCATGCCGACTGGACCATGCATCAGTTGTGAGGTGCACCTTTCCGCTCACTGACTGCTTGAGTGCATGGACAATGCAGTCTTTCACATGATGGTGGAGGGCTGGGATGGCTTTGCGAGAGAAGAAGTGGCGAATGGGTAGGTCATAGCGTGGTACTGCATAGGGCATGAGTTCGCGGAAAGCTGTGCTTTCCACCAACCGAAAGGGCATCATCTCAAACGAGATTAGTTTGGCAATGTGGGCGTTCGAACCCAGTGTACGCGGATGAGAGACTGAGTACTTTCTTGACCTACTCATAGTGTCTGGGAGGGTGAGCTGGACTTGAGAGCTGCATATGGTGGAAGTAGCGGTGGACAGGGCGGACTGAGAGAGGGTTGATGATGGTGACGGAGTTGGTGTTCTTTCTGATGGCCTAGAATCAGTCTTTCGTTGATATAACAGTGGGATTCCCTGACTGCTGTGGTCTTGCAACGACACCTCAACATTTGCTGCTGTGCTAACCGGTGGGCTTACAGTGGGGGAAACAATGTAGCGTTGCTGACTACCTTCGTTGTGATCAGTTGCACATGTGGCACTTGAGGTTTGGTGTTGTGTCCACGCTTGCAAGTGCATGCTGGTTAAATGTCTAAGCATGCAACTGGTATTCAAATTTTTCCCTCGGCTAAAGGTCTTTGCGCACTTCTTACAGATAACCTTGGCCTGATCATGAGGATTTTGTTCAAAAAAAGTGCCACACTGCACTCTTCCTACTTTGGCAGACATTTTGCGGCCTAGCACGCTGTGATCTTTTGACCCTCTGGACAAGCTGTCCAGCAACTCTTTTGATGTTTGGAACCTGTCTTTGGAGTGCTCCGGGCCTGCCAGATAACAGCTGTTGCGATGTCGATGTCTGCTGTGGATGCTCCTCATCTGAGCTATTGGAAGCAGCACCCTCTTCCCCCAATGGATGCCAATCTGGGTCAACAACTGGGTCATCCATCACCTCCTCTTCTATGTCATGTGCACCTTTCTCTGTGTCACCGTGTATGGTGGTATAGTGTGCGGGAAGGGGCACCTGAGTCTTATCAGGGTCAAAATCTGGCTGTGTACACTGCGAGGACAATGTAGTGCTCTGAGTGAATGTACCAGCAGAATCATCCATCAGCGGCTGTGCATCAGTGCACTCCATGTCAGATTCATCTTGGCCTGGGTAATTCATCATTTCACTTGATAATCCAGGCATGGTATGTGAAAACAGCTCCATGGAGTAATCAGTAGTATGGCCTGCGTCATCCTTCAATCTTGGTTGGGGTGAAGGACACAAGGAAAGGTGTGGTTCATGAACATGAGCCTCCAATGACGACTCAGTGCTTTTACTTTTTACAACTGAAGAAGAGGAGGCGATAGAGCTGGAGGCTGAGTCAGCAATGTAAGACAAAACTTTTTCCTGATGCTCTGCCTTTAAAAGCGGTTTGCCAACTCCTAGAAAACTAAGCGTTCGAGGCCTTATGTAGCCAGACGATGACGCAGGGTCAGCACCTCCTGCATTCGGTCCTATTTTGCTCTTGCCACTACCATCAGATCCACCACCAACACCATCATTACCAGCTGCCAACCCCCACCCAATTCCACGGCCTCTTCCACCAGCCTTCCTCATTTTTGGTAGAAATGTAGACAAAATCCAACAAACTATATAGTAATGTAAAACAAGGTACAAGGTGTCTATAGGACAGGGGAGATTTAGAATTTCTGCACACACTTGTGGACAGTGGACACTTTTGGATTGTGTGAGGCCCACTGATATCTGAGCGCTATGTGACAGGCTCGATGGCACAGCTGCCTGTGACCAAAGTGAAGAGAGGATAATGGAGATTTTGAATCTCTGCGCACACTTTTGGACACTGGACACTTGTGGATTGTGTGAGGCCCACTGATATCTGAGCGCTATGTGACACGCTCGATGGCACAGCTGCCTGTGACCAAAGTGACGAGAGGATAATGGAGATTTTGAATCTCTGCGCACACTTTTGGACACTGGACACTTGTGGATTGTGTGAGGCCCACTGATATCTGAGCGCTATGTGACACGCTCGATGGCACAGCTGCCTGTGACCAAAGTGACGAGAGGATAATGGAGATTTTGAATCTCTGCGCACACTTTTGGACACTGGACACTTGTGGATTGTGTGAGGCCCACTGATATCTGAGCGCTATGTGACAGGCTTGATGGCACAGCTGTGACCAAAGTGACGAGAGGATAATGGAGATTTTGAATCTCTGCGCACACTTTTGGACACTGGACACTTGTGGATTGTGTGAGGCCCACTGATATCTGAGCGCTATGTGACAGGCTCGATGGCACAGCTGCCTGTGACAAAAGTGTCGAGAGGATAATGGAGATTTTGAATCTCTGCGCACACTTTTGGACACTGGACACTTGTGGATTGTGTGAGGCCCACTGATATCTGAGCGCTATGTGACAGGCTCGATGGCACAGCTGTGACCAAAGTGACGAGAGGATAATGGAGATTTTGAATCTCTGCGCACACTTTTGGACACTGGACACTTGTGGATTGTGTGAGGCCCACTGATATCTGAGCGCTATGTGACAGGCTCGATGGCACAGCTGCCTGTGACCAAAGTGACGAGAGGATAATGGAGATTTTGAATCTCTGCGCACACTTTTGGACACTGGACACTTGTGGATTGTGTGAGGCCCACTGATATCTGAGCGCTATGTGACAGGCTCGATGGCACAGCTGCCTGTGACCAAAGTGACGAGAGGATAATGGAGATTTTGAATCTCTGCGCACACTTTTGGACACTGGACACTTGTGGATTGTGAGAGGCCCACTCATATCTGAGCTCTATGTGACACACTCGATGGCACAGCTGCCTGTGACCAAAGTGACGAGAGGATAATGGAGATTTTGAATCTCTGCGCACACTTTTGGACACTGGACACTTGTGGATTCTGTGAGGCCCACTGATATCTGAGCGCTATGTGACACGCTCGATGGCACAGCTGCCTGTGACCAAACTGACGAGAGGATAATGGAGATTTTGAATCTCTGCGCACACTTTTGGACACTGGACACTTGTGGATTGTGTGAGGCCCACTGATATCTGAGCGCTATGTGACACACTCGATGGCACAGCTGCCTGTGACCAAAGTGACAAGAGGATAATGGAGATTTTGAATCTCTGCGCACACTTTTGGACACTGGACACTTGTGGATTGTGTGAGGCCCACTGATATCTGAGCGCTATGTGACACGCTCGATGGCACAGCTGCCTGTGACCAAAGTGATGAGAGGATAATGGAGATTTTGAATCTCTGCGCACACTTTTGGACACTGGACACTTGTGGATTGTGTGAGGCCCACTGATATCTGAGCGCTATGTGACACGCTCGATGGCACAGCTGCCTGTGACCAAAGTGACGAGAGGATAATGGAGATTTTGAATCTCTGCGCACACTTTTGGACACTGGACACTTGTGGATTGTGTGAGGCCCACTGATATCTGAGCGCTATGTGACAGGCTCGATGGCACAGCTGTGACAAAAGTGACTAGAGGATAAGGGAGATTGGATTGCTTTTAAAAAAGCAGTTTGCGGAGCAGTGGGTAAACAGCAATGCCAGCGTGTCAGGAAGCCTTAAAAGGCAGCCCAACAACAAACACCACTGATACACCACAATATAGCCTCCCCTTGCACTGCACACACAGTGACTTGTGTGTTGTGCAGGCCAAATCGCTAGCAGCAGAAGCAGTTTTTTTGTCTTCTTCCCTGCCTAACGCTCTCCCTACAGAATCAGCAGCAACCTCTCCCTATACTAAGATCAGCAGAAGTAAGATGGCGGTTGGCGTGCACGCCCTTTTATACCCCCTGTGACGCCCACCAAAGCAAGCCAATCACTTGCATGCCCTTTTGAAAGATGGTGGTGACCCGTGCCTAGGTCATCACGTTGCCCACAGTGTCCGTGGATCCTGATTGGCTGAAAAAGAGCGCAAAACAAACTTTTGAAACGCGACTTTGGCGCGTAAGTCGCCGACCTCGTGGCCGACCTCATCCTAGGGTCGGGTTTCGTTTCATGAAACCCGACTTTGCCAAAAGTCGGCGACTTTTGAATTTTTTCGACTCGTTTCGCTCAACTCTACTAATAAACAAGCAACTCTGGTAAATCGGTTGCTTGAGGCATTCCCAGCACACAGCAGCGGTGATGGTTCTCACACGAGCCGTACGGGCTGGGGGCAGCTTGGCAGAGGTGTTCGTGGTGCACACAGCAGAAGTGGCGTTGGAGACAGGGGTTTCATGACAATGTTGTGGACTGATTTTTCAAGTACCGCTCACACAACTGGTAATACTGCATCGATGGAAAGTGACAGGAGACAGCAGTTGTCAACTATGGTTACAAACTACTTTTCCTCCCATATCGATGTTCTCCCACACAGGTCATTCCCCTTTGACTATTGGGCCGCTAAACTGGACACCTGGCCTGAATTGGCACAATATGCCTTACAGGAGCTCGCTTGCCCAGCTGCAAGTGTGCTATCGTAAAGAGTCTTCAGTGCAGCTGGATTAATGCTGACAGAAAAAAGGACCCGTCTGTCAACCCAAAATGTGGATGATCTAACCTTCATTAAAATGTACCACGCATGGGTTTCCAAGGATTTTGTCCCACCTTCCCCTGATGACACATAGGGTGACAGAAAAATGGCTTGCTTTGGTCCACCTCTTCCTGGGACTTGACCTATTTCTCCTTTTGCATCAGCTGAATGTCCAACATCAACATATGCCACTTTCTAAAACTCCCTAACTGTGCTGCCTCCCCCCCCCCATGGCCGGGGTCACCACCTAGCGCACGACACTGTGCGAGTGCCGTTGCCCTGGACAGGTGGGTAGGCTGACTCTTGGGCGCGGGCACTGGCACAGGGTCCCTCATAGTGCAATCAAGTGTCTCTGACGGTGGTGGTGCACACCCGCCGTCAGACACACCGCCGTACTATGAGGGGCCCAGTGCCAGTACCGACGCCCACGAGTGGGCCCCTCTTGATTGGGCAGGGCCCCAGCATTTGCAATCTTTACCTCTCCCTGCTCCTCCGCTGTGTAGTCTGGCCCGTCAAATCCATAATGGGCCTAACACCGTCTGAGCCTGCCTCCTGATGTATAGACATATATTTTGAATGTGTACGCTATCCATACATGTTATCTGGGGATACGGTACCCTTTCTCACCTTTGTGCAATCACGTGCAATCCATACTTGGCCTAACACCGTCTGAGCCTGCCTCCTGATGTATAGACATATATTTTGAATGTGTACGCTATCCATACATGTTATCTGGGGATACGGTACCCTTTCTCACCTTTGTGCAATCACGTGCAATCCATACTGGGCCTAACACCGTCTGAGCCTGCCTCCTGATGTATAGACATATATTTTGAATGTGTACGCTATCCATACATATTATCTGGGGATACGGAACACTTTCTCACCTTTGTGCAATCACGTGCAATCCATACTGGGCCTGACACCGTCTGAGCCTGCCTCCTGATGTATAGACATATATTTTGAATGTGTACGCTATCCATACATGTTATCTGGGGATATGGAACCCTTTCTCACCTTTGTGCAATCACGTGCAATCCATACTGGACCTGACACCGTCTGAGCCTGCCTCCTGATGTATAGACATATATTTTGAATGTGTACGCTATCCATACATGTTATCTGGGGATACGGAACCCTTTCTCACCTTTGTGCAATCCATACTGGGCCTGACACCATCTGAGCCTGCCTCCTGATGTATAGACATATATTTTGAATGTGTACGCTATCCATACATGTTATCTGGGGATACGGAACCCTTTCTCACCTTTGTGCAATCACGTGCAATCCATACTGGGCCTGACACCGTCTGAGCCTGCCTCCTGATGTATAGACATATATTTTGAATGTGTACGCTATCCATACATGTTATCTGGGGATACGGTACCCTTTCTCACCTTTGTGCAATCACGTGCAATCCATACTGGGCCTAACACCGTCTGAGCCTGCCTCCTGATGTATAGACATATATTTTGAATGTGTACGCTATCCATACATGTTATCTGGGGATACGGTACCCTTTCTCACCTTTGTGCAATCACGTGCAATCCATACTGGGCCTAACACCGTCTGAGCCTGCCTCCTGATGTATAGACATATATTTTGAATGTGTACGCTATCCATACATGTTATCTGGGGATATGGAACCCTTTCTCACCTTTGTGCAATCACGTGCAATCCATACTGGGCCTAACACCGTCTGAGCCTGCCTCCTGATGTATAGACATATATTTTGAATGTGTACACTATGCTATCCATACATGTTATCCGGGGATACGGTACCCTTTCTCACCTTTGTGCAATCACGTGTAATCCATACTGGGCCTGAGAACGGCTGGCGAGCTGTTAAGCAAGCTACAGCACCTGTGGTTTGCACACGTAAGTTTTTCATTTTTTCAGGAATGACGGTTAGGCCTAATTCCGGAACTGCGGTTGACCTGCACTTACTGGGAAATCATCGTTCGCGGGTAATAATTGTAATCACAGATCCCCATCACTAACGTTGTTCAGCGGGTTATCTGCACCTGTAAGCGACAAACGCTGGCCTTTTCAGTGTAGCGCACATGCAGCCACGGACATGTAAGGGCATGACACACCAGTTATTGGCCAATCTCATGTGCCTGAGCCTCACGTGTCCCTCTAGTAAGCCGGACTCGGACCGCGGGGCATGACAGAGTCTCGTTCGTTAACGGAATTAAGCTTGCAATGTGTGCATCTGTTCTGTAGCTTGCATGGTTGAGGTTTCCCAGGTGGAGTCAAATTAAAACCGTAGGCTCCACTCCTGGTGGTGCCCTTCTGGACATTCCTTTAAGGTTCAGCTTTGCAACCATACTGCCCACGTAAAACAAACACTTTGCCTTCATGAACGCTGTTTGGAGGGTCATGACTCATGGGAATAACGCCACCCAATCAGTTAACCTGCTAGAGAGATCCTTCGTTGCTCCCAAGCATGACATCACACTCCCTAGGAGGAAGGTAATGCCACTGTGGCGACCGTACTCCTGGGGGCGACACAAGTGCACTGATGCCCAGCCACTGCTCGATGAATCTGCTGGTACATTGACCCAGACCACTACATTCCCCTCGCACGCTACACGGCCTGAATCTGACCCTGATGAAACTCAGGTTACCCTTCCCATATACAGTTCCATCTTACACGGTGACAAAGAGGAAGCTGCAGATGAAAGTGCAGGTTCGGCCCACCCGCCATCAGACACACCACCGTACAATCAGGGGCCCTGTGCCAGTGCCGTCGCCAACGAGTGGGCCCCCCCTGCTTGCTCAGGATCACAGCACTTGCAAGCTTGAAATACTGTGCAGTGAGATGGAAGATGGGAACGACGAGGAGTCCAGACTAGTACAGGGATTCCCTAGCGAGGAGACTTATTTCATTGTTTTCAATGTTGGGACAGCAATTTTTGGGGAGCACTATACTCTGGAGAATGATAGATGGGGCCCACCATACACTGGAACATTCCAAAGGTGAACATCAGACACTGGAGCAGCATTTACACGGCCCATTATACGCTAGAGCATTAGAAATGGGTCCCATTATGTTTGGAGCATTATTTGGGCCCATAAGACAGTGGAGCTTCATCCATGGGGACCAACATATACTGTAGCATTATGTGGAGCTCATCATATACTGTTTCAAACATTATATGGGACCAATGATTCTGTATGGAGAAATAGATGGGCCTTGTCATGAGCTGTAAAAAGTGAAGTATTTTTCATTGTACTATACCGCTATTTCTCTGCCGTATCGGAGCATGATGAGTTGTGGTATGTGTTAAAGGGGCGCTCTTTCGCCCAGGGCACATGAAAACCTGGAGCCAGCCCTCCCCCCCCACAACTGTAGCCAAATAACCCCCATTTTTCAGTGCGTTACTTGTATTATGAAGTTAATTAAGGTTGACAAGCTTAAGTAAGAAGAATTGATGCTTTTGGCATTCAAATGGGCACTGTTGGTGTGTTTCCTGTCCTCCTCTCACTGCCGACTTTTATTCCCCATTGACTTACATTGGGTTTCGTGTTTCGGGACGACCCGACTTTTCCCTATAATCGGACGATCTTGCTCGACCCGACTTTTGGAAAAGTCGGGTTTCACGAAACGAAACGCGACCCTAAAAAACCAAAAGTCGCTCAACTCTAGTAATCACAGCTGTCTATCAGTGGTGTGGGCGGAGCTTTACACTACTCAACATTCAGAGAACCGCTAGATGTTCTGCTGATAAAACAGTGAAAGGACAGAAAGCAGCCTGGTAAGTCACACATTGCTGGAATCAGGGATTCTGCAATTACAAAATGCTACTCTCAGATAGGGTAGCAAAATCCTGGTGACAGATTCATTTTAAGAGGTTGTTCGGAACCACAGACCCCACCAAAGGACACAATAAGAAAAGTGTTGTAAGTAGCCAAAACCAGCTGAACGATCATGTTACAAATTACAACTCCATACTGAAATCCATTTTTTCCACTGCAATTCAGTATAAAAGAAAACAATTGGAGTTTTTTAGGTGCAGCCTAATTTTTGCTGAAGAAAATAAGTGCAACCTCCTCATTTTTAAAATCGTCTGCATAACAATCGTGTTTACTCTACTGTTGAAGCTGAGAGATGTCGGTAGAGTTAAGTGAATCTTTTATACTTTCTCACTTTCCCCTGGTGTCACTAGGTGTTGAAGATCCATAGCCTATTTCTAGCTTCATTTTGTAGGTCAAGGTCAGTAACAGTAGTCGTGCACAGAAGACAATATGCAATGTGCGCGGAGCAGAAGTGTTAAGATGTAGCCTCATAGGAGAAAACAATCTGATAAAGTAAATTGAGTTTTGAAAAAGCTAAAAATATGATTCAGATCCTATGTGGGCATATTTTTGACAGCAAAAAGAATGTCCGTCTGTCTTGGAAGGTGTATAAAGATCTAAGGTAGTAAATTTATGATAGATCATATATGAAGGCTATGACGATTAATGATAGATGCAGTGGTAGGTTATGTATATTATGTTTTGTATAGTTTTTATTATATGTGTGGACATTATATAATGGGAACAACTACTGTATGTTGCTTTTATATAGTATTCATTATGTATTAATGTTATATATTATTATATATTATTGTTAAATGATGTTGAAATATTTTCACCTAAAGCAAAATTGACCTCATTAAGCCAAGTGTGTATTTTGTATTTTTTATTACTATTCATTATTTATTACTAGTGTTGAGCTTTCCAATACCGCAAGTATCGGGTATCGGCCGATATTTGCCGTATCCGAATTCCGATACCGAGTACCGATACTTTTTTCGTATCGGATACCGGAATCGGAAGTCCAAAATGCAATGAGCCACTTTTGTGGCTCTGATTGGCTGCCGAAATGACCTCATCATGATGCGCTGTCTGTGCGCATCATGATGTGCCGTCAGTTCGGGCCTTCGGGGGGGCAGTGCCGACTGTCCGGGGGTCTGTGCCGGCCTGCCGGTGGTCTGTTCAGGCTCCGGGGGTCAGTGCCGGCCTGCCGGGGGGCTGTGCCGGCCTGCCGGTGGTCTGTGCAGGCTCCGGGGGTCTGTGCCGGCCTGCCAGGGGGGCTGTACCGGCCTGCCGGTGGTCTGTGCAGGCTCCGGGGGGCTGTGCCGGCCTGCCGGTGGTCTGTGCA
The DNA here is from genome assembly GCF_039654945.1 of Dendrobates tinctorius. NCBI lineage: Eukaryota > Metazoa > Chordata > Amphibia > Anura > Dendrobatidae > Dendrobates > Dendrobates tinctorius. The sequence goes on along the minus strand of NW_027361711.1, from coordinate 22,799,650 downwards.
GGCTCCGGTGGTCTGTGCCGGCCTGCCGGGGGGCTGTGCCGGCCTGCCGGTGGTCTGTGCAGGCTCCGGGGGGCTGTGCCGTCCTGCCGGTGGTCTGTGCAGGCTCCGGGGGTCTGTGCAGGCATCGTCCGATGGGACTACAAGTCCCATCGGGCGATGCCTGCTACCATGACAGTGATTGACACATTAGCCAATGATGGGACAGTAGTAGTCCCATTATCCGGCTAATGTGTTGAATGTAAAAAAAAAAAAAAAAAAAATTTACATGCTACATACATGCTACATACATACAACATGCATACTACATATATACTACATGTAACATACATACTACATGCAACATGCATACTACATACATGCTACATACTACATGCATGCTACATACATGCTACATGTTACATACATGCTACATACATACTACATACATAATACATATATACTACATGCATGCAACATACATACAACATATATACTACATGCATGCAACATGCATACTACATATATACTATATATACTACATGTAACATACATACTACATATATACTACATGCTACATACATGCAACATACACACTATATGCTACATACATGCAACACACATACTACATACATGCTACATACATACACACTACATGCTACATACATGCAACATACATACTACATACATGCTACATACTACATACATGCTACATACATACTACATATATACCACATGCATGCAACATGCATACTACATATATACTGCATATATACTACATGCATGCAACATACATATATACTACATACAATACATACATATAGACATACAGTACATATAACATAGAGTACATACTCACCGTCACTTGTCACTTTGATCCCCGAAGCCATTGTCCCCTTGAGGAATAAATATCAAAATAAAAAAACACCAATATACTTACCCCGATCCGCAGAAGTCCACGAGGGTCCCATGTCCATCTTGCGTGGAGAACAGCAGCATCAGCTGATGCTACCATTCTCTACGAGCTCCAGGAATACAATGACGGAAGGTAGGTATCCTTCCACACTGTATTCCTCCACCACTTTAAAAAAAAAAAAAAAAGTCCCTAGTCTCACTTTATGCCATTGCTGCGTGGGAAATTCCCACGCAGCAATGGCATAAAGTGAGACTAGGGACTTTTTGCCATCCGTCAATAAAATGGATGGCAAAAAGAGCAAACAAGCCAATTTTGGAACAAATCAAGCCAGACATGTCACTTGAAGAAAGGATCACCGAGCTATGACTTGCCTACTTTGGACACATCATACAAAGACAGCAATCACTGGAAAGGACATCATGGTTGGAAGAATAGAAGGAACAAGTTAAAGAAGACCGGCAACCTGATGACTTGATACAATCAAAATAACAGAGAAGAACCTAGTGAACCTATCTAGGATTGCACACGATTAATACTCCTGTAGAGCCTTCATACATCAAATCACCATGGCTCGAGATTGGACCCAAGGCAATTAACCCCCTATCGACTACCGATACGCCTTTTAACAATGGCAATTAAGGGTACTTAAACCACAGCGCCGCTTTTTAATGGCACTGAAGTTTAAGGTTATAGCGCCCCCCAAGATCGGGATTTCTCTGGGGTGGGTCTCAGCTACCGGGGGTAGCTGAGAGCCCAAAGAACATAATTCAGGTCAGTTAAAACTGACCCTTGTGTTGCAATCGCCATTATTAACAGTATAACCTCAACTGCAAAAAGAAAACAAGTCTGATTTTCCATTTAATTTCTTTCTCCTCTGATGCGATCACACAGAGGAGAGAGAAATAGGGTTCCCCGGTCCCCCGATCACCCCCCGGTACATCTGGTGTCCGTGCATGTCCCCCTGAAGTCACCTGGGTGGCCGGTATCATCTTCCGGGAGAAAATTGCGGGGGCATGTGCAGTGCACTCGTCGAGATCTGCCGGCTGGCACCCGGCAACAACAGGAGATTTTTCCTATTGGTTCATTTTGATCACTGTGATAGACCCTATCACAGTGATCAAAATAAAAAAAATAGTAAATTAAACCCCCTTTATCACCCCCTTAATTAGGTAAAAATAATAGAGTAGATAAAAAAAATAATTATTTCCATTTTCCAATTAGGGTTAGAGTTGTGCTAAAATGAGTTCGGCTAAAGTTAGGAATAGGGTTGGGGCTAAAGTTAGGGTTAGGGTTGGGGCAAAAGTTAGGGTTAGGGTTGTGGCAAAAGTTAGGGTTGGGGCTAGGGTTGGGATTATGGTTAGGGTTGAGATTATGGTTAGGATTAGGGTTGGGATTATGGTTAGGGTTAGGATTAGGGTTAGGGGTGTGCTAGCGTTAGGTTTGTGGTTAGGGTTAGGATTGGGAGTAGGGTTAGGGGTGTGTTGGGGCTAACGTTCTGGTTAGGGTTAGGGTTTTGATTAGGTTTAGGGGTGTGTTGGGGTTAGGAGTGTGTTAGGGTTATGGTTAGAGTTGGGATTGGGGTTAGGGGTGTGTTGGGGTTAGGGTTGGAGCTATAATTGGGGTGTTTCCACTAGTTAGGTACATTAGGGGCTCTCCAAATGCAACATGGTGTCCGATCTCAATTTCAGACAGTTCTATGTTGAAAAAGTCAAACAGTGCTCCTTCCCTTCCGAGCTCTGCCATGCGCTCAAACAGTGGTTTACCCCCGCACATGGGGTATCAGCGTATTCAGGAGAAATTGCACAACAAATTTTGTGGTTCATATTCTCTTTTTTACACTTGAGAAAATAAAGAAATGGTTCTGAATTAAAATGTTTGTGAAAAAAAGTTAAAAGCTCATATTTTCCTTCCACATTGCTTCAGTTCCTTGTTTTGAGCAACTTAAGGGGTGCAGCTCTTAGAATGGTTCACTTGGTATTTTCTGTTATATAGGCCCCTCAAAGTGACTTCAAATGTCTTGTGGTCCCAAAAAAAACGATTTTGTAAATTTTGTTGTAAAAATGAGAAACCGCATGAAATCGCTGGTCAACTTTTTAGCCTTATAACTTCCCCTAACAAAAAAAATTTTCTTTCCAAAATTGTGCTGATGTAAAGTATACATGTGGGAAATGTTATTTTGTGTGACATATCTCTCATATATAAGGGCACAAAAAAATTTAAATTCGAAAATTGCAAAATTTTAAACATTTTGGCCACGTTTCTGTTTTTTCAGAAATAAACGCAAGTCATAACAAATAAATTTTACCACTAAAATGAAGTACCATATGTCACGAAAAGACAATCTCAGAAACATTGGGATTCATGGAAGCATTCCAGAGTTATAACCACATAAAGTGACAGTGGTCAGAATTGTATGAATTGGCTTGGTCATTAAGTAGCAAATTTTCTCTGTCACTATGGGGTTACATAAAAATAAATACAATCCTTCAGAGTCAAAGCCATTTGAAAATGTTCACAACTCCTAATTTCATTCAGAATCAATAGAATTTGAAAGTATTGACAAGTCCTTTTATAGTTTAGAACTCCTGAGTGTCATGGTCTGCCTGGAATTTCTGTTACGGTCCTTCTAGGATTAATCCTATGTGGCCTCTCTTTGGTTTGGGGAGGGCAATAAGTAGCCGCACTAGTGCTATGCTCTTTGTCAGTGATACGTCCATTTCTGGCTGAGTAGCTGACCATTGTATACCTGTGTATATTGCCTGCTTCTGTACGATTGCGCTGTGCATGACCTGGTCTGTTTCCCGATTGATCTTCGACTGCTGATTCTGTACTTTCTGTGTTACTCTTGGTTCTACCCCGGCTATGTCCCTGACTTCCCGTCTGCCTGTTCCCCGGGTACTGCCTTGCTCTCTCCGGCTTGCTTCTTACCACCCTATTCGTGTTACCTGCTTGTTACTGCGCTGCCCTCTGGTCTTTGTTTTATTAAAGAAGAATGAGGGCTTCGGTGGAATTAAGCATTTGGAGAATATTAATTTGTTTGCTATTTTTAATTAAAATGGAAAACTGTTTTTTTAATAAAAATCTTTATTTTGGCTGTGACTTTATTTACCATAAAACTATAGGATTAGCAATGGATAGGTGTCTTATAGACACTTCTCCAGTACTATTCTCTGGGCCTAATGTCACCTAACAATACAAAGGTGACATCCACCTCACAAGTATGAACCTCACTTGTCACCGCTACAGGGCAAGTGGGAAGAGCAGAGCAAAGAACTGGAATTGGCACATCTATTAGATGTGCCTTTTCTGAGCAACTGTGGGCTGCTATTTTTAGGCTGGTGGGGCCTATATTCATGGCCGCTTACCAGCCTGAGACTACCTGCTCCCAGCTGTGAGCTTTAGCAAGGCTGGTTGTCAAAAATGATGGGGACCCCACATCATTTTTGTAAATTATTTATATACAGTTGTGGCCAAAAGTATTGACACTCCTGCAATTCTGTCAGCTAATACTCAGTTTCTTCCTGAAAATGATTGCAAACACAAATTCTTTGGTATTATTATCTTCATTTCATTTATCTTAAATGAAAAAACACAAAAAGAATTTTCCTAAAGCCAAATTGGATATAATTCCACACCAAACATAAAAAAGAGGGTGGACAAAAGTATTGGCACTGTTCGAAAAATCATGTGATGCTTCTCTAATCTGTGCAATTAACAGCACCTGTAACTTACCTGTGGCACCTAATAGGTGTTGGCAATAACTAAATCACACTTGCAGCCAGTTGACATGGATTAAAGTGGACTCAACCTCTGTCCTGTGTCCCTGTGTGTACCACATTGAGCATGGAGAAAAGAAAGAAGACCAAAGAACTGTCTGAGGACTTGAGAAACCAAATTGTGAGGAAGCATGAGCAATCTCAAAGCTACAAGTCCATCTCCAAAGACCTGAATGTTCCTGTGTCTACCATGTGCAGAGTCATCAAGAAGTTTAAAGCCCATGGCACTGTGGCTAACCTCCCTAGATGTGGACGGAAAAGAAAAATTGACAAGAGATTTCAACTCAAGATTGTGCGGATGTTGGATAAAAAAACCTCGACTAACATCCAAACAAGTTCAAGCTGCCCTGCAGTCCGAGGGTACAACCGTGTCAATCCGTACTATCCGTCGGCATCTGAATGAAAAAGGACTATATGGTAGGAGATCCAGGAAGACCCCACTTCTTACCCCGAGACATAAAAAAGCCATGCTGGAGTTTGCCAAAACTTACCTGAAAAAGCCTAAAACGTTTTGGAAGAATGTTCTCTGGTCAGATGAGAAAAAAGTAGAGCTTTTTGGGCAAAGGCATCAACATAGAGTTTACAGGAGAAAAAAAGAGGCATTCAAAGAAAAGAACACGGTCCCTACAGTCAAACATGGCGAAGGTTCCCTGATGTTTTGGGGTTGCTTTGCTGCCTCTGGCACTGGACTGCTTGACCATGTGCATGGCATTATGAAGTCAGAAGACTACCAAAAAATTTTGCAACATAATGTAGGGCCCAGTGTGAGAAAGCTGGGTCTCCCTCAGAGGTCATGGGTCTTCCAGCAGGACAATGACCCAAAACACACTTCAAAAAGTACTAGAAAATGGTTTGAGAGAAAGCACTGGAGACTTCTAAGGTGGCCAGCAATGAGTCCAGACCTGAATCCCATAGAACACCTGTGGAGAGATCTAAAAATGGCAGTTTGGGGAAGGCACCCTTCAAATATCAGGGACCTGGAGCAGTTTGCCAAAGAAGAATGGTCTAAAATTCCAGCAGAGCATTGTAAGAAACTCATTGATGGTTACCGGAAGCGGTTGGTCGCAGTTATTTTGGCTAAAGGTTGTGCAACCTAGTAATAGGCTGAGGGTGCCAATACTTTTGTCTGGCCCCTTTTTGGAGTTTTGTGTAAAATGATCAATGTTTTGCTTTTTGCTTCATTCTCTTTTGTGTTTTTTCATTTAAGACAAATTAAATGAAGATAATAATACCAAAGAATTTGTGTTTGCAATCATTTTCAGGAAGAAACTGAGTATTATCTGACAGAAATGCAGGTGTGTCAATACTTTTAGCCACAACTGTAAATAATTAAAAATACGGCGTGGGGATCTCTCTATACTTAATAACCAGCCTTGCTGAAGCTGACAGCTGAAGGTTGAAGACCCCAGTTGTGAGATTTGCCTGGCTGGTTAGCAAAAATACAGGGGAACCCACAGAGGTTTTTTTTAAATTATTTATTTATAGCGCAGGAGCAGCTGATGAATACTCCCATCTGCCGCTCCTGTTCTCACTGTTATTAGCAGCAGCAGGTGTTGGATGATGACAGCATGAGAACCGCGGCTCTCTGATCACTGGACTTTGGGACACCAAGTTCTTAGGGCGTTTCAGGGCTTGCCTGCATAAGTCCTTCCCAACTGTGCGCTCAGTCACTGGAGGTGATCATCGTCTAAATGTCCTAGCTCGCACTCTAACATCTGATGTCTGAGCTGTGGGCTTGTCATGGTTTATTCAGAATGTTGGGCAGGCGGTGTAGGGGTTAATTGGTAGAGCTCCTTCTTGGTCTGGGGAGGGTTTTTATAGCTTCAGGTGAGGACCCTCCCCTGTCGTTTATACTCCTAGCTTGAGTGTGCCCAACCCTGCTCCGTTTGTGCTCTCGCCTGTCCTGGTACGATTGTTTGGTGTATGTTCTGGTTTGGCCTCGGTCTACGTCTCTTGGATTCTGATTTTGTACTTGTATGCCCGTCACGTGTATGACCCCCGGCTTTGTCCTGACCTCGCTGTGATCGCCCCTCTGGTACTTCTGCCTCCATCCCATGTGTGACCCTCTGCTACGCCTGACTATTCTCTGTGCCATGATTCTGTACTACGTTGCCCATACTGTGAATGACCTCTGTTTTGCCCGACTCTGAGTTTCCTACCATCTGTGAAAGCACAACGCTAAGCTCCGCCCCCTTGCAGTCACATGACCGTAGGTCCTGTGCCAGCTTGCTAAAACTTCAGCGTTCAGGTCCTGTGCATCTATATTTTCCGGCTGTTCCTGGCCCCGGGCTCCCTACAAGGTGGGTGAGTCCCTGATCAGCGAAGGCTGCACGCCGGAGCTGTCAGGACCCTGACAATATAAACGACCATACAGTTTTTTTTCTCTCCTCCGCTCTCTCTGAATGAAAGGTGGTGTCTGTGTGGCAGGATCCGCTGTAATCATGGACCCTATGCAGGCTTTATCTGAGCAGGTAAAGCAGCTTTCTCCAATGTTCCAAAAATTAAATGTGGAACAATGTTCTATGGTTCATACCCAGCATCAGCTGGTTTCCACTGTACAAGGGGCTATAGGTCCCGAGAATAGGGATGTGTCCCTTTCTTCTCCAGAATCTCCGGTTAAATTACCTGACTCCTTTTCTGGGGACAAAAGGGAGTTCAGGGCCTTTCGAGAAGGATGTAAATTATTCTTTTCACTGAGACCTCGTTTCTCTGGGGGAGAATTCCAAAGGGTAGGGGTAGTTATTTCCCTGCTGCGGGGTGCCCCACAAGCCTGGGCAATTTCCCTAGCACCTACAGCCCCAGAATGTATGACTGTGGATGCATTTTTTGAGGCTTTGGGCCGCATTTATGATGAACCTGACAGGGTTCGCTTGTCGGAGGACATGGTGATGAGTGCACGTCACGGTCGGCACTCTGCTGAGTGGTTTTGTTCGGAGTTTCGACTGTGGTCGGCCGAGATCTCCTGGGATGATGCTGCTCTCAGGGGGCTATTTCGTAGGGGCCTGTCGGAACGCCTTCAGGACGCTCTGGCCCTGCACCCACCTCCTGATACTCTGGAAGAAGCCATCACCCAAGCAGTGCGAATGGATCGCCGGCTGAGAGCCAGAGGAGTGATGCATTCTGAAACGTCCTTGTTCTCTGGAGGTAAAAAGGTGGAGACCAGTCCTATGCCTATGGAAATTGGCGCCACCTCGATCAGAGAGAAAGAAAGGAGGCACCGCCGTGAAAAGCAAATATGTTTCTACTGTGGGGAATCAGGACACTGGAGGAGAGACTGCCCATCCTGTCCTGTGACTTCCAAGCCGTCGGGAAACTACTAGGTCTGGGTAGTGATCGAGGAGGCTGCCCAGACCCTCAGGTACTTTTTTCCTCATGCTCTAAGTTTTTGCTGAATATCGAACTGGTAGTAGACAACTGTCGTTTTATTTCTACATCCTTGGTGGACTGCGGTTCTTCCCTTAACTTGATCAGCTCCTGTACTGTCTCCAGGGTCAAGATAGGGACAGTCAGGTTGGAGACCCCCCTGAAAATCGTGGCTATTGACTCTTCCCCTCTCACCCGTTCGGGGATTCATTATGTTACCAATAATTTTATTTTACATGTGGGTTCCTCCCATGTTGAGGAGTTGAGATGTTTTGTTATGGACAATCTGCCCGAAGGGCTGGTTTTGGGTATGCCGTGGCTCCAACGACACAACCCAGTTATTGATTGGGAGAGAAGAGTAATTGTTAAATGGGGTCCAAAATGTATTGACTGCTCCTATAAATCTGTGTTCTGTGTTTCTCCCACAAAACCTGTCTCTGAGTCTTCTGTCTGTCTGGAGGGTATTCCGGAATACCTGAAGGAGTTTGAGGATGTGTTCACCGAAAGCGAGGCCGAGGCATTATCCCCACATAGGTCATTCGACTGCACTATTGACTTGATCCCAGGGTCTGGCAATGAAAGATTATATAACGGAAAGTCTCCGTAAGGGGCATGTTAGACCTTCAGTTTCTCCGATAGCAGCAGGATTTTTCTTTGTCCAAAAGAAAGATGGTGGCCTGCGCCCCTGCCTCGACTTCAGGGAACTCAACAAGATTACCGTCAAGAATGCATATCCCTTAGGCTAGTTTCACACTTGCTTTTTTTTGCAGCGCGTTTTTCCCGCAAAAAAACGCATTGAAAAAACGCATACATAAGCATACAACTGCTGCGTTTTTTTCAAGCATTTTTATGAGCATGCATGAAAAAAACGCAGCGTTTTTATGCGTTTGTATGCGTTTTTAGCGTGTTTTTACCGCGTTTGCGTTTTTTTCCAACATTTTTAGGTGGCCCCTCACACTACCCAAACCATGACTTTACTAACCCTAACCCTGACCCTAACCCTAACCCTAACCCTGACCCTAACCCTTAACCAAATCATACTTAACCCTAACCCAAACCCTAAACCCTAACTAACCCTAACCCTAACCCTAACCCTGACCCTAACCCTAACCCTAACCCTAACCCTGACCCTAACCCTAACCCTAACCCTAACCCTAACCCTGACCCTACCCTGACCCTAACCCTTAACAAAACCATACTTAACCCTAACCCTGACCCTAACCCTAACCCTAACCCTAACCCTGACCCTGACCCTAACCCTTAACCAAACCATACTTAACCCTAATCCTGACCCTAACCCTGACCCTAACCCTAACCCTAACCCTAACCCTGACCCTAACCCTTAACAAAACCATACTAACCCTAATCCTGACCCTAACCCTGACCCTAATCCTTAACAAAACCATACTTAACCCTAATCCTGACCCTAACCCTGACCCTAACCCTAACCCTAACCCTGACCCTAACCCTAACCCTAACCCTAACCCTGACCCTAACCCTTAACAAAACCATACTTAACCCTAATCCTGACCCTAACCATGACCCTAATCCTTAACAAAACCATACTTAACCCTAATCCTGACCCTAACCCTGACCCTAACCCTAACCCTAACCCTGACCCTAACCCTAACCCTGACCCTAACCCTTAACCCTCCGTCAGGCGCAATATAGATTCTCCTCAGTTCATGCGCAATGTGCCTGACAAGCACAGGTCAGAAAACCACCTATAGTAGCTACATATTTCAATTTCAGGACTATAGAAGTAGTCAGTGACCTTCATAGGAATGTATTAAAAGAGATTACACCAAATCAGATGCAAAAAAAAACATTTATTAACCATAAACTTATTAAAACTAAAAGTACCACTTTTCGGTAGTACCGCCAAATAGGCTCCAGTTATCTTTACTTAACTATTGCTTAAATATAAAATTATGGAAAAAAACTTAAAGGATATTGCACTTAGATGTTACTTAATTATTTTCTACTCATCTTCAGTGGTTTCAATTGCAGCAGAAGCAGCACAGGTGCACTTAGAAAAGCAAGGCTGGCAGACGAAAGTTGCATGGGAAAGGCAGATTGATTCTTTACATATTTTGCAGTCATATTTAGAAAGCCTTCTGAAACCAGATACAAATGAGCAGGTAGTACAACTGCATCTTTTAGAAGGTGGTAGAGTCGGTGTTTGTTCTGGAACGTCCTTGGGACGTCCTTTGTATTTTTATCTTTGCCCAAATAATAAGCTAGATCTGTGTCTGTTTCCTCTGTATCAGTGTCATCACCATCCTGCTCTGTTCCAGAATCAGTGTTACATTCTGCTACCTCATCTTCAGATGAAATGTCACTAGATTCCTCTAAATCCTCAGTTACTGCTGGCTCTTCGTCATCATCTTCTAACAAAAAAATCTTCATTTCTTCTAAATGAAGGGGTTTAGATGAATCATACTGTTTTCTGGCCATTGCAGCAGAAAATCTGAAGCAAGAGAGAAAGAGTATGTGTTAGGGCGCAATGTGCCTTAGAAGCCACCCTCCTTTTGTCTAAGAAAACAGTACTTATGTACACTAACTTAGCATTAATCCTTCATAAAACAAGCTAAATACACAATCGTGATGAATAAAAAAAGAAAATACTAACCTTTCAATTTGTGTTGAAATCAGGCGCAATGTGCCTGAGAAGCCAAAGTGTTGATATCTGCTCACTAGAAGGTCTGCTGAGTCACTGTGATATCAGGTTTCACAGAGCCTGTAGAGTCAGGAGATAACTAGGAGGGGTGGGGTTTTCTGATAAGTGGGCAAGGAGAGAGAAGTGAAACTAATTACTGTGTGCCTGTCAGATCTATTGCGCCTGACGGAGGGTTAACAAAACCATACTTAACCCTAATCCTGACCCTAACCATGACCCTAATCCTTAACAAAACCATACTTAACCCTAACCCTGACCCAAACCCCAACCCTAACCCTGACCCTGACCATAACCCTAACCCTAAACCCCCTTAACTAACCCTAACTCTAACCCAAACCCCTAAATTCCATGGTTTAAAAAAAAAAACGCATATGCAAAAAAACGCATACATGAGCATGCCAGTACGCACATATGCGCATCTATAGGCTATAATGGCCATTTTTAGCGCAAAACGTGCGCATATGTGCGCATGCGCTTTTTTGCAGGGCCAAAAAATGCAACATGCTGCGTCTGGAAAATCCCAACGCACACCCCAAAAGAACGCAGCGCATGAAAATCGCATACATGCGCTTACCAGCGCGCAGGTATGCGCACCCATGTTAAATATAGGGGAAAAAACGCATGCGCAGGTGTGCGTTTTTTTCCAGCGCTAAAAAACGCAAATGTGAAACCAGCCTTACCCTTGATCCCAGATTTGTGCAACCAACTCTCGGGGGCAAAATGGTTTTCCAAATTGGATCTCAGGGGGTCTTATAATTTTATAAGAATTAAAGAGGGGGATGAGTGGAAAACTGCTTTCCTCACTACTGAGGGGTAATTTGAAAACCTAGTGATGCCGTTTGGCCTCGCTAATGCACCAGCAGTTTTTCAGAACTTCATCAATGTGGTGTTTGCAGACATGATTGGCCACTTTGTTGTTATTTACCTGGATGATATTTTGATCTACTCGACTGACAAACACTCTCATTTGGTACATGTGAAAACCATTCTTCAAAGACTCAGGGAGAATCAATTATTTGTTAAATTGGAAAAATGTACATTTTTTGTCCAGGAGTTAACTTTTCTAGGACTCGTTATTTCTCCACAGGGGTTTCGGATGGATCCCAAGAAGGTGCAGGCCATTGCAGAGTGGGATCAACCCCAGGACCTAAAAGGACTGCAGTGCTTCTTGTGATTCGCTAATTATTATCGGAAGTTTATCAAGGGCTTTTCACAGATAGTAAAGCCCCTCACCGACCTCACGTGTAAAGGGGCTGATATCAAAAATTGGTCTCTTCCGGCTAAACAATCCTTTTTGGCTTTGAAGAATTGTTTTATGTCTGCTCCGATACTGGTGCAACCTGACCCATCCTTGCCATTTGTTGTGGAAGTCGATGCTTCCGAGGTGGGGGTGGGGGCCATTTTGTCTCAAGGGCCAGCTACTTTGACTAATCTTAGACCTTGTACATTTTTCTCCAAAAAATTATCTCCGGCAGAGAGAAATTACGATGTGAGGAATAGAGAGCTCCTAGCAATTAAGTTGGCGTTTGAAGAATGGAGGCATTTTTTGGAGGGGGCAGAGCATCCAATTACAGTTATCACAGATCACAAAAATCTGGAGTACATTAAGACAGCAAAAAGGTTGACTCCCAGACAGGCTCAGTGGTCACTTTTTTTTTCTCGGTTTCGGTTTTCTATTACTTTCCGGCCTGGATCTAAGAATGTGAAGGCAGATGCTCCATCACGAAGATTTGAACCATTGTCTGCCCCCGATCCACCGTCATCCATTCTTCAACCCAGTGTGGTTATAGCAGAGCTATCGTCGGAGTTGGAGCGGGAGATTGTAGGGGCTCAATCTTTAGCTACAAGATCCAAACCTGCTCATAGATTGTTTGTACCACAGCACTTACGTTCTGATCTCTTATGAGAATTTCACGACTCTAAGTTGGGGGCGCACCCAGGTATTGCAGCCACATGTGAGGCAGTGAAAAGACTTTTTTGGTGGCCATTAATGTCTGCGGAAATTAAGAATCATGTCACAGCCTGTGGGGTTTGCGCCTGTTCAAAGAGCTCTCATTGCCGGCCGGTCAGGGAATTGGTACCTTTGCCAATTCCGAGAAGACCTTGGACTCATTTGTCCATGGACTTCATCACCAATCTCCCTCCATCCCGGGGTAACACGGTAGTTTGGGTAATTGTGGATAGATTTTCTAAAATGTCACGCTTCGCACCCATGGCCAAGTTACGATCAGCTGAGGTTCTTTCGAAGCATTTTCTTTCCCAAATCGTTCATCTCCATGGCGTACCTACGAATATTGTATCTGATAAGGGGACACAATTTGTAGCAAAATTCTGGCAGGCTTTTTGCAGGAAGTTGGGGATATCTTTATCTTTTTCCTTAGCCTACCACCTGGAGAGCAATGGACAAACGGAGCGCACCAATCAGTCATTGGAACAGATCCTCCGGTGTTTGACTTTGTCGTTGCAGGATGACTGGTGTGACGCATTGCCGTTGGCGGAGTTCGCCTTCAATATCCGAATTAACCAATCCATGGGTAGGTCACTTTTTTTGTTATTTGTGGATTAAATCCTCATTTTGGTGAGTTTTCACGCCTGGACTCAAACCGTCCGGGGGCCGAAGATTCGGTCAGCAGGATGAGTGAGCTTTGGGCAAAAGTTCGAGCAAGCATTGGCAAGGCACAAGAGAAATACAAACACTTTGCTGATAGTAAGACAGACCCGGGTGAGACTCTACATTGTGGGGATAAGGTATGGCTCTCGACACGAAATACAGTATAAGTTTGAAACTGCCTTCCGCCAAGTTAGGTCCCAAATTCATTGGTCCCTATATGATAACAGAATTGATTAGCGCGGTGGCTTATCGCTTGCTCCTCCCATCATCTTTGAAATTGCATAACGTGTTCCATAGGTCCTTTCTCAAACCTGTAGGTTCGGTGGTAGAAGAACCTTCATCGTTACCGCCTCTGGTATTGGTGGACAGTCACATGGAATTTGAAGTACAAAACATTGTGCAGTCTCGATGGGTTCGCAGTTCTTTGCAGTATCTCGTCCATTGGAAGGGGTATGGTCTGGAAGATCGATCATGGGTACCAGCCAGGTTGGTGCACGCGGACCGCCTGGTCAGAGCGTACCATGCTCGATATCCGGAGAGGCCTGGGGGTCCTGAGGCCCCCCGTTGAAGGAGGTGTACTGTCATGGTTTATTCAGAATGCTGGGCAGACGGTGTAGGGGTTAATTGGTAGAGCCTCCTTCTGGGTCTGGGAAGGGTTTTTATAGCTTCAGGTGAGGACCCTCCCCTGCCGCTTATATTCCTAGCTTGAGTGTGCCCGACCCTGCTCCGTTTGTGCTCTCGCCTGTCCTGGTACGATTGTTTGGTGTATGTTCTGGCTTGGCCTCAGTTTACGTCTCTTGGATTCTGATTTTGTACTTGTATGACCGTCCCGTGTATGACGCCCGGCTTTGTCCTGACCTCGCTGTGATCGCCCCTCTGGTACTTCTGCCTCCATCCCATGTGTGACCCTCTGCTATGCCTGACTATTCTCTGTCCCACGATTCCGGGCTTCTCCCTCTAGTATATGCAGCGTGACATCAGAATGCAGCTCCTCAGCTAGGTTGTACAGTCTGTATGTACTTCGCATACAATCAGACAATTCTTCAATGGGCATGTTAACGCCATCAAATGTTGCAAGTTGTCTGAGTATGGACCCTGCTGACAAGCTCAGGCTCGGAGTGTTTAGAGTTGGTGGGAGAGGGACTGGGACAGGTGCTCCCGTGACCCAGCGGCCTGCATCGCACTACTATCCCCGGTCGTTTTACCCCGCAGCACGAAACATGCATGAACATGCACAAAGATTAGACAATATAATTTAAATGTTTACTAACAAGTTTATAAAAAAAGCAAAGGAAAGGATGGTAGGTAAACTGTGTATAAATTACGATGACAGCAATTCCTCTCAATAACTGTACATCAACTAAAAGTATACACAGGTACAGTTAACAAAATGAACAGTTATATGCAATATAAATACATGCGAATGACCCTAAATCCATAAAATTACAGAGTTGTGCCAGTGCCTTAGTAATCCCTTACTCAGAGCAGTTTTTGAAGTGTCTCTTACAGAATAGGCCTTTACCTCTAACTAACTAGACCACTATAAAGTTATTTATATATGCTCATATACACTCACTGGCCACTTTATTAGGTACACCTGTCCAACTGTGTGTTAAGACTTAATTTCTAATCAGCCAATCACATGGTGGCAACTCAGTGCATTTAGGCATGTAGACATGGTCAAGACAATCTCCTGCAGTTCAAACCGAGCATCAGTATGGGGAAGAAAGGTGATTTGAGTGCCTTTGAACGTGGCATGATTGTTGGTGCCAGAAGGGCTGGTCTGAGAATTTCAGAAACTGCTGATCTACTGGGATTTTCACGCACAACCATCTCTAGGGTTTACAGAGAATGGTCCGAAAAAGAAAAAAAATCCAGTGAGCGGCAGTTCTGTGGCCGGAAATGCCATGTTGATGCCAGAGGTCAGAGGAGAATGGGCAGACTGGTTCGAGCTGATAGAAAGGCAACAGTGACTCAAATTGCCACCCGTTACAACCAAGGTAGGCAGAAGAGCATCTCTGAACGCACAGTGCGTCGAACTTTGAGGCAGATGGGCTACAGCAGCAGAAGACCACACTGGGTACCACTCCTCTCAGCTAAGAACAGGAAACTGAGGCTACAATTTGCACAAGCTCATCGAAATTGGACAGTAGAAGATTGGAAAAACGTTGCCTGGTCTGATGAGTCTCGATTTCTGCTGCGACATTCGGATGGTAGGGTCAGAATTTGGCGTAAACAACATGAAAGCATGGATCCATCCTGCCTTGTATCAACGGTTCAGGCTGGTGGTGGTGGTGTCATGGTGTGGGGAATTTTTTCTGGGCACTCTTTGGGCCCCTTGGTACCAATTGAGCATCGTTGCAACGCCACAGCCTACCTGAGTATTGTTGCTGACCATGTCCATCCCTTTATGACCACAATGTACCCAACATCTGATGGCTACTTTCAGCAGGATAATGCGCCATGTCATAAAGCTCGAATCATCTCAGATTGGTTTCTTGAACATGACAATGAGTTTACTGTACTCAAATGGCCTCCTCAGTCACCAGATCTCAATCCAATAGAGCATCTTTGGGATGTGGTGGAATGGGAGATTCGCATCAGGGATGTGCAGCCGACAAATCTGCGCCAACTGTGTGATGCCATCATGTCAATATGGTCCAAAATCTCTGAGGAATGCTTCCAGCACCTTGTTGAATCTCTGCCACGAAGAATTGAGGCAGTTCTGAAGGCAAAAGGGGGTCCAACCCCTTACTAGCATGGTGTACCTAATAAAGTGGCCAGTGAGTGTATATTCAGATGTAAGATGGTACCAGTACGTTCTGAGACTGAAGTAGAAGAGTCCTTGCTGGACTGAGTCCCCAATAATCAGAATTCTAACTTGAAGCTTTTAGAGAATGCTAATCTCTCCCATGCAGGGCTTTTCTAAGTCCTTAGAAATAAAGACTCATGTGGCCCAAACCAAGATGTTGTGTCCTTGGTTGTCCTCACCGAGTCGGCTCACGTTAAGCCGAACAATGCATCTCAGAGTCACCAAAAACAGATCCAGAGTTGCACCGTTCTGTCCAGACCTTTTTCCAACGATGTGTAGCTTCCTCTCCCCTTTGATTCTCCTAGCAATTCTCATCAACTGCCAAAGCCCCGAACTTCAGTGTTACAGAAAATGATAATTATACCTTTCAGACAGATGATAGAAGCTGTCTGCAGACACTCTTTTTATTCCCAAAAAGAAAATATATATTGACTATGCCCCAGCGATCCTGCTGCCAAGTAACTCAGGGGAGTACTTGATAAAATCTTCTATGATCCAGCATCAGGAGGGATTGATCCTCATGCTTCTATATCATTGGTGTTATGATGGGCTATTCCACAGCAGAAATTTTGTGAGCTAAGGGGAAGCCACGCTTAGTGGCAATTCGCATGGGTTCCTCTCTCCACACACCATCTGTGACTGGGTATTTGTATCTCCACATCCACCTACAGGCTTTTTTGCTGCCTTCTTCTTTTACCCCTAAGTGGCTATTTCCATTTGCTATAGTTTTATATTTAAACCTATAGCTCAACTGATCCCATTGTTTAGGGTCTTTTGCTCTATTGGGGGTTCTCTCAGTGCAGCTTTAGCCACTGGGCTTGAATACTCTGTCTGTTTTTGGGATAATTTACTTCATTTAGACTATTGGCTGATTGTCATTTGTTCAATGTTGCGTTATTTTTGACATATCTGGTGCCCATAGTAGAGATAGCTCCAAGGTACCTAACTTCAGGTGTTATGGTTATGTGTGATCCTGCGTAATCATGCTTTAATAAAATGTATTGTTTCTAATATTTGAAATTTATTTATGGTGATCCTGGCCATTTTTTGTTCACACTTCTTTTTTCTTGAGTATTAACATAGTCATGTTTCAAGTGTGGGGCTAGTGAACCCTAGTATTATTTTGTGGTGCCCTCAGACTTCTTTTATAAGATTGTGAACACCACACCAGGGTTTTTTTTTATACTTTCCTTCGTTAAATAACATTTGGTTCAGGTGATCACCTAATCAGAAGCACATTAAGTAGAATGAGGTGTCCTCTGGTTGGAATTCAACTGACACTGGAATGGAATGGCTGTCAGACATGTAGAGAAGCTGATTTTTATAAAACTGTGCAGTGGTCTCTTAGTTTTTCCAGAGAGAGAGAGAGCGATATACATATATATAGCATTACATTGGTTTAGCATGTTGAAAATCTAGATTGCACGGCATTTTTAACTTGACAGGATCCCTTTAAAGAAAGCTTTGCATGTTCTGTTGCTATGAAGACTTTTACTTACACAATGCATGACTATTCTTTTATCAATCATCTCCCGCCAAGAGAGTCCATGCATCTTGAAAATGTTTTCCTGAACCTTGATAGTTGTCAAGTGCTAAATTTCTAAAGTAATTTATACCTTTGTGCCGTTATTGCTGCATTTAAGTGCACCCCTACATCTCGCCATTTATCTAAATTGCTAAATAGAATGTTGAGCTTCAAGGAGTAATATCACTATAAACACGGGATGGCGAGCTGCACGGGAGATTACACATGGCAGATAAATGGAAGAGCAGGAGATGTCAACAGAATGATCAGAAATGTGTGAGTACTGGGATAAAATGTGATTTGTAAGGAAGGGTCGAAAATTTAATTTAAGGGTAAAATGGTAAGGAAGATTAATCTGTGAACTTTGAGCTGCACTCTGGGCACATTGTATTCACTGTGGTAATGAATATATGACCTGAAAAACCTTTATAGGCTCTGAGAGTAACACAAGGTGTGATATAGGCAATACTGCTAACAGTAAAGAAAAAATAGGCTTAGCTTTTTAAAAAAATGGCACATGTAAAAGTATATAGACACAATTCCTTTCCTCTACAAATGTATTTATTTTCCAAAGTATGATTGAAATAAAGTGATTTTTTTATTTGCTGTGATAGCTATTCAGGAAGGTCTAACATAGCATGTATAAAAGCCTAAGCAAGGAATGCAGAAGTTATTTTATGGTGATTTACGATAATGAGAAGCAATGTTGCACTGAAATACTTTGCGCCCGCCAAAGGAAATAACTATTGGGGCCCTGCATTCAGCTTATAGAAATACAGTAAGTCCACCATCTGTAAAACATGGAAGCATCATTGCAAGACATTAAGCGCAATACCCTTTTCTAAATAAAGGTAAGGACAGGAAGGTGCGTTTAAAAAAATATCAACAGTAGAGATGAACAGATCTTTTAAAATTCAACTTAACTGGCTTCATCGAATTAAATAAGAAAAAAAATTTGCAGAGAATAAATTAGCAAGAATCACATATTTAAAAATCCTCTAATTTCCTGAAAAGCATGTGAAAACACTTAGCGTTCCCATTGCAGTCAATTAAACACATTTTGAGCTCTTTAATGCAAAATCAGTCTTTTTAATGTTCACGAGTTGAATCGATTTGTCTAAGGAAAATGGAAGGTATCCAAAAGTAATGAACAGCATATTTAACAATACATTGTAATATCAGACTTTTTTTGGCTACCTAAATTGTATAAACAAACTAAAAATTATCTCTTTTGGGGGAAAGCTGTACGTTTTGCTGTTGTTTATAGGCTGACGGTGCAAACGTAAAGAGCCATGTCATTTTCATATTAGCGGGTGCAACAATTATACCTGTTTGCGAAAAGTAAAGGGCTTTAAACTTTGCTAAATGTAGGAGCAATAGTTTTTTTCATAAACAGTCCAAAAATCATCCCTTTAAATAGGGAGAAAAACAGCTGTACTGTTTTGAATGTGATGAAGTAATGGCCTCGCATCTAGAAATATATCTCTGTTTTTGGGTCCACAACTGGTAGACAATGGCTATTGTGATTCTACCACTGAGGACATGAATTGCATTGTGTGTGTTATGTCTTGAGTCTTTTGTATATATCATGTATTATGAATTGTAAAGTATTGTGACACAGAGCGACATAGTTTAGGGCTTAGGACATAAGATAGGTAGCATAAGATAGTTGACTGTATTTAGATAATGACATTAGGGTAAGTTTGAGATAATGTTTGGGACTAGCCCATAGTGAGAGGTGCTTATTGTAAGGTAAAGAGACCACATCCTGTAAATTTGCAGATAGGGACAAGTTTGATTTCAATTAGGAAGTATCTGTTAGCATTGCTGCCTTTGTGAGTGAAAAATAGCAAAGGAGACTAAGGCCTCTTTCACACTTCAGTTTTTTACAATCAGTCACAATCCGCCAGGTTTTGAAAAAAACGGATCCTCAATTTTCTTTTGAGGATCCGTTTTTTTCCCCCATTGACTTCCATTAATGGCGGATTGTGACGGATTGCCGTCCGTTGCATCCGTTTTTTTTGAGGATCCGCCAAAAGTTGCTGTCCGTCACCATCCTCAAAGATTTTAAAACGGAGCTTGCAACGTTTTTTTCTCTGGCGGATCCTCCAGACACTGATTTAACCCGAAATTCTTTCTGGGTGCCGGACCATCTCTCTCTCTCTCTCTCTCTCTCTCTCTCTCTCTCTCTCTCTCTCCTTCGCGGCCAGCGGTTCATTTAAATTTCCTCATTTTTCAGGATCCGTATGAAAACGGATCCTGTGCCATCCGTTCACATCAGTTGAGAACCGATCCGCTTGTCTGCCTTTTTGGCGGATTTGAACTGATGCAAAAAACTGAAGTGTGAAAGAGGCCTTAGGGACAAGAGAGTAGCGTGACCTTGAAGTGACCGAGGAGACAAAGTGGCCTTCCACCTTAAAAGGGTCCTTGGATAGGACAACGTGTAATGAGAAACTCTGAGCTTGCTAAACGCTGAAAAATATCGAGTCCCTAAACAGGATTGAGTACTTGGGACTAATGGGGGTCGAGAGCGGTTGATCCAGGATGCCAGTAGTAGAAGAAATAGGATGCAGAACTGCAGGTATAGAGACTCTCTGAACAGGACTGTGATGACAAGCTAGGCTGTGATGAAGTGGGGCAAAACAGGCTGTGGAGTAGGCTACAGTGGAAGGATACTGTATGTGTGTATGAAAATGTCCTTAAGACTTTGTACCTGCTAACCCTTAGCATGTTACCGTTCAGCAAAGTCCATTTTAGAACGGGTCTCCCTTATTAAACGCTGAAACCTATAATCCTGGACAGCAAATGCCATTGGCTACAGGTGGACTGAACGCAGCAACAAGACCAACACCCAGCCAGGACGGACTCTTTCAGCATCATCCCCTACAGCAGCAGTACAGTCTAGCTAGAAACACAATGAGAAGCCAGGTGATGTATGGCTGACATGCCTGTGCAGTGAATGCAGCAATAGGAGCATGGTAGATAATTGACCCCAAAGTATGTTTTCACCCTCCTGACCGGGACAAATTTTTCTATTCTGACCAGTGTCATAAATGGTATTAACTCTGGAACGCTTCAACATATCCCAGTGATTCTCAAACATTTTTTTTTCGTGACACACTGTATTTTATGGTCATGGTAAATTTAGGCCTTTTTTGTATTTTTTTGTGAAGTTTTGAAAATTTCACTATTTTCAAATTTTAATTTTTGTGCTGTTAAACCAGAGAGTTATATCACACAAAATAAATAATAAATAACATTTATCACATGTATGTTTTACATCAGCATCATTTTTTAAACACAATTTTTTAAAGGAAGTTAGAAGGGTTAAAAAAATTTCTCATTTTTTCACCAAAATTAACAAAACCATTTTTTTAGGGATCACATATCACTTGAAGTGAATTTGAGTGGTCTATGTGGCAGAAAATGCCCAAAAGTGACACCATTTTAAAAACTCTACCCCTCAAGGTACTCAAAACCACATTCAAGAAGTCTATTGACCATTTAGATGTTTCACAGGAATCAAAGCAAGGAAAAATAAAAAATATTAAGTTCTCACACAAAAATGTTGCTTTAACCCAAAATTTTTCATTTTGATAGAGGTAACAGGAGAAAATAGATTCAAAATTTGTTTTGCAATTTCTCTTGAATGCGTCAATAGCACACATTTGCTACTGTTTGGGCACATGGCAGGACTCCCTGCGCAAAATTGGCTAGAACAGACAGTGAATGCCATGCCATGCGTTTGCAGAGCCCCTGATGTGCCTAAACCGTAGAAACCCACCAAATGTGACCACATTTTCGAGACTACACCCCTCAAGGAATTTATGTAGTGGTGTTAGCCCAACATTTTTCAATTACACAAGTGTAAACAGGAGAAAAGTAATGGAAAAATGTATTGCGCAATTTCTCTTGAGTTCGCCAATATCCCATATGTGGGGGAAAAATACTTTTGATACATGGTACAGAAGGGAAGGAGCACCATATAATAATGCCGAGTTTGAAGTTATGATTTGTAGGTGCCATGTCATATTGGCGGATCCACTGTGGTGCTTGAACAACAGAACTCTTCCAAAGTGACCCCATTTTGAAAACTACACTCCTCAATGAATTCAACTAAGGATGCAGTGATCATATTGACACCACATGTGTGTCACAGAACCTTAAACCATTGGGCGGTGAAAAAAAATAATTACACTATTACCATCAAAATTTAGTTTTAGCCCCAAGTTATACATTTTCAGACAGGAAAAATGGCACCAAAATTTGTCTGTGTGTGTCTGTACAGTACTGTTTAGCCATACTCCAAGTCTCTGGAGGGAAGGTGTGCTATTTGACTCTTGAAGCACTGACTTTCCTAGAATAGTTTGTGGACTACATATGCAGAGCACCTAGGTTCCATAATAGCAGAATCCCCCCCCTAAATGATTTCATTTTGGAAATTACACCTGTCTGTGAATTTATTTACAAGCATAGTGACGATTTTGACTCTATGGGTGTTTTCCATAAACAAACAGCAATAGTTGTTGCTGAGTGAAAATTGCAAATCTTCTATTGCAGTGCCAGTACATTGCAGTGCCCAGTGCATTGTAGTGCTCATACATTGTGTCCAGCTCGTGCTTCTGGAGACATGAACCCTGTAAATTAAGCAGGCTCTCATCGCTACACTACTACAACGCTAAATGTGGTTTAGGCTCTTTGGGACTCAGAAAGGAGAGGGCATTTGACATAGGGAACCCAGAATTTGCTTGATTTTTTTGGGTGGGAGCCTTTCTGTTACCAGTGACAATGAAGCCCCCTATATTTTTGTTAATATGTGATGGATTTGAGTTGGAAACTTTTTACGCAACATTTTGAATCAAATTTATCTTGCGCTCTATGCTGAGCACTTACATCAGGGTTTCCATCTTAATCTCTGAATGATAACACCCATGATGGATCCAATCACTATAATGAGGTAGCAGCATTAGTCTGGACTCCATCTGGTCTCTGTTCAGTGGTGTGCCTTTCTTTTCAGAGGTGTATAAAACTGTGTCGGTCACACTTTTATGTAAGCTTAAGAAGAGGGATATCCCTGGATCAAAGGACAGACGGTGTCCACAGTGTCTCCATTTGCCTCGTTAGGCCTCTTTCACACATCAGGTTTTCGGCGTCAGGCGCGATCCGGCGCTTTTGACTAAAACCGGATCCGGCGAAATGCAATGCCGGATCCGGTTTCCCCCCCATTGACTTGCATTAGAGCCGGATCGAGCCGGATGGCCATGCGTTTCATCCAATTTTCGCCGGATCCGGCAATGTGACGCGATCCGGCGTCTGGAAAAAACGGCTACTGTAACGTTTTTTGTCTCCGGCGAAAAAGCCGGACACGCCGGATCCGGCGTGTCCGGCTTTTTCATACAATGAAAGCCTATGAGCGCCGCAATGCGCCTGATCCGGCGACAGGCGGATCCGGCGGCCGGATCCGGTTTCTTTGGTCTGAGCATGCTCAGTAGCTCTGCCCACAGGACATATATAAAAGCAAGACAATGGGACCCTCAGCCACACCCAACATGCCACCCAAGCCAAGAACCAGGAGCAGGAGAAGGCAGCAGACATCTGCAGCAGCAGCACCATCAGCACCACCCCAAATGGAGCAGCATGCTGAACAACGGGAGGGGAGTCCAGCAGCAGATGAGAGACGGTAATTATCAAATCCCCCATTCCTCCAAACTAGGGCTATGGAATATCAAGATATTCATTGGCCCTTTGTTTCTCTTTATTCAACAGCCGCCCAATAGATGCAGCAGCAGCAGCAGCAATGGCAGCAGCAGAAACACCACCCACAGCCATGGAGTCTGGCCATGAGGAAGACAGCACATCTTCTGGGAGCCCTCCCTCGCATCGTCAGCGTTTGACGGTAAGTTTTTATTTCCAAAATCCATCATCTCTGTAATATATGTGTATTCATTGCCTTTTATTTCAAAACAGGAATCACAAGATGAAGAGGAGCTCCCAGAAGAAGAAGGAAGGGGTGGACAGACACTTGGAGTGGGCTCACAATTGGTAAGTTTTTTGCATCAAACGCAGAAACACAACATCACACTACACACAACACATAGAAAACAATGTTCTGCAGACCACACACAGCAAACAAATGCCTACATCCAAAGACATAACATTTTTTGTTTTCTTCTCTAGTCTTCCCAATCTGGTGCTCGGCCAAGAGGTCCTCGCAGTGCCTCCCAGGGTCGTCGGCGACAGCAACGCGGCGGTCACCAGCGTGTAAGTATAAATATTTTTGCTTTGTTTTTTTTGCACTTTTTATTTCATTTCTTTTGTGGAGGCTAATTATGTTATTTTTGTCTTTTTCTTTAACAGCCTTCTTCACAGCGTGCTCCCGACTCTGACGGTGAGGATGGAGGGATTGATGTGGACCGCCTCATCGATCTCATCAGAGAAAGGGAGCCGCTCTGGAATATGGCTGACCGCCGCCACGCTGACCTGATCGTTACCCGACGACTCTGGGAGGAAATCTGTTCACTCCTTGTGGACCGCTGGGAGGACCTCGAAGCTCGGGCCCAGATTAAAGAGCGTAAGTATATACAGTACCGGTTGCTTGATTTAAACCAGTGTTTCCCGAACTCCAGTCCTCGTGGTCCCCACGGATCATGTGTTCAGGATTTCTATTTACTTTGGAAATCCTGAAAACATGACCCCTGGGGACCATGATGACTGGAGTTTTTGAAACACTGATGTTGTATACTAACCACTTTGTCCTTTCTCGTTTCAGGGGAGAGAATTGTGAAGCGGTGGTGGTCTGTGAGGGATCGTTTCAAGAAGGAGTTCAATAAAGAGATGCGGGCCCCGAGTGGATCTGGAGGACGCAGGAGCAAGTACAAGTATGCACGAGCCCTGTCGTTCCTCCGGGAGACAATGCTCACCAGAAGGTAAATATTACACACCACATGTGACAAAAAAATGTTTAGATGTAACCATGTCACTATTTTAATTGTTTTTTTTTCTCTTTATTCCACAGCACGGTGAGCAGCACTCGGGAGCCTGCACGATTGGACCCTTCTGAGGCGATCCCTGAGGAGACCGGCACCGAGGGACACTTCGACCGCCCCGGTACATCTGCACCTTCCCAGCCTTCCCACACATTCGACCCATCTGTCCCATCCACCAGCACAGGAGCATCGTGGCCGCCTACATTACATGAAGCTGCTGGTGAGGAGATCGCTTTCCCTTTACCCCACCCTTCTGCCCCTGCCACCTCTAGTACACCTGCGGGTACTGGGCGGCAGCGGCAGAGGGGTCAGGAAAAGATTTATGCGCCAGAGTTCTTGCATCTGAATGCATCTTTCCAGAACTGTCTAAAAGTCTTGTCAGAGCAAATCTCCGCAGGCTTTCAGCAGATCAACTCCAGCATTCTGGAGGTGAAGACACTTCTGCAAACCATGCATTCAGAAGCAAGTTCTTCGCCAAACCACACCTTTTTCAGGTCTGTTGTGGAGTGCATGGCAACACTATCTCCTACCCAGCAGATGCATGTAATGCATTCGTGCCACGGTGCTTTACAGCAGGTTACCTCCCAACCTCCACCTCCCACCACTGTAGTTCCTCCACCTGCACCCCCTCCAGCCACTTTCCATCCTCCCCCTCCTATTACATCTGCACCCCCTCCAGCCACTTTCCATCCTCCCCCTCCTATTACATCTGCACCCCCTCCAGCCACTTTCCATCCTCCCCCTCCTATTACATACCAGCAACCTCCCCAGTACCAGCAACCTCCCCAGTACCAGCAACCTCCCCAGTACCAGTCATCTCCCCACTTCCAGCAACCTGCCCCGTATCAAACTCCTTCCCCGTACCAAACTCCTTCCCCGTACCAAACTCCTTCCCCATACAACTTTCCATCAACATCATCTGCTCCTACAGTCCCTGCCCAACCCTCCACTCCACCGCCCACCACCTCTTCTGCCTCCCACATGTCCACCCATTCTGTAGCTTTTTCCACACCATCACCTCTAACTGTTCCTTCCCCACCACGATCCCAATCCTCTCTCCACACTCCCAGTGTCAAAGTGTCCCGCAGCCCCTCCAGCAGTATTTCCACCCCACACTACACAGATTTATGATGTGTTTTGTAATAAAAATGCCCATGTTTTTTTCAAACCTTTATTAAAAAAGTTTTTTTAACTTTAAAAACAGTTTACAAACAAAAAAATATTTTAAATAAAAAGTTAAATTATTGTTTACACTGGTTGTCTGTCATTTCTTTCTGCGGCGAAATATGTTTAAAAAAAAGGTTAAATACAGGGTATTTAAAAGGTAAAAAGGTATTCAAAACCAGGTATATAACTGTGGGTAAATTTTAGCTTTTTGCCACAGTTGTGTTCCTGGTTGTGTTTGAAGCAAAGTATTTCACCTAAAAAGTTGTGTTTATTGTTGGTGATTTCATAACAATGTACACAACTTTTGTTAAAAGGTGAAATACTTTGCATAAAACACAACCAGGTACACACCTGTGGCCTAAAGCTAAAAATAGAGACCATGACAAGATAGCCAACTTTGGTTGGCAAAGGTATATACTGTTGGTACAGAAGGTACACAAGTTTGGTTAGGGCACAAATCTTTCACACTCTGTCATCCTGCCAGTGTACTCTGCCTTGAGGTGACATAAAGTATAGTGCAAAATTGTCCCTCATTACTGAAACCGTCACAGAACTTCTAGTGGTAATGTCATGGTAATCTTGCAAGGTGGTTTCTTCAGAGGTGTCCTCAATGGAAATGGGTTCCTTGCAGATAACAAAATTGTGGAGTACCACGCAAGCTTTGATCACCTCGTCAACAGTTTCTGTCTTGAGGTTGATCGCAGTCAATAGGACCCGCCATTTGGCTGTCAGAATACCAAAGGTACATTCAACCATTCTTCTTGCTCTTGTGAGGCGGTAATTAAAAATGCGTTTTGGTCTTGTCAATCCTCTGCTAGAGTATGGTTTCAAAAGGTGTTCTGACAGCTGGAAGGCTTCATCCCCTACACAGACAAATTGCATAGGTGGACCAGATGTTTGCGGCAGTGGTCTAGGGGGTGGGAACTGGAAGGTGTTTCCATACAGTTTACGCCCCATGGCAGACAGTTTGAAAACTTGAGAGTCATTGGAGCGGCCATAGGCCCCAATATCCACAGCAATAAATTTGTATTCCGCATCAGCGATGGCCATGAGGACAATTGAAAAATATTTCTTGTAATTGAAATATTCCGATCCCGATCCGGCTGGCTTTACAATGCGGATATGTTTCCCGTCCACAGCGCCCAAGCAGTTGGGAAACTGACATATCTGTTGAAACTTGTCAGCAATTTCAATCCACCTCTCTGTTGTGGGCTCTGGCAAAAACTCTTCAGCTAAGGAGTCCCACAGTGCACGGCATGTGTACTTCACTATTCCTGATATGGTGGAAATCCCGAGTCTGTACTGGAAATGCAGTGACGAAAGGGATTCTCCAGTTGCAAGAAATCTGTGGGGAATTAAAAAACAATCAATTAGTTTAAAATCACAGCATTACATACCAAAACTCAGCTATAACACTTGGAGATACAAACTACCACCAACAAGATTGCAGTGAAAGTGTGCTCTGATGCGAGCATATCCAATAAATGTGGCTTACCTTAAAGTCACCATCAGACGCTCTGCGGGTGAAACAGAGAAGCGGCAATAGGTGTCTGCTTTTCTTATGAGGTGTGCAATGCGCTCCACCAAGTAATCAAAATTCTCCATTTTCATCCGAACATATCCAAAAAATTTATCCGGGTTTCGTCGAAGGTCCATGCAGAGTGTAGAATAGACCCCACGCGTCATTCTCTTGGCTGTGATGGGGTGGATCCACAAATGTCGTCTACGATGCCTGATGCGCTGCTGTCTCGCTCTCTCCTTCTCCAGAACAATCACCCTCAAACGATTCGCCTCCGCTATAAAATCCACCAAATTCTTCAAAATATTTCCAATGACAACATCCATCTTCGCCAGTAACTTGCTCTTCTCTCCAACCTGCACTTTCTCCTCGACAACCTGTCAAAAAGGGCTGTAGGAACACTCTATATATAGTTTTCCAGTAGCCAATCCCGTTCGGAAGGCCACAAGGGTCAATTTTAAAAACCGGATGCGGCGTAATCCGTCGAAAAACGGATAGAATAACGGATGAACCGGATGAGACGGATCCGGTTTTGTCTGTCAAGAAAAAGACGGATCCGGCAGAAAACCGGATCCGTCACATCCGGTTTTACTAAACATTTGCCGCATCCGGCGTTCCGGCACGACGCCGGATCGCGCCTGACGCCGAAAACCTGATGTGTGAAAGTAGCCTTATAGGGAATTTTTTGCCTGGGGTTCTGTCCATTTCAGAAATTTACACGGAAACCCCAGTGTAAATGCTCAGTGTAGAGCACAGGATAAATATGAGCCAAGCCTGTGAAGCAGAATGAACGAAACAACATCAGGTCAATAATTGGTTTTATTTTTATGCCATTCACCATGCTTTATAATTAGACATGCTCTCTGACTGTCTACTGCTGTCCTCCATATCATCACAACAGAGGCAGTGCCATCATTTTCTACAACACCTCACCGGCTTCAGCTATTGACTCAGTTGCCAATCTTGTACATGGCAGAGGGTGACAGCCATTACACAACATCCTCACAAAAAAGCTTTGTTAAGGCTGTGTTCACACACAGCGTTTTTTTAGCGTTTTTTCCCGTGGATTTGCCAAAAAATCCGCAGGAAAAGCACGAAAAATAAGCTTTCCATTCATTTCTGTACATTTTCCACTTTTTGTGCACATTGATGCGTTTTTTACAGCGAAAAAAACGCATTGCGGTAAAAACGCAGCATGCTCATTAATTTTGCGGATTTTTCCGCGTTTCTGATTATTTCCATGCGTTAAGAAAATGCACGGAAAAAAAGCGCATAAAAACCACACAAAAATCGCGCGGAAAATGCGCAGAAAAAAACGCGCGGTTTTCTGGGAAGGGAGTCAGGTTTTCAAGCAGAAATTTTCTGCTACGTGTGCACTTAGCCTCTGTGTCCAGGGTTGCAGAGTGGCATTGGAAGAAAATACACTCTCAAGAAGACACCACATTCAAAACAGCAACTTTCATATTCAAATCAGCCATCTCTTCTGCTCCACTGGTCTATTTTTACAACCCTTGTGTCTTCCCTATCCCACAATTCCAAACTGTTATTCGACACTTGTAGCTCTCTCCTCAACCTTCCACTGCCCCCTCTGACCTCCCTCATCTCTGCAGAAGACTTTGCCACACATTTCAAAAATTATGCTGACCAAACAAGACAAGCCTTTACCTCCCATCCACCACAACCCCTACGTATAGCAGACCACTGACCCTCCCCCATAACCTTCATCCCCATCATTGCTGAAGGAGAGCTCACTCATATCCTCTCCAAATACACCTCACCACTCATGCACTTGACCTCATCCCATCCTACCACCACCCCAACCTCACCACCAGACTTATCCCATGCCCAACCCACCTTTTCAATCAATTGATAACCTCTGGTACCTTCTCTTCTGCTTTCAAACATGTCGTTATCAAACATATCCTGTTGAAGCCATCTTTTGACCACTCCTTCCTACTACAAATCTTCTCTTCCTTTGACGTCAAAGACTTCACTCTCTACTGGATCTCCTCATACTTTTCCAACTGCACATTTAGCGTCTCCCACACCCACATTACTTCATCATCCCACCCTCTCCCTGGTGTTGTCCTCCAAGGCTCTGTCCAGGGACATTTACTCTTCTCAATCGATACTTTTGGCCTGGGACAACTCAAAGTATCATGGATTCCAGTACCATTTATACACTGATGATTCTCAGATCCATGTCTCTGGCCCAGATGTCACTTCCCTGCTGTTCAAAATCCTTGCTATATACTCTGTCTTCTCATTATACTTCCTAAAGCTCAACATGGACAAAAATGAACTCTTTATCTTTCCTCCATCTCACCTAACTTGCCTACCTGATCTATCTATCACAATAAATTATATTATGCTTTCCCCTGTATTGCAATTCCCTGCCTCAAAGTAACCTTCGACTCTGCCCTGTCCTTCAAACCACACATCCATGCTCTTGACTAGAGTTGAGCGATACCGTCCGATACTTCAAAGTATCGTATCGGATGGTATCGGCCGATCTTTAAAAAAAGTATCGGTATCGCCGATTCCGATACCGGAAGTCCCATTCAAGTCTATGGGACTTCCGGTATCGGAATAAGAAAAACCCTTTCCTGCCCTTGTACAGCCTCTCTGGGGTCTGTACGGGCCTTTCGGGGGGCTGTGCCGGCCTGCCAGGGGGTCTGTGCAGGCTCCGGTGGTCTGTGCCGGCCTGCCGGTGGTCTGTGCAGGCTCCGGGGGGCTGTGCCGGCCTGCCGGGGGGCTGTGCCGGCCTGCCGGGGGGCTGTGCAGGCTCCGGGGGGCTGTGCCGGCCTGCCGGGGGGCTGTGCCGGCCTGCCGGGGGGCTGTGCCGGCCTGCCGGTGGTCTGTGCAGGCTCCGGGGGTCTGTGCAGGCATCGTCCGATGGGACTACAAGTCCCATCGGGCGATGCCTGCTACCATGACAGTGATTGACACATTAGCCAATGATGGGACAGTAGTAGTCCCATCATCCGGCTAATGTGTTAAATGTTAAAAAAAAAAAATAAAAAATAAAAAATTACATGCTACATACATACAACATGCATACTACATACATGCTACATTCATACTACATACTACATACATGCTACATTCATACTACATAAATACTACATGCAACATACATACTACATATATACTACATGCATGCTACATACATACTGCATGCTACATACATACCACATATATACTACATACATACTACATGCATGCTACATGCATGCTACATGCTACATACATAACACATATATACTACATGCATGCTACATACATACTACATGCTACATACTACATATATACTACATGCATGCTACATACTACATGCTACATACATACTACATATATACTACATGCATGCTACATACATACTGCATGCTACATGCATGCTACATACATACTACATACATACTACATGCTACATACATACTACATATATACTACATACATACTACATACATACTACATGCATGCTACATGCATGCTACATACATAACACATATATACTACATGCATGCTACATACATACTACATGCTACATACATACCATATACATACTACATGCATGCTACATACATACTACATGCATGCTACATACATACTACATGCTACATACATACTACATATATACTACATGCATGCTACATACATACTACATGCTACATACATACTACATATATACTACATGCATGCTACATACTACATGCTACATACATACTACATATATACTACATGCATGCTACATACATACTACATGCTACATACATACCACATACATACTACATATATACTACATGCATGCTACATACATACTGCATGCTACATGCATGCTACATACATACTACATACATACTACATGCTACATACATACCACATATATACTACATACATACAATACATTCATACAATACATACATAGACATACAGTACATATAACATAGAGTAACATACTTACCAATACTTGTCACATTGTTCCCCGAAGCCATTGTCTTTTCCGGAATAAATATTAACATAACAAACCACAAAAATACTCACCCACGATCCGAAGCAGTCCACGAGTGTGTCCCACGACGATCTTGGGTAGAGAACTGCAGCATCAGCTGTTGCTGCCGTTCTCTACGGGCTGCAGGAATCCAATGACGGAAGGTAGGTATCCTTCCGCACTGTATTCCTCCGCCACTTAAAAAAAAAAAAAGTCCCTAGTCTCACTTTATGCCATTGCTGTGTGGGAATTTCCCACACAGCAATGGCATAAAGTGAGACTAGGGACTTTTTTTTTTTTTAAGTGGCGGAGGAATACAGTGCGGAAGGATACCTACCTTCCGTCATTGGATTCCTGCAGCCCGTAGAGAACGGCAGCATCATCTGATGCTGCAGTTCTCTACCCAAGATCGTCGTGGGACACACTCGTGGACTGCTTCGGATCGTGGGTGAGTATTTTTGTGGTTTGTTATGTTAATATTTATTCCGGAAAAGACAATGGCTTCGGGGAACAATGTGACAAGTATTGGTAAGTATGTTACTCTATGTTATATGTACTGTATGTCTATGTATGTATTGTATGAATGTATTGTATGTATGTAGTATATATGTGGTATGTATGTAGCATGTAGTATGTATGTAGTATGTATGTAGCATGCATGTAGCATGTAGTATGTATGTAGCATGCATGTAGTATATATGTAGTATGTATGTAGCATGCATGTAGTATATATGTAGCATGTATGTAGTATGTATGTGGTATGTATGTAGCATGTAGTATGTATGTAGCATGCATGTAGTATATATGTAGTATGTATGTAGCATGTAGTATGTATGTAGTATGTATGTAGTATGTATGTGGTATGTATGTAGCATGTAGTATGTATGTAGCATGCATGTAGTATATATGTAGTATGTATGTAGCATGTAGTATGTATGTAGTATGTATGTAGTATGTATGTAGTATGTATGTAGCATGCAGTATGTATGTAGCATGTAGTATGTATGTAGTATATATGTAGTATGTATGTAGCATGTAGTATGTATGTAGCATGCATGTAGTATGTATGTAGTATGTATGTAGTATGTATGTAGCATGCAGTATGTATGTAGCATGTATGTAGTATGTATGTAGTATATATGTAGTATGTATGTAGCATGCATGTAGTATGTATGTTGCATGTAGTATGTATGTAGTATGTATGTAGTATGTATGTGGTATGTATGTAGCATGTAGTATGTATGTAGCATGCATGTAGTATGTATGTAGCATGTATGTAGTATGTATGTAGCATGTATGTAGTATGTATGTAGCATGTAGTATGTATGTAGCATGCATGTAGTATGTATGTAGTATTTTTTTTTTTTTTTTTTAACATTTAACACATTAGCCGGATGATGGGACTACTACTGTCCCATCATTGGCTAATGTGTCAATCACTGTCATGGTAGCAGGCATCGCCCGATGGGACTTGTAGTCCCATCGGACGATGCTTGCACAGACCCCCGGACATCAGCACAGCCCCCCGGCAGGCCGGCACAGCCCCCCGGCAGGCCGGTACAGACCCCCACAGGGTGCACAGACCACCGGCAGGCCGGCACAGCCCCCCGGCAGGCCGGTACAGACCCCGGGCAGTCCACACAGCCCCCCGGCAGGCCGGCACAGCCCCCCGGCAGGCCGGCAGAGACCCCCGGAAGGCCCGAAATGACGGCGCATCATGATGCGCACACACCGCGCATCATGATGACGTCAGGCCGTCAATCAACTGAACTTCCGATTCCGATGCCGAATTCCGATATTGAAAAAATATCGGAAGTCGGTATCGGAATTCCGATACAGCAAGTATCGGCCGATACCCGATACTTGCGGTATCGGAATGCTCAACACTACTCTTGACACATCCTGCCACCTCCAACTAAAAAATACTTTCAGAATCTGTCTTTTGCTCAACCATGAATCTACTAAAATGTTAGTGCTTGCTCTCATCATCTATCACCTTGACTATTGTAATATCCTCCTCTGTGGCCTCCCTGCTAACACTATTGCACATCTCTAATCCATCCTCAACTCTGCTGCACGACTATTGCATCTCTCATTTTACTATTCCTCCACTTCTGCCTTCTGCAAATTGGTTTGTTGACTGTTAATTCCCCAACGTATTCTATTCAAACTATTAACATTGACCTACAAAGGCAACCATAATCTTTCTCCTCTATATATCTTCATACAAATCTCCAGTTACCTTTCAACATGTTATCTCCAGGCCTATCAAGACCTCCTTCTTTTTATGACTATATTCTGAGAGATTCAGCTTTTTTTATTTTTATGCTGATGGAGGTGTATATGGGCTTGTGTCTTACAGGACAAAAAGGTGTTTTCAACTATTTTATTTACATTCAACTTTTTGATTGTATTTTATTCCGCTTTTTGTTCTGCGATGTGATGAAAAAGCCATTGTTCATTGACACATTTTTAATTTTTTTTACGGTGTTCTATTGTGATTCGGTCACCGAGGAGGATTATCGGGGAAATAGCTAAGCAACCAGGAAACCAGAAAGGTTGGCAACATCAGGAATAGGAATTTTTGGTTCACCATCAGACGATTGAGCGAGATAGGCAGAAATTCCCAAAACTTCAGCAGTGAGCTGCTCAACACAATCGGACAATTGCTTAGTCTCCATTAAAGCAAAAATCCTCCTATGGTCCCCAGAGAAAAAGAGGAAAAAATATATAAAAAATTCTGACATTTTTTTTTTTTTTTTTTTTACAATTTTTTCCTTGTTTAGAGTACCCTAGAGTCTACAGTTTTGGGCTGGTGATTCTGTTGTGATTCGGTCACCCAGTAGGACTAACGGGGAATCAGCTAAGCAACCAGGAAACCAGAAAGGTTGTCAACTTAGCGGATTGCAGACCCCCTAAACCTAACAACACAACTAGCATTATCCGTGGGACGTGCCTACGATGCCCTAGACGCCTCGACACAGCCAAAGAGTTAACTAAGCCTAAAGCAAGAAAGGAGAAAGCTAAACTGCCCCGGAGTAGAACCCCAAAGGAATAGATAGCCCCCAAACATATATTGTCGGTGAGACAAAATGAGGCACAAACGCAGGCAGAAAATAGAGTGAGCAAATGATGGGGCCCAAACTGCCTAGAAAGGATAGGACAGAAAAGATACTGTCTGCAATCACGCAAAAACCCTAAAAAATCCAACACGTCTGATATACAAAAACACTGAGGCCACACGACCTCTCCCCCACTAGATCAGCATTCTGATGTGAACTGGAAGCAAAGCAAAAGATGCTAATATAATAGGGGACTGAACAAAATGACATAAGCTGTGACATATGAGCGGGGTCCAGCACAAATCCCAGCAGGGAATAATGCTGAACCCACACAGCAAAGCAGAAAGCAGAGAAAGGCAAAAACTATATCAAATGCAAAAGATTCAGCAAACAAATAACTTATCTGAATGATGCAAGACCACCAAGGAAGGGAAAAAGCAGACGTCACAGTGCACAGGAAGACAAAAAAAATCACCATCAGCAACTGAAGGAAGCTTGCTCACTTAAATCCTCCCAGTCAGTAACCCCTGACTTCTAATCATCGTCTTCAGGTGATAGACTTCTGTCAATATGATCAGCTCCACTACCCGCTGTAACCACCATAGGGAGCCCCGACTCAGAAGTCAGATCAAGAGAGTTCACAACAGTGTTCACTGAAATGGATAATTAGTGGGACAATTTTCCTTTTAGTTCTTTATTTTGTGATTTTTAAAATATTTCCTTTACAATTTTTACACTGTGTCTGCAAATTGAGATTCTGGTTTGGCTTTCATCCTAAGTCATGTGACAAGGCTCATTAAAGGGTCGACAGTGACTTTTAGGATTGCTACTTTTAATACGTGGCACTAGAGTTCTAGTCATCTTCCTCTCTGAAGAGACAATTTGCATATTTCCCAGAGGAGCATTGCGGCTTTAAGTCTCCTCATCTTGGCAAGCTTAACATGTCATTCTCCACAAGGAGAAATTATACTCCTTGGATCCCGATTAGATGCCTCTAACACAGCCAAACCAGATCCCACACTTTGCACTGATGATGGGCAGTACCCCGAAACACAGCATCTGCAAATTGAGATTCTGGTTTGGCTTTTTTCCTAAGTCATGTGACAAGGCTCGTTAAAGGGTTGACATTGACTTTTAGGATTGCTACTTTTAATAGGTGGCACTAGAGTTCTAGTCCCCTTCCTCTCTGAAGAGACAATTTGCTTTAACATTTTTAAAACTTTTTTACTTTTTCCCTTGTCCCAGGACAGGACATCAACTTTCCCTTTCCTGATTGCTGATCTAATATTCTGCAATGCTTTATTAGATCAGTCTCTGGCACACAGGGAGCAAGCTTGTCATCTGCTGTTCTGAGCAGGAATTAACACGCCACTTTACATCAGTGATCCTACAGCCTTCTTTCGACCTGGGATCACTATGGAGACCATAGGCACATTGCGATCACAATTGCATTGTGCCGATTAGAGCAGAGTTGTTTCAATGGAAGAAAAAACATCTGGTCCAACATCTTAAATAAACTGTAGATATTGCTGCTACTAATGTTGGCACAGACAGGGGAACATTGTGTCTGAGTGGAATGCAAACGGGTTTGCTGGTCAGGAGTGTAGAACAATGGACTCCATTTTGGAATCTTAAAAAAATCCCCATTATTACTTTTAAAGTGAAGGTCTAAAAGTGTGGCTATCCAATTGTTCTGCCTTCACACGTGTTGACACAGTGTGCACTCTAGCATACAGCATAAACCACCTTCTATCTTACAAAATAAGCAGACTGTTCTCTGTAGTCTAACTTGTTTATTTGGTGAAGAGTATAGAACATGCAGTAAAACTATAAAGAATTCAGATGACATGGGTAGTATTGGGCAGATGATCACACAGCTAACACAGTTCCAGGAAGTATACAATGTGATGCAAACTTTACATAGAAACACACAGGTGTCTAATTACATCTACGGAACGCTGGCTGCTGTACAGTTAATAACATCTCTGCATTGCAAGAAAAGACATTACTCTTACCAGATATGCTTTACCCGGATCACGAACTCAAGTAAGGGAGTTACAGGAGGATAGATAAACACATGTGTCCTTATGAAATACACAGAAGAAAATGGCTTCTTCCTCATCCCAGAAAACATTGCTTCATTCCCTCAATGCATTACTTCAATTCCACTGCAACACTTCTGTTAAGACACAGCTATAAATTCAGCCACCACTAGATGGTGCTAACAAAACCAGCACATAATGCAAACATATTTGCCCTATATGCAGAGGGCAGAACACTCCTCGCTTGGCATCAACTGATTCCACTTACATTTTCCAGGTTTGGGGCGGTAAAGGCGTGCTTGCAGTGGTGCCAATCTTTACAAGACTTCTGACTGGTGGGTGATGTTGACTTGTAAGACTGAGCCACATGAATTAAACAAGCAATGGCACAAACAAGCGAGTTCCAGGTTGAAAACCTGCTGAAATGGTGGGATTTGAAGTAATTGTCTGAAGTCATCGTACTTAGAACAGATACCTGAGGGTGGATTTCTTCATCTGCATCTGGATCTACCAGTTCAAAGGTGTCTGATTCAACAGATCTAGTTGCGTGGTCCACAGGATTGTGGTGTGTGGACACAGAGCACCACCATTTAGGGCAAGTGGACTTCCTGATCCTTAGCACCCGACTGCTGAAATAAACATAAAAGCCTTGAGTTTCATTGCAAATATACCCAAGTACTACCTTGCTGTCTGAGTAGAACTCAACGTCCTTGATTTCCAGGTTAATTTCTGTCAAGATAAATTCAGATAACTCTACTGCTATCACAGCCGCACAGAGTTCCAGCCTGGGTATTGTGTGCTCTTGGACTGGCGCTAGTTTTGCCCGGCTCATAACAAGCCTTACATGGCATTGTTCCTTGGAGTCAGTAGTTTTCATATACGCTTCTGCTGCAATCGCCTTGTTTGAGGCATCGCAGAAGATACAGTGCCTT
This sequence comes from Dendrobates tinctorius, assembly GCF_039654945.1. Taxonomy (NCBI): domain Eukaryota; kingdom Metazoa; phylum Chordata; class Amphibia; order Anura; family Dendrobatidae; genus Dendrobates; species Dendrobates tinctorius. The sequence goes on along the minus strand of NW_027361711.1, from coordinate 22,762,292 downwards.
TGCATCTTGACTTCTGTTGATGGCACGGAAGCATATGGTTGTGCCACGTAAAGATTTGACAAGGCTTCTAAAGATTTCTTCCATCTTACCCACAAATCTCTCTTCTCCATGGGAAGCGGATCATCCCATTCAGACATCTTTTGGGTCAAGTCTCTCAACATCATTTTACCTTGGATAGTTACAGAGGTTACAAATCCTAAAGGATCATACAGGCTGTTTATCACGGACAGGATGCCTCTACTTGTGAAAGGTTTCACTTCTTCGTTGATCCGAAAGGTAAATGCATCTCTCTTCAAATCCCAGAGCAAACCAAGGCTCTATTGCAAGGGAAGGGAGTCTATGTCTAAATCCAAGTCTTTTAGATCAGTTGAATAATCTTGAGAGGGAAAAGCTGCCATCATATTTTGGCTGTTGGAAGCAATTTTGTGCAGCCTCAAATTGGAAATAGTGAGCATTTCCTGTGTCCTTTTTAGGAGACTAACTGCCGATTCATCTGTTGGTGTGGATTTCAAGCAGTCTTCCACGTAGAAATCCTTCTCCACAAACAATCTAACATTCAACCCATACTTTGTTTTGCCCTCTCTGGCTGAATGTTTAAGACCATAGATGGCGACAGCAGGGGAAGGGTCGTTCCCGAATATGTGTACTTTCATCCGATACTCCACGATGTCATTGTAGGGATTATTATCGCAGTACCAGAAAAGCCTCAAATAGTTTCTTTGTTCTTTTTTGACAAGGAAGCAATGAAACATCTGTTGTACGTCAGCCATGAATGCCACTGCATCTTTGCAGAAATGAAGAAGTACTCCTACAAGTCTTTTATTGAGGTCTGGGCAAGACAAAAAGACATCGTTTGGTGAGACACCATATCTGGCGCTTGAGTCAATTACTACTCTTATCTGACCAGGTTTGTTAGGATGATACATGCCCAAAATGGGTAGATACCAACATTTCTCGGAGTCTTGAAGCACAAGTGCAATTTCTGCATGGCCATTCTGAAGTATTTTCTCCAGGAAGGCAAAGAAGTGCTCTCTCATTTTAGGTGCCTTCTGAAATTTGCCTTTGAGGGAGACAAATCGACCGTAGACAGGTTCTCTGTTGTTGGGTAAACGTTGCCTCTGGGGTTTAAATGGTAGAGGGGCCATCCAACTCTTTAACTCATCTCTTACTATCTCTCAATCCATGATGTCTAGAAACTGCTTTCAATGGACATTGCCACCTTGTTGTCTTCTCTTCTTGGGAAAACTGAGCACCCTATGTGATCTTGGTCGCTGTCACATGTGTGGTCTTCGCAGGAATGATCAGCTAACGGAAAAGGTAGAGGAGCATTGTGAGGCAACTCTTTAACCAGGAAGCTACTCTTTCATGGCTGGAAGAGAGACGGACGTCCATTTTTAAGAGTATTGGTAAGCATGCTGTCGACTAAGGCCAGCTTGTGTGCTCCTCCTAGGCAGACATCTCCTATGATGACCCATCCAAGGTCATGCCTCTGTGAGTACGGAGCATTCCTGGAGCCGTTTATACATTCTCTAGCCTTGTGGACTTGTAGTATATCTCTTCCTAGAAGTAGAGCTATTGGGGTTCCTGGATCCATCTCAGGTATCTGGTGGGCAATACTCTTTAGATGAGGGTGATGTTGCCACTTCCCATGAAGGTATTTCTGACCTGTTGTCAGGAATCTGGTTGCACTCCAGGATGGTCGGTAGCGATAGGCAAGTTTGGCCATCTATGGACTCCACCTTGTATCCGGTTGCTTTTCTCCCCGCCATCTCAACGGTACCTGAACACATCCTTAGGGTGTAGGGAGAACCAGGGCCTACAATGCTGAAGTTGTCAAAGAAGATGGACCTGGCTAAGGACCTGTTACTTTGGTCATCCATGATTGCGTATATCCTGAGGGCTTTGTCCTTGTGGCTGCATGATAGACTCGGACAAGGTAGATTTTTGAACAGGACCTTCCTTTGTGAGTCCCTTACAGATCTCCACACATTTAGAGCTGACCTCAATGGTGTCATCATCAGTGTCTTTCTGCTTCTCATCATGCTCCTCTGCTTGTGACAACACTCGTGGAGTTGATCCAGGGTGCATTGCTGTATTGTGATCCATGCTGCTACATTCTGCACATTTCACGCTAGCTTCACAGTTCCTGGTGAAAGTGAGAGGTTGTGGCACAACATTTGAAGCAGATGTTGCTCTCCTTGAGGAAACCTTTGCGATCTCTAAAAACTTCTCCCTGAAGGCTCTGCATTTTATTAGAGGATGTGGTTTCTTGTGTAGAGGACTATGTTTACTGACATCCTGAGGCTTGCTCTCATCCGGAGGAGGTTTATTCACGTTGTCAGTAGGGCCTGTGGAAACAATGTTAGTTTTGTGGACTGCCACGGGTGTCCTACTGGGTTTGACACCAGGGGCAGTGGAACACGATAAAGTAAAGTCAAAACTAGGGTCATTTCTAGTGTTGAGCGATACCGTCCGATACTTAAAAGTATCGTATCGGATGGTATCGGCCGATCTAAAAGAAATATCGGGTATCGCCGATTCCGATACCGGAAGTCCCATTCAAGTCTATGGGACTTCCGGTATCGGAATAAGAAAAACCCTATTTTTGCCTTGTACAGCCTCTCTGGGATCTGTACGGGCCTTTCGGGGGGCTGTGCCGGCCTGCCGGGGGGTCTGTGCAGGCTCCGGTGGTCTGTGCAGGCCTGCCGGTGGTCTGTGCAGGCTCCGGGAGTCTGTGCCGGCCTGCCGGGAGGGCTGTGCCGGCCTGCCGGTGGTCTGTGCAGGCACAGGGGGTCTGTGCCGGCCTGCCGGGGAGCTGTGCCGGCCTGCCGGGGAGCTGTGCAGGCTCCGGTGGTCTGTGCCGGCCTGCCGGGGGGCTGTGCCGGCCTGCCGGTGGGCTGTGCAGGCTCCGGGGGTCTGTGCAGGCATCGTCCGATGGGACTACAAGTCCCATCGGGAGATGCCTGCTACGATGACAGTGATTGACACATTAGCCAATGATGGGACAGTAGTAGTCCCATCATCCAGCTAATGTGTTGAATGTAAAAAAAAAAAAAAAAAAAAAAAAAATTTACATGCTACATACATGCTACATACATACAACATGCATACTACATATATACTACATGTAACATACATACTACATGCAACATGCATACTACATACATGCTACATACTACATGCATGCTACATACATGCTACATACTACATACATGCTACATACATACTACATACATAATACATATATACTACATGCATGCAACATACATACAACATATATACTACATGCATGCAACATGCATACTACATATATACTATATGCTACATACATGCTACATACTACATACATGCTACATACTACATACATAATACATATATACTACATGCATGCAACATACATACTACATATATACTATATATACTACATGTAACATACATACTACATATATACTACATGCTACATACATGCAACATACTACATACATGCTACATACTACATACATAATACATATATACTACATGCATGCAACATACATACTACATATATACTATATATACTACATGTAACATACATACTACATATATACTACATGCTACATACATGCAACATACATACTACATACATGCTACATACATACACACTACATGCTACATACATGCAACATACATACTACATACATGCTACATACATACTACATATATACCACATGCATGCAACATGCATACTACATATATACTGCATATATACTACATGCATGCAACATACATACAGTGGGGCAAAAAAGTATTTAGTCAGTCAGCAATAGTGCAAGTTCCACCACTTAAAAAGATGAGAGGCGTCTGTAATTTACATCATAGGTAGACCTCAACTATGGGAGACAAACTGAGAAAAAAAAAATCCAGAAAATCACATTGTCTGTTTTTTTTTCATTTTATTTGCATATTATGGTGGAAAATAAGTATTTGGTCAGAAACAAAATTTCATCTCAATACTTTGTGATATATCCTTTGTTGGCAATGACAGAGGTCAAACGTTTTCTGTAAGTCTTCACAAGGTTGCCACACACTGTTGTTGGTATGTTGGCCCATTCCTCCATGCAGATCTCCTCTAGAGCAGTGATGTTTTTGGCTTTTCGCTTGGCAACACGGACTTTCAACTCCCTCCAAAGGTTTTCTATAGGGTTGAGATCTGGAGACTGGCTAGGCCACTCCAGGACCTTGAAATGCTTCTTACGAAGCCACTCCTTCGTTGCCCTGGCGGTGTGCTTTGGATCATTGTCATGTTGAAAGACCCAGCCACGTTTCATCTTCAATGCCCTTGCTGATGGAAGGAGGTTTGCACTCAAAATCTCACGATACATGGCCCCATTCATTCTTTCATGTACCCGGATCAGTCGTCCTGGCCCCTTTGCAGAGAAACAGCCCCAAAGCATGATGTTTCCACCACCATGCTTTACAGTAGGTATGGTGTTTGATGGATGCAACTCAGTATTCTTTTTCCTCCAAACACGACAAGTTGTGTTTCTACCAAACAGTTCCAGTTTGGTTTCATCAGACCATAGGACATTCTCCCAAAACTCCTCTGGATCATCCAAATGCTCTCTAGCAAACTTCAGACGGGCCCGGACATGTACAGGCTTAAGCAGTGGGACACGTCTGGCACTGCAGGATCTGAGTCCATGGTGGCGTAGTGTGTTACTTATGGTAGGCCTTGTTACATTGGTCCCAGCTCTCTGCAGTTCATTCACTAGGTCCCCCCGCGTGGTTCTGGGATTTTTGCTCACCGTTCTTGTGATCATTCTGACCCCACGGGGTGGGATTTTGCGTGGAGCACCAGATCGAGGGAGATTATCAGTGGTCTTGTATGTCTTCCATTTTCTAATTATTGCTCCCACAGTTGATTTCTTCACTCCAAGCTGGTTGGCTATTGCAGATTCAGTCTTCCCAGCCTGGTGCAGGGCTAAAATTTTGTTTCTGGTGTCCTTTGACAGCTCTTTGGTCTTCACCATAGTGGAGTTTGGAGTCAGACTGTTTGAGGGTGTGCACAGGTGTCTTTTTATACTGATAACAAGTTTAAACAGGTGCCATTACTACAGGTAATGAGTGCAGGAAAGAGGAGACTCTTAAAGAAGAAGTTACAGGTCTGTGAGAGCCAGAAATCTTGTTTGCTTGTTTCTGACCAAATACTTATTTTCCACCATAATATGCAAATAAAATGAAAAAAAAACAGACAATGTGATTTTCTGGATTTTTTTTTCTCAGTTTGTCTCCCATAGTTGAGGTCTACCTATGATGTAAATTACAGACGCCTCTCATCTTTTTAAGTGGTGGAACTTGCACTATTGCTGACTGACTAAATACTTTTTTGCCCCACTGTATATACTACATGCAATACATACATATAGACATATAGTACATATAACATAGAGTACATACTCACCGTGACTTGTCACTTTGATCCCCGAAGCCATTGTCCCCTTGAGGAATAAATATCAAAATAAAAAAACACCAATATACTTACCCCGATCCGCAGAAGTCCATGAGGGTCCCACGTCCATCTTGCGTGGAGAACAGCAGCATCAGCTGATGCTACCGTTCTCTACCAGCTCCAGGAATACAATGACGGAAGGTAGGTATCCTTCTGCACTGTATTCCTCCACCACTGTAAAAAAAAAAAAAAGTCCCTAGTCTCACTTTATGCCATTGCTGCGTGGGAAATTCCCACGCAGCAATGGCATAAAGTGAGACTAGGGAATTTTTTTTTTTTTTAAAGTGGTGGAGGAATACAGTGCGGAAGGATACCTACCTTCCGTCATTGTATTCCTGGAGCTGGTAGAGAACGGTAGCATCAGCTGATGCTGCTGTTCTCCACGCAGGATGGACGTGGGACCCTCGTGGACTTCTGCGGATCGGGGTAAGTATATTGGTGTTTTTTTATTTTGATATTTATTCCTCAAGGGGACAATGGCTTCGGGGATCAAAGTGAAAAGTGACGGTGAGTATGTACTCTATGTTATATGTACTATATGTCTATATGTATGTATTGCATGTAGTATATATGTATGTTGCATGCATGTAGTATATATGCAGTATATATGTAGTATGCATGTTGCATGCATGTGGTATATATGTAGTATGTATGTAGCATGTATGCAGTATGTAGCATGTATGTAGTATGTATGTTGCATGTATGTAGCATGTAGTGTGTATGTATGTATCATGTATGTAGTATGTATGTTGCATGTATGTAGCATGTATGTATTATGTTGCATGTATGTAGCATGTAGTATATATGTAGTATGTATGTTACATGTAGTATATATAGTATATATGTAGCATGCATGTTGCATGCATGTAGTATATATGTTGTATGTATGTTGCATGCATGTAGTATATATGTATTATGTATGTAGTATGTATGTAGCATGTATGTAGTATGTATGTTGCATGTATGTAGCATGTAGTATATATGTAGTATGTATGTTACATGTAGTATATATAGTATATATGTAGTATGCATGTAGTATATATGTTGTATGTATGTTGCATGCATGTAGTATATATGTATTATGTATGTAGTATGTAGCATGTATGTAGTATGTAGCATGTATGTAGCATGTAGTATATATGTAGTATGTATGTTACATGTAGTATATATAGTATATATGTAGTATGCATGTTACATGCATGTAGTATATATGTTGTATGTGTGTTGCATGCATGTAGTATATATGTATTATGTATGTAGTATGTATGTAGCATGTATGTAGTATGTATCATGTATGTAGCATGCATGTAGTATGTAGCATGTATGTAGTATGCATGTTGCATGTAGTATGTATGTTACATGTAGTATATATGTAGTATACATGTTGTATGTATGCAGTATGTATGTAGCATGTATGTAGCATGTAAATTTTTTTTTTTTTTTTACATTCAACACATTAGCCGGATGATGGGACTACTACTGTCCCATCATTGGCTAATGTGTCAATCACTGTCATGGTAGCAGGCATCGCCCGATGGGACTTGTAGTCCCATCGGACGATGCCTGCACAGACCCCCGGAGCCTGCACAGACCACCGGCAGGCCGGCACAGCCCCCCGGAGCCTCCACAGACCACCGGCAGGCCGGCACAGCCCCCCGGCAGGCCGGCACAGACCACCGAAGCCTGCACAGACCACCGGCAGGCCGGCACAGCCCCCCGGAGCCTGCACAGAGCACCGGCAGGCCGGCAGAGCCCCCCCGGCAGGCCGGCACAGACCCCCGGAGCCTGCACAGACCACTGGCAGGCCGGCACAGCCCCCCAGCAGGCCGGCACAGACCCCCGGACAGTCGGCACAGCCCCCCCGAAGGCCCGAACTGACGGCGCATCATGATGTGCACAGACAGCGCATCATGATGACGTCATTTCGGCAGCCAATCAGAGCCACAAAAGTGGCTCATTGCATTTTGGACTTCCGATTCCGGTATCCGATACGAAAAAAGCATCGGTACTCGGTATCGGAATTCCGATACGGCAAATATCAGCTGATACCCGATACTTGCGGTATCGGAAAGCTCAACACTAGTCATTTCTAATCCTAGATTGTTTGGTGACAAAATCAACAAATACAATGAAAGGAGGGAATGATACATTATGATTTTGTTTATACCGTGAACCACTTGTAATCCACTTTTCTTGTAGGTCGCAAGGAAGGTTCTGTACTATCTGATTGACACCCTTAACGGTGTCTAAGAATGCCAATCCGGGCAAGTCTCCTTCCTCCTGGGCAACCTGTAACTCAATCAATAAATCACTCAGTTCTCTAAGCTTTTGATAACCTTTAGGTCCTATCTTAGGAAAATCATCAAGTCTTTTATATAAAGCATTCTCTATGACTTCTACTGTCCCATAACATTCATCAAGTCTTTCCCACACTTTACGTAGACCTGTGATGGGATGTTTTACATTAATGTCTCTCAGTCTTTTGGCATGTTCCACCAATTCACTTCCGAGCCACTTTACTAGGAGATCTAACTCCTCACTACAAGAAAGGTTCAGACCATGATTGGCATTCTGGAATGAGGTTCGCCATGATCTATAGTTCTCGGGTTTGTCAGTGAACTATACAAGTCCTTTTGTAACCAGTTCTCGGCAGTAAAGAACTTTGCAAAGTCCATGGTGGCTCGGTCATTATTATAGTCATATATAAAGTAGATATGACAGGCTCAAACCCCAACTTAGGTGCTCTGGGGGAAAAAAAACAAAGCTAAAGTATAGGAGTAGCCCCGGCACACTAATAGCATGAAAGTAGAGTCTTTGCAACGACAGTCTTTTTTGTTGTGATTTTATTTTTTGTGGAAAAAGGTGGTGTTACAATCCAACGTTTCAGCTCTACATCTCGAGCTTTCATCAGGGATATGACTACAGAATATACAATAAAAAAACAAAAATCAGTGTATAAACTTTATAAAACAAAAAACCTGGTGATAAGTGATTTATATTGTGGGGACAGTGTCATGCATCCTTTGTGAAGGTATGTATGGACCTATAGTGATGTGAGGCCAGTGAGTGTGTATTGTGGTGTGATACGGTGTACGTGTTATTATAGTCATATCTAGTGTGTGGCACATCACCATACCTGTAAGCCGCTTCTGACTCCGGATAGTCTGTGCAGTACCTTCTTGGTGAAGAAGGTGGCTCTTTAAGGTGGGATGGGAGCTGTACCTTCTTTTCAGTGGCACAGTAGCTGTGGTCAACATCTCTGTGCTGAACGTCTCCTCGCCTATGGTAGTGAGGTTCGGATTTGGATCACTGGTGATCGGCATGGGCTGATCGATATGATCATCAGGGCTGTCATCCACATCGGAATGTTGACGGACGTACTCTGCGATGTGCTCCGCTGGATCTTGCTGCTCTAGATCTAGTCCGAGAATGCTGCTGTGTCTCTAAGAATCAGGATTCTTCATGGCTTCCAAACACTCAGCCATAGCTATTGCGACTGCTGTTTCTTTATCTGCTGCAAGTCTTTCTAAGGGTCCCATTACATTTAGCGATGCACCAGCGATCCCGACAATGATACAACCCGGTCAGGATCGCTGGTGCATCGCTAAATGGTCGCTAGTGAGCTGCCAAACAGGCAGATCTCACCAGCGACGTAGCAGCTGTCGTTACTTACCTGTCCGACGCAGCGATGAAGACGTCCTCCCGCCCACGTCCACGCGTCGCTCGTTGGTGCCAGCAGGAAGCTCAGCAGGAAGCCGCCACCGAGAAATGTCCCAGGACGTTCTCGCGCGATCAGTGATAGCCAGCGGGGGAGCCGGTCGGAGGTAAGTGTCACATATAGTGATATCGCTAGCAATATTGCCGCTGCATCACAAAATCGGTGACGCTTTAGCGATATTGCTGGTGATATCGCTATGTGTGAAGCCCCCTTAACTCTGCCTGAAAACGTGCAGTTCCAGCTTGCAGGCATGCAGTTCCAGCTTGCAGGCGTGCAGTTTCCACCTCTCTCACTGCCTGCAAACGTGTGGTCTCGGCTTGCAGGCATGCAGTTTCGGCTTGCAGACTTGCAGCTTCCATATCTTGATCTGCTTGTCTCAGCTTTAGATGCATCTCTCCTTCGGCGAAGGAAGATCTTGCTTTGGCCACTTCAGCCTTGGCAGGAGCAACAGCAGCGAGCTCTGCTATTGATGACCTGCCAGAACTTGCTCGTGACCTTGTTTTGAGTGAGGATGTGCCGTTTCGAGACATTGTGCGCTTAGCTGCGTATTGCTGAATATACTGGTGGGAAAACAGTCTATATGTGGCAGGCTTCCGCGTGGTGGGAAAGATGTAGCTGTTGATGGCGAGCTGCACTCTCAGTACTTGTGAATGTATGGCAGTTGCTGCAGTATCTGCAGACAGTGCGGTGTGGGTACAAACAGCTCCTTAAGTCATATTCACTATCGCAAGCATCTAGCATCTGTTTTACTGTTCTGTCTTCATACACGTTGACACGGTGTGCACTCTAGCGTACAGCATACACCACCTTCTATCTTACAAAATAATCAGACTGTTCTCTGTAGTCTAACTTGTTTAGTGAAGAGTATAGAACATGCGGTAAAACTATAAAGAATACAAATAACATCAGTAAGTATTGGGCAGATGATCACACAGCTAACACAATTCCAGGAAATATACATTGTGATACAAACTTTACATAGAAACACACAGGTGTCTAATTACATCTACTGAGCGCTAGCTGCTGTACAGTTAATAACATCTCTGTAACACTGCATTGCAAGAAAAGACATTAATCTTACCAGATATGCTTTACCTGGATAACGAACTCAAGTAGGGGAGTTACAGGAGGACAGATAATCACGTGTGTCTCTATGAAATACACAGAAGAAAATGGCTTCTTCCCCATCCCAGAATACATTGCTTTATTCCCACAAAGCATTGCTTCAATCCCAGAGTGCAACACTTCTGTTAAAGACACAGGCTGTAAATGCTATTTAAGACACAGCTATAAATTCAGCCACCACTAGATGGTGCTAACAAAACCAGCACATAATGCAAACATATTTGCCCAATATTCAGAGGGCAGAACACCAATAGTAATAACTTTTCTATTTGTTAGCAATACACTTATACTCCCACAAGCACTGTAGCATACAACTTGCCATGCATACAAGTATGACCGAGATCCCTATTGTTATATTGTTGTTACCCCCCTGTTATGTTTGGTTCTCCTTGCCAGTGTCGTGGTCATCAACATTTTTGCTCTGAGTGTCTGCCTTGTCGCCTGCCTGCTTCAAGTCAATGTCCCCCTCCACTTCAACCTGCTGCTCTGCCTCCTGTATATCATGGAGAAGGGGACATGGACCTTGAGGATCAGCAACAGACTCAGGGCAGTACTGAAGAAAAGCAAATTGGGGTTCTTCCTCTATATCATCTTGCATGCTAATGATTGTTTTTTCCAAAATAAATATTTGCTTAATTAAATTGCTAATTGCACAAGTGTCATCACTGACAAATGTCTCATTTTCAAACGGCTTCAGTAGACAACATGCAGTCCTCATTAACTTCCAATGTGGCATCAAAAAGCAACTCAAATTCCAGTTTGACTGCTGCACAGTGTAATCTGTCACTACTTTAGGCTGCTTTTAAAATTGCTGCAAAATATAAAACACTGAATTACAGCAGGTTGCAACATCGCAAGCCACGCGGTGTTCTGACAGTCGTTTTTCAAAGCCAGGAGAGTTAGCTTTTCAATATAAAACCTATTGAAACAGAAAACCTATTGACACTTTTCTGGCCACAGCAATCACTTTTCTCAAACGTATACATTTGTAAAATAAAATTTGTACCATTAAATTCAGGATGTGGGTCATGCATGAAGCATGAGTTCATTTGTGGCATTTCTCCGCTAGGCTTTCAAGCAGAAAGACTGCTTGAGCAAAATAATGAGGGTGCAGTGTGGAATCAATTCTGTGCCCTGTACTTGTTGGGGATGAGGTCATGTCAGTTGAATAGTATGCAGAGGAGGTTTAATATGAGACACATAACTTCCATATGTCAGTAGAAACAGATGTAGGAGAGAAAGCCCCGGAATAAAGGTCCGCTGTGTAACCGGGCCAGAACTAGGGGGCTGTCATCTAGGTTCCCAGGGAGTATGTTCCTGGGGGAAATAGTTACAGGCAGGGACCAACACTCATTCAGGAAATGAGGGGGTGGGACAAAGGAAGGGGCGGGGCAACTATAAAACGAGCGCTAGAGACCAGCGGAAGGGACTTGGTGAGGAGAGAGACGAGAGACAGGAGGGAAGAGTCAAAGTAACGTGCGAGAGTGAGTCAGCATCTTCCAGACAGAAAGGACGGGGCTCACCTGACCAGGAAGGAGGATGGTGCCGAGCAGCACGAGGAGGAGATACGCCGAGATCTGCGGCCGCCACTTCCCCGCTCCATACCGTGGCTGCGGCCTGTATGCCGAGACCTGCGGCTGCCACTGCCCATTCCATACCACAGCTGCGGCCTGTACGCCGAGACCCGTGGCCACCACTGCCCCGCTCCATACCACGACTGCGGCCTGTACACCGAGACCCGAAGCCACCTCTGCCTTGCCTCCCAAAGGGAAAGCCCCGGCGGAAGGGACCCGACCTGGGGCCTGCATCACTCCCTCAGCACCTGAGCGTAGGAACACCCGAAGCCTGCAACAACTCCTCTTTGGCTAGACCCGGCGGCTGAGGCGCCGATCAGACATCTCCCGGACAACAACTCTGCAGGACGCCAGAGATTGATAAGGGACATTTTGTTTTCGTTAATTATAGTCCAAGGACCCATAGTCGGCCATATCAAGACCACATACAGTAGTTATTGTCTCTAGCCGTACTGTTTGACAGCGTGTTATTTGTGTATTTGTGCCTGGCCTACCTGCGTGGAAAACTATTGTTAGCTTTACTGTTTATCCATATAATCCACATATAGAACTTGAGTTTGCCCTTGCTCTGTCTCCAGCTCATCGCTGCATCCTGTGTACCTGCGAGTACCAAACAGACATTGCTCCTAGTCACTTAGGCCTCACACTACCTGTCTCAGATGCAGTGGTGCATCGTTGCTACCAAAAACATTCACCCAATGTGTGGTGAAACTCATGTATTGCCTCTGACCATAGTTGCTGCTCAAGATATATACAATTGTGTGAAAAAGTGTTTGCCCACTTCTTGATTTCCTATTCTTTTGCATATCTGTCACACTAAAATTTAAAGACCACCAAACAGTTGTAAATACTAGACAAATGAAATGAAAAGAGGTGGCACTCACCGGAATGAAGTCTAAACTTTATCGGTCCAAAAAAATGTTTAAAACATCTCAGGCAGGTGGGGGCTAGAGAGTGCAAAGTCTTTTCATTTCATTTGGATTAGGCAGCTTGCTCTGGTGTGCACCTGAAAGAAAAAAGGTTTTATACCTGCGATATTTTTGATCAGCTGATGGTATTGGATGGTATTGGCTCTATGAATCACCAGTGGTGCTCGGCTTTCTGTATTTTTTGTAAATATCAGACAAAGATTACACAAGTAAACATAAAATGCAGTTTTTAAATTAAGGTTGTTATTAAAGGAAAAAGGAATCCAAACCAACAAGGCCCTGTGTGAAAAAGTGATTGCCCCCCCTCCCCTTAAAACATAAATTAGCTTTAGATTATCACATCTTTGGGAAGCTGAGTTCAAATTCCCTAGCCACACACAGGCCTGATTATTGCCACACCTGTTCTCAATCAAGAAATCACTTGAATTGGACCTGACTGACAAAATTAAGTAGTCCAAATGAGCCTAATTCATTAGCTTCATATTTGTCTATAAGACTGAATCAGGTCTGAGTGTACTAAGGTATGAAACATGGATGGGCAAAACTGGCCTTAAAAGGAAAATTATGAACTTATTGAGAGCATAAAAGAGCTTTTTCTAATTATGATATTAGTGCGTGAACCAAGTATTTGATCATCTTCCAATCATCATTCATTCTGGCTCTCACAGACCTATTAGGTTTTCTTTAAGATGCCATCCTAATCTGCACTTTCTACCTGTATTAATTGCACGTGTTTGAACCCGTTAACTGTATAAAAAACACCTGTCCACACACTCAATCAACCTCTCCACCATGACCAAAACCAAATAAATGTCTAAGGACAGCTGGAACAACATTGTAGACCTGCACAAGGCTGGGATGGGCTACAGGACTTTAGGTAGGCAACTTGGTGAGAAGAAACAACTGTTGGCACAATTATTAGCAAAAGAATAAGAAATGCAAGATGACTGTCAGTCTCCCTTAGTGTGAGGCTACATGCAAGATATCGCCTCGTGGGGTAAGAATGATTTTGAAAAAGGTCAGAAATCAGCCCAGAACTACACAGAAAGACCGGGTTAATGACCTGAAGAGAGCTGGATGACAGTCACAAACATTACCATTAGAATCACACTACGCTGTCATGAATTAAAATCCTGCAGGACATGCAAGGTCCCTCTGCTCACGTCATCACATGTCCAAACCCATTTAAAGTTCCCCAATGACCATATTCTGTTGAGTTACGCTGTGATTTTACTGTACACAGCAGCAGATGAAATGTCTGGTTTTCAAGGACATGGGTATGTAAAAATTGGATGGCACTCGCATGGTCCTAGTGCTGTGCGATTTTTTAAAATTACACCCATTGACTTGCATTGGCAAGTATTGTCCGGGATTAGTAATGAGCGAGTATACTCGTTGCTCTGGTGTCCTCCGAGTATTTTGGCGTGCTCGGAGATTTAGATTTCGTAGTCTCAGCTGCATGATTTGCGACAGCTAGACAGCTTGAATACATATGTGGAATGCCTGTTTGTTAGGGAATTCCCACATGTATTCAACCTGTCTAGCAGTTGCAAATCATGCAGCTGAGACGACGAAATATAAATCTCTGAGCACGCCAAAAAGACCACCCGAGCATGCTCGGGAAAACCTGAGCAACGAGTATACTCGCTCATCACTATCCAAGATACAAGAACAATAGTAGCATGGTGCAATTGTTTTTCTCAGTCCGATATAAGCTGAGTAAAAAGTCACAGAAGAGCAGGGAATCATAGATTAACATTGGTCAGAGTGCAATCCGATTTTATATCAGATTGCATTCATTTTCCTTGCAGACTGTATCAGCCCTTAGACTAAAGATGGCTGAACCAACCATTATTGACAGGATCAGCTTAGAGAATAAAGTGTATGGCAACCTCCTGCCTTTAGCCTGATAGATGATGTTGGTGGAGAGAAGGATATAGCACAATAAATTTCCCACAGCAAATCCTTTTGTTCTCTGGGACCTAAGCCACTACAACAAAAGTCTGAAATAGGCTTTTTCAAAGTGAACACAAGCACTTGGCCGAGCTGAGTATTCCTATATATTGAGGAGTCAGGAGAGATGGTTGCCATAGTGACATTGCCTCCCTCTAAGGGGTGATGTCATGCCTGTAGGCAGGAGGGGGGGGGGTCCCCATGCCAGGTAACAAAGGTTACATGACAATTCCTGCTGCATGTCAGAAAGGGGAGCTTCCTTATAAATTCTGGCCAGCAGGTGGGGTTAGTGAGTCAGTAATAAGTCAGCTGAGAGAGAAAACAAGGGAGTTGTCATGGAAATGGGAGCAGCTGGAGCTCATGACAAGACAGTTAGAGACAGTTGAAGTTGGTCTGTGAAAAGGAAAGGGACAGGAACAGAGACAAGAGGCTCTGGGGGAACTAAAATTGTGTATAGCTGACCCCAGAGCGAAGCGCTGATATAAAAAGGGATGCCAGAGTCCTCAGCTGGGCAGGAGCTGTACGCCCTGACAGCCAAATCTGGAGAACAGGGGACTGCAAGTTCCTTGGACACACTGAATACCTGAAGGCACGGCAGCAGACCAAGAGTCCGGGGCTGACAGTGAAAAGGACTGTACCTGTGATATAGGCTCACGCTGTCAGTCATATGGGTCGCCCTCTCAGGGCTGTGGGTACTCGGTACCAGGCCAGTGTTAGGGGGATGTGTCACAGCAGCAGTGACCCGGTCCATGGCCTTGGGCGCCCAAGTAATAGGGGTTGTAGTTAATGGAATGGAATTGGAGCAGGCTAGCCTGGAAGCAACTCAGGGATTCTCTCTCACAGATGGGCTGTGCAGTCTCCTTCCTAGCGCCTTGTGGTGTGAAGCACTCCAGTACTTGGTTACTCTAGAGTTCCTCCTGTCAGATGTTCCCAAGAACCTCACTTGCACGGCAGACAGCTGTAGCCTCTCTCGGGGACTCCTCTTTAGTCCTGGCTCTCTATTCAAGCTGCTGTTGTGCCTCAAGTCTTAGATGGGAGTAGGGCATTTACAGCCTCCTACTCCTATGGTATCTGCTGTAGGACCTTTAGTATCATTACAGACGTGGAGACCAGGCTCCAGTTCGTGCGCTCTCAAGCTGAGGGAGCTCTCCTTCCTCGCTCAACCTCCATCTTCTTTCCACACGTCTGCACACTTCACCCTCTGCAGACTATCTAACCACTCCTTCCTCTTGGCCCTCAGAGGGCACCCCTCCCCTTAATCCTGGTTCGGAGTTCCCCCCTGGTGGCCTGGAGTGGAACTGTGTTGCATGTATGGATTGACTGCGAGAGAGACCCATCATTGCCTCCAAGCCTGGCATTACCCTCCCCTGGAGGAAGGCAAAGCCACTGTGGTTGCCATATTCCTGGGAACACCACACATACAGGTTAGAGATCATCATGCAGGAGAGGGCCGCAACTTAGCTACAAGCAGCAGGGACCCGAAAACAGAGTGCAGAAGGAAGGTCCCCAACCCCACCTGGAAGCGGGGATCCCCTGAATGCCTGCAGGTGAGCCGGACTCAATCTCTCATCTGTATGTGGTACCCCAGATTGCAGCTACTTTCAAGTAAAAGGTAAAGAAAACTGCACCTCTCTGTGTCCTTCACTTATTCTCTGCACCTCAATGTTCACCACCATCTGAACAATCAAATATAATTGCCCTGGGGCCCCACTCTACCCATGGGGAGCTGAACCATCTTTGCTGCGTCACCATCAGCCCCAGAGGACCAAAACTGCAGCGTTGGCCACCCATTGCCAAACACCACGGGTGGCGTCACAATTAAACACCACATAACCATCTTCTATTTAATTACTGGACGCCCAGGGCCACGGACCGGGTCACTGCAACCATGAAATCCCCTTTTGAAAGCCTGACCAGCCCGGTACCGAGTAACCTAAGGCCCTGCGTGTCGCTCCAACTTTGGCATCACAAACAGGATTATCGAGCCTAGCAAAGCTGGGTACTAGCAGCCTGTCAAAGCTGGGTACTGTGTGCCATAGACTTTATTAAATTTAGTGCTAGAGACTTTAATGAGCTTTCAAATCACCGCCATAACTGCATCACACAGTGCGTGCGAGCAGAGAGGGGCGTGCCATCGTGGGTGGTGCCAGAAAGAGAGCATGACACGAAGTCCTGCCCACGCTCTGACGTCAGTGGGCAAAGTGAAGCTGGAGCTGCGCTCTATTGTGAGCGATTGAAAAGCAGGAAGATCCGATTTGGAGACCAGGAGGAGCTCAATCCAGCCTGTCAGAGAGCAGCTGTTGAAAACAGTAAAGGTAAACTGAGCTTGGCTGAGGTTCACTGAAGGAGGAAGAAAATGCCCAACTCGGGTGGCGATTCAAGGATGGTCGCAGCCGCAGCCTTCATAATGCCGCTATCAATGCCATATACTGTATACCAGGAGCTGCCTGGTTACCACAGTACTCAGGGGAGTCGCACACTGTGAGCGATTTTAAGGAAAGACTATGTAGTTTGTTCAAAGTGTACCCCCTGTCTGAGAGTCAAAAAGTCAGCATCCTCATTGGCCTGTTAACTGGTGCAGCCCAGAGGGAAGTAAAGTCCTGGCCGAACACTGATAAAGGAATTGTCAAACAAATCTTAGCCAGACTGAAGGCCACTTTTGACACCCGTACTGCAGCAGAGATAAAAATGAGATTCTTTGGGTGCAAACAAAAGGTGCAGGACAGTATAAGGGACTATGCTCTTAACCTTCAGGAGACGCTACGGGTCATAAGGGTATGTGCACACGGTGCGGATTCTGCTGTGGATCCGCAGCGTTTCTGCAGCTGCGGGTCCTCAGCAGCTTTAGGTGCGTTGTACAGTACCATTGTTTTCCATGGTAAACTGGAAAACGCTGTGCACATGCTGCAGCTTTTTCTGCGCGGTTTACAATCCGCAGCATGTCAATTCTTTTGTGCAGAAATGCTGCAGTTTCACACCTCATCCATTATGAGGTGTAAAACCGCAGGGCAAAACCGCAGGCAAAACCGTAGATAAACCACAGGACTTTAGTCCTGCGGATTTATCTGCGGTTTTTACTACAAAATCCGCAGAGCCAAAAAACTCTGTGTGCACATACTGTAGCCTAAAGCAGGTTGACCCTAAGAGCGTGCAAGATGAAGATAGATTACTAACAGAGCAGTTTATGGAGGGACTCCAGTCTAACAATCAAAGGACACAGCTGCACATAATGGCCCTACAAAATCCTGAATTTGACTTTGCACACTTTAAGGATAGAGCCATTCGAGTGCTGCGTGAACCAAATCCTAGCGGCACAGAGCCCTCTAGGAATCCAGCAATTACATACCAGCAGGAGGCAGCATCCTTTCCCCAGATCCCTATTGAGACCAACACTCCGGCCCAAGATGATGACTCTGCTGCAGACCTACGTCTCCAGGTCAAGGAACTAACCAAAAGTGTGCCTGCACTCACAAAAACTGTGCAGTCCATACAAGTGGCTCCAAAGAAAAAGATCCAGCTGGCCTCCAGTTCAGATGATGTCCCATGGCGACAGCAAAGGAGAATCCCACCGACCAGAGTGATAGATAGCGATTGTTACGACGAGGACGGACAGCCCATCTGTCGCCACTGCAACAAGGCGGGATACATAGCAAGATTCTGTTATTTAAACAAGCAACCCCTGGGGCAAAGGGCCAACCCTTAGGAGTAAGATGACCAGGCCCACCAAATTGGCGAGACAAGTACGTAGGAGGACGGCCAGTCCTGCCTGTCGTGATTGACGGCTTTCCGATGAACACTTTACTGGACACTCGACTCCCAGGTGATGATGCCATATGTTCTCTTTAAGCAGTACTGGGCTTATTCAGACATTACTCACAGCCCAGATAAAAGCCTTGCCATTAGTGATGGGCGAGTCCTAAATTACTCGGAATCGCTTGACTCTAGCGAGTCCGAGCCCGGGACTCGCTACTCGTTGCGAGTCTAGCGAGTCCAATGTTAATGAATGGGGAAGCGAGTCTTAGCGAGTAATGTGCGATTTACAAATCGCAGATGTGTCTCGGAAAGCGCTTGCATTGGCGATTTGTAAACCCACTCGCAACAGTTTGTTGCTGCTGTGTCCGAGTCCAAACTCGCATTTGTTTGTCTTATTTAGCGCCGATGAGGCGAGGGAAGCGATTTTCTCTAGCACACACCATGCTTTGAGCAAACAGGAAGTAATCCGAGTCGAGTTGACATACGCACACACACACAGAGCAATACAGAGCAATCATGGCCCGTGTCACTGTCAACACGCTGCAGTTGATTGATCTGGTGGAGGCTCGGCCCCTGCTTTGGCTCCCCACTGACCCTGCCTATGGGCATAACATCCAGCGGACTACAGCCTGGAGGGAGATCGCTCAAGTGATGTTCCCTGCACTGCTACGGCCACGACCTCGTCCCTTTGCAACCTCTTTTTTGGGAAATTGTGGTTTTTGTGACATTGTTGACAAATGCACAGTCACCGAGATGGAGTTAGGTGGTGCTGTAGGCGTCACTTGCTGGCGGGGTAAGTGTGTGTGCTGACACCTAGCAGTGAAGCTGCACACTAGTCCCTGCACTGTGCACTGCACTGTAAGGCTTGATCCTCCCTGCCTGCCTGCCTACAGTCTACACAGTACTCCTCTGTCCTCCTGGTAGCTCTCAGAAGAGCTGTTTGGGTTTAATATAAGGAATCTTGAAGTTTCCCTACACTAACTGACAATCCCTATGATCTGCTCAAGCATCTACCTCACCCTGCTCTATCTCAGATCTCTCAGGAATGTAGAGGAAATGGCAGTGGAAAAGGCTTATATACAGCCTCGCCTCTCATACATGACATAGGCATCACGATGGACAGAAGCCAATCATAGTCCTGCCACAACCAACATTACTGAATATGATTGGCTAACATGCTTGTCCATCTAAAAAAGTTTTCTGACCTAACACGCTAGGCTGTCTCGGAAGCTTTGTAGGAACATAACAGATTCTATATTTGCGAGTCCCGAATCCAGTATACAGGACTCAGGATTCATAGACTCGCTCAGACTCGCTCACAATCGCTGTGTTTTGACATAGGCTGTCTTGGAAACTTGTAGGAACATAACAGATTCTGTATAAGCGAGTCCCGAATCCAGTATACAGGACTCGGAATCGTAGACTCGCTCAGACTCGCTCAGACTCGCTGTTGACAGCGATGTGATATAGCGAGTCTAGCGAGTGAGAAAAAAAAACTCTGACAAAACTAGGATTGCCATTGACTTGCATTGGACTCGTTACTGTGCGAGTAATCACTGGGAGACTCGCCGAGTAACGAGTCCAGCGAGTCCCTTACTATTCGCCGAGTAACAAGTCCTAGCGAGTAGACTCGCCCATCCCTACTTGCCATCCTTAACAGCAATGGACAGCCCTTTCCTCAGATGGGATATAAAGAGGTGACCATCAAGATTGACTGAGTAGAGTTGCAGTCGCAAGGTTTGATTATAGTTGATATTGACAAATGAGAATGCCATCCTATGATCACTTTAGGCACTAATGTAATTGAAAATTGTCTTGGAGAAATTATTGTTTTGTTACAACCAGCTCCAGTCAGCAGCGGGTCCTGAAAAAGGAGATCAGAGCCCTGATGCAGTAACAACATGTAGAGCTGTCTGGTGGAGAAATCGGCAGTGTCAGAGTAAGTGATCCTTTCCCCATTGCAGTACTTCCCAGAAGTGAAATGTTAATTTGGTGTCGGGCAGCAATAGGCCTCAGGGGTCAAGATTACCAAGCCCTGGTAGAACCCAAGTACTCTAATAGTAGGCCCACTATCCTGACTGCCAGAGGGGTAGTT
This sequence comes from Dendrobates tinctorius, assembly GCF_039654945.1. Lineage (NCBI taxonomy): Eukaryota > Metazoa > Chordata > Amphibia > Anura > Dendrobatidae > Dendrobates > Dendrobates tinctorius. The sequence goes on along the minus strand of NW_027361711.1, from coordinate 22,741,657 downwards.
GATGTCTGCAAGAGGAGAGTACCAATACACATATTAAATTGTGGGGAGAGAGAGGTCCTTTTACCTCGGTATGCCACCCTTTCTAAGCTGTTCACTGTCAGTAACAATGCAATAGAGGCAGCAGAACCCTTGCTTCCATCCGACAAGGTGGAAGACAATGGCCCTCAATGGCAGCATGAGGATAGGTGTTAGCAGCTACAGGTAGGCACTGACTCCACCTCTTCGCACCAAAAGCATGGGGCTTACCGGCTGGCTCGAGAATTTGAACGGGTCTTCAGCAAACATCCTCTAGACTTTGGGCAGGCAAAAGGGGTTCAACACCATATCCCCACCGGAGATCATCCACCCATTAAAGAGAGGTACTGGCCTGTACCCCCAGCACACTATCAATGTGCCAAGGGTATGTTACGGGAGATGAAGGAGGCTGGGGTAATCAGTGATAGTTGTAGCCCCTGGGCAGCTCCATTAGTCCTCGTTAAAAAGTAAGATGGTACTATGTGAATGTGTGTAGACTACAGGTGGATTAACAGCATTACACATAAGGACACTTACCCATTACTTTGAATTGAGGAATCACTAGCTGCACTGAGAACCGCTAATTATTTCTCTACCTTAGATCTCAACAGTGGGTATTGGCAGGTTCCCGTGGCAGAGGCAGACAAAGAGAAGACAGCGTTTACAACACCAAAGGGCCTCTGCGAGTTTAACTACATGCCGTTCGGACTCAGCAAAGCGCCAGGAACATTTCAGCGGTTAATGGAATGCTGCCTTGGACACATAATCTTTGAAACCATTCTGCTGTACCTGGATGACATCGTCTTCTCCAAAACCTACGAAGACCATTTGAAGCACCTAGCCGAGGTATTCGAAGCCCTGTCCAACTTTGGCTTGAAAGTAAAGCCGTCCTAATGTCACCTTTTGAAGCCCAAGGTGCAGCACCTAGGCCATATGGTAAGCGCGGAAGGCGTGGCACCCGACCCTGACAAAGTTTTCGTTATCCGGGACTGGCAAAGACCCAGCACTATTCATGAAGTAAGGCAGTTTCTTGGGTTAGTAGACTACTACCGAAGATTTATCAAGGACTTCCCCAAAATAGCTGCACCCCTGCAAGATCTTCTAGTGGGCCAATCCAAGAAGGCCAAGAACAAGAGTCTTCCATTCAAGTGGAACAAAAGGATAGAAGAGTCCTTTATCAGGTTAAAATTGGCCCTCACGGGAGATGAGGTCCTGGCCTACCCTGACTATGACAAACCATTTGTACTTTACACTGACTCCAGCAACGTGGGATTTTGAGCAGTGCTGTCACAAGTGCAGAAAGGCAGAGAGAGAGTGATTGCCTACACCAGCAGGAAGCTTCGTCCGACTGAAAGGAACCCCGACAACTACAGTTCCTTTAAACTGGAGTTCCTTGCCATAGTCTGGGCGGTAACAGAGCGCTTCAAGCACTACTTGGCTTCAGCAAAGTTCACCATCTACACGGACAATAACACTGGTCAACAGCATTTTTGGTGCCAAAGATATTTCATCGAATTTAGGGTATTTTTGGGGTGCTGATTCTGAATATGTCATCAGTTTTGCCAGATTGGCTCAAGTTTTTGAGATTTTTGGTATCTTATTTATAGCACTTGTTGGTAAATGCGACGCATCATCTCATTAATTTCTTTGGATTAGTACTTGAACTGAGCAGTTCTCAATATAGTTTTGTGTTAATTAGTGTTCTAAAAGTTTGTTCATAGCTTGATTTTTGCACTAACTTTATGTTGTTGTCTGTTTTCCAGTGAAAAGCATGAACTCATCAAGAAGAAGTTGTCTTAACGATCCAGACTCATTCTGTTACATTTGTGGTGAATACACACTGCCAAAACATAGAAGAAACATAACAGACTTCGTAAAAAAAGTGTATTTTGCCTATTTTGGGGTTATGCTTGGGGACCAAGACAAGTTTTGGGCACCACACATAGTGTGCAAAGCATGTATCGAATTATTACGAAAATGGAGCAAAGGACAAAGAAAAAGCTTCAAATTTGGTGTTCCAATGGTGTGGAGAGAGCCAAAAAATCATCATGATGACTGTTATTTATGGTAAACACAGGTACAGGCACATCTTCACAATGAGGGACAGGCCTTCTTGCAGATTCCATGTTACTCCCATTTTCGTTTCTTATGCTTATTGAATCCTTGCACTTGCACTGCACAGAAATAACAGTCATCATGATGATTTTTTGGCTCTCTCCACACCATTGGAACACCAAATTTGAAGCTTTTTCTTTGTCCTTTGCTCCATTTTCGTAATAATTCGATACATGCTTTGCACACTATGTGTGGTGCCCAAAACTTGTCTTGGTCCCCAAGCATAACCCCAAAATAGGCAAAATACACTTTTTTTACGAAGTCTGTTATGTTTCTTCTATGTTTTGGCAGTGTATATTCACCACAAATGTAACAGAATGAGTCTGGATCGTTAAGACAACTTCTTCATGATGAGTTCATGCTTTTCACTGGAAAACAGACAACAACATAAAGTTAGTGCAAAAATCAAGCTATGAACAAACTTTTAGAACACTAATTAACACAAAACTATATTGAGAACTGCTCAGTTCAAGTACTAATCCAAAGAAATTAATGAGATGATGCGTCGCATTTACCAACAAGTGCTATAAATAAGATACCAAAAATCTCAAAAACTTGAGCCAATCTGGCAAAACTGATGACATATTCAGAATCAGCACCCCAAAAATACCCCAAATTCATTAAAATATTTTGGACACCAGAAAAAAAAATTTTTTTCGTTGACCTGTGTAATCCATTAACCCACCTTGAAACAGCAAAGCTAGGTGCTCTTGAGCAGCGATGGATGGCCCGGTTGTCCAGCTATGAGTTTACCATCAAGTACCGAGCAGGATATAAGAACGCTAATGCTGATGCCCAATTCACCAGACGTGGGAGAAGATCCAGAAGAACTTGAATAAATCAAGTTACCAGCCTTCCATTGCAGCCCAGCGCTCCCAAGGGGTGAGGAATAAGCACTATATCGTATGAGAGGTAATGTTGAATCCATTACCCCATCATGAGTGGGAAGAGATGCAAGATAGTGACCCAGCTGTTAGCCTAGTAAAGCAGTTGCTGACACAAGCTGATTCACACACTGGTCCAGATGACCCACAGGAAGCACTGCAGTTATGGAAGGAAAGAGGCAAGCTGTTCATCTATGAGGGTAAGCTGTGTCGGAGGAACATCAACTCGTGCACACACGAAAAGGTCTGGCAGGTGGTAGTCCCGAAGCGGGATGCGTCAATGGTCTTGGAAGCGTACCATGATGGAGCAGGACACTTCGGGTGGAAGAAGTTGGAGGTCCTACTTCGAAAAAGATTCTACTGGGTTGGCATGAGGAGAGCCATTGAGAAGTGGTGCCGAGAATGTGGCCCATGCAACCTGCGCAGGAAGGACAGCTGGCGAGCCCCATTACAGCCGATCATCACTAAACATCCGCTTGAACTGGTAGCCTTGGATCACGTGAAGTTAACTCCGAGTAGGAATGGCTACACCTTTGCTCTGACCATCATTGACCATTACTCAAGGTTTTTGGTAGTCATGCCTGTTAAAGACCAAACAGCGAAGACAGCAGCCGAGGGATTTCAACAACACTTTTGTCGACCGCACGGATACCCTGAACAAGTGCTCACCGACCAAGGTCCAGCCTTTGAGGCAGAAGTGGCAAAGAAAAGGTAAAGAAAACTGCACCTCTCTGTGTCCTTCACTTATTCTCTGCACCCCAACGTTCACCACCATCTGAACAATCAAATATAATTGCTCTGGGGCCCCGCTCTACCCGTGGGGAGCTGAACCATCTTTGCTGTGTCACCATCAGCCCCAGAGGACCAAAACCGCAGCGTCGACTTCCCATTGCCAAACACCACGGGTGGCGTCACAATTAAACGCCACATAACTATCCTCTATTTAATTACTGGACGCCCAGGGCCACGGACCGGGTCACTGCCACCGTGACATCCCCTTTTGAGAGCCTGACCTGCCCGGTACCGAGTACCCTAAGGCCCTGCGGGGCGCTCCACTAAACTATCTTTGAATGTGTTTGAGGGGCTTAAATCTCATATGTGATAAATATACCTATAGTTATTGTTTTATTGTTCTATCAATAAAAAATATAATTGAGAAGACAGTAAACTCAGTAATGGAGGGTCGCTGTAATCACCTCCACCATTATCACTTTTCCAGTCCTTAAATACCAGAAATGGGTAGAAACTTTTACAGTGCATTTTTTCATAGTAATATACAGTGGGGAAAAAAAGTATTTAGTCAGTCAGCAATAGTGCAAGTTCCACCACTTAAAAAGATGAGAGGCGTCTGTAATTTACATCATAGGTAGACCTCAACTATGGGAGACAAACTGAGAAAAAAAAATCCAGAAAATCACATTGTCTGTTTTTTTTTTCATTTTATTTGCATATTATGGTGGAAAATAAGTATTTGGTCAGAAACAAGCAATCAAGATTTCTGGCTCTCACAGACCTGTAACTTCTTCTTTAAGAGTCTCTTCTTTCCTCCACTCATTACCTGTAGTAATGGCACCTGTTTAAACTTGTTATCAGTATAAAAAGACACCTGTGCACACCCTCAAACAGTCTGACTCCAAACTCCACTATGGTGAAGACCAAAGAGCTGTCAAAGGACACCAGAAACAAAATTGCAGCCCTGCACCAGGCTGGGAAGACTGAATCTGCAATAGCCAACCAGCTTGGAGTGAAGAAATCAACTGTGGGAGCAATAATTAGAAAATGGAAGACATACAAGACCACTGATAATCTCCCTCGATCTGGTGCTCCACGCAAAATCCCACCCCGTGGGGTCAGAATGATCACAAGAACGGTGAGCAAAAATCCCAGAACCACGCGGGGGGACCTAGTGAATGAACTGCAGAGAGCTGGGACCAATGTAACAAGGCCTACCATAAGTAACACACTACGCCACCATGGACTCAGATCCTGCAGTGCCAGACGTGTCCCACTGCTTAAGCCTGTACATGTACGGGCCCATCTGAAGTTTGCTAGAGAGCATTTGGATGATCTAGAGGAGTTTTGGGAGAATGTCCTATGGTCTGATGAAACCAAACTGGAACTGTTTGGTAGAAACACAACTTGTCGTGTTTGTAGGAAAAAGAATACTGAGTTGCATCCATCAAACACCATACCTACTGTAAAGCATGGTGGTGGAAACATCATGCTTTGGGGCTGTTTCTCTTCAAAGGGGCCAGGACGACTGATCCGGGTACATGAAAGAATGAATGGGGCCATGTATCGTGAGATTTTGAGTGCAAACCTCCTTCCATCAGCAAGGGCATTGAAGATGAAACGTGGCTGGGTCTTTCAACATGACAATGATACAAAGCACACCGCCAGGGCAACGAAGGAGTGGCTTCGTAAGAAGCATTTCAAGGTCCTGGAGTGGCCTAGCCAGTCTCCAGATCTCAACCCTATAGAAAACCTTTGGAGGGAGTTGAAAGTCCGTGTTGCCAAGCGAAAAGCCAAAAACATCACTGCTCTAGAGGAGATCTGCATGGAGGAATGGGCTAACATACCAACAACAGTTTGTGGCAACCTTGTGAAGACTTACAGAAAACGTTTGACCTCTGTCATTGCCAACAAAGGATATATCACAAAGTATTGAGATGAAATTTTGTTTCTGACCAAATACTTATTTTCCACCATAATATGCAAATAAAATGAAAAAAAAACAGACAATGTGATTTTCTGGATTTTTTTTTCTCAGTTTGTCTCCCATAGTTGAGGTCTACCTATGATGTAAATTACAGACGCCTCTCATCTTTTTAAGTGGTGGAACTTGCACTATTGCTGACTGACTAAATACTTTTTTTCCCCACTGTATTTGCTGACACCTATGGTCGCATATTTGCTGTTTTAGAAGATTGTTGGTGCTATCAAAACAAAGGTTAATAATATGTTAACTAAATCAACCTTTATCTCAAAGGATTACGATGTTTACTTCTACAGAAAAGCCATACTTCTCCATCTCTGCAGACAACAGTAACCTTGACAACCTCATATTTTGTTTCCTCCATACTCCCTACATACTTCTACGCACCGGCAGTGTGCATGACATGGCTCGGGATTATAGCTATGGCTAAGAAATGAAGGTAATTGAAGCTGCAAATACTGAACTTTACTTAATGTTCCATCATTTTATGCCTCTTTGAAGGTCAATTTGACTGCTCAGCTGTCCATCATTGCTACCCTCATACCACCCATCATTTCTTTATCAGATTTTATTTCCTTAGAAGTTTTAGCATTACTTCTAAACTAAATATCATATTAACACTTCTTGTGCTGATGCAAACTGGCTTATCTGTTGCAGCCAGAAATATTAGTACATTTTGCAAATAATATTACTTGTGAAGCAGTAATTTTTGGCGATGTTCAAATAACTAGAGTTGAGCAAAACGGATCGGTCAAATTCAAAAGTCGCCGACTTTCGCTAAAGTCGAGTTTCACCTATCGAAATCCGACCATAGCATGAGGTTGGCCATGAGGTCGCCGACTCGAGCGCCAAAGTCGCATTTCCCATAATGCTTCCAACGCCTTTTCTCAGCCAATGATCAAGGACGCACACTGTCGACAATGCGGTGGCATGGGGAGCGGCCACCACCATCTTAGAGAAAGGCATTGCAGTGATTGGCTGGCTTTGTGAGGCATCACAGTGGCTATAAAAGCCCTGAACATCGACCGCCATCATACTTCTGCCAATCTTAGCATAGGGAGAGGTTGCTTCTCGTTCTCAATAGGGAGAGTGTTTAGGCAGGAAAAAAAAACCTGTGCTTCTGCTGATAGCGATTTTCACTGTACAACACAACACTTAGTGTGCAGTGACAGGGGAGGATATTTTTGTGTGCAGCAGCTCTGGTGGTTATTAGGCTGCCTTATAAGGCTACCTGATAGCTGCATTGCTCTTTGCACACTGCTGTGCAGACTGCTTTTTTCAAAGCAAAAATAATTTTATTCCTTTTGTCTGCACAGTTACCGAGCGTTGATTTTTTCACACTTTTGCTTGCAGCAGCGCTGGTGGTTATTAGGCTGCCTTATAAAGAGACCTGATAGCTGCACTGCTGTGTAGACTGCTTTTTTCAAAGCAAAAAAACTTGTATTCCTTTTTTCTGCACAGTTAGTGAGCATTCATTTTTCACACACCGTATAGAGGTGTACGCTCCTCACACACACTACCGTGTTCCGGCTGGGATCACGGACAAATACATGCTATCTGTGTGTGACTCTGTAAAAAGATGGACGGAGATTTTAATTTTTCCATACATACACCGTATAGAGCTGTCCGCTTATCAAACAGTATTGTATATCTGCTGTTTGTATGGCGGTCAAATCTATACAGAGACAGCGTGTGTGTGTGAGACTCCGTAAATACATATACGATATTTCAATTTTTACATACACCGTATCGAGCTGTCCGCTTGTCAAACAATATCCTATATCTGCTGTTTGATCATGGTCAAATCTATACAGAGACAGCGTGTTTGTGTGAGTCGGTAAAAAAATAGATGGAGATTTAAACTTTTCCATACATACACCGTAAAGAGCTGTCCGCTTGTCAAACAGTATCCTATATCTGCTGTTTGGATTACAGTCCAATCTATACAGAGACAGCGCATGTGTGAGTCCGTAAATACATAGACGGACAATTCCATTTTTGCATAGATCGTATAGAGCTGTCCACTTCTTTAACAGTATCGTATATCTGCTGTTCGCTTTACGGTCACATCTATACAGAGTCATCGTGTGTGAGAGACTCCATAAATACATATACGGACATTTCCATTTCTCCATACACAGTATTGAGCTGTCCGCTTCTCAAACAGTATCGTATATCTGCTGTTTGCATTACGGTCACATCTATACAGACAAAGCGTGTGTGTGTGAGACTCCAGAAATACATATACGGACATTTCCATTTTTCAATACACCGTATAGAGCTTTCCACTTCTCATACAGTACCGTATATCTGCCGGTTGTATTACGGTCAAATACATACTGCCAGAGCGTCTGTATCTGACTCCTGAAACAAATATATGGAGGTTGACAGTTTCACCAAAAACTTATACAGCTGGACACTTCTGATACAGTACCGTATATCTGCTGGTTGGATTACGGTCAAATACATACTGGGAGAGCGTCTGTAAGTAACGAAATATATACGGAGATTTAAATTTTTCCATAAACCTTACACAGCTGTACGCTCCTCATACAGTACCATATCTCTGCTGGTATTTTTGGTACATTTTCTCAAACATGAGGAGGTATGGTGGAAGAGGCTGCGTACGTGGGCGTGGGGGCGCAGCTGGTACTGGTGGTGGTGGTGGATCTGTTGGTTATGGCAAAAGCACAATAGCAGCTAAGGCAGGAGGTGTTGAGCCTGAGTCATTGTCTGGCACAAGAAGGCCTTTAAGGTTCCCTTTTCTGGGAGTAGGTAAACCGCATTTAAAGCCGGAGCATCAGGAACAGGTTTTGGCTTACATTGCCGAAACAGCTACCAGCTCTATTGCCTCCTCTTCTGAACTTACAAATACTGCAAGCACATAGTCGTCAGTGCAGGCTTCTGGTCAGGAACAACACCTTTCCTTGTGTCCTTCACCCACACCAAAAGTGAAGGATGCCACAGCACACACTTCAGATTACTCCATAGAGCTCTTTCCACATACCATGCCAGGGTTATCAAGTCAAATCCTGAATTCCCCAGTCCAAGATGAATCTGACATGGAGTGCACTGATGCACAGCCACTGCTAGATGATTCTGCTGGTACATTCACCCACAGCACTACATTCCCCTCGCACTCTACAGAGCCAGAATCTGACTCTGATGAAACTCAGGTGCCCCTTCCCACATACTATACCACCTTACACGGTGATACAGAGGTAGGTGCAGATGAAATTGAAGAGGAGGTGATGGATGACCTAGTTGTTGACCTGGATTGGCATCCATTGGGGTAAGAGGGTGCTGCTGGCAATAGATCAGAAGAGGAGAAGGATCCGCAGCAGGCATCGACATCGCAGCAGCGGTTATCTGGCAGGGCTGTAGCAGTACCAAAACTAGTTAAAAAAACAAAAAGAGTTGCAGGACAGCTTGGCCAGACGGTCAAATTTGCACACTGTGCAAGTCCTGAAAATTTATACCATAGTAGGAAGAGTGCAGTGTGGCACTTTTTTGACCAAAATCCTATTGATGACACAAAGGTTATCTGGAAGAAGTGCGGAAGGACCTTCAGCCGAGGGAAAAATCTAAGAAATTTGAATACCACTTTTCAAAGTGCTTTATGATCCATGTAGTGCTGGACATGTGTTTATTTGACCACAACATTTTATTGGGTCCTGGTGTCTCAATTTAGTGTGATTGATTAACGAGAAGAGAGAGAGCCCAAAAAAAAAAAAAAAAAAGTTCTAAGTCTTATCCTCCTATATATTCAGACATAGCTTTGGGATAGCATTTATGCAGGGGGCATTTATGCACACTTTATCCAAGTACAGTTTATCAAAGTACTGGCAGTTATAACATGGCAGTTAGACAGGGCAGGAGACAGGTAAGACATTTATATACATCTACTCCCTGTACATTTGGAGTACAACAAATATATACCATATGCATTTGTGTAATTTTAATCCTGGCCGCTGCATTCACACACATCCACCGCCCTGGCATTAACTCTCTACACTCCATCCACATTGGCCCCTCGCTTCTTTCCTCTCCTATGTATAGCACTCATGCTCTTTTCACGTTGTTAAACTGCACAGATCCAGTCAGTCCCACCATTCAACATCAGAGACGCTCTCACAAATCACTTAACCATCTGCTCACTCTTTCTATCCTCCTTCTCCTAGTCGCAGGAGACATTGCTCCCAACCCTGGTCCCCCATGTTATAGAAAGTCAAACCTCCCGACTGCTACACTCAGAAACCCCTCTAATCTTATTAATATTCCCTGCATGCCATCTGTCTCTCTTAATTGTGCACTTTGGAATTCTCGCTCAGTGTGTAACAAACTCTCCTTCATTCATGACTTTTTCCTTTCTAGTTCTCTTAACCTCCTGGCTCTTACTGAAACCTGGATCCAGCAGTCAGACACTACCGCTGCTGCTGCTCTTTCATACGGGGGGCTTCACTTCTCTCATACCCCAAGATCAGACAATAGAGCTGGTGGAGGCGTTGGTCTGCTCCTATCACCAAAATGTACCTTTCAGGTTTTCCCTCAAGTACCCTCACTTGTCTTCCCTTCTTTTGAGGTCCATGCCGTCAGACTCTACACCCCCTTCTCCATGCGAATGGCGGTGGTGTATCGTCCTCCCGGCCCCTCCCATCAGTTCCTGGATCATTTTGCCACTTGGCTTCCACATTTTCTCTCCTGTGACATCCTTACCCTCATCATGGGTGATTTCAACATCCCCATTGCTCTTCCCCTCTCACCATCTGCTACTCACCTTTTATCTCTAACCTCCTCATTTGGCCTTTCGCAGCTTACTAATTCTCCAACGCATGAAGACGGAAACTCCCTCGACTTGGTCTTCTCTCGGCTTTGTGCAGTGGATGATTTTGCAAACTCCCCTCTCCCGCTCTCTGACCACAATCTTCTTTCATTCTCTATCAAGAACTGCCAGGCTGCTCAGGTCACCCCCACTGTCCATACTTATAGAAACATACAGGCCATTAACACCCAGAAACTTATGAAGAACTTGCAGTCTTCATTGGCCCCTATCTCCTCCCTCTCCTGTCCTGATTCTGCATTGAAGCATTACAATGAAACACTTCAAAGTGCCCTGGATGAATTTGCACCCCCTATAAATAGAACACCACAACGCAGACGGCGACAACCCTGGCACACGGTGCAAACACGTTTCCTGCAGCGGTGCTCCAGGTGCGCCGAACGTCTGTGGAGAAAATCCAATCTACCGGAAGATTTCATCCATTTTAAGTTTATGCTTAGAACATACAACACTGCCCTTCACCTCTCCAAACAAACCTATTTCAACACCCTCATCACCTCACTGTCCAATAACCCGAAACGTCTCTTTGACACTTTTCATTCTCTACTCAATCCAAGAGTACAGGCCCCAACCACGGAGCTCCGAGCTGACGATCTGGCCAATTACTCCAAAGAAAAAATTGACCAGATCCGACAGGAAATTATCTCCCAATCACCTCATACCATGCACTGTCCTCCCTCCCCCACTGCATCGAACTCACTCTCTGATTTTGAACCAGTCACAGAAGAAGAAGTAAGCAGGCTCCTTGCATCTTCTCGCCCAACTACTTGCACCAGTGACCCATTTCCGTCACAGCTCCTTCAGTCCCTTTCCCCTGCTGTCACCCCTCACCTAACTAAAATATTTAACCTCTCTCTCTCTTCTGGTATTTTTCCCTTCTCATTTAAGCATGCCATCATACATCCACTACTTAAAAAACCATCCCTCGACCAAAACTGTGCCGCTAACTATAGACCTGTCTCTAATCTTCCCTTCATCTCTAAACTCCTGGAACGCCTGGTCCACTCCCGTCTTATCCGCTATCTCTCAGAAAACTCTCTTCTCGACCCTCTCCAATCCGGTTTCCGCTCTTTACACTCCACTGAAACTGCCCTCACTAAAGTCTCTAATGATCTGCTAACAGCTAAATCAAATGGTCACTACTCCATGCTAATTCTCTTGGATCTCTCTGCAGCATTCGACACTGTGGATCATCAGCTCCTCCTCACTATGCTCCGTTCCATTGGCCTCAAGGATACCGTTCTCTCCTGGTTCTCCTCCTATCTCTCCGACCGCTCCTTTACTGTATCTTTTGCCGGTTCCTCCTCCTCTCACCTTCCCCTTACTGTTGGGGTCCCTCAAGGATCAGTCCTAGGCCCCCTCCTCTTCTCCTTGTACACTGCCCCTATTGGTCAAACAATCAGTAGATTTGATTTCCAGTACCATCTCTATGCTGATGACACCCAATTATACGCTTCTTCTCCTGACATCACGCCAGCCTTTCTAGAAAACACCGGCGATTGTCTAAACGCTGTGTCTAATATCATGTCCTCACTATATCTGAAACTGAACCTGTCAAAGACTGAACTCCTGGTGTTTCCTCCCTCTACTAATGTACCTATACCCGACATTGCCATTTCTGTGTGTGGTTCCACTATTACTCCCCAGCAACAGGCCCGCTGTCTTGGGGTCATACTTGATTCCGAGCTTTCCTTTGCCCCCCACATTCGATCACTGGCTCGCTCTTGTCATCTGCACCTCAAAAACATTTCTAGAATTCGACCTTTTCTTACCTTTGACTCTGCAAAAACTCTTACTGTTTCTCTTATTCATTCTCGTCTCGACTATTGTAACTCTCTTCTAATCGGTCTCCCTCTTACCAAACTCTCCCCCCTCCAATCTGTCTTGAATGCTGCAGCCAGGATCATATTCCTCACCAATCGTTACACCGATGCCTCTACCTTGTGCCAGTCATTACACTGGCTACCCATCCACTCCAGAATTCAGTATAAACTTATTACCCTCACTCACAAAGCCCTCCATGGCTCAGCACCACCCTACATCTCCTCCCTTGTTTCAGTATACCACCCTACCCGCGCCCTCCGTTCTGCTGATGACCTGAGATTAGCATCCTCAATAGTCAGAACCTCCCACTCCCGTCTCCAAAACTTTACACGTGCCGCGCCAATTCTTTGGAATGCACTTCCCAGGTCAATACGATTAGTCCCCAATCCCCACAATTTTAAGCGTGTCCTGAAAACGCATTTATTCAGACTGGCCTACCACCCCAACACATTAACCTAATCTATCCCTGTGTGGCAGAGCCAAAAGTTTTACCATAACCAGGTTCCCCGCATCATGTTCCCACATGCTTTATGCCTCCATTAGCCCTCTGTGTCTGTACTGTTACACACTTAACATTATGACTGGTCCATACAATCAGGGTAACTGTTACCACCCACCTTTCGTGTCTCCCTCTTTCCTCATAGACTGTAAGCTTGCGAGCAGGGCCCTCTTTCCTCTTGGTATTTGTTATAATCTACTGTATGTGATTATTGTTATGCTGTAATGTCTATTGTCTGTACAAATCCCCTCTGAAATGTAAAGTGCTGCGGAATATGTCGGCGCTATAAAAATAACATTTATTAATTATTATTAATACCAGTTGCATGCTTAGACATTTAACCACCATGCACTTGCAAGCATGGACGGACTACAAAACCTCAGGTAGCACATGTGCACCTGCTCCAACTGAAGGTAGCCAGCCACGCTCCATTGCTTCCCCACTGAAAGGCCACTGCTAAGCACCCCACCAGCAAGAAATGTTGAGGTGTCGTCGCAAGGCCAAAGCAGTCAGGGAATCACAATGTTTTTGCAAAAAAACACTGAATCTAGGCCATTAACCAACACCAACCTCCTCTCAGTCCTTAATGTCCACCGTTAGTTCCCCCCTATGCAGCTCTCAAGTCCAGCTCACCCTACCAGACACTCTGAGTAGGACAAGAAAGTACTCATCCTCTCATCCGCGTACACTGGCTTTGAACGGCTACATAGCCAAACTGATCTCATTAGAGATGATGCCCTTCCGTTTGGTTGAAAGTGAAGCTTTCCGAGAGCTCATGGCCTACGCTGTCCCATGCTATGACCTACCCAGTCGGCACATCTTTTCTCGAAAAGCCATCCCTGCCCTCCACCTGCATGTGAATGACCGCATTGTCCATGCACTCAAACAATCAGTGAGTGGATAGGTGCACCTCACAACAGATGCATGGGCCAGTAGGCATGGCCAGGGCCATTACGTGTTCATCACTGCGCACTGGGTTAATGTGGGGGATGCTGGCTCCACAGGGGACAGCAGTGGAGCAGTGCTGCCTAGCCCATGGTATAGGAAACAGTTGGCTGTAGGCGTTCGACCCTCCTCCTCATCCAGAAGCGAAAGCTCTTCGACAGAGCGCAGTCGCATGAGCACTCCATCTGCGGCTGCCAGTATTGCACATGAGGTGTCTCACTATCGAACAGCTAGTGGTAAGTGGCAGCAAGCTGGTTTAAAGATGATGTCTTTGGGCGACAACAGACACACCGCGGAGGTACTGGCCGACTACTTGCAGCGACAAACTGAGTCATGGCTGGGCAGCCTACATCTTGAGTCAGGCAAGGTAGCCAGTGATAACGGCTGGAATTTTGTGGCAGCCATAGCACTTGCAATACCTCTCACTGCTCCACCGCTGTGTAGTCTGGGCAGTGAAATACTTCACAGGGACGGCAACTACAAATTTGGTGAACTGATCGATGATGGTTAAGACGAAGCTATGGCCTGTCCTGTTGGCCTCTACCTTCAGATGATCAATGGCTACCATTCATAATAGACGTCGACTCACAATTGGATCCAGTGGTGCTTTATGATCAGCTTTCACAGTTTTCCTAGTCACAGACATGTGACATTCCTACCACCATTTTACAATGTCTCCTCTCATGCCAATCCAATAGAATCGCCAATGGCCTGTGGCTTCTGTCTTTTGCACTCCAAAGTGACCAGACAGATCATGATAGGCAGTGAGGAACATGTCTACATCTCTCCCTGTGATCACAATTTGATGGAGACGAGTTACGGTGATGAGATCCAAGCTACTGCGATACAGCAAACCTTTCTTCACAAAGAACCGTTTTCGCTGTCTCCACAGACAAAGTAATTGCGGGTCAGCATCGCCTCTGTGAAATCTCCTGGGAGGTTTTCCCGTGATTAGTAATTTCCAAATTTCAGCCATCATTCGACTTTACGTCTGTACTTGTAACCATCTACTGTAGTTTCCTGTAGCGCAGAGTCTGGACTGGCTTACTGATATTGAAATATATAAAAACATTTAAAAGTACCCCAACACTGTATACTGGTGTACGCTTCGAATACATTTCCCTTTTTCTTTTTTTTATATTCTGGTGTAATCCATACTGAGCCTGTGAGTGTCTGTGTCTGACTCCGGAAATATAGACAGAGATTTACAATTAGCCCTAGACTGGATACATCTGGTATCTGCTGATACAGTACCTTTTTTCAACATTTTGGATTACGGTTAAATCCATACTGACTGAGTGAGCGTCTGAGGGTGACTCCTGAAATACTGTATATACGGAGTGTGTATAAAAGCCCTCACTGCCGACCGCCATTTTTCTTCTGACCATCATCACTACAGTAGGGAGAGGTTGGTGACGCTGTTAGGGAGACACTTAGGCCAGGAAAAAGAAGTTATTATGTGCTTGTGCAGAACGCAATTGTTGTGTACAGTTACTGTGGTGTGACAGGGGGAGGATTTTCTTTTGTGCATCAGCGCTAGTTATTAGTCTGCCTGCCAGTGACAGGGAGGATTTTCTTGTGTGCAGCAGCGTTGATTATTAGCCTGCCTTATAGCACTATTGCTGTGTGTACACTGCTGTGCAGACTGCTTTTTACACAGCACTCCTACTTTTATTCTTTTTTTCGGCACAGTGAATGAACGTTCATTATTTCACACACCGTATAGAGCTGTGCACTCCTCACACAGTACCATGTCCTGGCTGGTATCACAGAGAAATACATGCTGACTATCTGTATGTGACTCAGGAAATTTATAGGGAGAATTACATTTTCACTTAGACTATATACACCTGCTATCTGCTGATACAGTACCTTAGTTCAATTTTTTTTCTTACGGTATAATCTGTACTGGGTGAGCGTGTGTGGTTCACTCCTTCAATATATATGGAGATAAAAATTTTACCCTATACTATATACACCTCCTATCTTGTGATACAGTACCTTTGTTAGACATTTTGTATTACGGTGAAATCCATACTAAGTGAGCATCTGAGGGTGACTACTGAAATATATAAGGAGATTTAGAATGTATAAACTATGCTATATATACCTGGTATCTGGTGATACTGTACCCTTTCTCAACCTTCTACATTCTTGTCAAATCCATATTGAGCCTGAGAGCGTCTGTGTCTGCCTCCTGAAATCAATACAGGGATTTTGAATATTACAACTATGCTATATATACCTGGTATCTGTTAACACTGTACCTTTTCTCAACTTTCTACATTCTTGTCTAATCCATACTGGGCCTGAGAGCATCTGTGCCTGCCTCCTGAAATACATACGTAGATTTTTTCTATTTTTTCTATACTATATATACCTGGTATCTGTTGCTACAGTACCCTTTGTGCCAGAAAGTCCTCCTCCACCCACCACTCTAAGTGCATCATTGACAGCTGGAACATTGGCCCACATGTGTGATTATTTCTTGCAGATCTTTTAAAATGAATGTGTCATCCATAATGAGCATGTGAGAGTCTGTGTGTTACTCCTGAAATATATATGTAGATTTAAAAATTAGCGCAGCACTGTATACAACTCTACACTTGTGATACATTACCCATTTACTGCTTTTTATATTCTGGTCTAATCCATACTGAGGTAGTGAGAGTCTGTTTCTGACGCTGGAAATATATATGGATATACCTGGTATCAGGTGATACTGTACCCTTTCTCAACTTTCTATATTCTTGTAGAATCCATACTATGCCTGAGAGTGTCTGTGTCTGCCTCCTGATATATATATATGGAGATTTAGAATGTTTAAACTAGACTATATATACCTGGTATCTGGTGTTACTGTACCCTTTTTCAACTTTTTATAGTATTGTCCAATTCATACTGAGCCTGTGAGTTTCTGTGTCTCACTCGTGAAATATATACAGAGATTTACAATGACCCCTACACTGTATAAAGCTGTACGCTTCTTATGCAGTACCATATATCTGCTGGTATTTTGGGTACATTTTCACAAAAATTAGGAAGTATGCTTTAAGAAGCCACGGACGTGGGCGTGGGTGGCTAGCTGGTACTGATGGTGGTGGTGGTGCATCTGCTGGTAGTGCACAAAGTACAATACCATCTAAGGCAGGAGGTGTTGAGACTTCGGCATGGTCTGGCTCCAGAAGGCCTGGAAGGCTCCCTTTTCTGGGAGTAGGTAAAACGTTTTTAAAGCCGGAGCATCAGGAACTAGTTTTGGCTTACATTGCCAAAACAGCCTCCAGCTCTATCGCCTCCTCTTCTGAAGTTTAAAAATGCAAGCACTGAGTCATCAGTGCAGGCTTCGGGTCAGGAACAACCCCTTTCCTAGTATCCTTCACCCCCACCAAAAGTGAAGGATGCGGCAGACCACACTTCAGATTACTCCATGGAGCTCTTTTCACATAACATGCCTGGGTTATCAAGTCAAATCCTGAATTCCCCAGTCCAACATGAATCAGAGATGGAGTGCACTGATGCACAGCCACTACTAGATGATTCTGCTGGTAGATTCACCCACAGCACTACATTCCCCTCGCACTCTACAGAGCCAGAATCTGACTCTGATGAAACTCAGGTGCCACTTCCAGCATACTATACCACCTTACACAGTGACACAGAGGAAGATGCAGATGAAATTGCCGGTTCCCTGAGCAGGGGGGGCATACTCGTGGGCGACGGCACTGGCACAGGGCCCCTCATAGAACGCAAAAGTGTCTCTGCCGGTAGGAGGGCCCACTCGCCGTCAGACACACCGGCGTACTATGAGGGGCCCTGTGCCAGTGCCGTTGCCCACAAGTGGCCCCCCTGCTTGCTCATGGCCACAGCACTTGCAATACTTACCTCTCCCTGCTCCACCACCGTGACATCTTCCGCATTTCCTGACAGAGAGCACGATGACATCACGTCTGTATGCCCTCTGCCTAAACAGTCCAAGAGCAGAGAGCTGGAAGATGATGACGCTGAGGAGTCCAAAGTTGAGCAGTGCCCGGCAAGGAGAGGTATTTAACTTTTTTAAAGTTTGGGAACAATTTTTGGGGAGCACTATACACTGGAGAATGAGATATGGGGTCCATCATACACTGGAGCATCATCCAATTGGCCCATCATATAGTGGAGCATTCCAAATGGGGGACATCAGACACTGGAGCAGCTTTTACGGGACACATTATACACAGGAGCATTAGAAATGGGGCCCATTATATATGGAGCATTATTTGGGCCCATAAGACACTGGAGCATCATTAGTGTTGAGCATTCCGATACCGCAAGTATCGGGTATCGGCCGATATTCGCTGTATCGGAATTCCGATACTTAGTTCCGATACTTTTTTCATATCGAATACCGGAATCGGAAGTTCCCATAATGCTAGAAGCCTGCTCGATTTGATTCAGCCAATGGGGATCCTCAGAAGTGTGGGCACATCCTGTTAGGCATGTAGGCATGTTAACTACTGGCATGACTGTGATTGGCTGCTGAAATGATGTCATGATGCACTATAAAAACCGCTGCAGCCACCATTTCTGGTCACTCTGCTGTGAATTCAGTTAGGGACAGGCTGCTGTTGAAGACTGTGAGGGACAGTTAGAAATAGCGATCATCTAAAATATCTATTGCTCTACCCAGGCTACATAATCCACCACTGTAGCATTTTTGTAGCCCAGCAGCGCTGTTTTAATAGCTGTCTGCAAGGGCTGTGTGAGTGCAGACCCACGCTGTGTAGTGTGTCCTGCAGGCACGTCTGCTTGTAGGCCGCCCAGCGTGTGTCTGCCTCATACACATTTTTCTTTTATTGCTGCTTTTTTTTTCTCCTCTATAGTGTGCTTCCATATGTATCCATATACGTTGGTTGCAAACACTAAAGGAGTGGACAGCGGAGCCTTTCAGCAGCCTTTCAGTGCTATAGCCCATTTCTCTGCACTGTTTTTGGCTGTCTGATAGGTCTCTGTGTGTGAGTGCAGCTCACGTTGCAGTGTGTTCTACAGCCACCGCTAGCTGTAGTCCACTCAGCGTGCGTCACTGCCTCATACATAGTCCTTTTTTTGCAGCTAATTTATCCAGATTTTTGTTCCTATATTAGTGTGCTTCCATCCGCATCCATTGTCATTGGTTGGTTGCAAACACTATATAGGATTAGATAGAGAAGCCTTTTTGCTGGCTTGTGCCCTTCAGGGCCAGCCAGACTAGTATCACCCTATTTTTTGGAGCCTCATCAATTGCATTGTAGGTTAGCTTCCTGCATTGTAATCGCTCCAAAAAGTTTGTGATACTATAGCTTTAAAACTTTGGTCACATCCTTTTCTTCCCCCCCCAAAAAAAGGAAATAAAGTTCACCAAACACTCCACTTTACAGTTGTGTAGGCCACATTAGATCATATTAAAGTGTAGTACACACACTCTTAGCCAAATTAGTGTTTCTTATACTGGTTAGCAGGTGTTCAGGAATAAGAACACTAAGCCACCCCTTTTTTACTTTTCTGCCTATCTTTATCAGTCTACAAAGATGAAGAAGGCAGGGAGTAAGGCACGTGTTCGTGGCCGTGGAGTTTCAGCAGGGAGAGGACGGGGGGATTCAGTAGGGAGAGGACGTGGGGATTCAGTGTCTGCTGCGGCCACCAGTGACCCAGCATCCCCCACTTTTATCAGGCAACAGTCCTTCATGCGCAGCTTTGTAGGACCTCGCCGTACCCCACTGCTGTGTGACGCACAAATTGAAGCCGTTGTCAGATGGATGGCAGCTAACGCATCCACTTCAATGACTTCCGCATCCTCCCAAGGCCAGAGCACTGAAGAGCAACCATCTGTCTCTTCACCACCTGCCAAATTGCCCAGGCAGTCTGAGAGCCCTGGACAGGAGCCATCTCAATCTTTACTTCTGTTCTCAGAATCTGTTGGCTTGGAAAGAGGTGGCCAGCCAAGCAGCATTCTTGAGCGTGAAGAAGAGGGAGTATGCAGTGATGCGCAACTGCTTTGTCCCTCTGAATCTGAAGAGGCGGGTGGGCCAGTGCCTACTGTCAGCACACCTCAGTGCTCATCTGATGATGATGAGACTCAGTAGCCAATTTCTGGTGCGTACGGTGCTGGCGAGACAACCCAGGACCAGCCGGTGCTTGAAGAGGGGAGTGGAGATGATGAGGTCCTTGACGTCAGCCACAGAAAGGTGGTGGGAACAGCTCTGAGGAAGAGATTCCCCAAACGGCCAAAAGAGGAGGGAGAGGGTGGGGGCAGACTTGGTTGCCTGAAGCCTCCACTTTGGCACCCGTGAGGAGCAATCCTCTTCCAAAACACAAAACGGGCGCTCCCAGGACTTGCAGTGCGTGGTCTTTTTTTGACACAGTTGCAGATGACATTTGCTTTGTCAAATGCAAGCTGTGTCAAATGAAAGTGAAACGAGGGAGAAATGTGAGCAACCTCAATACCACAAATATGTGGAAACATGTGCGTACCAAGCACGAGGTGGAGTTACACAGACACACTGAAGATGTAGGCCAACCTTCAGCAGCACCTACCACCTCTTCAGCTCGTGTTGGGGCCTCTTCCTCCAGCTCACACACAGCTGGTTCGGCTTCCTCACTGGAACACCATGGAAGAACCTCTGCCACTGTTGCCCAGAGACCCAGTGAAATTCCACCCACTGAACCACGTTCGCAGTCATCAGCACACTCCCAGGCCACTCACCTTCCGGAACTTGATGTCATTGGCAGTTCCACAATACAATGTGCCCAGCCGCTTTTATTTCAGCAGGCAAGCCGTCCCTGCCCTGCAAAAGCATGTGGAGGGAAAAATTAAAAATGCGCTACTAAACGCCGTCAGTAGCAAGGTCCACCTGACCACCGATGCGTGGACCAGTAGCCATGAACAGGGACGATACATTTCCCTCACTGCCCATTGGGTCAATGTTGTGGAGCCGGGTACAGATCTGGAGAGTGGCTCTGTACGTATTCTGCCAACTCCAAGGATTGCAGGAATACAGTCTGTACATATTGAGTCCTCCTCCTACTCTAGTTCCTCGGAATCAGCACTGCATGAGCCTGTTAGGCCAGATATAAGCACAGGTGTTGCCAAACGTCAACAGGCCATCCTTAAATTAATTTCTTTGGGGAATCGGAGCCACACAGCACAGGAGCTCTGGAATGCCATCAAGCAGGAGAGCGATGTGTGGTTTGTGCCAGCGAATCTCCAGCCAGGTTTGGTAGTGAGTGACAATGGCCGAAATCTAGTGGCAGCTCTGGGCCTAGGCAAACTCACTCACATACCATGTCTGGCACACGTGCTCAATTTGGTCGTGCAGAGCTTTCTGAGGGACTATCCGGATCTTGATGCACTGCTGCACAAGGTTCGCCTAGAGTGTGCTCACTTGCGGCGTTCCAGCATGGCAAGATCGCGCATTGCATCTCTGCTATGCCGATTCCGCCTGCCAGAACATCGCATCATATGTGACCTCCCCACCAGGTGGAATTCAATGTTACATATGTTGGAGCGGTTGTGTGAGCAGCAGGCAGCAGTCATGGAGTACCAGCTGCATCAGGCGCAAACAAGTCGCACTGTGCGCCGGACACACTTCACCACCACTGAGTGGGCCACTATGAGGGACATCTGCCAAATTTTGCGTGCCTTCGATGACTCCACACGGATGGCCAGTGCAGATGATGCACTAATCAGCATGACTGTCCCCCTCATCTGTCTGCTTCAAAAAAACCTTACAAGCACTAAGTGAGGAGGTTTTTGAAGAGGTCGAGGATGAGGAGTCAGAAATGCCATCTGCTTCTGGCAAGTCTGCGCAACGTGCTTCCACACAAAGGCCCAGGCAGGGGACACTTAGTGAGGAGGATGACGAGGAGTCAATGGAGGAGGACGAACACATCTCTCCAGAGGAGGGAGGTACACAAGGCTCTAGTAGTCAGTGTGTACAGCGAGGGTGGGGTGATGCTGAGCAGGCAGAGATGCTGCCTCAAGCTGGGGACAGCGTTTCCGGTCCAGTTGGCAGTCTGCAGCACATGGTTGATTTCATGCTGCAGTGCTTGTTAAATGACCGCCGCATCGCCAACATTCTCCACACGGCTGATTATTGGGTGTACACCCTCCTAGATCCTCGCTACCGGGACAACTTACAAAGCCTCATACCACAGTTGAACTGGGAGCGAAAAATGCGGGAGTACCAAGAAACACTTGTGCAGGCCATCATGTTCTCCATTCCCCCCGCAAGTGTTGCTGGTAGTGCTTTTCAAAGCAGCCATGTGGGTAGAGGCAGTGGAGGAAGCTCTGCACAAAGAGGTAGCAGAGGCAGTGCCGCAGGACAAGGCAAGGCCAGTATGGCCCAAATGTGGAAAAGTTTTGTGGGACCGCCACAAACGGCTACACCATCACAGACGGCTCCAGTCAGCAGGAGGCAACGTTTCCGTCAGATGGTGACAGACTACTTGTCTTGCCCTGTTAGTGCACTCCCAGACGGCTCTTCCCTGTTCAAGTATTGGGTCTCTAAGCTGGATACATGGCCAGAGCTTAGCCAGTATGCATTGGAGGTGCCGGCTTGCCCTGCTGCCAGAGTATTATCGGAACATGTCTTTAGTGCTGCAGGTGGTGTGGTAACAGACCGTCGCATGCGACTATCCGCCGATAATGTTGACCGGCTTACTTTTCTGAAAATGAACAAGGCCTGGATCTCACCTGAATTTGCCGGTCCTCTTCCAGAATAAATAACTGGCTGGCAACAGGATCCAGGTCTCCTGTTGTGTTCATGTTTCTATGACCTGAACTTTATTTCCTGGGCTACAGCAATGCCCGTTGTGGCTCAGAAGTGCTGTCCACACAGACAAAACACTTGCTCATGTGTAAGTGGGGTTCGGTAACGTCAGCTGATCCCCTGATGTGTGTATGGCAAAGTGTCCTGCTCCCTCCACAGTCAAACAACCTCAGATTTACACCTGGCTCCAAGTAGGCCTCGGCCTACTACCTGATTTTCCCTGGGCTCCGACACCGCCAGTTGGTGCTCAGAAGTGCTGTACGCACAGACAAAACACTCGTTCATGTGTAAGTGGGGTTCGGTAACGTCAGCTGGTCCCCTGCTGTGTGTATGGCAAAGTGTCCTGCTCCCTCCACAGTCAAACAACCTCAGATTTACACCTGGCTCCAAGTAGGCCTCAGCCTACTACCTGATTTTCCCTGGGCTCCGAAACCGCCAGTTGGTGCTCAGAAGTGCTGTCCGCACAGACAAAACACTCGTTCATGTGTAAGTGGGGTTCGGTAACGTCAGCTGGTCCCCTGCTGTGTGTATGGCAAAGTGTCCTGCTCCCTCCACAGTCAAACAACCTCAGATTTACACCTGGCTCCAAGTAGGCCTCGGCCTACTACCTGATTTTCCCTGGGCTCCGACACCGCCAGTTGGTGCTCAGAAGTGCTGTCTGCACAGACAAAACACTCGCTCATGTGTAAGTGGGGTTCGGTAACGTCAGCTGTTCCCCTGCTGTGTGTACGGCAAACTCTCCTGCTGCCTACAACTTCTGACTACCTCTGATTTAATATGTTCTCTGATTTGCCCTCTGTCTCCACTCTGTTTTGAGTATTTCCTCCAGCCTACAACACCGCCTGTTTCTGCTCTCAAGTGCCGTCTGCACAATCCACACTTGTTCCTGTGTTACCTGGGTCCTGTAAAATCTGCTCATCTCCAGAGGTGAGCATGGCAATGTCTCCTGCTTTGTCTACATTCCCACTACTTGTAGTGGAAATGTGGACAGAGCAGGAGACATTGCCTGACTCACCTCTAGGGAGAAGCTGCTGTTACAGAACCCCAGTAACACAGGAACAAGTGTGGGTTGTGCAGATGGCATTTCAGAGCAGCAACTGGCGTGGTTGGAAGCCAGAGGAAATACTCGAAACAGAGAGAAGACAGAGGCCTAATTGGAGTACGTTGACAGTTAGTAGTAGTCTAGAAACAATCGCAAACTGCCAGCAAGTAGGCCTCGGCCTACTACCTGATTTTCCCTGGGCTCCAACACCACCAGTTGGTGCTCAGAAGTGCTGTCCGCACAGACAAAACACTCGCTCATGTGTAAGTGGGGTTCGGTAACGTCAGCTGATCCCCTGCTGTGTGTACGGCAAACTCTCCTGCTGCCTCCAAATTCAAACAACGTCTTATCTTAAACTGCCTCCAAGTAGGCCTCAGCCGACAAAATGACTATCCCTGGGCTCCAACATCGTCAGTTGTTGCTCGGAAGTGCTGTCCACACAGAAAAAAAACACTCGTTCATGTGAAAGTGGGGGTCGGTAACGTCAGCTGATCCCCTGCTGTGTGGAGGGCAAAGTGATGCTGCCTCCAAATTGTAACTATTTCAGATTTAAACATTCTCTGATTTGGCTCCTGTCTCCACTCTGTCTCTGGTATTTCCCTTGACCTCCAACACCGCCAGTTCCTGCTCACAGTTGCCGTCCACGCATTCCACACGTGTTCCTGTGTTCCTGGTGTTCTGTTACGTGAGCAGATCCCCCAATGTGTGTCCGGCACTGTCTCCTGCGCTGTCCACCTTCCCACTGCAAGCGGTGGGAAAGTGGACAGAGCAGGAGACATTGGCAGACACACATCAGGGGATCTGCTGACATTACAGAACCCCAGTAACCCAGGAACACGTGTGGATTGGGCAGACGGCTGCTGTACGCATAAACTGGCGGTGTTGGTGGTCACGTGAAATCCTGGAAACAGAGTGGAGACAGATGCCTAATTGGAGCACGTTGACAGTCTGTTGTAGCCTACAAACAATCTAAAACTGCCACCAAGTAGGCCTCGGCCTGCACCATGATTGTCCCTGGGCTCCAACAACGCCAGTTGGTGCTCGGAAGTGCTGTCCACACAGAAAAACACACTTGTTCATGTGAAAGTGGGGGTCAGTAACGACAGGTGATCCCCTGCTGTGTGGAGGGCAAAGTGTCCTGCTCCCTCCCAAGTCAAAATACCTCAGCTTTACACCTGGCTCCTAGTAGGCCTCGGCCTGCACCCTGATTGTCCCTGGGCTCCAACAACGCTAGTTGGTGCTTGGAAGTGCTGTCCACACAGAAAAAAACACTTGTTCATGTGAAAGTGGGGGTAAGTAACGACAGCTGATCCCCTGCTGTGTGGAGGGCAAAGTGTCCTGCTCTCTCCAAAGTCAAAATACCTCAGCTTTACACCTGGCTCCTAGTAGGCCTCGGCCTGCACCCTGATTGTCCCTGGGCTCCAACAACACTAGTTGGTGCTCGGAAGTGCTGTCCACACAGAAAAAAAACACTTGTTCATGTGAAAGTGGGGGTCGGTAACGTCAGCTGATCCCCGGCTGTGTGTAGGGCAAACTGCTGCTGCCTCCAAATTGTAACTACTTCAGATTTAAACATTCTGTGATTTGGCCTCTGTCTCCACTCTGTCTCTAGTATTTCCCCTGACCTCCAACACCGCCAGTTCCTGCTCACAGTTGCCGTCCACGCATTCCACACGTGTTCCTGTGTTCCTGGTGTTCTGTTACGTGAGCAGATCCCTCAATGTGTGTCCGGCACTGTCTCCTGCGCTGTCCACCTTCCCACTACAAGTGGTGGGAATATGGACAGAGCAGGAGACATTAGCAGACACACATCAGGGGATCTGCTGACATTACAGAACCCCAGTAACCCAGGAACACATGTGGATTGAGCAGACGGCTGCTGTACGCATAAACTGGCGGTGTTGGTGGTCACGTGAAATCCTGGAAACAGAGTGGAGACAGATGCCTAATTGGAGCACGTTGACAGTCTGTTGTAGCCTACAAACAATCTAAAACTGCCACCAAGTAGGCCTCGGCCTGCACCATGATTGTCCCTGGGCTCCAACAACGCCAGTTGGTGCTCGGAAGTGCTGTCCACACAGAAAAACACACTTGTTCATGTGAAAGTGGGGGTCAGTAACGACAGGTGATCCCCTGCTGTGTGGAGGGCAAAGTGTCCTGCTCCCTCCCAAGTCAAAATACCTCAGCTTTACACCTGGCTCCTAGTAGGCCTCGGCCTGCACCCTGATTGTCCCTGGGCTCCAACAACGCTAGTTGGTGCTTGGAAGTGCTGTCCACACAGAAAAAAACACTTGTTCATGTGAAAGTGGGGGTAAGTAACGACAGCTGATCCCCTGCTGTGTGGAGGGCAAAGTGTCCTGCTCTCTCCAAAGTCAAAATACCTCAGCTTTACACCTGGCTCCTAGTAGGCCTCGGCCTGCACCCTGATTGTCCCTGGGCTCCAACAACGCTAGTTGGTGCTCGGAAGTGCTGTCCACACAGAAAAAAAACACTTGTTCATGTGAAAGTGGGGGTCGGTAACGTCAGCTGATCCCCGGCTGTGTGTAGGGCAAACTGCTGCTGCCTCCAAATTGTAACTACTTCAGATTTAAACATTCTGTGATTTGGCCTCTGTCTCCACTCTGTCTCTAGTATTTCCCCTGACCTCCAACACCGCCAGTTCCTGCTCACAGTTGCCGTCCACGCATTCCACACGTGTTCCTGTGTTCCTGGTGTTCTGTTACGTGAGCAGATCCCTCAATGTGTGTCCGGCACTGTCTCCTGCGCTGTCCACCTTCCCACTACAAGTGGTGGGAATGTGGACAGAGCAGGAGACATTAGCAGACACACATCAGGGGATCTGCTGACATTACAGAACCCCAGTAACCCAGGAACACGTGTGGATTGGGCAGACGGCTGCTGTACGCATAAACTGGCGGTGTTGGTGGTCACGTGAAATCCTGGAAACAGAGTGGAGACAGATGCCTAATTGGAGCACGTTGACAGTCTGTTGTAGCCTACAAACAATCTAAAACTGCCACCAAGTAGGCCTCGGCCTGCACCATGATTGTCCCTGGGCTCCAACAACGCCAGTTGGTGCTCGGAAGTGCTGTCCACACAGAAAAACACACTTGTTCATGTGAAAGTGGGGGTCAGTAACGACAGCTGATCCCCTGCTGTGTGGAGGGCAAAGTGTCCTGCTCCCTCCCAAGTCAAAATACCTCAGCTTTACACCTGGCTCCTAGTAGGCCTCGGCCTGCACCCTGATTGTCCCTGGGCTCCAACAACGCTAGTTGGTGCTTGGAAGTGCTGTCCACACAGAAAAAAACACTTGTTCATGTGAAAGTGGGGGTCAGTAACGACAGCTGATCCCCTGCTGTGTGGAGGGCAAAGTGTCCTGCTCTCTCCAAAGTCAAAATACCTCAGCTTTACACCTGGCTCCTAGTAGGCCTTGGCCTGCACCCTGATTGTCCCTGGGCTCCAACAACGCTAGTTGGTGCTCGGAAGTGCTGTCCACACAGAAAAAAAACACTCGTTCATGTGAAAGTGGGGGTCGGTAACGTCAGCTGATCCCCGGCTGTGTGGAGGGCAAACTGCTGCTGCCTCCAAATTGTAACTACTTCAGATTTAAACATTCTGTGATTTGGCCTCTGTCTCCACTCTGTCTCTAGTATTTCCCCTGACCTCCAACACCACCAGTTCCTGCTCACAGTTGCCGTCCACGCATTACACACGTGTTCCTGTGTTCCTGGTGTTCTGTTACGTGAGCAGATCCGTCAATGTGTGTCCGGCACTGTCTCCTGCGCTGTCCACCTTCCCACTACAAGTGGTGGGAATGTGGACAGAGCAGGAGACATTAGCAGACACACATCAGGGGATATGCTGACATTACAGAACCCCAGTAACCCAGGAACACGTGTGGATTGGGCAGACGGCTGCTGTACGCATAAACTGGCGGTGTTGGTGGTCACGTGAAATCCTGGAAACAGAGTGGAGACAGATGCCTAATTGGAGCACGTTGACAGTCTGTTGTAGCCTACAAACAATCTAAAACTGCCACCAAGTAGGCCTCGGCCTGCACCATGATTGTCCCTGGGCTCCAACAACGCCAGTTGGTGCTCGGAAGTGCTGTCCACACAGAAAAACACACTTGTTCATGTGAAAGTGGGGGTCAGTAACGACAGCTGATCCCCTGCTGTGTGGAGGGCAAAGTGTCCTGCTCTCTCCAAAGTCAAAATACCTCAGCTTTACACCTGGCTCCTAGTAGGCCTCGGCCTGCACCCTGATTGTCCCTGGGCTCCAACAACGCTAATTGGTGCTCGGAAGTGCTGTCCACACAGAAAAAAAACACTCGTTCATGTGAAAGTGGGGGTCGGTAACGTCAGCTGATCCCCGGCAGTGTGGAGGGCAAACTGCTGCTGCCTCCAAATTGTAACTACTTCAGATTTAAACATTCTGTGATTTGGCCTCTGTCTCTACTCTGTCTCTAGTATTTCCCCTGATCTCCAACACCGCCAGTTCCTGCTCACAGTTGCCGTCCACGCATTCTACACGTGTTCCTGTGTTCCTGGTGTTCTGTTACGTGAGCAGATCCCTCAATGTGTGTCCGGCACTGTCTCCTGCGCTGTCCACCTTCCCACTACAAGTGGTGGGAATGTGGACAGAGCAGGAGACATTAGCAGACACACATCAGGGGATCTGTTGACATTACAGAACCCCAGTAACCCAGGAACACGTGTGGATTGGGCAGACGGCTGCTGTACGCATAAACTGGCTGTGTTAGTGGTCACGTGAAATCCTGGAAACAGAGTGGAGACAGATGCCTAATTGGAGCACGTTGACAGTCTGTTGTAGCCTACAAACAATCTAAAACTGCCACCAAGTAGGCCTCGGCCTGCACCATGATTGTCCCTGGACTCCAACAACGCCAGCTGGTGCTCGGCAGTGTCTTTGGCACGGGTACTCCCTGTTGCCCAGCCTGGTTCCAGCACGCCAGCTGTTTCCGGGTAGTGTCAAGGTCACTATGCCACCAATCCGTTGTCCTGTCGTGCTGCGGCCGGGTTAGCCGACTCTACGGTGCCTGCAGTTTAGGTGACTCCTATGTGGGCTGCGGGAACTGGCACTGAAGGCTGGATCTGTAGTGCCAATGGGACATGGACCCCCTGTAGGACTGTTGGTTTCGGTAACTGCGGCCGGCTTGCGGCCTGGCTACTTTGCTTTGGATGGGTACCTTCTACTACCCACCCGGGTTCCAGCACTGTCAGCTGGTTTTCGCCAGAGCCTTTGGCCTAGGTGCCTCCATCTCGGTATCTGAAGTCCAGCACCGTCAGCTGGTCCTTGGTAGTGCTTTTTAGCACAGGTACCTTCTGCTTAGTAACAGTGGTCCAGCACCGTCAGCTGTTCCTCGGTAGTGCCGTTGGCTCTTGTAGCTTTTGCTACCCATCTGGGTTCCAGCACCGTCAGCTGGTTCTCGGCAGTGTCTTTGGCACAGGTACTCCCTGTTGCCCAGCCTGTTTTCAGCATGCCTGCTGTTTCCGGGTAGTGTCAAGGTCACTATGCCACCAATCCATTGTCCTGTCGTCTTGCGGCCGGGTTAGCCGACTCTACGGTGCCTGCAGTTTAGGTGACTCCTATGTGGGCTGCAGGAACTGGCACTGAAGGCTGGATCCGTAGTGCCAATGGGACATGGACCCCCTGTAGGACTGTGGGTTTCGGTAACTACGGCCAGCTTGCGGCCTGGCTACTTTGCTTTCGATGGGTACCTTCTGCTACCCACCCGGGTTCCAGCACTGTCAGCTGGTTCTCGCCAGAGGCTTTGGCCTAGGTGCCTCCATCTCAGTATCCGAAGTCCAGCACTGTCAGCTGGTCCTTGGTAGTGCTTTTTAGCACAGGTACCTTCTGCTTAGTAACCATGGTCCAGCACCGTCAGCTGTTCCTCGGTAGTGCCATTGGCTCTTGTAGCTTTTGCTACCCATCTGGATTCCAGCACCTTCAGCTGGTTCTCGGCAGTGTCTTTGGCACGGGTACTCCCTGTTGTCCAGCCTGTTTTCAGCACGCCTGCTGTTTCCGGGTAGTGTCAAGGTCACTATGCCACCAATCCGTTGTCCTTTCGTCTTGCGGCCGGGTTAGCCGACTCTACGGTGCCTGAAGTTTAGGTGACTCCTATGTGGGCTGCAGGACCTGGCACTGAAGGCTGGATCCGTAGTGCCAATGGGACATGGACCCCCTGTAGGACTGTGGGTTTCGGTAACTGCGGCTGGCTTGCGGCCTGGCTACTTTGCTTTGGATGGGTACCTTCTGCTACCCACCCGGGTTCCAGCACTGTCAGCTGGTTCTCGCCAGAGCCTTTGGCCTAGGTGCCTCCATCTCGGTATCCGAAGTCCAGCACCGTCAGCTGGTCCTTGGTAGTGCTTTTTAGCACAGGTACCTTCTGCTTAGTAACTGTGGTCCAGCAACATCAGTTGGTCCTCGGTAGTGCCATTGGCTCTTGTTCCTTCTGCTACCCATCTGGGTTCCAGCACTGTCTGCTGGTTCTCACCAGAGCCTTTGGCCTAGGTGCCTCCATCTCGGTATCCGAGGTCCAGCACCGTTAGCTGGTCCTTGGTAGTGCTTTTTAGCACAGGTACCTTCTGCTTAGTAACCGTGGTCCAGCACCGTCAGTTGGTCCTCGGTAGTGCCATTGGCTCTTGTTCCTTCTGCTGCCACTACGGGTTCCAGTACTGTCAGCTGGTTCTCGCCAGTTTCTCAGCCTTCTTGTACCTTCTGCTACATTTCCAAGATCAAGCTTTTTGAAATTGTCTTTGGTAATCCTTATTGATCTCCATGACGACGACCCTGAAGACCACACCAAAGAAGACCAGAAATATGACCCTAAATAATATGACCAAGAGGACAAAGAACATGAAGACAACCACCAAGATACAGAAGAAAAGACAGAAGAACAAGAAGCAGAAGAAGCAAAAGCAGAAGAACAAAAAGCAGAAGAACATTAAGCATAAGACTAAAAATCAGCATAGAAGAAATCAAAATTATAAGCAGAAGAAGACTAAGCAGTACATGGGGGTGAGTCCGTTCCTCCTCGTGGTGCCCCTGGAAAATGCCTGCTACTGCAGGCCAAACTGAACGCGGACAAATCCTGTTGTAAATCTTTAGTGACAGGCAGAACGTAAGGTGTAATCTTATAACTTTTATAGATAAGTACTACAGGAATGCCTGTCACCATAAAAAAATGAAGAAAAAGAAGAATAGGAAGAAGATGAAGAGATAGCATATGAAAATTAATAATAGCTGAATAAGAAGAATATGAAGAATGGAAAAAAAAATTAATGGGAAGAAGATGAAGAAGAAGAAGATGAATAAGGTGGAGAAAAAGTTGATGAAAGAAATGCTACTGCTGCGGATCATGAAGGATAAAGTGTGGGAGAAGTACAAAAGAAGGTGAAGAGCATGGAAGTTGTGAAACAGACATATCTGACAAAATATAAAAAAGGTTAACATAGTCAATATCTTTTTAACTCCGAACGTCTTGAAAAAAAAAATTGGAATTAATGCTATGCCATGTGATTTGAATAAACCACTATGCCTTTAATGTCTCCTCCACCCCCCACAATACATTCTACATGATTCTTATTTGTTTTCAATTATGTAGAATTAGCCAACAAGGAAATAAAGGGCTTTTTTAAATTACGATACCGGAAGTCTCATTGACTTGAATGGGACTTCCGGTATCGGAATCGGCGATACCCGATATTTTTTTCGTATCGGGCGATACCATCCGATACGATATTTTTGGGTATCGAACGGTATCTCTCAACATTAAGCATCATCCGTGGGGCCCATCATATACTGGAGCATTCTAAATGGGGCAGATTATATATGGAGCATTATTTGGGCCCATCATACCCTGGAGCATCATCCATGAGGCCCATCATATACTGAAGCATTCTAAATAGAGGACATCAGACACTGGAGCAGCATTTATGGGGCACATTATACACTGGAGCATTAGAAATGGGGCCCATTATATATGGAGCATTATTTGGGCCCATAAGACAGTGGAGCATCATCCAAGGGGACCAACATATACTGTAGCATTATGTGGAGCTCGTCTTACACTGTATGTAACATTATATGGGACCAATTATTCGGTATGGAGAAATATATGGGGCTCATTATTCTGTATGGTGAACTATGTGGTTGCCATAATACTGTATGGAGTAATATACTGTCCATTTTTTGAGCTATTGGAGATTTTAAAATAGATATCAGTCATGTCATGTAAGAAGTGAAGTATTTTACATTGTACTATACCAATATTTCTCTGCCGTATTGGAGCATCATGAATTGTGGTATATGTTAAAGGGGCCCACTGACACTCTTTGGCCCGGGCCACACGAAAACCTGGAGCCAGCCCTCCCCCCCCCCACAACTTTAGCTAAATAACTCCCAGTTTTCAATCCGTAACTATTATTATAAAGTAAATTAAGGCTGACAAGCTTAAGTAATAAGAATTGATGTTGTTGGCATTGAAATGGGCACTGTAGGTGTGTTTACTGTCCTCCACTCCCTGACGACTTTGCTTCCCCATTGACTTGCATTGGGTTTTGTGTTTCAGTCGGACCTCGACTTTTCCCTATAGTTGGCCGATTTCGTTCTACTCTACTTTTGAGAAAGTCGGGTTTCATGAAACCCGACTCGACCCTAAAAATGGCAAAGTCGCTCATCTCTACAAATAACGCTTCTAACAAATATAAACCTATTGTTTTTTTAATGCCATAAAGCACAAGTTTGGTCTCATGTCACAACAGGTTAGTATATCCTGAAAAACACCTTAAGGGCACCGTCACCTCTTCTTGATGAAGACATCAACCCGGACGATTCATTTGTAGCTTGGTGTTTTTTTTAGTAAATAAATTACCATCTATATATACAAGAATTAGGTATTCTGGGGAAACAGTAATCCTTCATCAAACCAGTACAGATGTAATTAGTTCAAAAGAATAGAGTGTAATATGTTAGAAATTGGAAACAAGAATTATTTCTTACTAGATTATGGCCCGATGCTATCTCATCGGGAGGATGCGATAGCATCACACCTCTTGCCATGTTAACCCTCAACACACACACTCCTCTCACCTTTCACCATCTCCACTCACGTCTACTCACTCTTTCACTCCAAATACGACACCTTCTCTCACTCCGTCTCTCATACTCACGCCGTCATCGCCGCTGCTCCACGATCCCCGACATCTTTTTCCGCCGGCGCCATCCTGGATCCAGACGTTGTCCACGCCGGCGACATGTTCTTGCGGCGACGCCATCTTGAGTATCGTGAAATCCCGCGATACTCAAGATGGCGTCGCCGGAAGAACATGTCGCCAGCGTGGACGACGTCGGGATCCAAAATGGCGTCGGCGAAATCTCGCGAGTTTTCGCTGATGCCATTTTGGATCCCGACGTCGTCCTCGCCGGCGACATGCTCTTGCGGCGATGCCATCTTGAGCATCGCGGGATTTCACCGATCCAAAATAGCGTCGCCGCAGGAACATGTCGCCGGCGTGGATGCCGTCGGGATCCAAAATGGCGTCGGCGAAATCTCGCGAGATTTCGCCGATGCAATTTTGGATCCCAACGTCCTCCATGCCGGCGACATGTTCTTGTGGCGACGCCATCTTGAGTATCGCGGGATTTCGCGATACTCAAGATGGCGTCGCCGCAAGAACATGTCGCCGGCGTGGATGACGTCTGGATCCAGGATGGCGCCGGCGGAAGAAGATGTCGGGGATCGTGGATCAGCGGCGATGACGGCGTGAGTATGAGAGACGGAGTGAGAGAAAGGGTCGTATGTGGAGTGAAAGAGTGAGTGGACGTGAGTGGAGATGGTGAAAGGTGAGAGGAGTGTGTGTGTTGAGGAGGAGTGGTGTGTTGAGGGTTAACATGGAAAGAGGTGTGCGGTGACGTCACCAGTTACAACTGGACGGAAGTTGTTACAACCGGAAGCTGCTTAGGGCATTTATTATTATATGTCTGCAGTATTTGAAGCATTTTCAAATAATTTTGCTACCCAATTTTATATTGTCAGCAAAGAGGTAGAGTGACAAACTATGAGCTTGTTTAGAACATATTAAAGGGGTTGTCCCTCAAAGTACATTTTAATCAATACATCTTGGACTAAAAATTAGTTCAGCAATTGGATGTGTTAAAAAAAAATGTTCCTGTGCTGGGATAATCTTATAAACATACCCCTGCTGTGTACTGTTTAATGGCTGTGTCTGACAGTGTAGGAACATGGTTGAATCATGCTTCAACCATGTTCCTACATTGTCAGACACAGCCATTAAACAGTACACAGCAGGGATATGTTTATAAGATTATCCCAGCACAGGAACAAAAAAGAGTATACAGACAGGAAAGCACGGGATCGCAGATGATTCTTTTTGTGAAGAAGAACATTTCACTGCCTGTTTTTTAACTAGTCTTACCTTACAGATAACACCCATGGTATACTCTCTCTTGCTTCTGCTCCCCTGCCCAGGAGATGTGGTATGATAAGACCATTTCCCTGCTCTGTCAGACACAGCCATTACAAAAATAACCCATACAAGTCTAGTTTATTTTTTGGGATAAAAAGGTGACTTAACTCCGTCCTGCTTAAAAGATAGAAGTCCAAATGGATATTCAGATGAAACAGTGGCTTTATTCAACGTGTTTTGGAGTACTATGACTCCTTCATCAGGAACCACAAAGGAATATACCATAGTATATACTTTTGTGGTTTCCTGATGAAGGAGTCATAGTACTCCAAAACGCGTTGAATAAAGCCACTTTTTCATCTGAATATCCATTTGGACTTCTATCTTTTAAGCAGCGCGGAGTTAATCCACCTTTTTATCCCATATTTTTACTCTGGCTGGTCAGGAGGAGACTGGTGGATCTGCAGCATCTAATATTTCTATGAGCCTGTGTTTGGGCTGGTGAGTAAAATCTGATTAGAGGTATCTCTTAATACCCAGATAAGACCCTATTGTGCTTTTACTTTCCTTCCAGCTTTTTATTGGTTTATTTTTTAACATACAAGAGAGTTACTGATGATATAAGCGTATACATTGACTAAACACCGATGTAAAGCTCATTCAAAATGATGAAAATGGCTCAGTTTTTTTTTTGTTCATGAATGAGAAATGAACAGATTTCTGTATGAGTGCTTTTCAAACGGTGAAATCACCCTCTTGGAGTTTTTTAGCACTTACTGACCTAGCTTCACGGGTGACCAAATAAAGGAATACGAACATCAGAACACTTGGATCAGTAGACTACTTTAACTACCACCCCTTGGTGGGTTGCGTTGACATATATCCAAATAGGAAGGTGAACCTCCACTCCATCTTCTCTCTACCACTAGATCTGTAGGCATATCCCACAAAGTGCTACTCCCTTGTTCTTTTTCCTACTTCTCTCCATTATACGTCAACATTTTATGCTTGAGTCTTCTGCATGTCTTTTGAGAAACCTTACTGCAGAGATCTCCCATTCTGTTAGTAAATATTTTTGTTAGGTTTTTTTTATCAGTTTCCTCAATAGTGCCCTCCTTGCACAGCCATTTTAGAGACAATATAATATTTCATGTCATGTGTTCAAATGAATGCTCAACCATGTATTATCTGGATGGCCAAGTCAGCCAGAAAAAGAGCAAAACTTTTCTTTGATCATCATTTCTTACTTGTGTAAAGCTCACTTACTAATATTTTTTTAATTGATATTTATTCAAAGTATCTCCAAATATGAATGTACAGTGGACACAAACAGTGTACACACTCGTAATGTCAGGTTTTAGTCATGTAAAAAACTTTGGGTTGGGTTGGGATTACCCGATTTTAAAAAATACAGATTAGCGAGTCATATATCCAGAGTAAGGCCAGGTTCACATACCGTTAATGCAGTCCATTCAATGCATAGCGTTGACGGGCTGCGTTAACGTGCCTAATAATAATCGCATTATGCGATCCCACTAGCGTCGATGCTTCATCGGCGCCAGCAGTGACGGACCCTCGGACGCTGCAGACCGCGTGCGAAGGTCCATCACAGAATGACGGCACATTACTAACGCATGCCGATTATGACATGCATTGGCGATGCGCTCGTCTATAGCAGTGCATGGGTGTGTTAACGCATCCGTTACATAGAGTTAATGCCGCTATGTAACGGGTGCGTTAAACGCTGCCCACAAGCGCAATGTGAACCCGGCCTAATTGACTTACGCGCTCTCTCTTCCACAAAACTTTGGGCTCTACTGGAATTACACAAGCTTAATGGAGGTTTCTCACACTATTTATGGCCTACCTCATTTAATAGATTCAAATATAACAATATCAAAAACCCTTATACCAACATAACAAATGTATTATGGCACAAAGCCAATAAAAACAAAAATCTCATTCCAAACGTATGCCAAGTCACTCCTATTTTGCATCTGATCCCCAACAGATACAGGACTCTCAAAAAAAAATTCTTGTCCTCAATCTCCCACATAGACATGCCAATAGATTCCTTTGTCCATTTGTCCATAAGAACAGGTGTAAGAACAAACACAAATGTTGCTCTCTTACGAAAAACCTGCGTTTGAACGACACTGAAATAGAGTTACTGCATGAGGTAATCAAACTTAATCTCCCTAATATCTCTGCTCCACAACCAATCCCACCATTCCTTAAACTGTTTATAAACACAAAAGGTAACGGGAAAATAATAGCTAAAATCAATAGAAATTTAGCCAAAACAGATGATATTCCAGACTTTATTAAAAAATGGGAATTAGAGCGAAACAAAAAATTCCACACTGAGGAAATATACACAATATTTAAAAATACTCACTGGCTAGCCTCTTCCTTGAAATTTCAAAAACTTAATTACAAAACTATCTCAAGATGGTACAGAACTCCGGATATACTAAATAAAATGAACAGTTCTTTTCCTCCTCTCCTCCTTTGTGGTAAAAATGACCGTGCAGCATGATTGTCCTCATCAAACAAATATGGCAATACAAAACATGTCCAGTTTCTTTATTATTATAGTGGTGAAAAAATAAAAATCAGAAATTTGCAAAAAAAAAACAATTGGGAGAGTTGTGTCGCCATTTTCTGAGACCCAGAACTTTTGTATTTTACGTGCAATGCAGCTGTGAGTGAATGAAGTGAAGTGACGCTGTGGCAGTCATATCATGGAAATCCCGGTCATACTCCACAAGGTACTTTGGCATATTTTTTGATAATAAGAACAACACTGTTTATTTGCTACCATTTACAGGTTAGTTCACCATTGGCAGATCTAGTTCCTCACTAAAAAGGAAAATAAATCAATCACCTGATATATATACCCTACATATGCAGTTGTCAGTAAATTGATATCCCAGTTGCACATAAGCTCTCGACAAAATACTGAAATCTGACATATAAGTTACTGCACTTTACTTATTCCCCTTTTTATTTCCGTCCTTAGGCTACTTTCACACTTGCTTTTTTTTGCAGCGTGTTTTTTGTGCAAAAAAACGCATGGAAAAAACGCAAACGCATACAAACGCTGTGTTTTTTTCAAGCATTTTTATGCGCATGCTGGAAAAAAACGCAGCGTTTTTATGCGTTTGTATGCGTTTTTAGTGCGTTTGCATTTTTTTCCACATTGTTTGTCCTCACCCAAAAAAAAACAAATAGCAATCTGGCAACACACACGACCAATGGGACATCAGTGGCGGTGTGGTATGTTAATATATAGACCCTGTCTACAGTATTCTTCACATTTGCTTGATTGTTCTCGTGTCAACATGGATCTGCGCTGCAAGAGTTTTCACTTCAACTTGGATTTGGACATCGCGATGGCTCAGGCATATGCTGTTGCTTGCCATGAACAAAGGAAGAGCGAGAGGCAGAGAAGACGGCAGCGGCGGCGTATGTGGATACATCCGATTGTTGAACTCCGGGAGAGTCGTGGGGTGTACCACACCCTCTACAGCGAGCTCCAGGCAAACCCGGAGAAATTTACTGATTATATCCGGATGTCCCAAGAAAGCTTCAGGGACTTGCTTGCTCGTGTCCAACAATCCATCCGGAGACAGGACACACAGCTCCGTCGTGCAATTTCTCCTGAGGAACGGCTACTGGTGACATTACGGTACGTAGTATTTAAAAACCAAGGGGTGGGGTCTGATGGGTTTTTTTTTACATGTACTATTCAAAACCTTGGCTAATTATTTTTCGTGAATGTACTAATATTTTATTTTATAGTTTTACAAAGCCATATACAGAAATATTAATTTTACTTCTTTCTCTGTTTCGCAGATTCCTGGCAACTGGAGAAACCCTATCTTCACTACACTTCCAGTACCGTATTGGAATCTCTACCTTGTCTGGAATTGTTGTGGACACCTGCCGGGCTCTCTGGAATGTTTTTTGTCCATAATTTATGCCCCTGACCACCGCTGAAAAGTGGATGGAAATTGCTGACAAATTCTGGACAGTATGCAATTTCCCCAACTGTTTGGGAGCTGTTAATGGCAAACACATACTGATCATCAAACCCAAAAGAACTGGATATGAGTACTATAATTACAAAAAGTACTTTTCAATAGTACTCATGCCTATTGCAGATGCCGGATGTATGTTTGTAGCAGTGGACATTGGAGCATTTGGCCGTGGTAATGACTCACAGGCTTTTAAAAACTCAGACATGGGCCGGAGGTTGTATGGCAACCAATTTAATTTCCCTATGCCACGGCCTCTTCCTCACACCGAAGCTCTGCCACTGCCCTTTGTAATGGTTGGGATGAGGCTTTTCAAATGTGCGCAAACTTACTGAAACCCTACTCCAGCCGGGACTTGGACCACACCAAAAAAATATTTAATTACAGGCTGACCAGGGCCAGAACTGTCGAGTGTGCTTTTGGGATTCTTGTCTCCAGATGGCTAATTCTCGGCACAGCCATTAATCTTAAACTTGAAACAGTCGATGATGTGGTGAAGGTGTGTGTGGTTCTACATAATTTTGTGATGGCTAAAGAGCACCTGACCTTTGAACTCGATGATGCTGCTCCTAACCCATTGCCTGAATTCACTCAGCACCCTCTCAGGTCATCCATTGAAGTTGGCCAAATGAGGGAGCAATTTGCGGCCTACTTTATCTCTGATGTAGGACGGGTGCACTGGCAAGATGAAATGGTGTAAGAATGTTTTTGTTTGTGTATGTTAATAAAAAACCTGATTTGATACCAGTACCGAGTGCACTATGTTTTTTACACTCCAATAAAATAAAAAACTTCCCATGTATACCTGTGAATTCATGATGTTCTCAAACCTGCGCAGGTAAATACACATGAGTTAAAATGCAGCATCGCTAGTCTGCGTTAAATATATTGGTACGTCAACAAAGCTGCAGGTTAAATATGATATGTGTATTAACCAGGCCATGACTGATAAATAGTTATGATAATGTCATTTGAGCGACTTTGGTAGGATCGGGTTTCATGAAACCAAATTTGTTTCAAATGAAACTTGTCCAACTAGTGGAAAACAAGTAGGAGAGTCGTTCAAAACCAAACCACAATGCAAAGAAACTCGCCTTTTTTTTTTGCCCGAGTTTCACCAGTTTGTGTTTCAGGTAACCAGATCCTAGTCGGTAAAACGCTAGTTATTATACTAGGCCTTGGTATTTAACATATTACGTGTATTTTACCCATCAGTGGCTTCAACACACGGGTATGTTGTTAATTACAAGGTATATCAATAATCCCCCTTGCCTAGAATCACAATAAGTGAAATGAGGATGGTAAAAACAGCCAATCCTCCAAACACTTTTTATGACACCTCGCAAAGTTTAAGTCACATTGTGTGTACGGCGCAGTGTGTGTGAGCGGCGCCAAAAACATCAAACTTTGTTATTGGTGAACCAGAAATGTTAAATTTATTTTTAAACAGAAAAATTAAAAAAAACTTTATATTTTTCTGCGTTTGGGGGCAGATGGTTGCAAGTTGGGGGTGTAAACTTGTCTGCCTGGACCTACTTGGGCCCAATGCCCGCCTTGATTGATAGCGCCTTGAACTTGGGGCAAATATTGAATGTGGGTCCCCCGTCTGCAGCCGATGCGGTGGCTGCTGCTGATGCTCTGTGGTGGCGGTGGCTGTGCTCGTCCTTGCAGGAGGACTGGTGGCAGCAGTGATGGTCCAGGTTGGCGGAGTGGTGGTGGCTGGGCTACTACATGTTGGTGTAGCGGCAGGGCTGTTCCACGTTTGCAGAGTGGTGGCTGTGCTCCAAGCATGCATGGGGGTGGCGGTGGTGCTCCAGACAGGAGCAGCGCTTGCCATGGTGGTGTTGGTGAAGTGACCAGCTGCACTCAGACTAGTGGTGGTGTAACGGTGGGTGTCCTGGCTTTGAATAGAGGTGTCCGTGCAGTGGTATGCAGCACAAGTCGGTAGTGAGGTGAAGCGAGTCAATGGTGGCACAGGTGGAAATGACACCACTGACTGCTGCCCGTACCGATTATGCTGCATAGCCTGCAAAAAAGCATTGTTGCAGGCCTGCAGCACATTCAGCTGTTGCTCAGGACTAAGGTGTTCTGCCATGCCCTTTTCAATCTTACTAAAAAAAAAAAATGGTGCGCTGGTCTGTTGAGGTCGGCCTCCAGATGGTCAAGGCGCTGTTCGACAGAATGGAAGCAGTGTTCCATGTGATTAAAACCAAGTTCCATGAGTGAAAAACCGCTTTCCACTCTGTCGGACAGCGACTTGAGGCTGACATTAAAGGCCTCGCTCAAGTGCATAAACTCGGGCAAGACATTCCTGTCCAAGACCCTCTGCCGCTGGTGGGTAGTGCCCGCATAACCAGTGGCAAAGACCTGGGACAGGGGAACACCTGATGGACCAGCTTCCTGGTCACCAGCTGTCTGTGTGGCTGACCTGCAAGGTGCTTCCTGGCTGTCGGATGGCTGGGAACGGGTCAGAGGACGTCCGATGAAGGACCGCTCCTGGGCCAGGTTGCAGGGTGCTGCTCCAGGTGCTGTGGAAGAAAGTAAAATCATTACTATCATGCCTTTACAAGAAGCATCAGCTGTGGATTAGAAAAACACAGATTAATAAAAACAAAAAAAATTATAATACTTACGATCTGGTGGCAAGGACCGGTCTTAGGAACTGCAACGCGTGATAGTATCGGTATCTTGTTCTTGTCCTTGACGCAGATCCACTGCGAAGCTGACCCTCAGCACGAACATTACTGTTGAAGCGGTCCTTGATCGAGCGCCAACGTGTTCGGACTTTGTCCACTGTTGGAAAAACAAACCAACAACATGTAACAATTGTGTTTGCTGCATGACATATGCTATCACTAAACCCAAAGGTGCCATCAAGGACAATAGTCACTACGGCACAATACAGCAATACAATACCCAAAGCAGTCACTGTAGAGCCAGATGACACTGTTGGGTTTCCTGCTAGAATATATCTAGCATGAAACCCAACAGTGCCATCAAGGACAAGAGTCACTGCGGCATAACAGTGCAGGGAAATACTTTCTAAACGCCTTTTTGGAGGATGCAGTGGCGCTGTCCCAGCCATCCATCAACGCTGCGGCCACCTCATTCCTTAGCCGCCGGGTCACCACATTGTCCTTGTACAGCCGGTCATGGCTGTCCCACAACGGGGCACGCTCCTGGACTAGGCTGATAAGCTGCTCATTATCCAGGTATATGTCTTCATCCGTTGTGGAACCTAGACAAAACACATTCATTAGAATATTTAAATTTTGAGTGAATAAAAAGTTACAAAAAAATCCAGAAAAGATGAAATATAGAAGATAAAAAATAAATAACATTACAAATCATTTGATACTTACATTCAATATCACCACCGGGACTTGGCTTGGCTGCTCTTGTTGTTCGCCCTCAGTAGTCACGTCCGCAGAAGATGACGATGTCTGAAAAAAAAAAAAAATGTAAGATTTGGAGAAGCAGCAGATATACTTACCAAATGCACGAAAATAATCACCTCACGGTCTGCTTGCGCCAGTTCCTGCCGGGATGGGGAATATTCTGATTCTGAAGACATACTGCATGTAAAAATAATACAAAGCATTAGTACATAATACAATTTAAAAGGACAGACATACATTAGATGTATTAATACTCACATTCTTGACGCTGAAGCTGGGATTGAAGATGAGTTCGTTTTTAGCTGAATTTCTGCTCTCCAGTCTGTCACTATAGTTGTGGTACAGTGTTGACAGACACCTCCTTTATATAGACGTGTTTTTTTTGGGGGGGTTGGGAATTTTATAACTTGTCTAACCAGTGGACACCAAAAAAAATGCATGCGCAAAAAGACGCACACATGCACATGCCAATGCGCACGTGTGCGCATCCATAGGCCATAATGGTCATTTTTTAAGCAAAACGTGCGCATGCGTTTTTTAAAGCAGTTGGGCGGACCAAAAAATGCAACATGTAGTATCTGGAAAATAAAAACGTACACCCCAAAAAACGCAGCGTGCGAAAAACGCATATGTGCGCATGCCAATGCGCACCCATGTTAAATATAGGGGGAAAAACACATGCGCACGTATGCGTTTTTTTGCAGCGCAAAAAAACGCAAATGTGAAACCAGCCTTACCTGTATCTTCGCCTTTGGGTGTTAATGGTATATATATATTTATTAAGGAAAAAAAAAAAAAAAAAAAAACACAATCAGCACCTCCTAGTGTTAACACGTGCAAGCTGCGAAAACCTCAATATATAGATAAGAAGGAGCACAGCAGCACATGTGCATGAATCTAGGGCATGTGGAAACACAGAAAATTAAAAACATTCAATTTAGATTAAACTTCTCTCTTGCCGTGGTTGATGGGCATACAGTTGTGGCCAAAAGTCTTGACACCCCTGCAATTCTGTCAGATAATACTCAGTTTCTTCCTGAAAATGATTGCAAACACAAATTCTTTGGTATTATTATATTTATTTAATTTGTCTTAAATGAAAAAACACAAAAATAATTGTCCTAAAGCCAAATTGGATATAATTCCACACCAAACATAAAAAAGAGGGTGGACAAAAGAATTGGCACTGTTCGAAAAATTATGTGATGCTTCTCTAATTAGTGTAATTAACAGCACCTGTAACTTACCTGTGGCACCTAACAGGTGTTGGCAATAACTAAATCACACTTGCAGCCAGTTAACAAGGATTAAATTTGACTCAACCTCTGTCCTGTGTCCTTGTGTGTACCACATTGAGCATGGAG
This sequence comes from Dendrobates tinctorius, assembly GCF_039654945.1. Classification (NCBI taxonomy): domain Eukaryota; kingdom Metazoa; phylum Chordata; class Amphibia; order Anura; family Dendrobatidae; genus Dendrobates; species Dendrobates tinctorius. Next base: position 22,698,741 of record NW_027361711.1, on the reverse strand, counting down.
AAAAGAAAGAAGACCAAAGAACTGACTGAAGACTTGAGAAAACAAATTGTGAGGAAGCATGAGCAATCTCAAGGCTACAAGTCCATCTCCAAAGATCTGAATGTTCCTGTGCCTACCATGCGCAGTGTCACCAAGAAGTTTAAAGCCCATGGCACTGTGGCTAACCTTCCTAGATGTGGACGGAAAAGAAAATTGACAAGAGATTTCAACGCAAGATTGTGGATAAAGAACCTCGACTAACATCCAAACAAGTTCAAGCTGCCCTGCAGTCTGAGGGTACAACAGTGTCAACCTGTACTATCCGTCGGTGTCTGAATGAAAAGGGACTGTATGGTAGGAGACCCAGGAAGACCCAACTTCTTACCCCGAGACATAAAAAAGCCAGGCTGGAGTTTGCCAAAACTTACCTTAAAAAGCCTAAAATGTTTTGGAAGAATGTTCTCTGGTCAGATGAGACAAAAGTAGAGCTTTTTGGGCAAAGGCATCAACATAGAGTTTACAGGAGAAAAAAAGAGGCATTCAAAGAAAAGAACACGGTCCCTACAGTCAAACATGGCGGAGATTCCCTGATGTTTTGGGGTTGCTTTGCTGCCTCTGGCACTGGATTGGTTGACCGTGTGCATGGCATTATGAAGTCAGAAGACTACCAACAAATTTTGCAGCATAATGTAGGGCCCAGTGTGAGAAAGCTGGGTCTCCCTCAGAGGTCATGGGTCTTCCAGCAGGACAATGACCCAAAACACACTTCAAAAAGCACTAGAAAATGGTTTGAGAGAAAGCACTGGAGACTTCTAAGGTGGCCAGCAATGAGTCCAGACCTGAATCCCATAGAACACCTGTGGAGAGATCTAAAAATGTCAGTTTGGAGAAGGCACCCTTCAAATATTAGGGACCTGGAGCAGTTTGCCAAAGAAGAATGGTCTAAAATTCCAGCAGAGCATTGTAAGAAACTCATTGATGGTTACCGGAAGCGGTTGGTCGCAGTTATTTTGGCTAAAGGTTGTGCAACCAAGTATTAGGCTGAGGGTGCCAATACTTTTGTCTGGCCCATTTTTGGAGTTTTGTGTGAAATGATCAATGTTTTGCTTTTTGCTTCATTCTCTTTTGTGTTTTTTTCATTTAAGACAAATTAAATGAAGATAATAATACCAAAGAATTTGTGTTTGCAATCATTTTCAGGAAGAAACTGAGTATTATCTGACAGAATTGCAGGGGTGTCAATACTTTTGGCCACAACTGTACATATAGACATACAATACATATAACATAGAGTACATACTCACCATCACTTGTCAATTTGATCCCCGAAGCCAGTGTCATCTGTAAAAAGTATTAAAATAGCAAACAAGCAATATACTAATCCCTGATCCGCAGAAATCCATGAGTGTCTCACGACGATCTTCCATGGAGAACAGCAGCATCAGCTGATGCGACCACTCTCTAGGGGCACCAGGAATGCAATGCACTGTATTCCTTCACCACTGTAAAAAAAATAGTCCCTAGTCTCACTTTTGGCATTGCTGTGTGAGAAAGTTCCCACGCAGCTTTTGCCATAAAGTGAGACCAGTGAACTATAGTACTGTAACCTCTCAGTGATGCACTGCAGGAGATCGTCATGGGACACTCGTGGATTTCTGTGGATCAGGGAGTATATTGGTTGTTTGTTATTTTAATATTTTTTACAGTGAGATGACACTGGCTTCGGGGATCCAAGTGACAAGTGATGGTGAGTATGTACTCTATGTTATATGTACTGTATGTCTATATGTACACTGTGTTCCAAATTATTATGCAACAAATATTTCCTCATATTTTCTCTAAATTACCTATATGAATTGCAGTCATTGTTATTTTCCAGTCATCTAATATTCTAGTATAATTGCAATGTTTTTGAACAAACTGCCTATGAAAACAGTATATTTTTAAAAATGAGAAACACTCAAAATGCATGTTCTAAATTATTATGCACAGCAGAGTTTTCAACCTTTTTATTTTTATTTTGAACAAAAAAATGGTCAATTGTGAAATTATAAGCATTATCAGCTTATTACAAAATGAAATCAAACAGTTTTCAAGTCAAAACTTTATTCCAGGTGATGTTACATTTGCACATAGGACCCCTTGTTCGAAAAAAGCTTCTGAACTCTCTCGTCCATTGAATTTGTCAGTTTTTGGATGGTTTGTGCTTCAATTATTTTGCATGTGGACAGAATACCCTCCCAGAGCTGTTGCTTAGATGTGAACTGCCTCCCGCCATCATAGCCACTCCTTTTGATGATGCTCCAGAGATTCTCAATGGGGTTGAGGTCATGGGAAGATGGTGGCCACACCATAAGTTTGTCCTCCCATAGCAGCCAGAGATGCAGATGTGTTATTTGCAGCATGAGACGGTGCATTATCATGCATGAAAATGATCTTGCTGCGGAAAGCACGGTCCTTCCTCTTGAACCATGGCAGGAAGTGCTGTTTTAGAAACTCCACATAGATTATGGAGCTCATCTTTACCCCTTCAGGGATCCTAAAGGAGCCGACAATCTCTCTCCCCATGATTCCAGCCCAAAACATTAGTCCACCTCCTCCTTGTTGGCGCCTTAGCCGTGTTTTCATGGGGTGTCCATTAACCAGCCATCCTCCACTCCATCCATCTGGACCATAGAGCCTTGCACGGCACTAATCGGTGAACAAAACCGTTTGGAAGTCAGTCTTCATGTATCGTTTGGCCCACTGGAGCCGTTTCTGCTTGTGTGCAGTGGATAGAGGTGGTCGACAGGATGGCTTACGCACAGCTGCAAACCTCTGAAGGACCCTGTATCTTGTTGTTCGGGGGACGTTGGAGGCACCAGAAGCTTCAAAATCTTGTCTGCTGCTTTGACAAGGCATTTTTGCACCTGCTCTTTTGACCTGACGCAATTGCCTGTTGGAAAGAGTCCTCAATTTTTCCTTAGCATGCACACGTGTGTGCTGGGAATCAGCTACATACTTCTTGATTGTGCGATGATCACGATGACGTGTCTTCGCAATGTTGATTGTAGTCATGCCTTGACCTAAATACTCCACAATTTATTGCTTCTCAGCAGCCGACACATCCTTTTTCTTTCCCATTTTGGCAAAAAATGTAGGCTGCTTAATAATGTGGAACAGCCTTCTTAAGTAGTCTTGCCTTTATTTGGACAAACCTGCCAAACCAATTTGCACAGGTATCTGCAATTGCTTTCAGTGATAAAAAAAAAAGCCCTGACACACATCACCATCAATGAGTTTAAATGACAAACAAAAAAATTATAACCTTATCACTTCTAAACTCTTTTTGCATAATAATTTGGAACACAGTTTATTTATTGTATGAATGTATGGATGTATTGTATGTAGTATGTATGTAGTATGTATGCTGTATGTATGTAGCATGTTGTATGTATGTTGTATGTATGTAGTAAGTATGTAGTATGTATGTATGTTGTATGAATGTAGTATGCATGTAGTATGTAGTATGTATGTATGTATGTTGAATGAATGTAGTATATATGTAGTATGTATGTATTATGTAGTATGTATGTATGTTGTATGAATGTAGTATATATGTAGTATGTATGTATTATGTAGTATGTATGCTGTATGAATGTAGTATATATGTAGTATGTATGTAGTATGTATGTATGTTGTATGAATGTAGTATATATGAAGTATGTATGTAGTATGTATGTATGTTGTATGAATGTAGTATATATGTAGTATGTATGTAGTATGTAGTATGCATGTATGTAGTATGTATGTTTTTTTTTTACATTCAACACATTAGCCAGATGATGGGACTAATACTGTCCCATAATTGGCTAATGTGTCAATCACTGTCATTGTAGCAGGCATAGCCCGATGGGACTTGTAGTCCCATCGAACGATGCCTGCACACACACACAACCCCCGGCAGCCCGCACAGACCCCCGGCAGGCACATACAGACCCCCGGCAGGCCCATACAGACCCCCGGCAGGCCTGCACAGACCCTCGGCAGGCCCGTACAGACCCCTGGCAGGCCCGCACAGACACCCGGCAGGCCCGCACAGACACCCGGCAGGCCCGCACAGACCGCGCATCATGATTACATCATTTCAGCAGCCAATCACAGCCATCCCATTAGTTAACATGGCTAACACAACTGGCTCATTGCATTATGGGAACTTCCGATTCCGGTATTCGATATTGTAAAAATATCGGTACTCGGTATCGGAACTCCGATACAGCGAATATCGGCCGATACCCAATATTTGCAGCATCGGAATGCTCAACACTAGACATGATGCTAGAGATGGCAGAAAGACAATCACTGGTGTTTTGTAATAATGCAGGCATCATGTCAGGAGAAGAGGTATATAATTGGGTGTCATTGGCATAGAGCGGGTACTGAAAACTGAATCTACTGATTTTCAGTCCAACAGGGGCAATATACAAGGAGAGGGGGGCCTAGGACTGATCATTGAGGAATCTCAACAGTAAGTGGAAAAGAAGAGGAGAGGAGCTAGCAAAAGATACAGTGAAGGAACGGCCAGAGAAGAAAACAGAAGAACCCGAAGAGAACAGTGTCTTTGAGCCCAATAGAGCAAAGCATAGTGAGGAGGTGCTGGTGATCCACAGTGTTGAGTGCTGCAGAGAGATTCAGGGAGTCAATAGAGAGTAGTGACCATCAGATTTAGCTGCTAGAAGATCATTAGAGACTTTAGTGAGGGCAGTTTCAGTGGAGTGTAAGAAGCGGAAACCAGATTGTAGATGTTATGCGAGGCTTAGGTCGAAGGAGGCTGACAAAACCCGGGCCCCTGCGGAGTCCCTCAAACTAGGGAAAACCCTGTGTGACCCTCAACCCAGGGTTTTTGCTAAAGGTGCAAATGCCTGAGCCTCCAGCCTCTCCTTATCTCCTGCTCAGCCCTAAGCTGAACCCTCCACCCTCCACCCAGTGAGTTGTCAAACCATCAAAGCCCCACACAGTAATGACAGACAGGGAGAACTTAAACCGCACCGCGCCGCATACACACAGGACAATACTATAATGTGAACAGGGCAAAACAAAGCACAAATATAGGAAGGCGAAAAGGTAACAACGGATCATACGACACCAGATATGAATTTCTCTCTCCAACACCTCCACTCCAGACCGGAACCACTTGGCACAAAACACAAGCTATAATCGGCGACGCCCACAGGCCAGCACGACTATTTAAAAACCGTGGGCGTGACCAAACATCCCACCTGATTTCCAGCTAGATTAACCCCAGATAACCTGAGTAAAATCAAGCCGGCGCCACTAAGGCTATAGTGGACGGAGATGGAACTACCGCTGCCTGCCGGACGCTGTGGTGTGAACAGCGTCCGACATGACAGTACCCCGTCTTCTACGAGGGACCCCAGGGCCCTCAAGACTCATAGGACCCGGCTTGTCCGGATGACGGTGGTGAAAGGAACTGACGAGCCGATCCGCATGTATGTCCGAGGCTGGTACCCAAGACCTCTCCTCCGGACCATACCCCCGCCAGTGCACCAAATACTGAAGAGTACGGCGCAGTACTCGAGAGTCCACCACCTTGGAGACTTCAAACTCTAAATCGCCATCCACCATGACTGGAGGTGGCATCGGCGTCGTGTCCACAGAGCCTACCACCTTTTTCAATAAAGACCTGTGAAACACGTTGTGTATCTTGTATACCGCAGGAAGCTCCAACCGATAAGCAACCGGGTTTATGATGGCAGCAATCTTAAAAGGGCCAATAAACCTTGGACCCAATTTCAATGATGTAATTTTGAGTTTTATGTTTTTAGTAGCTAACCACACCCAATCACCCACACACAGGTCCGGACCTGGCACGCGTCTAGAGTCAGCCACACGTTTGTATCTTGCACTCATGCTCAGCAATCGCTGTTTCACACTCCTCCAGACCGATGATAGTTGAACTCCTAACCGGTCCTCCTCTGGGACGCCCCCAGAGCCCCCCTGACGCAAGGTACAAAATTGAGGATTGTGCCCATAAACACAAAAGAACGGAGACTCTCCCGATGATTCTTGGCGGTGATTATTTAATGCGAACTCGGCCAAGGGAAGGAACGTCGACCACTCCTCTTGGTTGTCAGACACAAAACATCGCAAATACTGCTCCAGATTTTGGTTCATGCGCTCAGTTTGACCATTTGACTGTGGATGAAACGCCGACGAATGAGACAACTTGATCCCCAATCGTGAGCAAAAAGCTTTCCAAAACTTCGCCACAAACTGGGTACCCCTATCAGACACTATGTCCGACGGAACTCCGTGCAGTCTGACCACCTCCTGCACAAAGACCTGAGCCAACGTCTTCGCGTTGGGCAAGGAAGGCAACGACACAAAATGCGCCATCTTCGAAAATCGATCAACCACCACCAGGATGACCGTGTTCCCCGCCGAGGCACGCAAATCAGTGATAAAGTCCATGGAGATTTCTGTCCATGGCCTACTAGGTATCCCCAGAGGCTGTAGAGTGCCAGCAGGACGGGTTCTGGGCGACTTGGTCCTGGCGCACGTGATGCAAGCTGTCACGTAGGAAACCACATCCTGCCGGATTTTTGGCCACCAGAAGCGGCGCGATACCAATTCCAAGGTGCCCCTAACCCCCGGATGACCGGCCAGGACCGAGTCGTGGTGTTCCCCCAACACTTTAAGACGAAGATGAAGGGGTACGAACGACTTATTAGCGGGAAGTCCTGGTGGTACCTCCTCCTGGGCCTCGGCAATCTCCGCCTCTACCTCAGTCGTGAGAGCCGAAACCACTACACCTTCCTGGAGGATGGGTACCGGCTCTTCCCGAGGTTCTCCCCCCGGAAAACACCTGGACAAGGCATCCGCCTTGGTGTTTTTCGCCCCAGGACGGTAAGTCACCAGAAAGTTAAAACGTGTAAAAAACAATGCCCAGCGAGCCTGCCTGGGAGACAGACGCTTGGCCGACTCCAGATAGAGCAGGTTTTTATGGTCGTTGATGACTGTGACCTGGTGGGCCGCCCCCTCCAAGAAGTGTCGCCATTCCTCAAAAGCCAATTTGATGGCCAACAACTCCCTGTTGCCGATGTCGTAATTCCGTTCGGCCGGCGACAGCTTCTTGGAGAAGTAGGCGCATGGACGCAAATTGCTCAAGGACGAGCCCTGTGACAGTACTGCCCCCACTCCCACCTCAGACGCATCGACCTCCACCGTAAAAGGTTTAGATACGTCCGGTTGCACCAGAATGGGGGCTGAAGCAAAACGGTTCTTCAGAAGCTCAAATGCACGCACCGCATCCTCAGACCAGATAGCGAGATTGGTACCTTTTTTCGTCATGTCCGTGAGCGGTTTGGCTATAGTAGAGAAATTCTTAATAAACTTCCTATAATAGTTGGCAAACCCAAGGAACCGCTGGAGCGCTTTTAGATTACCAGGCCGTTCCCATCGCAGCACCGCTTGCACCTTCGCGGCATCCATTTTAAACCCTGCGGCGGACACAATATATCCCAAAAAAGGCAACTCTTGAACAAAAAACACGCATTTTTCAAGCTTAGCATAGAGCTTATTCTCACGGAGCAGCTGTAACACCTGCCTGACATGCTCTAAATGAGTGTCCTGGTTGCTCGAATAAATAAGGATATCATCCAGGTACACAATCACAAATTTCCCCAGCACATGAGCAAATACATCATTTATGAAATGTTGGAACACAGCAGGTGCGGTTGTCAACCCAAATGGCATAACTAGGCTTTCAAAATGACCCTCAGGGGTATTAAATGCCGTCTTCCACTCATCCCCCTGATGGACCCTTATGAGGTTATATGCCCCCCTGAGGTCAAGTTTGGAAAACCACTTCGCACCAGCCACCTGGTTGAACAAATCAGGGATCAGAGGCATCGGGTAGGGATCACGGACCGTAATCTGGTTTAACTCCCGGAAATCCAGACACGGGCGTAACCCCCCATCTTTTTTCTTAATGAAGAAAAACCCCGCTGCTACAGGTGAGGATGAAGGCCGGATGTGCCCTTTACTTAAACTCTCCGCAATGTAGTCCTTAAGAGCTTGTCTCTCCGGACCAGAAATACTAAACATCCTCGCCTTTGGCAATTTAGCCCCAGGTTTTAACCTAATTTGACAGTCATAGGCTCGATGTGGAGGTAGTTCTGAGCAACCCCTCTCAGAGAATACGTCCGCAAAATCCAGCAATGCCTCCTGAAGGCTGGGCTTCACGGCGGACACACATGTGGCCAAGCAATTTTCCTGGCAGAAACTGCTCCACTGGACTATGTCCTGGGTTCTCCAGTCAATCACCGGGTTGTGCTTAGACAACCATGGGAAACCCAGGACTATTTGTGCTGGGAGATTATTGAGTACCTTACATGTAACCCACTCAGAATGTAGGACCCCAATGTGGAGTTTAACCTCAGCTACAAACTCAGTAATCTCCCCCTGTGGGAGGGGAGCGGCATTAATGGTAACCACGCGAATAGGATGAGGGAGTTTTTTTCGATCTTGAAACCTGCCATGCGTGCAAACTCCTCATCCATGAGATTGGTGGCTGAACCGCTATCCACAAACACTGATATTGGTAGCTCTCTGCCCGCAATAATAACCCTGGCAGGGAGCATACATTGAGATACCATCATGGAGGATATGCATACGCTCAGTTGGGCCTCCTCCATACCCTCTGAGCTTACCAGTTTACCACAGTAAAAACATGCTCCATGCTTCCTGAACCCAGGAACGCGACGCTGCACATGTGATACCCCAGCGATTTGCATAGGTTCCGTGGGCTCATCTGCAGCAACCACACTGGCACCCCTGCTTTCCCCCAGAGGCAGCGTCTCCTGCGCCCCTTTGCGCAAACGGCGATCAATACGAATAACCAAACTCATGGCAGATTCTAACGATGCAGGAGTCTCATACATCAGGAGGGCCTGTTTAACTCTTTCTGAGACCCCATGAATAAACTGACTCCGCAGTGCTGGGTCGTTCCACTGTGTGTCTACTGCCCAACGGCGAAATTCTGAACAATAGTCTTCCGCCATACGTTCCCCCTGACGGAGGGCGCGGATTTTAGATTCTGCTAAAGCCAATCTGTCGGGGTCATCATAAATGAGCCCGAGTGCTGAAAAAACATTCTCAACCGAATGAAACGTAGCAGAGTCGGCTGGTAAGGAAAACGCCCATGCTTGGGGTCCCCACTCAGTAATGATAACACCAGACCCACCCGCTGAGCCTCATTACCTGAGGAGACCGGGCGCATGCGAAAGTATAACTTGCAGGCCTCCCGAAAGATGACAAATTTGCTGCGTTCCCCAGAAAATCGTTCAGGCAGCGGAATCTTAGGCTCTGCACCTGCACCAGCAGAAGCCGCTTGTACATTAGCTACAACCAGGCCCTGCTGCTGAACTGCCCCCTTCAACTCGGTGACCTGTACGGACAGCGCCGCCAACTGGCGGTTTATGGAAGTCATGGAATCCATGGAAAAATGTTGGGCCGATTATAATGTTATGCGAGGCTTAGGTCGAAGGAGGCTGACAAAACCTGGGCCCCTGCGGAGTCCCTCAAACTAGGGAAAACCCTGTCTGACCCTCAACCCAGGGTTTTTGCTAAAGGTGCAAATGCCTGAGCCTCCAGCCTCTCCTTATCTCCTGCTCAGCCCTAAGCTGAACCCTCCACCCTCCACCCAGTGAGTTGTCAAACCACCAAAGCCCCACACAGTAATGACAGACAGGGAGAACTTAAACCGCACCGCGCCGCATACACACAGGACAATACTATAATGTGAACAGGGCAAAACAAAGCACAAATATAGGAAGGCGAAAAGGTAACAACGGATCATACGACACCAGATATGAATTTCTCTCTCCAACACCTCCACTCCAGACCGGAACCACTTGGCACAAAACACAAGCTATGATCGGCGACGCCCACAGGCCAGCACGACTATTTAAAGACCGTGGGCGTGACCAAACATCCCACCTGATTTCCAGATAGATTAACCCCAGATAACCTGAGTAAAATCAAGCCGGCGCCACTGAGGCTATAGTGGACGGAGATGGAACTACCGCTGCCTGCCGGACGCTGTGGTGTGAACAGTGTCCGACATGACAGTAGAGGGTCAAGAAGAGAGTTATCTGAAAGATAGATTATTAGATTGGCATGATTCAAGTGTTCCAGGAGTTTATATATGAAGGGAAGATTAGAGACAGGTCTGCAGTTAGCAGCACAGTTTTGGTCCAGGGATGTTTTTTTAAGAAATGGATGCACGCTGGAGTGTTTAAATGAAGAGGGAAAGATACCAAATGAGAGAGATTAAATATTTTAGTTAGATGAGTGGGGACAGCTGGTGAAATGGACCGGAGGAGATGTGAGGTAATAGGGTCATTGGTGAAAGTAGTAGGGCGAGAAGATGGAAGGAGCCTGACCACTTAATATGTGAATGGTTCAAAGCCAGAGAGTGAACTAGATGCAATGGGGGAGGGAGGACAGTGCATGGTATCAGAAGATTGGGAGAACATTTTTTGTTGGATTTAGTCAATTTTTTCTTTGAAATAATTGGCCAAATCATCAGTGCTGAGGTCGGTGCTCAGGGTCTTCACTCTTGGATTTAGGAAGAAATGAAAAGAGTCAAAGAGACACTTAGGATTGTTGTATAGTAAGGTATTGAGGATGTTCAAATAGGCTTGTTTGGAGAGGTGTTGTGAGTTCATTTTCCCCTTCACTACTGAGGCCCGAGGAACTCCCTCTTCTGGTGAAGAAAGGTAGTGAGCCTGATTGTCAAACACCTGGGGCTGATGATGATGACTGGCTGAGTAGAGTTAATGACTGGATATAAGGCTGCCGACGCCCTTCTGGCCTGCAGGGGATTTCTCTGTGGACTTCTAGGAAACCAGTCTGATTCCTGCTCATCTAAAGCTAAGATTTCTGCTTTGCCTTTTTGCATTAGTGTTTTGTTTTCCTTGCTTTTCTGGATTCTGCCATTCCCTGCTGGGGTGAGCTGAATCTCCTTTTGCCTGTTGCTCTGTCTTCAGAATATTCCTGAGTACTGACATAGCTTTTTGAAGCCTAGTGTCTTCAGGGCCTTTTTTACTGTCAGTTTGTTGGCTCTTATTTTCATAGGGTTTTTCACGGATTGCAGACAGCAGCCTTCCTGTCCTTTCCTATCTAAGCTAGCGTGGGCCCCATCTTTGCTCAGTCTATCTTTCTGTCTGTGTTTTGTTCTTTCTTCTTGCTTCACCGTCATTATATGTGGGGGGCTGCCTTTTGCTTTGGGGTCTGCTCTGGGGCAGTTTAGATTTCCCTTTCTGTCTTTAGGCTATTTAGTCCTCCGGCTGTGATCGAGGGGCCTAGGGCATCGTAGGAGCCCCCCACGGCTACTGCTAGTTGTGTTGATAGGTTCAGGGGTCTGCAATCCGATAGCTGCCAACTTCTCTGGTTTTCTGGACTTAGCTAGCATTTCTATTTTTGCCTCCTACGGTGACTCAATCATAACAGAATCACCCGCCATACCGCAGATTCTAGGGTACTCAATAGCAGGAAAGAATTGTATAAAAAAAAAAAAAAAAAAAAGTGTGTATATTTTTTCCTCTATATCTCTGAGGCCGTAGGGGGAATTTTTTTTCTCTCAATGGAGATAAAGCAATTGTCTGATCGTGTGGAGCAGCTTGCTGCGGAAGTGCGGGGAATTTCCACCTACCTTGCTCATTCACATGCTGCTGAACCAAAAATTCCTACACCTGATGTATTTTTTGGGGATCGGTCTAAATTTTTCAATTTCAAAAATAATTGTAAATTATTTTTTGCCTTGAAGTCTAACTCATCAGGGAGCTCCGCGCAGCAGGTTAAAATTGTCATCTCTTTGCTGCGTGGCGATCCCCAGGATTGGGCGTTTTCTTTGAAATCAGATGATCCTATTCTGACTAATGTGAACGCATTTTTTCAGGCCTTGGGGTTGTTGTATGACGAACCTAATGCCATTGATCAGGCTGAAAAGACCCTGCTGGCATTGAACCAGGGTCGTGATTCTGCAGAATTGTACTGTCAAAAATTCCGAAAGTGGGCAGTACTTACTACCTGGAATGATAATGCCTTGGCTGCTCTCTTTCGGAAGGGGTTGTCAGAAGCCATAAAAGATACTATGGTGGGATTTCCTGTTCACTCTGGTCTTGACGATTCTATGTCTTTAGCCATTCAGGTTGATCGGCGTTTACGCGAACGCAGAGCTGCACGAGAGGTGTTGCCACCTGTTGAACAGATGTCTGAACCTCTGCAATGTGATAGAGATTTTTCCAGAGAGCAGCGTCAGGAGTTCAGAAGGCGTAATAAGTTGTGTTTTTTCTGTTGAGATGCCTCACATATTATTTCTGTCTGTCCTAAACGCGAGAAAAGCTTTGCACACACATTTTCTGTTGGTGGTGTTCAACCTAAGTTTCTTCTGGCTATTACTCTAATCTGCTCCCTGTCCACATTTTCCGCCAAGGCTTTTGTGGATTCGGGAGCAGCTCTAAACCTAATGGACTTGGATTTTGCTAAACGTTGTGGATTTCCGATGACACCTCTGCAGATGCCTATCCCTTTGAGGGGGATTGATGCTACTCCTTTGGCTAAAAATAAACCTCAGTTTTGGACCCAGGTGGTAATGCGGGTCGCCCCAGACCATCAAGAAAATTGCAGGTTTTTGGTGTTACATAATCTGCATGATACTATTGTTCTGGGGTTTCCCTGGTTACAAATTCATAATCCAGTTTTGGATTGGAAATCTGTGTCTGTGGTGAGTTGGGGTTGTCGGTGTGCCTTTAGTGTGGCTCCGGTGTTTTCCACCTCTCCTCAGTCGCATGATGTTCCTGATTATTTGGCGGACTTTTATGATGTATTTAGTGAGAATGAGTCTGCGTCTCTGCATCCTCATAGGAGTTATGACTGTGCTATTGAACTGAGCCCGGGGTGTAAATTTCCCAAGGGTCGGCTCTTCAATTTATCTGTACCCGAGCACGAGGCTACGCGATCCTATATTAAGGAGGCATTGGAGAAGGGTCATATTAGACCATTCTCGTCACCCTTAGGTGCCTTTTTTTTTTTTGTAGCCAAAAAGGATGGATCATTAAGACCTTGTATTGATTATCGTGCTCTCAACAAAATTACTGTTAAATATCAGTATCCGTTACCCCTGATTTCTGATCTATTCTCCAGAGTTAAAGGTGCTTGCTGGTTTACCAAGCTTGACCTTAGGGGGGCGTATAATCTTATTCGCATTAAGCATGGGGATGAATGGAAGACGGCGTTTAATGCTCCGGAGGGACATTTTGAGTGCCTGGTGATGCCTTTTGGGCTCACTAATGCCCCTTCTGTCTTCCAGTGCTTCATGAACGATATTTTCCGAGATTTTGTCGATACATTTTTGATTATCTATCTGGATGATATTTTGATCTTCTCCAAGGATTGGGATTCTCATGTGGAACATATTCGGACTGTGTTCCGGATCTTGAGGGAGAATTCCCTGTATGTCAAAGGATCTAAATGCCTTTTTGGAGTACAGAGGATTTCTTTTTTAGGATTTATTTTGTCCCCGTCAACTATTGAAATGGACCCGGCCAAGGTACAGGCCATTACGATTGGGTTCAGCCCACTTCTTTGAAGGCCCTCCAGAAGTTTTTGGGTTTTGCTAATTTTTATCGGAAATTTATAGCAAAATTTTCTAGTATTGCCAAGCCATTGACTGATTTGACTAAGAAGGGTGCTGATGTGTTAAATTGGTCTCCGGAGGCTGTTTCTTCCTTTCAGGAGCTGAAGCGAAGATTCACCTCCGCCCCGGTTTTGCGGCAACCTGATGTCTCACTTCCATTCCAGGTAGAGGTGGATGCTTCTGAGATTGGTGCAGGAGCTGTTTTGTCCCAAAAGGATCCTGTAACATCTAAAATCAATCCCTGTGCTTTCTTTTCCCGAAAGTTCTCTCCATCTGAACGTAACTATGATGTGGGGAATCGGGAACTGTTAGCCATGAAATGGGCATTTGAGGAGTGGAGACATTGGTCGGAGGGAGCTAAGCATCAAGTTGTGGTCCTCACTGACCACAAGAATTTGATTTACCTAGAGTCGGCTAAGCGCTTGAACCCTAGACAGGCTAGATGGGCCTTGTTTTTTACACGTTTTGATTTTGTGGTTTTTTTTCTTCCTGGAACTAAGAATGTCAAGGCTGACGCCCTCTCTAGGAGCTTCTTTGCTGATTCTCCTGTGGTGACCAAGCCTGCTACCATCTTAGGCGAAGGGGTAGTTCTTTCTGCCATCTCGCCCGATTTGAGACGTGCTCTGGAAGAGTTCCAGGAGGACAAACCTGAGCGTTGTCCCAGTGGAAAGTTGTATGTTCCTGACCAATGGAAGAAGAGAGTGATGTCTGAAGTTCATTGCTCTGCTTTGGCTGGTCATCCAGGTATTTTTGGTACTAGAGATCTGGTGAGTCGGTCTTTTTGGTGGCCCTCCTTGTCTCGTGATGTCAGGAATTTTGTGCAGTCCTGTGGGACGTGCTCCCGGTCTAAATCGTGTTCTCGCTCTAGTGGGTTGTTGATGCCTTTGCCTGTCCCCAAGAGGCCATGGACCCATATTTCAATGGATTTCATCTCTGATATGCCTGTCTCTCAAAGGATGACTGTTATTTGGGTGATTTGTGATAGGTTCTCTAAGATGGTTCATCTTGTACCACTCCCTAAGTTGCCGTCTTCCTCTGAATTGGTGCCCCTGTTTTTACAACAGGTGGTTCGCTTGCACGGGATTCCTGAGAACATTGTATCTGACAGAGGAGTCCAGTTTGTGTCTAGATTTTGGAGAACTTTCTGTTCCAAGCTGGAAATTCAGTTGTCCTTCTCCTCTGCTTTTCACCCTCAGACCAATGGGCAGACAGCGAGAACAAACCAGACCTTGGAGTCATATTTGAGATGTTTTATTTCTGCTGATCAGGATGATTGGGTTTCATTTTTGCCCTTGGCCAAATTTGCTTTAAATAATAGAGCTAGTTCTGCCACTTTGATGTCTCCTTTTTTTTGTAACTTTGGGTTTCATCCTCGATTTTCTTCAGGGCAGGTGGAGCCCTCTGCCTGCCCAGGGGTTGACACTGTGGTGGAGAGAATGCACCAGATCTGGGACCAAGTGATGGATAAGTTATCGCTCTCCCAGGAAAAGGCCCAGCGGTTTTCCAACCGACATAGGACCATTGGTCCCCAATTTAAGGTTGGTGATATGGTGTGGTTATCATCAAAAAATATTGCTATGAAGGTGGCTTCTCCTAAGTTTAAGCCTAGATTTATTGGACCTTACAAGATTTTGGAGATTATTAATCCGCTCTCTTTTCGTTTGGCTCTTCCTGTCACATTTAAAATCCATAATGTGTTCCATAAATCTTTGTTGAAGAGGTTTGTTGAACCTGTTGTTCCGGTGGTTGCACCTCCAGACCCTGTATTGGTTGAAGGTAACATGGAATATGAGGTAGAGAAAGTACTGGATTCCCGTCTGGCTAGACGGAGACTCCAGTATTTGGTTAAGTGGAAGAGTTATGGTCAGGAGGATAATTCCTGGGTCTCTGCCTCTGATATTCATGCCAAAAGATTGGTGCGTGCCTTTCATCGGGCTCACCCTGATCGCCCTGGTGGCGTGGTTGAGGGTTCGGTGACCCCTCCTCAAGGGGGAGGTACTGTTGTGAGTTCATTTTCCCCTTCACTACTGAGGCCCGAGGAACTCCCTCTTCTGGTGAAGAAAGGTAGTGAGCCTGATTGTCAAACACCTGGGGCTGATGATGATGACTGGCTGAGTGGAGTTAATGACTGGATATAAGGCTGCCGACGCCCTTCTGGCCTGCGGGGGATTTCTCTGTGGACTTCTAGGAAACCAGTCTGATTCCTGCTCATCTAAAGCTAAGATTTCTGCTTTGCCTTTTTGCATTAGTGTTTTGTTTTCCTTGCTTTTCTGGATTCTGCCATTCCCTGCTGGGGTGAGCTGAATCTCCTTTTGCCTGTTGCTCTGTCTTCAGAATATTCCTGAGTACTGACATAGCTTTTTGAAGCCTAGCGTCTTCAGGGCCTATTTTTCTGTCAGTTTGTTGGCTCTTATTTTCATAGGGTTTTTCACGGATTGCAGACAGCAGCCTTCCTGTCCTTTCCTATCTAAGCTAGCGTGGGCCCCATCTTTGCTCCGTCTATCTTTCTGTCTGTGTTTTGTTCTTTCTTCTTGCTTCACCGTCATTATATGTGGGGGGCTGCCTTTTGCTTTGGGGTCTGCTCTGGGGCAGTTTAGATTTCCCTTTCTGTCTTTAGGCTATTTAGTCCTCCAGCTGTGATCGAGGGGCCTAGGGCATCGTAGGAGCCCCCCACGGCTACTGCTAGTTGTGTTGATAGGTTCAGGGGTCTGCAGTCCGATAGCTGCCAACTTCTCTGGTTTTCTCGACTTAGCTAGCATTTCTATTTTTGCCTCCTACGGTGACTCAATCATAACAGAGAGGTAAAGGGCAGAGTTGTATGTTTTAAGCACAAACTTATAATGGATGAAATCTTTGGCCAAATTTGATTTTCTCCACAAGACGTTCGTGGCATCTGGAGCACCACTTCAGAAAGCGTGTTTGCAGCATGTGCCAGGTTTGCCGCCTTTTTTGCTGAGTTCTTTTATATGTAGGAGGTGCAGCTTCATCCAGGGCATTCTGGAATGTTTCTTTATAATGCTTCAGTGACTGTAGATTCTTCATAAGTTTCTGGGTATTAATGGTACTATATTTCTATAAGTGTGGTAAGTAGGGTAGTCCTGAGCAGGGTAAGAGTTCTTGACAGAGAATGAAAAAAGGTTGTGGTCAGAGAGTGTGAGAGGGGAGTTAGTAAAGTCATGCACTGAGCAGAACTGTGAGAAGATCAGGTCCAGCGTCTTTCCATCTTTGTGCAGAAGAGAGAGTGTAAGCTGTGAAAGACTCAAGGAGGAGGTTAGAGATAAAATGTAAGTTGTAGATGGGGAGAGGAGATTACTGGTGAGGATGTTGAAGTCCCACATGATGAGTGTGGGGATATCACAGGATAGAAATTAAGGAAGCCATGTGGCAAAGTGATACAGCAATTGGCAGGAGTGGTTGGGTGGGGGGGGGGGCGATGATCAACCGCCTCTTGGATGGAGTAGGGTCAGTAGAATAGAACTCAAAGGAAGGGAAGATAAGTGAGGGTACCGGGGGGATAGCGTAAAAAGTACATTTGACTGATAGTAGCAGACCAACACCTCCACCTTGTCTGCTTTCAGGTCTGGGGATATGTGAAAGTAAAATGTCATGGATGTAGGAGAGTTTGTTCGCTGAGCGTGAATTCCAGATGGCACAATTAAAGAGACAGAAGGCATGTAAGGAATATTATTGAGATTTAAAGGGCTTCTGAGGGAGAGGGGTTTAACTTACTATTAGATTAAGGAGAATGAGGATAGAGAGAGTGAGCAGATTGTTAAGTGATTTGTGACATAGAGTTTCTTGTGTTGGGTGGCGGAAGTGAATGGATCTATGCAGTTTAGGATTGTGAAAAGAGATGTACACAGGGAAGGAGAGGAGAGAGGGGCTGATATGGATGAAGTGCAAAGAGTGTGTGCAAGGACGGTGGATGTGAGTAGATGTGGCTCCCCTGACAGTTCCATCACCACAGAGGTACTGCACCACATCCAGAGGTGTGTTAGCCCACTTTCCAGGTAAGGTGGAGGCACCTAACAGCACTCTACACCTTTGTCCAATGACCCTAAGGGAGGATGGTCTCATCCCTGCTGGGAAGGAAAGAGTGTTGGGAGGTGGGTGGAGCTAGTAGGATGAGAGGGGAGAAGAGAGTGTTAGTCAGAACATGAGGAGAAAGTGAAAGTAACAGACATGTGCTGAAACAGCTCCCTGTCAGGAGGAGCTGCAGGGAAGGAAGAACACTGAAGGAAGGGATCCTAGAGGTACAGAGCAGTGGCTATACTGCCTGTGGGGCTTTTTCCACGCTGACAGACGCCAGATGGAGGGATCAGAAGGGACTCGGCCCCTAGCCTAGTGGAATGGACAACACGACTCAGCTTGCAAGCCAACAGCTGTGGGACCTTTAGTGTTGTGAGTTCATTTTCCCCTTCACCATTGTGGTCTGATGAACTCCCTCTTCTGGTGAAGGAAGGTAGTGAAGCTGATTACAAAGCAGCTGAGCAGAATGATGATGACTGGGTGACTGGAATTGCTGACTGGATAAATCCGATAGCTGCCAACTTCTCTGGTTTTCTGGACTTAGCTAGTATTTCTGTTTTTGCCTCCTACGGTGACTCATTCATAACACTTTAGGTTATCTTCTCCAGAAAGGCAGCCATAAAGGAGGAGCAAGGAAATGCAGAGAGTACGTTATCTGACAGGGTCCGCGGCTGCTGGCCTGGGACATTGACTGTGAGGTGTTGTGTAGGAAGAGGAGGGAATGCAACACTGAGAAATGGCCAGGAAAGGCACATACTGAAGGCAAGATGTTCTTCATCATCTAGGAGTTGACTGAGCCCCTCACCTGAAGGACACGGCACCAAGTGGGCATCTGTGCTGCAGCCAGTACTGTGAGTAAAGCTTTGGAACTGCACTCTGCTGTGTGCTCTGCATTCTGTGTTACCTACTCAGCACTGCTACATCTAAAATCACCATCACCTACTACCACTTTAATTCCAACCTCTGCCCTGGGACTAAAGCTCTGCCTGTGGAGAGCTATTACAACTCTGCTGCATCACACCATCAGTAACAGAGGATCTGCACTACAGCACTGGTCACCTCTGACCAGATACCACAGGTGGTGTCACGAGCACTTTACAAACTCTTTATTTTTCCCCTGTAAATATGCCCTTTTATTGGACACCCAGGGCCACCGCTGCCATGGTACTGCCCCTTTAAGAAGCGGCCCTGTACCGAGTAACCCACAGCCCTAGGGGACGCTCCATAAATGCAGCATCCTGAATATAAATTACACAAATTCATATAGTGTAATATGTTGTGGAAATAGGTTTAATTGAATGTCTTACATGTCTCCTGCCCTGTCTACCTGGCTTGATTAACTGCCAGGCAATTTGAAAAATGACATTTGGATAAAATGGACATAAATGCTTCCTCAAATCTCTGTTTGAATATATAGGAGAGTTTGCTCTTAGATCTGTCACTAAATTAGCTCCTAACCAATCAATCAACTAGCTAAAGTCAGCAGGAGGCAATAATTGCAGAGAGAAATATGCAAGCTTACAGACCGGCATGGATCATAAACTCTTTGAGAAGATCATCAGGGTACAAATTCCTTAAGATAGATAAAGTACACACGATTAATTCAGGGTTGAAGAGATGAAAATTATAATGCAGGCTTTAAAGGGATGAATATATCATATGAATGAAGTACATACCACTAATTCAGGGTTGCAGAAATGAAAATGAGAATTCAGGCTTTAAAGGAACGAATGTATCATAGTAATGAAGTATATACCATTAAAACCTGTGCTTAAATATTTTTAGAATCTAATTTATGTGTGATGCATCAGAAGTAAATAGTCTAAGTTGGTGAAGAGAAGTAAGAAAAATATCGTCATAAATTAAATTTACGTGATCAAATAACTAAAAATTGGCTTCTGCATATGTATTCACCCCTTTTGCAACGAAACCCCTACAAATTTTTTTAACAGGCAAATTTTCTTCATAGCTGATAGAGCTGGTGGAACGCACCAAATAATAAAAATATGGTAATGAGGTGCGTTCGCAACCCGGGATCCACCGTGCAGAGATGGTAACCTGCTGCTCAGTAATGGCGGATGCTATATGGCGGTATAAGGGTGTATGCACACGCTGCGGATTCTGCTGCGGATTGATCCGTGCGGATTTAGCAAAATCCGCAGGTCAAAAGACCTGCTGTTTATCTGCGGATTAGCCTGCGGTTTATCACCTTTACAATGGAGGAGATGGTAAACCGCAGCAGAATCCGCAGAAAGAATTGACATGTCAATTCTTTCTGTGGATTAGAAACCGCAGCAAATCCGCGCGGAAAAATCCGCACCGTCTGCCCTGCGGTTTCCATTTCCCATAGGATATTATGGTACTGAACACCGCAACAGAAACTGCTGCGGATCCGCAGGACCAAAACAGCTGCGGATCCGCAGCGTGTGCAAATACCCTAAGAGAAGAACACACGCGGGTTAACGTCACCCGGTGTGTACAGAGGCAGACTCTGTTTCCTCACAGAGCTGCACTACCACGGAACATAAATGCCGGGGCCTGTTGAAGCTCACAGAGGTCATCAAAGTATGCAGTCACAGAACTCTGCCCCAAGGACATGGGGTAAGAGTCCCTCTAGACCCACTAAGCATGCAGAGTTGCACCTGCGGATGCCACTAATTGATGCTGGCTACCGTGGAGTGCCGACCAAGTGCACTGTGGCGACAGACAAAGCCATCACTTGGCGCTGATGCCAGTCTCTGACTCCGCCTCCTGCCTACGCCTCAGCCTGGGCACTGACAGACAAGGCTACACAACACATGCGTACCAAGGGTAGAGGTTTCATAATGAGTCATTCACCAGAGACATCCATATGTGCATACAACTCTCACTCCACATGGTCTATACTAGCCATGCAATCCTTTTATAATCGCAGCCTTCCGGGACCATACTGATGGGCCAATCCGTGCTGCTTGAGGACCTGTGCAAGTGACCTCCGACCACCAATGAGCGGTTGTCTCACAGGCATGCTCAGATGGGGAAAAGCAGGACTTAGTCCCAGGAGCGTTTGCTCACCGCTGACTAATGTCTGATGCTATAGCTGAGCCTGGAGCGGCAGTAGCAACCAGACGCATAGCATTAGCCTGAGCAAGACACCAGGACCGATGTCTCTGCTGAGAAATTTCCTCTGTGGCTGCAGAAGAATGGGAGATCGCAGAGGACATGGCTTGAGATTCTCCCTGTGCAGTGGGGAAACCTCAGCGCCTAACATTAATTCACATGCTTAGTGAAAGGAAGTCCAGCTGTGGTCAGTTTAAGTGTCACATGGTCAGTCATTATGTACACACCTTTTCTGAGAGGCCACAGAGGCTGCAGCGCCATTAAGCAAGAGGCACCACTAACCAGCAAAACCATGTAGGCTAAGGTGATCTCAAAACAAGTCAGGGACAAAGTTGTTGAGAAGTACAAGATAGGGTTGGGTTATGAAAAAAATATCCCAATCTCAGATAATCCCTTGGAGCACCATCAAATCCATTATCATCAAATGTAATGAACATGGTATCTCAACAAACCTTCCAAAAGAGGGTCGCCCACTAAAAACTCTCAGCCCAGGCAAGGTGGGAGTTACAAAGAAAGGCAATCCAAAGACCAAAGGTAACCCTGAAGTAGGTGCAGAGTTCCCAAGCAGATACTGGAGTATCTGTCAATAAAATCAAAATAAGCCATTCACTCCATAAAGGTGGTCTTTATGGAAGAGTGGGCAGAAAAAAAGCCTTTACTTACACAAAAAAATTAAAATGTTCATTTTGAGTTTGCCAAAGGACATTTGGGAGACTTTCCAAGTGCATTGAGGCAGATGCGGTGGTTAAATGAGACCAAAATTGACCTTTATGGCTATTAAAGTAAACATTATGTCTAAACAGCTCATCACCACAAGAACACTATTCCCACAGTGAAACATGGTGGTGGCAACATCATGCTGTGGGGATGTTTTTCGGCAGCGGGGACAGGTAATATAGTCCAAGTCGAAGGGAAGTGGGTTGGATTGAAATACAGGGATATTCTTGAGCTAAACCTGTTTCAGTCTGTCAGTAATATGCCACTGAGACAGACAATGATCCAGAGTACACTGTACCACTCGAGTGGTTTAAGGGAAAATGTATAAATGTTTTGGAGTGGCCTAGTCAAAGCACAGACCTTTATCCGATTGAAAATATGTGGTCAGACTTGAAGATTGCTGTTCACCAGAGGAAACCAACTTGAAGAAGCTGGAGCAATGTTGCTTGATGAAGGGGCAAAAATCTCACTGGCAAGATGTGGAAAGCTCATAGAAACTTAACCAAAGTGACTGTCATTGGGTTACCACAACAGAAGACTGCAGCATCTGATTTCTCCTACTCCTGCACTGAGAAGAAGCACTTCTTTTTACTGGCGTTTATTTCTTTTGACAGAACACCGGTTAATCAGCTATGTTTGAAATTCTGAGCTCTCAGCTGAGCTCAGTAAGCCGTTCCCATCCCCTTTATAATCTGGATCCTGATTCAAACCCACATCAGAGCTAGCATTTGTTTCTTGGCTTAGGAGGAGAGGTGTTCATATGAGAAGGAGTTTTGGAGGAGTTATCTGTGACTGTTGCATGGTTTGTAAGTGTGGTAACTCTCTTACCTATCTTACTTTGGTGATTCCCAATCCTCCAGTCCCCAGTGCATTCCTCTGTTTTTATGTGAGTGAATATTTTTATGCCTGGTATTTTCAGTTACCCCATTGTTTGTGTAGCCTTGTTTATTGGGTTGGTATACAGCGGCGCACAGAAGTGCTGCTCTTTCCTGGCTGGGGGAAGAGAACAGATGGAGGGCTAACTCAGGAGATAAGGCAAGGGTGGTGGCCTCACCTTCAGGATGCCCCCTAGTGGTTGGAACAGGGGAGGAGTCCCTGGTCCCAGGTCACTCGACAACTGAGCTGTGATTTTAGCTCTGATCGCAACCATTTTCTAATCCATTATGTATCGTATTACTGCTCTGATGGGGCATCTGAAGCAGCTCAGCCTGAAGGTGGCAGATTAACGCTTGGTTGTAGTGCAGCACCCTAACACATCTGGTGTAGGAATCACATCTCCCAGGCAAACCGTAGTGGAACCTAAGATCGCTTTGCCTGACAGGTTTGGGGGGGGGCGTGACAAGTTTTCTGTTTTTCATGAGGCCTGTAAAGCTGTACTTTATGTTACATCCTGTTTCCTCAGGTATAGAGGAGCATAATATGTGAGGATAATAATATCGCTTCTTCAGGGAGACCCCCAAGTACGGATGTTTTCTCTCCCATCTGACTCCAAGTCACTTCAGATGGTGAAGGAATTTTTTGGGGCGCTGGGCCTTATATACGACAACCCGGACCGCATATCCTTGGCTGAGTCCACACTGTGCCAACGTCAGCAAGGAGATTGGCCGGTGGAGGAGTATTGCTGAGTTTCGGAGGTGGGCCACATACACTAAGTGTAATCATCCTGCACTCTGTAGCCTGTTCTATGAGGTGCTTACAGTAAGAGTGAAGGATGCTTTAGCCCTGTATGAGACTCCAGTCTCTCTTGAGGTGGCCATGTCGCTGACGATCCGGGTTGATCACCGCCTTCGCCAGAGAGTCGTGACAGTGACAAATAACTGTAATTGCCATAAAAAGAGGCTCTTCAAAGTACTGACTTTAGGAAGTGAATAGTCATGCATACTGAGGTTTACAGTTATTTTGTCCTTTTTGTTGTTTGCTTGGCAATTACAAGAAAAAGAAATGTTTATAGTTGTAGGCATGTTCTTTGCATGAACTGACGCAACATTCATCAAAAAATGAGAAATTCCAGGCTATGAGGTAGCAAAACCCAGAAAAATGCAAAAGGGTTGAATACTTTTTCAAGCCACTGTATAATCATTTCTAGATAATCCTCAAATTCTTTAATGGTTAAAGTGAAATCATTATAATGTATAGATTCCATTTAGTCTGTGATAAAGATGTGTAAAAACATTCCTTATGATAGATTTTTTTAGCAATTCGTAATTATAATAATAACAATAATAATAATAATAATAATTTTTATTTATATAGCGCCAACATATTCCGCAGCACTTTACAATTAAGCGGGGACATGTACAGACAATAAATTCAATACAAGTTAAGACAATTCAAACAGTGACATTAGGAGTGAGGTCCCTGCTCGCAAGCTTACAATCTACAAGGAAATGGGGGGACACAGTAGGTGAGAAGTGCTTGTTAATTCAGGTCTGGCAATTATAATAAATAGGGATTTTCATATAAAGCTGCATGATCCGGTCATCAGCCCGTGTGTTTAAGTGCAATAGACAAGTATCAAGTGCAGTTATCATGTGCATGGAGGGTGTGGAGACAGATGAATAGTAGGGTGCAGATTCAGAATAATATTTGGAAGGAGGGAACAGGGCAAAGTTAGTTTGCTGAGTAGTTGATGTGGTAGGCTTGTTTGAAGAGATGGGTTTTCAAAGCGCGCTTGAATAGGTCAGGGCTAGGTATCAGTCTGATCGTCTGGGGAAGTGCATTCCAGAGAGCTGGAGCAGCATGAGAGAAGTCTTGGAGACGGAGGTGCAAGGTTCGGATTACGGGGGATGTTAGTCTTAGGTCATTTGTAGAACGGAGGGCACGTGTAGGGCGATAGACAGAGATGAGAGAGGAGATATAAGGCGGTGCAGAACAGTGGAGAGCTTTGTGGGTGAGAGAGATGAGTTTATACTGGACCCTGTAGCGAATAGGTAGCCAGTGTAATGACTGGCACAAGATGGAGGCATCGGTGAAGCGTCTGGACAGAAATATGACCCTGGCTGCCGCGTTCAAGATGGATTGGAGAGGAGAAAGTTTGGTAAGAGGGAGACCGATCAGAAGAGAGTTGCAGTAGTCTAGACGAGAATGAATAAGAGCGACAGTAAGAGTCTTAGCAGTTTCAAAGGTGAGAAAAGATCGGATTCTGGAGATGTTTTTAAGATGCAGGTGACAAGAGCGACTGAGTGATCGGATGTAGGGAGTAAAGGAAAGTTCAGTGTCGAATATGACCCCAAGACAGCGGGCATGCTGTTTGGGAGTTATGGTTGAACCCTCCAGGGTTATTTTGATGTTAGGTAGAGTGAGGTTAGTAGAGGGGAGAAACACAAGAAGTTCAGTTTTGGAAAGATTTAGTTTCAGATAGAGGGAGGACATGATGCTAGAGACAGCAGACAGACAATCCTTAAATTAAAAAGAAGACAGTCTTTATTAGCTCATTGTCTATTTCAGCAATAATTATGATTCAGTTTTACATTTTATTTTGTGAATATTTTCATTTTATTCTTGTGAAGTTTCCCTCAATGGCTTTTGAAAGAGAACATGAAAGAAAGAGAAGTGAAATACATCTCTTCTAATGAAAACCCATTGCTATGATGACTGGCATCCACTCTCGCCATCAACTCAAGTGGAGATTGCATTATATGCCAGATGATTAGCAGGGGCTGTGCCGGATGATTTAGCTACAGGATTATTATATCAGTATTCTTTTCCAGTACGTGCCTAAGATTCATTCAATGTTCATCCCTTGGATTAAATAAAAATGTTAGCAATTAGTTAAAATCACAAGAGTGCAATGTGTTAGAAATAGGAAATCAGCATTAATTCTTTCCTGCAATATTAGGAAACTTTTTAAAGAATTTTGTTAGCTAATTTTATCTTTATTAGCAAACTAGAAGGGT
Organism: Dendrobates tinctorius; assembly: GCF_039654945.1. Classification (NCBI taxonomy): domain Eukaryota; kingdom Metazoa; phylum Chordata; class Amphibia; order Anura; family Dendrobatidae; genus Dendrobates; species Dendrobates tinctorius. The sequence goes on along the minus strand of NW_027361711.1, from coordinate 22,673,319 downwards.
GGGGGAGTGACAATTAGGGATGAGCGGATCCACGGATGTTCGAGTTCGACCAAACTTTAGTCAAAAGTTCGGATAGAGTATCAGAACTCTACCAAAACTATAACATGAACCCCATAGCAGTCATTGGGGTCCCAAACTTTGGTGCTGTAAAATGGTTGTAATAAGGGCTAGGGAGCTGCCAAAGCAAGCAAAATACCCCCACATATATCCTTCTCTCCATCCGAACTTCGAACACTAAAACAGATTTCCAGGAGAAATCCATGTTCGGCATTCAGCACAGGACACTAGGTGTCCGGTATAAACCCAAAACTTTACAGATCGGGTTCGCTCATCCCCAGTGACTAGCTATTCACAAAATTAGCATGTTTTCTACATACTTAAGGAGTTATCCAGGATTTTTTTCATTTTTATGTATTGATCTAGGAACTAAAAGGCAAGTAGTTGCTAACTGCCTACCGCTTCTGCCCGGCAATGGTCTTTATCAGTACAGACGGCAATTCTCCTGTTTCATTCCACTTCTCGTCAACATAGCAGTACTATCAATGAGGTGTCACTGCTGACGTACTGCTTATTGACAGCTGGATTCATAATAATTGTAACTCTAAACCCTTTATTACTGACAACATGTGTCAACAATTAATGTAGCAGTGTCCATGTGCAATGGAATCATATATTCTTTACGATACAAGACTGAAGGTGCATTTACATTATGCGAATTGCAACATTAAATGACCATCAACGATATGTATGAAATGTTCAATAGGATCTCTATGTGCGAATAGGGTGCCATTGTCCTCGGCAGCACAGGTCTTGTTTACACAGGACATTGTGCTACCAAGAACTAGAAACTATTAAACCTGCTAAAATAACATTACACATGGCAAGCAAGGTTTTTGCTTGTTGGCTGAGTGAATGGCAGCATGTCTACATAGCATTATTACTGAGAATAATTTGTTCTTAGGAGTTCTCATTCTAAACAGTGGATATGAGCATTGCAATATGAACATTGCGTATTCACCTTTAAGCCCAGTATAGACCTCCTTGCAAACAATCAACAAGGCTATGCCTAAAAGGATCTCAGAATCCTGATAAAATCAATGAATATTTGCGTTCACTAATTAAAAGTATATATTAAACGCAAAACAGCCCCAGAATCAGAAGAGTCAGATTGGTTATACTTACAATTCTGCCAGGTTCAGTTAGACCCATCTGCTGACTCCTACCATAAGCATCCCAGTGATTATGTGATCAGTCACATGAAACTGACGAAGCAAAAGCAGTCAACCTTCTTATTTTTTCCTAGATCCTAAATAGTTCATGATGGCATATACAGTCATATGTTAAAGTTTGGGCACCCCTATTAATGTTAACCTTTTTTCTTTATAACAATTTCGGTTTTTGCAACAGCTATTTCAGTTTCATATATCTAATAACTGATGGACTCAGTTATATTTCTGGATTCAAATGAGGTTTATTGTACTAACAGAAAATGTGCAATCTGCATTTAAACAAAATTTGACCGGTGCAAAAGTATGGGCACCACAACATAAAAGTGACATTAATATTTCGTAGATACTCCTTTTGCAAAAATAACAGCCTCTAGTCGCTTCCTGTAGCTATTAATGAGTTCCTGGATCCTGGATGAAGGTATTTGTAACCATTCCTGTTTACAAAACAATTCCAGTTCAGTTAAGTTTGATGGTCGCCGAGCATGGACAGCCCGCTTCAAATCATCCCACAGATGTTCAATGATATTCAGGTCTGGGGACTGGGATGGCCATTCCAGAACATTGTAATTGTTCCTCTGCATGAATGCCTGAGTAGATTTGGAGCGGTCTTTTGGATCATTGTCTTGCAGAAATATCTATCCCCTGCGTAACTTCAACTTCGTCACTGATTCTTGCACATTATTGTCAAGAATCTGCTGATACTGAGCTGAATCCATGCGACCCTCAACTTTAACAAGATTCCCGGTGCCAGCATTGGCCACATAGCCCCAAAGCATGATGGAACCTCCACCAAATTTTACTGTGGGTAGCAAGTGTTTTTCTTGGAATGCTGTGTTTTTTAGCCTCCATGCATAATGCCTTTTTGTATAACCAAACAACTCAATCTTTGTTTCATCAGTCCACAGGACCTACTTCCAAAATGTAACTGGCGTGTCCAAATGTGCTTTTGCATACCTCAGGCGACTCTGTTTGTGGCGTGCTTGCAGAAATGGCTTCTTTCGCATCACTCTCCCATACAGCTTCTCCTTGTGCAAAGTGCGCTGTATTGTTGACCGATGCACAGTGACACCATCTGCAGCAAGATGATGCTGCAGGTCTTTGGAGGTGGTCTGTGGATTGTCCTTGACTGTTCTCACCATTCTTCTTCTCTTCCTTTCTGATATTTTGCTTGGCCTGCCACTTCTGGGCTTAACAAGAACTGTACCTGTGTTCTTCCATTTCCATACTATGTTCCTCACAGTGGAAACTGACAGGTTAAATCTCTGAGACAACTTTTTGTATCCTTCCCCTGAAAAGCTATGTTGAATAATCTTTGTTTTCAGATCATTTGAGAGTTGTTTTGAGGAGCCCATGATGCCACTCTTCATAGGAGAATCAAATAGGAGAGCTACTTGCAAGTGGCCACCTTAAATACCTTTTCTCATGATTTGATACACCTGGCTATGAAGTTCAAAGCTCAATGAGGTTACAAAACCAATTTAGTGCTTCAGGAAGTCAGTAAAAAGTAGTTAGGAGTGTTCAAATCAAGAAAATGATAAGTGTGCCCATACTTTTGCACCGGTCAAATTTTGTTTAAATGCAGATTGCACATTTTCTGTTAGTACAATAAACCTCATTTGAATCCAGAAATATAACTGAGTCCATCAGTTATTAGATATATGAAACTGAAATAGCTGTTGCAAAAACCAAAATTGTTATAAAGAAAAAAGGTTAACATTAATAGGGGTGCCCAAACTTTAACATATGACTGTACATGCATTATGAAAAAAAAAAGTCCCTAGTCTCACTTTATGCCATTGCTGCGTGGGAAATTCCCACACAGCAATGGCATAAAGTGAGACTAGGGACTTTTTTTTTTTTTAAGTGGCGGAGGAATACAGTGCGGAAGGATACCTACCTTCCGTCATTGGATTCCTGCAGCCCGTAGAGAACGGCAGCATCAGCTGATGCTGCAGTTCTCTACCCAAGATCGTCGTGGGACACACTCGTGGACTGCTTCGGATCGTGGGTGAGTATTTTTGTGGTTTGTTATGTTAATATTTATTCCGGAAAAGACAATGGCTTCGGGGAACAATGTGACAAGTATTGGTAAGTATGTTACTCTATGTTATATGTACTGTATGTCTATGTATGTATTGTATGAATGTATTGTATGTATGTAGTATATATGTGGTATGTATGTAGCATGTAGTATGTATGTAGTATGTATGTAGCATGCATGTAGCATGCAGTATGTATGTAGCATGCATGTAGTATATATGTAGTATGTATGTAGCATGTAGTATGTATGTAGTATGTATGTAGTATGTATGTAGCATGCAGTATGTATGTAGCATGCATGTAGTATATATGTAGTATGTATGTAGCATGCATGTAGTATATATGTAGTATGTATGTAGCATGTAGCATGTATGTAGTATGTATGTGGTATGTATGTAGCATGTAGTATGTATGTAGCATGCATGTAGTATATATGTAGTATGTATGTAGCATGCATGTAGTATATATGTAGTATGTATGTAGCATGTAGCATGTATGTAGTATGTATGTGGTATGTATGTAGCATGTAGTATGTATGTAGCATGCATGTAGTATATATGTAGTATGTATGTAGCATGTAGTATGTATGTAGTATGTATGTGGTATGTATGTAGCATGTAGTATGTATGTAGCATGCATGTAGCATGCATGTAGTATGTATGTAGCATGCATGTAGTATGTATGTAGCATGTATGTAGTATGTATGTAGCATGCATGTAGCATGCATGTAGTATGTATGTAGCATGCATGTAGTATGTATGTAGTATGTATGTAGTATGTATGTAGTATGTATATATGTAGTATGTATGTAGCATGTAATTTTTTTTTTTTTTTTTTTTTTTTTTTTACATTCAACACATTAGCCGGATGATGGGACTACTACTGTCCCATCATTGGCTAATGTGTCAATCACTGTCATGGTAGCAGGCATTGCCCGATGGGACTTGTAGTCCCATCGGACGATGCCTGCACAGACCCCCGAAGCCTGCACAGCCCACCGGCAGGCCGGCACAGCCCCCCGGCAGGCCGGCACAGCCCCCCGGAGCCTGCACAGACCACCGGCAGGCCGGCACAGCCCCCCGGCAGGCCGGCACAGACCACCGGAGCCTGCACAGCCCCCCCGGCAGGCCGGCACAGCCCCCCGGAGCCTGCACAGACCACCGGCAGGCCGGCACAGCCCCCCGGCAGGCCGGCACAGCCCACCGGAGCCTGCACAGACCACCGGCAGGCCGGCACAGCCCCCCGGCAGGCCGGCACAGACCACCGGAGCCTGCACAGACCCCCTGGCAGGCCGGCACAGCCCCCAGAAAGGCCCGTACAGACCCCAGAGAGGCTGTACAAGGCAAAAACAGGGTTTTTCTTATTCCGATACCGGAAGTCCCATAAACTTGAATGGGACTTCCGGTATCGGAATCGGCGATACCGATACTTTTTTTAAAGATCGGCCGATCCATTCCGATCCGATACTTTGAAGTATCGGACGGTATCGCTCAACTCTAGTTATGACTCTGGGAAGAAGAGGAGCAAAAACCGAAAATGCAAAACCAAAATACCTCTGGTTGTTAAGGGGTTAAATACTTCTAACAATAGTAGTCTACAAAGCTGATATTTGTGACACCTGAGTGTGACTGAGCAGAAAAGCAGTTTGAGCGCTTGCATGAGGTATCAGGGCTTCCAGCATCGCAGGCCTACACTGGTCCCTCACCCACCTCTTAATTTTTACTTAAATTCAAAGCTGTAAATGCTGGCCCAGACCCTGTCTCATGCATGGCCCATGCCTAACTGCTGTGAAATTATAACATTTCTACTGTGGGTCAATTGATGCCACTTTTCCTGGTGTCTGCCACTAATTTTTGGAAATGTTTAGACACCAAATTGGGTCTATTTCATGGGTTTTGCCTGAATTTGGCAGAGCTCCCAGCACAGCAGGCCTACATCGGTTTCTCACCCATCTCTTCATTTTAACTTAATTTCAAAGCTGTAAACGCTGGCCCAGACCTTGTCTAATGTTTTGTCCATGCCTGACTGCTGCGTCATTATAAAATTTCTACTGTAGGTCAATTGATGCCACTTTTGGTAAACTTTGGACTCTAAGTTGGGTCTCCTTCAAGAGTATTGCCTGAATTTGTAATGGCTCTCAGAACACCTGTCAGTCATCCACCTGTTACTGATCAATGTTTCAGCTAGAAATGCTTGTCCAAGCCCTGTCCCATGCATCCATGCTGCACAATTATACTATTTGTACTCTGGGTCAATTGTAGCCACTTTTCCTGGTGTCTGCCCCTAGTTTGAGCTATTTATTCAGCTTTTGGGTCCCCTGAAATTGATGTCTATGCCTTTGAATTTGCCTCCCATTGAATTCAATGCAGTACGGATAAGTTCGGCGAACTGTTCGGCAAACATTGGGAAGTTCAACGATCAAAAAAAAGGTTTGCTCATCTCTAGTCACTAACAGTGATGAGTATGAGCATAATCATTACTCGAGATTTCCTGAGCATGCTCGGGTGATCTCCGAGTATTTGGATGTGCTCGGAGATTTAGTTTGTGTCACCGTAGCTGCATGATTTGCGGCTGCTAGCCAGCCTGAATACATGTGGGGATTGCCTGTTTGTTAGGAAATCCCCATATGTATTCAGGCTGTGTATCAGCTGCAAATCATGCAGCAGCGGCGACAGAGACTAAATCTCCAAGCACATCCAAATACTCGGAGATCATCCAAATCTCGAGTAATAAGTATACTCACTCATCACTAGTCACAAACAGTGGGCGCTGGCGCATTTGATGTCCTGGGGCATCTGTTTGGGAATTCATTATTATCACTAGAGAAAGAGGAGGAGACAAAATAGAGAAAGATGGCATCCCCTCCCTCAAAATCAGTGTCCGAAGCAAGGAAGTTGAATGCCTCCTCATCTGAATGCTTTCTTTGGGAAGAGCGGGACACTTTATTTTTCACGTACGTGATCTGAAACATTTAAGTGTGACAAACATGCAAAAGAATAGGAAATCCATAAGGGGGCCAACACCTTTTCACACAACTGTATATATATATATACATTTAGGGTCCATCTTGTAGTGGTAGGATGTCTTTTATGCTCTTTTAATCAAAACAGAGTCAACTAAGTACCCTACGTTATTTACATGTACTATTGCTATTTATTTTTTTACTTACTGTAGGAGATGTGCTAATTTTGCTTTTATCCTAGGTTTTATCTCAGAAAATATGTTTTTTAAAGGCTTTTTGACAACAATCCACTACTTCTTCATTTTGAAAACTACTAGCTTGTTTCTGCTCCCTTACAAAAGGCACTATTTTTGGAAGACTTAATAAAAATCCTTTCTAATTGTTTACTTATTTTGAGAATAGTAAACCTGTTGCGAATCCAAAAAAATGCTTTTTCACTTGTAGTTGAGAATAAATAACTTTTTGACTTTGAACGCCTTGTGTTAATGCTTTGGTTTCTTCATTTAGCAAAGAAAAACCTCTCCATGCAAGGATAATTTTAGCACCACCCTACATTAAAGGCTTCTTCCATTTGCACCTCCTATGTATATAAAAAAAAAAAAGAGAAGCCAGCACCGCTTAAGGCTAGAACGCATAGCATGAAGTGCATATGCACATAATATCTAACTGTATTCAAAATGAGATATTTGGAAAAAAATTGATCAATTCAATTGAGCCACCCCGCCGCGCCAAGGCAATCTCATGTGGGGGGTCCTACTCTACGTTTTTAATAAATACTGTGCCATACGGCCTCCTAAATACATTAAAAGCAAGACCACATTAAGTGCAATCCATACCTGAGCATATCTTGATCGCTCCCATGAAGCCAGATAAAGCAAGTGCAGATGAAGGCCAACCAGGTCTGAATGTAGACATGTCAGGTTTAGCCTCCACACATTGCCCAACCAGGAAACATAGATGAAGGGCGATGCAGGTTCAAACACAGGTGCACAATTTAAATAAAGCTTGGGGCAGGGTGGGGCTGCTGTGTGTGTGCACAGCAGCCTAGATCCATCACAGTGAACACAGAAAAAATGGCGAACATAACCCAGCGCGCACGGCAAAAGTGGTGGTCAGCCACATACCAACATACAAAAAAAAGAGAGAAGCCAGCGCCGCTTAAGGCTAGAACGCATAGCATGAAGTGCACAGTGTTTATTAAAAACGTAGAGTAGGACCCCCCACATGAGATTGCCTTGGCGTGGCAGGGTGGCTCAATTGAATTGATCAATTTTTTTGCCAAATATCTCATTTTGAATACAGTTAGATATCATGTGCATATGCACTTCATACTATGCGTTCTAACCTCAAGCGACGCTGGCCTCTCTCTTTTTTTTTATGTTGGTATGTGGTTAACCACCACTTTTGCCGTGCGTGCTGGGTTATGATCGCCATGTTTTCTGTGTTCATTGTGATGGATCTAGGCTGCTGTGCACACACACAGCAGCCCCGCCCTGCCCCAAGCTTTATTTAATTGTGCACCTGTGTCCGAGCCTGCATTGCTCTTCATCTATGTGTGCTGGTTGGGCAATGTGTGGAGGTTTAACCTGATATGTCTATATTCAGACCTGGTTGGCCTTCATCTGCACTTGCTTCATCTGGCTCCATGGGAGTGATCCAGAAATGCTTGGGTACGGATTGCACTTAATGTGGTCTTGCTTTTAATGTATTTAGGAGGCCGTATGGCACAGTGTTTATTAAAAATGTAGAGTAGGACCCTCCACATGAGATTGCCTTGGCGTGGCGGGGTGGCTCAATTGATTTGATCAATTTTTTTGCCAAATATCTCATTTTGAATACAGTTAGATATCATGTGCATATGCACTTCATGCTATGCGTTCTAACCTCAAGCGATGCTGGCCTCTCTCCTTTTTTTCCTATGTATAAACACCAGCAAGGCAGGCATCTGCCCACAAAAAGGAATAATTTTTGGACCATTTGTAAAATTTCAGTACCCTAACAAGTCTGGTACTGCATTGTTTTGTTAAATAGCTTTTTTAACATGGGTTACCATCTGTTTTTTACCTACAAAATTGGTTTAATTCAATTGGAGTCTGTGCTTGCATTAGAGAGCTAAAAATATTACTTAAACTCTGATGGAATTATTAAGGTTACAGCTGATTAATCCCCCACAACAATAACCTTTTAGGACTGGGTCTTACAGATTTACAGTGGTCTGTCCTTTAAAGGTTAAGGATCTAAAAATGATAGATTTAAAATTATAATACCACTGATGCAAGTGTGTCATAAATACTACAATTAAAACTCCTTGCATCTTTAACAATGTTGAATTGTAGCTTTTACATAAGCCAAACTATTTTTTTTAATATACCAAGATACCATCAACACATCAACAGATGTTTAATAGGTGTTTTACTTTGTGGGAAAGCCCAATAGAGAAATCTGTATTTTGAAAATCTGCATCAAATTTATATTTAACTTGTCTCTTAAGTTTCAAGTAGAAAGATCAAAAGAAACACTGCTGCAAGGATAAAATGATGAATCATTAAAAAATGCATTAGCATCAACAATGGGATTAATTAAGCTGAAGTTTTACATGGAAAAATACTACAACAGCTAAATTGGTAAAAACTGTATGCTCTTATTTGTTGCCCTTTTGAGCCAATAGGTGATTAGTCTTCGAGAGTTTAAATAATATGTTCATATACTAAGTCTAAACTGTACATTTATACCATAAGTTCCATTAATGATTTGAAGAAGCTTAATAATTTATTTATTATATATTTAGGTAGCTACTATAGAATATTCAAGACAAAGTTATAATGAAAATTGTTGTGAGTTCATTTTCCCCTCCGTCACTGAGGCCTGGTGAACTCCCTATTCTAGTGAAGGAAGGTAGTGAGCCTGATTACCAGACACCTGGGACTAATGAAGACGATTGGCTGAGTGGAGTCACTGACTGGATTTAAGGCAGCCTACGCCCTTTCTGCCCTGCGGGTGATTTCTCTGTGGACTCTTGGACACCAGTCTGATTCCTGCTCTCCTAAAGCTAAGTTTTCTGTTTTGCCTTTTTGCATCTAAGTATTGTTATCGTTTTTCTTGCTTTTTGGATTCTGCCACTCCCTGCTGGAGTGTGCAGTGTTCCGTGAGCTCTGTCTTCTGAAGGTACCTGAGTGCTGGTTTAGTTTTGGAAGCTTAGTTGCTTCAGGGCCATTTTTATATCAGCTTGTTGGCTTTTTGTCTCTGATAGGGTTTTGGCAGATTGCAGACAGCAGCCTTCCTATCCGTTCCTATCTAGGTAGTTTTTGGGCCCCGTCTTTGCTCAGCCTGTCTTTCTGTCTGTGTAAGTGTTTTCATCTTGCTTCACCGTCATTATATGTGGGGGGCTGCCTATTGCTTTGGGGTCTGCTCTGGGGCAGTTAGATTTCCCCTTTCCTTCTTTAGGCCTATGTATCTCTCCGGCTGTGATCGAGGGGTCTAGGTCATCGTAGGAACCCCCCACGGCTACTGCTAGTTGTGTTGATAGGTTCAGGGGTCTGCAATCAGATAGTTGCCAACTTCTCTGGTTTTCAGGACTTAGCTTGCATTTCTGTTTTTGCCTCCTACGGTGACTCAATCATAACAGAAAATGTTTTCAAAGGGAAAACTGCCAGTTATGGTAAATATGAAGAAATTTACATATGACAACACCTTCACAAGTTGAGCTGGAATAGTAGTATCATAAGCAAGTCTTTCCCTTTTCTATTCTCTTTCCATCCACTTTAGCTCTGTATTTAATCTGGTGAAGTCTTCTCTATTGTAGGTGTTCCGGACCCAACAACGGTTGAGAAAACTTTTTTCTTCAACTGGAAAAGAGTTGCTTTGTTATCCACCACATTTGTTTTCAGTGCACTTCTGGGGCTTTATACATTATGAAGCTATTTAAATTTTTCTTTCATATTCCACAAAGCGATACTGAGCATCTATTACTGACTGTTTCCAATGGAACATCCACACAAGCCAATTTTATAAGTAATCTATCACACACTCAGTATGTTATTAGAAGGAGAAAAGCATATCAATGCCATGCAGAAACTACCTATAAATATGTTGTAACCCCATAAGTTTGTGCTTTCTTTTTAATAATTTGAGCATAATTTATTTGGTTACACAATTGGCTATGTCTTTCAGGTGTTTGGACTTCACATTGAAAGTTAACAGCAACATTTTTTGAAATGTAAAATCTACTTTTGAGGAATCGCTCCTGTCAAACCAATCTAATCAGTTTTTATGAAACGGTAAGCTATAGACTGGACCAAGGTGAGTGATTGGACGTGGTATATCTTGATTTTTCCAAAGCGTTTGATACCGTGCCACACAAGAGGTTGGTACACAAAATGAAAATGCTGGGTCTGGGAGAAAATGTGCGTAAATGGGTAAGTAACTGGCTTAGTTATAGAAAGCAGAGGGTGGTTATAAATGGTATATTCTCTAACTGGGTCGCTATAACCAGTGGGGGACCGCAGGGGTCGGTGTTGGGAACTATTCTCTTCAACATATTTATTAACGATCTGGTAGAAGGTTTGCACAGTAAAATATCGATATTTGCAGATGATACAAAACTATGTAAAGCAGTCAATACAAGAGAAGATAGTATTCTGCTACAGATGGATCTGGATAAGTTGGGAACTTGGGCCGAAAGGTGGCAGATGCAGTTTAACAATGATAAATGTAAGGTTATACACATGGGAAGAAGGAATCAATATCACCAGTACACACTGAACGGTAAACCACTGGGTAAATCTGACATAGGGAAGCATGGTGGCTCAGTGGGGTCCTGGGTTCGAATCCCACCAAGGACAACATCTGCAAGGAGTTTGTATGTTCTCCCCGTGTTTGCGTGGGTTTCCTCTGGGTACTCTGATTTCCTCCCACATTCCAAAGACATACTGATAGAGATTTTAGATTGTGAGCCCCATTGGGGACAGTGATGATAATGTGTGCAAACTGTAAAGCGCTGCGGAATATGTTAGCGCTATAAAAAAAAATAAAGAAGATAAAGACACGGAGAAGGACTTGTGTACAGTTTTGGGCACCGGTGCTCAAGAAGGATATAATGAAACTAGAGCGGGTACAAAGGAGGGCAACAAAATTAATAAAGGGGATAAAGGGGAACTACAATACCCAGAGAGATTAGCAAAATTAGGATTATTTAGCCTAGAAAAAGACAACTGAGTGGCGATCTAATAACCATGTACAAGTATATAAGGGGACAATACATATATCTCTCCGAGGATCTGTTTATACCAAGGAAGGTGACGGTTACAAGGGGGCATTCTCTGCATATGGAGGAGAAAAGGTTTTTCCACCAAAATAGAAGAGGATTCTTTACTGTTAGGGCAGTGAGAATCTGGAATTCCCTGCCTGAGGAGGTGGTGATGGCGAACTCAGTCGAAGGGTTCAAGAGAGGCCTGGATGTCTTCCTGGATCGTAATAATATTGTATCTTACAGTTATTGTTAGGTTCTTTAGAAGGACGTAGATCTGGGGATTTATTCTGACAGGATTTTATAAGCTGAACTGGATGGACTAATGTCTTTTTTCGGCCTTACTAACTATGTTACTTTAAGATACGGTCCATAAATTTAAACTATTGCTGTATCTAAAATAATGTTGGAGAAATCGGTAATGCATTGTGGAGGACCAGTGCAAACTGAGTCTGTATCACAACATCTGAAATTAATAATTTGCCTTTGCTTAAAGACATCATGATGAATTCTGATATATACAGTATTTATAAGTATTAATACATCATACAAAATTCTCTGGAAAAGCGTATAATTGGCAGAAAAATACATTACAAGCATACTACAATGTAGGTTAAAGTGGAATTCAAATAAAGCAATACAGAACAATGGACTGGCCACAAAAACACTCACAGCTAAAGGGGTTTTTTCCTTCATATAAACTGATAGCATGATCAGTGGCCTTCTAGGCATTTTCACAATTTGTGTTTGTCAAACTTCTGGCCTTCATTGTCTTTTCTTACCTGTTTCGGTGACCAAGAGGACAACTGTGGTTTGCAGATTTATAAGGGGAACCATTAAAGAAATAAATTAATAGATCTTTTTGCTGACTTTGGCAAATTTTCCACAAAAATGAGATTCACGGCCAATAAATTAATGTGGATCTCAGTATTGGAACGCATAAAATTGATCAGAAAATACAACTTGAGGAGAGGACAAAGAGAGAGTGACATAAGTTCTTACACTCTACGAGAGAGGATCCCACTGACCTTAAGAGCTTACACTCTACAGGAGAGAGGGCTCCACTGACCATAAAATTTACATTCCATAAGAGAGAGAGGACACCGCTGACCATAAGACCTTACACTCTACAGGAGAAAGAATTGTGCTCACCATAAGCGCTTACACACTACAGAAGAGAGATATCGGGTCCTGGTGATCTTAAGAGCTTACATTCTACAAAAGAGTGAGTGGACCCTGATGATCATAAGAGCTTAAACAAAACAGAAGAGAAAGACTTAAAGGGGTTGTCCGGGCTTTTCACATAATTTCAGTACATATCTGGGCTGCAGAATTATGACAATAAGTAATTTACTTTTTGTCACTAGTTTGCACGGTTTTCTAGATATTCTGAACAGAACGTCCAAGGGGGGGGGTGTTATGGCATTGAAATGAGAACTGGTCGTAACCTCCTACTCTACTCCAACCATGTCCTCTATAGCAACAACCCCACCCTCCATAGCTACAGGCCCTCCCCGTCCACATGAAGAAGCCATCATCACACAGTAACGAATTCTTCCCCTCCAGCAGCCTCACTGCAGAGAGCAGCTACTCCTCCCCCAGACACACACTGAACAGTTATCTATGGAATGTGATACTAGTGAGGAGTGAAAATCGTCCTGTATTCTGGGCCACTCCATGATTACAATACATAACTCACTATCAGTAATTCCTTCCCTCACTGTCCCAGGCTGCTGGCAGCAGTGAGAACAGACTGTGTGATGGCCAGTGATGGGGGTCTGCAGCTTCTAATCTGCACAGGGGATGGCAGTCACTGATGTAATCTGTTGTGTGACAAAGCCTCTGCTGTGTGAATGAGACAGCTCTGTGTCACTGATGTCTTCACACAGCAGCAGATTTGGTGCAGTGTATGTGTGAAGCTCCACCAAACTCCCAGCAAGCTCCTGTGACCAACACCACCCACTGCTCACTCATTGGCTGGCAGTAAACTGCACCAGCACTCATTTTTATCATCATTCCAGCATTGGAAAGAACACAGCAGTGATCCTGTATTTGTGAAAGCAGCACAATACATACATACACCCCCCAACACTTCACACTGTTACAGCTGCTAATTGGACAGATTGCACCAAATCTGCTGCTGTGTGAAGACATCAGTGACACAGAGCTGTCTCATTCACACAGCAGAGACTTTGTCACACAACAGATTACATCAGTGACTGCCATCCTCTGTGCAGATTAGAAGCTGCAAACCCCCATCACTGGCCATCACACAGTCTGTTCTCACTGCTGCCAGCAGCCTGGGACAGTGAGGGAAGGAATTACTGATAATGAGTTATGTATTGTAATCTTGGAGTGTCCCAGAATACAGGATGATTTTCCTTCCTCACTAGATTCACTTTCCATAGATAACTGTTCAGTGTGTGTCTGGGGGAGGAGCAGCTCTCTGCTCTCTGCACTGAGGCTGCTGGAGGGGAAGATTTTGTTACTGTGTGATGAGGGCTGCTTCATGTGGACGGGGAGGGCCTGTAGCTATGGAGGGTGGGGTTGTTGCTATAGAGGGCATGTTTGGAGTAGAGTAGGAGGTTACAACTAGTTCTCATTTCAATGCCATAACACCCCCCCTTGGACGTTCTGTTCAGAATATCTAGAAAACCGTGCAAACTAGTGACAGAAAGTACATTACTTATTGTCATAATTCTGCAGCCCAGATATGTACTGAGATTATGTGAAAAGCCCGGACAACCCCTTTAGTGGCTCGCTAAACCAACACTAATCATAAAATGATAGCATATTCTATTGAACCAACTTCATACAGATTTACGGAACTAATAGAATTGATTTTCGGTTTCAAAAGTTTCCACAATATATTTGCCACATGTAAACATACTGTAAAGCTTGCCTCTCTCAAATCATGAGATTTATAAGATCTGTGGTTAGTAGAGATGAGCGACTTTTCCTTTTTTCGGGTCGAGTCGGGTTTCATGAAACCCAACTTTCTTAAAAGTCGGGTCGAATGAAATCGGCCGACTATAGGGAAAAGTCGGGGTCCGACTGAAACACGAAACCCAATGCAAGTCAATGGGGAAGCAAAGTCGGCAGGGAGTGGAGGACAGTAAACACACTTACAGTGCCCATTTCAATGCCAACAACATCAATTCTTATTACTTAAGCTTGGCAACCTTAATTTACTTTATAATAATAGTTACGCATTGAAAACTGGGGGTTATTTGGCTCAAGTTGTAGGGGGTAGGGCTGGCGCCTGGTTTTCATGTGCCCTGGGCCAAAGAGTGTCAGTGCGCCCTTTTAACACATACCACAATTCATAATGCTCGATACGACACAGAAATATAGGTATAGTACAATGAAAAATACTTCACTGCTTACATGACATGATTGATGTCTATTTTAAATTCTACAATAGCTCAAAAAACGGACAGTATATTACTCCATGCAGTATTATGGCCACCACCTAGTGCGCCATACAGAATAATGAGCCCCATTTATTTCTCCATAGAGAATAATTGTTACCATATAATGTTCCATACAGTATATGATGAGCTCCACATAATGCTACAGTATATGTTGGTCCCCATGGATTATGCTCCACTGTCTTATAGGCCCAAATAATGCTCCATCGAGTCCATATATAATGGGCCCCATTTCTAAGGCTCCAGTGTATAATGGGCCCCATAAATGCTGCTCCAGTGTCTGATGTCCCCCATTTGGAATGCTCCAGTAAATGTTGGTCCCCATGGACGATGTTCCAGTGTGTTATGGGCCCAAATTATGCTCCATATATAATAGGCCCCATTTCTAATGCTCCAGTGTGTGATGGGCCATGTAAATGCTGCTCCAGTGTCTGATGTCCCCCATTTGGAATGCTCCAGTATATGATGGGCCAAATGTATGATGCTCCAGTGTATGATGGACCCCATATATCATTCTCCGTTGAATATTGCTCCCTAAAAAATGCTCCCAACATTTAAAAAAATTAAATACCTCTCCTTGCTGGGCACTGCTTTACTCTGGACCCCTCAGCATTGCCATTTTAAAGCTCTCTGCACTTGTACTGTTTCGGTAGAGGGCATACAGACGCGATGTCATCGCGCTCTGTAACCTGAATGTCACTGTCAGGAAAGGCGGAAGACGTCACGGTGGTGGAGCAGGGACAGGTAAGCATTGCAAGTGCTGTGGCACTGAGCAAGCATGGGGGGCCCACTCGTGGGCGCCGGTACTGGCACAGGGCCCCTCATAGTACGCCAGTGTGTCTGATGGCGAGTGGGCCCCTCCACCATCAGAGACACTTTATTGTACTATGAGAGGCCCTGTGCAAGGGCCGTCGCCCAAGGGTAGGCCCACACAGCTGTTCAGGGCAACAGAACTTGCCCGGGTGCGGCAGGTGTTGACCCCGGGCCTGGGGTGGAGGGCAGCCCATTTAGGGTGGTTTAAAAAATGGCAAATGTTGATGTGTAGGCTGGACTTTCAACTGCTGCAAATGGAAGAATTGGAGAAGTCAGAGAAAGAAGACTGGCAACCTATGTGTTATCAGGGGAGGGTGGGACAAAATCTTTTGAAATCCATGCATGGTTCATTTTAATGAAGGTTAGATCATCAACATTTTGGGTCGACAGACGGGTCCTTTTTTCTGTCAGGATTGATGCAGCAGCACTGAAGACTCTTTCAGATAACACACTAGCAGCAGGGCAAGCAAGTTCCTGTAAGGTATACTGCGCCAATTCAGGCCATGTGTCCAGTTTTGAGGCCCAATAATCAAAGGGGAATGAACTGTGAGGGAGAAACTCGATATGGGAGGAGAAGTAGTTTGTAACCATACTTGACAACTGCTGTCTCCTGTCACTTGCAATCGATTCTGTATTAGCTGTCGTGTGCGCGGGACTTGAGAAATCAGACCACAACATGGTCATTAAACCCCTGTCTCCAACGCCAGTTCGGCTGCGTGCACCACGAACACCTCTTCCATATTGCCCCCTACGGCTCGTGGGAGAAACATCACCGCCGCTGTGTGCTGGGAATGCCTCAAACAAATGGTTTACCAGAGTTGCTTGTTTGTTAGCCAATATTAGCTCTAGGTTCTCCTGTGGCATGATGTTTTGGAATTTGCCTTTATAGCGTGGATCCAGGATGCTGGCCAACCAGTAGTCGTCATCATTCATCATTTTGGCAATGCGGGGGTCCCTTTTTAGGATCCGCAAGGCATAGTCACACATGTGGGCCAATGTTCCAGGTGTTAATGCTGCACTGCCAGTGGTGGGTGGAGGAGCACTTTCTGGCAAATCCACATCCCTCAAGTCACGCACGAACCCTGTACCTGACCTTGGCACGCCCACATGTTTTCTTGCCCCCTAAGAAGAATCCTCCTCCTCAAAATAATCATCCCCCTCCTCATCTTCCTCTTCTTCCTCCACCTCAACCACGCCAGTTCCCTGACCAGACAATGGCTGACTGTCATCAAGGCTTCCTCCTCCTCCTCCTGTTGCTCCTCAGCTGCAGATGCCTGATCCTTAATGTGCGTCAAAGTTTGCATGAGCAGATGCATAAGTGGTATGCTCATGCTTATGATGGCGTCGTCTGCGCTTACCAGCCGTGTGCATTCCTCAAAACACTGAAGGAATTTACAGAGGTCTTTCAGCTTTGACCACTGCACACCCAAAAATTTCATGTCTTCCCTCAAACTGCCTGCCCGTGTATCCTCCCACAAATGCATTACAGCCTGCCTCTGTTCGCACAGCCTCTCAACCATGTGCATGGTGGAGTTCCATCTTGTATCAACGTCTATGATTAGGCGGTGCTTGGGGAAGTTGAGTGATCGCTGCAGCTTCTGCATACGACTGGAGTGGATGTTTGAGCAACGGATGTGCGAGCACAGTCTTTGCACCTTATGTAACAGGGCTGTTAACTCCTGATAATTATTTAGGAAGCACTGCACCACCAGGTTCATGGTGTGAGCCAGGCAAGGAATGTGTGTGAGTTTTGAAAGGGCTATGGCTGCCACAAAATTCCGCCCATTATCACTGACTACCTTGCTTGGCTCAAGATGTAGACAGCCCAGCCATGACTCAGTTTGTCGATGCAAGTAGTCAGTCAGTACCTCCGCGGTGTGTCTACTGTCACCCAAAGACATCATTTTTAAAACAGCCTGCTGCCGCTTAGCACTAGCTGTTCGATAGTGGGACACCTCGTGTGCAACAATGACAGATGTGGGTGTAGTGCTCATGCGACTGCGCCGTGTCGATGAGTTTTTACTTCTGGAGGAGGAGGAGTAGGGTCAAACGCCTACAGCCAACTGTTTCCTATACCGTGGGCTAGGCAGCACTGTTCCACCGCCGCTGTCCCCTGTGGAGCCTGCATCCACCACATTAACCCAGTGCACAGTGATGGACACGTAACGGCCCTGGCCATGCCTACTGGTCCATGCATCTGTTGTGAGGTGCACCTTTCCACTCACAGACTGTTTTAGTGCATGGACAATGCGGTCTTTCACATGCCGGTGGCGGGCAGGGATGGCTTTTCGAGAAAAGAAGTGCCGACTTGGTAGGTCATAGTGTGTGACAGCGAAATAGAAGGGCATCATCTTTAATGAGATCAGTTTGTCAATGTAGGCATTCAAAGTCAGTGTACGTGGATGAGAGGATGAGTACTTTCTTGTCCTACTCAGAGTGTCTGGTAGGGTGAGCTGGACTTGAGAGCTGCATATGGGAGAACTAGCATTGGACATGACAGACTGAGAAGGGGTTGGTGATGGTGAGGGTGTTGATGGCCTAGATTCAGTTTTTCCTCGCAAAAATATTGTGATTGCCTGACTGCTTTGGCCAAGCAACAACACCTCAACATTTCTTGATGGTGGTGTGCTTAGCGGTGGCCTTATAGTGGGGGAAGTGATGGAGCGTTGCCGGCTAACTTCAGTCGGAGCAGGTGCACATGTGCTACCTGAGGTTTTGTAGTCCGTCCACGCTTGCAAGTGCATGTTGATTAAATGTCTAAGCATGCAACTGTTTTTCAAATTTCTTAGATTTTTCCCTCTGCTAAAGGTCCTTCGGCACTTCTTCCAGATAACCTTTGCGTCATCAGTAGGATTTTGTTCAAAAAAGTGCCACACTGCACTCTTCCGACTATGGTACAAATATTCAGTGCTTGCACGCTGTGCTAATTTGACCGTCTGGCCAAGCTGTCCTGCAACTCTTTTTGTTTTCTTGCCAAGTTTTTTGACAGCTACGGGCCTGACGGATAACCGCTGCTGCGATGACGATGCCTGCTGCGGATCCTTTTCCTGTTCTGACCTATTGTCACCAGCACCCTCTTCCCCCAATAGATGCCAATCCGGGTCAACAACTGGGTCATCCATGACCTCATCTTCAATGTCATCTGCACCTTCCTCTGTACCTTCCTCTTTGTCACCGTGTAAGGTGGTATAGTATGCAGGAAGGGGCACCTGAGTTTCATAAGGGTCTGATTTAGGCTCAGTAGACTGCAAGTGCAATGTAGTGATGTGGGTGAATGTAGCAACAGATTCATCTAGCAGTGGCTGTGCATCAGTGCACTCCATGTCAGATTCATCTTGGACTGGGGAATTCAGGATTTTACTTGATAACCCAGGAATGGTATGTGAAAAGAGCTCCATGGAGTAATCTGAAGTGTGTGCTGCAGCATCCTTCACTTTTGGTGTGGGTGAAGGACACAAGGAAAGGTGTTGTTCCTGACCAGAGGCCTGCACTGACGACTCTGTGCTTGCAGTTTCTGTAACTTCAGAAGAGGAGGCAATAGAGCTGGAGGCTGTTTCGGCGATGTAAGCCAAAACCTGTTCCTGATGCTCCGGCTTTAAATGCGGTTTACCTAGTCCCAGAAAAGGGAACCTTAAAGGCCTTCTTGTGCCAGACGATGATGCAGGATCAACACCTCCTGCCTTGCTGCTATTGTGCTTTTGCCAGAACCAGCCGATGCACCACCACCATCAGCACCAGCTGCGCCCCCCCGCCCACGTCCGTGGCCTCTTCCACCAGACTTCCACATGTTTTGGAAAATGTACCAAAAATACCAGCAGAGAAATGGTACTGTATGAGTAGCGTACAGATGTGTAAGGTGTATGTAAGAGGTGAAATCTCCGTATATATATATTGTGAGTCACAGACGCTCACCCAGTAAGTATTTCACCGTAATCCAACAAGCAGATATACGGTCCTGTATCAGAGGTGGACAGCTGTGTACATTGTTGGTGAAACTGTCAATCTCCGTATATGTATTTATGGAATGTCACACACACGCTGACTGTGTAGATGTGACCGTAATAAGAACACCAGATATCAGATACGGTTTGATAATCGGACAGCTCAAAACAGTGTATAGAGAAATGGAAATATCCGTATATGTATTTATAAAGTGTCACACACACGCTGACTCTGTGTAGATGTGACCGTAATAAGAACACCAGATATCAGATACTGTTTGATAATCGGACTGCTCAATACGGTGTATAAAGAAATGGAAATGTCCGTATATGTATTTATGGAGTGTCACACACACGCTAACTCTGTGTAGATGTGACCATAATAAGAACTCCAGATATCATATACTGTTTGATAATCGGACACCTCTATACGGTGTATTTATGGAAAAATGTTAATCTCCGTGTATTTTTTTATGGAGTCAAACACATATAGCATGTATTTGTCCATGATACCAGCCGGTACACGGTAGTGTGTGAGAAGCATACACCTCTATACGGTGTGTGAAAAAATGTACGCTCAGTATCTACTGTGCAGAAAATAAGGAATAAAAGGATTTTTGCTTTTAAAAAAGCAGTCTGCACAGCAGTGTGCAAACAGCAATGCAGCTATCAGGGAGCCTATAAGGCAGCCTAATCACCAACAGAGCTGCTGCACAAAAAAGTGTGAAAAAATGAAGGATTGGCAGAAAAAAGGAATACAAATATTTTTGCTTTTAAAAAAGCAGTCTGCACAGCAGTGTGCAAACAGCAATGCAGCTATCAGGGAGCCTTATAAGGCAGCCTAATCACCAACAGAAATGCTGCACAAAAAATGTGAAAAAATGAAGGATTGGTAACTGTGCAGAAAAAGGAATAAAAATATTTTTGCTTTTAAAAAATCACTCTGCACAGCAGTGTGCAAACAGCAATGCAGCTATCAGTCGGTTAATTCTGAATTTGGCCGACCCGTTTCGCTCAACTCTAGTGGTTAGTTCTCTAAGTTGTTAGGAGCATCCTCCCTACCGAGTGCCTTCAAAAATTTTATGCAAGAGTACCTAAGAGAATTGATGCTGTTTTGAGGGCAAAGGGTGATCACAGCAAAAATTAATTTCATTTGTCTCTTAATTTATTTGCTTTCGATTTTGTTAATTAACAAAAATACACTAACACTTCTCTTTTTGAAAGAGCCTTTTTTCTACCGTACACCTGTCTAAAATTTTACATATTACTGCTAAAAATCTGTTTTGTTTTTTCTTTTTTTTTTGTGGTCATGACACAATCACACTAACAAAACAAAATGGTGTTTTGCATATTATTATAACTGCATAACACTAGGATATTTTTGATGTGAATATTTTAAAATGTTCATGATAATGCTCAATTGGTTCTCATTATCGGCATTTTTGTGTATAATATGTAAACTTTAGATAATAACAACTAATTAATATTTACTTTCAAATACTAATTATATTACCCACTCAGGCTGTAATTCATAGTAAATGATGCTCTTCATTTACAGATGCTTAGGACACATTAATAGCAAGGCTGTGTTTAGACATGAGAGATTTCAAGATTTACAATGTTTATGGATTACAATAACATTTTTCACATGTATAAAAAAAAAGTTGAGCTAAATTAAAGTTATGTATATTTTCAAGCTCTTAGCATATGTCAATACAACATTTTTCCCACTAAACAATACGAGACTAATCTATTGTCATATCTGTTTCAAAATCTGCACTGGTTAGACTGTTCCGCATCTTAACTCATTCCAGTTTTTTTAAGGGCTAATTTAAAGGAATTTTAATGTGTTGATTTTATTACTTTAGTCTGCTATTTTTTTAAATATTAGAATTTAAATACCAATAATATGACTTCTAATATACTGCATGCAAGTATGCAAGTTTGTACTATAAGGTGGGTTTTTGAATACGTTTTTCATGCTCTCTGTGACCCAATTCTACATATCCTTACTCTCCTTTGAAATGTGGTGATGAGGTGAAGAAAAAAAATATCAAGCAGCTAGGTATTTGAATAGCAAGCTGCTGTCGTGTAAAAACTTTCCTTGACTGCAGGTCACAAAGGAATTATTAGCTGGATGCAGTCCATCTCTCAGCACCCAAATTCAGTCAGTTCTGCTTCATCCAATGTCTAAAGCCAAGCTATTGAAATCAATTGTGGAGTTTTAATCTTAAAATTGGCAGCAACTTTTGGAAATATTACCTCTGACTGTGTCATGCAAGGAGAATGAAAGCCATTTCAGCTAGTGGAAAATTCTTCCTGAAGAGTATTAAGCTTTAAAAATATGTGTTCTAAACATGTTCCCTGATCAAGGCAATTTTGTTCACATGGTTACAAAAAAAAAAATGTATTAATTTCTTCTCTAATTTTGATCTATTAATTATGCAACATTAATATCCTTATAATCTTTATATTTCTAAGTGGTCTCTGAAGCACAAAGAATGTAGCCATTGTATCACAGAAATCAACATATTTCCAATCTATTTCATGGTCAGTGATTAGATTATATCATTTGCGGTTAACTCAGTGAGCTCACCGCTAGCACCATGAGAAAATAGTCCCACAGTGTAGCGCTGAGCTGAGTGAGTTCACCTTAAGAAATTTCTCACTTTGCCAGCGGTGATCTCATTGAGGTCAACGCGGTTCAGGGGCCCGCTCACTGCAGCTCATTCTCCCCTGCTTTTTAGCATGAACGGTTGCATGCCACCTGCCACGATGTTGAAGAGCACATGTTGCACAAATGGATTACGGCATGGGACAGTATGGATTCGTTTCACTTTGGACACGTGATGGATATGTTTTTTTTCTCTATTTTTTTTTACAAGGAATAAAGGGCATCAGGGATTAGGCGTTAAGGTGAGTATAAGTATGCTTTTTTTAAAATAAATGTGTAAAACGTTGTGGACTTTTATTTCAAATAAAGGACTTTTTTTAGGCTGTGTGTTTATTTCTAAACTTTTTCTATTGGTTTAGTAAAGGGGGCACCTCATAGATGCCTCTCCATTACTAAACCCTGGGTTTGATGTCACCTGGCAATACACAGGTGACATCAACTCCCAATCCTATTACCCCACTTGCCACCAGGATAAGTGGGAAAAGTGAAGCTAACCACCAGATTTTGTGCCATTTCAAGGGCAGCTGAGAGCTGATGTTGGTAGCCTGGGAGTGAGGACAATATCCCTGACCCCTTCCCAGGCTATTAATATCAACCCCCTAGCTGCCTGTTTAGCCTTTTTTTTCTAGGGTCTCCTGAAAATTAACCAGTAAAGACTAACCAAACAGCTGTGAGCTGATATTAATAGCCTTGGAACTTTAGGAATATTACCCTCCTTGCCAGAATATTAACATCAGCCCCCATCTGTCGGCTTTCCCTCTGCTGCTTTTGAAAAATATGGGGCACTCGCACGCATTTTTTTTTCAATTTTTTTTATTTATTAAAAAAACAATACTGTCACATCATAGCAAATGTATTGCTTGCTTTGCAAGTGCCAGTGCCGGACTGATGAATGTCCACAAGTCCGGCACTCAGAATTCCAGCATTCCACAGTCCAGCAATGGAGCTATTGATAGACATGGTGGCTTGAACTCAGGTAACATTTCAAGTTACCAGAGTTCACAGCCACCATGTCTCCGGCAGTTGCAATGCTTGAAAACCTCATGGGAAACTTTGAGGGACATTTTAATGTTTCTGGAGTTCACAGCCACCATGTCTCCGGCAGCTGCAAGGCTTGAAAACCTCATGGGAAACTTTGAGGGACATTTTAATGTTTCTGGAGTTTTGAGCTTCTGGAACATCTTGAGGTTATGAACTAAGGTTACCTTAGGTTTGTATTTTACAACACTTGTTAATAAATAAAAAAAAATGAATTAAAATGGTGTGGTGTCCCCCATAATTTTCATAATCAGCAGAGGGAAAGCCGATGGCTGATGTTAATATTCTGGTAAGGAGGGCAATATTCCTAAAGGTTCCCAGATTATTAATATCAGATCAGTGCTGTTTGGTTAGTCTTTACTGTTAATTTTATGGAGGGACCCCCCAAAAAATGAAGTATTGTCCCCCAATAATTTCAAGGCTGCGATTCAGGTGTCAGGATTTAAACCCAGCACCTCTTGTTCACCAGGCAGCATCTTTTCCCTCTGAGCTATTCAGCTCACTGGACAGAACCTTGCTAACCCAGATACAAGTGCCTGTGTTGTTCCAGATTGTCTCTATCCTGATTGAATACCCTATTTAAACCTGGCATTGCACTTCCTTCCTTGCAAGATTATTGAGCTACCAGCCTTAAATCAAGCTTCCTTTCACCTGCTCCTTTATTCCAAGATTATACTGCTGCTTCCATGTACCGACTCATTGCTATTCCTGACTATGCTACCTGCTGATCCTTTAACTACATTGCTGCCCCGTATACCAACTCCTTGGTTATTCATAACTTCACTACCTGCTGATCCTGTAAACTACATTGCCGCTCCTATGTATCAGCCTTTAGTCA
The DNA here is from genome assembly GCF_039654945.1 of Dendrobates tinctorius. NCBI lineage: Eukaryota > Metazoa > Chordata > Amphibia > Anura > Dendrobatidae > Dendrobates > Dendrobates tinctorius. Next base: position 22,649,108 of record NW_027361711.1, on the reverse strand, counting down.
AGCTTCCTTTCACCTGCTCCTTCATTCCAAGATTATACTACTGCTTCCATTTACTGACCCCTTGGATATAAATGACTACACTACCTACTCGTGCTGCCCTTGTGGTTGCAATACCACTACTCCAACCTAGGACAGTCCATAATAAAAGGCTAATCAGACATCTGTTGGTTGATATTAATGTCCAGGGAAGGGTCCAAGTTTATTTGCCCTCCTCCCAGTCTAATACCATCAGTTGTCAGCTGCAACAGAAATGGTGCAAAAATAGGATGCGCCAAATCTGGCACTTAGCCTCACTCTTTGTACTTACCCTGTGGTGGTGGCAAGGGGGTAATAGGGTTGGGGGGTAGATGTCACCTTTGTATTATCAAGTGACATCAAACCCAATCGTCAGTAATAGAGAGGCATCTATAAGATGCCTATGAATTACTAACCCCATAGTCAATTGTAAATAAAAAAAACACCCAGAATAAAGTCCTTATTTAAAATAACAATCCGCACCCTCTTGTACAAATTTATTTAAAAATTAACAAAGTTATACTCATACGCCCATTCCATTAAAGCCATCATCCCCTGAAAAAAAAAGAAAATAATAAGCAACAATATTCCTCACCTGACCGAAGTGCAGCTAATCCATAATGTCCCATGATGATTTGGATGATTTGGAGGGCAGTCACAACAGTGACCACTCTCCCAATCATCTGGCTTACGCTGACAGGAGCAATTATGCTGAGGTCCTGTGAGAAAGTTCACCAGAGTTCAAAACTGAACCCCGGTGAACTTACCTACTGCACCGCTCGCTATATTAATAAGTTCTCACACAGCGGTGCCGTAAGTGAGGTCTCGGGGATTCAGCTTTGAACTCTGGTGAACTTTCTCACAGGAGCTCAGCGCCAGACACTGACAGGAGTGTATCAGTCCTGTCAGTGTTAGCCAAATCCTGGTAACCTCATTTACGACACCACTGTGAGAACTTATTCACTTAGGACTTTCTCACAGGAGATCAGCATAATTGCTTCTGTCAGTGTAAGCCGAATCAAGGAGCTTTCTGGAGCAGTTACTCTCTAAGTCATCCGGCTTACACTGATAGGAGTGATATGCTCCTGTCAGTGTCTAGCACTGAGCTCTGGAGAGAAAATTCACCATGGTTCATAGCTGAACCCCGGTGAACTTAATTACGGTAAAGCTGTGTGAGAACTTTCAAACAGGAGCTATGCACTAGTATAAGCCGGATGATGGGGAAAACAATCACTAATGTGACTGCTCTCCAAATCATCCAAATCATTGTGGGACAGCATGGATTAGCTGCACTTCAGACAGGTGAGTGATATGGTTGTTTATTATTTTTTAACAGGAGATATGAGCATAGGTGGATTAAGTGTAAGCTGAGTGAGTATATTGTTGCTAATTATTCTCTGGTTTTTACAGGGGACAATGGCTTCAATGGAATGGGCATAATGTGAGAATAAATTTCATTCATTTATTTCAATTAAAGGCCTTTATTCTGCCTGTGTGTTTTTTTTTAAACTTAACCTGGGGTTAATTAAGGAGACGCATCTTATAGATGCCTTTCCATTATTAACTTGTGAGCTTGATGTCAATGGTCAATAAAATAGCTGACATCAACTCCATAAATATTACCCCACTTTCCACCACCACAAGACAATTGGGATAGCCAGGCAAAGTGACAGAATTGGCGCATCTAATGGATGCGCCTTTCTGTGGCATTTGCTGGCTGCTATTTTTAGGCTGGGAGGATAATATCTATGACCCCTTCTCAGCCTGAGAACAGCAGCTCCCTTCTATCTGCATTAGCTTGACTGATTGTCATTTGTTGGAAAAATTTGCGGACGCTATGTCACATTTGGAGAGTCCCTGATGTGCCTAACAGTGGGAAACACCCACAAGTGACATCATTTTGGAAACTAGACCCCTCAGAAAGTGATCTAGATATGTGGTGAGCACCTAGAACCCTTTAATGCTTCATAGAAGTTTATAACATTGAGCCGTTAAAATAAAGAAATCACATTTGTCCCACAAAAAATGTTTTTTTTTCCCCAAATAATGAATTTTCACAAGGGTAATAGAAGAAATTGCATCACACAATTTGTTGTGCAATTTCTCCTTAGTTTTCAGACACCAAATAAATGGAGGAAAACTACTGTTTGGGCGCACGGCAGGGCTTGGAATGGAAGGAGCGCTGTTTGACTTTTTGGGGTATTGCAATCATTTTGACACAACAGGTGGGTCACAGAATTTTATACCATTGGGTAGTAAAGAAAGAAATTACATTTTTTAAACAACAACATTTTGTTTTAGCCCCAGATTTTACATTTTGACACTGAGAAATGGGTCCAAATTGCACAAAAATTTGTACCACAATCTCTGCTGAATGTAGACATAGCCCAGTACTGCTTATCCACAAGGCAAGGTTCGGGAGGGACAGAGCTCTATTTGCTTCCTGGAGCACGGATTTTCACAGAATAGCTTGCAGACTCCATATACAGAGCCCCTAAGTGCTAGAAGGGCAGAACCCCCTATCGAATGACTCCATTTTGGAAATTATACACCATTGGGAATTTATCTACAGGTGTAGTGATGCTTTTTACTCTATGGGTGTTTTCCAGAAACAAGAAGCAGTGGATGTTACCAAGTGAAAATTGCTAACTGCGTTTGTAGTAAACAGTGGGTATTAGTGACCTGTATGTTGCAGTCACCAGTAGTGTTGAGCGATACCTTCCGATATCGGGAAATATCGGATCGGATTCGATCGACCGATACCCCAAAAATATCGGATATCGCCGATTCCGATACCGGAAACCAATGCAAGTCAATGGGACACAAATAGAGTTAAGCGATACCAGCCGATACTTGAAAATATCGGATCGGAATGGATCGGCCGATCTTAAAAAAAAGTATCGGTATCGCCGATTCCGATACCGGGAACCAATGCAAGTCAATAGGGCCAAAATATCGGAATTAAAAAAAACCCTTTCTTTCCTTGTAGGTTAATTCTACATGAAGAAAAACAACTAAGAATAATGTAGAATGTATTGTGGGAGGTGGAGGAGACATTAAAGCCATAGAGGTTTAGCCCAATCAAATGGAATAGCAGGAATTAAACTTTTTTTTTAAAGACGTTAGGAGTTACAAAGATATTGACTATGTTAGCCTCATTTATATTTTGCCAGACATGTATGTCTTCTTCTTCTTTCTTCTTTCTTCTTCTTTCTTATTCTTTTTCCTTTTTTTACCTTCTTCTTCTTCTTCTTATTCCTTTTTTTACATTCTTCTTCTTCCTTTTTTTACATTCTTCTACTTCCTTTTTTTACATTCTTCTTCTTATTCCTTTTTTTACATTCTTCTTCTTCTTCCTTTTTTTAAATTCTTCTACTTCCTTTTTTTACATTCTTCTTCTTCTTCCTTTTCTTACATTCTTCATATTCTTCTTATTCAACAATTATTATTCTACATATTCAACTTCTTCATCTTCTTCCTATTCTTCTTCATCATATTCTTGTTTGTGTCAGGCATTCCTGTAGTTGTTATCTAGAAAAGTTAGAAGTTTACACCTTCCGTTCTGCCTGTCACAAAAGATTTACAACAGGATTTGTTTGCAGCAGGCCTTTTCCAGGGGCACCACGAGGAGGAACGGACTCACCCCCATACACTGCTTAGTCTTCTTCTGCTTATAAATAAGATAATATCATTTGCTCAGAGTATTAGTCTTATGCTTAATGTTCTTCTGCTTTGTTTTTTTATGCTTCTTTGTCTTCTCTCTCTTGTTGTTCTGCATCTTGGTGGTTGTCTTCCTGTTCTTTGTCCTCTTGAACCAGCTGACGGTACTGGCACCCGGAGGGGCAGCAGAAGGAACAAGAGCCAATGGCACTACCGAGGACCAGCTGACGGTGCTGGAACCCGGTTACTAAGCAGGAGGTACCTGTGCTACAAAGCACTACCAAGGACCAGCAGACGTTGCCGGAACTCGGATACCGAGATGGAGGCACCTAGGCCAAAGGCTCTGACGAGAACCAGCTGACGGTGCTGGAACCCGGAGGGGTAGCAGAAGCTGCAAGAGCAAATGGAAATAGCGAGGACCAGCTGACAGTGCTGGCACCCGGAGGGGCAGCAGAAGGAATAAGAGCCAATGGCACAACCGAGGACCAGCTGACGGTGCTGGAACCCGGTTACTAAGCAGGAGGTACCTGTGCTACAAAGCACTACCAAGGACCAGCAGACGTTGCCGGAACTCGGATACCGAGATGGAGGCACCTAGGCCAAAGGGTCTGACGAGAACCAGCTGACGGTGCTGGAACCCGGAGGGGTAGCAGAAGCTGCAAGAGCAAATGGAAATAGCGAGGACCAGCTGACAGTGCTGGCACCCGGAGGGGCAGCAGAAGGAATAAGAGCCAATGGCACAACCGAGGACCAGCTGACGGTGCTGGAACCCGGTTACTAAGCAGGAGGTACCTGTGCTACAAAGCACTACCAAGGACCAGCAGACGTTGCCGGAACTCGGATACCGAGATGGAGGCACCTAGGCCAAAGGCTCTGACGAGAACCAGCTGACGGTGCTGGAACCCGGAGGGGTAGCAGAAGTTACCCCTGAAAAGCAAAGTTGGCATGCCGCAAGCTGGCCGCAGTTACCGAATCACACAGTCCTACAGGGGGTGCTTGTCCTACTGGCACTACGGAACAAGCCTTTCTTACCAGAACCCGCAGTCCACATAGGAAGCACCTAAACTGCTGGCACCCTAGCCTCGGCTAACCCAACCGCAACACGACATGGCAACTTGGGGTGGCAAACTGACATTGACACTTCCCAGAAACAGCAGGCAGGGCTGGAACCAAGCTGGGCAGGAGGGAGTACCCGTGCCAAAGTCAGTTATGAGCAGCAACTGGCGATGTTGGAGCCCAGGGACAAGCACTTAGCAGGCTGAGGCCTGATGTGCTGTCAATTGGGAGGCAGCAGGACAGATTGCCATCAAAACAGCAGGGGAACAGCTGACGTTACTGAACCCCACAAACACAGGAGCTAGTGTTTTACTCTGTGAAGACGGCACTTCCGAGCAACAACTGGCTGTGTTGAAGCCCAGGGACAAGCACGGAGCAGGCTGAGGCTGCATTGAAGAAATTTTAAGATCGGTTGTAGACTTCTACTAATTTTAACCAAGCTCCACTTAGGCCTGTGGCTTTCACTGATATCAGTGATACTCGTATTTCCCCTGTCCTCCAACCTCGCCAGTTACAGCTCCGAAGTGACGTCTGCACAATCCACACTTCTTCCTGTGTAACAGGTGTTCAGTCCGGTCAGTTAATCCCCTGATGTGTGTCCGGCAATGTCGCCTGCTCTGTCCACATTCCCATAACTAGTTATGGGAATGTGGACAGAGCAGGCGACATTGCCGGACACACATCAGGGGATTAGCTGACCGGACTGAACACCTGTAACACAGGAACAAGTGTGGATTGTGCAGACGCCACTTCGGAGTTGTAACTGGCAGGGTTGGAGGACAGGGGAAATACGAGAGACAGTGGAGCCACAGGCCTAATTGGAGCACGGTTAAAAATCAGTAGTGGTACGACTGTGTAGGCAGCAGGAGACTTTGCCATCCACACAGCAGGGGATCAGCTGACGTTACTGAACCCCAATGAGACACGGGAGCAAGTGTCTCTTTCCGTGTGGACGGCACTTCCGAGCTACAACTGGCTGTGTTGAAGCCCAGGAAATAGGAGGGTGTAGGCAGAGGCCTACTGTATTTGGAATGTGGTGACAGCAGGAGAGACTGCCATCCACACAGCAGGGGATCAGCTGACGTTACTGAACCCCACTGAGACACGGGAGCAAGTATCTCTTTCCATGTGGACGGCACTTTCGAGCTACAACTGGCTGTGCTGAAGCCCAGGAAATAGGAGGGTGTAGGCAGAGGCCTACTGTCTTTGGAATGTGGAGACAGCAGGAGAGACTGCCATCCACACAGCAGGGGATCAGCTGACGTTACTGAACCCCACTGAGACACGGGAGCAAGTATCTCTTTCCGTGTGGACGGCACTTCCGAGCTACAACTGGCTGTGTTGAAGCCCAGGAAATAGGAGGGTGTAGGCAGAGGCCTACTGTCTTTGGAATGAGGAGACAGCAGGAGAGACTGCCATCCACACAGCAGGGGATCAGCTGACGTTACTGAACCCCACTGAGACACGGGAGCAAGTATCTCTTTCCGTGTGGACGGCACTTCCGAGCTACAACTGGCTGTGTTGAAGCCCAGGAAATAGGAGGGTGTAGGCAGAGGCCTACTGTCTTTGGAATGCAGAGACAGCAGGAGAGACTGCCATCCACACAGCAGGGGATCAGCTAGCGTTACTGAACCCCACTGAGACACGGGAGCAAGTGTCTCTTTCCGTGTGGATGGCACTTCCGAGCTACAACTGGCTGTGTTGAAGCCCAGGAAATAGAAGGGTGTAGGCTGAGGCCTACTGTCTTTGGAATGCGGAGACAGCAGGAGAGACTGCCATCCACACAGCAGGGGATCAGCTGACGTTACTGAACCCCACTGAGACACGGGAGCAAGTGTCTCTTTCCGTGTGGACGGCACTTCCGAGCTACAACTGGCTGTGTTGAAGCCCAGGAAATAGGAGGGTGTAGGCAGAGGCCTACTGTCTTTGGAATGTGGAGACAGCAGGAGAGACTGCCATCCACACAGCAGGGGATCAGCTGACGTTACTGAACCCCACTGAGACACGGGAGCAAGTATCTCTTTCCGTGTGGACGGCACTTCCGAGCTACAACTGGCTGTGTTGAAGCCCAGGAAATAGGAGGGTGTAGGCAGAGGCCTACTGTCTTTGGAATGTGGAGACAGCAGGAGAGACTGCCATCCACACAGCAGGGGATCAGCTGACGTTACTGAACCCCACTGAGACACGGGAGCAAGTATCTCTTTCCGTGTGGACGGCACTTCCGAGCTACAACTGGCTGTGTTGAAGCCCAGGAAATAGGAGGGTGTAGGCAGAGGCCTACTGTCTTTGGAATGAGGAGACAGCAGGAGAGACTGCCATCCACACAGCAGGGGATCAGCTGACGTTACTGAACCCCACTGAGACACGGGAGCAAGTGTCTCTTTCCGTGTGGACGGCACTTCCGAGCTACAACTGGCTGTGTTGAAGCCCAGGAAATAGGAGGGTGTAGGCTGAGGCCTACTGTCTTTGGAATGCGGAGACAGCAGGAGAGACTGCCATCCACACAGCAGGGGATCAGCTGACGTTACTGAACCCCACTGAGACACGGGAGCAAGTGTCTCTTTCCGTGTGGACGGCACTTCCGAGCTACAACTGGCTGTGTTGAAGCCCAGGAAATAGGAGGGTGTAGGCAGAGGCCTACTGTCTTTGGAATGTGGAAACAGCAGGAGAGACTGTCATCCACACAGCAGGGGATCAGCTGAGGTTACTGAACCCCACTGAGACACGGGAGCAAGTATCTCTTTCCGTGTGGACGGCACTTCCGAGCTACAACTGGCTGTGTTGAAGCCCAGGAAATAGGAGGGTGTAGGCAGAGGCCTACTGTCTTTGGAATGCGGAGACAGCAGGAGAGACTGCCATCCACACAGCAGGGGAACAGCTGACGTTACTGAACCCCACTGAGACACGGGAGCAAGTGTCTCTTTCCGTGTGGACAGCACTTCCGAGCTACAACTGGCTGTGTTGAAGCCCAGGGACAAGCACGGAGCAGGCTGAGGCTGCATTGAAGAAATTTTAAGATTGGTTGTAGACTTCTACTAATTTTAACCGTGCTCCACTTAGGCCTGTGGCTTCACTGATTTTCGTATTTCCCCTGATCTCCAACCCCACCAGTTACAGCTCCGAAGTGGCGTCTGCACAATCCACACTTGTTCCTGTGTTCCAGGTGTTCAGTCCGGTCAGTTAATCCCCTGATGTGTGTCCGGCAATGCCGCCTGCTCTGTCCACATTCCCATAACTAGTGTGGACAGAGCAGGCGACATTGCCGGACACACATCAGGGGATTAACTGACCGGACTGAACACCTGGAACACAGGAACAAGTGTGGATTGTGCAGACGCCACTTTGGAGCTGTAACTGGCTGGGTTGGAGGACAGGGGAAATACGAAAATCAGTGAAGCCACAGGCCTAAGTGGAGCACGGTTAAAATTAGTAGTAGTAGGACTGTGTAGGAAGCAGGAGACTTGCCATCTCCACAGCAGGGGAACAGCTGGCAGTGCTGAACCCCACTAACACTCGAACGAATGTGTTTGGCTCTGTGGAGACGACACTTCTGAACACCAACTGACGCTGTTGGAGCCCAGGATTAGGCGAGGAGCAGGCTGGGGCCTGTTGCTTTTGGCAGGTGAAGGCAGCAGGAGACTTGCCATCTCCACAGCAGGGGAACAGCTGGCAGTGCTGAACCCCACTAACACTTGAACGAATGTGTTTGGCTCTGTGGAGACGACACTTCTGAACACCAACTGACGCTGTTGGAGCCCAGGATTAGGCGAGGAGCAGGCTGGGGCCTGTTGCTTTTGGCAGGTGAAGGCAGCAGGAGACTTGCCATCTCCACAGCAGGGGAACAGCTGGCAGTGCTGAACCCCACTAACACTCGAACGAATGTGTTTGGCTCTGTGGAGACGACACTTCTGAACACCAACTGACGCTGTTGGAGTCCAGGATTAGGCGTGGAGCAGGCTGGGGCCTACTGGATTTTGGCAGGTGAAGGCAGCAGGAAACTTGCCATCTCTACAGCAGGGGAACAGCTGGCAGTGCTGAACCCCACTAACACTCGAACGAATGTGTTTGGCTCTGTGGAGACGACACTTCTGAACACCAACTGACGCTGTTGGAGCCCAGGATTAGGCGTGGAGCAGGCTGGGGCCTACTGGATTTTGGCAGGTGAAGGCAGCAGGAGACTTGCCATCTCCACAGCAGGGGAACAGCTGGCAGTGCTGAACCCCACTAACACTCGAACGAATGTGTTTGGCTCTGTGGAGACGACACTTCTGAACACCAACTGACGCTGTTGGAGCAGCTCAGGATTAGGCGTGGAGCAGGCTGGGGCCTACTGAATTTTGGCAGGTGAAGGCAGCAGGAGACTTGCCATCTCCACAGCAGGGGAACAGCTGGCAGTGCTGAACCCCACTAACACTTGAACGAATGTGTTTGGCTCTGTGGAGACGACACTTCTGAACACCAACTGACGCTGTTGGAGCCCAGGATTAGGCGAGGAGCAGGCTGGGGCCTGTTGCTTTTGGCAGATGAAGGCAGCAGGAGACTTGCCATCTCCACAGCAGGGGAACAGCTGGCAGTGCTGAACCCCACTAACACTCGAACGAATGTGTTTGGCTCTGTGGAGACGACACTTCTGAACACCAACTGACGCTGTTGGAGCCCAGGATTAGGTGTGGAGCAGGCTGGGGCCTAGTGGATTTTGGCAGGTGAAGGCAGCAGGAGACTTGCCATCTCCACAGCAGGGGAACAGCTGGCAGTGCTGAACCCCACTAACACTTGAACGAATGTGTTTGGCTCTGTGGAGACGACACTTCTGAACACCAACTGACGCTGTTGGAGCCCAGGATTACGCATGCCACATGCAGAGGCCAATGGGCAGCGGTTTTTATGGAGGTTGTTGACTACTACTGATTCTAACCATGCTCCACTTAGGCCTCTGGCTCCACTGTCTCTACTATTTACCCTGGCCTCCAACCCCGCCAGCTACATCTCTGAAGTGGCGTCAGCACAATCTACACTTGTTCCTGTGTTACTGGTGCTCAGTCCCGTCAGTTGATCCCCTGATGTTTGTCCGGCAAGTTCGCCAGCTCTATCCTCATTCCCACTACTGGTTATGGGAATGTGGACAGAGCAGGAGACCTTGCCGGACACACATCAGGGGATAAACTGATGGGACTGAGCCACAGGAACACAGGAACAAGTGTAGATTGTGCTGACGCCACTTCAGAGATGTAGATGGCGGGGTTGGAGGTCAGGGGAAATAGTAGAGACAGTGGAGCCAGAGACCTAAGTTGGGCACGGTTAAAAATCAGTAGTGGTTTGAATGTTGATGGAGCTGGTGACTTTGCCATCCACACAGCAGGGGATCAGCTGGCGTTACTGAACCCCACTAACACAGGAGCTAGTGTGTTTCTCTGTGCAGACGACGACACATCTGAGTGACAACTGGCTGTGTTGAAGCACAGGGATTATAGTTCAGGTGGTAGAAAAATGAACACACCAGCAGACCTGGATACAGTTGCCAACCACTAATTTAGTGTGTAAGAGGAATGGCAAAGTCTTTGGAGATCCAGGCCTTGTTCATTTTCAGAAAAGTCAGCCGGTCAACATTATCGGAAGATAGTCGCGTGCGACGGTCTGTTAGTACACCACCTGCGGCACTAAAGACACGTTCCGATAATACACTGGCAGCAGGGCAAGCCAGCACCTCCAATGCATACTGGCTAAGTTCTGGCCATGTATCCAGCTTAGAGACCCAAAACTTGAAGGGGGAAGAGCCATCTGGGAGTACAGTGACAGGGCAAGACATGTAGTCTGACACCATCTGACGGAAGCGTTGCCTCCTGCTGACTCGAGGCGTCGCTGATGGTGTAGACAATTGTGGTGGACACACAAAACTTTGCCACATTTGGGCCATAGTGGTCTTGCCTTGTGCTGCGGCGCTGCCTCTGCTCCCTCTTTGTGCAGAGTTTCCTCCACTGCCTCGACGCACAGAGCTGCTTTGTAAAGCACTAGCAACAATGCTGTCGGGTGGAATGGAAAACATTATGGACTGCACCAGTGACTCTTCATACTCCCGCAGTTTACGCTCCCGGTTCAACGTTGGTATGAGCCTTTGTACGCTGTCCCGGTAGCGAGGATCTAGGAGGGTGTACACCCAATAATCAGCTGAGACGAGAATGTGGGCGATGCGGCGGTCGTTTCTCAGGCACTGCAGCATGAAATCAACCATGTGCTGCAGACTCCCAACTGCCAAAGAACCGCTGTCCCCTGTTTGAGGCGTGACCTCGGCCTGCTCTGCATCACCCCACCCTCGCTGTACATACTGAGTAGAGGTTTGTGTACCTCCCTCCTCTGGAGAGATGTCTTCCTCCTCCATCGACTCCTCCTCATCCTCCTCACAAAGTGTCCCCTGCCTAGGCCTTTGTGAGGAAACACGTAGCGCAGACTGTCCAGAAGCAGATGGCATTTGGGACTCCTCATCCTCCACCTCTTCCGAAACCTCATCCCTTAGTGCTTGCAGTGTTTGTTGAAGCAGGCAGATAAGGGGGACAGTCATGCTGACTAGTGCATCATCTGCACTCGCTATCCGCGTGGATTCATCGAAGGCACGCAAAACGAGGCAGATGTCCTTCATAGAGGCCCACTCAATGGTGCTGAAGTGTGAATGGCGCACAGTGCGACTTGTTTGCGCCTGATGCAGCTGGTACTCCATGACTGCTGCCTGCTGCTCACACAACCGCTCCAACATATGTAACGTTGAATTCCACCGGGTGGGTAGGTCACATATGATGCGATGTTCCGGAAGGCCAAATCGTCGCTGCAGAGCAGCGAGGCGCGATCTTGCCGTGCTGGAACGCCGCAAGTGAGCGCACTCTATGCGGACCTTGTGCAACAGTGCATCAAGATCCGGATAGTCCCTCAGAAAGATCTGCACGACCAAGTTAAGCACATGTGCCAGACATGGGATGTGTGTGAGGTTGCCTAGGCCAAGAGCTGCCACCAGATTTCGGCCATTGTCACACACTACCAAGCACGGCTGGAGATTCGCTGGCCCAAACCACACATCGCTCTCCAGCTTGATAGCATTCCAGAGCTCCTGCGCTGTGTGGCTTCGATTCCCCAAAGAAATTAATTTGAGTACAGCCTGTTGACGTTTGGCCACGGCTGTGCTCATATCGGTCGTAACAGGCTCCTGCTCTGCTGTTTCTGAGGAACTTGAGTAGGAGGAGGAGTCTATGTGTACAGACTGGAGTCCTGCAATCCGTGGCGTTGGAAGAACACGTACAGCGCCACTCTCCAGATCTGTATCCGGCTCAACAACATTGACCCAGTGGGCAGTGAGGGAAAGGTATCGTCCCTGTCCATGGTTACTGGTCCATGCATCGGTGGTCAGGTGGACCTTGCTACTAACGGCGTTTAGTAGCGCATGTTTTATTTTGCCCTCAACATGTTTCTGCAGGGCAGGGACGGCTCGCCTGCTGAAATAAAAGCGGCTGGGCACCTTGTATTGGGGACTGCCAATGCCATTAAGTCCCGGAAGGTGTCAGTGTCCACCAGCCGGAATGACAGCATTTCAACTGCCAGAAGTTTGGCAATGCCAGCATTCAGAGACTGTGCTCGGGGATGGTTTGCCGAGTAAGGGCGCCTTTTATCCCATGCCTGTGCTACCGATGGCTGTGATGGATGGGAACGTGCTGCTATGGGTGGAATCTGACAGGGTCTCCGGACAACAGTGGCAGAGGTTCTTCCTTGGCGATCCTGTGAGGAAGCCGAACCAGCAGTGCGTGAGCTGGAGGAAGAGGCCCCAACGCGAACTGAAGAGGTGGTAGGTGGTGCTGTACGTTGGCCTACGTCTTCAGGGTGTCTCTGCAACTCCAACTCGTGCTTGGTGCGCACATGTTTCCACATATTTGTGGTATTGAGGTTGCTGACATTTCTCCCTCTTTTGACTATCTGATGACACAGCTTGCATTTGACAAAGCAAATGTCATCTGCAACTGTGTCAAAAAAGGACCACGCACTGCAACTCTTGGTAGCGCCCGTTTTGCCTTTGGAATGAGGAATGCTCCTAACGGGTGCCGAAGTGGAGGGTACAGGCAACCAAGTCTTCCCCCTCCCTCTGCCTCCTGTTTTGGCCGGTAGGGGAATCTCTTCCTCCGAGCTGCTCCCACCACCTTCCTGTTCCTCACGCCATGGTGGGTCAAGGACCTCATCATCTTCCCTCCCCTCTTCAAACAGCTGCTTCTCCAGGGTTGTCTCGCCAGCACCGTACGCACCAGAAAGTGGCAACTGAGTCTCGTCATCATCTGATGCGTACTGAGGTGTGCTGACCATAGGCACTGGCCCACTCGCCTCTTCAGATTCAGAGGGACAAAGAAGTTGCGCATCACTGCATACTCCCTCTTCTTCACATTCAGGAATGCTGCTTGGCTGGCCCCCTCTTTCTAAGCCAACAGATTCCGAGAACAGAAGTAGAGACTGTGATGGCTCCTGTCCATGTCTCTCTGACGGCCTGGGCACTTTGGCAGGTGGTGAAGAGACAGATGGTTGCTCTTCGGTGCTCTGGCCCTGAGAGGATGTGGAAGTAATTGAAGTCGATGCGTTAGCTGCCATCCATCCGACAACGGCTTCAATTTGTTCCTCCCGCAGCAGTGGGGTACGTTGAGGTCCTACAAAGCTGCGCATAAAGGACTGTTGCCTGCTAAAACTGGGGGATGCTGATCCAGTGGTGCCCGCAGCAGGCCCAGAATCCCCACGTCCTCTACCTGCAGAATCCCCACATCCTCTCCCTGCAGAATCCCCACGTCCTCTCCCTGCTGAAACTCCACGCCCACGCCCACGCCCACGCGCCTTACTCCCTGCCTTCTTCATCTTGCCAGACTGCTTAAGATAGGCAGAAAAGTACAAAGGGGGCCTTAGTGTGCTTATTCCTGAACAGCTGGTTACAGGTACAAGAAACACTAATTTTATGAAGTGTGTGTGTGGACTACACTTTAATAGGAGCTGATGTGGCCTACACAAGTTCCAAATGTAGTGTTTGGTGAACTTTTTTTGTGGTTTCTTTGTTGGAAACAAACTCAAAGTATGTGAACAAAGAATTGAAACTGATAGTATCACCAACTTTTTGGAGCTATTACAATGCAGGCAGGTAACCTACAATGCAAAAGATGAGGCTCCAAAAAAATTGGGTAATACTAATCTGGCTGCGCCGGCAGGGCACAAGCCAGAAAAAAAGGCTTCTCTATCTACTCCTATATAGTGTTTGCAACCAACCAATGTTGATGGATACGGATGGATGCACACTAATAGGAGAAGAAAAAATGAGCTGCACTCAAAGACAAATATGTGTGAGGCAGTGACGCACGTTGAGCGTCCTACAACCAGACGTAGCTGCAGGACACTCTACTCTGCGTGAGCTGCACTCACACACAGTCAGAGACCTCTCAGACAGCCGTGAACAGTGCAGCAAAGTGGACACTAGCACTGACAGGCTGCAGAAAGGCTCCGCTGTGTACTCCTATATAGTGTTTGCAACCACCGTAGATGGAGACGGATGGATGCACACTAATAGAAGAAAAAATGAGCTGCAATAAAAGAAAAATGTGTGAGGCAGTGACACGCTGAGCGTCCTGCAACCAGACGTAGCTGCAGGACACACTACTCAGCGTGAGCTGCACTCACACACAGTCAGAGACCTCTCAGACAGCCGTGAACAGTGCAGCAAAGTGGACACTAGCACTGAAAGGCTGCAGAAAGGCTCCGCTGTCTACTACTAGTGTTTGCAACCAACGTATATGGATACGGATGGAAGCACACTAGATTGAAATTATGTAAAAAATGCAGCTCAAAAATTAAAAGATGTATGAGGCAGCAGTGATCACACTGGGTGGCCTACAGCCTGACGTGGCTGCAGGACCCACTCCACAGCGTGAGCTGCACTCACACAGCCCTTGCAGACAGCTGTGAACACTGCTGCTAGGGCAAAGAAGGCTACAGTGGTGGTTTATGTAGCCTGGGTAAAGCACTAGAAGTTTGGTGGAATCGCTATTTCTAACTGTCCCTCACAGTCTTCTACAGCAGCCTGTCCCTAACTGAATTCACAGCAGAGTGAACCAGAAATGGCGGCTGCGGTGGCTTTTATAGTGCATCATGACATCATTTCGGCAGCCAATCACAGCCATGCCAATAGTTAACATGCCTACATGCCTAACAGGATGTGCCCACACTTCGGAGGATTCCCATTGGCTTAATCAAAGCAAGCAGGCTCATAGCATGATGGGAACTTCCGATTCCGATTCCGGAATCCGATGTGACAAAAGTATCGGAAGTCAGTATCGGAATTCCGATACCGCTAATATCGGCCGATACCCGATACTTGCGGTATCGGAATGCTCAACACTAGACACAAATATCGGAAAGAAAATAAACCCTTACTTTCCTTGTAGGTTAATTCTACATGAAGGAAAACAACTAAGAATAATGTAGAATGTATTGGGGGAGGTGGAGGAGACATTAAAGGCATAGCGGTTTAGCCCAATCAAATGGAATAGCAAGAATTATTTTTTTTAAGACGTTCGGAGTTACAAAGATATTGACTATGTTAAGCTTTTTTATATTTTGTCAGATATTTATGTTTCACTACGTCCATGCTCTTCACCTTCTTTTTTACTTCTTCCACACTTTCTCCTTCATCATCCTCTTCAGGGTCATCTTCGTGGTCTTCTTCGGGGTGGTCTTCAGGGTTGTCGTCTCCAGGGTCGTCGTTTTCGGGGTCGTCGCCTTCTTCGGGGTGGTCTTCAGGGTCGTCGTCTTTAGGGTCATCGTCAGGGAGATCCAGAGTGATTACCAAAAACCATTTCAAAAAGCTTGAACTTGGAAATGTAGCAGAAGGTACAAGAAGGCTGAGGAATTGCTGAGAACCAGCTGACGGTACTGGAACCTGGATGGGTAGCCGAAGGTACAAGAGCCAGTGGAACTACCGAGGGCCAGCTGATGGTGCTGGAACCCGGTTACTAAGCAGGAGGTACCTGTGCCAGAAAGCACTACCAAGGACCAGCAGACATTGGTGGAACTCGGATACTGAGAAGGAGGCACCTAAGCCAAAGGCTCTGCCTGGAACCAACTGACGTTACTGGAACCCAGGGGGACATATTCAAGATTGACTTCCAAAGAACCAGCTAATGGTACTAGAACTCAGATAGGCAGCAGAAGGTACACATGAAAAAAAAAGTTGCAAGACCGCGAGCCGGCTGGGGTTACTGAAACCCACAGTCCTACAGGGGGAGCTTGTTCTATTGGCACTATGGAACCAGCCTTCATTGCCCGATCCCGCAGCCCACATAGGAAGCATCTAAACTGCAGGCACCATAGAGTCGGCTAACCCAACCGCAACACGACAGTACAACGTATTGAATGCAAAGTGACGTTGACACTACCCAGAAACAGCTGGTGTGCTGGAACCAGGCTGGGCAGGAGGGAGTACCCGTGCCAAAGACACTTCTGAGCAGCAACTGGCAGTGTTGGAGCCCAGGAATTACAGTAGAAACAGAGTGTAGCCAGAGGCCTAATTGGAGCAAGTTTAATATCTGTAGTAGTGTGAATGTGGACAGAGCAGGAGAAATTGCCGGACACACAGCAGGGGATCAGCTGACATTACTGAACCCCAATAACACTGGAGCATGTGTTGACTGTGCAGACGGCACTTCTGAGCAGCAACTGGCGGTGTTGGAGCCCAGGCATTACAGTTCAGGTGGTAGAAACATGAACACAACAGGAGACCTGGATACTGTTGCTAACCAATTATTTAATCTGGAAGAAGACTGGCAAATTCCTGCGAGATCCAGGCCTTGTTCATTTTCAGAAAAGTAAGCTGGTCAATGTTATCGGAGGATAGTCGCATGCGACGGTCTGTAAGTACACCACCTGTGGCACTAAAGACGCGTTCCGATAATACACTAGCAGCAGGGCAAGCCAGCACCTCCAATGTATACTGGCTAGCTCTGGCCATGTATCCAGCTTAGAGACCCAAAACTTGAAGGGGGAAGAGCCATGTGGGAGAACACTGAGAGGGCAAGACATGTAGTCTGTCACCATCTGACAGAAAAGTTGCCTCCTGCTGACTGGAGCCGTCTGTGATGGTGTAGACATTTGTGGCGGGGACACAAAACTTTGCCACATTTGGGCCATACTGATCTTGCCTTGTGCTGAGGCGCTGCTTCTGCTCCCTCTTTGTGCAGAGCTTCCTCCACTGCCTCGACGCACTGAGCTGTTTTGTAAAGCACTAGCAGCACTGCTCTCGGGTGGAATGGAGAACATGATGGAATGCACCAGTGTGTCTTGGAACTCCCGCATTTTACACTCCCAGTTCAACGGTGTTATGAGGCTTTGTAAGTTGTCCCGGTAGCGAGGATCTAGGAGGGTGTACACCCAATAATCAGTCGTGTTGAGAATGTGGGCCATGCGGCCGTCGTTTCTCAGGCACTGCAGCATGAAATCAACCATGTGCTGCAGACTCCCAACTAGCCAAGAAACGCTGTCGCCTGCTTGAGGCGTCATCTCTGCCTGCTCTGCATCACCCCACCCTTGCTCTACATACTGACTACTAGAGCATTGTGTACCTCCCTCCTCTGGACAGATGTCTTCCTCCTCCATTGACTCCTCCTCATCCTCCTCACAAAGTGTCCCCTGCCTAGGCCTTTGTGAGGAACCACGTTGCGCAGACTGTCCAGAAGCAGATGGCATTTGTGACTCCTCATCCTCCACCTCTTCCACAACCTCCTCCCTTAGTGCTTGCAGTGTTTTTTCAAGCAGGCAGATAAGGGGGACAGTCATGCTGACTAGTGCTTCATCTGAACTCGCCATCTGCGTGGAATCATCGAAGGCACGCAAAACGTGGCAGATGTCCTTCATAGAGGCCCACTCAGTGGTGGTGAAGTGCGAACAGAGCGCAGTGCGACTTGTTTGCACCTGACGCAGCAGGTACTCCTTTACTGCTGCTTGCTGCTCACACAACCGCTCCAACATATGTAACGTTTAATTCCACCTGGTGGGTAGGTCACATATGATGTGATGTTCCGGAAGGCGGAATCGGTGCTGCAGAGCTGCAATGCGCGATCTTGCCATGCTGGAATGCCGCAAGTGAGCGCACTCTATGCGGACCTTGTGCAGCAGTGCATCAAGATCCGGATAGTCCCTCAAAAAACTCTGCACGACCAAGTTGAGCACATGTGCCAGACATGAGATGTGAGTGAGGTTGCCTAGGCCCAGAGCTACCACCAGATTTCGGCCATTGTCACACACTACCAAGCCTGGCTGGAGATTCGCTGGCACAAACCACACATCGCTCTCCTGCTTGATGGCATTCAAGAGCTCCTGCGCTGTGTGGCTTTGATTCCCCAAAGAAATTATTTTCAGTACGGCCATGGCTGTGCTCATATCGGTCGTAACAGGTAAGCGTTCACGGGTCCATGTGGAGGTAGACCGTGATGGCTCCTGCAGCTCTGATTCAGAGGAACTGGAGTATGAGGAGGAGTCAAAGTGTACAGACTGGATTCCTGCAATCCTTGGAGTTGGCAGAACACGTACAGCGCCACTATCAAGATCTGTACCCGGCTCCACAACATTTACCCAATGGGCAGTGAGGGAAAGGTATCATCCATGGTTATTGGTCCACGCATCGGTGGTCAGGTGGACCTTGCTACTGATGGCGATTAGTAGCGCATGTTTAATTTTTCCCTCCACATGCTTTTGTAGGGCAGGGACGGCTTGCCTGCTGAAATGAAAATGGCTGGGCACATTGTATTGTGGGACTGCCAATGTCATGAAGTTATGGAAGGTGTCAGTCTCCACCAGCCTGAATGAGAGCATTTCAAGGGACAGTAGTTTTGCAATGCCAGCATTCAGAGCCTGTGCTCGGGGATGGTTTGCCGAGTATGGCCGCCTTTTCTCCCATGCCTGTGCTACCGATGGCTGTAGAGTGGCCTGGGAGTGTGAGGATGACAGGGAACATGGTGCTGTGGGTGGAATTTCACTGTGTCTCTGTACAACAGTGCCAGAGGTTCTTCCATGGCGGTCCTGTGAGGAAGCCGAACCAGCTGTGTGTGAGCTGGAGGAAGAGGCTACAACACAAGCTGAAGAGGTGGTAGGTGGTGCTGTAGGTTGGCCTACGTCTTCAGTGTGTCTTTCTAACTCCACCACTTGCTTGGTCCGCACATGTTTCCACATATTTGTGGTATTGAGGTTGCTGACACTTTTCCCTCTTTTGACTTTCTGATTACACAGCTTGCATTTGACAAAGCAAATGTCATCTGCAACTCTGTCAAAAAAGGACCACGCACTGCAAGTCCTGGGAGCGCCCGTTTTGGGTTTTGGAAGAGGAATGCTCCTAATGGGTGCCGAAGTGGAGGCTACAGGCAACCGAGTCTGCCCCCTCCCTCTCCCTCCTAATTTGGCCGTTCGGGGAATCTCTTCCTCAGAGCTGCTCCCACCACCTTCCTGTTCCTCACGCCATGATGGGTCAAGGGCCTCATTATCTACACTACCCTCTTCAAACACCTGCTTCTCCGGGGTAGTCTCACCAGCACAGTACGCACCAGAAAGTGGCACCTGAGTCTCATCATCAGATGCACACTGAGGTGTTCTGACCATAGGCACTGGCCCACCCACCTCTTCAGATTCAGAGAGAAAAAGCTGATGCGCATCACTGCATACTACCTCTTCTTCACATTTTAGAATGCTGCTTGGCTGGCCCCCTGTTTCCAAGCCAAGAGATTCAGAGAACAGAAGTAGAGATGGCTCCTGTCCAGGGCTCTCTGACTGCCTGGGCAATTTGGCAGGTGGTGAAGAGACAGATGGTTGCCCTTCAGTGCTCTGGACCTGAGAGGATGTGGAACTAATTGAAGTCGGTGCATTAGCTGCCATCCATCCGACAACGGCTTCAATTTGTTCGTCACGCAGCAGTGGGGTATGGCGAGCTCCTACAAAGCTGCGCATAAAGGACTGTTCCATGGTAAAACTGGGGGATGCTGAGTCACTGGTGCCCGCAGCAGGCACAGAATCCCCCCGTCCTCTCCCTGCTGAAACTCCACGGCCACAACCACGTGCCTTACTCCCTGCCTTCTTCATCTTGGTAGACTGATAAAGATAGGCAGAAAAGTACTAAGGGCTTAGTGTGCTTATCCCTGAACAGTTGCTAACAGGGATAAGAAACACTAATTTTATAAAGTGTGGACTACACTTTAATATGAGCTAATGTGGCCTACACAACTGTAAAGTGGAGTGTTTGGTGAACTTTTTTTACGTGTTTTTTTTCACACAAAAAAAGGATGACCAAAGATGTAAAAGCGATAGTATCACAAACTTTTTGTAGATATGACAATGCAGGAAGGTAACCTACAATGCAATAGATGAGGCTACAAAAAATAGGCTAATACTAACCGGGCTGGCGCTGCAGGGCACAAGCCAGCAGAAAGGCTCCTCTATCTACTCCTATGTAGTGTTTGCAACCAATCTAGCTGGATACGGATGGAAGCACACTAATAGGAGAAATTCAGGAAAAATAAGCAGCACTACAGCAAAAAAGGACAATGTATGAGGTAGTGACGCACCCTGAGCGGACTACAACCAGAGGTGGTGCAGAACACACTACAGCGTGAGCTGCATTCACACACAGAGACCTCACAGACAGCCATGAACAGTGCAGAGAACTGTGCACTAACACTGAAAGGCTGGAGAAAGGCTCCGCTATCTACTCCTATATAGTGTTTTCAACCAATGTAGATGGATACGGATGGAAGCACACTAATAGTAGAAATCAGGAAAAATGAGCAGCAATAAAACAAAAAAAGGACTATGTATGAGGCAGTGATGCACGCTGAGTGGACTACAACCAGAGGTGGCTGCAGAACACACAACAGCGTGAGCTGCACTCACACACAGAGACCTCACAGACAGCCATGAACAGTGCAGAGAACTGTGCACTAGCACTGAAAGACTGCAGAAAGGCTCCACTATCTACTCCTATATAGTGTTTGCAACCAATGTAGATGGATACGGATGGAAGCACACTAATAGGAGAAATAAGGAAAAATGAGCAGCAATAAAACAAAAAATAGGACTATGTATGAGGCAGTGATGCACGCTGAGTGGACTACAACCAGAGGTGGCTGCAGAACACTACAGAGTGAGCTGCACTCACACACACAGACCTTGCAAACAGCTGTGAACAGCGCTGCAAGGCAAAAGAAAGCTACATCGGTTGATAAAATAGCCTGGGTAAAGCACTATAAAGAAAATCGCTATCTCTAACTGTCCCTCAGAGTCTGAACAGCAGCTTCCTGTCCCTTACTGAATTCACAGCAGAGTGAATCCAAAATGGCGGCGGCGGCTTTTATAGTCAATCATGACATCATTTCAGTAGCCAATCACAGCCATGCCATTAGTTAACATACCTACATGCCTAACAGGATGTGCCCACACTTCTTAGGATTCCTCATTGGCTGAATCAAATCAAACTGGCTCATAGCATTATGGGAACTTCCGATTCCGGTATTCGATATGCAAAAAGTATAGTAACTCAGTATCGGAATTCAGATACCGCGAATATCGGCCGATACCCGATATCTGCAGTATCGGAATGCTCAACACAAGTGGTGATGAGAATTTATCCTTGTTCTAAGCTTTTGCCCTGTCTCCCCCACATACAGACCCCCAGTTGGACATTTAGTACAAATAATTAAGTACACCACATTAGATATGATGCAGCTGAAAGTACCTGGGATCTTGTAGTCCTGATTTGAGTTGGGGATCTTTATCTTGTTCTTGGTCATTATAAATGGACAGGTTTTATATTTTTTCTGGTTGTAAGGAATGGTTCCTGCAGCTGTTGGAGAGGACAGGGAGCTTCTGACAAAAAACTCACAGAAAATACAGAGCAAAAATCACAACAATACTATAACAAACTACAGACCTTTCTGATTCATAACAAGGAAAATAAACTACACAGATTGAGCCTCAATTCAGAACTCTATACAAACAGATGCAAAACAAACCAAAACCATATTAAGGATAAAATCCCATAAGAATGAAAATTGATTCCATAGGATACATACATATGTAACCATATATAATGAGTTTAACTTAATAGGATCAATAGGGACAATCGCATATGACATGTAAATACCCACCAGAAAAAATAAAGCGATCAAAATAAGTCCAAAAGACTCAGTATTAGAAAAGATAAAATTAAAACTTTATTGTAATGTGAACAGGGACAAGGAAAAGGGGGAAATTAAACCAAAATTGACCATAGCAGCACAAAGGCGAACACCTGGGGCATACATGGGATAAAAGTACTAAAAAGGATAAGGCATAACTAAAGCATTGTTGCAATATAGTAGAGGTCCACCCACGTATGAGAAAAGGCCCTTGAGAAAGGCCATCTGACGAAACGTGCGTTTGGGGGGAGTACATACGTGGGTGGACCTCTACTTGCTGTCCTAACAGGTAAAGTTTTTCTATTGTCTAATTGCATACAATGATAATGTTTATATCTATGTAACCTGTTTGGTCATTCTTTACTATTTGGGACTGGCGCAATGTATCATCCAATACTATATTGCAACAATGCTTTAGTTATGCCTTATCCCTTTTTAGTCCTTTTATCCCATGTATGCCCCAGGTGTTCGCCTTTGTGCTGCTATGGTCAATTTTGACTTAATTTCCCCCTTTTCCTTGTCCCTGTTCACATTACAATAAAGTTTTCATTTCATCTTTTCTAATACTGAGTCTTTTTGACTTATTTTGATAGCTTTATTTTTTCTGGTGGGTATTTAGATGCAAACCAAAGCCAAAACCTGACAACTTGGACAACCACTCCATTCCAGACGCAAAAGCATCTAACTGTGTTATCAATCTCTCAGATTATAAACCCAACACAGTGGAGCTGGCCGTGCTTTCTAGAGGACTCCCATTTTGTCCCACTAAGGCCCTAGATAAAACTGAAGTCTGCAGTGATATGGAACATTTTTTCAGGAGACTGAGCCTGAGGGAATACTTCAATGATACAGAAAATTCAGAATGAAGGAAAAGGGATTCTAACAACCAAGAAAAGGTCAGACTGGACGCCTCCACCTGGACGCAACCCTCATTTGGATAAATATATAGACTCCTTCAAGACATTTGATAAAATCCACCATCATCCACACTAACAGGAGACAAGCATCCAACATCAGTGCCCAGGAGAGAAAGGCCATACAGTCTTTAAAAACCAACAAAGAAATCATCATTAAACCTGCTGACAAGGGAGATGAAATAGTCATGAGGAATACATCAGACTACATGAAGGCAGCAAACAGACAACTGATGGACACACGCTACTACAAGAAATTGGAGTCGGATCTTACACAGGACTATTACAAGGAACTAAACAAGTTGGTATCTTGTCTGCCTGACAAATCCATAAGGGCCGGCGATGACCTGATACCAGTGAGTCCAAGAATAGGGACATTCTACATGCTTCCCAAAATCCACAAATCTGGAAATCCAGGAAGACCAATTATTTCATGTGTGGGCACCCTTACTGAGCATGTATCTGGATGGGTAGAGAGTATTCTTAAACCACTGGTAAAGGATACACCCAGCTACATTCAGGACACAGCTGACCTATTGAATAAACTAGCAGCAATAGGTCCTCTACCACAAGGAACCATCCTGGCCACCATGGATGTGGAATCTTTGTACTCTAATATCCCACACCAGGATGGATTAAATGCCTTCAAATTCTTTATGGAAAACACAGGGACTGCTGCTGATGCTGTGGTGAAACTTATAAAATTCATCCTCATCCACAATTACTTTGAAGTTGGCAACAAGATATATCTACTGGAGACTGGAACAGCTATGGGAAAAAAAATGGCTCCACAATATGCAAATTGTTTCATAGCCAAGCTTGAAAGCAACTTTTTATCCTCATGTCCCATCTGGCCTCTGGCCTACTACCACTACATTGATGATATTTTAATCATCTGGACGGAGTCTGAGCAACAGCTAAAGACTTTCCATGAACAGTTTAATCAATTTCCTCCCACCATCAACTTAACACTCAACTACTCCAGCACTGAGATTAACTTTTTGGACACCATCATTAAGCTAAAGAACAATGAAATAGAGACATCCCTGTATCAGAAGCCAATTGGCCGTCCAACATACCTTAAATGGGACAGTTTCCATCCAAAACACATAAAGAACTCTATTATCTACAGCCAAGCCATCAGATACAATCGTATATGTTCCAACCCCATGGATAGAGATGAACACCTTGGTTGCCTCAAAAAAGACCTTTTTGAAACAGGGCTACCATCCAAGAACAAATCAAAACCAAATTACAAGAGCCACCAGAATGACAAGGAATCACCTGCTACATTACAAAGCTAAATAAGAAAATAACTGGGTGCCTCTAGTAGTCACCTACAACCCAAATCCGGAAGTGCTAAGGAGAGCTGCACAGAAATTACAACCTTTACTACAAAAAGATGCCTTATTACAATCCATTTTTCCTGATCCCCCACTACTGTGTTTTAGGCAGCCCCCAAATCTAAGAAGCATCATTGCCAGAAGCTTCCTGTCCTCTCCAACAGGAACCTTTCCTTGCAACCAGAAAAAATGTAAAACCTGTCCAGTTATAATGACCAAGGACAAGATAAAGATCCCCAACTCACATCAGTACTACAAGATCCCAGGTACTTTCAACTGCATCACATCCAATGTGGTGTACTTAATTATTTGTAATAAATGTCCAACTAGGGGGTCTGTATGTGGGGGAGACAGGGCAAAAGCTTAGAACAAGGATGAATTCTCATCGCCACACAATGAGAGAAAAAAGAATGGATCTACCTGTTGCAAAACATTTTTGTATGCCTGATCACAGCACCATGAACATGAAATTACTGGTATTGAAAGGTAACTTCACATCTCAGAGAGACAGAAGAGTTTGTGAGTAAAAAGTAATGATGACTCTTGACACTCTTAATGCAGGAATGAATGTGTCACATGGATTTATGTCTTTTTACATCAATTAAGGAATTTGCTCCTAAGACCTTGTGGGGGCATCACAACACAGAACCAGACCCCATTCAGAGGACAATAAAACATCCAGACTCCTTATCTATGAACTGTTCCAATATTTATGTCTATCCCTCTCCCATAATGATAATTCTGCTTCATGTCACTAGTCTTATCTATTGCATTTTTTCTGTGCTGTGTTGTGCATAATTATGTGATTCTTCAGATTTTGTATCAGTCTACAGTATATGCCTGATGAAGACACCTGAGTAGTCTGTAAAGCTTGCAATTTGTTACCATCTTTTCAGTTAGCCATTAAAAGACATTAACCACTGAGGACTGTTAATTCTGAATATTCTTATATCTACTGGCTAACACGGTACAAAGATATACATCTTTCCTGATAAAAAAAAATGAACATTTAACTTTTTTCACAAAAAAATTAATTCTGATCCAATTTTTTTTTATTTTACTAAGGGTAACAGGAGAAATTGGACCCCAAACATTGTTGTACAATTTGTCCTGAGTGCGCTGGTAGAGCTTGGTAGGGAAGGAGCGCCATTTTACTTTTCAATGCAAAATTGGCTGGAATTGAGATCGGATGCCAAGTCGCATTTGGAGACCCCTGAAGTGCCTAAACAGTGGAAACCCCCCACAAGTGACACCATTTTGGAAAAGAGACACCCTAAGGAACTTATCTAGATGTGTGTTGAGCACTTTGATCCCCCAAATGCTTCACAGAAGTTTATAATGTAGAGCCGTAAAAATAAAAAATCTTATTTTTTTCTCAAAAATTATCTTTTTGCCTCCAATTTTTTATTTTTCCAAGGGTAACAGGAGGAATTGGACCACAAAAGTTGTTGTGCAATTTGTCCTGCGTATGCTGATACCCCATATATGGGGGTAAACCACTCTTTGGGCGCATGGCAGAGCTCGGAAGGGAAGAAGCACCATTTGACTTTTTCGACGCAGAATTGGCTGCAATTGAGACCAGATGCTGGTCGCATTTGGAGAGCCCCATATGTGCCTAAAATATGGAAACCCCACAATTCTAACTTCAACTCTAACCCCCAAATTGAAATTTGGTGACCCCCAAATTTCAAAAACTGACCGTCACATCCAAGCATAAACATTGTGTGAACAGGTGCTTAACCTAGAGTCACCAACTCATATACATTCAAGCAAAAAAGTAAGCACACTGCAGTGCCATAACATGCAAATATGAAAAATGAAAAATGAATTGCATTACTGCATTAGAAATATGAATAATTGAGAAAGTTTAGCGCATAAAATGGCCAAGTTATGTGTACCTGGAAGCCCCGTTAAGGCATTTCACGTTTTCCAGGTCCCTGTCTATGCCAATCCTCACTCAGACTGAAGTCTCCATCTGAATGGGAACCTATGAAAAATCCTCTGTTTAGATTGAAGCCTATATCTCTGTGGAGGGGAAGTGGCCCTGCTTTGATTAAAAACGCCTGTGGTTAACAGGTGGAGTGCTCAGTCAGAAAGTAAATGAATACAAATTTAAAAAACTAACCATCACATCCAAGCATAAACATTGTGTGAACAGGTGCTTAACCTAGAGTCACCAACTCATATACATTCAAGCAAAAAAGTAAGCACACTGCAGTGCCATAACATGCAAATATGAAAAATGAAAAATGAATTGCATTACTGCATTAGAAATATGAAAAATTGAGAAAGTTTAGCGCATAAAATGGCCAAGTTATGTGTACCTGGAAGCCCCGTTAAGGCATTTCACGTTTTCCAGGTCCCTGTCTATGCCAATCCTCACTAAGACTGAAGTCTCCATCTGAATGGGAACCTATGAAAAATCCTCTGTTTAGACTGAAGTCTATATCTCTGTGGAGGGGAAGTGGCCCTGCTTTGATTAAAAATGCCTGCGGCTAACAGGGGGAGTGCTCAGTCAGAAAGTAAATGAATACAAATTTCAAAAACTGACCTTCACATCCAAGCATAAACATTGTGTGAACAGGTGCTTAACCTAGAGTCCAGTGCAGGGATTGACAAAGGGGAGAGGCCGGGGAATAGCAGGGGGACAGGTGGATTAGTCGGGTAGCAGAGTTTAGAATAGATTGGAGTGGTGCAAGAGTGTTAGAGGGGAGGCCACAGAGCAGGAGGTTGCAGTAGTCAAGGCGGGAGATGATTAGGGCATGGACTAGGGTTTTCGCAGATTCTTGGTTGAGGAATGTATGGATCCGTGAAATGTTTTTGAGTTGAAGTAGGCAGGAAGTGGAAAGGGCTTGGATATGTGGTTTGAAAGAGAGATCAGTGCCAAGGATAACCCCGAGTCAGCGAGCTTGTGGGACTGGAGAGAGTTGGCAGCTGTTTACTTTAATGGATAGGTCCGTCAGAGTGGAAAGATAATGAATCCTATTTTGTCCATATTAAGTTTTAGAAATCTAGCGGAGAAGAAGGATGAAATAGCAGACAGACATTGAGGGATTCTGTTTAGTAGGGAGGTGATATCTGGTCCAGAGATGTAGATCTGTGAGTCACCAGCATAGAGGTGATACTGAAAGCCGTGAGATTCAATGAGCTGTCCGAGGCCAAAATAAATAAAAATGGTAGCACTGAAAACATAATCTTGTCCCACAAAAAACAACCATCATACAGCTCCATTAGCAGAAAAATAAAAAAAGATATAGCTCTCAGAATAAAGCAATGCAAAGAATAATATTTTTTTCTATAAAATAGTTTTTATTGTGTAAAAGCGCCAAAACATAAAAACTATTTAAATGAGGTATCGCTGTAATTGTACGACCTGAAGAAGAAAGCTGTCTTACCAATTTTACCACACGCGGAATGGTATATAAAAAGAGCAATTCCTGAATTGCTGGTTTTTGTTCATTCTGTCTCCCAAAAATCAGAATAGAATGTGATCATGACTGTCAGCCAAAATATCAAAAAATTATAGCTCCTAAAATATGGTGACGCAAAAACTAGTTTTCGCAATAAAAAGCGTCTTTTAGTGTGTGACAGCAGCCAAACATAAAAACCCGATATAAATCTGGTATTGCTGCAATCACACTGACCCGCAGAATAAAATCACTTAATCACTTATACTGCTTGAGAAACGTCATAAAAAATAAATTAAATCAATTCTTCACATGCTGTTGATTTTTTCATTCAGTCTCCAAAAGATTGCAGTTTGGCTCGACGCACATTTATCCTTTGCTCTACGCTGAGCTTTTACACCGGGGTTTCCGTGTAAATCTCTGAAATTTGTGATTCAGACAGAATCCAGGTGGAAAATTCTCTATACTGAGGCAGATTGAGGCACTGTGGACCCCATAGCACATGTGATCCTGGGGTGTCCGTCTTTTTAGAACTGCATAAAAGTGCCATCGGCCACAGTTTTGCGCACTTCTGAAAAGAAGGAAACTGCAGAACAGAGGCCAGATTGAGTCCAGAGTAATTCTGCAGCCTCACTATAGTGAATGGATCCATCAGGGTTTCATCTCATCTCACGTCACTCAGAGATTTAGATGGAAACTCCAAAGTAAGTGGTCAGCGTAGACCGCCGGACAACTGTGATCCCAAATGTTTTGTAAAATATTCCCAATAAAAGCTTCCACTCAAACCAAAAAAACGCATTTCTGTAGTGATGAGAGCACGCCTACTGGTCACTACAACATACTGGTCACTACAACGGCAGTTTGCAATTTTCATTCAGCAAAATGCACTACTGCTTGTTTCTGGAAAACACTCATGGAGTCATCACTACATCTGTAGATAAATTCCCTAAGGGTTATAATTTCCAAAATGGGGGTTCGTTATATGGAATTCACAAAATAGTCTAGGAAAATCTGCGCTCCAGGAGGCAAATAGCGATCTGTCCTTTCCGAATCATTCTGTATGGCAACTTAATACTGTGCAACCAAATATGGGGTATTTCTATATTCAGCAGAAATTGTGGAACAAATTCTGGTGCCATTTTTACCCAATTCCCAGTGTGAAAATGTAAAACTTGGGGCTAACACACAATCTTGGTGGTAAAAATGTAAATTATTTTTTCTTCACTGCCCAATGGTATAAAAGTTTGTGACACACCTGTGATGTCACTATAATCACTACACCCCTAGATGAATTCATTGGGAAATTTAATTGGTAAAAATGGTTCACTTATGGGGGGTTCTGCTCTTCTCCAACAAGTGCAGCAAAATCTGTAATGTAATATGGAGCTGCTTCCCTTCTGAGCTTTGCACTGTGTCTCAAAAGTAGTTTTTGACCACATATGGGATATTGATGATCTCTGGAGAAATTGCACAACAAACTTTCGGTCCATTTTCTCTTTTTGCCCTTGTGAAAATACAAAATTTGTAGCTAAAAAAGATTTTTGTAGGAAAAATGTGATTTTTTTCATTTTTACAGCTTAACGTTATAAACTTCTGTGAAGAACCTGGGGGTTCAAGGTGCTCAATATATATATCTAGGTAAGGTCCCAAAGGGGTCTAGTTTCCAAAATGGTGTCACTTGTGCAGGGCTTCCCCTGTTTAGACACATCAGGGGCTCTCCTAACGCAACATGGTGTCCGCTAATTATTCTAGCATATTTTACATAAAAAAAAATCAAATGGCACTCCTTCCCATCTGAGCCCTGCTGGGTGCCCAAACAGCAGATTTCCCCCACATATGGGGTATTGGCATGCTCAGGAGAAATTGTACAACAAAATTTAGGGTTCATTTTCTCCTGTTACCCTTGCAAAAGTAAAAAAAAATAGGTCTAAGGAAAATTCTTGTGAAAGAAAAGTAAATTTTTTCTTTCCACATACCAAAAATTCATGTGAATCACCTGAAGGGTTAATAAACTTTTAGAATGTGGTTTTCAGTACCGTGAGGGGTGCAGTTTTTAGAATGGTGTCATTTCAGGGTATTTTCATGTCATATAGGCCCCTCAAAGTCACTTCAAGTGTGATGTGGTCCCTAAAAAAATGGTTTTGCAAATTTTGCTGTAAAAATGAGAAAATCGCTGGCTAACTTTTAACTTCCTAACAAAAAAAAATTATATTTCCAAAATTGTGGTGATGTAAAGTAGACATGTGGGACCTGTTGAAGTGTTCCAGAGTCATCTCAAGATCTCCTTCTCTACTCCCCCTTATCTCTTCTTCCTACAACCGCATACAAGACTTCTCCCTGCTTCCCCCATACTCTGGAACTCCCTGCCGCAACACATCAGACTCTCACCATCAACGGAAACCTTCAAGAAGAACCTGAACCACAGCATGACCTGCTCTACCCTCTCCTACTGTATCCTCACCCATTCCTGTAGACTGTGAGCCCTCGTGGGCAGGGTCCCCTCTCCTTATGTACTTGTGTGTCCCTTGTCTTACACATGTTTACTATACTTGTCTATATTTCCCCTTTTCACATGTAAAGCGCCATGGAATAAATGGCGCTATATAAATGCATAATAATAATAATAATAATAATAATTGCCTCATAAATTGACAGTGGTCAGAATTGTAAAAATTGGCCTGGTCATTAGGGTGAAAACAGGCTTCATCTCAATGGGGTTAATAGAGAACAGAATACATTGGAATTATCCCTGAAAAGGAATATTGTTTTAACGTAGCACCAGAAAGGACTGTAAGGCAATAATCCCTGCCTCTAATATGCTATCCCTACTCCATCAGCTAACCCTACACTAATTGCAGCTAAGAGTGGTATTATTATAGAAAAGAATCTATTTGAATTAGCCCTGAAAAGGCTATAACTAAAAATGAAACGACATGTTCCTGGAACCAATCCATGATTATACAACCCATGTGGCATGGTGGATTATCCCTGTATAAGTATCCTTATGTCACAGAGCAAACAGATTCCATGAAAGAATGAACTTGTTTGGCACCATGTTTAGGCAAGCAATACTGTCCAAACATTCATGCACAGATATCAGAGTATCCAGTGTGTGCCAAGGAAACAATTCCCCCATCATTATATATCTCCATCCACATGAACAATGGACTCACAGGAAGTATTCATTGATTCACGCTACTGATTGCAACAATCTCTTACCATAAAACAGTGCAACAGAAATTTGACCAGACAATGTTTTCCACTGCTCAGTAATTACATTTCTGTGATCTTTTGCCCAGTAGGTTTGCTTTGCTGTTTCTTTTAGACAGTAATGGCAGTTACAGCCCATTCATGCTATAGAACAGAGAATTTTGTGTCCAAGCATATTAGCTGGAACACCTGCATTGTATTTGGCTGCTATTTCCTTGACTGTTTACTGCCTTTTGGCAGAACAACTGTTGTCATCCTCCTACCCCTTTCCGTGACTTTTTTTTGCATGCACAGGATTCCCTTTCAATGAATGTAATTTCTTGATCACAACCTTCTCAGTATACTATAAACACTTCCATGTAGATGCAGGAGAAAACCTCCCAAGGTAACAAGTATATTAATTAGCCCTTGCTAGTCTATTGCTGATGACCATACCTTGTTCAAAGATGCTCTGATTGCTCAATTTTCCCATTCTACTGTGAATTCACACTGAAACTTATTTACAGAAAGCTTGCTCACCTGATTTTATCCTCCAATACTGGGATACATGTCTAATTTCTATACAAAAAGCTCCTTGAGAGTAAGGGTGTACGAAGAAAATGGCAATATAGGGGCTGATTCGTAAAAGTACTTTACACCATAATTCTGGCATAAAACACCATAAAAGGAGCCTGTCAGCAGGATTGTGCGCAGTAACCTACAGACAGTGTCAGGTTGGCGCCGTTATACTGATTAAAATGATACCTCGGTTGATGAAATCCGTCTTGTGGTTGTTGTTTAATCTTTATCTACAGTTTTCAGTTAATGAGATTCTCGTGCTCCGGGGTGGCCTGTAGGGTGGGGAGGGATCTTTATATAGTGCTCTACTTATATATTCATCTGTATGACTTATGACACTATCCCTCAGTGACCTACCCCCTATTTTACATACTGAATATAATATGTTTTGATAAAAAAATAAATTCACATTTAGCAGACAGGCGGCGGAGCCGCCGCCTACGCTGTAGCATGATAGCATCTATAGTATCCATATAATTATTTTATTTTCAAAACACAGCATGCTTTCACTACGGCTCCCTCTTCCATCATTGCTTTCAATTGGATACTGATACAGTTGAAAGTGTGATGCCAGGTGGCAGGAGCCAGCGTCAGCATAGGGCACTCCTGACTCACGGGTCCGACAGCCGCGTGGTCTGCCGCTGTTAGTGGTACGAAACTGGAGTTGAACACTCAAACAAATGACACCTTTAATTTAAAGGTATACTGCACTTTATCATTGATTATTAACTTTGCAAGTATTTTTACAATCCTTTGTATATCTGCATGTAAATGAAATAATATTTATTAGATGAGATGAAACGCTGTAAATTCTGCTTGCAACACAGTAGACATTCCTCAGGTCGTTTAAACTGCATCCGCGTATTTATGCTGACACGATTTTGGGGGTGGATGATATACTGTCATGGTTAATATAGCTCAAGTTGCAGTAAGTTTTCCATTTTCGTGTGCTTCTTATTTATCTGCTTCCTACCTGATATGCTTAAAAATATATAATAATCCCTTAGAAGCTTCTAACCATATTTCTACTAAAAAAATATCAACGCCTGCTCTATTCTACTTGCTTGTGGTATTGTTAGTATATATTCTATGGTTTGACACTAATAACCTGCTTCCCTATCTTATATGGCAAATACAATTTGTGGCAAAATTATCGTTAATTACAGCTATTTTAGTGAAATTAATAGTTTTCCCAAAAAAATTTAAGCAATGATTTTTAACATGATTTCACTACAAATTGTATGTGGTAAATATCATAGGTAAGCGCATTATCAGTCAGGCAGAAGGATACATACAAGACAATTCCACAGGCAGGAGGAAGGTAAGAGGGATTATTCACTAAGGCTGGGATCACGCATGCGAGAAACTCGGACAAGTCTCGCATGTTAATACCTGGCACTGGGACCGGCACTCGGGAGCGGAGCGTGCGGCTGCATGTATTTCTATGCAGCCGCACGCTCCACTCCTGAGAGCCGGCGACAGTGCCAGGTATTAAGACGCGAGACTTGTCTGAGTGTCTCGCATGTGTGATCCCGGCCTAACATGAAGCACTGCATCAATGCCATAGTTGGAAACTGAGGCAAAGCTCTAGACATGAGAAATTTGTGAGTTCATGGAAGATTGGCCCACACTAAGGGCATGTTGACACTGGGCATTTTTGCTGCATTTTTTTCCTGCAGCAATTCCTGATTTCTTCGCAGGAAAGAAGTTGCGACACAAAAGCATGTTTTTATTGTAGTTTTTCCTGCTGTCTCTGCTAAAAGCTAGTCAGCGGAGAGCAGAATTTTTTACAGGGGTAAAACAACAAATTTTTAATTAAAGGTATTTAAAAAATACTATTTAGAAAATTATCAAATTAAGCAAAGCAAAAGGCATTCTTTGCATTTCTGCGGTCTTCAAGCTATATTTTAAGAGGTCAGATTCCAATAATTAGGGCATATTATAGGTATTTTCTTTTATACTTAATTTAATCTGAAATTACATTATAAGTTCTGGAAATAAAATGAAACAGCTAGTTTCCAATGGAAGTAAATATGTGAAGAAAACTTCATATTTATTCGGTTATTCCATAGGTTTAGTGAAGTGTTCTAGAAAACCTACAGGAGACAAAATGACCAAAAACCCTGCTGTAACTAAATAATTAAAAAGAAAAAGTGCATTTAAATAACACAGGGTTCTTAGTAGTGATGGGTGAGCACTAAAATGCTTGGGTGCATGTTGCTCGGGTCGAACAAATTTCGAACGCTCGGATGCTCGACCCGAGCAACGAGACCAATGTAAGTCTATAGGAAAACCGAGCAATTTTGCCACAATCTCACAGGGGTCATTTTAGGCTGGTTTCACATTTGCATTAAAACAACGCTGCGCCCTGCGTCGTTAAGCCCCGCCCCGAGCCGGCTCCCTGCCCGCCCCATCCGGGATCACCGCCTACTTTCGCATTTGCACGCATGCGATCGGCGCACCCTATCTTTAGCATAGGGTGCGCAGATCATGCGCTGCCAGTGTGAAAGTAGCGTGCTGCGCACTTTTGACGGTGCGCCGTGTGCGCCGAAATGCAGCATGTTGCATTTCGGCGCGCACGGCGCACCGTCAAAAGTGCACAGCACGCTACTTTCACACTGGCAGCGCATGATCTGCGCACCCTATGCTAAAGATAGGGTGCGCCGATCGCATGCGTGGAAATGCGAAAGTAGGCGGTGATCCCGGATGGGGCGGGCAGGGAGCCGGCTCGGGGCGGGGCTTAACGACGCAGGGCGCAGCGTTGTTTTAACGCAAATGTGAAACCAGCCTTAGGGTCTAAAAACGTCTGAAATTAATGGAAACAGTGCTCAAATGAAATGGGAACATCATGGGGAACACCCCTAGAAGCATTTCTGACTCCCAGGTCATAGCTGTGAACAATGTTGTCAGGGTATTACGCCACATTTACAAGTGCACACTAAAACATGCAAAAATGAAATCAAAATGGATTTTCCTGGGAAATATGTTAAGGAACACCCTTTCCAGGGTAATGATTTTTATGCAAGACAAAATAAATAACCCAAAACAAAAATGTTCCTCCATCACTTGGGCTATATTCACACATAGCGTTTTGATGCGTTTTTCTTTTCAAATAATTTTATTGGTTTTCAGTAATTAAACAGGGTAAGGGAAGGAAGGTAGGAAGGGAGGAAAGGGAATGGGAAGAAAAGAACCTTGTACAGGTACGGAAAAAAGTTAAAACTAGAGAACCCACAAATAGGCATTAAATAGCATATAGCAAATAACAACATAAAAGGAAAAGAAAATCACCAATCCTTATTATGGGGTAACATTCTTGGAAGGAGATACAACATCCCGGTACTACAACGGCCATGTTTAGGCCTCAAAATATAATACCTCTTAATAGGTCTATTTGATATGGAATTTGTTGTTCCAAGTCTTCCATTTTTTGTATATTTGTGGATGTGATTGTTGTTAATCGCAAATCTGAGTTCTAAATCACTATGTTGGCCTTTCTTATCAAGTATGTCCGAAAACTTAGGAACCTCGACTTTCTTCCACCATTGTGCTAACATGGTCTTAGTCACTAAGAGGATGTGTATGATAATGTATCTTACCGAATCATCAAACTGTTCCATGTCTAATGAAAGAAGTGCTCTTTCAGGCGTAATTGTGAAGTCCTTAGCAATGAAGTTAATGTGCTGTGTGACCTGGAACCAGAGGTTTTTGATCAACCCCAAAATATATGGTAGAGGTTCCCTTGATGTCCACAGCCTCTCCAGCACAAGGAAGATAATTATGTGTTAAAATGTGGTAAATTGGTGGTACTATACCCCGACAAGGTTAACAGTTTAAAATAACCCTCGTGAAGATCCATTGATATGTTGGAATTGTAAGTGAATTTGATGGCATCGTTCCAATTCTCGAGACGGATATCATCACCTAAATCGGACTCCCATCTCTTCATGTATATGCTTTTGTGGCTCGTTAGGTCCTTGACGACAGATCTATACAAATTACGCAGACTCCAGAGGTTTTTATTTTTAAGGTTGCACAACAGTGAAGTTAGCATTTCATAATTTAAAGTCTTCCCTTTTATGATTTTCAAAATTCTGTCTTTCAACATGGTGTAAAAGACCAGCTCAGATGATGGTAGATTATATTAAGCCTTGATCTCACTGAATTTCATCAACTCCACTCCACTAAAAACATCCCCCACCTTTTTGATTCCAGATTTCCCCCATACCTCCGGTATCGGGAGATCATCCATCAGTGCAAATGAAGATAGGGGTAGTTTTAAGATTTGCTCTGCTTTTTTGATATTTCTAGTCGGCTTAATGAGTTCCCTCCAGGCTGAGATTATCGACCGAAATATAGGATGCGGTGAGTTCGCACTGTGCTTTTGCAGAAGAAAGTAAAAGAAAAGCTTTCGCGTGGAACCTCTATCGCTAGCATCTCTCTCCAAGCCATACCAAGCCGGAAGTGTCATGATTTCCATAAACCAGTGCCAGCTCTGTTTAATACGTGAGGCCTGATATTAAGCGTATATGTTGGGCTGTCCTGCGCCCCCATGTTTTTTATTTTTATAAAGTAAGTTTGCAGATATTCTTGCTTTCTTACTTTTCCAAATAAATAGTCCGATGAGCTCTTGAATTTTATCAATGGATTGGCGTGGAAAGCTAACTGGCAAAGTCCTAAATATGTATAAAATTTTGGGAAGGATAAAGGCTTTGACTGCCAGTATCTTCCCAAAAATGGAAGTCTCTAACTGAGCCAAAAAAGGATAGATTGCCTGTAATAGTCTTTATAATGCTGTCTAAATTGGCCCTAACTGTGGGTTGGATTGATCCTGCTATTCTAATCCCTAGATAAACAATCTCTTTCTCCTCCCAAATGAACTGGGTTTGAGTCTTTATTTCGTTAATTTCGGATTGTTTCATGTTTAGAGTTATAAATTTGGATTTGTGTGGGTTTATCTTAAAATAGGATGCTCTAGAGAATTTTTCTAGTTCATCTGAAAGGGCTTTAATGGAATTTGCGGGATCAAGAAGTGTGAGGAAGAGATCATCTGCAAATAACCCGATTTTAAAATTTTGTGATGGCAGTTCAAAGCCTATAATATCATTGTTTAATCTAATTTTTTCGGCTAGGCGCTCTATGGCAAGCACAAATAGAAGGGGAGACAGGGGGCACCCCTGTCTTGTGCCATATTAGTAATGTCGAACGAGTCAGAAAGGAAGTTGTTTGCATAGATCCTGGCATTAGGACCCGAGTATAGAAACTTCTCGTCAAAGCCAAATCTAGCGAGAGTTGTTTTTAAATATAGCCAGTTTAGTCTATCGAACGCCTTCTAGGCGTCCTGTGCCAGAAAAGCAGTTTCGGTTCTCGAATTGTTAGCTAAATTTATCAAGTTCAACACCCTTCTAGTCCCATCTGAGGTCTGGCGGCCCTCTGTGAACCCTATTTGATCATCCACCAACAGACGTGGAAGGATGTTTTTTAGTCGGTTTGCGATGATCTTTGAGTAGATTTTAATATCCCTGTTTATGAGCGAGATTGGCCTATAGTTCTGTATCCTCTCGGGGTCTCCCCCCTCCTTTGGAATCATGACAATTGTTGCCTCTAACATCTCCTTTGGGAAGGAACCCCGAGAGGATGCCAGACCAAAGACGGAAGCCAACTGTGGAGCCAGAATTTTTTAAAAGAATTTATAGTATTCCCCACAGAAGCCATCCGGCCCTGGTGATTTTTGAGACTGCAGTTTCTTGATAACGTCAACTATTTCACTCTCTGTAAAAGGGCTATTGACATAATTCAAGTCCAGCTCATCAACTCTTGGTAAATCGATACTCTGTAGAAAAGAATCCACAAAATTTGAGTTAAGTACCGGTGTTTGGGGGTCATCTTTCAGGTTACAAAGATTTTTAAAGAAATCTGCAAACGAGTTGACAATGTCCCTAGGGTGAATTTTGGGATCACCCGAGGGAGATAGAATAAAAAAAAGGAGAATTAAAATTGTTTATCTTTTTAATTTCCTCATCATAAACTAGGTAGGCTTGTTGAGAGATGTATACGATTTATACCTAGATGCTTTGATGGCTGCATCGTATTCCTGGTGGATTTCAGATCTCAGACTCTGTCTGAGTCTCAAAATCTCTGCCTGGATGGTTTGGGAAGGAACTTTCAAGTTGGTTTGTTTTTTTTATAGATCATTAATTTGGGCCTGTAGGTTTGTAATTTTTTCCCTATTTTTCTTCTTATGTTTAGAGAGGATCTGTATAAGGCATCCCCTCAGGACCACCTTATGGGCATTCCAGACCGTGAACTGATCTACTTCACCAGATACATTTTCCTTGAATTAGTTTAAGAGAACGTTTTCTATCTCTTGCTTGTACTCTGGTATTTATAACAAGGCTGGGTTAAGTCTCCAGCGGAATGGCTTGTCAGAGGGAGGACCCACGAGGAACTCAGCAAGAACCGGGGTATGATCCGAGATGGTCTTTTGCATGAACTGTATATCTTTAATTTTGGTTAAAGTAAATATATTAGTAAGTAGTAGATCGATTCTAGATGCTGTCTTATGTACATCTGAAAAGTGAGAATACTCACGAGACGATGTGTTCAAGCAACGAAAAGCATCATAAAGCTCATTTTGAATTAACCAGTTTTTCAAAGCTGGAACCTTGTGGCGAACTAATGAGGATGAATCCATGCTACTATCTGGGACAATATTAAAATCACCTAGTAAGATCAGATCACCTGTTTTGACTTTGTCTATTTTTTTGATTAGCTTGTTCAAGAAATGAATGTGTCCCATGTTAGGTGCGTATTCATTCACTATTGTGCATGGCCTTTCATGGAGTAAGCATATGAGTATATGAAACCTGCCCAACGAGTCTGGTATCTCTTTGATGAGCTGAAAAGGAACGGTGCCACCTGCCAGTGTAATGACCCCAGCCTTTTTCTTTGTGGACAGTGACTTGTACATGTGTGGAAAGTTCTTGTGCTGGAAGATCGGGTGTTGATCGGAGGCCAGTTTAACATCCTGGAGGCATACCAATTCGGCACGGGTTCAGTTGATCTCCTTCCATACCGCATACCTCTTATTCGGATTGTTGAGCCCCCTAACATTGTATGATAAGATTTTCATCGTTAGAGTGCAATATCAAAACAGAAAAATGGAAACAAGCAAAACAGTGAAATACAGAAAAAAAATTAGGAACTTGAGCGTTCTCCTGGAGGACTCCAAACCGGTTGGTGTCTCACCTTAGTGAGGGGGAAAAAGTGAGAAAAAATTAAGTGGCAAGTTCCCACAGTGACATCAATAAACCGTAAATACAGGTCATAAGATATTCATATTCATGAAAAGGAAATTAATAGTGTACACCATGTAAATTCGAACATAGGATAAAAATCAGTCCTAATCCCAATCCCTAAATGCTGGGTCATCCATCAGGAATTTAAGGAACTTCTGACCCTCTTGTGGAGTGTAGATGGGGTAGTTTTTGTCATTATACCAGACTAATAGCTTGGTAGGGAAACCCCATCTATATGACACTCTGAGCTCTCTAAGTTTAGAGGTCAAATCTCTGAAGGACCTTCTTGGGTCCAATTTCTCTTTGGAGAAGTCTTGGAAAATCTTTAAATCTTTATATGGCTCTGGAGGTGAACTTCTCTCTCTCAGAGATTTTAGAACCTTCTCCTTTGTTTCCAAAAAATGGACTCTGAGGATAGTGTCCCTAGGCTTTTCCTGTGGGACCCCTTTTGGACGTGGGAGGCGGTGTATACGATCAATATTTACTTCTAATTCTGTCAATTTTGGCGATAATTTTTTGAATAAATTTTTAGTGTAATCTGAAAGATCTGCCTGGGAGACCGACTCAGGAATACCTCGTATTTTTAAGTTATTTCTCCTGCTTCAGTTCCTCCAGATCCATTAATTTGTTTTTAAGGGAAATAACCTCAGTTTTGACGAGAGAATTTTCCTTTGAGAGGTAGACTATGTCCCTCTCCACCTGTACCATCTTTACCTCATATTTCTCAACCTTTTGGCCAAGACGCCTGCAAGTTTCCTGTAGGGCCTTAGCCTGAGTCTCTATTTTTAGGGCATCACTGAAGAACTGGAAGAGATCCGCCGTGAATCCTTCGGTGGCTTGCTTATTGGACCCCTTGTATTCCCCCAGGTTGATGGATGGAGGAGGAACCTCAAACGAAGGAAATGGACCTCCAGTGTCCCTTCCAGGCCTCTGCCTTTCAGGGCTTGTGTTTGGAGTATAGTGAGCTGAGACACTGTCGAAGATCTCAGAAGAAAGACTCTCGATGTTTTCCTGATCGTCTGGGCCCTTCCTTTTGTTTGATTTGAAAGTGTCCATTTCCTCCATGAGGAGCTGATTTGGAGGAGGAGTTTTAATGTGTCCCCCCAAATTTTTCCTTTTTTGAAGTGCTTCAGGTTGTGTTTTAGGCAGTGTTTTGGTCAATGGGTTATTGATACCTGATCCCCCTTTTGCAGCTTTGACAGGTGCAGGGTTATGGGATTGTTTTATACATAAGGCATTTTGGGCTCACCTCTTTTCAAAGGTGACCTAGATTTTGTGGGGCTTAACACATTAGGGATATCCTCAAAGGATTTTGAATATGCCCCCAAATTGTGCCTCGTCACCCTGTGTGAGCTATTATTAATTCTGCACCTGCCTGACTGCATCTTAATTTGCCATGCAGCCTTCTCTGGCCTCAGATCTATGACCCTTTTAGCTTGATCAGACAAGTTAAGTAAAATGGTCTAAAAACAAGTCACACAATTCCTCAATAATAATGCAAGCAGTCCACTGCAGCTCTGATCCTTGCTTGAAGGGTGGATAATCCTCTATTATGGTGCACTGCACAGATGAGTATAGGGCACCGGGGCCACCAGCCAGAAACTGCGGTCACTATTGTGTTATAAGTCTGCGCTGCTGGTAAGTGCAGAATAGTCAGTATTCCTTTATTGTGCGGGGATAGTGACGGCCCTCCTCGCAATCTATATCCTCCTCAGTACTCTTGGGGATGACTACCTGCTGCACCGCACAGTTCTGGGGTATAGCTGAGCCTGTAGTACCGGGGGCCACTTGCTGTGTGCTGCGGGGCCTGTGATGTCAGGTTTCTGCAATGCTGACAGGCTGGGCACAGCCGGAACTACTTCCCATTGAGTTCTATTGCGGCTGTCATCAGTGTGCAGTGTCCGGTTCTAGTGACCGGATTTCAGTTGTGCCTCACCTCAGCAGTTTTTAGTGGCTCGCCCGGTGCTAGTCGCCTCTGATCCGGTCCTTTATGAGGCTGTATAGCGCTGTTCTTGGCCGATTCCTTGGTAAAGAGTTCTCACTGGTGTCTTTGCTTTCCTCTTCAGCGTGCCACGCTAGAATATGTCAAGGGAAGGTCCTCTGTCCCCGTTAACCTCACCCTGATGTTACAGCAGTCAGAATTCAGCAGCACTCAGGAGTAATCAACAGGGATGAACATGTAGGAGTCTGTATCCCTCCGCCACAGCCACACTGTTATCCTCCACACACCACAGACAGAAAGCCGTGCAGACAGCTGGATTTACGTTTTGCCTTACTGGGGGGTCCAAATAAAGTCCTCAGTACCAATAATGATCCTCCAGATCAATCCTGGCTTCAGTAAAGCCTGCGCTGGCACTCCGGTCTCTTCACAGGAGGGCAGATGATGTGGGGTGATGTCCCTCAGCTTCTGCTGCACCGCAGCCATCCAGACTTGTGAAAGCTTATTTCTTCAGTCCTCTTTGGACCAGAGTCCTGCTTTTTGTATTAAAATGGGCACCCAAACTTCATAAATAAAATAGGGTCCAGCAAGGTTATTTTGGTTAACCCTATGCACGCTTATTTTGTAGCTTTAGAATGTGACTGTGGGAGCTTAGAGTTCTTGCTGCCTACATGCTCAGAGCCCAGGCCACGCCCCTGTTTTGATGCGTTTTTCAACTTTAGCATTGCTTTCAACCAAGACAAATGCATTCACTGGGAAATGTCATTTAAACATTTTCCAACCTTATTTTGCCATGTGGTGTGTGACACATCATCAGACACATCCTGTTTCATTTATGAAGGCGGGACTCTGAAAGTCACAGAGTCTATTTTTATAGGGCCAGCAGTCGGCCCTCACTTTTATTAGAGAGCCATAAGACGGCTATGCATTGTTCCATTATTAAAAAGTGGGTCCCTTATACTGTTGATGTGCAAGCAGTAAGGGGCAGGGCTACCCAAAATTTGGATGCACCCCAACAACCCATTGAATAGATGTCTTGGATGACCACATGCAACCAAAGTTCCAAGTATTCATTTAGTACTCCCATACTGGTTGCTTATGCATTGAATGCAATTCCTGCCCTGCCACAAAGTTACACACACCCCAATAAGCCTTTGAACCCACGTACTGGATGGCCACATGAAAGCCAAGTTCACATTATTCATTTGGTACTCCCATACTGTTTGCTTATGCATTGAATGCGATGCCTACCCTGCCACAAAGTTACACACACCCCAATAAGTCTTTGAACCACGAACTGGATGGCCACAGGAAAACCAAGTTCACATTATTCATTTGGTACTCCCATACTGTTTGCTTATGCATTGAATGCAAGTCCTGCCCTGCACCAAAGTTACATGCACACCAATAAGCCTTTGAACCCATGTACGGGATGGCCACATGAAACCAAAGGAGGATCAGGGTGAGGAATATGCGGTCCAGACTCATGGCTTGTCTACTCAGACTTGACCATGTGGAAGACAGGATGCTGGTGTTGGTGGCAAAGTGACTGGAAGCATTATCCGCTATCCAACCCACAAACTTTTGACACTGCTCAGTAGTGGTGTTCTGCTGTCCCTGAGTAATTCGGACAGGAAGGTCGGGCCAGAACATGTGGGTATTTGTTGTGGCACAATTTCAGCTTGCCCACGGCCTGTGCCTCTGCATGCACCATCACCATCACGTACACTTCCCAGTTATGAATGAGTCACCGTAGGAGGCAAAAGCAGAAATACAAGCTAAGTCCAGAAAACCAGAGAAGTTGGCAACTATCAGATTGCAGACCCCTGAACCTATCAACACAACTAGCAGTAGCTGTGGGGGGTTCCTATGAAGCCCTAGACCCCTCGATCACAGCCGGAGAATTACATAGGCCTAAAGAAAGAAAGGGGAAATCTAAACTGCCCCAGAGCAGACCCCAAAGCAATAGGCAGCCCCCAACATATAATGACGGTGAAGCAAGATGAAAATACTAACACAGACAGAAAGATAGACTGAGCAAAGACGGGGTCCGCAACTATCTAGATAGGAAAGGACAGGAAGGCTGCTGTCTGCAATCTGCCAAAACCCTATCAAAGACATAAGCCAACAAGCTGATATGAAAAAGGCCCTGAAGCAGCTAGGCTTCAAAAACTAAATCAGCACTCAGGTATTTTCAGAAGACAGAGCTAAATGAATTCATCACACCCCAGCAGGGAATGGCAGAAATCCAGAAAAACAAAGCAAAACAAAGTCAAAGCACAAAAGCAAAAGGCCGAGCAGCAAACTTAGCTTTAGAGGAGCAGGAATTCAGACTGGTCTCCAAGGATCCCACAGAGAAATCACCCACAGGGCAGAAGGGCGTCGGCAGCCTTATATCCAGTCCGTAACTCCACTCAGCCAGTCATCATCATCAGCCTCAGGTGTTTGATAATCAGGCTCACTACCTTTCTTTACCAGAAGAGGGAGTTCCTCGGGCCTCAGTAATGAAGGGGAAAATGAACTCACAACAGTACCTCCCCCTTGAGGAGGGGTCACCGAACCCTCAACTACGCCACCAGGGCGATCAGGGTGAGCCCGATGAAAGGCCCGCACCAATCTTTTGGCATGAATATCAGAGGCAGAGACCCAGGAATTATCCTCCTGACCATAACCTTTCCACTTAACCAAATACTGGAGTCTCCATCTAGCCAGACGGGAATCCAGTACTTTCTCTTCCTCATATTCCATGTTACCTTCAACCAATACAGAGTCTGGAGGTGCCACCCCCGGAACAACAGGTTCAACAAACCTCTTCAACAAAGATTTATGGAACACATTATGGATTTTAAATGTGACAGGAAGAGCCAAACGAAAAGAGACCGGATTAATAATCTCCACAATCTTGTAAGGTCCAATAAATCTAGGCTTAAACTTAGGAGAAGCCACCTTTATAGCAATATTTTTTGATGATAACCACACCATATCACC
Organism: Dendrobates tinctorius; assembly: GCF_039654945.1. Lineage (NCBI taxonomy): Eukaryota > Metazoa > Chordata > Amphibia > Anura > Dendrobatidae > Dendrobates > Dendrobates tinctorius. The sequence continues at coordinate 22,605,507 of NW_027361711.1, read as the reverse complement.
AACCTTAAACTGGGGACCAATGGCCCTATGTCAGTTGGAAAACCGCTGGGCCTTTTCCTGGGAGAGAGATAACTTATCCACCACTTGGTCCCAGATCTGGTGCATTCTCTCCACCACAGTGTCAACACCTGGGCAGGCAGAGGGCTCCACCTGCCCTGAAGAAAATCGAGGATGAAACCCAAAGTTACAAAAAAAAGGTGACATCAAAGTGGCAGAACTAGCTCTATTATTTAAAGCAAATTCGGCCAAGGGCAAAAATGAAACCCAATCATCCTGATCAGCAGAAATAAAACATCTCAAGTATGACTCCAAGGTCTGGTTTGTTCTCTCTGTCTGCCCATTGGTCTGAGGGTGAAAAGCAGAAGAGAAGAACAACTGAATTCCCAGCCTGGAACAGAAAGTTCTCCAAAATCTAGACACAAACTGGACTCCTCTGTCAGATACAATGTTCTCAGGATTCCCGTGCAAACAAACCACCTGTTGTAAAAACAGGGGCACCAACTCAGAGGAAGACGGCAACTTAGGGAGTGGTACAAGATGAACCATCTTAGAGAACCTATCACAAATCACCCAAATAACAGTCATCCTCTGAGAGACAGGCATATCAGAGATGAAATCCATTGAAATATGGGTCCATGGCCTCTTGGGGACAGGCAAAGGCATCAACAACCCACTAGAGCGAGAACACGATTTAGACCGGGAGCACGTCCCACAGGACTGCACAAAATTCCTGACATCACGAGACAAGGAGGGCCACCAAAAAAACCGACTCACCAGATCTCTAGTACCAAAAATACCTGGATGACCAGCCAAAGCAGAGCAATGAACTTCAGACATCACTCTCTTCTTCCACTGGTCAGGAACATACAAATTTCCACTGGGACAACGCTCAGGTTTGTCCTCCTGGAACTCTTCCAGAGCACGTCTCAAATCGGGCGAGATGGCAGAAAGAACTACCCCTTCGCCTAAGATGGTAGCAGGCTTGGTCACCACAGGAGAATCAGCAAAGAAGCTCCTAGAGAGGGCGTCTGCCTTGACATTCTTTGTTCCAGGAAGAAAAGAAACCACAAAATCAAAACGTGTAAAAAACAAGGCCCACCTAGCCTATCTAGGGTTCAAGCGCTTGGCCGACTCTAGGTAAATCAAATTCTTGTGGTCAGTGAGGACCACGACTTGATGCTTAGCTCCCTCCAACCAATGTCTCCACTCCTCAAATACCCATTTCATGGCCAACAGTTCCCTATTCCCCACATCATAGTTACGTTCAGATGGAGAGAACTTTCGGGAAAAGAAAGCACAGGGATTCATTTTAGATGTTACAGGATCCTTTTGGGACAAAACAGTTTCTGCACCAATCTCAGAAGCATCCACCTCTACCTGGAATTGGAGTGAGACATCAGGTTGCCGCAAAACCGGGGCGGAGGTGAATCTTCGCTTCAGCTCCTGAAAGGAAGAAACAGCCTCCGGAGACCAATTTAACACATCAGCACACTTTTTAGTCAAATCAGTCAATGGCTTGGCAATACTAGAAAATTTTGCTATAAATTTCCGATAAAAATTAGCAAAACCCAAAAACTTCTGGAGGGCCTTCAAAGAAGTGGGCTGAACCCAATCGTGAATGGCCTGTACCTTGGCTGGGTCCATTTCAATAGTTGACGGGGACAAAATAAATCCCAAAAAAGAAATCCTCTGTACTCCAAAAAGGCATTTAGATCCTTTGACATACAGGGAATTCTCCCTCAAGATCCGGAACACAGTCCGAATATGTTCCACATGAGAATCCCAATCCTTGGAGAAGATCAAAATATCATCCAGATAGATAATCAAAAATTTATCGACAAAATCTCGGAAAATATCGTTCATGAAGCACTGGAAGACAGAAGGGGCATTAGTGAGCCCAAAAGGCATCACCAGGCACTCAAAATGTCCCTCCGGAGTATTAAACGCCGTCTTCCATTCATCCCCATGCTTAATGCGAATAAGATTATACGCCCCCCTGAGGTCAAGCTTGGTAAACCAGCAAGCACCTTTAACTCTGGAGAATAGATCAGAAATCAGGGGTAAGGGATACTGATATTTAACAGTAATTTTGTTGAGGGCACGATAATCAATACAAGGTCTTAACGATCCATCCTTTTTGGCTACAAAAAAAACCCGGCACCTACGGGTGACGAGGATGGTCTAATATGACCCTTCTCCAACGCCTCCTTAATATAGGATCGCATAGCCTCGTGCTCGGGTACAGATAAATTGAAGAGCCGACCCTTGGGAAATTTACACCCCGGGCTCAGTTCAATTGCACAGTCATAACTCCTATGAGGAGGCAGAGACGCAGACTCATTCTCACTAAATACATCATAAAAGTCCACCAAATAATCAGGAACATCATGCGACTGAGGAGAGGTGGAAAACACCGGAGCCTCACTAAAGGCACACTGACAACCCCAACTCACCACAGACACAGATTTCCAATCCAAAACTGGATTATGAATCTGTAACCAGGGAAACCCCAGAACAATAGTATCATGCAGATTTTCTTAATGGTCTGGGGCGACCTGCATTACCACCTGGGTCCAAAACTGGGGTTTATTTTTAGCCAAAGGAGTAGCATCAATCCCCCTCAAAGGGATAGGCGTCTGCAGAGGTGTCATTGGAAATCCACAACGTTTAGCAAAATCCAAGTCCATTAGGTTTAGGGCTGCTCCCGAATCCACAAAAGCCTTGGCGGAAAATGTGGACAGGGAGCAGATCAGAGTAATAGCCAGAAGAAACTTAGGTTGAACACCCCCAACAGAAAACGTGTGTGCAAAGCGTTTCTCTCGTTTTGGACAGACAGAAATAATATGCGAGGCATCTCCACAAAAAAAACACAACTTATTACGCCTTCTAAACTCCTGACGCTGCTCTCTGGAAAAAACTCTATCACATTGCATAGGTTCAGACATTTGTTCAACAGGTGGCAACACCTTTCGTGCAGCTTTGCGTTCGCGCAAACGCCGATCAACCTGAATAGCTAGTGACATAGAATCGTCAAGACCAGAGGGAACAGGAAATCCCACCATAGTATCTTTTACGGCTTCTGACAACCCCTTCCGAAAGAGAGCAGCCAAGGCATTATCATTCCAGGTAGTAAGTACTGCCCACTTTCGGAATTTTTGACAGTACAATTCAGCAGAATCACGACCCTGGCTCAATGCCAGCAGGGTCTTTTCAGCCTGATCAATGGCATTAGGTTCGTCATACAACAACCCCAAAGCTTGAAAGAATGCGTTCACATTAGTTAGAATAGGATCATCTGGTTTCAAAGAAAACACCCAATCCTGGGGATCGCCACGCAGCAAAGAGATGACAATTTTAACCTGCTGCGCGGAGCTCCCTGACGAGTTAGGTTTCAAGGCAAAAAATAATTTACAATTATTTTTGAAATTCAAAAATTTAGACGATCCCAAAAAATACATCAGGTGTAGGAATCTTTGGTTCAGCAGCATGTGAATGAGCAAGGTAGGCGGAAATTCCCCGCACTTCCGCAGCGAGCTGCTCCACACGATCAGACAATTGCTTTATCTCCATTGAGAGAAAAAAAAATTCACCCTACGGCCTCAGAGATATAGAGGAAAAAATATACACACTTTTTTTTTTTTTTTTTTTACAATTCTTTCCTGCTATTGAGTACCCTAGAATCTGCGGTAAGGCGGGTGATTCTGTTATGAATGAGTCACCGTAGGAGGCAAAAGCAGAAATACAAGCTAAGTCCAGAAAACCAGAGAAGTTGGCAACTATCAGATTGCAGACCCCTGAACCTATCAACACAACTAGCAGTAGCCGTGGGGGGTTCCTACGAAGCCCTAGACCCCTCGATCACAGCCGGAGAATTACATAGGCCTAAAGAAAGAAAGGGGAAATCTAAACTGCCCCAGAGCAGACCCCAAAGCAATAGGCAGCCCCCAACATATAATGACGGTGAAGCAAGATGAAAATACTAACACAGACAGAAAGATAGACTGAGCAAAGACGGGGTCCGCAACTATCTAGATAGGAAAGGACAGGAAGGCTGCTGTCTGCAATCTGCCAAAACCCTATCAAAGACATAAGCCAACAAGCTGATATGAAAAAGGCCCTGAAGCAGCTAGGCTTCAAAAACTAAATCAGCACTCAGGTATTTTCAGAAGACAGAGCTAAATGAATTCATCACACCCCAGCAGGGAATGGCAGAAATCCAGAAAAACAAAGCAAAACAAAGTCAAAGCACAAAAGCAAAAGGCCGAGCAGCAAACTTAGCTTTAGAGGAGCAGGAATTCAGACTGGTCTCCAAGGATCCCACAGAGAAATCACCCACAGGGCAGAAGGGCGTCAGCAGCCTTATATCCAGTCCGTAACTCCACTCAGCCAGTCATCATCATCAGCCTCAGGTGTTTGATAATCAGGCTCACTACCTTTCTTTACCAGAAGAGGGAGTTCCTCGGGCCTCAGTAATGAAGGGGAAAATGAACTCACAACACTTCCCCATCCCTTGCCACGCTCCTTGCCCATTTTAAATGGACTACATTTTAGCCAAAACAGTTGAATGGAGGTCTCAAATGCCACAATTTATTGCCCACAGATAGATAAGAAGTCTGATGGAGTTACCACACTGTTCAGTATGTGGCCTGTATTTTTTGTTTTTACCACAAAATAGTGCATAGAACTAGGGTCACAGACAGCAAAAAGAGTTGAATGGAGGTCTCAAATGGCACAATTTGTAGCCCACAGACAGATGAGGTGTCTTATGGAGATACCACACTGTTCAATATGTGGCCTGTATTTTTTGTTTTTCAACCCAAAATAGTGTATAAAACTATGGTAACAGACAGCCAAAATAGTTGAATGGAGGTCTCAAATGCCACAATTTATAGCCTACAGATAGATAAGGAGTCTGATGGTGTTACCACACTGTTCAATGTGTGGCCTGTATTTTTTGTTTTTCAACCCAAAATAGTGTATAAAACTATGGTAACAGACAGCAAAAACAGTTGAATTGAGACCTCAAATGCCACAATTTGTAGCCAAGAGATAGATGAGGCATCTGACTGAGATACCAAACTATGCAATATGTCACCTGTATTTTTTGTTTTTACCACAATAGTGTATGGAACTAGGGTAGCAGACAGCAAAAACAGTTAAATGGAGGCCTCAAATGCCACAATCTGTAGCCCACAGATAGATGAGGTGTTTTACTGAGATACCACACTATTCAATATGTGGCCTGTATTTTTTATTTTTTTAACGAAAAATAATGTATAGAACTAGGGTAACAGACAGCAAAAACAGTTGAATGGAGGTCTCAAATGCCATACTTTGCAGCCCATAGATAGCACACTTCAAAATATCTACAACAAAAAAAAAATTATGAAGGATTGAAATGGTACAATTTTGCGCGCAATGATATGTGATCTGTGTGATGGACAAAACCCAGTGTAAAATATCTGCCCTGTAGCTAAATATTTTTTTGCAGCTAAATATTTTTTTGGGTAGCAAAATGGTGTCAAGAAATTATATGACACTCCAAAAAATGTTTACAGCACCACAAAAATGGCAGAATTTTCTGCGCACTCAGATGTGATGGCTGGGACGGGAAATCCCATTTAAAAAAGCTGGATTTTCACGCTGTAGTATGAAAAGGATTTGGCTGTATTCTGCAGTGTCAACAAGCAAATAGAGGAAAAAAAGGTGGCTCTGGATTGCTTTGAAATAAAAAAATCAGGATTAAGATGCAAAAAATTATTCCTGCCCACTCATACCTGGGGTTCTGTATATGGGTCGCCCTCACACCCAGGGCAGCGGGGTACCAGGTACCGGGCCGGTGTCAGGGGGAATGTGCCACAGCAGCAGTGACCCGGTCTGTGGCCCTGGGCGCCCAATATCAATGGCGGTGAGGTTAATAGTGTTATTGTTTTTTGGAATAGTTCGTGACGCCACCCGTGGTGTTTGGCAAGTAAGATGTTGAGCCAACGCTGCATGCTGATCCGCTGGGACTGATGGTGTGGTGCAGCAAAGATGGTGTAACTCCCCACAGGTGGAGCTGTAGTCCCAGGGCAGTGTAGGTGTAATGGACGAGGAGAGGCGCAGACTGGTATAGATGCTGTTACCCAGATGTAGCGGTGCTGGAGGTGTCAGCGACGAACGAATGGAGGACACCAGGGCTTGTAGTTTCAACGCTTTACTCACAGTTCTTGGCAACCACTGGTGCCCGCCTCTGTGCCGTGTCCTCCGGGGTAGAGACTCAATCAACCTCCCTGGCAAGTCAGGGTTCTCCTCTCCAACACTCCGCCAACATGTGCCTTTCCTAAACGACTCCTCTATTGCGCCTTTTAATGTGAAGAGCTCCAGTACCGTAGTTCTCTGGAATTCCTCCTGTCAGATGTTCCTAGAACCTTACTTGTATGACAGACAGCTGTAGCCTGATCAGGGACCTCCTGGATCCCGGCTCTCTATCCGTGTTGCTGTTGTGTCCCAAGTCTGAGATGGGAGTAGCGCATTTACAGCCAACTACTCCACCGGTGTCTGCTGCAGAACCATAAGTGTCCATACAACCTCGGGGACCGGGCCCCAGCCTTGCGCTGAGAGCCTATAGGCAGGGTTCATCTTCCAACCAACAACTCCTCTCTGTTCTCCTACTCCTTCGTTCCACGCTGTTCTTCTCTCTCTTATGGAAGCTTAGGTTGCAGATCTATGTCTTTCACCTTCTGTTCCTTTCCTAGGGAGCTCGTTCCACTAAGACCAGTCCTCAGCCTCTCCTGACTGACTGTCTTCCTCCGTCTTGAGCTCCCCTCAGGCTGACCTCCTGTCAGTCTGCTCTCAGCCTCTCCTCCAGACTGTACTGAACTCCGATTCTAAACCTTCCCACTCTTTTATATCTAACTCCACCCACCTCCCAGCACATCTCGTGTTACGAAGCAAGGACCCACGAAAGGTGCTCTGCTACCCTCTAAGCATGGAGCCGCAATCTGGTCAATTGCTGAACTATCCTGTGTGTGGGTGCAGGTGTTGGAGTGTGGAAAGGAGTTCCCAACTTACCTAGTTGGTGGGGCACTACACCTTAGGAGAAGGTGCAGTACCTCTGTGGCGACTGAGCCTCAGGGGCGCCACATATATACGGTCAATATATATAATAGGCAGCAGCAGCAGACAGTAAAGGAATGGACCCTCTTGATGTATTCAATGAAGTATGCCACATATAATGTATATAACCACAGACACACTCCCTGCCTTCCTAGCACTGCAGTCTATATACCCCGTAATTACTCCTTAGAAGGATTGTTGATTAAGCTGGATTTCTGTATTCTATTATGGTATACCCACACTAAGTTATAAACCTAAAATCTGACCCTATCTTGGTAGCAACTCTCCCTACATTGTCTGATTCCAGAGGTGACTGTGAGGAGCAGGGCGGCGGCAGTTCTCATATAGACCTGATGATGCTGTGTGGCCTGCCAATCATTGTAATACCACAACCAAGATGGCTGCGGCATTACAGTGCATGGCAGAAAATCCCTGCATATTGATTGGCTCTCTAAAGAGCACCAAACATGCATGGCGGGGACCCGAATTCCTGCCGAGCAAACCCGGAAATACTTGGCGCTCACCCAATACTGCGAGTACAGCGATGCTTGGGTGAGTACCGAGCATTACCAAGTATGCTCGTTCATCACTAGTTCTTAGTAATACTGTTTTTGATCAAAAAAGTAGAAAATCCATCCCACCGTCGACAAGGTGACCCTGATCGGGACAGTCCTACACTGTCTAATATTAAAAACCTTACCGTGTGTTAGAGTTGACCTCAGTGTGTGAGTAAGGGCAGACAAAAGGACCCGGTACCAAAACTGGACACCAGTCTGGAGAAAACTTTAAATGTAATTACCAGCTCATAAGAGATGCTGAACTCTTATCTCCCGAGATCTTGATGTCAAAATCTCCATCTGTCCATGCGCCGCCCCCAGCGGCCATTTTCCCGGAGTCCACCGCACAGAAAACCATGGAACCGTGCAGGCTCTGGCCTTTTACAAAATGTCGGCAGAGCCCTCTGCAGCACTGGCGACCCGCGCAGCAGCACCGGAGACCCCTGGAGCACCGCCAGTCACACCTGCAGCACCAGACACCTGCAGTGGTGCACTGCACAAGACTCCACATTGATAGCAAAACTATGTGATAATTGGATGAATACTGTAAACAGTTATGTTCTCATTAAAGAACTATGCAAAATCCAGGTGTTAGGAAAGTTACAGAAAACTACAAGGCTAATATTAGCTGAACTGTTACTATCTAATATCGTAAAGATGTCTTAAAAGGGATTTTAAAGACAGGCTACCAATATGGATTCCCGATGGTCAATAATATCTTAGCACTACACTATCAAACTTCACAATCTGCGCACTCCCACAGAAACCTCTCACACCTAGACACCCACATGGTCTCTGACTATTCTACCTCTGGCAACCATATCCTCACTCAACGACACAGACAATGCCACTGCTTTCTACAATGCCACTCTTGCATCAGCTATTGACACGGTTGCCCATCACGTTCATGGCAGAGTGTGATGTATCAATAGACAATCCTGGACTAATAACATCACTAAAAAGCAAGTGTCCAGGGTTGCAGAGCGGTGTTGGAAGAAAACAAATTCGAGAGATGATTTAACTGCACTCAAACAAGCAACACTTGCTTTCAAATCTGCCCTCATCTCTGCTAAACAGGCCTGCCTCACAACCCTTGTACCTTCCCTATCCTACAACCCCAAACAGTTATTCAAAACTGTTAATTCCCTCCTCCGCCCTCCACTGCCCCCTCCAACCTCCCTCATCTCTGCTGAGGACTTTGCCACGCACTTCAAAAATAAGATCAACCAAACAAGGCAAGCTTTTACTGTTCAACCACCACAACCCCTTTGTATACCAGACAATGCCCTTCCCCTATAACCTCCATATCCAACATCACTGAAGGGGAGCTTAATTGTCTCCTCTCCAAATCACACCTCACCACTTGTGCAGTAGACCTCTTCCCATCTCATCTCCTCCCCAACCTTACCACCACACTTATCCCATTACTAACCCATCTCTTCAACCTATCACTAACTTCTGGTAACTTCCCTTCTGCTTTCAAACATGCCACAGTCAGTCATTTCCTCAACGCTCAATCTACTAAATTGCTTGTGCATGCCCTCATTATCTCCCACCTCGACTACTGCAACATCCTTTTTAGTGGTCTCCCTGCTAACGCTCTCACACCTCTCCAGTCCATCCTTAACTCTGCTGCCCAACTAATTCATATCTCTCCTCGCTACTCCTCTGCTTCTCACCTCTGCAAATCTGTTCACTGGCTCCCATTCACTCAGCGTATCCAGTTCAAATTAGTAATGTTAACTTATAAAGCCAATCATAACCTGTCTCCTCCATATACCTCTGAACTGTTCTCCCTTTATCTTCCCTCACATAATCTCCAGTCCTTACAAGACTTCCTTCTCTCCTCCACACTTATTCGCTCATCACCTAATCGCCTCCAAGACTTCTCCCGAATAGCCCCCATCATATGGAATTCTGTGCCCCAACACGTCCAACTATCAACCACATTCGGATCCTTCAGACGGAACCTGAAAACCCACCTCTTCAAGAAAGCTTACAGCCTGCAATGACCCCTCTGCTTCCTCACTACTCCCAGAGCTACCGCGTCACCATCACCGGAGCTGCTGCAACCCCCAAACCTACTGTCTCCTTCCCCACCATCCGGTAGAATGTAAGCCTGCAAGTTCAAGGTCCTCTCCCCTCTGTATCAGTCTGTCATTTTTAGTTTGCTTACTGTAAGTGATATCTGTAATTAGTATGTAACCCCTTCTCATGTACAGCACCATAAAAGCAATGGTGCGATATAAATAAATATTATTATTATTATTAATGCACAACAGAACACAGGACTAATGCAGTAAATAATACAAATGACACACAGCAGAACTATCATTGTGGAAAGCTGAGAAACAGTTGTGGCTGTAAATATTGGAAGAAATAGTAGATAAAGAGTCTGAAAGGTTTATTGTCCTCTCATTGAGGTCTGGTCCACAGTTTTGATGTCCTCACCACAAGCTATGAGGAACACATTTCTTATTGATGTAAAAAAACAAATCCATGTGACACATTCATTCCTGCTCTGAATGTTTCAAAGGTCATAATAAGTATTGTTTTCTATTGTGAGTACAAACTTTTGAGAACTTTTGCCAATCCCAGGAAAGACCAGAATTCAAGAAAAGAGTACAACAAGTTAATTCAATGAATAAAGGTAAGGATGTATAGAACACAGAAATGCCGACTCCTTTTAGGGAAAGTCGGGACATACCCTTGACTGCCCGGGAAAGCGCCCCTGAATCGGGACTGTCCTCGATTCAGTATAGTTTGGAGCCATAGATTAGCTTGAAGATAACTAGACTAGTTAGGAGCACAGGAGAATTATAAGGTGCCTGAAGATGAGGAGAAGCAGATGCTGCTAGGAACAGTCATATAGGCTGATAAGAATATGATAGGTTTGAAAGTATAAATTCAGCACGTCCAAATGGAAATAGCCCATGACTGCCCATTCAGATACAAAGTTATGAGACGGAAACTTTATGTTGGGCTTGGTCTGTATGTGGCGCCCCTGAGGGTTCAGTCGCCACAGAGGTACTGCACCTCCTCCTGAGGTGTGGTACCCCATTATTCAGGTAAGGTGGAGACACCTGACCATGCTCAAACACTTGCATCCCACACAACATAGTAGTGCAGCAAAGCACCCTTTGGTGGCTCCCTGCTTGGAACACGAAGCATGCTGGGAGGTGGGTGGAGTTTAGTTGGCACTCAAAAGAGCGGGAAGAGGATAGGAATTAGTCAGTTAGTCACAGGAGTCTGACGAGGTCAGTCTGTGAAAGGAGATCCCCTGAGTGGGATGGATGAAGGAAGTGCTGCAGCCGACCTCAGTGATCTGGGTCTGCTGGCACAGGAAAGGAACATTAATAGAAAGCCTGACTCTCCATAAGAAGGAAAGAATTAGTACAGAACGTGAGAAGAAGAAGAGAACCAAGGATCAGGGTTAGAGGAGAACCCTTCCCAAGTTCTAATCACAAGGCCGGGGTCCGGTCCCCAAGGTTGTATGGATACTAATGGTCCTGCAGCAGACACCGGAGGAATAGAAGTGGTCACCACTATATTCCCACACCAGACTTGGGAGCACAACAGCAATGATAATGAGCAGGGACTAGGTAGCAAGGAGTCCCCGGAGCAGGCTACAGCTGTCTGCCGTACAAGTAGAGTTCATAGAGACATCTGACAGGAGGAACTCCAGTGTAACTCAGTACTGTGAGTACTTCACTAAAGGCACTAAGAGGGAGACGTTCAGAAAAAGCACATATGTTGGTGGAGTGTTGGAAACGAGTACTTCATCTTGCCTGGAAGTTGGCTGAGCTCCTGACCCGGAGGACATGGCACATATGTGGGCTCCGGTGCCACAACAGACTGTGAGTAAAGCTTTGGATCTACATGCCCCGATGTCCTCCACTTATTCCTGCATCATCCTGCCCAGCACTGCTACATCCCCATGCGCTCGACACTACATCATCTAAGTGTCACTTCACCTACTCTGCCCTAGGACTACAGCCCTGCCTGTGGAGGGCTAAACATCATTGCTGCACCACACCATCTGTCCCAGAGGATCTGTCTGCAGCGTCGGCTCAACATCTTCATTGCCGAACACCACAGGTGGTGTCACGACTCATTCATTCATAAACTCTAATCATCATAAGCACACTGAACACTTCTCCCCCTTTTTCCAATGGGTGCCTAGGGCCATGGGCCGGGTCCCAGCTTCCGTGACAACTCCCATTGAAGCTCATCGGGCCCGGTACCGAGTACCCCACAGCCCTGGGAGGGCGAGCCATGTATGCTAACTCTAAGTATACACTTTCCTCTGCTTTGTGAAAAATAATTGTATTCTGGGAATAACCCTTTAAGCAGTTTATTGTCAAAAGTCCATTTAGGAATTTGGCTGTGAAATAAATTAACTTATACCCTTATTATAGAAAAAAAGAATAATTTTGTTTACCTTGTATCCTTAAATCTGATTTGCATAACAACATAAAATATGGCTGCAAATTAAAAGAGTAGATACAAAATTCAATGCTGGTTCACTCCAGGGAAATAACACACCTTGAATTGTCGCTCAACGCTGTAATATAGACATTCGCATTCCTCTTAACAGAACTCACTACAAGCTAGATTAATACGGCTATAGCCTTTAATCCATCGTCAATTATTTTAATTTCGCACAGTGTTGTAAAGCCAAACACTGCAATATGCAATATGCTTGAAGCATCAAGAAACATGGTTAAATACATGACCTTTTCTAAAATGTCAAGAATCATTTCTGCCCTCTGGCACAATACATGAAGGTGTGAGTCACAGCATTTGTCTACAAAATTAGTTATTTTGCACGGAAGTAGATGCAGTGGATTGGAAAGTACTACAATTGATTACAGTAAAGTTGAAAAGTACAATGTACTGTGTGTCCTGCTTTTATGGTTTAAAATTCTGTTGCAAGACACTGAAGAACTAAACATATTGCATAATTTATAAGTTAGTTTAATTTAGAAAAAGATTTTGAAATTGCACTTACATTCCTCCCATTTTTCACTGCACGTACCCCAAGTTAAGAAGTATTGGTACCTTATTACCTTCAGAATCCTACAATTTAATTTTAATTTACTGCTCTTCAAAATGTGTACAGTGAGTAATGTATAGCAAGGGCAGCCCATAGCACAGATCAAAAAAACACCTCCATTAACAAAATGGTTCTTCTGAAAGGTGGAATCCATCATTGGTCAATTACTAGCCATTAGCATACCGGAACCCTTTAAAACAACTGACCCCTCAAAAATGCTATGACACATGTTTGGGTCACCTCCTTTCTCAAGTAGCGTGCAAAAAATAGAGGGAGTAGTGGGTGTGGGAGTGTCACATCATAAGGGCAGGACAGGTGGAAATAGGGTTTTGGCACATTCGCCGCAATGACAGTCTATGGTTAAAATGGGCTTCCATTATTAGTCATATAACAGGGCACAGAAATGGGTTTCTCCTGAGAGATGGATATCCTATCCCAGCAGACATTCCATATCCCAGCTGACATTCCTCAGGAACACAGTTGAGATTCACTCAGTGAAGGAATATAAATGTGGAAGGTATTTGTAATATTGACCTGTGGTTAAACAAAAATGTTGACAACTAGCCAAAAAGGGCTGCTGCAGAGTGCTGCTAAGGTGCATAGATTAGTAGTGAATCTGTATAATAATAAAAGTAATCATGCAAGCATATGTCAAGCAGATATGTAATAAAAAAAAAATAAATGTAAATATGATATGTAAAAATGATGTTGGTTATGATGAATTGTAAATAAATTTAATTAATAATAAAAATAACTAGATGTGTATTTCCTGAAGGAAGTACAGATAGTGGTTTGAAATGGTGCCTGGGCTGCCCCTTTAAGAGAGACTTGGCTGCTGCCCCTGCAAGACTTTCAACTCAGGATCCGTTTTAAATGTGGGTGCCTCTCAGGGGCCACTTTGGCCTCAGGGTCTGATTTGGTGGGTGGGGCCCCTCAGGATCCGATTCGGTGGCCTGGACTCCTCAGGATTTGAATTAGTGGCCGGCATTCCTTAGGGTCCAATTTTGTGGGTGGGGCCCCTCAGGGTCTGATTTTGTGGGTGTGGCCTCTCAGGGTCCGATTTTGTGGGTGTGGCCCCTCAGGGTCCGATTTTGCAGGTGGGTCCCCTCAGGGTCCGATTTTATAGGTGGGGCCCCTCAGGGTCCGATTTTGTGGGTGGGGACCCTCATGGTCTGATTTTGTGGGTGGGGTCCCTCAGGGTACGATTTTGTGGCCGGGGCCCCTTAGGGTCCGATTTTATGGCCGGGGCCCCTCAGGGTCTGATTTTATGGCCGGGGCCCCTCAGGGTCTGATTTTGTGGGTGGGGCCCCTCAGGGTCCGATTTTGTGGCCGGGACCCCTCAGGGTCCGATTTTGTGGCCGGGGCCCCTCAGGGTCCGATTTTGTGGCTGGGGCCCCTCAGGGTCTGATTTTGTGGCCGGGGCCCCTCAGGGCCCGATTTTGTGGCCGGGGCCCCTCAGGGTCCGATTTTGTTGGTTGGGCCCCTCAGGGTCCGATTTTGAGGGTGGGGCCCCTCAGGGTCCGAATTTGTGGGTGGGGCCCCTCAGAGTCCGATTTGGTTGGCGGGGCCCCTCAGGGTCCGATTTTGAGGGCGGGGCCCATCAGGGTCTGATTTTGTGGGCGGGGACCCTCAGGGTCCGATTTGGTGGGCGGGGACCCTCAGGGTCCAATTTTGTGGGTGGGGCCCCTCTGGGATCAATTTTGTGGCCGGGGTCTCTCAGGGTCCGATTTTGTGGCCGGGGCCCCTCAGGGTCCGATTTTGTGGTTGGGGCCCCTCAGGGTCCGATTTTGTGGTTGGGGCCCCTCAGGGTCCGGTTTTGTGATTGGGGGCCCTCTGGCTTTCGCTTTAAGAGCTGATATTATCTGCCAGAAACTCTGTCCTGGAGGGGTCATGAATAGAGTTGAGCGACTTTTGGTTTTTTAGGGTCGAGTTTCGTTTCGTGAAACCCAACTTTTCCAAAAGTCGGGTCGAGCAAGATCGGCCGATTATAGGGAAAAGTCGGGGTCGTCCCGAAACACGAAACCCAATGTAAGTCAATGGGGAATAAAAGTCGGCAGTGAGAGGAGGACAGGAAACACACCTACAGTGCCCATTTGAATGCCAAAAGCATCAATTCTTCTTACTTAAGCTTGTCAACCTTAATTAACTTCAAAATACAAGTTACGCACTGAAAAATGGGGGTTATTTGGCTAAAGTTGTGGGGGGTAGGGCTGGCTCTAGGTTTTCATGTGCCCTGGGTGAAAGAGCGCCCCTTTAACACATACCACAACTCATCATGCTCCGATACGGCAGAGAAATAGCGGTATAGTACAATGAAAAATACTTCACTTTTACATCTCATGACGAGGCCCATCTATTTCTCCATACAGAATCATTGGTCCCATATAATGTTTGAAACAGTATATGATGAGCTCCACATAATGCTACAGTATATGTTGGTCCCCATGGATGAAGCTCCACTGTCTTATGGGCCCAAATAATGCTCCAAACATAATGGGCCCCATTTCTAATGCTCTAGTGTATAATGGGCCCTGTAAATGCTGCTCCAGTGTCTGATGTCCACTTTTGGAATGTTCCAGTGTATGGTGGACCCCATCTATCATTCTCCAGAGTATAGTGCTCCCCAAAAATTGCTGTCCCAACATTGAAAACAATCAAATAAGTCTCCTCGCTAGGGAATCCCTGTACTAGTCTAGACTCCTCGTCGTCCCCATCTTCCATCTCACTGCACAGTATTTCAACTTTGCAAGTGCTGTGATCCTGGGCAAGCAGGGGGGGCCCACTCGTTGGCGACGGCACTGGCACAGGACCCCTGATAGTACGGTGGTGTGTCTGATGGCGGGTGGGCCGAACCTGCACTTTCATCTGCAGCTTCCTCTTTGTCACCGTGTAAGATGGAACTGTATATGGGAAGGGTAACCTGAGTTTCATCAGGGTCAGATTCAGGCCGTGTAGCGTGCGAGGGGAATGTAGTGGTCTGGGTCAATGTACCAGCAGATTCATCGAGCAGTGGCTGGGCATCAGTGCACTTGTGTCGCCCCCAGGAGTACGGTCGCCACAGTGGCATTACCTTCCTCCTAGGGAGTGTGATGTCATGCTTGGGAGCAACGAAGGATCTCTCTAGCAGGTTAACTGATTGGGCGGCTTTATTCCCACGTGTCATGACCCTCCAAACAGCGTTCATGAAGGCAAAGTGTTTGTTTTACGTGGGCAGTATGGTTGCAAAGCTGAACCTTAAAGGAATGTCCAGAAGGGCACCACCAGGAGTGGAGCCTATGGTTAAATTCGACTCCACCTGGGAAACCTCAACCATGCCAGCTACAGAACAGATGCACACATTGCAAGCTTAATTCCGTTAACGAACGAGACTCCGTCATGCCCCGCGGTCCGAGTCCGGCTTACTAGAGGGACACGTGAGGCTCTGGCACATGAGATTGGCCAATAACTGGTGTGTCATGCCCTTACATGTCCGTGGCTGCATGTGCGCTACACTGAAAAGGCCGTCTGTCGCTTACAGGTGCAGATAACCCGCTGAACAACGTTAGTGATGGGGATCACTGATTACAATTATTACCCGCGAACGATGATTTCCCAGTAAGTGCAGGTCAACCGCAGTTCCGGAATTAGGCCTAACCGTCATTCCTGAAAAAATGAAAAACTTACGTGTGCAAACCACAGGTGCTGTAGCTTGCTTAACAGCTCGCCAGCCGTTCTCACGCCCAGTATGGATTACACGTGATTGCACAAAGGTGAGAAAGGGTACCGTATCCCCGGATAACATGTATGGATAGCGTACACATTCAAAATATATGTCAATACATCAGGAGGCAGGCTCAGACGGTGTTAGGCCCAGTATGGCTTGCACGTGATTGCACAAAGGTGAGAAAGGGTACCGTATCCCCGGATAACATGTATGGATAGCGTACGCATTCAAAATATATGTCTATACATCAGGAGGGAGGCTCAGACGGTGTTAGGCCCAGTATGGATTGCACGTGATTGCACAAAGGTGAGAAAGGGTACCGTATCCCCGGATAACATGTATGGATAGCGTACACATTCAAAATATATGTCTATACATCAGGAGGCAGGCTCAGACAGTGTTAGGCCCAGTATGGATTGCACGTGATTGCACAAAGGTGAGAAAGGGTACCGTATCCCCGGATAACATGTATGGATAGCGTACACATTCAAAATATATGTCTATACATCAGGAGGCAGGCTCAGACGGTGTTAGGCCCAGTATGGATTGCACGTGATTGCACAAAGGTGAGAAAGGGTACCGTATCCCCGGATAACATGTATGGATAGCGTACACATTCAAAATATATGTCTATACATAAGGAGGCAGGCTCAGACGGTGTTAGGCCCAGTATGGATTGCACGTGATTGCACAAAGGTGAGAAAGGGTACCGTATCCCTGGATAACATGTATGGATAGCGTACACATTCAAAATATATGTCTATACATCAGGAGGCAGGCTCAGACGGTGTTAGGCCCAGTATGGATTGCACGTGATTGCACAAAGGTGAGAAAGGGTACCGTATCCCCGGATAACATGTATGGATAGCGTACACATTCAAAATATATGTCTATACATCAGGAGGCTGGCTCAGACGGTGTCAGGCACAGTATGGATTTGACGGCCCAGACTACACAGCGGAGGAGCAGGGAGAGGTAAAGATTGCAAATGCTGGGGCCCTGCCCAAGCAAGGGGGGCCCACTCGTGGGCGTCGGTACTGGCACTGGGCCCCTCATAGTACGGCGGTGTGTCTGACGGCGGGTGTGCACCACCACCGTCAGAGACACTTGATTGCACTATGAGGGACCCTGTGCCAGTGCCCGCGCCCAAGAGTCGGCCTACCCACCTGTCCTGGGCAACGGCACTCGCACGGTGTCGTGCGCTAGGTGGTGACCCCGGCCATGGGGGGGAGGCAGCACAGTTAGGGAGTTTTAGAAAGTGGCATATGTTGATGTTGGACATTCAGCTGATGCAAAAGGTGAAATAGGTCAAGTCCCAGGAAGAGGTGGACCAAAGCAAGCCATTTTTCTGTCACCCTATGTGTCATCAGGGGAAGGTGAGACAAAATCCTTGGAAACCCATGCATGGTTCATTTTAATGAAGGTTAGATCATCCACATTTTGGGTTGACAGACGGGTCCTTTTTTCTGTCAGGATTGATCCAGCTGCACTGAAGACTCTTTCCGATAGCACACTTGCAGCTGGGCAAGCGAGCTCCTGTAAGGCATATTGTGCCAATTCAGGCCAGGTGTCCAGTTTAGCGGCCCAATAGTCAAAGGGGAATGACCTGTGTGGGAGAACATTGATATGGGAGGAAAAGTAGTTTGTAACCATAGTTGACAACTGCTGTCTCCTGTCACTTTCCATCGATGCAGTATTACCAGTTGTGTGAGCGGTACTTGAAAAATCAGTCCACAACATTGTCATGAAACCCCTGTCTCCAACGCCACTTCTGCTGTGTGCACCATGAACACCTCTGCCAAGCTGCCCCCGGCCCGTACGGCTCGTGTGAGAACCATCACCGCTGCTGTGTGCTGGGAATGCCTCAAGCAACCGATTTACCAGAGTTGCTTGTTTATTAGCCAATATTAGGTCAAGGTTCTCCTGTGGCATGATGTTTTGTAATTTGCCTTTATAGCGTGGATCCAGGATGCTGGCCAACCAGTAGTCGTCATCGTTCATCATTTTGGCAATGCGGGGGTCCCTTTTTAGGATCTGCAAGGCATAATCTGACATGTGGGCCAATGTTCCCGGTGTCAATGATGCACTGCGAGTGCTGGTTGGAGGAGCACTTTCTGGCAAATCCACATCCCTCCAGTCACGCACAAACCCTGTACCAGACCTTGCCACGCCAACATTTTCACTTGCCCCACGAGATGCATCCTCCTCCCCTAAGTAATCATCCCCATCATCATCCTCCTCCTCCTCGTCCAGGAGAGGTCCCTGAGCAGACAATGGCTGAATGTCATCAAGGATTCCCTCCTCCTCTTCCTCCTCATCAACATTGGCTGCAGACGCCTGCTCCTTAAGGTGCATCAAAGTTTGCATGAGCAGACGCATAAGTGGGATGCTCATGCTTAGGATGGCGTCGTCTGCGCTTACCAGCCGTGTGCATTCCTCAAAACACTGAAGGACTTTACAGAGGTCTTTCAGCTTTGACCACTGCACACCTGTCAACTCCATGTCTGCTCTCAAAGTGCCTGGCCGTGTATCCTCCCACAAATGCATTATGGCCTGCCTCTGCTCGCACAGCCGCTCCACCATGTGCAGGGTGGAGTTCCACCTTGTTGCAATGTCGATAATGAGGCGGTGGTTGGGAAGGTGGAGCAATCGCTGCAGCTTCTGCATACGAACGGAGTGTACAGGCGACCGGCAGATGTGCGTGCACAGTCTTCGCACCTTCTTGAGCAGGGCTGTTAACTCCGGATAATTTTTGAGGAAGCACTGCACCACCAGGTTCAAGGTGTGAGCCAAGCAAGGTATGTGGCTGAGTTTTGAAAGGGCTATGGCTGCCACAAAATTACGGCCGTTATCACTAACTACCTTGCCTGCCTCAAGATGTACACTTCCCAGCCATGACTCAGTTTGTCGCTTCAAGTACTCGGCCAGCACCTCGGCGGTGTGTCTGTCGCCCAAACACATCATCTGCAACACAGCCTGCTGACGCTTTCCACTAGCTGCTCGATAGGGGGACACCTCGTGTGCAACAGTGGCAGCTGCAGATGGAGTGCTCGTACGACTGCGCTCTGTGGACGAGCTTTCGCTTCTGGAGGAGGAGGAGGAGGAGGGTCGAACACCTATAGCCAACTGTTTCCTATACGGTGGGCTAGGCAGCACTGTCCCACCACCGCTGTCCCCTGTGGACCCTGCATCCACCACATTAACCCAGTGCGCAGTGATGGACACGTAACGGCCCTGGCCATGCCGACTGGACCATGCATCAGTTGTGAGGTGCACCTTTCCACTCACTGACTGCTTGAGTGCATGGACAATGCGGTCTTTTACATGATGGTGGAGGGCTGGGATCTCTTTGCGAGAGAAGAAGTGGCGACTGGGTAGGTCATAGCGTGGTACTGCATAGGCCATGAGTTCGCGGAAAGCTGCGCTTTCCACCAACCGATAGGGCATCATCTCAAACGAGATTAGTTTGGCAATGTGGGCGTTCAAACCCAGTGTACGCGGATGAGAAACTGAGTACTTTCTTGACCTACTCATAGTGTCTGGGAGGGTGAGCTGGACTTGAGAGCTGCATATGGTGGAAGTAGCGGTGGACATGGCGGACTGAGAGAGGGTTGATGATGGTGATGGAGTTGGTGTTTTTTCTGATGGCCTAGATTCAGTATTTCGTTGATATAACAATATAACAGTGGGATTCCCTGACTGCTGTGGCCTTGCAACGACACCTCAACATTTGCTGCTGTGCTAACCGGTGGGCTTACAGTTGGGGAAACAATGTAGCGTTGCTGACTACCTTCTTTGTGATCAGTTGCACATGTGGCACTTGAGGTTTGGTGTTGTGTCCACGCTTGCAAGTGCATGGTGGTTAAATGTCTAAGCATGCAACTGGTATTCAAATTTTTCAGATTTTTCCCTCGGCTAAAGGTCTTTGCGCGCTTCTTACAGATAACCTTGGCCTGATCATGAGGATTTTGTTCAAAAAAGTGCCACACTGCACTCTTCCTACTTTGGCAGACATTTTGCGGCCTAGCACGCTGTGATCTTTTGACCCTCTGAATAAGCTGTCCAGCAACTCTTTTGATTATTGGAACCTGTCTTTGGAGTGCTCTGGGCCTGCCAGATAACAGCTGTTGCGATGTCGATGTCTGCTGTGGATGCTCCTCATCTGAGCTATTGGAAGCAGCACCCTCTTCCCCAATGGATGCCAATCTGGGTCAACAACTGGGTCATCCATCACCTCCTCTTCAATGTCATGTGCACCTTCCTCTGTGTCACTGTGTATGGTGGTATAGTGTGCGGGAAGGGGCACCTGAGTCTCATCAGGGTCAGAATCTGGCTCTGTACACTGCGAGGACAATGTAGTGCTCTGAGTGAATGTACCAGCAGAATCATCTATCAGCGGCTGTGCATCAGTGCACTCCATGTCAGATTCATCTTGGCCTGGGTAATTCACCATTTCACTTGATAATCCAGGCATGGTATGCGAAAACAGCTCCATGGAGTAATCAGTAGTATGGCCTGCATCATCCTTCAATCTTGGTTGGGGTGAAGGACACAAGGAAAGGTGTGGTTCATGAACATGAGCCTCCAATGACGACTCAGTGCTTTTACTTTTTACAACTTCAGAAGAGGAGGCGATAGAGCTGGAGGCTGAGTCAGCATTGTAAGACAAAACTTTTTCCTGATGCTCTGGCTTTAAAAGCGGTTTGCCAACTCCTAGAAAACTAAGCCTTCGAAGCCTTATGGAGCCTGATGATGACGCAGGCTCAACACCTCCTGCATTCGGTCCTATTTTGCTCTTGCCACTACCATCAGATCCACCACCAACACCATCATTACCAGCTGCCAACCCCCGCCCAATTCCACGGCCTCTTCCACCAGCCTTCCTCATTTTTTGTAGAAATGTAGACAAAATCCAACAAACTATATAGTAATGTAAACCAAGGTACAAGGTGTCTATAGGACAGGGGAGATTTTGAATTTCTGCACACACTTGTGGACACTGGACACTTATGGATTGTGTGAGGCCCACTGAATATCACAGCGCTATGTCACAGGCTCGATGGCACAGGTGTGAAAAAAGTGACTACAGGATAAGGGAGATTTTGAATTTCTGCACACACTAGTGGACACTGGACACTTTTGGATTGTGTGAGGCCCACTGAATATCAGAGCGCTATGTCACAGGCTCGATGGCACAAGTGTGAATAAAGTGACTACAGGATCACAGAGATTTTGAATTTCTGCACACACTTGTGGACACTGGACACTTATGGATTGTGTGAGGCCCACTGAATATCACAGCGCTATGTCACAGGCTCGATGGCACAGGTGTGAAAAAAGTGACTACAGGATAAGGGAGATTTTGAATTTCTGCACACACTAGTGGACACTGGACACTTTTGGATTGTGTGAGGCCCACTGAATATCAGAGCGCTATGTCACAGGCTCGATGGCACAGGTGTGAAAAAAGTGACTACAGGATCACAGAGATTTTGAATTTCTGCACACGCTAGTGGACACTGGACACTTTTGGATTGTGTGAGGCCCACTGAATATCAGAGCGCTATGTCACAGGCTCGATGGCACAGGTGTGAAAAAAGTGACTACAGGATCACGGAGATTTTGAACTTCTGCACACACTAGTGGACACTGGACACTTTTGGATTGTGTGAGGCCCACTGAATATCACAGCGCTATGTCACAGGCTCGATGGCACAGGTGTGAAAAAAGTGACTACAGGATAAGGGAGATTTTGAATTTCTGCACACGCTAGTGGACACTGGACACTTTTGGATTGTGTGAGGCCCACTGAATATCACAGCGCTATGTCACAGGCTCGATGGCACAGGTGTGAAAAAAGTGACTACAGGATCACAGAGATTTTGAATTTCTGCACACACTAGTGGACACTGGACACTTTTGGATTGTGTGAGGCCCACTGAATATCACAGCGCTATGTCACAGGCTCGATGGCACAGGTGTGAAAAAAGTGACTACAGGATAAGGGAGATTTTGAATTTCTGCACACACTAGTGGACACTGGACACTTTTGGATTGTGTGAGGCCCACTGAATATCAGAGCGCTATGTCACAGGCAGAAATTGGCTAGTGTATGACAAACTACAAGGTGTATGTAGAATTGGGCAGAATAGGAATCTCTCTAGAGTGTAGGTCTGTAGGAACGGAACAAGTCCTCCACTTATCCTTCCACAGTGACACACAGATAGCTTCACTGTGGCCGTGATAACAGCTGTTACACGGTACTGAGAGGAGCGTGCACGTACACGGCTGTCCGGTGTACGTAAAATTGTCAAGCTCCGTGTTTTTTAAGTATAGGGACTGACACGCTGTCTCTCTATAGTTTTGAATGTGATCAAACAGCAAATATATTTAACTGTTTGAAAGCTAGACAAAACTAGTAGGTGCAGGTCTGTAAGAACGGAACATGTCCTCGACTTATTCTCACAGAGTGATACACGGGATAGCTTCACTGTGGCCGTGATAACAGCCGTTACACGGTACTGAGAGGAGCGTGCACGTACACGGCTGTCCGGTGTACGTAAAATTGTCAAGCTCCGTGTTTTTTAAGTATAGGGACTGACACACGCTGTCTCTCTATGGTTTTGAATGTGATCAAACAGCAAATATATTTAACTGTTTGAAAGCTCGACAAAACTAGTAGGTGCAGGTCTGTAAGAACGGAACATGTCCTCGACTTATTCTCACAGAGTGACACACAGATAGCTTCACTGTGGCCGTGATAACAGCCGTTACACGGTACTGAGAGGAGCGTGCACGTACACGGCTGTCCGGTGTACGTAAAATTGTCAAGCTCCGTGTTTTTTAAGTATAGGGACTGACACGCTGTCTCTCTATAGTTTTGAATGTGATCAAACAGCAAATATATTTAACTGTTTGAAAGCTAGACAAAACTAGTAGGTGCAGGTCTGTAAGAACGGAACATGTCCTCGACTTATTCTCACAGAGTGACACACGGAATAGCTTCACTGTGGCCGTGATAACAGCCGTTACACGGTACTGAGAGGAGCGTGCACGTACACGGCTGTCCGGTGTACGTAAAATTGTCAAGCTCCGTGTTTTTTAAGTATAGGGACTGACACACGCTGTCTCTCTATAGTTTTGAATGTGATCAAACAGCAAATATATTTAACTGTTTGAAAGCTCGACAAAACTAGTAGGTGCAGGTCTGTAAGAACGGAACATGTCCTCGACTTATTCTCACAGAGTGACACACAGATAGCTTCACTGTGGCCGTGATAACAGCCGTTACACGGTACTGAGAGGAGCGTGCACGTACACGGCTGTCCGGTGTACGTAAAATTGTCAAGCTCCGTGTTTTTTAAGTATAGGGACTGACACACTGTCTCTCTATAGTTTTGAATGTGATCAAACAGCAAATATATTTAACTGTTTGAAAGCTAGACAAAACTAGTAGGTGCAGGTCTGTAAGAACGGAACATGTCCTCGACTTATTCTCACAGAGTGACACACAGATAGCTTCACTGTGGCTGTGATAACAGCCGTTACACGGTACTGTGGGAGGAGCGTACACCGCTGTATGGTGTGAAAAAATGCACGCTCAGTACCTCAGCAGGACAAAAAAAAAATTGGGATTGCTTTTAAAAAAGCAATTTGCAGAGCAGTGGGTAAACAGCAATGCAGCTGTCAGGAAGCCTTAGAAGGCAGCCTAACAACCAACACCGCTGATTCACCACAATATAGCCTCCCCTTGCACTGCACACACAGTGACTGGTGTGTTGTACAGGCAAAATCGCTAGCAGCAGAAGCAGTTTTTTTTTCTTCTTCCCTGCCTAACGCTCTCCCTACAGAATCAGCAGCAGCAACCTCTCCCTATGCTAAGATCGGCAGAAGTAAGATGGCGGTCGGCGTGCACGCCCTTTTATAACCCCTGTGACGCCCACCAAAGCAAGCCAATCACTTGCATGCCCTTCTGAAAGATGGTGGTGACCCCTGCCTATGTCATCACGTTGCCCACAGTGTCCATGGATCCTGATTGGCTGAAAAAGAGCGCAAAACAAACTTTTGAAACGCGTCTTTGGCGTGTAAGTCGCCGACCTTGTGGCCGACCTCATCCTAGGGTCGGGTTTCGTTTCATGAAACCCGACTTTGCCAAAAGTCGGCGACTTTTGAAATTTTTCGACCCGTTTCGCTCAACTCTAGTCATGAAAAGTTCGTAGGCGTTGGCATAGTAAATGGGTGTGCCTGCGCATATCAATGAGCTTAACTGCTACTTGAATCACCTCACAACTGCCCCATGTTTTCCCTATGGCAACATTTTCCAATTGAAATGCATTGAGACAGTGCGTTCCAATGACAGGAAAAAAAATTTTCACACGCAAATTGCGCAAAAACTATAAATCTGATCGACATGAAAAACACTTAGCCCACCTCTCGTGAACGCTGGCTTCGAAACGACACCTCAACGGAGTCTGTGCGTGTAGCGGTTTGGGCCGCATTAATTGCGGAAATCAACTGAATACTAATAATAATACTAGATGTGTATTTCCTGAAGGAAGTACAGATAGTGGTTTGAAATGGTGCCTGGGTTGCCCCTTTAAGAGAGACTTGGCTGCTGCCCCTGCAAGACTTTCAACTCAGGATCCGTTTTAAATGTGGGTGCCTCTCAGGGGCCACTTTGGCCTCAGGGTCTGGTTTGGTGGGTGGGGCCCCTCAGGATCCGATTCGGTGACCTGGGCTCCTCAAGATTTGAATTAGTGGCCGGGATTCCTCAGGGTCCAATTTTGTGGGTTGGGCCCCTCAGGGTCTGATATTGTGGGTGTGGCCTCTCAGGGTCCGATTTTGTGGGTGTGGCCCCTCAGGGTCCGATTTTGTGGGTGGGGACCCTCATGGTCTGATTTTGTGGGTGGGGCCCCTAAGGGTATGATTTTGTGGGTGTGGCCTCTCGGTCCGATTTTGTGGGTGTGGCCCCTCAGGGTCCGATTTTGTGGGTGGGTCCCCTCAGGGTCCGATTTTATGGGTGGGGCCCCTCAGGGTCTGTTTTTGAGGGTGGGGCCCCTCAGGGTACGATTTTGTGGCCGGGGCCCCTCAGGGTCCGATTTTGTGGCCGGGGCCCCTCAGGGTCTGATTTTATGGCCGGGGCCCCTCAGGGTCTGATTTTGTGGGTGGGGCCCCTCAGGGTCCGATTTTGTGGTCGGGACCCCTCAGGGTCCGATTTTGTGGCCGGGGCCCCTCAGGGTCCGATTTTGTGGCCGGGGCCCCTCAGGGTCCGATTTTACGGTTGGAGCCCCACAGGGTCTGATTTTGTGGCCGGGTCTACTCAGGGTCCGATTTTGTGGCTGGGGCCCCTGAGGGTCCGATTTTGTGGCCGGGGCCCCTCAGGGTCCGATTTTGTGGTTGGGCCGCTTAGGGTCCGATTTTGTGGCCGGGGCCCCTCAGGGTCCGATTTTGTGGGTGGGGCCCCTCAGGGTCCGATTTTGTGGCTGGGGCCCCTCAGAGTCCGATTTTGTTGGTTGGGCCCCTCAGGATCCGATTTTGAGGGTGGGGCCCCTCAGGGTTCGATTTTGTGGCCGGGGCCCCTCAGGGTACGATTTTGTTGTTGGGGCCCCTCAGGGTACGATTTTGTGGCCAGCGCCCCTCAGTGTCCGATTTCGTGGCCGGGGCCCCTCAGGGTCCGATTTCGTGGCCGGGGCCCCTCAGGGTCCGATTTTGTGGATGGGCCGCTCAGGGTCTGATTTTGTGGATGGGCCGCTCAGGGTCCGATTTTGTGGCCAGGGCTCTTCAGGTTCCTTTTTTGTGGCCGGGGCCCCTCAGGGTCCGATTTTGTGGGTGGAGTCCCTCAGGGTCCGATTTTGTGGCCGGGGCCCCTCATGGTCCGATTTTGTGCTTGGGGCCCCTCAGGGTCTGATTTTGTGGGTGGAGCCCCCTGGGTCCATTTTGGTGGGGGGGGCACTCTGGGTCCGATTTGGTGGGCGGGGCCCCTCAGGGTCTGATTTGTTGGGAGGGGCCCCTCGGGGTCTGATTTGGTGGGCGGGACTCCTCAGGGTCTGATTTGGTGGGCGTGTCCTCTCTCGGTCAGATTTAGTGGGCAGTGCACCTCAGGGTCTGATTTGGTGGGCGGGGCCCCTCAGGGTCCGATTTGGTGGGCGGGGCCCCTCTTCTTCCGATTTGGTGGGCGGGGCCCTTCATGGTCCGATTTGGTGGGCGGGGTCACTCTGGGTCCGATTTGGTGGACGGAGATCCTCAGGGTCCGATTTGGTGGGTGGGGCCACTCTGAGTCCGATTTGGTGGGCAGGGCCCCTCTGGGTTGGATTTGGTGGGCGGGGCCCTTCAGGGTCCGATTTGGTGGACGGGGTCACTCTGGGTCCGATTTGGTGGACGGAGCTCCTCAGGGTCCGATTTGGTGGACGGGGTCACTCTGGGTCCGATTTGGTGGACGGAGCTCCTCAGGGTCCGATTTGGTGTGTGGGGCCACTCTGAGTCTGATTTGGTGGGCGGGGGCCCTCAGTGTCCGATTTGGTGGGCTGTGCCACTCTGGGTCCGTTTTTGGTGGACGGGGCCACTCTGGGTCCGATTTGGAGGCCAGGGTGGCTCAGCCTCCGATTTTAAGGCCGGGGTGGCTCAGCCTCCGATTTGGAGCCTGGGGTCACTCAGCTTTCAATTTGGCGCGTCGGCCCTTTAAGACTCATTTCGGTGCGGCGGCCCTTTAAGAATCACTTTGGCGCTTCGGCCCTTTAAGAGCCAGTTTGGCTCACTGGGCTTCTATATCCACTTTGGCGCACATTCTCTTCTCAGGGGCATGTGTCATGTGATGAAGCTAGATTTGCATTTGTGCTGTGGGTTTCGCTTTAAGAGCTGATATTATGTGGCAGAAGCTCTGTTCTGGAGATGTCATGTGACGTTCGTAGGCATTGGCATAGTAACTGGTTCTGCCTGCGCATATCAATGAGCTCAACTGCCATTTCAATGGCCTCAGGGCATGTTTTGCCATTTCCCCATTCAAATGCATTGAGACAATTCATTCCAATGATGGGAAAAAAAATTTTCTAACGCAAATTGCGTAAAAACTACAAATCTGATCGACATGAAAAATACTTAGCACACCTCTCATGGATGCTGGCTTCGAAACGACACCTCAACGGAGTCTGTGCGTGTAGCGGTTCGGGCCGCATTAATTGCGGAAATCAACTTAATAATAATAATAAGAAGAACTAGATGTGTATTTCCTGAAGGAACTACAGATAGTGGTTTGAAATGGTGCCCGGGCTGCCCCTTTAAGAAAGACTTGCCTGCTGCCCCTGCAAGACTTTCAACTCAGGATCCGTTTTAAGTGTGCGTGCCTCTCATGGGCCCCTTTGGCCTCAGGGTCTGATTTGGTGGGTGGGGCCCCTCAGGATCTGATTCGGTGGCCTGGGCTCCTCAGGGTTTGAATTGGTGGCCGGGATCCCTCAGGGTCCAATTTTGCGGGTGTGGCCCCTCAGGGTCCTATTTTGTGGGTGTGGCCCCTCAGGGTCTGATTTTGAGGGTGGGGCCCCTCAGGGTTCGATTTTGTGGGTGGGTCTCCTCAGGGTCCGTTTTGTGGTTGGGTCCCCTCAGGGTCCGAATTTGTGGGTGGGGCCCCTCAGGGTCCTATTTTGTGGCCGGAACCCTTAAGGGTCCAATTTTGTGGCCAGGGCCCCTCAGGGTATGATTTTGTGGGTGGGGCCCATCAGGGTCCGATTTTGTGGTTGGGGCTCCTCAGGATCCGATTTTGTGGCCGGGGCCCCTCAGGGTCCAATTTGGTGGGCGTGGCCCCTCAGGGTTCGATTTTGTAGTTGGGGCCCCTCAGGATCCGAATTGGTGGGCGGGGACCCTCAGGGTCCGATTTTGTGGTTGGGGCCCCTCAGGGTCCGATTTTGTGGCCGAGGCCCCTCAGGGTCCGATTTTGTGGGTGGGGCGCCTTAGGGCCCGATTTTGTGGTTGGGGCTCCTCAGTGTCTGATTTGGTGGGCGAGGCCACTCTGGGTCAGATTTGGTGGGCGGGGCCACCCTGGGTCCGATTTGGTGGGCGGGGCCACTCTGGGTCCAATTTGGTGGGCGGGGCCCCACAGAGTCCGATTTGGTGGGCAGGGCCACTCTAGGTCCTATTTGCAGGCCGGGGTCAATCAGCCTCAGATTTGGAGCCTGGGGTCACTCAGCTTTCGATTTGGCGCGCCAGCCCTTTAAGACTCATTTTGGTGCGTCGGTCCTGTGGGGTCATGTAAAGTTCGTAGACGTTGGCATAGTAATTGTGTCTGCCTGCGCATATCAATGAGCTTAACTGACATTTGAATCACCTCACGACTGCCGCATGCTTTTCCTATGGCAAAATTTTCCAATTGAAATGCATTGAGACAGTGCATTCCAATGACAGGAAAATGTTTTTTCAAACAAAAATTGCGCAAAAACTATAAATCTGATCGACATGAAAAATACTTAGCACACCTCTCGTGAACGCTGGCTTTGAAACGACACCTCAACGGAGTCTGTGCGTGTAGCGGTTCGGGCCGCATTAATTGCGGAAATCAACTGAATAGTAATAATAATACTAGATGTGTATTTCCTGAAGGAAGTACAGATAGTGGTTTGAAATGGTGCCTGGGCTGCCCCTTTAAGAGAGACTTGGCTGCTGCCCCAGCAAGACTTTCAACTCAGGATCCGTTTTAAATGTGGGTGCCTCTCAGGGGCCACTTTGGCCTCAGGGTCCGATTTTGTGGGCGGGGCCCCTGAGGGTCCGATTTTGTGGCTGGGGCCCCTCAGGGTCCAATTTTGTTGGTTGAGCCCCTCAGGATCTGATTTTGAGGGTGGGGCCCCTCAGGGTCCGATTTTGTGGCCGGGGCCCCTCACGGTCCGATTTTGTGGTTGGGGCCCCTCAGGGTCTGATTTTGTGGCCGGGTCTACTCAGGGTCCGATTTTGAGAGTGGGGCCCCTTAGGGTCCTATTTTGTGGTTGGGGGCCCTCAGGGTCTGATTTTGTGGGTGGGGCCCCTCAGAGTCCGATTTGGTTGGCGGGGCCCCTCAGGGTCCGATTTGGTGGGTGGGGCCTCTCAGGGTCCGATTTTGAGGGCGGGGCCCCTCAGGGTCCGATTTTGTGGGCGGGGCCCCTGAGGGTCCGATTTGGTGGGCGGGGCCCCTCTGGGTTCGATTTTGTGGCCGGGGTCTCTCAGGGTCCGATTTTGTGGCCGGGGCCCCTTAGGGTCCGATTTTGTGGTTGGGGGCCCTCAGGGTCCGATATTGTGGGTGGGGTCCCTCAGAGTCCGATTTGGCGGGCGGGGCCTCTCAGGGTCCGATTTTGTGGGCGGGGCCCCTCAGGGTCCGATTTTGTGGCTGGGGCCCCTCAGGGTCCAATTTTGTGGCCGGGGCCCCTCAGGGTCTGATTTTGTGGGTGGGGCCCCTCAGGGTCCGATTTTGTGGCTGGGGCCCCTCAGGGTCTGATTTTGTGGCTGGGGCCCCTCAGGGTCTGATTTTGTGGCTGGGGCCCCTCAGGGTCTGATTTTGTGGGTGGGGCCCCTCAGGGTCTAATTTGGTGGGCGGGGCCCCTCAGGGTCCGATTTTGTGGACAGGGCCCCTCAGGGTCCGGTTTTGTGGGTGGGGCCCCTCAGGGTTCGATTTTGTGGCTGGTGCCCCTCAGGGTCTGATTTTGTGGCTGAGGCCCCTCAGGGTCCGATTTTGTGGCTGGGGCCCCTCAGGGTCTGATTTTGTGGCTGGGGCCCCTCAGGGTCTGATTTTGTGGCTGGGGCCCCTCAGGGTCCGATTTTGTGGTTGGGGCCCCTCAGGGTCCGATTTTGTGGGTGGGGCCTTTCAGGGTCCGATTTTGTGGGTGGGGCCCCTCATGGTCTGATTTTGTGGGTGGGGCCCCTCAGGGTACGATTTTGTGGCTAGGGTCCCTCAGGGTCCGATTTTATGGCCGGGGCCCCTCAGGGTCCGATTTTGTGGCCGGGGCCCCTCAGGGTCCGATTTTGTGGCCGGGGCCCCTCAGGGTCCGATTTTGTGGCCAGGGCCCCTCAGGGTCCAATTTTGTGGCCAGGGCCCCTCAGGGTCCGATTTTGTTGGTTGGACCCCTCAGGGTCCGATTTTGTTGGTTGGGCCCCTCAGGGTCCGATTTTGTGGCCGCGGCCCCTCAGGGTCTGATTTTGTGGCCGCGGCCCCTCAGGGTCCGATTTTGTGGCAGGGGACCCTCTGGGTCCGATTTTGTGGGTGGGGCCCCTCTGAGTCCAATTTGGTGGGCGGGACCACTCTGGGTCCAATTTGGTAGGCGGGACCTCTCAGGGTCCGATTTTGTGGTTGGGTCCCCTCAGGGTCCGATTTTGTGGTTGGGGCCCCTCAGGGTCCGATTTTGTGTCCGGGGCCTATCAGGGTCCAATTTTGTGGCCGCGGCCCCTCAGGGTCTTATTTTGTGGCAGGGGCCCCTCTGGGTCTGATTTTGTGGGCGGAGCCCCTCTGGGTCCAATTTAGTGGGCGGGACCACTCTGGGTCCAATTTAGTGGGCGGGACCACTCTGGGTCCAATTTAGTGGGCAGGACCACTCTGGGTCCAATTTAGTGGGCGGAACCACTCTGGGTCCAATTTGGTGGGCGGGGCCTCAGGGTCCGATTTGGTGAGCGGGGCCCCACAGGGTCCGATTTGGTGGGTTGGGCCACTCTGGGTAAGATTTGGAGGCTGGGGTCGCTCAGCCTCCAATTTGGAGGCCGGGGTCGTTGAGCTTCCGATTTGGAGGCCGAGGTCAAAGAGCCTCCGATTTGGAGGCTGAGGTCAAAGAGCCTCCAATTTGGAGGCCGGGGTCGATGAGCTTCCGATTTGGAGGCCGGGTGGCTCAGCCTCCGATTTGGAGGCCGGGGTGGCTCAGCCTCCGATTTGGAGGCCGGGGTGGCTCAGCCTCCGATTTGGAGGCCGGGGTGGCTCAGCCTCCGATTTGGAGGCCGGGTTGGCTCAGCCTCTGATTTGGAGGCCGGGGTGGCTCAGCCTCCGATTTGGAGGCCGGGGTGGCTCAGCCTCCTATTTGGAGGCCGGGGTGGCTCAGCTTCCGATTTGGAGGCCGGGGTGGCTCAGCCTCCGATTTGGAGGCCGGGGTGGCTCAGCCTCCGATTTGGAGGCCGGGGCGGATCAGCCTCCGATTTGGAGGCCGGGGCGGCTCAGCCTCCGATTTGGAGGCCGGGGTGGCTCAGCCTCCGATTTGGAGGCCGGGGTGGCTCAGCCTCCGATTTGGAGGCCGGGGTGGCTCAGCCTCCGATTTGGAGGCCGGGGTGGCTCAGCCTCCGATTTGGAGGCCGGGGTGGCTCAGCCTCCGATTTGGAGGCCGGGGTGGCTCAGCCTCCGATTTGGAGGCCGAGGTGGCTCAGCCTCCGATTTGGAGGCCGGGGTGGATCAGCCACCGATTTGGAGGCCGGGTTGGCTCAGCCTCCGATTTGGAGGCCGGGGTGGATCAGCCTCCGATTTGGAGGCCGGGGTGGCTCAGCCTCCGATTTGGAGGCCGGGGTGGCTCAGCCTCCGATTTGGAGGCCGGGGTGGCTCAGCCTCCTATTTGGAGACCGGGGTGGCTCAGCCTCTGATTTGGAGGCCTGGGTCGATCAGCCTCCGATTTGGAGGCCGGGGTGGATCAGCCTCCGATTTGGAGGCCGGGGTGGATCAGCCTCCGATTTGGAGGCCGGGGTGGCTCAGCCTCCGATTTGGAGGCCGGGGTGGCTCAGCCTCCGATTTGGAGGCCGGGGTGGCTCAGCCTCCTATTTGGAGGCCTGGGTCGATCAGCCTCCGATTTGGAGGCCGGGGTGGATCAGCCTCCGATTTGGAGGCCGGGGTGGATCAGCCTCCGATTTGGAGGCCGGGGTGGCTCAACCTCCGATTTGGAGGCCGGGGTGGATCAGCCTCCGATTTGGAGGCCGGTGTGGCTCAGCCTCCTATTTGGAGGCCTGGGTCGATCAGCCTCCGATTTGGAGGCCGGGGTGGATCAGCCTCCGATTTGGAGGCCGGGGTGACTCAGCCTCCTATTTGGAGACCGGGGTGGCTCAGCCTCTGATTTGGAGGCCTGGGTCAATCAGCCTCCGATTTGGAGGCCGGGGTGGATCAGCCTCCGATTTGGAGGCCGGGGTGGATCAGCCTCCGATTTGGAGGCCGGGGTGGCTCAGCCTCCGATTTGGAGGCCGGGGTGGCTCAGCCTCCGATTTGGAGGCCGGGGTGGCTCAGCCTCCGATTTGGAGGCCGGGGTGGCTCAGCCTCCTATTTGGAGGCCTGGGTCGATCAGCCTCCGATTTGGAGGCCGGGGTGGATCAGCCTCCGATTTGGAGGCCGGGGTGGATCAGCCTCCGATTTGGAGGCCGGGGTGGATCAGCCTCCGATTTGGAGGCCGGGGTGGATCAGCCTCCGATTTGGAGGCCGGGGTGGATCAGCCTCCGATTTGGAGGCCGGGGTGGCTCAACCTCCGATTTGGAGGCCGGGGTGGATCAGCCTCCGATTTGGAGGCCGGTGTGGCTCAGCCTCCTATTTGGAGGCCTGGGTCGATCAGCCTCCGATTTGGAGGCCGGGGTGGATCAGCCTCCGATTTGGAGGCCGGGGTGGCTCAGCCTCCGATTTGGAGGCCGGGGTGGCTCAACCTCCGATTTGGAGGCCGGGGTGGATCAGCCTCCGATTTGGAGGCCGGTGTGGCTCAGCCTCCGATTTGGAGGCCGGGGTGGTTCAGCCTCCGATTTGGAGGCCGGGGTCGCTCAGCCCCCGATTTGGAGGCCGGGGTGGCTCAGCCTCCGATTTGGAGGCCGGGGTGGCTCAGCTTCCGATTTGGAGGCCGGGGTGGCTCAGCCTCCGATTTGGATGTCGGTTTCGATCAGCCTCCGATTTGGAGGCCGGGGTGGCTCAGCCTCCGATTTGGAGGCCGGGGTGGCTCAGCCTCCGATTTGGAGGCCGGGGTGGCTCAGCCTCCGATTTGGAGGCCGGGGTGGCTCAGCCTCCGATTTGGAGGCCGGGGTGGCTCAGCCTCCGATTTGGAGGCCGGGGTGGCTCAGACTCCGATTTGGAGGCCAGGGTGGCTCATCCTCCGATTTGGAGGCCGGGGTGGATCAGCCTCCGATTTGGAGGCCGGGGTGGATCAGCCTCCGATTTGGAGGCCGGGGTGGATCAGCCTCCGATTTGGAGGCCGGGGTGGATCAGCCTCCGATTTGGTGACCGGGGTGGATCAGCCTCCGATTTGGAGACCGGGGTGGATCAGCCTCCGATTTGGAGACCGGGGTGGCTCAGCGTCCGATTTAGAGGCCGGGGTGGCTCAGCGTCCGATTTGGAGGCCGGGGTGGCTCAGTCTCCGATTTGGTGTGTCGGCCCTTTAAGACTCATTTGGGTGCGCTGGCCCTTTAACAATCACTTTGGCGCGTTGGCCCTTTAAGAGCTAGTTTGGCTCACTGGGCTTCTTTTAAATCCACTTTGGTGCACACATTCTCTCTCAGGGGCATGTGTCATGTGATGAAGCTATATTTGCATTTGTGCTGTGGGTTTCGCTTTAACAGCTGATATTATGTGGCAGAGGCTCTGTGCTGGGGATCAGGTGAAGTTCGTAGGCGTTGGCATAGTAACTGGGTGTGCCTGCGCATATCAATGAGCTCAACTGCCATTTCAATCGCCTCAGGGCATGTTTTGCCATTTCCTATTGAAAAGTATTGGAGACAGTGCATTCCAATGACGGGAAAAAAAATTTTCAAACGCAAATTGCGCAAAAACTACAAATCCGATCGACACGAAAAATACTTAGCACACCTCTCATGGACGCTGGCTTCGAAACGACACCTCAACGGAGTCTGTGCGTGTAGCGGTTCGGGCTGCATTAATTGCGGAAATCAACTTAATAATAATAAGAAGAATAAGTTAGCAGCATTCGGATTACAATATAGTGGTTTTTTCAAACCACTATAACTAGATGTGTATTTCCTGAAGGAAGTACAGATAGTGGTTTGAAATGGTGCCCGGGCTGCCCCTTTAAGAGAGACTTGCCTGCTGCCCCTGCAAGACTTTCAACTCAGGATCCATTTTAACTGTGGGTGCCTCTCAGGTGCCACTTTGGCCTCAGGGTCCGATTTTGTGGGTGGGGCCCCTCAGGGTCTGATTTGGTGGGTGGGGTCCCTCAGGGTCCGATTTGGTGGGCGGGATCTCTCAGAGTCCGATTTGGTGGGTGGGGCCCCTCAGGGTCCGATTTTGTGGCCGGGGCCCCTCAGGGTCCGATTTTGTGGGTGGGGCCCCTAAGGGTCCAATTTTGTGGTTGTGGCCCCTCGGGGTCCGATTTGGTGGCCGGGGCCACTCAGGGTCCGAATTTGTGGGTGGGGCCCCCTGGGTCTGATTTGGTGGGCGGTGGCCCTCAGGGTCTGATTTGGTGGGCGGGGCTCCTCAGGGTCCTATTTGGTGGGCGGGGACACTCAGAATCTGATTTGGTGGGCGGGGCCCCTCAGGGTCTGATTTGGTGGGCGGGGCCCCTCAGGGTCTGATTTGGTGGGCAGGGCCCCTCAGGGTCTGATTTGGTGGGTGGGGCCCCTCAGGGTCCGATTTGCTGGGCGGGGGCCATTCTGGGTCTGATTTTGTGGCCGGTGCCCCTCAGGGAACGACTTTGTGGCCGGGGCCCCTCTTGGTCCGATTTTGTGGGTGGGGCCCCTCAGGGTCCGATTTTGTGGGTGGGGCCCCTCAGGGTCTGATTTGGTGGGCTGGGCCACTCTGGGTTCGATTTTGTGGTTGGGGCCCCTCAGGGTCCGATTTTGTGGGTGGGGCCCCTCAGGGTCCAATTTTGTGGTTGGGGCCTTTCAGAATCCGATTTGGTGGGCGGGGCCGCTCAGGGTCCGATTTGGTGGGTGGGGGCGCACTTTGGCGCACATTCTCTCTCAGGGGCATGCGTCATGTGATGAAGCTAGATTTGCATTTGTGCTGTGGGTTTCGCTTTAAGAGCTGATATTATGTGGCAGAAGCTCTGTCCTGGGGGCGTCATGTGACGTTCGTAGGCGTTGGCATATTAACTGGGTGTGCCTGTGCATATCAATGAGCTTTACTGTCATTTCAATCGCCTCAGGGCACGTTTTAAGTTTCCCATTCAAATGCATTGAGACAATGCATTCCAATGACAGTAAAAAAAAAATTTCAAACGCAAATTGAGCAAAAACTACAAATCCGATCGACACGAAAAATTCTTAGCACACCTTTCGTGGATGCTGGCTTTGAAACGACACCTCAACGGAGTCTGTGCGTGTAGCGGTTCGGGCCGCATTAATTGCGGAAATCAACTGAAAAATAAGAATAAGTTAGCAGCATTCGGATTACAACATTAATACTAGATGTGTATTTCCTGAAGGAAGTACAGATAGTGGTTTGAAATGGTGCCCGGGCTGCCCCTTTAAGAGAGACTTGCCTGCTGCCCCTGCAAGACTTACAACTCAGGATCCGTTTTAACTGTGGGTGCCTCTCAGGGGCCACTTTGGCCTCAGGGTCCGATTTT
Organism: Dendrobates tinctorius; assembly: GCF_039654945.1. Taxonomy (NCBI): domain Eukaryota; kingdom Metazoa; phylum Chordata; class Amphibia; order Anura; family Dendrobatidae; genus Dendrobates; species Dendrobates tinctorius. The sequence goes on along the minus strand of NW_027361711.1, from coordinate 22,569,627 downwards.
GTGGCCGGGGCCCCTCAGGGTCCGATTTGGTGGGTGGGGCCCCTCAGGGTCCGATTTGGTGGGTGGGGCTCCTCAGGGTCCGAATTTTTGGTTGGGGCTCCTCAGGGTCCGATTTTGTGGGTGGGGCCCCTCAGGGTCCGATTTTGTGGTCGGGGCCCCTCAGGGTCCGATTTGGTGGTCGGGGCCCCTCAGGGTCCGATTTGGTGGTCGGGGCCCCTCAGGGTCCGATTTGGTGGTCGGGGCCCCTCAGGGTCCGATTTGGTGGTCGGGGCCCCTCAGGGTCCGATTTTGTGGGCGGTGCGGCTCAGCCTCCGATTTGGAGGCCGGGGCGGCTCAGCCTCCGATTTGGAGGCCGGGGCGGCTCAGCCTCCGATTTGGAGGCCGGGGCGGCTCAGCCTCCGATTTGGATGCCGGGGCGGCTCAGCCTCCGATTTGGAGCCCGGGGCGGCTCAGCCTCCGATTTGGAGCCCGGGGCGGCTCATCGTCCGATTTGGAGCCCGGGGTGTCTCATCGTCCGATTTGGAGCCCGGGGTGGCTCACCCCCCTATTTGGAGCCTGGGATCACTCAGCTTTCGATTTGGCGTGTCGGCCCTTTAAGCCTCATTTCGGTGCGCCGGCACTTTAACAATCACTTTGGCGCGTCAGCCCTTTAAGAGCTAGTTTGGCTCACTGGGCTTCTTCTAAATCCACTTTGGCAGACATTCTCTCTCAGGGGCATGTGTCATGTGATGAAGCTAGATTTGCATTTGTGCTTTAGGTTTCGCTTTAAGAGCTGATATTATGTGGCAGAAGCTCTGTCTTGGGGGCGTCATGTGACGTTCGTAGGCGTTGGCATAGTAACTGGTTCTGCCTGCGCATATCAATGAGCTCAACTGCCATTTCAATCGCCTCAGGGCACCTTTTGCCATTTCCCATTGAAAAGCATTGGAGACAGTGCATTCCAATGACGGGAAAAAAAATTTTCAAATGCAAATTGCGCAAAAACTACAAATCCGATCGACACGAAAAATACTTAGCACACCTCTCGTTGACGTTGGCTTCGAAACGACACCTCAACGGAGTCTGTGCGTGTAGCGGTTCGGGCTGTATTAATTGCGGAAATCAACTGAATAATAATAATAAGAAGAAGAATAAGTTAGCAGCGTTCGGATTACAATATAGTGGTTTTTTCAAACCACTATAATAATAATAATAATAAGAAGAACTAGATGTGTATTTCCTGAAGGAAGTACAGATAGTGGTTTGAAATGGTGCCCGGGCTGCCCCTTTAAGAGAGAATTGCCTGCTGTCCTTGCAAGACTTTCAACTCAGGATCCGTTTTAACTGTGGGTGCCTCTCAGGGGCCACTTTGGCCTCAGGGTCCGATTTTGTGGGTGGGGCCCCTAAGGGCCGATTTTGTGGGTGGGACCCCTCAGGGTCTGATTTTGTGTCCGGGGCCCCTCAGGGTCTGATTTTGTGGTGGGGGCCTTTCAGAATCCGATTTGGTGGGCGGGGCCGTTCAGGGTCCGATTTGGTGAGCGGGGCCCCTCAGTTCAATTTGGTGAGCAGGGCCCCTCACGGTCCAATTTGGTGGGCAAGGCTCCTCGGGGTCTGATTTGGTGGGTGGGGCTCCTCAGAGTCCGATTAGGAGGGCGGGGTCACCCTCGGTCCACTTTAGTGGGCGGTGCCCCTTTGGGTCCAATTTGGAAAGGGGGGACAATCTCGGACCGATTTAGTGGGCGGTGCCCCTCAGGGTCCGATTTGGTGGGTGGGGCCCCTCAGGGTCCAATTTGGTGGGCGGGGCTCTTCAGGGTCCGATTTGGTGGGCGGTGTCACTCTGGGTCCGATTTGGTGGGCGGAGCCACTCTGGGTCTAATTTGGTGGGCGGGGCCCTTCAGGATCCAATTTGGTGGGCGGGGAAACTCAGGTTCTGATTTTTTGAGCGTGGCCACGCTGGGTCCGATTTGGAGGCCAGGGTGGCTCAGCCTCCGATTTGGAGGCCGGGGTGGCTCAGCCTCCGATTTGGAGCCTGGGGTCACTCAGCTTTCGATTTAGCGTGCCAGGACTCATTTCAGTGCGCCGGCCCTTTAAGAATCACTTTGGCGCATCGGCCCTTTAAGAGCCAGTTTGGCTCACTGGGCTTCTAAATCCACTTTGGCGCACATTCTCTCTCAGGGGCATGCGTCATGTGATGAAGCTAGATTTTAATTTGTGCTGTGGGTTTCGCTTTAAGAGTTGAAATTATCTGCCAGAAACTCTGTCCTGGAGAGGTCATGTGAAGTTCATAGGCGTTGGCATAGTAACTGGGTGAGCCTGCGCATATCAATGAGCTTAACTGCCACCTCACGACTGTCCCATGTTTTCCCTATGGCAACATTTTCCCATTGAAATGCATTGAGGAAAATGTTTTTTCAAACACAAATTGCGCAAAAACTACAAATCCGATCGTCACAAAAAATACTTAGCAGACCGCTCGTGGACGCTGGCTTCGAAACGTCGCTTCAACGGAGTCTGTGCGTGTAGCGGTTCGGGCCGCATTAATTGCGGAAAATCAACTGAATAGTAATAATAATACTAGATGTGTATTTCCTGAAGGAAGTACAGATAGTGGTTTGAAATGGTGCCCGGGCTGCCCCTTTAAGAGAGACTTGCCTGCTGCCCCTGCAAGACTTTCAACTCAGGATCCGTTTTAACTGTGGGTGCCTCTCAGAGGCCACTTTGGCCTCAGGGTCCGATTTCATGGGTGGGACCACTCAGGGCCCGATTTTGTGGGTGGGGCCCCTATGGGTCCAATTTTGTGGCCGGGGCACCTCAGGTTCGGATTTTGTGGGTGGGGCCCCTTAGGGTCCGATTTTGTGGGTGGGGCCACTCAGGGTCCGATTTGGTGGGTGGGGCCACTCAGGGTCCGATTTGGTGGGCGGGGCCACTCAGGGTCCGATTTGGTGAGCGGGGCCCCTCAGAGTTCAATTTGGTCAGCGGGGCCCCTCAGGGTCCGATTTTGTGGGTGGGGCCCCACAGTGTCCGATTTTGTGGTTGGGGCCTTTCAGAATCCGATTTAGTGGGCGGGGCCCCTCAGGGTCCGATTTGGTGGGCGGGGCCCCTCAGGGTCCGATTTGGTAGACGGGGCCCCTCAGGGTCCGATTTGGTGGGCGGGGCCCTTCAGGGTCCAATTTGGTGGGCGGGGACACTCTGAGTCTGATTTAGTGGGTGGGGCCCCTCAGGGTCCGATTTGGTGGGCTGTGCCACTCTGGGTCCGTTTTGGTGGGCGGGGCCACTCAGGGTCTGATTTTTTTAGCGGGGCCACGCTGGGTCCGATTTGGAGGCCAGGGTGGATCAGCCTCCGATTTGGAGGTCGGGTGGCTCAGCCTTCGATTTGGAGCCTGGGGTCACTCAGCTTTCGATTTGGCGCGCCGGCCCTTTAAGACTCATTTCGGTGCACCGGCCCTTTAAGAATCACTTTGGCGCGTCGGCCCTTTAAGAGCCAGTTTGTCTCACTGGGCTTCTAATTCCACTTTGGCGCACATTCTCTTTCAGTGGCATGCGTCATGTGATGAAGCTAGATTTGCATTTATGCTGTTGGTTTCACTTTCAGAGCTGAAATTATCTGCCAGAAACGCTGTCGTAGAGAGGTCATGTGAAGTTCGTAGGCGTTGGCATAGTAACTGGGTGAGCCTGCGCATATCAATGAGCTTAACTGCCACCTCACGACTGTCCCATGTTTTCTCTATGGCAAGATTTTCCCATTGAAATGCATTGAGGGAAATGTTTTTTCAAATGCAAATTGCGCAAAAACTCCAAATCCGATCTACATGAAAAATACTTAGCACACCACTCGTGGACGCTGGCTTCGAAACGAGGCCTCAACGGAGTCTGTGCATGTAGCGGTTCGGGCCGCATTAATTGCGGAAATCAACTGAATAGTAATAATAATACTAGATGTGTATTTCCTGAAGGAAGTACAGATAGTGGTTTGAAATGGTGCCCGGGCTGCCCCTTTAAGAGAGACTTGCCTGCTGCCCCTGCAAGACTTTCAACTCAGGATACGATTTAACTGTGGGTGCCTCTCAGGGGCCACTTTGGCCTCAGGGTCTGATTTTGTGGGTGGGGCCCCTCAGGGCCTGATTTTGTGGGTGGGGCCCCTCAGGGTCTGATTTTGTGGGTGGGGCCCCTCAGGGTCCGATTTTGTGGCCGGGGCCACTCAGGGTCCGATTTGGTGACCGGGGCCCCTCAGGGTCCGATTTGGTGGCCAGGGCCCCTCAGGGTCTGATTTGGTGGGTGGGGCCCCTCAAGGTCCGATTTTGTGGCTGGGGCCCCTCAGGGTCCGTTTTTGTGGTCGGGGCCACTCAGGATCCGATTTTTGTGGCCGGAACCCCTCAGGGTCCAATTTTGTGGGTGGGGCCCCTCAGGGTCCGAATTTGTGGTTGGGGCCCCTCAGGGTCCGATTTTGTGGTTGGGGCCCCTCAGGGTCCGATTTTGTGGCCGGGGCCTATCAGGGTCCAATTTTGTGACTGGGGCCCATCAGGGTCCGATTTTGTGGCCGCGGCCCCTCAGGGTCTGATTTTGTGGCAGGGGCCCCTCTGGGTCTGATTTTGTGGGAGGAGCCCCACTGGGTCCAATTTGGTGGGCGGGACCACTCTGGGTCCAATTTGGTGGGCGGGGCCTCTCAGGGTCCGATTTGGTGGGCGGGGCACCACAGGGTCCGATTTGGTGGGCGGGGCCCCTCAGGGTTCAATTTGGTGGGTGGGGCCTCTCTGGGTCTGATTTGGTGGGTGGGGCCACTCTGGGTAAGATTTGGAGGCTGGGGTCGCTCAGCCTCCAATTTGGAGGCCGGGGTCGTTGAGCTTCCGATTTGGAGGCCGAGGTCAAAGAGCCTCCGATTTGGAGGCCGGGGTCGATGAGCCTCCGATTTGGAGGCCGGGGTGGCTCAGCCTCCGATTTGGAGGCCGGGGTGGCTCAGCCTCCGATTTGGAGGCCGGGGTGGCTCAGCCTCCGATTTGGAGGCCGGGGTGGCTCAGCCTCCGATTTGGAGGCCGGGGTGGCTCAGCCTCCGATTTGGAGGCCGGGGTCGATCAGCCTCCGATTTGGAGGCCGGGGTCGATCAGCCTCCGATTTGGAGGCCAGGGTCGATCAGCCTCCGATTTGGAGGCCGGGGTCGATGAGCTTCCGATTTGGAGGCCGAGGTCAAAGAGCCTCCGATTTGGAGGCCGGGGTGGCTCAGCCTCCGATTTGGAAGCCGGGGTGGCTCAGCCTCTGATTTGGAGGCCGGGGTGGCTCAGCCTCCGATTTGGAGGCCGGGGTGGCTCAGCCTCCGATTTGGAGGCCGGGGTGGCTCAGCCTCCGATTTGGAGGCCGGGGTGGCTCAGTCTCCGATTTGGTGTGTCGGCCCTTTAAGACTCATTTGGGTGCGCTGGCCCTTTAACAATCACTTTGGCGCGTTGGCCCTTTAAGAGCTAGTTTGGCTCACTGGGCTTCTTTTAAATCCACTTTGGCGCACACATTCTCTCTCAGGGGCATGTGTCATGTGATGAAGCTAGATTTGCATTTGTTCTGTGAGTTTCGCTTTAAGAGCTGATATTATGTGGCAGAGGCTCTGTGCTGGGGTTCAAGTGAAGATCGTAGGCGTTGGCATAGTAACTGGGTCTGCCTGCGCATATCAATGAGCTCAACTGTCATTTCAATCGCCTCAGGGCACGTTTTGCCATTACCCATTGAAAAGCATTGGAGACAGTGCATTCCAATGACGGGAAAAAAAATTTTCAAACGCAAATTGCGCAAAAACTACAAATCCGATCGACACGAAAAATACTTAGCACACCTCTCATGGACGCTGGCTTCGAAACGACACCTCAACGGAGTCTGTGCGTGTAGCGGTTCGGGCCGCATTAATTGCGGAAATCAACTTAATAATAATAATAAGAAGAAGAATAAGTTAGCAGCGTTCGGATTACAATATAGTGGTTTTTTCAAACCACTATAACTAGATGTGTATTTCCTGAAGGAAGTACAGATAGTGGTTTGAAATGGTGCCCGGGCTGCCCCTTTAAGAGAGACTTGCCTGCTGCCCCTGCAAGACTTTCAACTCAGGATCCGTTTTAACGGTGAGTGCCTCTCAGAGGCCACTTTGGCCTCAGGGTCTGATTTGGTGGGTGGGGCCCCTCAGGATACGATTCCTTGGCCTGGGCTCCTCAGGGCTTGAATTGTTGGTGGGGATCTCTCAGGCTCCGATTTTGTGGGTGTGGCCCCTCAGGGTCCGATTTTGTGGGTGGGGCCCCTCAGGTTCCGATTTTGTGAGTGGGGCCCCTCAGGGTCCGATTTTGTGGCCGGGGCCCCTCAGGGTCTGATTTTGTGGCCGGATCCCCTCAGGGTCCGATTTTCTGGCCGTGGCCCCTCAGGGTCCGATTATGTGGGTTGGGCCCCTCAGGGTCCGATTTTGTGGCCAGGGCCCCTCAGGGTCCGATTTTGTGGCCGGAGCCCCTCAGGGTCCGATTTTGTGGCCGGGGCCCCTCAGGGTCTGATTTTGTGGTTGGGACCAATCAGGGTCCGATTTTGTGGTTGGGCCCCTCAGGGTCAGATTTGGTAGGTTGGGCCCCTTAGGGTCTGATTTTGTGGGCGGAGACCCCCTGGGTCCGATTTGGTCGGCGGGGCCACTCTGGGTCCGATTTGGTTGGCGGGACCACTCTGGGTCCGATTTAGTGGGCGGGGACCCACAGGGTCCGATTTGGTGGGCGGGGCCCCTCAGGGTCCGGTTTGGTGGGCAGGGCCTTTCTGGGTCCGATTTGGTGGGCGGGGCCACTCGGTAAGATTTGGTGGGCGGGGCCACTCTGGGTAAGATTTGGAGGCCGGGGTCGATGAGCTTCCGATTTGGAGGCCGAGGTCAAAGAGCCTCCGATTTGGAGTCCGGGGTTGCTCAGCCTCCGATTTGGAGGCCGGGGTGGCTCAGCCTCCGATTTGGAGGCCGGGGTGGCTCAGCCTCCGATTTGGAGGCCGGGGTCGATCAGCCTCCGATTTGGAGGCCGGGGTCGATCAGCCTCCGATTTGGAGGCCGGGGTCGATCAGCCTCCGATTTGGAGGCCGGGGTCGATCAGCCTCCGATTTGGAGGCCGGGGTGGCTCAGCCTCCGATTTGGAGGCCGGGGTGGCTCAGCCGCCCATTTGGAGGCCGGGGTCGATCAGCCTCCGATTTGGAGGCCGGGGTCGATCAGCCTCCGATTTGGAGGCCGGGGTCGATCAGCATCCGATTTGGATGCCGGGTTGGCTCAGCCTCCCATTTGGAGGCCGGGGTGGCTCAGCCTCCCATTTGGAGGCCGGGGTGGCTCAGCCTCCCATTTGGAGGCCGGGGTCGATCAGCCTCCCATTTGGAGGCCGGGGTCGATCAGCCTCCCATTTGGAGGCCGGGGTGGCTCAGCCTCCGATTTGGAGGCCGGGGTGGCTCAGCCTCCGATTTGGAGTCCGGGTTGGCTCAGCCTCCGATTTGGAGGCCGGGGTGGCTCAGCCTCCGATTTGGAGGCCAGGGTCGATCAGCCTCCGATTTGGAGGCCGGGGTGGCTCAGCCTCCGATTTGGAGGCCGGGGTGGCTCAGCCTCCGATTTGGAGGCCGGGGTGGCTCAGCCTCCGATTTGGAGGCCGGGGTGGCTCAGCCTCCGATTTGGAGGCCGGGGTGGCTCAGCCTCCGATTTGGAGGCCGGGGTCAATCAGCCTCCGATTTGAAGGCCGGGGTCAATCACCCTCCGATTTGGAGGCCGGGGTGGCTCAGCCTCCAATTTGGAGGCTGGGGTGGCTCAGCCTTCGATCTGGAGGCCGGGGTGGCTCAGCCTCCGATTTGGAGTCCGGGGTGGCTCAACCTCCAACTTGGAGGCCGGGGTGGCTCAGCCTCCGATTTGGAGGCCGGGGGGTTGATCAGCCTCCCATTTGGAGCCTGTGGTCACTCAGCTTTCGATTTGGCGTGTTGGCCCTTTAAGACTCATTTCGGTGCGCCGGCCCTTTAACAGTCACTATTGCACTTCGGCCCTTTAAGAGCCAGTTTGGCTCACTGGGCTTCTAAATATACTTTGGCGCACATTCTCTCTCAGGGGCATGTGTCATGTGATGAAGCTAGATTTGCATTTGTGCTGTGGGTTTCGCTTTAAGAGCTGATATTATGTGGCAGAAGCTCTGTTCTGGAGATGTCATGTGACATTCGTAGGCGCTGGCATAGTAACTGGTTCTGCCTGCGCATATCAATGAGCTCAACTGCCATTTCAATCGCCTCAGGGCACGTTTTGCCATTTCCCATTCAAATGCATTGGAGACAGTGCATTCCAATGACGGGAAAAAAAATTTTCGAACGCAAATTGCGCAAAAACTACAAATCTGATCGACACGAAAAATATTTAGCACACCTCTCATGGGCGCTGGCTTCGAAACGACACCTCAACGGAGTCTGTGCGTGTAGCGGTTCGGGCTGTATTAATTGCGGAAATCAACTTAATAATAATAATAATAAGAAGAATAAGTTAGCAGCGTTCGGATTACAATATAGTAGTTTTTTCAAACCACTATAACTAGATGTGTATTTCCTGAAGGAAGTACAGATAGTGGTTTGAAATGGTGCCCGGGCTGCCCCTTTAAGAGAGACTTGCCTGCTGCCCCTGCAAGACTTTCAACTCAGGATACGATTTAACTGTGGGTGCCTCTCAGGGGCCACTTTGGCCTCATGGTCTGATTTTGTGGGTGGGGCCTGATTTTGTGGGTGGGGCCCCTCAGGGTCCGATTTTTTTGGGTGGGGCCTCTCAGGGTCCGATTTGGTGGCCGGGGCCCCTCAGGGTCCGATTTGGTGGCCGGGGCCCCTCAGGGTCTGATTTGGTGGGTGGGGCCCCTCAAGGTCCGATTTTGTGGCTGGGGCCCCTCAGGGTCCGATTTTGTGGTCGGGGCCAATCAGGATCCGATTTTTGTGGGTGGGACCTCTCAGGGTCCGATTTCGTGGGCGGGGCCCCTCAGGGTCCAATTTGGTGGGCAGGTCCCCTCAGGGTCCGATTTTGTGGGTTGGGCCCCTCAGGGTCCGATTTTGTGGCCGGGGCCCCTCAGGGTACGATTTTGTGTCAGGGGCCCCTCAGGGTCCGATTTTGTGGTTGGGTCCCCTCAGGGTCCGATTTTGTGGTTGGGGCCCCTCAGGGTCCGATTTTGTGGCCGCGGCCCCTCAGGGTCTGATTTTGTGGCCGCGGCCCCTCAGGGTCCGATTTTGTGGCAGGGGCCCCTCTGGGTCCGATTTTGTGGGTGGGGCCCCTCTGGGTCCAATTTGGTGGGCGGGACCACTCTGGGTCCAATTTGGTGGCCGGGGCCTATCAGGGTCCAATTTTGTGACTGGGGCCCATCAGGGTCCAATTTTGTGGCCGCGGCCCCTCAGGGTCTGATTTTGTGGCAGGGGCCCCTCTGGGTCTGATTTTGTGGGCGGAGCCCCTCTGGGTCCAATTTGGTGGGCGGGACCACTCTGGGTCCAATTTGGTGGGCGGGACCACTCTGGGTCCGATTTGGTGGGTGGGGCCTCTCAGGGTCCGATTTGGTGGGCGGGGCCACTCTGGGTAAGATTTGGAGGCTGGGGTCGCTCAGCCTCCAATTTGGAGGCCGGGGTAGTTGAGCTTCCGATTTGGAGGCCGAGGTCAAAAAGCCTCTGATTTGGAGGCCGGGGTCGATGAGACTCCGATTTGGAGGCCGGGGTGGCTCAGCCTCCGATTTGGAGGATGGGGTGGCTCAGCCTCCGATTTGGAGGCCGGGGTGGCTCAGCCTCCGATTTGGAGGCCGGGATCGATCAGCCTCCGATTTGGAGGCCGGGGTGGCTCAGCCTCCGATTTGGAGGCCGGGGTCGATCAGCCTCCGATTTGGAGGCCGGGGTGGCTCAGCCTCCGATTTGGAGGCCGGGGTGGCTCAGCCTCCGATTTGGAGGCCGGGGTGGCTCAGCCTCCTATTTGGAGGCCGGGGTGGCTCAGCCTTCTATTTGGAGGCCGGGGTGGCTCAGCCTCCTATTTGGAGGCCGGGGTGGCTCAGCCTCCGATTTGAAGGCCTGGGTCGATCAGCCTCCGATTTGGAGGCCGGGGTGGATCAGCCTCCGATTTGGAGGCTGGGGTGGATCAGCCTCCGATTTGGAGGCCGGGGTGGCTCAGCCTCCGATTTGGAGGCCGGGGTGGCTCAGCCTCCGATTTGGAGGCCGGGGTGGCTCAGCCTCCGATTTGGAGGCCGGGGTGGATCAGCCTCCGATTTGGAGGTCGGGGTGGATCAGCCTCCGATTTGGAGGCCGGGGTGGATCAGCCTCCGATTTGGAGGCTGGGGTGGCTCAGCCTCCGATTTGGAGGCCGGGGTGGATCAGCCTCCGATTTGGAGGCCGGGGTGGATCAGCCTCCGATTTGGAGGCCGGGGTGGATCAGCCTCCGATTTGGAGGCCGGGGTGGCTCAGCCTCCTATTTGGAGGCTGGGGTGGTTCAGCCTCTGATTTGGAGGCCTGGGTCCATCAGCCTCCGATTTGGAGGCCGGGGTGGATCAGGCTCCGATTTGGAGGCCGGGGTGGATCAGGCTCCGATTTGGAGGCCGGGGTGGATCAGCCTCCCATTTGGAGGCCGGGGTGGCTCAGCCTCCGATTTGGAGGCCGGGGTGGCTCAGTCTCCGATTTGGTGTGTCGGCCCTTTAAGACTCATTTGGGTGCGCTGGCCCTTTAACAATCACTTTGGCGCGTTGGCCCTTTAAGAGCTAGTTTGGCTGACTGGACTTCTTTTAAATCCACTTTGTCGCACACATTCTCTCTCAGGGGCATGTGTCATGTGATGAAGATAGATTTGCATTTGTGCTGTGGGTTTCGCTTTAAGAGCTGATATTATGTGGCAGAGGCTCTGTGCTGGGGTTCAAGTGAAGTTCGTAGGCGTTGGCATAGTAACTGGGTCTGCCTGCGCATATCAATGAGCTCAACTGTCATTTCAATCGCCTCAGGGCACGTTTTGCCATTTCCTATTGAAAAGCATTGGAGACAGTGCATTCCAATGACGGGAAAAAAAAATTTCAAACGCAAATTGCGCAAAAACTACAAATCCGATCGACACGAAAAATACTTAGCACACCTCTCATGGACGCTGGCTTCGAAACGACACCTCAACGGAGTCTGTGCGTGTAGCGGTTTGGGCCGCATTAATTGCGGAAATCAACTTATTAATAATAATAAGAAGAAGAATAAGTTAGCAGCGTTCGGATTACAATATAGTGGTTTTTTCAAACCACTATAACTAGATGTGTATTTCCTGAAGGAAGTACAGATAGTGGTTTGAAATGGTGCCCGGGCTGCCCCTTTAAGAGAAACTTGCCTGCTGCCCCTGCAAGACTTTCAACTCAGGATACGATTTAACTGTGGCTGCCACTCAGGGGCCACTTTGGCCACAGGGTCTGATTTTGTGGGTGGGGCCCCTCAGGGCCTGATTTTGTGGGTGGGGCCCCTCAGGGTCCAATTTTGTGGGTGGGGCCCCTCAGGGTCCGATTTTGTGGCCTGGCCCCGTCAGTGTCCGATTTTGTGGGTGGGGCCTCTCAGGGTCCGATTTGGTGGGCGGGGCCCCTCAGGGTCCAATTTGGTGGGCAGGGCCCCTCAGGGTCCGATTTTGTGGCCGGGGCCCCTCAGGGTCCGATTTTGTGTCAGGGGCCCCTCAGGGTCCGATTTTGTGGTTGGGTCCCCTCAGGGTCCGATTTTGTGGTTGGGGCCCCTCAGGGTCCGGTTTTGAGGCCACGGCCCCTCAGGGTCTGATTTTGTGGCCGTGGCCCCTCAGGGTCCGATTTTGTGGCAGGGGCCCCTCTGGGTCCGATTTTGTGGGTGGGGCCCCTCTGGGTCCAATTTGGTGGGTGGGACCACTCTGGGTCCAATTTGGTGGGCGGGGCCTCTCAGAGTCCGATTTTGTGGTTGGGTCCCCTCAGGGTCCGATTTTGTGGTTGGGGCCCCTCAGGGTCCGATTTTGTGGCCGGGGCCTATCAGGGTCCAATTTTGTGACTGGGGCCCATCAGGGTCCGATTTTGTGGCCGCGGCCCCTCAGGGTCTGATTTTGTGGCAGGGGCCCCTCTGGGTCTGATTTTGTGGGCGGAGCCCCACTGGGTCCAATTTGGTGGGCGGGACCACTCTGGGTCCAATTTGGTGGGCGGGACCACTCTGGGTCCAATTTTGTGGGCGGGGCCTCTCAGGGTCCGATTTGGTGGGTGGGGCCCCACAGGGTCCGATTTTGTGGGCGGGGCCCCTCAGGGTCCGATTTGGTGGGCAGGGCCTCTCTGGGTCTGATTTGGTGGGTGGGGCCACTCTGGGTAAGATTTGGAGGCTGGGGTCGCTCAGCCTCCAATTTGGAGGCCGGGGTCGTTGAGCTTCCGATTTGGAGGCCGAGGTCAAAGAGCCTCCGATTTGGAGGCAGGGGTGGCTCAGCCTCCGATTTGGAGGCCGGGGTGGCTCAGCCTCCGATTTGGAGGCCAGGGTGGCTCAGCCTCCGATTTGGAGGCCGGGGTGGCTCAGCCTCCGATTTGGAGGCCGGGGTGGATCAGCCTCCGATTTGGAGTCCGGGGTGACTCAGCCTCCGATTTGGAGGCCGGGGTGGCTCAGCCTCCGATTTGGAGATCGGGGTGGCTCAGCCTCCGATTTGGAGGCCGGGGTGGCTCAGCCTCCGATTTGGAGGCCGGGGTCGATCAGCCTCCGATTTGGAGGCCGGGGTGGCTCAGGCTCCGATTTGGAGGCCGGGGTCGATCAGCCTCCGATTTGGAGGCCGGGGTGGCTCAGGCTCCGATTTGGAGGCCGGGGTCGATCAGCCTCCGATTTGGAGGACGGGGTGGCTCAGCCTCCGATTTGGAGGCCGGGGTGGCTCAGCGTCCGATTTGGAGGCCGGGGTGGCTCAGCCTCCGATTTGGAGGCCGGGGTGGCTCAGTCTCCGATTTGGTGTGTCGGCCCTTTAAGACTCATTTGGGTGCGCTGGCCCTTTAACAATCACTTTGGCGCGTTGGCCCTTTAAGAGCTAGTTTGGCTCACTGGGCTTCTTTTAAATCCACTTTGGCGCACACATTCTCTCTCAGGGGCATGTGTCATGTGATGAAGATAGATTTGCATTTGTGCTGTGAGTTTCGCTTTAAGAGCTGATATTATGTGGCAGAGGCTCTGTGCTGGGGTTCAAGTGAAGTTCGTAGGCGTTGGCATAGTAACTGGGTCTGCCTGCGCATATCAATGAGCTCAACTGTCATTTCAATCGCCTCAGGGCACGTTTTGCCATTTCCTATTGAAAAGCATTGGAGACAGTGCATTCCAATGACGGGAAAAAAAAATTTCAAACGCAAATTGCGCAAAAACTACAAATCCGATCGACACGAAAAATACTTAGCACACCTCTCATGGACACTGGCTTCGAAACGACACCTCAACGGAGTCTGTGCGTGTAGCAGTTCAGGCCGCATTAATTACGGAAATCAACTTAATACTAGATGTGTATTTCCTGAAGGAAGTACAGATAGTGGTTTGAAATCGTGCCCGGGCTGCCCCTTTAAGAGAGACTTGCCTGCTGCCCCTGCAAGACTTTCAACTCAGGATCCGTTTTAACTGTGAGTGCCTCTCAGAGGCCACTTTTGCCTCAGGGTCTGATTTGGTGGGTGGGGCCCCTCAGGATCCGATTCCTTGGCCTGGGCTCCTCAGGGCTTGAATTGTTGGCGGGGATCTCTCAGGCTCCGAATTTGTGGGTGTGGCCCCTCAGGGTCCGATTTTGTGGGTGGGGCCCCTCAGGCTCCAATTTTGTGAGTGGGGCCCCTCAGGGTCCGATTTTGTGGCCGGGGCCCCTCAGGGTCTGATTTTGTGGCCGGATCCCCTCAGGGTCCGATTTTCTGGCCGTGGCCCCTCAGGGTCCGATTATGTGGGTTGGGCCCCTCAGGGTCCGATTTTGTGGCCAGGGCCCCTCAGGGTCCGATTTTGTGGCCGGGGCCCCTCAGGGTCCGATTTTGTGGCCAGGGCCCCTCAGGGTCTGATTTTGTGGTTGGGACCAATCAGGGTCCGATTTTGTGGTTGGGGCTCCTCAGGGTCAGATTTGGTGGGTTGGGCCCCTTAGGGTCTGATTTTGTGGGCGGAGACCCTCTGGGTCCGATTTGGTCGGCGGGGCCACTCTGGGTCCGATTTGGTTGGCGGGACCACTCTGGGTCTGATTTAGTGGGCGGGGCCCCACAGGGTCCGATTTGGTGGGCGGGACCCCTCAGGGTCCGGTTTGGTGGGCAGGGCCTCTCTGGGTCCGATTTGGTGGGCGGGGCCACTCGGTAAGATTTGGTGGGCGGGGCCACTCTGGGTTAGATTTGGAGTCCGGGGTGGCTCAGCCTCCGATTTGGAGGCCGGGGTGGCTCAGCCTCCGATTTGGAGGCCGGGGTCGATCAGCCTCTGATTTGGAGGCCGGGGTCGATCAGCCTCCGATTTGGAGGCCGGGGTGGCTCAGCCTCCGATTTGGAGGCCGGGGTGGCTCAGCCTCCGATTTGGAGGCCGGGGTGGCTCAGCCTCCGATTTGGAGGCCGGGGTGGCTCAGCCTCCGATTTGGAGGCCGGGGTGGCTCAGCCTCCGATTTGGAGGCCGGGGTGGCTCAGCCTCCGATTTGGAGACAGGGGTGGCTCAGCCTCCGATTTGGAGGCCGGGGTGGCTCAGCCTCCGATTTGGAGGCCGGGGTGGCTCAGCCTCCGATTTGGAGGCCGGGGTGGCTCAGCCTCCGATTTGGAGGCCGGGGTCAATCAGCCTCCGATTTGAAGGCCGGGGTCAATCACCCTCCGATTTGGAGGCCGGGGTGGCTCAGCCTCCAATTTGGAGGCCGGGGTGTCTCAGCCTTCGACCCGGAGGCCGGGGTGGCTCAGCCTCCGATTTGGAGTCCGGGGTGGCTCAACCTCCGATTTGGAGTCCGGGGTGGCTCAACCTCTAATTTGGAGGCCGGGGTGACTCAGCCTCCGATTTGGAGGCCGGGGGGTCGATCAGCCTCCCATTTGGAGCCTGTGGTCACTCAGCTTTCGATTTGGCGTATTGGCCCTTTAAGACTCATTTCGGTGCGCCGGCCCTTTAACAGTCACTTTTGCACTTCGGCCCTTTAAGAGCCAGTTTGGCTCACTGGGCTTCTAAATACACTTTGGCGCACATTCTCTCTCAGGGGCATGTGTCATGTGATGAAGCTAGATTTGTATTTGTGCTGTGGGTTTCGCTTTAAGAGCTGATATTATGTGGCAGAAGCCCTGTTCTGGAGATGTCATGTGACGTTCGTAGGCGTTGGCATAGTAACTGGGTCTGCCTGCGCATATCAATGAGCTCAACTGCCATTTCAATCGCCTCAGGGCACGTTTTGCCATTTCCCCATTCAAATGCATTGGAGACAGTGCATTCCAATGACGGGAAAAAAAATTTTCGAACACAAATTGCGCAAAAACTACAAATCTGATCGACACGAAAAATACTTACACACCTCTCATGGGCGCTGGCTTCGAAACGACACCTCAACGGAGTCTGTGCGTGTAGCGGTTCGGGCTGTATTAATTGCGGAAATCAACTTAATAATAATAATAAGAAGAAGAAGTTAGCAGCATTCGGATTACAATATAGTGGTTTTTTCAAACCACTATAAATAATAACTAGATGTGTATTTCCTGAAGGAAGCACAGATAGTGGTTTGAAATGGTGCCCAGGCTGCCCCTTTAAGAGAGACTTGCCTGCTGCCCCTGCAAGACATAGTAACATAGTAACATAGTAACATAGTAATTAAGGTTGAAGGGAGACTTTAAGTCCATCTAGTTCAACCCATATCCTATCCTAACTTGCCCTAACATGTTGATCCAGAGGAAGGCAAAAAAACCCCATGTGGCAACAGTAAGCTTCACATTGGGGAAAAAAATTCCTTCCCGACTCCACATACGGCAATCAGACTAGCTCCCTGGATCAACGCAATATTAAGGAGACTAGTGTATATACCCTGTAATATTATACTTTTCAAGAAAGGCATCCAGTCCCTTCTTAAATTTTAGTAGTGAATCACTCATTACAACATCATATGGCAGAGAGTTCCATAGTCTCACTGCTCTTACAGTAAAGAATCCGCGTCTGTGAGTATGCTTAAACCTTCTTTCCTCCAGACGTAGAGGATGCCCCCTTGTCCCCGTCACAGGTCTAAGAGTAAAAAGATCATTAGAAAGGTCTTTGTATTGTCCCCACATATATTTATACATTGTAATAAGAGCACCCCTAAGCCTTCGATTCTCCAAACTAAATAACCCCAAGTGTAATAACCTGTCTTGGTATTGCAGACCCCCTAGTTCCCTAATAACCTTGGTCGCTCTTCTCTGCACCCGCTCCAGTTCAGCTATGTCTTTCTTATACACCGGAGACCAGAACTGTACACAGTATTCTAAGTGTGGTCGCACTAGTGACTTATATAGAGGTAAAATTATGTTCTCCTCATGAGCATCTATGCCTTTTTTAATGCATCCCATTATTTTATTTGCCTTTGCAGCAGCTGCTTGACTCTGGCCACTAAATGTGAGTTTGTCGTCCACCCATACACCCAGGTCTTTTTCAATGACTGTTTTGCCCAGTGTTTTACAATTAAGCACATAATTATACAACTTGTTCGTTCTACCCAAGTGCATGACCTTACATTTATCCCCATTAAAGCTCATTTGCCATTTATCAGCCCAAGCTTCTAGTTTACATAAATCCTCCTGTAATATAAAATTGTCCTCCTCTGTATTAATTACCCTGCAGAGTTTAGTGTCATCTGCAAATATTGAAATTCTACTCTCTATGCCCCCTACAAGGTCATTAATAAATATGTTAAAAAGAAGCGGGCCCAAAACTGACCCCTGTGGTACCCCACTGCTAACCGTGACCCAGTCCGAGTGTGCTCCATTAATAACCACCCTTTGTTTCCTATCCCTGAGCCAGCTCTTAACCCACCTACACATATTTTCCCCTATCCCCATTGTTCTCATTTTATGTATCAACCTTTTGTGTGGCACCGTATCAAAAGCTTTTGAAAAGTCCATGTACACCACGTCCACTGCATTCCCTTGGTCCAGTCCGGAACTTACCTCTTCATAAAAGCTTATCAGATTAGTCTGACAGGAACGGTCTCTTGTAAACCCATGTTGATATTGGGTCAGAAGGTTATTCTTCTCCAGATACTCCAGTATAGTATCTCTTAGAAAACCCTCCAGGATTTTACCCACAGTTGAGGTTAAACTTACAGGCCTATAATTTCCAAGTTCAGTTTTTGTCCCCTTTTTGAATATTGGCACCACATTTGCTATACGCCAGTCCTGTGGCACAGACCCTGTTATTATGGAATCTTTAAAGATTAAAAATAGTGGTCTATCAATGACTGTGCTTAATTCCTGCAGTACTCGGGGGTGTATCCCATCCGGGCCCGGGGATTTGTCAATTTTAGTGATTTGTAGATGCCGCCGTACTTCCTGCTGGGTTAAGCAGGTGACATTTAATGGAGAATTTTTATCCCTGATCATGTTATCCATCATGGGATTTTCATGTGTAAATACTGTTGAAAAAAAGTCATTTAGCATATTGGCTTTTTCCTCATCCTCATCCACCATTTCACCCAGACTATTTTTAAGGGGACCAACACTATCATTTTTTAGCTTCTTACTATTTATGTAGTTAAAGAATATTTTGGGATTATTTTTACTTTCTCTGGCAATGAGTCTCTCTGTCTCAATCTTTGCTGTCTTGATTTGCTTTTTACAGAATTTATTTAATCTTCTGTATTTATTTAATGCCTCATCACTACCTACTACATTCAACTCAGGATCTGTTTTAACTGTGGGTGCATCTCAGGGGCAATTTGGCCTCAGGGTCTGACTTTGTGGGTGGGGCCCCTCAGGGTCCGATTTTGTGGGTGGGGCCCCTCAGGGTCCGATTTTGTGGGTGGGGCCCCTCAGGGTCCGATTTTGTGGCCGCGGTCCCTCAAGGTCCGATTTGGTGGGTTGGGCCCCTCAGGGTTCGATTTGGTGGCTGGGGCCCCTCAAGGAATGATTTGGTGGTTGGGGCACCTCAGGGTCTGATTTTGTGGCTGGGGCCCCTCAGGGTCCAATTTTGTGGCCAGTGCCCCTCAGGGTCCAATTTGGTGGGTGGGGCCCCTCAGAGTCCGATTTGGTGGGCGGGGCCCCTCAGAGTTCGATTTGGTGAGCGGGGCCCCTCTGGGTCTGATTTGGTGAGTGGGGCCCCTCAGGGTCCGATTTGGTTGGCGGTGCCACTCTGGGTTCGATTTGGTGAGGGGGCTCCTCAGGGTCCGATTTGGTGGGAGGGGCCACTCTGGGTCTAATTTGGTGGGAGGGGCTCTTCAGGGTCCGATGTTGTGGCCGGATCCCCTGAGGGTCCGATTTTGTGGGTGGGGCCCCTCAGGGTCCGATTTTGTGGCCGGGGCCCTTCAGGGTCCGATTTGGTGGGCGGGGCCACTCTGGGTCCGATTAGTTGGGCGGGGCCACTCTGGGTCCGATTTGGTGGGCGGGGCCACTCTGGGTCCGATTTGGTGGGCGGGGCCACTCTGGGTCCGATTTGGTGGGTGGGGCCACTCTGGGTCTGATTTGGAGGCCAGGGTGGCTCACCCTCCGATTTGTAGGCCAGGGTCGATCAGCCTCCGATTTGGAGCCTGGAGTCACTCAGCTTTCGATTTGGCACGCCGGCCTTTTAAGACTCATTTCGGTGCACGGCCCTTTAAGAATCACTTTCACGCATTGGCCCTTTAAGAGCCAGTTTGGCTCACTGGGCTTCTAAATCCACTTTGGCGCACATTCTCTCTCAGGGGCATGCGTCATGTGATGAAGCTAGATTTGCATTTGTGCTGTGGGTTTCGCTTTAAGAGCAGAAATTATCTGGCAGAAACTCTGTCCTCGGGGGGGGTCATGTGAAGTTCGTAGACGTTGGCATAGTAACTGGGTCTGCCTGCGCATATCAATGAGCTTAACTGCTATTTGAATCGCCTCAGAGCATGTTTTCCCTGTGGCAACATTTTCCCATTGAAACGCATTGAGGAAAATGTTTTTACAAACGCAAATTGCGCAAAAACTACAAATCCGATTGACACGAAAAATACTTAGCACACCTCTCGTGGACGCTGGCTTCGAAACAACACGTCAACGGAGTCTGTGCGTGTAGCGGTTCGGGCCACATTAATTGCGGAAAATCAACTGAATAATAATAATAATACTAGATGTGTATTTCCTGAAGGAAGTACAGATAGTGGTTTGAAATGGTGCCAGGGCTGCCCCTTTAAGAGAGACTTGCCTGCTGCCCCTGCAAGACTTTCAACTCAGGATCCGTTTTAATTGTGAGTGCATCTCAGGCGCCACTTTGACCTCAGGGTCCGATTTTGTGGGTGGGGCCCCTCAGGGTCCGATTTAGTGGCCAGGGCCCATAAGGGTCCGATTTGGTGGGTGGGGCCCTCAACGGAGTCTGTGCGTGTAGCGGTTCGGGCCGCATTAATTGCGGAAATCAACTTAATAATAATAAGAAGAAGAATAAGTTAGCAGCGTTCGGATTACAATATAGTGGTTTTTTCAAACCACTATAATAATAATAAGAAGAACTAGATGTGTATTTCCTAAAGGAAGTACAGATAGTGGTTTGAAATGGTGCCCGGGCTGCCCCTTTAAGATAGACTTGCATGCTGCTCCTGCAAGACTTTCAAGTCAGTATCCGTTTTAACTGTGGGTGCCTCTCAGGGGCCACTTTGGCCTCAGGGTCTGATTTGGTGGGTGGGGCCCCTCATGATCCGATTTTGTGGCCGGAGCCCCTCAAGGTCCGATTTTGTGGGTGGGGCCCCTCAGGGTCCGATTTTGTGACCAGGGCCCCTCAGGGTCCGATTTTGTGGCCTGGACCCCTCAGGGTCCGATTTTGTGGTTGGGGCCCCTCAGGGTCTGATTTGGTGGGCGGGGCCCCTCAGGGTCCGATTTAGTGGACGGAGCCCCTCAGGGTCTGAATTGGTGGGTGGGGCCCTCTGGGTCCGATTTGGTGGGTGGGGCCACACTGGGTCTGATTTGGTGGGTGGGGCCACTCTGGGTCTGATTTGGTGGGCGGGGCCGCTCTGAGTCCAATTTTGTGGGCGGAGCCCCTCAGGGTCCCATTTGGTGGGCGGGGCCCCTCAGGGTCCGATTTGGTGGGCGGGGCCACTCTGGGTCTGATTTGGTGGGCGGGGCCACTTTGGGTCCGATTTGGTGGATGGGGCCCTTCAGGGTCCAATTTGGTGGGCGGGGACACTGAGTCTGATTTTGTGGGTTGGGCCACTCTGGGTCCGATTTGGTGGGTGGGGCACCTCAGGGTCCGATTTGGAGGCCAGGGTGGCTCAGTCTCCGTTTTGTAGGCCAGGGTCGATCAGCCTCCGATTTGTAGGCCAGGGTCAATCAGCCTCCGATTTGGAGCCTGGGGTCTCTCAGCTTTCGATTTGGCGCGCCGGCCCTTTAAGACTCATTTTGGTGCGCCGGCCCTTTAAGAATCACTTAGGCGCGTCGGCCCTTTAAGAGCTAGTTTGGCGCACTGGGCTTCTAAATCCACTTTGGCGCACATTCTCTCTCAGGGGCATGCGTCATGTGATGAAGCTAGATTTGCATTTGTGCTCTGGGTTTCGCTTTAAGAGCTGATATTATCTGCCAGAAACTCTGTCTTGGAGGGGTCATGAAAAGTTTGTAGGCGTTGGCATAGTAACTGGGTGTGCCTGCGCATATCAATGAGCTTAACTGCTATTTGAATCACCTCACGACTGCCCCATGTTTTCCCTATGGCAAAATTTTCCATTTGAAATGCATTGAGATAGTGCATTCCAATGACAGGAAAATGTTTTTTCAAACGCAAATTGCACAAAAACTATAAATCTGATCGACACGAAAAATACTTAGCACACCTCTCGTGAACGCTGGCTTCGAAACGACACCTCAATGGAGTCTGTGCGTGTAGCGGTTCGGGCCGCATTAATTGCGGAAATCAACTGAATAGTAATAATAATACTAGATGTGTATTTCCTGAAGGAAGTACAGATAGTGGTTTGAAATGGTGCCCGGGCTGCCCCTTTAAGAGAGACTTGCCTGCTGCCCCTGCAAGACTTTCAACTCAGGATCCGTTTTAACTGTGGGTGCCTCTCAGGGGCCAATTTGGCCTCAGGGTCTGATTTGATGGGTGGGAACCCTCAGGAACCGATTGGGTGGCCTGGGCACCTCAGGGCTTGAATTGCTGGCCGGGATCCCTCAGGGTCTCATTTTGTGGGTGTGGCCCCTCAAGGTCCGATTTTGTGAGTGGGGCCCCTCAGGGTCCGATTTTGTGGCCGGGGCCCATCAGGGTCCAATTTTGTGGATGGGGCCCCTCAGGGTCCCATTTTATGGGTGGGGCACCTCAGGGTCCAATTTTGTGGCCGGGCCCCACAGGGTTCGATTTTGTGGCCGGGGCCCCTCAGGGTCCGATTTTGTGGCTGGGGTCCCTCAGGGTCTGATTTTGTGGGTTGGGCCCCTCAGGGTCTGATTTTGTGAGTGGGGCCCCTCAAGGTCCGATTTTGTGGCCGGGGCCCATCAGGGTCCAATTTTGTGGATGGGGCCCCTAAGGGTCCCATTTTGTGGGTGGGGCACCACAGGGTCCAATTTTTTGGCCGGGGTCCCTCAGGGTCCGATTTTGTGGCCGGGGCCCCTCAGGGTCCGATTTTGTGGCCGGAATCCCTCAGGGTCAGATTTTGTGGGTGGTGCCCCTCAGGGTCTGATTTTTTGGCCGGGGCCACTCAGGGTCCGATTTTTTGGCCGGGGCCACTCAGGGTCCGATTTTGTGGGTGGGGCCCCTCAGGGTCCGATTTTGTGGGTGGGACCCCTCAGGGTCCAAATTTGTGGTCGGGGCCCCTCAGGGTCTGATTTGGTGGCTGGGGCCCCTCGGTCTGATTTTGTGGCTGGGGCCCTCTGGGTCTGATTTGGTGGGCAGGGCCACTCTTCATCCAATTTGGTGGGGGGCGCCTCAGGGTCCGATTTGGTGAGCGGGGCCCCTCAGAGTTCAATTTGGTGAGCGGGGCACCTCAGGGTCCGATTTGGTCAGTGGGGCCACTCAGGGTCCGATTTGGTCAGCGGGGCCCCTCAGGGTCCGATTTGGTGGGTGTGGCCCCCCAGGGTCCGATTTTGTGGGTGGAGCTCCTCAGGGTCTGATTTTGTGTCCGGGGGCCCCTCAGGGTCCGATTTTGTGTCCGGGGCCCCTCAGGGTCCGATTTTGTGCTTGGGGCCCTTCAGAATCTGATATGGTGGGCGGGGCCCCTCAGGGTCCGATTTGGTGAGCGGGACCCCTCAGGGTCCCATTTGGTGGGCGGGGCCCCTCAGGGTCCGATTTTGTGGCTGGGGTCCCTCAGGGTCTGATTTTGTGGGTTGGGCCCCTCAGGGTCTGATTTTGTGAGTGGGGCCCCTCAAGGTCCGATTTTGTGGCCGGGGCCCATCAGGGTCCAATTTTGTGGATGGGGCCCCTAAGGGTCCCATTTTGTGGGTGGGGCACCACAGGGTCCAATTTTTTGGCCGCGGTCCCTCAGGGTCCGATTTTGTGGCCGGGGCCCCTCAGGGTCCGATTTTGTGGCCGGAACCCCTCAGGGTCAGATTTTGTGGGTGGTGCCCCTCAGGGTCCGATTTTTTGGCCGGGGCCACTCAGGGTCCGATTTTTTGGCCGGGGCCACTCAGGGTCCGATTTTGTGGGTGGGGCCCCTCAGGGTCCGATTTTGTGGGTGGGGCCCCTCAGGGTCCAAATTTGTGGTCGGGGCCCCTCAGGGTCTGATTTGGTGGCTGGGGCCCCTCGGTCTGATTTTGTGGCTGGGGCCCTCTGGGTCTGATTTGGTGGGCGGGGCCACTCTTCATCCAATTTGGTGGGGGGCGCCTCAGGGTCCGATTTGGTGAGCGGGGCCCCTCATAGTTCAATTTGGTGAGCGGGGCACCTCAGGGTCCGATTTGGTCAGTGGGGCCACTCAGGGTCCGATTTGGTCAGCGGGGCCCCTCAGGGTCCGATTTGGTGGGTGGGGCCCCCAGGGTCCGATTTTGTGGGTGGAGCTCCTCAGGGTCTAATTTTGTGTCCGGGGGCCCCTCAGGGTCCGATTTTGTGTCCGGGGCCCCTCAGGGTCCGATTTTGTGCTTGGGGCCCTTCAGAATCTGATTTGGTGGGCGGGGCCCCTCAGGGTCCGATTTGGTGAGCGGGACCCCTCAGGGTCCCATTTGGTGGGTGGGGCCCCTCAGGGTCCGATTTTGTGGGCGGGGCCCCTCAGGGTCCGATTTGGTGAGCGGGGCCCCTCGGGGTCCGATTTGGTGAGCGGGGCCCCTCAGGGTCTGATTTGGTGGGCGGGATCTCTCAGAGTCCGATTTGGTGGGCGGGGCCCCTCAGGATCTGATTTGGTGGGCGGGGCCCCTCAGGGTCCGATTTCGTGAGCAGGGCCCCTCAGAGTTCAATTTGGTGAGCTGGGCCCCTCAGGGTCCGATTTGGTGAGCGGGGCCCCTCAGGGTCTGATTTGGTGAGCGGGATCTCTGAGTCCGATTTGGTGGGCGGGGCCCCTCAGGATCTGATTTGGTGGGCGGGGCCCCTCAGGATCTGATTTGGTGGGCGGGGCCCCTCAGGATCTGATTTGGTGGGCGGGGCCCCTCAGGGTCCGATTTGGTGAGCGGGGCCCCTCAGGGTCTGATTTTGTGGGCGGGATCTCTCAGAGTCCGATTTGGTGGGCGGGGTCAGGGTCCGATTTGGTGGGCGGGGCCCCTCAGGGTCCGATTTGGTGGGCGGGATCTCTCAGAGTCCGATTTGCTGGGCGGGGCCCCTCAGGGTCCGATTTGGTGGGTGGGGCCCCTCAGGGTCCGATTTGGTGGGCGAGGGCGCACTTTGGCGCCCATTCTCTCTCATTGGCATGCATCATGTGATGAAGCTAGATTTGCATTAGTGCTGTGGGTTTCGCTTTAAGAGCTGATATTATGTGGCAGAGGCTCTGTCCTGGGGGCGTCATGTGACGTTCGTAGGCGTTGGCATAGTAACTGGGTGTGCCTGTGCATATCAATGAGCTTTACTGCCATTTCAATCTCCTCAGGGCACGTTTTAAGTTTCCCATTTTTATGCATTAAGACAGTGCATTCCAATGACAGGAAAAAAAATTTTCAAACGCAAATTGCGCAAAAACTAAAAATCCGATCGACACGAAAAATACTTAGCACACCTCTCATGGACGCTGGCTTCGAAACGACACCTCAACGGAGTCTGTGCGTGTAGCGGTTCGGGCCGTATTAATTGCAGAAATCAACTGAATAGTAATAATAATACTAGATGTGTATTTCCTGAAGGAAGTACAGATAGTGCTTTGAAATGATGCCCAGGCTGCCCCATTAAGAGAGACTTGCCTCAGGGTCAGTTTTGGTGGGAGGTGCCCATCAGGGTCCAATTTGGTGGGCGGGGCCCCTCAGGGTCCGATTTTGTGGCCGGGGCCCCTCAGGGTCCGAATTGGTGGACGGGGCTCATTAGGGTCCGATTTGGTGGGCGGGGCCCCTCAGGGTCCGATTTTGTGGCCGGGGCCCCTCGGGGTCCAATTTTGAGGCCGGGGCCCCTCGGTCCAATTTTGTGGCTGGGGACCCTCAGGGTCCGATTTGGTGGGCGGGGCCCCTCAGGGTCCGATTTTGTGGCCGGGGCCCCTCAGGGTCTGATTTGGTGGCCAGGGTCCGATTTGGTGGGCGGGACCCCTCAGGGTTCGATTTGGTGGGCGGGGCCCCTCAAGGTCCGATTTGGTGGGTGGGGCCCCTCAGGGTCCATTTTGGTAGGTGGGGTCCCTCAGGGTCCGTTTTGGTGGGCGGGGCCACTCTGGGTCCGTTTTGGTGGGTGGGGCCCCTCAGAGTCCGTTTTGGTGGGTGGGGCCCCTCAGGGTCCGATTTGGTGGGCAGGGCCCCTCTGGGTCCGATTTGGTGGGCAAGGACCCTCAGGGTGTGATTTGGTGGGCGGGGCCTCTCTGGGTTCGATTTGGAGGCCAGGGTAGCTCAGCCTCCGATTTGTAGGCCAGGGTCGATCAGCCTCCGATTTGGAGGCCTGGGTGTCTTAGCCTCCGATTTGGAAACCGGGGTCAATCAGCCTTCGATTTGGAGCCTGGGGTCAATGAGCTTTTGATTTGGTGCGCCGGCCCTTTAAGACTTATTTCGGTGCGCCGGACCTTTTAGAATCACTTTGGCGTGTCGGCCCTTTAAGAGCCAGTTTGGCTCACTGGTCTTATAAATCCACTTTGGCGGACATTCTCTCTCAGGGGCATGCGTCATGTGATGAAGCTAGATTTGCATTCGTGCTGTGGGTTTCGCTTTAAGAGCTGAAATTATCTGCCAGAAACTGTGCCCTGCTGGGGTCATGTGAAGTTCGTAGGCGTTGGCATAGTAACTGGGTCTGCCTGCGCATATCAATGAGCTTAACTGCCATTTGAATCGCCTCAGGGCTTTTTTTCTCTGTGGCAACATTTTCCCATTGAAATGCATTGTATTCCAATGACGGGAAAAAAATTTTCATACGCAAATTGCGCAAAAACTACAAATCCGATTGACACGAAAAATACTTAGCACACCACTCCTGAATGCTGGCTTCGAAACGACACCTCAACGGAGTCTGTGCGTGTAGTGGTTCGGGCCACATTAATTACGGAAATCAACTGAAGAATAATAATAATAACTAGATGTGTATTTCCTGAAGGAAGTACAGATAGTGGTTTGAAATGGTGCCCGGGCTGCCCCTTTAAGAGAGACTTGCCTGCTGCCCCTGCAAGACTTTCAACTCAGGATCCGTTTTAACTGTGAGTGCCTCTAAGGGGCCACTTTGGCCTCAGGGTCTGATTTGGTGGGTGGGGCTCCTCAGGATCTGCTTCCTTGGCCTGGGCTCCTCAGGGCTTGAATTGTTGGCGGGGATCCCTCAGGCTCCGATTTTGTGGGTGTGGCCCCTCAGGGTCTGATTTTGTGGGTGTGGCCCCTCAGGGTCTGATTTTGTGGGTGTGGCCCCTCTGGGTCCGATTTTGTGGGTGGGCCCCTCAGGGTCCGATTTTGTGAGTGGGGCCCCTCAGGGTCCGATTTTGTGGCCGGGGCCCCTCAGGGTCTGATTTTGTGGCCGGGGCCCCTCAGGGTCCGATTTTGTGACTGGGGCCCATCAGGGTCCGATTTTGTGGCTGAGGCCCCTCAGGGTCTGATTTTGTTGGGGCCCCTCAGGGTCTGATTTTGTGGCCGGGCCCCTCAGGGTCCGATTTTGTGGGTGGGGCCCCTTAGGGTCTGATTTTGTGGGCGGAGCCCCTCTGGGTCCAATTTGGTGGGCGGGACCACTCTGGGTCAGTTTTGGTGGGCGGGACCACCCGGGGCCCGATTTGGTGGGCGGGGCCACTCAGGGGTCTATTTGGTGGGCGGGGCCACTCGGGGGGCCTATTTGGTGGGCGGGGCCACTCGGGGGGCCTATTTGGTGGGCGGGGCCACTCGGGGGCCGATTTGGTGGGCGGGGCCCCTCAGGGTCTGATTTGGTGAGTGGAGCCACTCTGGGTCCGATTTCTTGAGCGGGGCCACGCTGGGTCCGATTTGGAGGCCAGGGTCGATCAGCCTCCAATTTGGAGGCCGGGGTGGCTAAGCGTCCGATTTGGAGCCTGGGGTCACTCAGTTTTCGATTTGGCGCGCTGGCCCTTTAAGAATCACTTTGGCGCGTCGGCCGTTTTAGAGACAGGGTGGCTCACTGGGCTTCTAAATCCACTTTGGCGCACATCCTGTCTCAGGGGCATGCTTCATGTGATGAGGCTACATTTGCATTTGTGCTGTGGGTTTCCCTTTAAGAGCTGATATTATGTGCCAGAAGCTCTGTCCTGGGGGCTTTATGTGACGTTCGTAGGCATTGGCATAGTAAATGGGTGTGCCTGCACATATCAATGAGCTTTACTGCCATTTGAATTGCCTCAGGGCACATTTTAAGTTGCCCATTGAAAAGCATTGAGACATGCATTCCAATGACGGGAAAAAAAAATTTCAAATGCAAATTGCGCAAAAACTACAAATCCGATCGACACGAAAAATACTTAGCACACCTCTCGTGGTCGCTGGCTTCGAAACAACACCTCAATGGAGTCTATGCGTGTAGCGGTTCGGGCCGCATTAATTGCGGAAATCAACTGAATAAAAAGAAAAAGTTAGCAGCGTTCGGATTACAACATTAATACTAGATGTGTATTTCCTGAAGGAAGTACAGATAGTGGTTTGAAATGGTGCTTGGGCTACCCCTTTAAGAGAGACTTGCCTGCTGCCCCTGCAAGACTTTCAACTCAGGATCCGTTTTAACTGTGGGTGCCTCTCAGGGGCCACTTTGGCCTCATGGTCCGATTTTGTGGGTGGGGCCCCTCAGGGCCCGATTTTGTGGGTGGGTCCCCTCAGGGTCCGATTTTGTCGCCGGGGCACCTCAGGGTCCGATTTGGTGGGTGGGGCCCCTCAGGGTCTGATTTGGTGGCCGGGGCCCCTCAGGGGCTGATTTGGTGGGTGGGGCCCCTCAGGGTCCGATTTTGTGGCCGGGGCCCCTCAGGGTCTGATTTGGTGGTTGGGGCCCGGGCTACCCCTTTAAGAGAGACTTGCCTGCTGCCCCTGCAAGACTTTCAACTCAGGATCCATTTTAACTGTGAGTGCCTCTCAGGGGCCACTTTGGCCTCAGGGTCTGATTTGGTGGGTGGGGCCCCTCAGGATCCGATTCCTTGGCCTGGGATCCTCAGGGCTTGAATTATTGGCGGAGATCTCTCAGGCTCCGATTTTGTGGGTGTGGCCCCTCAGGGTCCGATTTTCTGGGTGGGACCCCTCAGGTTCCGATTTTGTGAGTGGGGGCCCTCAGGGTCCGATTTTGTGGCCAGGGCCCCTCAGGGTCTGATTTTGTGGCCGGATCCCCTCAGGGTCCGATTTTGTGGGTGGGGCCCCTCATGGTCCAATTTTGTGGGTGGGGCCTTTCAGGGCCCGATTTTGTACCCGGGGCTCATCAGGGTCCAATTTTGTGGTTGGGGCCCCTCAGGGTCTGATTTTGTGGCCGGATCCCCTCAGGGTCCGATTTTGTGGGTGGGGCCCCTCAGGGTCCGATTTTGTGGGTGGGGCCCCTTAGGGTCCGATTTGGTGGACGTGGCCACTCAGGGTCCAATTTGGTGGGCGGGGCCACTCAGGGACCAATTTGGTGGGCGGGGCCACTCAGGGTCCGATTTGGTGAGTGGGGCCCCTCAGAGTTCAATTTGGTCAGCGGGGCCCCTCAGGGTCCGATTTTGTGGGTGGGGCCCCTCAGGGTCCGATTTTGTGGGTGGGGCCCCTCAGGGTCCGATTTTGTGGTTGGGTCCTTTCAGAATCCGATTTAGTAGGCGGGGCCCCTCAGGTTCTGAATTGGTGGGCGGGGCCCCTCAGGGTCCGATTTGGTGGGCGGGGCCCTTCAGGGTCTGATTTGGTGGGCGGGGTCCCTCAGGGTCCGATTTGGTGGGCGGGGCCCCTCAGGGTCCGATTTGGTGGGCGGGGCCACTCTGGGTCTGATTTGGTGGGTGGGGCCACTCTGGGTCCGATTTGGTGGGCGGGGCACTTCAGAGTCCAATTTGGAGGGCAGGGACACTGAGTCTGATTTTGTGGGTTGGGCCCCTCAGGGTCCGATTTTGTGGCCGGGGCCCCTCAGGGTCTGATTTTGTGTCCAGGGCCCCTCAGGGTCCGATTTTGTGGCCGGTGCCTCTCAGGGTCCGATTTTGTGGTTGGGGCCCCTCAGGGTCCGATTTTGTGGGTTGGGCCCCTCAGGGTCCGATTTTGTGGCCGGGGCCCCTCAGGGTCCGATTTTGTGGTTGGGGCCCCTCAGGATCCGATTTTGTGGCCGGAGCCCCTCAGGGTCCGAATTTGTGGCCGGGGCCCCTCAGGTCCAATTTTGTGGGTGGGGCCCCTCAGGGTCCAGTTTTTTGGCCGGGGCCCCTCAGGGTCCAATTTTGTGGGTGGGGCCCCTCAGGGTCCAATTTTGTGGGTGGGGCCCCTTAGGGTTCGATTTTGTGGTTGGGGCCCCTCAGGGTTCGATTTTGTGGTTGGGGCACCTCAGGATCCAATTTTGTGACCGGGGCCCTCAGGGTCTGGTTTTGTGGGTGGGGCCCCTCAGGGTCCGATATTGTGGTTGGGGCCCCTCAGGATCCGATTTTGTGGGTGGGGCCCCTCAGGGTTCAATTTTGTAGGCGGGGCCCCTCAGGGTCCGATTTTGTGGCCGGGGCCCCTCAGGGTCCGATTTTGTGGGTGGAGCCCCTCAGGGTCCGATGTTGTGGCCGGGGCCCCTCAGGGTCTGATTTTGTGGCCGGATACCCTCAGGGTCCGATTTTGTGGCCGGGGCCCGTGAGGGTCCGATTTTGTGGCCGGGGCCCCTCAGGGTCCAATTTTGTGGTTGGGGCCCCTCAGGGTCCGATTTTGTGGGTGGGGCCCCTCAGGGTCCGATGTTGTGGCCGGGGCCCCTCAGGGTCTGATTTTGTGGCCGGATCCCCTCAGGGTCCGATTTTGTGGCTGGGGCCCCTCAGGGTCCTATTTTGTGGCCGGGGCCCCTCAGGGTCCGATTTTGTGGGTGGGGCCCCTCAGGGTCCAATTTGGTGGGTGGGGCCACTCTGGGTCTGATTTGGTGGGCGGGGCCACTCTGGGTCCGATTTGGTGGGCGGGGCCACTCTGGGTCCAATTTGGATGCCAGGGTGGCTCAGCCTCCTTTTTGTAGGCCAGGGTCTATCAGCCTCCGATTTGGAGCCTTGGGTCACTCAGCTTTCGATTTGGCGCGCCGGCCCTTTAAGACTCATTTTGGTGCGCCGGCTCTTTAAGAATCACTTTGGCGCGTCGGCCCTTTAAGAGCCAGGGTGGCTCACTGGGCTTCTAAATCCACTTTGGCGCACATTCTCTCTCAGGGGCATACGTCATGTGATGAAGCTAGATTTGCATTTGTGCTGTGGGTTTTGCTTTAAGAGCTGATATTATGTGGCAGAAGCTCTGTCTTGGAGAGGTCATGTGACGTTCGTAGGCGTTGGCATAGTAACTGGGTCTGCCTGCGCATATCAATGAGCTTAACTGCCATTTCAATCGCCTCAGGGCATGTTTTGTCTATAGCAAAATTTCCCCATTCAAATGCATTGGAGACAGTGCATTCCAATGACGGGAAAAAAATTTTTCGAACGCAAATTGCGCAAAAACTACAAATCCGATCGACACGAAAAATACTTAGCACACCTCTCATGGACGCTGGCTTCGGAACGACACCTCAACGGAGTCTGTGCGTGTAGCGGTTCGGGCCGCATTAATTGCGGAAATCAACTGAATAATAATAAGAAGAATAAGTTAGCAGCGTTCGGATTACAATATAGTGGTTTTTTCAAACCACTATAACTAGATGTGTATTTCCTGAAGGAAGTACAGATAGTGGTTTGAAATGGTGCCCGGGCTGCCCCTTTAAGAGACTTGCCTGCTGTCCCTGCAAGACTTTCAACTCAGGATCCGTTTTAACTGTATGTGCCTCTCAGGGGCCACTTTGGTCTCAGGGTCTGATTTGGTGGGTGGGGCCCCTAAGGATCTGATTCCTTGGCCTGGGCTCCTCAGGGCTTGAATTGTTGGCTGGGATCCCTCAGGCTCCTATTTTGTGGGACTGGCCCCTCAGGGTCCGATTTTGTGGGTGTGGCCTGTCAGGGTCTGATTTTGCAGGTGTGGCCCCTCTGGGTCCGATTTTGTGGGTGGGCCCCTCAGGGTCCAATTTTTTGAGTGGGGCCCCTCAGGGTCCGATTCTGTGGCCGGATCCCCTCAGGGTCCGATTTTGTGGGTGGGGACCCTCAGGGTCCGATTTTGTGGCCGGGGCCCCTCAGGGTCCAATTTTGTGGGTGGGGCCCTTCAGGGCCCGATTTTGTGGCCGGGGCTCCTCAGGGTCCGATTTTGTGGTTGGGGCCCCTCAGGTTCCGATTTTGTAGGTGGGGCCACTCTTTGTCTGATTTGGTAGGCGGGGCCCCTCAGGGTCTGAATTTCTGGCCGGGGCCCCTCAGGGTCCGATTTTGTGGTTGGGACCCCTTAGGGTCCGATTTTGTGGCCGGGGCCCCTCAGGGTCCGATTTTGTGGCCGGGGCCCCTCAAGGTCCGATTTTGTGACCGGGGCCCATCACGGTCCGATTTTGTGGCCGAAGCCCCTCAGGGTCTGATTTTGTTGGGGCCCCTCAGGGTCTGATTTTGTGGCCGGGGCCCCTCGGTCCGATTTTGTGGGTGGGGCCCCTTAGTGTCTGATATTGTGGGCGGAGCCCCTCTGTGTCCAATTTGGTGGGCGAGACCACTCGGGGGCCGATTTGGTGGGCGGGGCCACTTGGGGCCGATTTGGTGGGCGGGGCCACTTGGGGCCAATTTGGTGGGCGGGGCCACTCGGGGCCGATTTGGTGGGCGGGGCCTCTCAGGGTTCGATTTGGTGGACGAGGCTACTCTGGGTCCGACTTGCTGGGCGGGGCCACTCTGGGTCTGATTTGGTGAGCGGAGCCCTTTAACAATCACTTTGGCGCGTCAGCCCTTTAAGAGCTAGTTTGGCTCACTGGGCTTCTTCTAAATCCACTTTGGCGCACATTCTCTCTCAGGGGCATGTGTCATGTGATGAAGCTAGATTTGCATTTGTGCTGTGGGTTTCGCTTTAAGAGCTGATATTATGTGCCAGAAGCTCTGTCCTGGGGGCGTCATGTGACGTTTGTAGGCGTTGACATAGTAAATGGGTGTGCCTGCGCATATCAATGAGCTTTACTGCCATTTGAATTGCCTCAGGGCACATTTTAAGTTGCCCATTGAAAAGCATTGAGACATGCATTCCAATGAGAGGAAAAAAAATTTTCAAACGCAAATTGCGTAAAAACTACAAATCCGATCGACACGAAAAATACTTAGCACACCTCTCGTGGACGCTGGCTTCGAAACGACACCTCAACGAAGTCTGTGTGTGTAGCGGTTTGGGCCGCATTAATTGCGGAAATCAACTGAAAAAAAAGAAAAAGTTAGCAGCGTTCGGATTACAACATTAATACTAGATGTGTATTTCCTGAAGGAAGTACAGATAGTGGTTTGAAATGGTGCCTGGGCTGCCCCTATAAGAGAGACTTGCCTGCTGCCCCTGCAAGACTTTCAACTCAGGATACGATTTAACTGTGGGTGCCTCTCAGGGGCCACTTTGGCCTCATTGTCTGATTTTGTGGGTGGGGCCCTTCAGGGTCCGATTTGGTGGGCGGGGCCACTCTGGGTCCGATTAGTTGGGCGGGGCCACTCTGGGTCCGATTTGGTGGGCGGGGCCACTCTGGGTCTGATTTGGTGGGCGGGGCCACTCTGGGTCCGATTTGGTGGGTGGGGCCACTCTGGGTCTGATTTGGAGGCCAGGGTGGCTCACCCTCCGATTTGTAGGCCAGGGTCGATCAGCCTCCGATTTGGAGCCTGGAGTCACTCAGCTTTCGATTTGGCACGCCGGCCTTTTAAGACTCATTTCGGTGCACGGCCCTTTAAGAATCACTTTCACGCATTGGCCCTTTAAGAGCCAGTTTGGCTCACTGGGCTTCTAAATCCACTTTGGCGCACATTCTCTCTCAGGGGCATGTGTCATGTGATGAAGCTAGATTTGCATTTGTGCTGTGGGTTTCGCTTTAAGAGCAGAAATTATCTGGCAGAAACTCTGTCCTCGGGGGGGGTCATGTGAAGTTCGTAGACGTTGGCATAGTAACTGGGTCTGCCTGCGCATATCAATGAGCTTAACTGCTATTTGAATCGCCTCAGAGCATGTTTTCCCTGTGGCAACATTTTCCCATTGAAACGCATTGAGGAAAATGTTTTTACAAACGCAAATTGCGCAAAAACTACAAATCCGATTGACACGAAAAATACTTAGCACACCTCTCGTGGACGCTGGCTTCGAAACAACACGTCAACGGAGTCTGTGCGTGTAGCGGTTCGGGCCACATTAATTGCGGAAAATCAACTGAATAATAATAATAATACTAGATGTGTATTTCCTGAAGGAAGTACAGATAGTGGTTTGAAATGGTGCCAGGGCTGCCCCTTTAAGAGAGACTTGCCTGCTGCCCCTGCAAGACTTTCAACTCAGGATCCGTTTTAATTGTGAGTGCATCTCAGGCGCCACTTTGGCCTCAGGGTCCGATTTTGTGGGTGGGGCCCCTCAGGGTCCGATTTAGTGGCCAGGGCCCATAAGGGTCCGATTTGGTGGGTGGGGCCCTCAACGGAGTCTGTGCGTGTAGCGGTTCGGGCCGCATTAATTGCGGAAATCAACTTAATAATAATAAGAAGAAGAATAAGTTAGCAGCGTTCGGATTACAATATAGTGGTTTTTTCAAACCACTATAATAATAATAAGAAGAACTAGATGTGTATTTCCTAAAGGAAGTACAGATAGTGGTTTGAAATGGTGCCCGGGCTGCCCCTTTAAGATAGACTTGCATGCTGCTCCTGCAAGACTTTCAAGTCAGTATCCGTTTTAACTGTGGGTGCCTCTCAGGGGCCACTTTGGCCTCAGGGTCTGATTTGGTGGGTGGGGCCCCTCATGATCCGATTTTGTGGCCGGAGCCCCTCAAGGTCCGATTTTGTGGGTGGGGCCCCTCAGGGTCCGATTTTGTGACCAGGGCCCCTCAGGGTCCGATTTTGTGGCCTGGACCCCTCAGGGTCCGATTTTGTGGTTGGGGCCCCTCAGGGTCTGATTTGGTGGGCGGGGCCCCTCAGGGTCCGATTTAGTGGACGGAGCCCCTCAGGGTCTGAATTGGTGGGTGGGGCCCTCTGGGTCCGATTTGGTGGGTGGGGCCACACTGGGTCTGATTTGGTGGGTGGGGCCACTCTGGGTCTGATTTGGTGGGCGGGGCCGCTCTGAGTCCAATTTTGTGGGCGGAGCCCCTCAGGGTCCCATTTGGTGGGCGGGGCCCCTCAGGGTCCGATTTGGTGGGCGGGGCCACTCTGGGTCTGATTTGGTGGGCGGGGCCACTTTGGGTCCGATTTGGTGGATGGGGCCCTTCAGGGTCCAATTTGGTGGGCGGGGACACTGAGTCTGATTTTGTGGGTTGGGCCACTCTGGGTCCGATTTGGTGGGCGGGGCACCTCAGGGTCCGATTTGGAGGCCAGGGTGGCTCAGTCTCCGTTTTGTAGGCCAGGGTCGATCAGCCTCCGATTTGTAGGCCAGGGTCAATCAGCCTCCGATTTGGAGCCTGGGGTCTCTCAGCTTTCGATTTGGCGCGCCGGCCCTTTAAGACTCATTTTGGTGCGCCGGCCCTTTAAGAATCACTTAGGCGCGTCGGCCCTTTAAGAGCTAGTTTGGCGCACTGGGCTTCTAAATCCACTTTGGCGCACATTCTCTCTCAGGGGCATGCGTCATGTGATGAAGCTAGATTTGCATTTGTGCTCTGGGTTTCGCTTTAAGAGCTGATATTATCTGCCAGAAACTCTGTCTTGGAGGGGTCATGAAAAGTTTGTAGGCGTTGGCATAGTAACTGGGTGTGCCTGCGCATATCAATGAGCTTAACTGCTATTTGAATCACCTCACGACTGCCCCATGTTTTCCCTATGGCAAAATTTTCCATTTGAAATGCATTGAGATAGTGCATTCCAATGACAGGAAAATGTTTTTTCAAACGCAAATTGCACAAAAACTATAAATCTGATCGACACGAAAAATACTTAGCACACCTCTCGTGAACGCTGGCTTCGAAACGACACCTCAATGGAGTCTGTGCGTGTAGCGGTTCGGGCCGCATTAATTGCGGAAATCAACTGAATAGTAATAATAATACTAGATGTGTATTTCCTGAAGTACGTACAGATAGTGGTTTGAAATGGTGCCCGGGCTGCCCCTTTAAGAGAGACTTGCCTGCTGCCCCTGCAAGACTTTCAACTCACGATCCGTTTTAACTGTGGGTGCCTCTCAGGGGCCAATTTGGCCTCAGGGTCTGATTTGATGGGTGGGAACCCTCAGGAACCGATTGGGTGGCCTGGGCACCTCAGGGCTTGAATTGCTGGCCGGGATCCCTCAGGGTCTCATTTTGTGGGTGTGGCCCCTCAAGGTCCGATTTTGTGAGTGGGGCCCCTCAGGGTCCGATTTTGTGGCCGGGGCCCATCAGGGTCCAATTTTGTGGATGGGGCCCCTCAGGGTCCCATTTTATGGGTGGGGCACCTCAGGGTCCAATTTTGTGGCCGGGCCCCACAGGGTTCGATTTTGTGGCCGGGGCCCCTCAGGGTCCGATTTTGTGGCTGGGGTCCCTCAGGGTCTGATTTTGTGGGTTGGGCCCCTCAGGGTCTGATTTTGTGAGTGGGGCCCCTCAAGGTCCGATTTTGTGGCCGGGGCCCATCAGGGTCCAATTTTGTGGATGGGGCCCCTAAGGGTCCCATTTTGTGGGTGGGGCACCACAGGGTCCAATTTTTTGGCCGGGGTCCCTCAGGGTCCGATTTTGTGGCCGGGGCCCCTCAGGGTCCGATTTTGTGGCCGGAATCCCTCAGGGTCAGATTTTGTGGGTGGTGCCCCTCAGGGTCTGATTTTTTGGCCGGGGCCACTCAGGGTCCGATTTTTTGGCCGGGGCCACTCAGGGTCCGATTTTGTGGGTGGGGCCCCTCAGGGTCCGATTTTGTGGGTGGGACCCCTCAGGGTCCAAATTTGTGGTCGGGGCCCCTCAGGGTCTGATTTGGTGGCTGGGGCCCCTCGGTCTGATTTTGTGGCTGGGGCCCTCTGGGTCTGATTTGGTGGGCAGGGCCACTCTTCATCCAATTTGGTGGGGGGCGCCTCAGGGTCCGATTTGGTGAGCGGGGCCCCTCAGAGTTCAATTTGGTGAGCGGGGCACCTCAGGGTCCGATTTGGTCAGTGGGGCCACTCAGGGTCCGATTTGGTCAGCGGGGCCCCTCAGGGTCCGATTTGGTGGGTGTGGCCCCCCAGGGTCCGATTTTGTGGGTGGAGCTCCTCAGGGTCTGATTTTGTGTCCGGGGGCCCCTCAGGGTCCGATTTTGTGTCCGGGGCCCCTCAGGGTCCGATTTTGTGCTTGGGGCCCTTCAGAATCTGATATGGTGGGCGGGGCCCCTCAGGGTCCGATTTGGTGAGCGGGACCCCTCAGGGTCCCATTTGGTGGGCGGGGCCCCTCAGGGTCCGATTTTGTGGCTGGGGTCCCTCAGGGTCTGATTTTGTGGGTTGGGCCCCTCAGGGTCTGATTTTGTGAGTGGGGCCCCTCAAGGTCCGATTTTGTGGCCGGGGCCCATCAGGGTCCAATTTTGTGGATGGGGCCCCTAAGGGTCCCATTTTGTGGGTGGGGCACCACAGGGTCCAATTTTTTGGCCGCGGTCCCTCAGGGTCCGATTTTGTGGCCGGGGCCCCTCAGGGTCCGATTTTGTGGCCGGAACCCCTCAGGGTCAGATTTTGTGGGTGGTGCCCCTCAGGGTCCGATTTTTTGGCCGGGGCCACTCAGGGTCCGATTTTTTGGCCGGGGCCACTCAGGGTCCGATTTTGTGGGTGGGGCCCCTCAGGGTCCGATTTTGTGGGTGGGGCCCCTCAGGGTCCAAATTTGTGGTCGGGGCCCCTCAGGGTCTGATTTGGTGGCTGGGGCCCCTCGGTCTGATTTTGTGGCTGGGGCCCTCTGGGTCTGATTTGGTGGGCGGGGCCACTCTTCATCCAATTTGGTGGGGGGCGCCTCAGGGTCCGATTTGGTGAGCGGGGCCCCTCATAGTTCAATTTGGTGAGCGGGGCACCTCAGGGTCCGATTTGGTCAGTGGGGCCACTCAGGGTCCGATTTGGTCAGCGGGGCCCCTCAGGGTCCGATTTGGTGGGTGGGGCCCCCAGGGTCCGATTTTGTGGGTGGAGCTCCTCAGGGTCTAATTTTGTGTCCGGGGGCCCCTCAGGGTCCGATTTTGTGTCCGGGGCCCCTCAGGGTCCGATTTTGTGCTTGGGGCCCTTCAGAATCTGATTTGGTGGGCGGGGCCCCTCAGGGTCCGATTTGGTGAGCGGGACCCCTCAGGGTCCCATTTGGTGGGTGGGGCCCCTCAGGGTCCGATTTTGTGGGCGGGGCCCCTCAGGGTCCGATTTGGTGAGCGGGGCCCCTCGGGGTCCGATTTGGTGAGCGGGGCCCCTCAGGGTCTGATTTGGTGGGCGGGATCTCTCAGAGTCCGATTTGGTGGGCGGGGCCCCTCAGGATCTGATTTGGTGGGCGGGGCCCCTCAGGGTCCGATTTCGTGAGCAGGGCCCCTCAGAGTTCAATTTGGTGAGCTGGGCCCCTCAGGGTCCGATTTGGTGAGCGGGGCCCCTCAGGGTCTGATTTGGTGAGCGGGATCTCTGAGTCCGATTTGGTGGGCGGGGCCCCTCAGGATCTGATTTGGTGGGCGGGGCCCCTCAGGATCTGATTTGGTGGGCGGGGCCCCTCAGGATCTGATTTGGTGGGCGGGGCCCCTCAGGGTCCGATTTGGTGAGCGGGGCCCCTCAGGGTCTGATTTTGTGGGCGGGATCTCTCAGAGTCCGATTTGGTGGGCGGGGTCAGGGTCCGATTTGGTGGGCGGGGCCCCTCAGGGTCCGATTTGGTGGGCGGGATCTCTCAGAGTCCGATTTGCTGGGCGGGGCCCCTCAGGGTCCGATTTGGTGGGTGGGGCCCCTCAGGGTCCGATTTGGTGGGCGAGGGCGCACTTTGGCGCCCATTCTCTCTCATTGGCATGCATCATGTGATGAAGCTAGATTTGCATTAGTGCTGTGGGTTTCGCTTTAAGAGCTGATATTATGTGGCAGAGGCTCTGTCCTGGGGGCGTCATGTGACGTTCGTAGGCGTTGGCATAGTAACTGGGTGTGCCTGTGCATATCAATGAGCTTTACTGCCATTTCAATCTCCTCAGGGCACGTTTTAAGTTTCCCATTTTTATGCATTAAGACAGTGCATTCCAATGACAGGAAAAAAAATTTTCAAACGCAAATTGCGCAAAAACTAAAAATCCGATCGACACGAAAAATACTTAGCACACCTCTCATGGACGCTGGCTTCGAAACGACACCTCAACGGAGTCTGTGCGTGTAGCGGTTCGGGCCGTATTAATTGCAGAAATCAACTGAATAGTAATAATAATACTAGATGTGTATTTCCTGAAGGAAGTACAGATAGTGCTTTGAAATGATGCCCAGGCTGCCCCATTAAGAGAGACTTGCCTCAGGGTCAGTTTTGGTGGGAGGTGCCCATCAGGGTCCAATTTGGTGGGCGGGGCCCCTCAGGGTCCGATTTTGTGGCCGGGGCCCCTCAGGGTCCGAATTGGTGGACGGGGCTCATTAGGGTCCGATTTGGTGGGCGGGGCCCCTCAGGGTCCGATTTTGTGGCCGGGGCCCCTCGGGGTCCAATTTTGAGGCCGGGGCCCCTCGGTCCAATTTTGTGGCTGGGGACCCTCAGGGTCCGATTTGGTGGGCGGGGCCCCTCAGGGTCCGATTTTGTGGCCGGGGCCCCTCAGGGTCTGATTTGGTGGCCAGGGTCCGATTTGGTGGGCGGGACCCCTCAGGGTTCGATTTGGTGGGCGGGGCCCCTCAAGGTCCGATTTGGTGGGTGGGGCCCCTCAGGGTCCATTTTGGTAGGTGGGGTCCCTCAGGGTCCGTTTTGGTGGGCGGGGCCACTCTGGGTCCGTTTTGGTGGGTGGGGCCCCTCAGAGTCCGTTTTGGTGGGTGGGGCCCCTCAGGGTCCGATTTGGTGGGCAGGGCCCCTCTGGGTCCGATTTGGTGGGCAAGGACCCTCAGGGTGTGATTTGGTGGGCGGGGCCTCTCTGGGTTCGATTTGGAGGCCAGGGTAGCTCAGCCTCCGATTTGTAGGCCAGGGTCGATCAGCCTCCGATTTGGAGGCCTGGGTGTCTTAGCCTCCGATTTGGAAACCGGGGTCAATCAGCCTTCGATTTGGAGCCTGGGGTCAATGAGCTTTTGATTTGGTGCGCCGGCCCTTTAAGACTTATTTCGGTGCGCCGGACCTTTTAGAATCACTTTGGCGTGTCGGCCCTTTAAGAGCCAGTTTGGCTCACTGGTCTTATAAATCCACTTTGGCGGACATTCTCTCTCAGGGGCATGCGTCATGTGATGAAGCTAGATTTGCATTCGTGCTGTGGGTTTCGCTTTAAGAGCTGAAATTATCTGCCAGAAACTGTGCCCTGCTGGGGTCATGTGAAGTTCGTAGGCGTTGGCATAGTAACTGGGTCTGCCTGCGCATATCAATGAGCTTAACTGCCATTTGAATCGCCTCAGGGCTTTTTTTCTCTGTGGCAACATTTTCCCATTGAAATGCATTGTATTCCAATGACGGGAAAAAAATTTTCATACGCAAATTGCGCAAAAACTACAAATCCGATTGACACGAAAAATACTTAGCACACCACTCCTGAATGCTGGCTTCGAAACGACACCTCAACGGAGTCTGTGCGTGTAGTGGTTCGGGCCACATTAATTACGGAAATCAACTGAAGAATAATAATAATAACTAGATGTGTATTTCCTGAAGGAAGTACAGATAGTGGTTTGAAATGGTGCCCGGGCTGCCCCTTTAAGAGAGACTTGCCTGCTGCCCCTGCAAGACTTTCAACTCAGGATCCGTTTTAACTGTGAGTGCCTCTAAGGGGCCACTTTGGCCTCAGGGTCTGATTTGGTGGGTGGGGCTCCTCAGGATCTGCTTCCTTGGCCTGGGCTCCTCAGGGCTTGAATTGTTGGCGGGGATCCCTCAGGCTCCGATTTTGTGGGTGTGGCCCCTCAGGGTCTGATTTTGTGGGTGTGGCCCCTCAGGGTCTGATTTTGTGGGTGTGGCCCCTCTGGGTCCGATTTTGTGGGTGGGCCCCTCAGGGTCCGATTTTGTGAGTGGGGCCCCTCAGGGTCCGATTTTGTGGCCGGGGCCCCTCAGGGTCTGATTTTGTGGCCGGGGCCCCTCAGGGTCCGATTTTGTGACTGGGGCCCATCAGGGTCCGATTTTGTGGCTGAGGCCCCTCAGGGTCTGATTTTGTTGGGGCCCCTCAGGGTCTGATTTTGTGGCCGGGCCCCTCAGGGTCCGATTTTGTGGGTGGGGCCCCTTAGGGTCTGATTTTGTGGGCGGAGCCCCTCTGGGTCCAATTTGGTGGGCGGGACCACTCTGGGTCAGTTTTGGTGGGCGGGACCACCCGGGGCCCGATTTGGTGGGCGGGGCCACTCAGGGGTCTATTTGGTGGGCGGGGCCACTCGGGGGGCCTATTTGGTGGGCGGGGCCACTCGGGGGGCCTATTTGGTGGGCGGGGCCACTCGGGGGCCGATTTGGTGGGCGGGGCCCCTCAGGGTCTGATTTGGTGAGTGGAGCCACTCTGGGTCCGATTTCTTGAGCGGGGCCACGCTGGGTCCGATTTGGAGGCCAGGGTCGATCAGCCTCCAATTTGGAGGCCGGGGTGGCTAAGCGTCCGATTTGGAGCCTGGGGTCACTCAGTTTTCGATTTGGCGCGCTGGCCCTTTAAGAATCACTTTGGCGCGTCGGCCGTTTTAGAGACAGGGTGGCTCACTGGGCTTCTAAATCCACTTTGGCGCACATCCTGTCTCAGGGGCATGCTTCATGTGATGAGGCTACATTTGCATTTGTGCTGTGGGTTTCCCTTTAAGAGCTGATATTATGTGCCAGAAGCTCTGTCCTGGGGGCTTTATGTGACGTTCGTAGGCATTGGCATAGTAAATGGGTGTGCCTGCACATATCAATGAGCTTTACTGCCATTTGAATTGCCTCAGGGCACATTTTAAGTTGCCCATTGAAAAGCATTGAGACATGCATTCCAATGACGGGAAAAAAAAATTTCAAATGCAAATTGCGCAAAAACTACAAATCCGATCGACACGAAAAATACTTAGCACACCTCTCGTGGTCGCTGGCTTCGAAACAACACCTCAATGGAGTCTATGCGTGTAGCGGTTCGGGCCGCATTAATTGCGGAAATCAACTGAATAAAAAGAAAAAGTTAGCAGCGTTCGGATTACAACATTAATACTAGATGTGTATTTCCTGAAGGAAGTACAGATAGTGGTTTGAAATGGTGCTTGGGCTACCCCTTTAAGAGAGACTTGCCTGCTGCCCCTGCAAGACTTTCAACTCAGGATCCGTTTTAACTGTGGGTGCCTCTCAGGGGCCACTTTGGCCTCATGGTCCGATTTTGTGGGTGGGGCCCCTCAGGGCCCGATTTTGTGGGTGGGTCCCCTCAGGGTCCGATTTTGTCGCCGGGGCACCTCAGGGTCCGATTTGGTGGGTGGGGCCCCTCAGGGTCTGATTTGGTGGCCGGGGCCCCTCAGGGG
Organism: Dendrobates tinctorius; assembly: GCF_039654945.1. Taxonomy (NCBI): domain Eukaryota; kingdom Metazoa; phylum Chordata; class Amphibia; order Anura; family Dendrobatidae; genus Dendrobates; species Dendrobates tinctorius. The sequence goes on along the minus strand of NW_027361711.1, from coordinate 22,528,408 downwards.
CTGATTTGGTGGGTGGGGCCCCTCAGGGTCCGATTTTGTGGCCGGGGCCCCTCAGGGTCTGATTTGGTGGTTGGGGCCCGGGCTACCCCTTTAAGAGAGACTTGCCTGCTGCCCCTGCAAGACTTTCAACTCAGGATCCATTTTAACTGTGAGTGCCTCTCAGGGGCCACTTTGGCCTCAGGGTCTGATTTGGTGGGTGGGGCCCCTCAGGATCCGATTCCTTGGCCTGGGATCCTCAGGGCTTGAATTATTGGCGGAGATCTCTCAGGCTCCGATTTTGTGGGTGTGGCCCCTCAGGGTCCGATTTTCTGGGTGGGACCCCTCAGGTTCCGATTTTGTGAGTGGGGGCCCTCAGGGTCCGATTTTGTGGCCAGGGCCCCTCAGGGTCTGATTTTGTGGCCGGATCCCCTCAGGGTCCGATTTTGTGGGTGGGGCCCCTCATGGTCCAATTTTGTGGGTGGGGCCTTTCAGGGCCCGATTTTGTACCCGGGGCTCATCAGGGTCCAATTTTGTGGTTGGGGCCCCTCAGGGTCCGATATTGTGGTTGGGGCCCCTCAGGATCCGATTTTGTGGGTGGGGCCCCTCAGGATCCGATTTTGTGGTTGGGGCCCCTCAGGGTTCAATTTTGTAGGCGGGGCCCCTCAGGGTCCGATTTTGTGGCCGGGGCCCCTCAGGGTCCGATTTTGTGGTTGGGGCCCCTCAGGGTCCGATTTTGTGGGTGGGGCCCCTCAGGGTCCGATTTTGTGAGTGGGGCCCCTCAGGGTCCGATGTTGTGGCCGGGGCCCCTCAGGGTCTGATTTTGTGGCCGGATCCCCTCAGGGTCCGATTTTGTGGGTGGGGCCCCTCAGGGTCCGATTTTGTGGGTGGGGCCCCTTAGGGTCCGATTTGGTGGACGTGGCCACTCAGGGTCCAATTTGGTGGGCGGGGCCACTCAGGGACCAATTTGGTGGGCGGGGCCACTCAGGGTCCGATTTGGTGAGTGGGGCCCCTCAGAGTTCAATTTGGTCAGCGGGGCCCCTCAGGGTCCGATTTTGTGGGTGGGGCCCCTCAGGGTCCGATTTTGTGGGTGGGGCCCCTCAGGGTCCGATTTTGTGGTTGGGTCCTTTCAGAATCCGATTTAGTAGGCGGGGCCCCTCAGGTTCTGAATTGGTGGGCGGGGCCCCTCAGGGTCCGATTTGGTGGGCGGGGCCCTTCAGGGTCCGATTTGGTGGGCGGGGCCACTCTGGGTCTGATTTGGTGGGTGGGGCCACTCTGGGTCCGATTTGGTGGGCGGGGCACTTCAGAGTCCAATTTGGAGGGCAGGGACACTGAGTCTGATTTTGTGGGTTGGGCCCCTCAGGGTCCGATTTTGTGGCCGGGGCCCCTCAGGGTCTGATTTTGTGTCCAGGGCCCCTCAGGGTCCGATTTTGTGGCCGGTGCCTCTCAGGGTCCGATTTTGTGGTTGGGGCCCCTCAGGGTCCGATTTTGTGGGTTGGGCCCCTCAGGGTCCGATTTTGTGGCCGGGGCCCCTCAGGGTCCGATTTTGTGGTTGGGGCCCCTCAGGATCCGATTTTGTGGCCGGAGCCCCTCAGGGTCCGAATTTGTGGCCGGGGCCCCTCAGGTCCAATTTTGTGGGTGGGGCCCCTCAGGGTCCAGTTTTTTGGCCGGGGCCCCTCAGGGTCCAATTTTGTGGGTGGGGCCCCTCAGGGTCCAATTTTGTGGGTGGGGCCCCTTAGGGTTCGATTTTGTGGTTGGGGCCCCTCAGGGTTCGATTTTGTGGTTGGGGCACCTCAGGATCCAATTTTGTGACCGGGGCCCTCAGGGTCTGGTTTTGTGGGTGGGGCCCCTCAGGGTCCGATATTGTGGTTGGGGCCCCTCAGGATCCGATTTTGTGGGTGGGGCCCCTCAGGGTTCAATTTTGTAGGCGGGGCCCCTCAGGGTCCGATTTTGTGGCCGGGGCCCCTCAGGGTCCGATTTTGTGGGTGGAGCCCCTCAGGGTCCGATGTTGTGGCCGGGGCCCCTCAGGGTCTGATTTTGTGGCCGGATACCCTCAGGGTCCGATTTTGTGGCCGGGGCCCGTGAGGGTCCGATTTTGTGGCCGGGGCCCCTCAGGGTCCAATTTTGTGGTTGGGGCCCCTCAGGGTCCGATTTTGTGGGTGGGGCCCCTCAGGGTCCGATGTTGTGGCCGGGGCCCCTCAGGGTCTGATTTTGTGGCCGGATCCCCTCAGGGTCCGATTTTGTGGCTGGGGCCCCTCAGGGTCCTATTTTGTGGCCGGGGCCCCTCAGGGTCCGATTTTGTGGGTGGGGCCCCTCAGGGTCCAATTTGGTGGGTGGGGCCACTCTGGGTCTGATTTGGTGGGCGGGGCCACTCTGGGTCCGATTTGGTGGGCCGGGCCACTCTGGGTCCAATTTGGATGCCAGGGTGGCTCAGCCTCCTTTTTGTAGGCCAGGGTCTATCAGCCTCCGATTTGGAGCCTTGGGTCACTCAGCTTTCGATTTGGCGCGCCGGCCCTTTAAGACTCATTTTGGTGCGCCGGCTCTTTAAGAATCACTTTGGCGCGTCGGCCCTTTAAGAGCCAGGGTGGCTCACTGGGCTTCTAAATCCACTTTGGCGCACATTCTCTCTCAGGGGCATACGTCATGTGATGAAGCTAGATTTGCATTTGTGCTGTGGGTTTTGCTTTAAGAGCTGATATTATGTGGCAGAAGCTCTGTCTTGGAGAGGTCATGTGACGTTCGTAGGCGTTGGCATAGTAACTGGGTCTGCCTGCGCATATCAATGAGCTTAACTGCCATTTCAATCGCCTCAGGGCATGTTTTGTCTATAGCAAAATTTCCCCATTCAAATGCATTGGAGACAGTGCATTCCAATGACGGGAAAAAAATTTTTCGAACGCAAATTGCGCAAAAACTACAAATCCGATCGACACGAAAAATACTTAGCACACCTCTCATGGACGCTGGCTTCGGAACGACACCTCAACGGAGTCTGTGCGTGTAGCGGTTCGGGCCGCATTAATTGCGGAAATCAACTGAATAATAATAAGAAGAATAAGTTAGCAGCGTTCGGATTACAATATAGTGGTTTTTTCAAACCACTATAACTAGATGTGTATTTCCTGAAGGAAGTACAGATAGTGGTTTGAAATGGTGCCCGGGCTGCCCCTTTAAGAGACTTGCCTGCTGTCCCTGCAAGACTTTCAACTCAGGATCCGTTTTAACTGTATGTGCCTCTCAGGGGCCACTTTGGTCTCAGGGTCTGATTTGGTGGGTGGGGCCCCTAAGGATCTGATTCCTTGGCCTGGGCTCCTCAGGGCTTGAATTGTTGGCTGGGATCCCTCAGGCTCCTATTTTGTGGGACTGGCCCCTCAGGGTCCGATTTTGTGGGTGTGGCCTGTCAGGGTCTGATTTTGCAGGTGTGGCCCCTCTGGGTCCGATTTTGTGGGTGGGCCCCTCAGGGTCCAATTTTTTGAGTGGGGCCCCTCAGGGTCCGATTCTGTGGCCGGATCCCCTCAGGGTCCGATTTTGTGGGTGGGGACCCTCAGGGTCCGATTTTGTGGCCGGGGCCCCTCAGGGTCCAATTTTGTGGGTGGGGCCCTTCAGGGCCCGATTTTGTGGCCGGGGCTCCTCAGGGTCCGATTTTGTGGTTGGGGCCCCTCAGGTTCCGATTTTGTAGGTGGGGCCACTCTTTGTCTGATTTGGTAGGCGGGGCCCCTCAGGGTCTGAATTTCTGGCCGGGGCCCCTCAGGGTCCGATTTTGTGGTTGGGACCCCTTAGGGTCCGATTTTGTGGCCGGGGCCCCTCAGGGTCCGATTTTGTGGCCGGGGCCCCTCAAGGTCCGATTTTGTGACCGGGGCCCATCACGGTCCGATTTTGTGGCCGAAGCCCCTCAGGGTCTGATTTTGTTGGGGCCCCTCAGGGTCTGATTTTGTGGCCGGGGCCCCTCGGTCCGATTTTGTGGGTGGGGCCCCTTAGTGTCTGATATTGTGGGCGGAGCCCCTCTGTGTCCAATTTGGTGGGCGAGACCACTCGGGGGCCGATTTGGTGGGCGGGGCCACTTGGGGCCGATTTGGTGGGCGGGGCCACTTGGGGCCAATTTGGTGGGCGGGGCCACTCGGGGCCGATTTGGTGGGCGGGGCCTCTCAGGGTTCGATTTGGTGGACGAGGCTACTCTGGGTCCGACTTGCTGGGCGGGGCCACTCTGGGTCTGATTTGGTGAGCGGAGCCCTTTAACAATCACTTTGGCGCGTCAGCCCTTTAAGAGCTAGTTTGGCTCACTGGGCTTCTTCTAAATCCACTTTGGCGCACATTCTCTCTCAGGGGCATGTGTCATGTGATGAAGCTAGATTTGCATTTGTGCTGTGGGTTTCGCTTTAAGAGCTGATATTATGTGCCAGAAGCTCTGTCCTGGGGGCGTCATGTGACGTTTGTAGGCGTTGACATAGTAAATGGGTGTGCCTGCGCATATCAATGAGCTTTACTGCCATTTGAATTGCCTCAGGGCACATTTTAAGTTGCCCATTGAAAAGCATTGAGACATGCATTCCAATGAGAGGAAAAAAAATTTTCAAACGCAAATTGCGTAAAAACTACAAATCCGATCGACACGAAAAATACTTAGCACACCTCTCGTGGACGCTGGCTTCGAAACGACACCTCAACGAAGTCTGTGTGTGTAGCGGTTTGGGCCGCATTAATTGCGGAAATCAACTGAAAAAAAAGAAAAAGTTAGCAGCGTTCGGATTACAACATTAATACTAGATGTGTATTTCCTGAAGGAAGTACAGATAGTGGTTTGAAATGGTGCCTGGGCTGCCCCTATAAGAGAGACTTGCCTGCTGCCCCTGCAAGACTTTCAACTCAGGATACGATTTAACTGTGGGTGCCTCTCAGGGGCCACTTTGGCCTCATTGTCTGATTTTGTGGGTGGGGCCCCTCAGGGCCTGATTTTGTGGGTGGGGCCCCTCAGGGTCCGATTTGGTGGGCGGGGCCCCTCAGGGTCCAATTTGGTGGACAGGGCCCCTCAGGGTCCGATTTTGTGGGTTGGGCCCACCAGGGTCCGATTTTGTGGCCGGGGCCCCTCAGGGTCCGATTTTGTGTCAGGGGCCCCTCAGGGTCCGATTTTGTGGTTGGGTCCCTTCAGGGTCCGATTTTGTGGTTGGGGCCCCTCAGGGTCCGATTTTGTGGCCGCGGCCCATCAGGGTCCAATTTTGTGGATGGGGCCCCTAAGGGTCCCATTTTGTGGGTGGGGCACCACAGGGTCCAATTTTTTGGCCGCGGTCCCTCAGGGTCCGATTTTGTGGCCGGGGCCCCTCAGGGTCCGATTTTGTGGCCGGAACCCCTCAGGGTCAGATTTTGTGGGTGGTGCCCCTCAGGGTCCGATTTTTTGGCCGGGGCCACTCAGGGTCCGATTTTTTGGCCGGGGCCACTCAGGGTCCGATTTTGTGGGTGGGGCCCCTCAGGGTCCGATTTTGTGGGTGGGGCCCCTCAGGGTCCAAATTTGTGGTCGGGGCCCCTCAGGGTCTGATTTGGTGGCTGGGGCCCCTCGGTCTGATTTTGTGGCTGGGGCCCTCTGGGTCTGATTTGGTGGGCGGGGCCACTCTTCATCCAATTTGGTGGGGGGCGCCTCAGGGTCCGATTTGGTGAGCGGGGCCCCTCATAGTTCAATTTGGTGAGCGGGGCACCTCAGGGTCCGATTTGGTCAGTGGGGCCACTCAGGGTCCGATTTGGTCAGCGGGGCCCCTCAGGGTCCGATTTGGTGGGTGGGGCCCCCAGGGTCCGATTTTGTGGGTGGAGCTCCTCAGGGTCTAATTTTGTGTCCGGGGGCCCCTCAGGGTCCGATTTTGTGTCCGGGGCCCCTCAGGGTCCGATTTTGTGCTTGGGGCCCTTCAGAATCTGATTTGGTGGGCGGGGCCCCTCAGGGTCCGATTTGGTGAGCGGGACCCCTCAGGGTCCCATTTGGTGGGTGGGGCCCCTCAGGGTCCGATTTTGTGGGCGGGGCCCCTCAGGGTCCGATTTGGTGAGCGGGGCCCCTCGGGGTCCGATTTGGTGAGCGGGGCCCCTCAGGGTCTGATTTGGTGGGCGGGATCTCTCAGAGTCCGATTTGGTGGGCGGGGCCCCTCAGGATCTGATTTGGTGGGCGGGGCCCCTCAGGGTCCGATTTCGTGAGCAGGGCCCCTCAGAGTTCAATTTGGTGAGCTGGGCCCCTCAGGGTCCGATTTGGTGAGCGGGGCCCCTCAGGGTCTGATTTGGTGAGCGGGATCTCTGAGTCCGATTTGGTGGGCGGGGCCCCTCAGGATCTGATTTGGTGGGCGGGGCCCCTCAGGATCTGATTTGGTGGGCGGGGCCCCTCAGGATCTGATTTGGTGGGCGGGGCCCCTCAGGGTCCGATTTGGTGAGCGGGGCCCCTCAGGGTCTGATTTTGTGGGCGGGATCTCTCAGAGTCCGATTTGGTGGGCGGGGTCAGGGTCCGATTTGGTGGGCGGGGCCCCTCAGGGTCCGATTTGGTGGGCGGGATCTCTCAGAGTCCGATTTGCTGGGCGGGGCCCCTCAGGGTCCGATTTGGTGGGTGGGGCCCCTCAGGGTCCGATTTGGTGGGCGAGGGCGCACTTTGGCGCCCATTCTCTCTCATTGGCATGCATCATGTGATGAAGCTAGATTTGCATTAGTGCTGTGGGTTTCGCTTTAAGAGCTGATATTATGTGGCAGAGGCTCTGTCCTGGGGGCGTCATGTGACGTTCGTAGGCGTTGGCATAGTAACTGGGTGTGCCTGTGCATATCAATGAGCTTTACTGCCATTTCAATCTCCTCAGGGCACGTTTTAAGTTTCCCATTTTTATGCATTAAGACAGTGCATTCCAATGACAGGAAAAAAAATTTTCAAACGCAAATTGCGCAAAAACTAAAAATCCGATCGACACGAAAAATACTTAGCACACCTCTCATGGACGCTGGCTTCGAAACGACACCTCAACGGAGTCTGTGCGTGTAGCGGTTCGGGCCGTATTAATTGCAGAAATCAACTGAATAGTAATAATAATACTAGATGTGTATTTCCTGAAGGAAGTACAGATAGTGCTTTGAAATGATGCCCAGGCTGCCCCATTAAGAGAGACTTGCCTCAGGGTCAGTTTTGGTGGGAGGTGCCCATCAGGGTCCAATTTGGTGGGCGGGGCCCCTCAGGGTCCGATTTTGTGGCCGGGGCCCCTCAGGGTCCGAATTGGTGGACGGGGCTCATTAGGGTCCGATTTGGTGGGCGGGGCCCCTCAGGGTCCGATTTTGTGGCCGGGGCCCCTCGGGGTCCAATTTTGAGGCCGGGGCCCCTCGGTCCAATTTTGTGGCTGGGGACCCTCAGGGTCCGATTTGGTGGGCGGGGCCCCTCAGGGTCCGATTTTGTGGCCGGGGCCCCTCAGGGTCTGATTTGGTGGCCAGGGTCCGATTTGGTGGGCGGGACCCCTCAGGGTTCGATTTGGTGGGCGGGGCCCCTCAAGGTCCGATTTGGTGGGTGGGGCCCCTCAGGGTCCATTTTGGTAGGTGGGGTCCCTCAGGGTCCGTTTTGGTGGGCGGGGCCACTCTGGGTCCGTTTTGGTGGGTGGGGCCCCTCAGAGTCCGTTTTGGTGGGTGGGGCCCCTCAGGGTCCGATTTGGTGGGCAGGGCCCCTCTGGGTCCGATTTGGTGGGCAAGGACCCTCAGGGTGTGATTTGGTGGGCGGGGCCTCTCTGGGTTCGATTTGGAGGCCAGGGTAGCTCAGCCTCCGATTTGTAGGCCAGGGTCGATCAGCCTCCGATTTGGAGGCCTGGGTGTCTTAGCCTCCGATTTGGAAACCGGGGTCAATCAGCCTTCGATTTGGAGCCTGGGGTCAATGAGCTTTTGATTTGGTGCGCCGGCCCTTTAAGACTTATTTCGGTGCGCCGGACCTTTTAGAATCACTTTGGCGTGTCGGCCCTTTAAGAGCCAGTTTGGCTCACTGGTCTTATAAATCCACTTTGGCGGACATTCTCTCTCAGGGGCATGCGTCATGTGATGAAGCTAGATTTGCATTCGTGCTGTGGGTTTCGCTTTAAGAGCTGAAATTATCTGCCAGAAACTGTGCCCTGCTGGGGTCATGTGAAGTTCGTAGGCGTTGGCATAGTAACTGGGTCTGCCTGCGCATATCAATGAGCTTAACTGCCATTTGAATCGCCTCAGGGCTTTTTTTCTCTGTGGCAACATTTTCCCATTGAAATGCATTGTATTCCAATGACGGGAAAAAAATTTTCATACGCAAATTGCGCAAAAACTACAAATCCGATTGACACGAAAAATACTTAGCACACCACTCCTGAATGCTGGCTTCGAAACGACACCTCAACGGAGTCTGTGCGTGTAGTGGTTCGGGCCACATTAATTACGGAAATCAACTGAAGAATAATAATAATAACTAGATGTGTATTTCCTGAAGGAAGTACAGATAGTGGTTTGAAATGGTGCCCGGGCTGCCCCTTTAAGAGAGACTTGCCTGCTGCCCCTGCAAGACTTTCAACTCAGGATCCGTTTTAACTGTGAGTGCCTCTAAGGGGCCACTTTGGCCTCAGGGTCTGATTTGGTGGGTGGGGCTCCTCAGGATCTGCTTCCTTGGCCTGGGCTCCTCAGGGCTTGAATTGTTGGCGGGGATCCCTCAGGCTCCGATTTTGTGGGTGTGGCCCCTCAGGGTCTGATTTTGTGGGTGTGGCCCCTCAGGGTCTGATTTTGTGGGTGTGGCCCCTCTGGGTCCGATTTTGTGGGTGGGCCCCTCAGGGTCCGATTTTGTGAGTGGGGCCCCTCAGGGTCCGATTTTGTGGCCGGGGCCCCTCAGGGTCTGATTTTGTGGCCGGGGCCCCTCAGGGTCCGATTTTGTGACTGGGGCCCATCAGGGTCCGATTTTGTGGCTGAGGCCCCTCAGGGTCTGATTTTGTTGGGGCCCCTCAGGGTCTGATTTTGTGGCCGGGCCCCTCAGGGTCCGATTTTGTGGGTGGGGCCCCTTAGGGTCTGATTTTGTGGGCGGAGCCCCTCTGGGTCCAATTTGGTGGGCGGGACCACTCTGGGTCAGTTTTGGTGGGCGGGACCACCCGGGGCCCGATTTGGTGGGCGGGGCCACTCAGGGGTCTATTTGGTGGGCGGGGCCACTCGGGGGGCCTATTTGGTGGGCGGGGCCACTCGGGGGGCCTATTTGGTGGGCGGGGCCACTCGGGGGCCGATTTGGTGGGCGGGGCCCCTCAGGGTCTGATTTGGTGAGTGGAGCCACTCTGGGTCCGATTTCTTGAGCGGGGCCACGCTGGGTCCGATTTGGAGGCCAGGGTCGATCAGCCTCCAATTTGGAGGCCGGGGTGGCTAAGCGTCCGATTTGGAGCCTGGGGTCACTCAGTTTTCGATTTGGCGCACTGGCCCTTTAAGAATCACTTTGGCGCGTCGGCCGTTTTAGAGACAGGGTGGCTCACTGGGCTTCTAAATCCACTTTGGCGCACATCCTGTCTCAGGGGCATGCTTCATGTGATGAGGCTACATTTGCATTTGTGCTGTGGGTTTCCCTTTAAGAGCTGATATTATGTGCCAGAAGCTCTGTCCTGGGGGCTTTATGTGACGTTCGTAGGCATTGGCATAGTAAATGGGTGTGCCTGCACATATCAATGAGCTTTACTGCCATTTGAATTGCCTCAGGGCACATTTTAAGTTGCCCATTGAAAAGCATTGAGACATGCATTCCAATGACGGGAAAAAAAAATTTCAAATGCAAATTGCGCAAAAACTACAAATCCGATCGACACGAAAAATACTTAGCACACCTCTCGTGGTCGCTGGCTTCGAAACAACACCTCAATGGAGTCTATGCGTGTAGCGGTTCGGGCCGCATTAATTGCGGAAATCAACTGAATAAAAAGAAAAAGTTAGCAGCGTTCGGATTACAACATTAATACTAGATGTGTATTTCCTGAAGGAAGTACAGATAGTGGTTTGAAATGGTGCTTGGGCTACCCCTTTAAGAGAGACTTGCCTGCTGCCCCTGCAAGACTTTCAACTCAGGATCCGTTTTAACTGTGGGTGCCTCTCAGGGGCCACTTTGGCCTCATGGTCCGATTTTGTGGGTGGGGCCCCTCAGGGCCCGATTTTGTGGGTGGGTCCCCTCAGGGTCCGATTTTGTCGCCGGGGCACCTCAGGGTCCGATTTGGTGGGTGGGGCGCCTCAGGGTTTGATTTGGTGGCCGGGGCCCCTCAGGGGCTGATTTGGTGGGTGGGGCCCCTCAGGGTCCGATTTTGTGGCCGGGGCCCCTCAGGGTCTGATTTGGTGGTTGGGGCCCGGGCTACCCCTTTAAGAGAGACTTGCCTGCTGCCCCTGCAAGACTTTCAACTCAGGATCCATTTTAACTGTGAGTGCCTCTCAGGAGCCACTTTGGCCTCAGGGTCTGATTTGGTGGGTGGGGCCCCTCAGGATCCGATTCCTTGGCCTGGGATCCTCAGGGCTTGAATTATTGGCGGAGATCTCTCAGGCTCCGATTTTGTGGGTGTGGCCCCTCAGGGTCCGATTTTCTGGGTGGGACCCCTCAGGTTCCGATTTTGTGAGTGGGGGCCCTCAGGGTCCGATTTTGTGGCCAGGGCCCCTCAGGGTCTGATTTTGTGGCCGGATCCCCTCAGGGTCAGATTTTGTGGGTGGGGCCCCTCATGGTCCAATTTTGTGGGTGGGGCCTTTCAGGGCCCGATTTTGTACCCGGGGCTCATCAGGGTCCAATTTTGTGGTTGGGGCCCCTCAGGGTCCGATATTGTGGTTGGGGCCCCTCAGGATCCGATTTTGTGGGTGGGGCCCCTCAGGATCCGATTTTGTGGTTGGGGCCCCTCAGGGTTCAATTTTGTAGGCGGGGCCCCTCAGGGTCCGATTTTGTGGCCGGGGCCCCTCAGGGTCCGATTTTGTGGTTGGGGCCCCTCAGGGTCCGATTTTGTGGGTGGGGCCCCTCAGGGTCCGATTTTGTGAGTGGGGCCCCTCAGGGTCCGATGTTGTGGCCGGGGCCCCTCAGGGTCTGATTTTGTGGCCGGATCCCCTCAGGGTCCGATTTTGTGGGTGGGGCCCCTCAGGGTCCGATTTTGTGGGTGGGGCCCCTTAGGGTCCGATTTGGTGGACGTGGCCACTCAGGGTCCAATTTGGTGGGCGGGGCCACTCAGGGACCAATTTGGTGGGCGGGGCCACTCAGGGTCCGATTTGGTGAGTGGGGCCCCTCAGAGTTCAATTTGGTCAGCGGGGCCCCTCAGGGTCCGATTTTGTGGGTGGGGCCCCTCAGGGTCCGATTTTGTGGGTGGGGCCCCTCAGGGTCCGATTTTGTGGTTGGGTCCTTTCAGAATCCGATTTAGTAGGCGGGGCCCCTCAGGTTCTGAATTGGTGGGCGGGGCCCCTCAGGGTCCGATTTGGTGGGCGGGGCCCTTCAGGGTCCGATTTGGTGGGCGGGGCCACTCTGGGTCTGATTTGGTGGGTGGGGCCACTCTGGGTCCGATTTGGTGGGCGGGGCACTTCAGAGTCCAATTTGGAGGGCAGGGACACTGAGTCTGATTTTGTGGGTTGGGCCCCTCAGGGTCCGATTTTGTGGCCGGGGCCCCTCAGGGTCTGATTTTGTGTCCAGGGCCCCTCAGGGTCCGATTTTGTGGCCGGTGCCTCTCAGGGTCCGATTTTGTGGTTGGGGCCCCTCAGGGTCCGATTTTGTGGGTTGGGCCCCTCAGGGTCCGATTTTGTGGCCGGGGCCCCTCAGGGTCCGATTTTGTGGTTGGGGCCCCTCAGGATCCGATTTTGTGGCCGGAGCCCCTCAGGGTCCGAATTTGTGGCCGGGGCCCCTCAGGTCCAATTTTGTGGGTGGGGCCCCTCAGGGTCCAGTTTTTTGGCCGGGGCCCCTCAGGGTCCAATTTTGTGGGTGGGGCCCCTCAGGGTCCAATTTTGTGGGTGGGGCCCCTTAGGGTTCGATTTTGTGGTTGGGGCCCCTCAGGGTTCGATTTTGTGGTTGGGGCACCTCAGGATCCAATTTTGTGACCGGGGCCCTCAGGGTCTGGTTTTGTGGGTGGGGCCCCTCAGGGTCCGATATTGTGGTTGGGGCCCCTCAGGATCCGATTTTGTGGGTGGGGCCCCTCAGGGTTCAATTTTGTAGGCGGGGCCCCTCAGGGTCCGATTTTGTGGCCGGGGCCCCTCAGGGTCCGATTTTGTGGGTGGAGCCCCTCAGGGTCCGATGTTGTGGCCGGGGCCCCTCAGGGTCTGATTTTGTGGCCGGATACCCTCAGGGTCCGATTTTGTGGCCGGGGCCCGTGAGGGTCCGATTTTGTGGCCGGGGCCCCTCAGGGTCCAATTTTGTGGTTGGGGCCCCTCAGGGTCCGATTTTGTGGGTGGGGCCCCTCAGGGTCCGATGTTGTGGCCGGGGCCCCTCAGGGTCTGATTTTGTGGCCGGATCCCCTCAGGGTCCGATTTTGTGGCTGGGGCCCCTCAGGGTCCTATTTTGTGGCCGGGGCCCCTCAGGGTCCGATTTTGTGGGTGGGGCCCCTCAGGGTCCAATTTGGTGGGTGGGGCCACTCTGGGTCTGATTTGGTGGGCGGGGCCACTCTGGGTCCGATTTGGTGGGCCGGGCCACTCTGGGTCCAATTTGGATGCCAGGGTGGCTCAGCCTCCTTTTTGTAGGCCAGGGTCTATCAGCCTCCGATTTGGAGCCTTGGGTCACTCAGCTTTCGATTTGGCGCGCCGGCCCTTTAAGACTCATTTTGGTGCGCCGGCTCTTTAAGAATCACTTTGGCGCGTCGGCCCTTTAAGAGCCAGGGTGGCTCACTGGGCTTCTAAATCCACTTTGGCGCACATTCTCTCTCAGGGGCATACGTCATGTGATGAAGCTAGATTTGCATTTGTGCTGTGGGTTTTGCTTTAAGAGCTGATATTATGTGGCAGAAGCTCTGTCTTGGAGAGGTCATGTGACGTTCGTAGGCGTTGGCATAGTAACTGGGTCTGCCTGCGCATATCAATGAGCTTAACTGCCATTTCAATCGCCTCAGGGCATGTTTTGTCTATAGCAAAATTTCCCCATTCAAATGCATTGGAGACAGTGCATTCCAATGACGGGAAAAAAATTTTTCGAACGCAAATTGCGCAAAAACTACAAATCCGATCGACACGAAAAATACTTAGCACACCTCTCATGGACGCTGGCTTCGGAACGACACCTCAACGGAGTCTGTGCGTGTAGCGGTTCGGGCCGCATTAATTGCGGAAATCAACTGAATAATAATAAGAAGAATAAGTTAGCAGCGTTCGGATTACAATATAGTGGTTTTTTCAAACCACTATAACTAGATGTGTATTTCCTGAAGGAAGTACAGATAGTGGTTTGAAATGGTGCCCGGGCTGCCCCTTTAAGAGACTTGCCTGCTGTCCCTGCAAGACTTTCAACTCAGGATCCGTTTTAACTGTATGTGCCTCTCAGGGGCCACTTTGGTCTCAGGGTCTGATTTGGTGGGTGGGGCCCCTAAGGATCTGATTCCTTGGCCTGGGCTCCTCAGGGCTTGAATTGTTGGCTGGGATCCCTCAGGCTCCTATTTTGTGGGACTGGCCCCTCAGGGTCCGATTTTGTGGGTGTGGCCTGTCAGGGTCTGATTTTGCAGGTGTGGCCCCTCTGGGTCCGATTTTGTGGGTGGGCCCCTCAGGGTCCAATTTTTTGAGTGGGGCCCCTCAGGGTCCGATTCTGTGGCCGGATCCCCTCAGGGTCCGATTTTGTGGGTGGGGACCCTCAGGGTCCGATTTTGTGGCCGGGGCCCCTCAGGGTCCAATTTTGTGGGTGGGGCCCTTCAGGGCCCGATTTTGTGGCCGGGGCTCCTCAGGGTCCGATTTTGTGGTTGGGGCCCCTCAGGTTCCGATTTTGTAGGTGGGGCCACTCTTTGTCTGATTTGGTAGGCGGGGCCCCTCAGGGTCTGAATTTCTGGCCGGGGCCCCTCAGGGTCCGATTTTGTGGTTGGGACCCCTTAGGGTCCGATTTTGTGGCCGGGGCCCCTCAGGGTCCGATTTTGTGGCCGGGGCCCCTCAAGGTCCGATTTTGTGACCGGGGCCCATCACGGTCCGATTTTGTGGCCGAAGCCCCTCAGGGTCTGATTTTGTTGGGGCCCCTCAGGGTCTGATTTTGTGGCCGGGGCCCCTCGGTCCGATTTTGTGGGTGGGGCCCCTTAGTGTCTGATATTGTGGGCGGAGCCCCTCTGTGTCCAATTTGGTGGGCGAGACCACTCGGGGGCCGATTTGGTGGGCGGGGCCACTTGGGGCCGATTTGGTGGGCGGGGCCACTTGGGGCCAATTTGGTGGGCGGGGCCACTCGGGGCCGATTTGGTGGGCGGGGCCTCTCAGGGTTCGATTTGGTGGACGAGGCTACTCTGGGTCCGACTTGCTGGGCGGGGCCACTCTGGGTCTGATTTGGTGAGCGGAGCCCTTTAACAATCACTTTGGCGCGTCAGCCCTTTAAGAGCTAGTTTGGCTCACTGGGCTTCTTCTAAATCCACTTTGGCGCACATTCTCTCTCAGGGGCATGTGTCATGTGATGAAGCTAGATTTGCATTTGTGCTGTGGGTTTCGCTTTAAGAGCTGATATTATGTGCCAGAAGCTCTGTCCTGGGGGCGTCATGTGACGTTTGTAGGCGTTGACATAGTAAATGGGTGTGCCTGCGCATATCAATGAGCTTTACTGCCATTTGAATTGCCTCAGGGCACATTTTAAGTTGCCCATTGAAAAGCATTGAGACATGCATTCCAATGAGAGGAAAAAAAATTTTCAAACGCAAATTGCGTAAAAACTACAAATCCGATCGACACGAAAAATACTTAGCACACCTCTCGTGGACGCTGGCTTCGAAACGACACCTCAACGAAGTCTGTGTGTGTAGCGGTTTGGGCCGCATTAATTGCGGAAATCAACTGAAAAAAAAGAAAAAGTTAGCAGCGTTCGGATTACAACATTAATACTAGATGTGTATTTCCTGAAGGAAGTACAGATAGTGGTTTGAAATGGTGCCTGGGCTGCCCCTATAAGAGAGACTTGCCTGCTGCCCCTGCAAGACTTTCAACTCAGGATACGATTTAACTGTGGGTGCCTCTCAGGGGCCACTTTGGCCTCATTGTCTGATTTTGTGGGTGGGGCCCCTCAGGGCCTGATTTTGTGGGTGGGGCCCCTCAGGGTCCGATTTGGTGGGCGGGGCCCCTCAGGGTCCAATTTGGTGGACAGGGCCCCTCAGGGTCCGATTTTGTGGGTTGGGCCCACCAGGGTCCGATTTTGTGGCCGGGGCCCCTCAGGGTCCGATTTTGTGTCAGGGGCCCCTCAGGGTCCGATTTTGTGGTTGGGTCCCTTCAGGGTCCGATTTTGTGGTTGGGGCCCCTCAGGGTCCGATTTTGTGGCCGCGGCCCCTCAGGGTCTGATTTTGTGGCCGCGGCCCCTCAGGGTCCGATTTTGTGGCAGGGGCCCCACTGGGTCCGATTTTGTGGGTGGGGCCCCTCTGGGTCCAATTTGGTGGGCGGGACCACTCTGGGTCCAATTTGGTGGGCGGGGCCTCTCAGGGTCCGATTTTGTGGTTGGGTCCCCTCAGGGTCCGATTTTGTGGTTGGGGCCCATCAGGGTCCGATCAGGGTCCAATTTTGTGACTGGGGCCCATCAGGGTCCGATTTTGTGGCTGCGGCCCCTCAGGGTCTGATTTTGTGGCAGGGGCCCCTCTGGGTCTGATTTGGTGGGCGGAGCCCCTCTGGGTCCAATTTGGTGGGCGGGACCACTCTGGGTCCAATTTGGTGGGCGGGACCACTCTGGGTCCGATTTGGTGGGCGGGGCCTCTCAGGGTCCGATTTGGTGGGCGGGGCCCCACAGGGTCCGATTTGGTGGGCGGGGCCACTCTGGGTAAGATTTGGAGGCTGGGGTCGCTCAGCCTCCAATTTGGAGGCCGGGGTCGTTGAGCTTCCGATTTGGAGGCCGAGGTCAAAGAGCCTCTGATTTGGAGGCTGGGGTCGATGAGCTTCCGATTTGGAGGCCGGGGTCGATGAGCCTCCGATTTGGAGGCCGGGGTGGCTCAGCCTCCGATTTGGAGGCCGGGGTGGCTCAGCCTCCGATTTGGAGGCCGGGGTGGCTCAGCCTCCGATTTGGAGGCCGGGGTGGCTCAGCCTCCGATTTGGAGGCCGGGGTGGCTCAGCCTCCGATTTGGAGGCCGGGGTGGCTCAGCCTCCGATTTGGAGGCCGGGGTGGCTCAGCCTCCGATTTGGAGGCCGGGGTGGCTCAGCCTCCGATTTGGAGGCCGGGGTGGCTCAGCCTCCGATTTGGAGGCCGGGGTGGCTCAGCCTCCGATTTGGAGGCCGGGGTGGCTCAGCCTCCGATTTGGAGGCCGGGGTGGCTCAGCCTCCGATTTGGAGGCCGGGGTGGCTCAGCCTCCGATTTGGAGTGTCGGCCCTTTAAGACTCATTTGGGTGCGCTGGCCCTTTAACAATCACTTTGGCGCGTTGGCCCTTTAAGAGCTAGTTTGGCTGACTGGGCTTCTTTTAAATCCACTTTGGCGCACACATTCTCTCTCAGGGGCATGTGTCATGTGATGAAGCTAGATTTGCATTTGTGCTGTGGGTTTCGCTTTAAGAGCTGATATTTTGTGGCAGAGGCTCTGTGCTGGGGTTCAAGTGAAGTTCGTAGGCGTTGGCATAGTAACTGGGACTGCCTGCGCATATCAATGAGCTCAACTGTCATTTCAATCGCCTCAGGGCACGTTTTGCCATTTCCTATTGAAAAGCATTGGAGACAGTGCATTCCAATGACGGGAAAAAAAATTTTCAAACGCAAATTGCGCAAAAACTACAAATCCGATCGACACGAAAAATACTTAGCACACCTCTCATGGACACTGGCTTCGAAACGACACCTCAACGGAGTCTGTGCGTGTAGCGGTTCGGGCCGCATTAATTGCGGAAATCAACTTAATAATAATAATAATAAGAAGAAGAACTAGATGTGTATTTCCTGAAGGAAGTACAGAAAGTGCTTTGAAATGGAGCCCGGGCTGCCCCTTTAAGAGAGACTTGCCTGCTGCCCCTGCAAGACTTTCAACTCAGGATCCGTTTTAACTGTGGGTGCCTCTCAGAGGCCACTTTGGCCTGTGGGGCCCCTCAGGGTCTGATTTGGTGGGTGGGGCCCCTCAGGATACGATTTGGTGGCGTGGGCTCCTCAGGGCTTGAATTGGTGGATGGGATCACTCAGGGTCCGATTTAGTGAGCGGGGCCCCTCAGGGTCCGATTTGGTGAGCGGGGCCCCTCAGGGTCCGATTTGGTGGGCGGGGCCCCTCAGGATCCGATTTGGTGGGCGGTGCCCCTCAGGATCCGATTTGGTGGGCGGGGCCCCTCAGGGTCTGATTTGGTGGTCGGGGCCACTCTGGGTCTGATTTGGTAGGTGGGGCCACTCTGGGTTCGTTTTGGTGGGCGAGGCCACTCTGGGTCCGAATTGGTGGGCGGAGCCCCTTAGGGTCCGATTTGGTGTGCGGGGGCCCTCAGGGTCCGATTTGGTGGCCGGGTCCCCTCAGGGTCCGATTTGGTGGCCGGGCCCCTCAGGGTCCGATTTTGTGGCAGAGCCCCTCAGGGTCCGATTTGGTGGGCGGAGCCCCTCAGGGTCCGATTTGGTGGCCGGGGCCCCTCAGGGTCCGATTTGGTGGCCGGGGCCCCTCAGGGTCCGATTTGGTGGGCGGAGCCCCTCAGGGTCGGATTTGGTGGGCGGAGCCCCTCAGGGTCAGATTTTGTGGCCGAGGCCCCTCAGGGTCCGATTTGGTGGGCGGATCCCCTCAGGGTCCGATTTGGTTGCCGGGGCCCCTCAGGGTCCGATTTTGTGGCCGGGGCCCCTCAGGGTCCGATTTTGTGGCCGGGGCCACTCTGGGTCTGATTTGGTGGGCGGGGCCACTCTGGGTCTGATTTGGTGGGCGGGGCCACTCTGGGTCCGATTTGGTGGGCGGGGCCACTCTGGGTCCGATTTGGTGGGCGGGGCCACTCTGGGTCCGATTTGGAGGCCAGGGTGGCTCAGTCTCCGTTTTGTAGGCCAGGGTCGATCAGCCTCCGATTTGTAGGCCAGGGTCAATCAGCCTCTGATTTGGAGCCTGTGGTCACTCAGCTTTCGATTTGGTGTGCCGGCCCTTTAAGAATCACTTAGGCGCGTTGGCCGTTTTAGAGCCAGTTTGGCTTACTGGGCTTCTAAATCCACTTTGGCGCACATTCTCTCTCTCAGGGGCATGCGTCATGTGATGAAGCTAGATTTGCATTTGTGCTCTGGGTTTCGCTTTAAGAGCTGATATTATCTGCCAGAAACTCTGTCTTGGAGGGGTCATGAAAAGTTTGTAGGCATTGGCATTGTAACTGGGTGTGCCTACGCATATCAATGAGCTTAACTACTATTTGAATCGTGTCACGACTGCCCCATGTTTTCCCTATGGCAAAATTTTCCATTTGAAATACATTGAGACAGTGCATTCCAATGACAGGAAAATGTTTTTTCAAGCGCAAATTGCGCAAAAACTATAAATCTGATCGACATGAAAAATACTTAGCACACCTCTTGTGAATGCTGGCTTCGAAACGACACCTCAACGGAGTCTGTGCGTGTAGCGGTTCGGGCCGCATTAATTGCGGAAATCAACTGAATAACTTGTGATTGGCGCATTATAATTGTAATACTAGATGTGTATTTCCTGAAGGAAGTACAGATAGTGGTTTGAAATGGTGCCCGGGCTGCCCCTTTAAGAGAGACTTGCCTGCTGCCCCTGCAAGACTTTCAACTCAGGATCCGTTTTAACTGTGGGTGCCTCTCAGGGGCCACTTTGGCCTGTGGGGCCCCTCAGGGTCTGATTTGGTGGGTGGGGCCCCTCAGGATCCGATTTGGTGGGCGGGGCCACTCTGGGTCCGATTTGGAGGCCTCCGATTTGTAGGCCAGGGTCAATCAGCCTCCAATTTGGAGGCTGGGGTCACTCAGCTTTCGATTTGGTGCGCCGGCCCTTTAAGACTCATTTCCGTGCGTCAGCCCTTTAAGAATCACTTAGGCGCGTCGGCCCGTTAAGAGCTAGTTTGGCGCACTGGGCTTCTAAATCCTCTTTGGCGGACATTCTGTCATGATCTGACAGTTTTAAATTGCACTGGGTGAACTTTTTTTACTTTGGAAAGTTCCAAGGTGTCTTGACTGTCCCCGGTGGTGGTTAGTGGTATTGCACTTTAGGTTTTTGTGCACGTGATTATGTATCAGGTGTGACACCCTATAAAGGTGTGCTAGGGGTGTGCAATCACTGCCTGTGATATTGTGAGATCCCTTGGTGAATAGCGGGGGTGTGAGTGTGGTGACACAGGGGGACGCCTCTGTTGTCGAGTCCAGAATGAGTTCACCATATTTATGACAAACGAATGTGTGTAATAAACGTTCAGGTCCGGACCTGTGTGTGAACGAGCATGTATGGGTGGCCACCAAAAAACATCTTGTGGAAATGTGTTTTGGAGTCTGATCAGCTCTTAACAAACATACACTTACATAAACTCGTTCCCCAGGTCGGCGCTGTGGAGAGGAGTGGTGCCTCCAAAATGAACATATATTGCCAATACCAGCAGTGCGTTTGTCATAAACCTGAAGTGTCAGGTAGGGGTGGGGTGAACTCAGGATCTGGGCGTCCCCGCTGTAGGTGTTTCCCTAATGAGGGGTGGTCTTGAGGGTCCAGAGGCCCCTCATTAAGGAGGGGGTACTGTCATGATCTGACAGTTTTAAATTGCACTGGGTGAACTTTTTTTGCTTTGGAAAGTTCCAAGGTGTCTTGACTGTCCCCGGTGGTGGTTAGTGGTATTGCACTTTAGGTTTTTGTGCACGTGATTATGTATCAGGTGTGACACCCTATAAAGGTGTGCTAGGGGTGTGCAATCACTGCCTGTGATATTGTGAGATTGATTCATTCTGAGTTTGAGAGCCTGGTGGAAGGATGGAGCTGGAGAGGAGTCCTGCGCAGCTTAGCCAGGGGGGACGTGTGTCAGCTATGGTGTCTGGACGAAGGGCTGGCATGGCGTGGTGGGGTCGCAGTGATGGTGTCAGCAGGAAGTGTCTGCATGGACTGGTGGAGTGGCGACTATGGAGAGTGGCACTCACCATGTGGGACTTGGCTGCTGAGCTGGACTCAAGCATGCTTGCCTTCGTGGCAGAAGCTGAACTCATCTTTGGGACTCTGGTTCTAAGCAGCAGCAACTGGTGGTGGACTCTGCTCCAAGGCTGCACTAAGGTGAAGGATCCTGTTATGGTGATGGATCCAGGTGGAGGAGAAGATGCACGCAGGTGGTGGGCTCTGTTGCTAGGAGCGCACGCAACAGAGCAAAGCTAAGTGGTGTTCCCCCTGTATTGTCTCTTTCCTCATGTGTGTTATTAGTGCAGTGGTGGGATTAGTCTCCGCACCGACCCATTCCCTAGTGAGGGTTTAGGGTCAGGGCGAGCAAGGGGTTAAGGTTCGCATGCGGCGACAGGTGCGGAGCCTGTATAGGGAATGTTAGGAGTGCAGGGACACTGGCTCAGGGGAGCTTAGGAGGTCTCCATGTGCCCATTCCCTATCGCAGGGCTCACCAGTGTTAAAGTTACCCAGGTTCCCCCTTATTATTTAAATTCGCCGTACTGGAGGCGGTGTTTCCAGAAATGTATATGTTAACGTGTAATTCCTAAATTCGCCAGGTGGTGGCGGCGTATCCACCTGCACGTTCTATTATTTAAATTCGCCCCACTGGAGGCGGTGTATCCAGGGTCACGTGTGTTGTGGGTTCGCCTTGCGGCATCATCTGCGACCAGACACACGTGATCGTGACACATTCTCTCTCAGGGGCATGCATCATATGATGAAGCTAGATTTGCATTTGTGCTTTGGGTTTCGCTTTAAGAGCTGAAATTATCTGGCAGAAACTGTGTCCTGCTGGGGTCATGTAAAGTTCGTATTCGTTGGCATAGTAACTGGGTGTGCCTGCGACAGGGCCGGCTCCAGGTTTTTGAGGGCCCCGGGCGAAAAAGTCTCAGTGGGCCCCCCCTTAACACATACCACGACTCATGCCGTGTGACATCCGTGGTGACCGCCAAAAACGGACTTGTCTCCGCGTGGATCACACGGACACGCATGTGATCCACACAGACACTCGCTCTGTGGCAAAACACGTTCATGTGAAGGAGGCTACTGATTAGTAGTGTACGCATGAAAGAAAGAAGAGAGAGAGAGAAAGAACAGAGAGAGAACAGAAAGAAAGAAAGAGGGGAAATAAAGAACAGAGAAAGAAAGAGAGAAAGAATGAAAGGAAGAACAGAGAGAGAAAGATACAGAGAGCGAGAGAAAGAAAGAAAGAACATAGAAAGAACGAACAGAGAAAGAAAGAGAAAGAACGAAAATAAAGAACAAAGAGAAAGAAAGGAAGAACAGAGAGAGAAAGAGAAAGAAAAGAACAGAGAGAAAGAGAAAGAAAGAGGGGAAAGAAAGAAAGAACAGATAGAGAAAGAGGGGAAAGAAAGAACAGAGAAAGAAAAAAGAAAGAAAAAGAACAAAGAGAAAGAAAGAGTGGACAGAAAAAAAGAACAGAGAGAGAAAGAAAGAAAGAAAGTAAGAGGGGAAAAAAAGAACAGAGAGGGAGAGAGAAAAAAAGAGGGGAAGAAAGAACAGAGAGAGAAAGAACAGAGAGAAAAAGCGTCAACAGAAAAAAAGAACAGGGAGAGAGAGAAAGAAGGAGGGGAAAGAAAGAACAGAGATGTAGAGAGAAAAAGAAAGAGGGGAAAGAAAGATCAGAGAGAGAGAAAGAAAAAGAGGAAAGAGAGAACAGAGAGAGAGAGAAAGAACAGAGACAGAAAGAAAGAAAAAGAAAGAAAGAAAGAAAAAAAAAAGATTAGAGAGAAAGAACAGAGAGAGAAAGAAACAGAGAAAGAAAAATTCTATATACTATAGCAGCCCAGCTCCCATTGTAGTGCCCACCTGAGCCTCCTGGTGCAGGACATATCATGATCCGCTCACATGCCCGACATCCCCGATTCCAAGGCGATCCCGCTGTCCACTCTGTCAGAGGAGGACACGGTGATGGATCTGAAGCATTCCCTGAAGTGCCTCCATGGTTCCGTCACAATCTCCTACTGAAATTACCTAATTTCTGGTCAGCTTCCAGCACGTCACTTCCGGTAGAATGTTACGTGCAAGTTTTAAATTGCTCCTTGGGGCTCCACTGTGTACTCCTGTGTCCCGCGGGGAAAGTATGCTCCCGGCTGGGGCAGTCTCTCTCTCAAAATCAGGACTGTCTCGCTGGATCCGTGACGGTTGGGACTCGGGAGGTATAAATGCTCCCCACCATACACCTCGTACACACACGGCTCCGCTCCGTACACCCCCGGCTCTGCTCCGCTCCATAAACACACGGCTCAGCTCCGTACACACAGGGCTCCGTTCCGTACATCTCGTACACACACGGCTCTGCTCCATACACCTCGTACACACACGGCTTCGCTCCGTACACATCGTACACACACGGCTCTGCTCCGTACACCTCGTACACACATGGGTCTGCTCCGTACACCTTGTAAACCCCTCCTGACCCCACCAAACAACACACACGGCTCTGCTACATCCACCTTGTAAAACCCCTCCTGACCCCACACAAGTACACACACGGCTCTGCTACATCTACCTTGCAAAACCCCTCCTGACCCCACACAAGTACACACAAGGCTCTGCTACATCCACCTTGCAAAACCCCTCCTGACCCCACACAAGTACACACACGGCTCTGCTACATCCACCTTGTAAAACCCCCTCCTGACCCCACACAAGTACACACACGGCTCTGCTACATCCACCTTGTAAACCCCTCCTGACCCCACAGAAGTACACACACGGCTCTGCTACATCCACCATGTAAAACCCCTCCTGACCCCACACACGTACACACACGGCTCTGCTACATACACCTTGTTAAACCCCTCCTGACCCCACACAAGTACACACACGGCTCTGCTACATCCACCTTGTAAAACCCCCTCCTCCTGACCCCACACAAGTACACACACGGCTCTGCTGCATCCACCTTGTAAAACACCTCCTGACCCCACATAAGTACACACACGGCTCTGCTACATCCACCTTGTTAAACCCCTCCTGACCCCACACAAGTACACACACGCCTCTGCTACATCCACCTTGTAAACCCCACCTGACCCAACACAAGTACACACACGGCTCTGCTACATCCACCTTGTAAACCCCTCCTGACACCACACAAGTACACACACGGCTCTGCTACATCCACCTTGTAAAACCGCTCCTGACCCCACACAAGTACAAACACGGCTCTGCTACATCCACCTTGTAAACCCCTCCTGACCCCACACAAGTACACACACGGCACTGCTACATCCACCTTGTAAACCCCTCCTGACCCCACACAAGTACACACACGGCACTGCTACATCCACCTTGTAAACCCCTCCTGACCCCACACAAGTACACACACGGCTCTGCTACATCCACCTTGTAAACCCCTCCTGACCCCACACAAGTACACACACAGCTCTGCTACATCCACCTTGAAAAACACCTCCTGACCCCACACAAGTACACACACGGCTCTGCTACATCCACCTTGAAAAACACCTCCTGACCCCACACAAGTATACACACGGCACTGCTACATCCACCTTGTAAAACACCTCCTGACCCCACATAAAGTACACAAACAGCTCTGCTACATCACCTTGTAAACCCCTCCCTGACCCCACACAAGTACACACACGGCACTGCTTCATCCACCTTGTAAACCCCTCCTGACCCCACACAAGTACACAAACAGCTCTGCTACATCCACCTTGTTAAACCCCTCCCTGAGCCCACTGTCCCACACATAAACGTTACCTCATCCATCCAGACCAGCACCATAATGACAAGCGACCAGCACAACAGAGTGCTGCAGCCACCCTGATCATGTGACCCCTGACTCCTCCCCTCCTGTGACCTCATCACAGGTCCTGTGTCAACACCGCACACAAGATTACAGCCGAAGGAAGCGATGACCATTGCTGGCAGTAAGGCTGTGTGCACACGATGCAGATATCCAGTGGATCCGCAGCTGATTTTACCACGCAGAAACGTTGCATATCCGCATTGTGATGTACAGTAGCCTTAAAATCAATGAAAACAAAAACGCTGTGCAGACGCTGCGGATTTTTCCGTGCGGTTTTCCTGCGGTTCAAAATCTGCAGCATGTTACTTCTTTTGTGCGGTTTTCCATCTCCCCTGTCTCCAAATCCGCAGGGGGAAAACCGTACAAAAACCGCAATAAAACTGCAGGAAAAATGGAAGAAATCCGCAGGAAAAATGCAGGTCATTTGACCAGTGATTTATTCCATTCTGAGCGGAAAAATCCGCAGGGCCAAAAAGTCGTCTGCACTCAGCCTAAGGGGCTGCGTCACTGCGTGGGTCCCTCGCGGAGGGCGCAGGTTGGGGTCAATACATGGGGGCATGGCGGCGGCCGGCGGGTATCCCAGACAGCGTGAGTGGGCCCTCCCATTTCGCCAGGGCCCTGGCATTTGCCCGGGTGCTGACGCCGGCCCTGGCCTACGCATATCAATGAGCATAACTGCCACCTCACGACTGCACCGTGTTTTCACTATGGCAACATTTTCCCATTAAAATGCATTGGAGACAGTGCATTCCAATGACAGGAAAATGTTTTTTAAAACGCAAATTGCGCAAAAACTACAAATCTCATCGACACGAAAAATACTTAGCACACCACTCGTGGACGCTGGCTTCGAAACGACACCTCAACGGAGTCTGTGCGTGTAGCGGTTCGGGTCGCATTAATTGCGGAAATCAACTGAATAGTAATAATAATACTAGATGTGTATTTCCTGAAGGAAGTACAGATAGTGGTTTGAAATGGTGCCCGGGCTGCCCCTTTAAGAGAGACTTGCCTGCTGCCCCTGCAAGACTTTCAACTCAGGATACGATTTAACTGTGGGTGCCTCTCAGGGGCCACTTTGGCCTCATGGTCTGATTTTGTGGGTGGGGCCCCTCAGGGCCAGATTTTGTGGGTGGGGCCCCTCAGGGTCCGATTTTGTGGTTGGGTCCCCTCAGGGTCCGATTTTGTGGCCGCGGCCCCTCAGGGTCCGATTTTGTGGCCGGGGCCCCTCTGGGTCCGATTTTGTGGCAGGGGCCCCTCTGGGTCCGATTTTGTGGGTGGGGCCCCTCTGGGTCCAATTTGGTGGGCGGGACCACTCTGGGTCCAATTTGGTGGGCGCGGCCTCTCAGGGTCCGATTTTGTGACTGGGGCCCATCAGGGTCCGATTTTGTGGCCGCGGCCCCTCAGGGTCTGATTTTGTGGCAGGGGCCCCTCTGGGTCTGATTTTGTGGGGGCGGAGCCCCTCTGGGTCCAATTTGGTGGGCGGGACCACTCTGGGTCCAATTTGGTGGGCGGGGCCTCTCAGGGTCCGATTTGGTGGGCGGGGCCCCACAGGGTCCGATTTGGTGGGCGGGGCCACTCTGGGTAAGATTTGGAGGCTGGGGTCGCTCAGCCTCCAATTTGGAGGCTGGGGTCGTTGAGCTTCCGATTTGGAGGCAGAGGTCAAAGAGCCTCTGATTTGGAGGCCGGGGTCGATGAACTTCCGATTTGGAGGCCGGGGTCGATCAGCCTCCTATTTGGAGGCCGGGGTGGCTCAGCCTCCTATTTGGAGGCCGGGGTGGCTCAGCCTCCTATTTGGAGGCCGGGGTGGCTCAGCCTCCGATTTGGAGGCCGGGGTCGATCAGCCTCCGATTTGGAGGCCGGGGTCGATCAGCCTCCGATTTGGAGGCCGGGGTGGCTCAGCCTCCGATTTGGAGGCCGGGGTGGCCCAGCCTCCGATTTGGAGGCCGGGGTGGCCCAGCCTCCGATTTGGAGGCCGGGGTGGCCCAGCCTCCTATTTGGAGGCCGGGGTGGATCAGCCTCCGATTTGGAGGCCTGGGTCGATCAGCCTCCGATTTGGAGGCCGGGGTGGATCAGCCTCCGATTTGGAGGCCGGGGTGGATCAGCCTCCGATTTGGAGGCCGGGGTGGATCAGCCTCCGATTTGGAGGCCGGGGTGGATCAGCCTCCGATTTGGAAGCCGGGGTGGCTCAGCCTCCGATTTGGAGGTCGGGGTGGATCAGCCTCCGATTTGGAGGCCGGGGTGGATCAGCCTCCGATTTGGAGGCCGGGGTGGCTCAGCCTCCGATTTGGAGGCCGGGGTGGATCAGCCTCCGATTTGGAGGCCGGGGTGGATCAGCCTCCGATTTGGAGGCCGTGGTCGATCAGCCTCCGATTTGGAGGCCGTGGTCGATCAGCCTCCGATTTGGAGGCCGGGGTGGCTCAGCCTCCGATTTGGAGGCCGGGGTGGATCAGCCTCCGATTTGGAGGCCGGGGTGGATCAGCCTCCGATTTGGAGGCCGTGGTCGATCAGCCTCCGATTTGGAGGCCGTGGTCGATCAGCCTCCGATTTGGAGGCCGGGGTGGCTCAGCCTCCGATTTGGAGGCCGGGGTGGCTCAGCCTCCGATTTGGAGGCCGGGGTGGCTCAGCCTCCGATTTGGAGGCCGGGGTGGCTCAGCCTCCGATTTGGAGGCCGGGGTGGCTCAGCCTCCGATTTGGAGGCCGGGGTGGCTCAGCCTCCGATTTGGAGGCCGGGGTGGCTCAGCCTCCGATTTGGAGGCCTGGGTCGATCAGCCTCCGATTTGGAGGCCGGGGTGGATCAGGCTCCGATTTGGAGGCCAGGGTGGATCAGCCTCCGATTTGGAGGCCGGGGTGGATCAGCCTCCGATTTGGAGGCCGGGGTGGCTCATTGTCCGATTTGGAGGCCGGGGTGGCTCAGCCTCCGATTTGGAGGCCGGGGTGGCTCAGCCTCCGATTTGGAGGCCGGGGTGGCTCAGCCTCCGATTTGGTGTGTCGGCCCTTTAAGACTCATTTGGGTGCGCTGGCCCTTTAACAATCACTTTGGCGCGTTGGCCCTTTAAGAGCTAGTTTGGCTCACTGGGCTTCTTTTAAATCCACTTTGGCGCACACATTCTCTCTCAGGGGCATGTGTCATGTGATGAAGCTAGATTTGCATTTGTGCTGTGGGTTTCGCTTTAAGAGCTGATATTATGTGGCAGAGGCTCTGTGCTGGGGTTCAAGTGAAGTTCGTAGGCGTTGGCATAGTAACTGGGTCTGCCTGCGCATATCAATGAGCTCAACTGTCATTTCAATCGCCTCAGGGCACGTTTTGCCATTTCCTATTGAAAAGCATTGGAGACAGTGCATTCCAATGACGGGAAAAAAAATTTTCAAACGCAAATTGCGCAAAAACTACAAATCCGATCAACACGAAAAATACTTAGCACACCGCTCATGGACGCTGGCTTCGAAACGACACCTCAACGGAGTCTGTGCGTGTAGCGGTTCGGGCCGCATTAATTGCGGAAATCAACTTAATAATAAGAAGAAGAAGAAGAAGAAGAAGAATAAGTTAGCAGCGTTCGGATTACAATATAGTGGTTTTTTCAAACCACTATAATAAGTTAGCAGCGTTCGGATTACAATATAGTGGTTTTTTCAAACCACTATAACTAGATGTGTATTTCCTGAAGGAAGTACAGATAGTGGTTTGAAATGGTTCCCGGGCTGCCCCTTTAAGAGAGACTTGCCTGCTGCCCCTGCAAGACTTTCAACTCAGGATCCGTTTTAACTGTGAGTGCCTCTCAGGGGCCACTTTGGCCTCAGGGTCTGATTTGGTGGGTGGGGCCCCTCAGGATCTGATTCCTTGGCCTGGGCTCCTCAGGGCTTGAATTGTTGGCCAGGATCCCTCAGGGTCCGATTTTGTGGATGTGGCCCCTCAGGGTCCGATTTTGTGGATGTGGCCCCTCAGGGTCCGATTTTGTGGATGTGGCCCCTCAGGGTCCGATTTTGTGAGTGGGGCCCCTCAGGGTCCGATTTTGTGGCCGGGGCCCCTCAGGGTCTGATTTTGTGGCCAGATCCCCTCAGGGTACGATTTTGTGGGTGGGGCCCCTCAGGGTCTGATTTTCTAGCCAGGGCGGGTGGCTCAGCCTCCGATTTGGAGGCTGGGGTGGCTCAGCCTCCAATTTGGAGGCCGGGGTGGCTCAGCCTCCGATTTGGAGGCCGGGGTCGATTAGGCTTCGATATGGAGGCCGGGGTCAAACAGGCTCCGATATGGAGGCCGGGGTCGATCAGCCTCCGATTTGGAGGCCGGGGTGGCTCAGCCTCCGATTTGGAGGCCGTGGTGGCTCAGCCTCGGATTTGGAGGCCAGGGTGGCTCAGCCTCCGATTTTGATGCCGGGTTCAATCAGCCTCAGATTTGGAGCCTGGGGTCATTTAGCTTTCGATTTGGCGCGCCGGCCTTTTAAGACTTGTTTTGGTGCGCCGGCCCTTTAAGAATCACTTTGGCGCGTCGGCCCTTTAAGGGCCAGTTTGGCACACTGGGCTTCTAAATCCGCTTTGGGGCACATTCTCTCTCAGGGGTATGCATCATGTGATGAAGCTGCCCCATGTCTTCATATGGCAAAATTTTCCTATTGAAATGCATTGAGACAATGTATTCCAATGACGGGGAAAAAAGTTTCAAATGCAAATTGCGCAAAAACTACAAATACGAACGACGCGAAAAATACTTAGCACACCACTCGTGGACGCTGGCTTCGAAACGACACCTCAACGGAGTCTGTGCGGGTAGCGGTTCGAGCAACATTAATTGCGGAAAATCAACTGAATAATAATAATAATACTAGATGTGTATTTCCTGAAGGAAGTACAGATAGTGGTTTGAAATGGTGCCCGGGGTGGCTCAGCCTCCTATTTGGAGGCCGGGATGGCTCATAGTCTGATTTGGAGGCAGGGGTGGCGCAGCCTCCTATTTGGAGGCCGGGGTGGCGCAGCCTCCTATTTGGAGGCCGGGGTGGTTCATCGTCCAATTTGGAGGCGGTTTGGCTCAGCCTCCTATTTGGAGGTCGGGGTGGCTCAGCCTCTGATTTGGAGGCAGAGGTGGCTCAGCCTCCGATTTGGAGGCCGGGGTCCATCAGCCTCCGATTTGGAGGCCGGAGTGACTCAGCCTCCGATTTGGAGGCCGGGGTGGCTCAGCCTCCGATTTGGAGGCCGGGGTGGCTCAGCCTCCGATTTGGAGGCCGGGGTGGCTCAGCCTCCGATTTGGAGGCCGGGGTGGCTCAGCCTCCGATTTGGAGGCCGGGGTGGCTCAGCCTCCGATTTGGAGGCCGGGTTGGCTCAGCCTCCGATTTGGAGGCCGGGGTCGATCAGCCTCCGATTTGGAGGCCGGGGGTTGATCAGCCTCCGATTTGGAGGCCGGGGTGGCTCAGCCTCCGATTTGGCGTGTAGGCCCTTAAAGACTCATTTTGGTGCGTCGGCTCTTTAACAATCACTTTGGCGCGTTGGCCCTTTAAGAGCTAGTTTGGCTCACTGGGCTTCTAAATCAACTTTGGTGGACATTCTCTCTCAGGGGCATGTGTCATGTGATGAAGCTAGATTTGCATTTGAGCTGTGGGTTTCGCTTTAAGAGCTGATATTATGTGGTAGAAGCTCTGTCCTCGGGGCGTCATGTGACGTTCGTAGGCGTTGACATAGTAACTGGGTGTGCCTGCGCATATCAATGAGCTTAACTGCCATTTCAATCGCCTCAGGGCACGTTTTGCCATTTCCCATTGAAAAGCATTGGAGACAGTGCATTCCAATGACGGTAAAAAAAATTTTCAAACGCAAATTGCGCAAAAACTACAAATCCGATCGACACGAAAAATACTTAGCACACCTCTCGTGGACGCTGGCTTCGAAACGACACCTCAATGGAGTCTGTGCGCGTAGAGGTTCGGGCCGCATTAATTGCGGAAATCAACTGAATAAAAAGAAAAAGTTAGCAGCGTTCGGATTACAACATTAATACTAGATGTGTATTTCCTGAAGGAAGTACAGATAGTGGTTTGAAATGCTGCCCAGGCTGCCCCTTTAAGAGAGACTTGCCTGCTGCACCTGCAAGACTTTCAACTCAGGATCCGTTTTAACTGTGGGTGCCTCTCAGGGGCCACTTTGGTCTCAGGGTCCGATTTTGTGGGTGGGGCCCTCAGGGCCGGATTTTGTGGGTGGGGCACCTCAGGGTCCGATTTGGTGGTTGGGGCCCCTCAGGGTCCGATTTGGTGGCCGGGTCCCCTCAGGGGCTGATTTGGTGGGTGGGGCCCCTAAGGGTCCGATTTTGTGGCAGGGGCCCCACAGGGTCTGATTTGGTGGTTGGGGCCCCTCAGGGTCCAATCTTGTGACCGGGGCCCCTCAGGGTCCGATTTTGTGGCCGGGGCCCCTCAGGGTCCGATTTGGTGGGTGGGGCCCCTCAGGGTCCGATTTGGTGAGCAGGGTCCCTCAGGGTCCGATTTGGTGAGCGGGGCCCCTCAGGGTCTGATTTGGTGGGCGGGATCTATCAGAGTCCGATTTGGTGGGCGGGGCCCGTCAGGGTCCAATTTGGTGGGCGGGGACCCTCGAGGTCCGATTTGGTGGGCTGGAACCCTCGGGGTCCGATTTGGTGGGCGGGGCCCCTCGGGGTCCTATTTGGTGGGCGGGGACCCTCGGGGTCTGATTTGGTGGGTGGAGCCCCTCGGGGTCCGATTTGGTGAGCGGGGCACCTCAGGGTCCTATTTGGTGGGCGGGGCCACTCTGGGTCCGACTTGGTGGGCGGGGCCACTCTGGGTCTGATTTGGTGGGTGGGCCACTCTGGGTCTGATTTGGTGGGCGGGGCCACTCTGCGTCCGATTTGGTGGGCGGGGCACCTCAGGGTCCGATATGGTGGGCGGGGCACCTCAGGGTCCGATTTGGAGGCCAGGGTGGCTCAGTCTCCGTTTTGTAGGCCAGGGTCGATCAGCCTCCAATTTGTAGGCCGGGGTCAATCAGCCTCCGATTTGGAGCCTGGGGTCACTCAGCTTTCGATTTGGCGCGCCGGCCCTTTAAGACTCATTTTAGTGCGCCGGCCCTTTAAGAATCACTTAGGCACATCGGCCGTTTAAGATCCAGTTTGGCGCACTGGGCTTCTAAATCCACTTTGGCGCACATTTTCTCTCAGGGGCATGCGTCATGTGATGAAGCTAGATTTGCATTTGTGCTCTGGGTTTCGCTTTAAGAGCTGATATTATCTGCCAGAAACTCTGTCTTGGAGGGGTCATGAAAAGTTTGTAGGCGTTGGCATAGTAACTGGGTGTGCCTGCGCATATCAATGAGCTTAACTGCTATTTGAATCGCCTCACGACTGCCCCATTTTTTCCCTATGGCAAAATTTTCCATTTAAAAAGCATTGAGACAGTGCATTCCAATGACAGGAAAATGTTTTTTCAAACGCAAATTGCACAAAAACTATAAATCTGATCGACACGAAAAATACTTAGCACACCTCTCGTGAACGCTGGCTTCGAAACGACACCTCAACGGAGTCTGTGCGTGTAGCGGTTCTGGCCGCATTAATTGCGGAAATCAACTGAATAGTAATAATAATACTAGATGTGTATTTCCTGAAGGAAGTACAGATAGTGGTTTGAAATGGTGCCCGGTCTGCCCCTTTAAGAGAGACTTGCCTGCTGCCCCTGCAAGACTTTCAACTCAGGATCCGTTTTAAATGTGGGTGCCTCTCAGGGGCCACTTTGGCCTCAGGGTCTGATTTGGTGGGTGGGGCCCCTCAGGATCCGATTCGGTTGCCTGGGCTCCTCAGGATTTGAATTAGTTGCCGGGATTCCTCAGGGTCCAATTTTGTGGGTGTGGCCCCTCAGGGTCGGATTTTGTGGGTGTTTGCCCCTCAGGGTCCGATTTTGTGGGTGGGTCCCCTCAGGGTCCGATTTTATGGGTGGGGACCATCAGGGTCTGATTTTGTGGGTGGGGCTCCTCATGGTCTGATTTTGTGTGTGGGGCCCCTCAGGGTATGATTTTGTGTCCGGGGCCCCTCAGGGTCCGATTTTATGGCCGGCGCCCCTCAGGGTCTGATTTTATGGCCGGGGCCCCTCAGGGTCTGATTTTGCGGGTGGGGCCTCTTAGGGTCCGATTTTGTGGGTGGGGCCCCTCAGGGTCCGATTTTGTGGCTGGGGCCCCTCAGGGTCTGATTTTGTGGGTGAGGCCCCTCAGGGTCCGATTTTGTGGCCGGGGCCCCTCAGGGTCCGATTTTATGGCCGGGGCCCCTCAGGGTCTGATTTTATGGCCGGGGCCCCTCAGGGTCCGATTTTATGGCCGGGTGCCCCTCAGGGTCTGATTTTATGGCCGGGGCCCCTCAGGGTCTGATTTTGCGGGTGGGGCCTCTCAGGGTCCGATTTTGTGGGTGGGGCCCCTCAGGGTCCGATTTTGTGGTTGGGACCCCTCAGGGTCCGATTTTGTGGTTGGGGCCCCTCAGGGTCCGATTTTGTGGCCGGAGCCCCTCAGGGTCCGATGTTGTGACTGGGGCCCATCAGGGTCCGATTTTGTGGCTGAGGCCCCTCAGGGTCTGATTTTGTTGGGGCCCCTCAGGGTCTGATTTTGTTGGGGCCCCTCAGGGTCAGATTTTGTGGGTGGGGCCCCTTAGGGTCTGATTTTGTTTGCGGGGCCCCTCAGGGTCCAATTTGGTGGGCGTGACCACTCTGGGTCCATTTTGGTGGGCGGGACCACTCTGGGTCCAATTTGGTGGGTGGGGCCACTCGGGGGCCGATTTGGTGGGCGGGGCCACTCGGGGGTCGATTTGGTGGGTGGGGCCACTCGGGGGGGGGGCAATTTGGTGGGCGGGGCCACTCGGGGGCACGATTTGGTGGGTGGGGCCACTTGGGGCCCGATTTGGTGGGCGGGGCCAATTTGGTGGGCGGGGCCACTCGGGCGATTTGGTGGGCGGGGACACTCGGGGGCAGATTTGGTGGGCGGGGCTACTCTGGGTCTGATTTGGTGAGCGGAGCCACGCTGGGTCCGATTTGAAGGCCAGGGTCGATCAGCCTCCAATTTGGAGGCTGGGGTGGCTAAGCCTCCGATTTGGAGCCTGGGGTCACTCAGTTTTCGATTTGGCGCGCTGGCCCTTTAAGAATCACTTTGGCGCGTCGGCCGTTTTAGAGACAGGGTGGCTCACTGGGCTTCTAAATCCACTTTGGCGCACATTCTCTCTCAGGGGCATGCTTCATGTGATGAGGCTAGATTTGCATTTGTGCTGTGGGTTTCGCTTTAAGAGCTGATATTATGTGCCAGAGGCTCTGTCCTGGGGGAGTCATGTGACATTCGTAGGCGTTGGCATAGTAAATGGGTGTGCCTGCGCATATCAATGAGCTTTACTGCCATTTGAATTGCCTCAGGGCACGTTTTAAGTTGCCCATTGAAAAGCATTGAGACATGCATTCCAATGGCGGGAAAAAAAATTTTCTAACGCAAATTGCGCAAAAACTACAAATCCGATCGACACGAAAAATACTTAGCACACCTCTCGTGGACGCTGGCTTCGAAACAACACCTCAACGGAGTCTGTGCGTGTAGCGGTTCGGGCCGCATTAATTGCGGAAATCAACTGAATAAAAAGAAAAAGTTAGCAGCGTTCAGATTACAACATTAACACTAGATGTGTATTTCCTGAAGGAAGTACAGATAGTGGTTTGAAATGATGCCTGGGCTGCCCCTTTAAGAGAGACTTGCCTGCTGCCCCTGCAAGACTTTCAACTCAGGATCTGTTTTAAATGTGGGTGCCTCTCAGGGGCCACTTTGGCCTCAGGGTCTGATTTGGTGGGTGGGGTCCCTCAGGATCCGATTCGGTGGCCTGGGCTAATAAGGATTTGAATTAGTGGCCGGGATTCCTCAGGGTCCAATTTTGTGGGTGGGGCCCCTCAGGGTCCGATTTTGTGGGTGGGTCCCCTCAGGGTCCGATTTTGTGGGTGGGGCTCCTCAGGGTCCGATTTTGTGGGTGGGGCCCCTCATGGCTGATTTTGTGGGTGGGGCCCCTCAGGGTACGATTTTGTGGGTGGGGCCCCTCAGGGTCTGATTTTATGGCTGGGGCCCCTCAGGGTCTGATTTTATGGCCGGGGCCCCTCAGGGTCCGATTTTGTGGGTGGCACCCCTCAGGGTCCGATTTTGTGGCCGGGACCCCTCAGGGTCCGATTTTGTGGTCTGGGCCCCTCAGGGTCCGATTTTGTGGCCGGGGCCCCTCAGGGTCCGATTTTGTGGCCGGGGCCCCTCAGGGCCCGATTTTGTGGCTGGGGCCGCTCAGGGTCCGATTTTGTTGGTTGGGCCCCTCAGGGTCCGATTTTGAGGGTGGGGCCCCTCAGGGTCCGATTTGGTTGGCGGGTCCCCTCAGGGTCCGATTTGGTAGGCGGGGCCCCTCAGGGTCCGATTTTGAGGGCGGGGCACCTCAGGGTCCGATTTTGTGGGTGGGGCCCCTCAGAGTCCGATTTGGTTGGCGGGGCCCCTCAGGGTCCGATTTGGTAGGCGGGGCCCCTCAGGGTCCGATTTTGAGGGCGGGGCCCCTCAGGGTCCGATTTTGAGGGCGGGGCCCCTGAGGGTCCGATTTTGTGGGCGGGGCCCCTCTGGGTTCGATTTTGTGGCCGGGGTCTCTCAGGGTCCGATTTTGTGGCCGGGGCCTCTTAGGGTCCGATTTTGTGGTTGGGGGCCCTCAGGGTCCGATTTTGTGGGTGGGGCCCCTCCAAGTCCGATTTGGTTGGCGGGGCCCCTCAGGGTCCGATTTGGTGGGCGGGGCCTCTCAGGGTCCGATTTTGAGGGCGGGGCCCCTCAGGGTCCAATTTTGTGGGCGGGGCCCCTCAGGGTCCGATTTTGTGGGCGGGGCCCCTCAGGGTCCGATTTTGTGGGTGGGGCCCTTCTGGGTTCGATTTTGTGGCCGGGGTCTCTCAGGGTCCGATTTTGTGGTTGGGGCCCCTCAGGGTCCGATTTTGTGGTTGGGGCCCCTCAGGGTCCGATTTTTTGGCCGGGGCCCCTCAGGGTCCGATTTTGTGGCCGGGGCCCCTCAGGGTCCGATTTTGTGTCTGGGGCCCCTCAGGGTCCGATTTTGTGGTTGGGGCCCCTCAGGGTCCGATTTTTTGGCCGGGGCCCCTCAGGGTCCGATTTTGTTGGTTGGGCCCCTCAGGGTCCGATTTTGAGATTTTGAGATTTTGTGTCTGGGGCCCCTCAGGGTCCGATTTTGTGGTTGGGGCCCCTCAGGGTCCGATTTTTTGGCCGGGGCCCCTCAGGGTCCGATTTTGTGGCCGGGGCCCCTCAGGGACCGATTTTGAGGGTGGTGCCCCTCAGGGTCTAATTTGGTGGGCGGGGCCCCTCAGGGTCCGATTTTGTGGGTGGGGCCCCTCAGGGTCCGATTTTGTGGCTGGGGCCCCTCAGGGTCTGATTTTGTGGCTGGGGTCCCTCAGGGTCTGATTTTGTGGGTGGGGCCCCTCAGGGTTCGATTTGGTGGTTGGGGCCCCTCAGGGTCCGATTTTGTGGCCAGGGTCTCTCAGTGTCCGATTTTGTGGCTGGGGCCCCTCAGGATCTGGATTTGTGGGTGGGGCCCCTTAGGGTCCGATTTTGTGGGTGGGGCCCCTCAGGGTCCGATTTTGTGGCTGGGGACCCTCAGGGTCTGATTTTGTGGCTGTGGCCCCTCAGGGTCTGATTTTGAGGGTGGGGCCCCTCAGGGTCTAATTTGGTGGGCGGGGCCCCTCAGGGTCCGATTTTGTGGGTGGGGCCCCTCAGGGTCCGATTTTGTGAGTGGGGCCCCTCAGGGTCCGATGTTGTGGCCGGGGCCCCTCAGGGTCTGATTTTGTGGCCGGATCCCCTCAGGGTCCGATTTTGTGGGTGGGGCCCCTCAGGGTCCGATTTTGTGGGTGCGGCCCCTCAGGGTCCAATTTGGTGGGTGGGGCCACTCTGGGTCTGATTTGGTGGGCTGGGCCACTCTGGGTCCGATTTGGTGGGCGGGGCCACCCTGGGTCCAATTTGGATGCCAGGGTGGCTCAGCCTCCTTTTTGTAGGCCAGGGTCTATCAGCCTCTGATTTGGAGCCTTGGGTCACTCAGCTTTCGATTTGGCGCGCCGGCCCTTTAAGACTCATTTTAGTGCGCCGGCTCTTTAAGAATCACTTTGGCGCGTCGGCCTTTTAAGAGCCAGGGTGACTCACTGGGCTTCTAAATATACTTTGGCGCACATTCTCTCTCAGGGGCATACGTCATGTGATGAAGCTAGATTTGCATTTGTTCTGTGGGTTTTGCTTTAAGAGCTGATATTATATGGCAGAAGCTCTGTCTTGGAGAGGTCATGTGACGTTCGTAGGCGTTGGCATAGTAACTGGGTCTGCCTGCGCATATCAATGAGCTCAACTGCCATTTCAATCGCCTCAGGGCATGTTTTGTCTATAGCAACATTTCCCCATTCAAATGCATTGAAAATGACGGGAAAAAAAATTTTCAAACGCAAATTGCGCAAAAACTACAAATCCGATCGACACGAAAAATACTTAGCACACCTCTCATGGACGCTGGCTTCGAAACGACACCTCAACGGAGTCTGTGCGTGTAGCGGTTCGGGCCGCATTAATTGCAGAAATCAACTTAATAATAATAATAATAAGAAGAAGAAGAAGAATAAGTTAGCAGCGTTCGGATTACAATATAGTGGTTTTTTCAAACCACTATAACTAGATGTGTATTTCCTGAAGGAACTACAGATAGTGGTTTGAAATGCTGCCCAGGCTGCCCCTTTAAGAGAGACTTGCCTGCTGCACCTGCAAGACTTTCAACTCAGGATCCGTTTTAACTGTGGGTGCCTCTCAGGGGCCACTTTGGCCCCAGGGTCCGATTTTGTGGGTGGGGCCCCTCAAGGCCCGATTTTGTGGGTGGGGCCCCTCAGGGTCTGATTTTGTGGCCGGGGCCTCTCAGGGTCCGATTTGGTGGCCGGGTCCCCTCAGGGTCCGATTTGGTGGGTGGGGCCCCTCAGGGACCGATTTTGTGTCCGGGGCCCCTCAGGGTCCGATTTTGTGGTTGGGGCCTTTCAGAATCCGATTTGGTGGGCGGGGCCACTCAGGGTCCAATTTGGTGAGCGGGGCCCCTCAGGGTCCGATTGGTGAGTGGGGCCCCTCAGGGTCTGAATTGGTGGGCGGGGACCCTCGGGGTGCGATTTGGTGGGCGGGGCCCCTCAAGGTCCGATTTGGTGAGCTGGTCCCCTCAGAGTTCAATTTAGTGAGCAGGGTCCCTAAGGGTCCGATTTTGTGGCAGGGGCCCCTCAGGGTCTGATTTGGTGGTTGGGGCCCCTCAGGGTCCAATCTTGTGGCCGGGGCCCCTCGGGGTCCGATTTTGTGGGTGGGGCCCCTCAGGGTCCGATTTTGTGGCCGGAGCCCCTAAGGGTCCGATTTGGTGGGTGGGGCCCCTAAGGGTCCGATTTAGTGAGCGGGGCCCCTCAGGGTCCGATTTGGTGAGCGGGGCCCCTCAGGGTCTGATTTGGTGGGCGGGATCTATCAGAGTCCGATTTGGTTGGCGGGGCCCCTCAGGGTCCAATTTGGTGGGCGGGAACCCTCGGGGTCCGATTTGGTGGGCGGGGACCCTCGGGGTCCGATTTGGTGGGCTGGGACCCTCGGGGTCCGATTTGGTGGGCGGGGACCCTCGGGGTCCGATTTGGTGAGCGGGGCCACTCTAGGTCTGATTTGGTAGGCGGGCCACTCTGGGTCTGATTTGGTGGGCGGGGCCCCTCAGAGTTCAATTTGGTCAGCGGGGCCCCTCAGGGTCCGATTTTGAGGTTGGGGCCTTTCAGAATCCGATTTAGTGGGCGGGGCCCCTCAGGGTCCGATTTTGTGGCCGGGTCCCCTCAGGGTCTGGATTTGTGGGTGGGGCCCCTCAGGTTCCGATTTTGTGGGTGGGGCTCCTCAGAGTCCGATTTTGTGGCTGGGGCCCCTCAGGGTCTGATTTTGTGGCTGGGGCCCCTCAGGGTCCGATTTTGAGGGTGGGGCCCCTCAGGGTCTAATAGGTGGGCGGGGCCCCTCAGGGTCTGATTTTGTGGGTTGGGCCCCTCAGGGTCCGATTTTGTGGCCGGGGCCCCTCAGGGTCCGATTTTGTGTCTGGGGCCCCTCAGGGTCCGATTTTGTGGCCGGTGCCTCTCAGGGTCCGATTTTGTGGTTGGGGCCCCTCAGGGTCCGATTTTGCGGACGGAGCCTCTCAGGGTCCGATTTTGTGGTTGGGGCCCCTCAGGATCTGATTTTGTGGCCGGGGCCCCTGAGGGTCCAATTTTGTGGGTGGGGCTCCTCAGGGTCCGATTTTGTGGGTGGGGCCCCTCAGTATCCGATTTTGTGGTTGGGGCCCCTCAGGGTTCAATTTTGTAGGTGGGGTCCCTCAGGGTCCGATTTTGTGGCCGGGGCCCCTCAGGGTCCGATTTTGTGGCCGGGGCCCGTCAGGGTCCAATTTTGTGGCCGGGGCCCGTCAGGGTCCGATTTTGTTGTTGGGGCCCCTCAGGGTCCGATGTTGTGGCCGGATCCCCTCAGGGTCCAATTTTGTGGGTGGGGCCCCTAAGGGTCTAATTTTGTGGCCGGGGCCCCTCAGGGTCCGATTTTGTGGGTGGGGCCCCTTAGGGTCCGATTTTGTGGGTGGGGCCCCTCAGGGTACAATTTGGTGGGCGGGGCCACTCTGGGTCTGATTTGGTGAGCGGGGCCACTCTGGGTCCGATTTGGTGGGCGGGGCCACTCTGGGTCCGATTTGGTGAGCTGGGCCCCTCAGGGTCTGATTTGGTGGGTGGGATCTATCAGAGTCCGATTTGGTGGGCGGGGCCCCTCAGGGTCCAATTTGGTTGGCTCGGGGTCCGATTTGGTGGGCGGGGCCCCTCGGGGTCCGATTTGGTGGGCGGGGCCCCTCGGGGGTCCGATTTGGTGGGCGGGGCCCCTCGGGGTCCGATTTGGTGGCCGGGGCCCCTCGGGGTCCGATTTGGTGGGCAGGGCCCCTCGGGGTCCGATTTGGTGGGCGGGCCACTCTGGGTCCGATTTGGTGGGCGGGGCCCCTCAGAGTTCAATTTGGTCAGCGGGGACCCTCGGGGTCCGATTTTGTGGGTGGGGCCCCTCAGGGTCCGATTTGGTGGGCGGGGCCCCTCAGGGTCCCATTTGGTGGGCGGGTCCCCTCAGGGTCCCATTTGGTGGACGGGGCATTTCAGGGTCCAATTTGGTGGGCGGGGACACAGTCTGATTTTGTAGGTTGGGCCCCTCAGGGTCCGATTTAGTGGGCGGGGCTCCTCAGGGTCCGATTTTGTGTCCGGGGCCCCTCAGGGACCGATTTTGTAGCCGGTGCCTCTCAGGGTCCGATTTTGTGGTTGGGGCCCCTCAGGGTCCGATTTTTGGGGCCGGGGCCCCTCGGGGTCCGATTTTTGGGGCCGGGGCCCCTCAGGGTCCGATTTTGCGGGTGGGGCCCCTCAGGGTCCGATTTTGCTGGTGGGGCCCCTTAGGGTCCGATTATGCGGGTGGGGCCCCTCAGGGTCCGATTTTGTGGCTGGGGCCCCTTAGGGTCCGATTTTGCGGGTGGGGCCCCTCAGGGTCCGATTTTGTGGCCGGGGCCCCTCAGGGTCCGATTTTGTGGCCGGGGCCCCTCAGGGACCGATTTTGAGGGTGGGGCCCCTCAGGG
This sequence comes from Dendrobates tinctorius, assembly GCF_039654945.1. Taxonomy (NCBI): domain Eukaryota; kingdom Metazoa; phylum Chordata; class Amphibia; order Anura; family Dendrobatidae; genus Dendrobates; species Dendrobates tinctorius. Next base: position 22,488,852 of record NW_027361711.1, on the reverse strand, counting down.
TCTAATTTGGTGGGCGGGGCCCCTCAGGGTCCGATTTTGTGGGTGGGGCCCCTCAGGGTCCGATTTTGTGGCCGGGGTCTCTCAGGGTCCGATTTTGTGGCTGGGGCCCCTCAGGGTCTGGATTTGAGGGTGGGGCCCATCAGGGTCCGATTTTGTGGGTGGGGCCCCTCAGGGTCCGATTTTGTGGCTGGGGCCCCTCATGGTCTGATTTTGTGGCTGTGGCCCCTCAGGGTCCGATTTTGAGGGTGGGGCCCCTCAGGGTCTAATTTGGTGGGCGGGGCCCCTCAGGGTCCGATTTTGTGGGTGGGGCCCCTCAGGGTCCGATTTTGTGGGTGGGGCCCCTCAGGGTCCGATTTTGTGGGTGGGGCCCCTTAGGGTCTGATTTTGTGGCTGGGGCCCATCAGGGTCCGATTCTGTGGGTGGGGCCCCTCAGGGTCCGATTTTGTGACCGGGGACCCTCAGGGTCTGATTTTGTGGTTGGGGCCCCTCAGGGTCCGATTTTGTGGCCGGGGTCTCTCAGGGTCCGATTTTGTGGCTGGGGCCCCTCAGGGTCTGGATTTGAGGGTGGGGCCCATCAGGGTCCGATTTTGTGGGTGGGGCCCCTCAGGGTCCGATTTTGTGGCTGGGGCCCCTCATGGTCTGATTTTGTGGCTGTGGCCCCTCAGGGTCCGATTTTGAGGGTGGGGCCCCTCAGGGTCTAATTTGGTGGGCGGGGCCCCTCAGGGTCCGATTTTGTGGGTGGGGCCCCTCAGGGTCCGATTTTGTGGGTGGGGCCCCTCAGGGTCCGATTTTGTGGGTGGGGCCCCTTAGGGTCCGATTTTGTGGGTGGGGCCCCTCAGGGTCCGATTTTGTGGCCGGGGTCTCTCAGGGTCCGATTTTGTGGCTGGGGCCCCTCAGGGTCTGGATTTGAGGGTGGGGCCCATCAGGGTCCGATTTTGTGGGTGGGGCCCCTCAGGGTCCGATTTTGTGGCTGGGGCCCCTCATGGTCTGATTTTGTGGCTGTGGCCCCTCAGGGTCCGATTTTGAGGGTGGGGCCCCTCAGGGTCTAATTTGGTGGGCGGGGCCCCTCAGGGTCCGATTTTGTGGGTGGGGCCCCTCAGGGTCCGATTTTGTGGGTGGGGCCCCTCAGGGTCCGATTTTGTGGGTGGGGCCCCTTAGGGTCTGATTTTGTGGCTGGGGCCCATCAGGGTCCGATTCTGTGGGTGGGGCCCCTCAGGGTCCGATTTTGTGACCGGGGACCCTCAGGGTCTGATTTTGTGGTTGGGGCCCCTCAGGGTCCGATTTTGTGGCCGGGGCCTTTTAGGGTCCGATTTTGTGGGTGGGGTCCCTCGTGGTCTGATTTTGTGGGTGGGGCCCCTCAGGTTCTGATTTTGTCGCTGGGGTCCCTCAGGGTCTGATTTTGTGGGTGGGACCCCTCAGGGTCCGATTTCATGACCTGGGCCCCTTAGGGTCTGATTTTGTGGCCGGGGCCCCTCAAGGTCCGATTTTGTGGCCGGGGCCCCTCAGGGACCGATTTTGAGGGTGGGGTCCCTCAGGGTCTAATTTGGTGGGCGGGGCCCCTCAGGGTCCGATTTTGTGGGTGGGGCCCCTCAGGGTCCGATTTTGTGGCCGGGGTCTCTCAGGGTCCGATTTTGTGGCTGGGGCCCCTCAGGGTCTGGATTTGAGGGTGGGGCCCCTCAGGGTCCGATTTTGTGGGTGGGGCCCATCAGGGTCCGATTTTGTGGGTGGGGCCCCTCAGGGTCCGATTTTGTGGCTGGGGCCCCTCATGGTCTGATTTTGTGGCTGTGGCCCCTCAGGGTCCGATTTTGAGGGTGGGGCCCCTCAGAGTCTAATTTGGTGGGTGGGGCCCCTCAGGGTCCGATTTTGTGGGTGGGGCCCCTCAGGGTCCGATTTTGTGGGTGGGGCCCCTCAGGGTCCGATTTTGTGGGTGGGGCCCCTCAGTGTCTGATTTTGTGGCTGGGGCCCATCAGGGTCCGATTCTGTGGGTGGGGCCCCTCAGGGTCTGATTTTGTGACCGGGGACCCTCAGGGTCTGATTTTGTGGTTGGGGCCCCTCAGGGTCCGATTTTGTGGCCGGGGTCTCTCAGGGTCTGATTTTGTGGCAGGAGCCCCTCAGGGTCTGGATTTGTGGGTGGGTCCCCTCAGGGTCCGATTTTGTGGGTGGGGCCCCTCAGGGTTCGATTTTGTGGCTGGGGTCCCTCAGGGTCTGATTTTGTGGGTGGGGCCCCTCAGGGTCCGATTTTGTGGCCGGGGCCCCTTAGGGTCTGATTTTGTGACTGAGGCCCCTCTGGGTTCGATTTTGTGGCCGGGGTCTCTCAGGGTCCGATTTTGTGGGTGGGGCCCCTCAGCGACCGATTTTGAGGGTGGGGCCCCTCAGGGTCTAATTTGGTGGGCGGGGCCCCTTAGGGTCCGATTTTGTGGGTGGGGTCCCTCATGGTCTGATTTTGTGGGTGGGGCCCCTCAGGTTCTGATTTTGTGGTTGGGGCCCCTCAGGGTCTGATTTTGTGGTTGGGGCCCCTCAGGGTCCGATTTTGTGGCTGGGGTCTCAGGGTCCGATTTTGTGGCCGTTTCCCCTCAGGGTCTGGATTTGTGGGTGGGGCCCCTCAGGGTCCGATTTTGTGGGTGGGGCCCCTCAGAGTCCGATTTTGTGGCTGGGGCCCCTCAGGGTCTGATTTTGTGGCTGGGGCCCCTCAGGGTCTGATTTTGAGGGTGGGGCCCCTCAGGGTCTAATTTTGTGGGTGGGGCCCCTCAGGGTCTGATTTTGTGGGTGGGGCCCCTCATGGTCCGATTTCATGACCTGGGCCCCTTAGGGTCTGATTTTGTGACCGGGGCCCCTCTGGGTTCGATTTTGTGGCCGGGGTCTCTCAGGGTCCGATTTTGTGGGTGGGGCCCCTCAGGGTCTTATTTTGCAGCTGGGGCCCCTCAGGGTCTGGTTTTGTGGGTGGGGCCCCTCAGGGTCTGATTTTGTGGGTGGGGCCCCTCAGGGTCTGATTTTGTGACCGGGGCACCTCAGGGTCTGATTTTGTGGTTGGGGACCCTGAAGGTCCTATTTTGTGACTGGGGCCCCTCTAGGTTCGATTTTGTGGCCGGGGTCTCTCAGGGTCCGATTTTGTGGTTGGGGCCCCTCAGGGTCCGATTTTGTGGGTGGGGCCCCTTAGAGTCTGATTTTGTAGGTGGAGCCCCCTGGGTCCATTTTGGTGGGCGGGGCCACTCTGGGTCCGAATTAGTGGGTGGTGCCACTCATGGTCCGATTTGGTGGGCGGGGCCCCTCATGGTCCGACTTGGTGGGCGGGGCCCCCCTGGGTCCGATTTGGTGGGCGGGGCCTTTCAGGGTCCGACTTGGTGGGTGGGGCACCTCTGGGTGCGATTTGGTGGGCGGGGCCCTTCAGGGTCCGATTTGGTGGGCGGGGTCAATCTGGGACTGATTTGGTGGGCGGGGCACCTCAGGGTCCGATTTGGTGGGCGGGGCCCCTCAGGGTCCGATTTGATGGGCGGGGCCCCTCAGGTTCCGATTTGGTGGGTGGGGCCACTCTGGGTCCGATTTGGTGGGCGGGGCTCCTCAGGGTCCGATTTGGTGGGCGGGGCCCCTCAGGGTCCGATTTGATGGGCGGGGCCCCTCTGGGTCCGATTTCGTGGGCGGGGCTACTCTGGGTCCGATTTGATGGGCGGGGCCCTTCAGGGTCCGATTTGGTGGGCGGGGTCACTCTGGGTCCAATTTGGTGGGCGGGGCTTCTCAGGGTCTGATTTGGTGGGCGGGGCTCCTCAGGGTCCGATTTGGTGGACGGGGCCCTTCAGGGTCCAATTTGGTGGGCGGGGCCACTCTGAGTCTGATTTCGTGGGCGGGGCCCCTCAGGATCCGATTTGGTGGGTCTGATTTTTTGAGCGGGGCCACACTGGGTCCGATTTGGAGGCCAGGGTGGCTCAGCCTCCGATTTGCAGGCCGGGGTGGTTCAGCCTCCGATTTGGAGGCCGGGGTGACTCGGCCTCCGATTTGGAGGCCGGGGTCACTCAGCTTTCGATTTGGCGCGCCGGCCTTTTAAGACTCATTTCGGTGCGCTGGCCCTTTAAGAATCACTGTGGCACGTCGGCCCTTTAAGAGCCAAGGTGGGTCACTGGGCTTCTAAATCCACTTTGTCGCACATTCTATCTCAGGGGCATGTGTCATGTGATGAAGCTAGATTTGCATTTGTGCTGTGGGTTTCACTTTAAGAGCTGATATTATGTGGCAGAATCTCTGTCCTTGGGATGTCATGTGACGTTCGTAGGCGTTGGCATAGTAACTGGGTCTGCCTGCGCATATCAATGAGCTCAACTGCCATTTCAATCGCCTCAGGGCACGTTTTGCCATTACCCATTGAAAAGCATTGGAGACAGTGCATTCCAATGACGGTAAAAAAAAATTTCAAACGCAAATTGCGCAAAAACTACAAATCCGATCGACACGAAAAATACTTAGCACACCTCTCGTGGACGCTGGCTTCGAAACGACACCTCAACGGCGTCTGTGCGTGTAGCGGTTCGGGCCGCATTAATTGCGGAAATCAACTTAATAATAATAAGAATAAGTTAGCAGCGTTCGGATTACAATATAGTGGTTTTTTCAAACCACTATAACTAGATGTGTATTTCCTGAAGGAAGTACAGATAGTGGTTTGAAATGCTGCCCAGGCTGCCCCTTTAAGAGAGACTTGCCTGCTGCACCTGCAAGACTTTCAACTCAGGATCCGTTTTAACTGTGGGTGCCTCTCAGGGGCCACTTTGGCCTCAGAGTCCGATTTTGTGGGTGGGGCCCTCAGGGCACGATTTTGTGGGTGGGGCACCTCAGGGTCCGATTTGGTGGGTGGGGCCCCTCAGGGTCCGATTTGGTGGCCGGGTCCCCTCAGGGTCCGATTTTGTGGCCGGGGCCCCTCAGGGTCTGATTTGGTGGTTGGGGCCCCTCAGGGTCCAATCTTGTGGCCGGGGCCCCTCAGGGTCCAATTTTGTGGGTGGGGCCCCTCAGGGTCCGATTTTGTGGCCGGGGCCCCTCAGGGTCTGATTTTGTGGGTGGGGCCCCTCAGGGTCCGATTTGGTGGGTGGGTCCCCTCGGGGTCCGATTTGGTAGGTGGGCCACTCTGGGTCCGATTTGGTGAGCGGGGCCCCTCAGAGTTCAATTTGGTCAGCGGGGCCCCTCAGGGTCCGATTTTGTGGTTGGGGCCTTTCAGAATCCGATTTAGTGGGCGGGGCCCCTCAGGGTCCGATTTGGTAGGCGAGGCCCCTCAGGGTCCGATTTTGTGGCTGGGTCCCCTCAGGGTCTGGATTTGTGGGTGGGGCCCCTCAGGGTCCGATTTTGAGGGTGGGGCCCCTCAGGGTCTAATTTGGTGGGCGGGGCCCCTCAGGGTCTGATTTTGTGGGTTGGGCCCCTCAGGGTCCGATTTTGTGGCTGGGGCCCCTCAGGGTCCGATTTTGTGTCAGGGGCCCCTCAGGCTCCGATTTTGTGGCCGGTGCCTCTCAGGGTCCAATTTTGTGGATGGGGCCCCTCAGGGTCCGATTTTGCGGCCGGGGCCTCTCAGGGTCCGATTTTGTGGTTGGGGCCCCTCAGGATCTGATTTTGTGGCCGGGGTCCCTCAGAGTCCGATTTTGTGGCCGGGGCCCCTGAGGGTCCAATTTTGTGGGTGGGGCCCCTCAGGGTCCGATTTTGTGGTTGGGGCCCCTCAGGATCCGATTTTGTGGTTGGGGCCCCTCAGGGTTCAATTTTGTAGGTGGGGTCCCTCAGGGTCCGATTTTGTGGCCGGGGCCCCTCAGGGTCCGATTTTGCAGCTGGGGCCCGTCAGGGTCCGATTTTGTGGCCAGGGCCCGTCAGGGTCCGATTTTGTGGTTGGGGCCCCTCAGGGTCCGATTTTGTGGGTAGGGCCCCTCAGGGTCCGATTTTGTGAGTGGGGCCACTCAGGGTCCGATGTTGTGGCCGGATCCCCTCAGGGTCTGATTTTGTGGGTGGGGCCCCTCAGGGTCCAATTTTGTGGCCGGGGCCCCTTAGGGTCCAATTTTGTGGGTGGGGCCCCTTAGGGTCCAATTTTGTGGGTGGGGCCCCTCAGGGTACAATTTCGTGGGCGGGGCCACTCTGGGTCTGATTTGGTGGGCGGGGCCACTCTGGGTCCGATTTGGTGGGCGGGGCCACTCTGGGTCCGATTTGGTGAGCTTGGCCCCTCAGGGTCTGATTTGTTGGGCGGGATCTATCAGAGTCCGATTTGGTGGGCGGGGCCCCTCAGGGTCCAATTTGGTTGGCGGGGACCCTCGGGGTCCGATTTGGTGGGCGGGATCTCTCGGGGTCCGATTTGGTGGGCGGGATCCCTCGGGTCTGATTTGGTGGGCGGGGCCCCTCGGGGTCCGATTTGGTGGGTGGGGCCCCTCGGGGTCTGATTTGGTGAGCGGGGCCACTCTAGGTCTGATTTGGTGGGCGGGCCACTCTGGGTCCGATTTGGTGGGCGGGGCCCCTCAGAGTCCAATTTGGTCAGCGGGGACCCTCAGGGTCCGATTTTGTGGGTGGGGCCCCTCAGAGTTCAATTTTGTGGTTGGGGCCTTTCAGAATCCGATTTAGTGGGCGGGGCCCCTCAGGGTCCAATTTGGTGGGCGGGGCCCCTCAGGGTCCGATTTGGTGGGCGGGGCCCCTCAGGGTCCTATTTGGTGGTCGGGGCCCCTCAGGGTCCCATTTGGTGGGCGGGGCCCCTCAGGGTCTGATTTGGTGGGCGGGGCCACTCTGGGTCTGATTTGGTTGGCGGGGCCACTTTGGGTCCGATTTGGTGGACAGGGCCCTTCAGGGTCCAATTTGGTGGGCGGGGACACTGAGTCTGATTTTGTGGGTTGGACCAATCAGGGTCCAATTTTGTGGCCGGGGCCCCTCAGGGTCCGGTTTTGTAGCCGGTGCCTCTCAGGGTCCGATTTTGTGATTGGGGCCCCTCAGGGTCCGATTTTTGGGGCCGGGGCCCCTCAGGGTCCGATTTTGCGGGTGGAGCCCATCAGGGTCCGATTTTGCGGGTGGGGCCCCTCAGGGTCCGATTTTGCGGCTGGGGCCCCTCAAGGTCTGATTTTGTGGCCGGGGCCCCTCAGGGACCGATTTTGAGGGTGGGCCCCCTCAGGGTCTAATTTGGTGGGCGGGGCCCCTCAGGGTCCGATTTTGTGGGTGGGGCCCCTCAGGGTCTGATTTTGTGGGTGGGGCCCATCAGGGTCCGATTCTGTGGGTGGGGCCCCTCAGGGTCCGATTTTGTGACCGGTGACCCTCAGGGTCTGATTTTATGGCCGGGGCCCCTCAGGGTCTGATTTGGTGAGCGGGGCCCCTCAGGGTCCGATTTCGTGAGCGGGGCCCCTCAGGGTCTGATTTGGTGGGCGGGATCTATCAGAGTCCGATTTGGTGGGCGGGGCCCCTCAGGGTCCAATTTGGTGGGCGGGGACCCTCGTGGTCCGATTTGGTGGGCGGGATCCCTCGGGTCCGATTTGGTGGGCGGGATCCCTCGGGTCCGATTTGGTGGGCGGGGTCCCTCGGGGTCCGATTTGGTGGGCGGGGACCCTCGGGATCCGATTTGGTGGGTGGGGCCCCTCGGGGTCCGATTTGGTGAGCGGGGCCGCTCTAGGTCTGATTTGGTAGGCGGGCCACTCTGGGTCCGATTTGGTGGGCGGGGCCCCTCAGAGTTCAATTTGGTCAGCGGGGCCCCTCAGGGTCTGATTTTGTGGTTGGGGCCTTTCAGAATCCGATTTAGTGGGCGGGGCCCCTCAGGGTCCGATTTGGTGGGCGGGGCCCCTCAGGGTCCGATTTTGTGGCCGGGTCCCCTCAGGGTCTGGATTTGTGGGTGGGGCCCCTCAGGGTCCGATTTTGTGGGTGGGGCCCCTCAGAGTCTGATTTTGTGGGCGGGGCCCCTCAGGGTCCGATTTTTAGGGTGGGGCCCCTCAGGGTCTAATTTGGTGGGCGGGGCCCCTCAGTGTCTGATTTTGTGGGTTGGGCCCCTCAGGGTCCGATTTTGTGGCCGGGGCCCCTCAGGGTCCGATTTTGTGGCCGGGGCCCCTCAGGGTCCGATTTTGTGGCCGGTGCCTCTCAGGGTCCCATTTTGTGGTTGGGGCCCCTCAGGGTCCGATTTTGCGGCCGGAGCCTCTCTGGGTCCGATTTTGTGGTTGGGGCCCCTCAGGATCTGATTTTGTGGCCGGGGTCCCTCAGGGTCCGATTTTGTGGCCGGGGCCCCTCAGGGTCCGATTTTGTGCCTGGGGCCCCTTAGGGTCCGATTTTGCGGGTGGGGCCCCTCAGGGTCCGAATTTGTGGCCGAGGCCCCTCAGGGTCCGATTTTGTGGCCGGGGCCCCTCGGGGACCGATTTTGAGGGTGGGGCCCCTCAGGGTCTAATTTGGTGGGCGGGGCCCCTCAGGGTCCGATTTTGTGGGTGGGGCCCCTCAGGGTCCGATTTTGTGGCCGGGGTCTCTCAGGGTCCGATTTTGTGGCTGGGGCCCCTCAGGGTCTGGATTTGAGGGTGGGGCCCATCAGGGTCCGATTTTGTGGGTGGGGCCCCTCAGGGTCCGATTTTGTGGCTGGGGCCCCTCATGGTCTGATTTTGTGGCTGTGGCCCCTCAGGGTCCGATTTTGAGGGTGGGGCCCCTCAGGGTCTAATTTGGTGGGCGGGGCCCCTCAGGGTCCGATTTTGTGGGTGGGGCCCCTCAGGGTCCGATTTTGTGGGTGGGGCCCCTCAGGGTCCGATTTTGTGGGTGGGGCCCCTTAGGGTCTGATTTTGTGGCTGGGGCCCATCAGGGTCCGATTCTGTGGGTGGGGCCCCTCAGGGTCCGATTTTGTGACCGGGGACCCTCAGGGTCTGATTTTGTGGTTGGGGCCCCTCAGGGTCCGATTTTGTGGCCGGGGCCCCTTAGGGTCCGATTTTGTGGGTGGGGTCCCTCATGGTCTGATTTTGTGGGTGGGGCCCCTCAGGTTCTGATTTTGTCGCTGGGGTCCCTCAGGGTCTGATTTTGTGGGTGGGACCCCTCAGGGTCCGATTTTGTGACTGGAGCCCCTCAGGGTCTGATTTTGTGGTTGGGGCCCCTCAGGGTCCGATTTTGTGGCTGGGGTCTCAGGGTCCGATTTTGTGGCCGTTTCCCCTCAGGGTCTGGATTTGTGGGTGGGGCCCCTCAGGGTCCGATTTTGTGGGTGGGGCCCCTCAGGATCCGATTTTGTGGTTGGGGCCCCTCAGGGTTCAATTTTGTAGGTGGGGTCCCTCAGGGTCCGATTTTGTGGCCGGGGCCCCTCAGGGTCCGATTTTGTGGCCGGGGCCCGTCAGGGTCCGATTTTGTGGTCGGGCCCCCTCAGGTTCCGATGTTGTGGCCGGATCCCCTCAGGGTCCAATTTTGTGGCCAGGGCCCCTCAGGGGCCAATTTTGTGGGTGGGGCCCCTTAGGGTCCGATTTTGTGGGTGGGGCCCTTCAAGGTACAATTTGGTGGGCGGGGCCACTCTGGGTCTGATTTGGTGAGCGGGGCCACTCTGGGTCCGATTTGGTGGGCGGGGCCACTCTGGGTCCGATTTGGTGAGCTGGGCCCCTCAGGGTCTGATTTGGTGGGTGGGATCTATCAGAGTCCGATTTGGTGGGCGGGGCCCCTCAGGGTCCAATTTGGTTGGCGGGGACCCTCGGGGTCCGATTTGGTGGGCGGGGTCCCTCGGGGGTCCAATTTGGTGGGCGGGGCCCCTCGGGGGTCCGATTTGGTGGGCGGGGCCCCTCGGGGTCCGATTTGGTGGCCGGGGCCCCTCGGGGTCCGATTTGGTGGGCGGGGCCCCTCGGGGTCCGATTTGGTGGGCGGGCCACTCTGGGTCCGATTTGGTGGGCGGGGCCCCTCAGAGTTCAATTTGGTCAGCGGGGACCCTCGGGGTCCGATTTTGTGGGTGGGGCCCCTCAGGTTCTGATTTTGTGGGCGGGGCCCCTCAGGGTCCCATTTGGAGGGCGGGTCCCCTCAGGGTCCCATTTGGTGGACGGGGCCCTTCAGGGTCCAATTTGGTGGGCGGGGACACTGAGTCTGATTTTGTGGGTTGGGCCCCTCAGGGTCCGATTTAGTGGGCGGGGCCCCTCAGGGTCCGATTTTGTGTCCGGGGCCCCTCAGGGACCGATTTTGTAGCCGGTGCCTCTCAGGGTCCGATTTTGTGGTTGGGGCCCCTCAGGGTCCGATTTTTGGGGCCGGGGCCCCTCGGGGTCCGATTTTTGGGGCCGGGGCCCCTCAGGGTCTGATTTTGCGGGTGGGGCCCCTCAGGGTCCGATTTTGCTGGTGGGGCCCCTTAGGGTCCGATTTTGCGGGTGGGGCCCCTCAGGGTCCGATTTTGTGGCTGGGGCCCCTTAGGGTCCGATTTTGCGGGTGGGGCCCCTCAGGGTCCGATTTTGCGGGTGGGGCCCCTCAGGGTCCGATTTTGTGGCCGGGGCCCCTCAGGGTCCGATTTTGTGGCCGGGGCCCCTCAGGGACCGATTTTGAGGGTGGGGTCCCTCAGGGTCTAATTTGGTGGGTGGGGCCCCTCAGGGTCCGATTTTGTGGGTGGGGCCCCTCAGGGTCCGATTTTGTGGCCGGGGTCTCTCAGGGTCCGATTTTGTGGCTGGGGCCCCTCAGGGTCTGGATTTGAGGGTGGGGCCCCTCAGGGTCCGATTTTGTGGGTGGGGCCCATCAGGGTCCGATTTTGTGGGTGGGGCCCATCAGGGTCCGATTTTGTGGCTGGGGCCCCTCATGGTCTGATTTTGTGGCTGTGGCCCCTCAGGGTCCGATTTTAGGGTGGGGCCCCTCAGGGTCTAATTTGGTGGGCGGGGCCCCTCAGGGTCCGATTTTGTGGGTGGGGCCCCTCAGGGTCCGATTTTGTGGGTGGGGCCCCTCAGGGTCCGATTTTGTGGGTGGGGCCCCTCAGGGTCTGATTTTGTGGCTGGGGCCCATCAGTGTCCGATTCTGTGGGTGGGGTCCCTCAGGGTCCGATTTTGTGACCGGGGACCCTCAGGGTCTGATTTTGTGGTTGGGGCCCCTCAGGGTCCGATTTTGTGGCCGGGGTCTCTCAGGGTCTGATTTTGTGGCAGGAGCCCCTCAGGGTCTGGATTTGTGGGTGGGTCCCCTCAGGGTCCGATTTTGTGGGTGGGGCCCCTCAGGGTTCGATTTTGTGGCTGGGGTCCCTCAGGGTCTGATTTTGTGGTTGGGGCCCCTCAGGGTCCGATTTTGTGGCTGGGGTCTCAGGGTCCGATTTTGTGGCCGTTTCCCCTCAGGGTCTGGATTTGTGGGTGGGGCCCCTCAGGGTCCGATTTTGTGGGTGGGGCCCCTCAGAGTCCGATTTTGTGGCTGGGGCCCCTCAGGTTCTGATTTTGTGGCTGGGGCCCCTCATGGTCTGATTTTGAGGGTGGAGCCCCTCAGGGTCTAATTTTGTGGGCGGGGCCCCTCAGGGTCTGATTTTGTGGGTGGGGCCCCTCATGGTCCGATTTCGTGACCTGGGCCCCTTAGGGTCTGATTTTGTGACCGGGGCCCCTCTGGGTTCGATTTTGTGGCCGGGGTCTCTCAGGGTCCGATTTTGTAGGTGGGGCCCCTCAGGGTCTTATTTTGCAGCTGGGGCCCCTCAGGGTCTGGTTTTGTGGGTGGGGCCCCTCAGGGTCTGATTTTGTGGGTGGGGCCCCTCAGGGTCTGATTTTGTGACCGGGGCACCTCAGGGTCTGATTTTGTGGTTGGGGACCCTGAAGGTCCTATTTTGTGACTGGGGCCCCTCTAGGTTCGATTTTGTGGCCGGGATCTCTCAGGGTCCGATTTTGTGGTTGGGGCCCCTCAGGGTCTGATTTTGTGGCCGGGCCCACTCAGGGTCCGATTTTGTGGGTGGGGCCCCTTAGGGTCTGATTTTGTAGGTGGAGCCCCCTGGGTCCATTTTGGTGGGCGGGGCCACTCTGGGTCCGATTTAGTCGGTGGTGCCACTCATGGTCCGATTTGGTGGGCGGGGCCCCTCATGGTCCGACTTGGTGGGCGGGGCCCCCCTGGGTCCGATTTGGTGGGCGGGGCCCTTCAGGGTCCGACTTGGTGGGTGGGGCACCTCTGGGTGCGATTTGGTGGGCGGGGCCCTTCAGGGTCCGATTTGGTGGGCGGGGTCAATCTGGGTCCGATTTGGTGGGCGGGGCTCCTCAGGGTCCGATTTGGTGGGCGGGGCCCCTCAGGGTCCGATTTGATGGGCGGGGCCCCTCTGGGTCCGATTTCGTGGGCGGGGCCACTATGGGTCCGATTTGATGGGCGGGGCCCTTCAGGGTCCGATTTGGTGGGCGGGGTCACTCTGGGTCCAATTTGGTGGGCGGGGCTTCTCAGGGTCTGATTTGGTGGGCGGGGCTCCTCAGGGTCCGATTTGGTGGATGGGGCTCTTCAGGGTCCGATTTGGTGGGCGGGGCCACTCTGAGTCTGATTTCGTGGGCGGGGCCCCTCAGGATCCGATTTGGTGGGCTGTGCTACTCTGGGTCTGATTTTTTGAGCGGGGCCACACTGGGTCCGATTTGGAGGCCAGGGTGGCTCAGCCTCCGATTTGCAGGCCGGGGTGGTTCAGCCTCCGATTTGGAGGCCGGGGTGACTCGGCCTCCGATTTGGAGGCCGGGGTCACTCAGCTTTCGATTTGGCGAGCCGGCCTTTTAAGACTCATTTCGGTGCGCTGGCCCTTTAAGAATCACTGTGGCACGTCGGCCCTTTAAGAGCCAAGGTGGGTCACTGGGCTTCTAAATCCACTTTGTCGCACATTCTATCTCAGGGGCATGTGTCATGTGATGAAGCTAGATTTGCATTTGTGCTGTGGGTTTCACTTTAAGAGCTGATATTATGTGGCAGAATCTCTGTCCTTGGGATGTCATGTGACGTTCGTAGGCGTTGGCATAGTAACTGGGTCTGCCTGCGCATATCAATGAGCTCAACTGCCATATCAATCGCCTCAGGGCACGTTTTGCCATTACCCATTGAAAAGCATTGGAGACAGTGCATTCCAATGACGGGAAAAAAAAATTTCAAACGCAAATTGCGCAAAAACTACAAATCCGATCGACACGAAAAATTCTTAGCACACCTCTCATGGACGCTGGCTTCGAAACGACACTTCAACGGCGTCTGTGCGTGTAGCGGTTCGGGCCGCATTAATTGCGGAAATCAACTTAATAATAATAAGAAGAATAAGTTAGCAGCGTTCGGATTACAATATAGTGGTTTTTTCAAACCACTATAACTAGATGTGTATTTCCTGAAGGAAGTACAGATAGTGGTTTGAAATGCTGCCCAGGCTGCCCCTTTAAGAGAGACTTGCCTGCTGCACCTGCAAGACTTTCAACTCAGGATCCGTTTTAACTGTGGGTGCCTCTCAGGGGCCACTTTGGCCTCAGAGTCCGATTTTGTGGGTGGGGCCCTCAGGGCACGATTTTGTGGGTGGGGCACCTCAGGGTCCGATTTGGTGGGTGGGGCCCCTCAGGGTCCGATTTGGTGGCCGGGTCCCCTCAGGATCCGATTTTGTGGCCGGGGCCCCTCAGGGTCTGATTTGGTGGTTGGGGCCCCTCAGGGTCCAATCTTGTGGCCGGGGCCCCTCAGGGTCCGATTTTGTGGGTGGGGCCCCTCAGGGTCCGATTTTGTGGCCGGGGCCCCTCAGGGTCCGATTTGGTGGGTGGGGCCCCTCAGGGTCCGATTTGGTGGGCGGGGCCCCTCAGGGTCCGATTTGGTGGGCGGGGCCCCTCAGGGTCTGATTTGGTGGGCGGGATCTATCAGAGTCCGATTTGGTGGGCGGGGCCCCTCAGAGTCCAATTTGGTGGGCGGGGACCCTCGGGGTCCGATTTGGTGGCCGGGATCCCTCGGGGTCCGATTTGGTGGGCGGGGCCCCTCAGGGTCCGATTTGGTGGGCGGGGACCCTCGGGGTCCGATTTGGTGGGTGGGTCCCCTCGGGGTCCGATTTGGTAGGCGGGCCACTCTGGGTCCGATTTGGTGGGCGGGGCCCCTCAGAGTTCAATTTGGTCAGCGGGGCCCCTCAGGGTCCAATTTTGTGGTTGGGGCCTTTCAGAATCCGATTTAGTGGGCGGGGCCCCTCAGGGTCCGATTAGATGGGCGAGGCCCCTCAGGGTCCGATTTTGTGGCTGGGTCCCCTCAGTGTCTGGATTTGTGGGTGGGGCCCCTCAGGGTCCGATTTTGAGGGTGGGGCCCCTCAGGGTCTAATTTGGTGGGCGGGGCCCCTCAGGGTCTGATTTTGTGGGTTGGGCCCCTCAGGGTCCGATTTTGTGGCCGGGGCCCCTCAGGGTCCGATTTTGTGTCCGGGGCCCCTCAGGGTCCGATTTTGTGGCCGGTGCCTCTCAGGGTCCAATTTTGTGGATGGGGCCCCTTAGGGTCCGATTTTGCGGCCGGGGCCTCTCAGGGTCCGATTTTGTGGTTGGGGCCCCTCAGGATCTGATTTTGTGGCCGGGGTCCCTCAGGGTCCGATTTTGTGGCCGGGGCCCCTGAGGGTCCAATTTTGTGGGTGGGGCCCCTCAGGGTCCGATTTTGTGGTTGGGGCCCCTCAGGATCCGATTTTGTGGTTGGGGCCCCTCAGGGTTCAATTTTGTAGGTGGGGTCCCTCAGGGTCCGATTTTGTGGCCGGGGCCCCTCAGGGTCCGATTTTGCAGCTGGGGCCCGTCAGGGTCTGATTTTGTGGCCGTGGCCCGTCAGGGTCCGATTTTGTGGTTGGGGCCCCTCAGGGTCCGATTTTGTGGGTAGGGCCCCTCAGGGTCCGATTTTGTGAGTGGGGCCACTCAGGGTCCGATGTTGTGGCCGGATCCCCTCAGGGTCCGATTTTGTGGGTGGGGCCCCTCAGGGTCCAATTTTGTGGCCGGGGTCCCTTAGGGTCCAATTTTGTGGGTGGGGCCCCTTAGGGTCCGATTTTGTGGGTGGGGCCCCTCAGGGTACAATTTCGTGGGCGGGGCCACTCTGGGTCTGATTTGGTGGGCGGGGCCACTCTGGGTCCGATTTGGTGGGCGGGGCCACTCTGGGTCCGATTTGGTGAGCTTGGCCCCTCAGGGTCTGATTTGTTGGGCGGGATCTATCAGAGTCCGATTTGGTGGGCGGGGCCCCTCAGGGTCCAATTTGGTTGGCGGGGACCCTCGGGGTCCGATTTGGTGGGCGGGATCTCTCGGGGTCCGATTTGGTGGGCGGGACCCCTCGGGTCTGATTTGGTGGGCGGGGCCCCTCGGGGTCCGATTTGGTGGGTGGGGCCCCTCGGGGTCCGATTTGGTGAGCGGGGCCACTCTAGGTCTGATTTGGTGGGCGGGCCACTCAGGGTCCAATTTGGTTGGCGGGGACCCTCGGGGTCCGATTTGGTGGGCGGGATCTCTCGGGGTCCGATTTGGTGGGCGGGACCCCTCGGGTCTGATTTGGTGGGCGGGGCCCCTCGGGGTCCGATTTGGTGGGTGGGGCCCCTCGGGGTCCGATTTGGTGAGCGGGGCCACTCTAGGTCTGATTTGGTGGGCGGGCCACTCTGGGTCCGATTTGGTGGGCGGGGCCCCTCAGAGTCCAATTTGGTCAGCGGGGACCCTCAGGGTCCGATTTTGAGGGTGGGGCCCCTCAGAGTCCAATTTTGTGGTTGGGGCCTTTCAGAATCCGATTTAGTGGGCGGGGCCCCTCAGGGTCCAATTTGGTGGGCGGGGCCCCTCAGGGTCCGATTTGGTGGGCGGGGCCCCTCAGGGTTCTATTTGGTGGTCGGGGCCCCTCAGGGTCCCATTTGGTGGGCGGGGCCCCTCAGGGTCTGATTTGGTGGGCGGGGCCACTCTGGGTCTGATTTGGTTGGCGGGGCCACTTTGGGTCCGATTTGGTGGACAGGGCCCTTCAGGGTCCAATTTGGTGGGCGGGGACACTGAGTCTGATTTTGTGGGTTGGACCCATCAGGGTCCAATTTTGTGGCCGGGGCCCCTCAGGGTCCGATTTTGTGTCCGGGGCCCCTCAGGGTCCGATTTTGTAGCCGGTGCCTCTCAGGGTCCGATTTTGTGATTGGGGCCCCTCAGGGTCCGATTTTGCGGGTGGAGCCCATCAGGGTCCGATTTTGCGGGTGGGGCCCCTCAGGGTCCGATTTTGCGGCTGGGGCCCCTCAGGGTCCGATTTTGTGGCCGGGGCCCCTCAGGGACCGATTTTGAGGGTGGGCCCCCTCAGGGTCTAATTTGGTGGGCGGGGCCCCTCAGGGTCCGATTTTGTGGGTGGGGCCCCTCAGGGTCTGATTTTGTGGGTGGGGCTCCTCAGGGTCCGATTTTGTGGCTGGGGCCCCTCAGGGTCTGATTTTGTGGGTGGGGCCCATCAGGGTCCGATTCTGTGGGTGGGGCCCCTCAGGGTCCGATTTTGTGACCGTTGACCCTCAGGGTCTGATTTTATGGCCGGGGCCCCTCAGGGTCCGATTTGGTGTGTGGGGCCCCTCAGGGTCTGATTTGGTGAGCGGGGCCCCTGAGGGTCCGATTTCGTGAGCGGGGCCCCTCAGGGTCTGATTTGGTGGGCGGGATCTATCAGAGTCCGATTTGGTGGGCGGGGCCCCTCAGGGTCCAATTTGGTGGGCGGGGACCCTCGTGGTCCGATTTGGTGGGCGGGATCCCTCGGGGTCCGATTTGGTGGGCGGGGCCCCTCGGGGTCTGATTTGGTGGGCGGGGACCCTCGGGATCCGATTTGGTGGGTGGGGCCCCTCGGGGTCCGATTTGGTGAGCGGGGCCGCTCTAGGTCTGATTTGGTAGGCGGGCCACTCTGGGTCCGATTTGGTGGGCGGGGCCCCTCAGAGTTCAATTTGGTCAGCGGGGCCCCTCAGGGTCTGATTTTGTGGTTGGGGCCTTTCAGAATCCGATTTAGTGGGCGGGGCCCCTCAGGGTCCGATTTGGTGGGCGGGGCCCCTCAGGGTCCGATTTTGTGGCCGGGTCCCCTCAGGGTCTGGATTTGTGGGTGGGGCCCCTCAGGGTCCGATTTTGTGGGTGGGGCCCCTCAGAGTCTGATTTTGTGGCTGGGGCCCCTCAGGGTCCGATTTTTAGGGTGGGGCCCCTCAGGGTCTAATTTGGTGGGCGGGGCCCCTCAGGGTCTGATTTTGTGGGTTGGGCCCCTCAGGGTCCGATTTTGTGGCCGGGGCCCCTCAGGGTCCGATTTTGTGGCCGGTGCCTCTCAGGGTCCGATTTTGTGGTTGGGGCCCCTCAGGGTCCGATTTTGCGGCCGGAGCCTCTCAGGGTCCGATTTTGTGGTTGGGGCCCCTCAGGATCTGATTTTGTGGCCGGGGTCCCTCAGGGTCCGATTTTGTGGCCGGGGCCCCTCAGGGTCCGATTTTGTGGCCGGGGCCCGTCAGGGTCTGAGTTTGTGGTTGGGGCCCGTTAGGGTCCGATTTTGTGGGTAGGGCCCCTCAGGGTCCGATTTTGTGAGTGGGGCCACTCAGGGTCCGATGTTGTGGCCAGATCCCCTCAGGGTCCGATTTTGTGGGTGGGGCCCCTCAGAGTCCAATTTTGTGGCCGGGGCTCCTCAGGGTCCAATTTTGTGGGTGGGGCCCCTTAGGGTCCGATTTTGTGGGTGGGGCCCCTCAGGGTACAATTTGGTGGGCGGGGTCACTCTGGGTCTGATTTGGTGGGCGGGGCCACTCTGGGTCCGATTTTGTGGCTGGGGCCCCTCATGGTCTGATTTTGTGGCTGTGGCCCCTCAGGGTCTGATTTTGAGTGTGGGGCCCCTCAGGGTCTAATTTGGTGGGCGGGGCCCCTCAGGGTCCGATTTTGTGGGTGGGGCCCCTCAGGGTCCGATTTTGTGGCTTGGGCCCCTCAGGGTCCGATTTTGTGGCTGGGGCCCCTCAGGGTCTGATTTTGTGGGTGGGGCCCATCAGGGTCCGATTCTGTGTGTGGGGCCCCTCAGGGTCTGATTTTGTGACCGGGGACCCTCAGGGTCTGATTTTGTGGGTGGGGCCCCTCAGGGTCCGATTTTGTGGCTGGGGTCCCTCAGGGTCTGATTTTGTGGGTGGGGCCCCTCAGGGTCCGATTTTGTGGCTGTGGCCCCTTAGGGTCTGATTTTGTGACTGAGGCCCCTCTGGGTTCAATTTTGTGGCCGGGGTCTCTCAGGGTCCGATTTTGTGGGTGGGGCCCCTCAGCGACCGATTTTGAGGGTGGGACCCCTCAGGGTCTAATTTGGTGGGCGGGGCCCCTCAGGGTCCGATTTTGTGGGTGGGGTCCCTCAAGGTCTGATTTTGTGGGTGGGGCCCCTCAGGTTCTGATTTTGTGGTTGGGGCCCCTCAGGTTCTGATTTTGTGGCTGGGGTACCTCAGGGTCTGATTTTGTGGGTGGGGCCCCTCAGGGTCCGATTTTGTGACTGGGGCCCCTCAGGGTCTGATTTTGTGGTTGGGGCCCCTCAGGGTCCGATTTTGTGGCCGGGGTCTCTCAGAGTCCGATTTTGTGGCCGGGTCCCCTCAGGGTCTGGATTTGTGGGTGGGGCACCTCAGGGTCCGATTTTGTGGGTGGGGCCCCTCAGAGTCCGATTTTGTGGGTGGGGCCCCTCAGGGTCTGATTTTGTGGCTTGGGCCCCTCAGGGTCAGATTTTGAGGGTAGGGCCCCTCAGGGTCTGATTTGGTGGGCGGGGCCCCTCAGGGTCTGATTTTGTGGGTGGGGCCCCTCAGGGTCCGATTTCGTGACCTGGGCCCCTTAGGGTCTGATTTTGTGACTGGGGCCCCTCTGGGTTCGATTTTGTGGCCGGTGTCTCTCAGGGTCCGATTTTGTGGGTGGGGCCCCTCAGGGTCTTATTTTGCGGCTGGGGCCCCTCACGGTCTTGTTTTGTGGGTGGGGCCCCTCAGGGTCTGATTTTGTGGGTGGGGCCCCTCAGGGTCCGATTTTGTGACCGGGGCACCTCAGGGTCTGATTTTGTGGTTGGCGCCCCTGAGGGTCCTATTTTGTGACTGGGGCCCCTCTAGGTTCGATTTTGTGGCCGGGGTCTCTCAGGGTCCGATTTTGTGGTTGGGGCCCCTCAGGGTCTGATTTTGTAGCCAGGCCCACTCAGGGTCCGATTTTGTGGGTGGGGCCCCTTAGGGTCTGATTTTGTGGGTGGAGCCCCCAAGGAAGTACAGATAGTGGTTTGAAATGGTGCCCGGGCTGCCCCTTTAAGAGAGACTTGCCTGCTGCCCCTGCAAGACTTTCAACTCAGGATCCGTTTTAACTGTGAGTGCCTCTCAGGGGCCACTTTGACCTCAGGGTCCGATTTTGTGGGTGGGGCCCCTTAGGGCCCGATTTTGTGGGTGGGGCCCTCAGGGTCCGATTTGGTGGGTGGGGACCCTCAGGGTAAATTTGGTGAGCGGGGCCCCTCAGAGTTCAATTTCGTGAGCGGGGCCCCTCAGGGTCCGATTTGGTCAGCGGGGCCCCTCAGGGTCCGATTTGGCGGGCGGGGCCCCTCAGGGTCCAATTTGGTGGGCAGGGCCCCTCAGGGTCCCATTTGGTGGGCGGGGCCACTCAGAGTCCGATTTGGTGGGCAGGGTCCCTCAGGGTCCGATTTGGTGGGCGGGGCCACTCAGGGTCCTATTTGGTGGGCGGGGTCCCTCAGGGTCCTATTTGGTGGGCGGGGCCCATCAGGGTCCTATTTGGTGGGCGGGGCCACTCAGAATCTGATTTGGTGGGCGGGGACCCTCAGGGTCCGATTTGGTGGGCGGGGCCCCTCAGGGTCTGATTTGGTGGGTGGGGCCCCTCAGGGTCCGATTTGCTTGGCGGGGGCCATTCTGGGTCTGATTTGGTGGGCGGGGCCCCTCAGGGTCCGATTTTGTGGGTGGGGCCCCTCAGGGTCTGATTTTGTGGCCAGGGCCCCTCAGGGAACGATTTTGTGGCCGGGGCCCCTCAGCGTCCGATTTTGTGGGTGGGGCCCCTCAGGGTCCGATTTGGTGGGCTGGGCCACTCTGGGTTCGATTTTATGGATGGGGCCCCTCAGGGTCTGATTTTGTGGGTGGGGCTCCTCAGGGTCCGATTTTGTGGTTGGGGCCTTTCAGAATCCAATTTGGTGGGCAGGATCACTCAGGGTACTATTTGGTGGGCGGGGACCATCAGGGTCCGATTTGGTGGGCGGAGCCCATCAGGGTCCAATTTGGTGGGCGGGGCACCTCAGGGTCCGATTTGGTGGGCGGGGCACCTCAGGGTCCGATTTGGTGGGCGGGGTCCCTCAGGGTCCGATTTGGTGGGCGGGGGGGCGCACTTTGGCGCACATTCTCTCTCAGGGGCATGCTTCATGTGATGAAGCTAGATTTGCATTTGTGCTGTGGGTTTCGCTTTAAGAGCTGATATTATGTGGCAGAAGCTCTGTCCTGGGGGCGTCATGTGACGTTCGTAGGCATTGGCATAGTAACTGGGTGTGCCTGCGCATATCAATGAGCTTTACTGCCATTTCAATCGCCTCAGGGCACGTTTTAAGTTTCCCATTCAAATGCATTGAGACAGTGCATTCCAATGACGAGAAAAAAAATTTTCAAACGCAAATTGCTCAAAAACTACAAATCCGATCGACACGAAAAATACGTAGCACACCTCTCGTGGACGCTGGCTTTGAAACGACACCTCAACGGAGTCTGTGCGTGTAGCGGTTCGGGCCGCATTAATTGCGGAAATCAACTGAAAAATAAGAATAAGTTAGCAGCTTTCGGATTACAACATTAATACTAGATGTGTATTTCCTGAAGGAAGTACAGATAGTGGTTTGAAATGGTGCCCGGGCTGCCCCTTTAAGAGAGACTTGCCTGCTGCCTCTGCAATACTTTCAACTCAGGATCCGTTTTAACTGTGAGTGCCTCTCAGGGGCCACTTTGGCCTCAGGGTCTGATTTGGTGAGTGGGGCGCCTCAGAATCTGAATCCTTGGCCTGGGCTCCTCAGGGCTTGAATTGTTGGCAGGGATCCCTCAGGCTCCGATTTTGTGGGTGTGGCCCCTCAGGGTCTGATTTTGTGGGTGGGGCCCCTCAGGGTCCGATTTTGTAGGTGGGGCCCCTTAGGGTCCGATTTTGTGGGTGGGGCCCCTCAGTGTCCGATTTTGTGTGTGGGGCCCCTCAGGGTCTGATTTTGTGGCCGGATCCCCTCAGGGTCCGATTTTGTGGGTGGGGCCCCTCAGGGTCCGATTTTGTGTCCGGGGCCCCTCAGGGTCCGATTTTGTGGTTGGGGCCTTTCAGAATGCGATTTGGTGGGCGGGACCCCTCAGGGTCCGATTTGGTGGCCGGGGCCCCTCAGGGTCCGATTTTGTGGGTGGGGCCCCTCAGTGTCCGATTTTGTGGCCGGAGCCCCTCAAGGTCCGATTTTGTGACCGGGACCCCTCAGGGTCCGATTTTGTGGCCTGGACCCCTCAGGGTCCGATTTTGTGGTTGGGGCCCCTCAGGGTCCGATTTGGTGGGCGGGGCCCCTCAGGGTCCGATTTGGTGGACGGAGCCCTTCTGGGTCCGATTTGGTGGGCGGAGCCCCTCTGGGTCCGGTTTGGTGGGCTGGGCCACTCTGGGTCCGATTTGGTGGGTGGGGCCACTCTGGGTCTGATTTGGTGGGCGGGGCCACTCTGGGTCCAATTTTGTGGGCGGAGCCCCTCAGGGTCCGATTTGGTGGGCGGGGCCACTCTGGGTCTGATTTGGTGGGTGGGGCCCCTCAGGGTCCGATTTGGTGGGCGGGGCCCCTCAGGGTCCGATTTGGAGGCCAGGGTGGCTCAGTCTCCGTTTTGTAGGCCAGGGTCGATCAGCCTCCGATTTGGAGCCTGGGGTCACTCAGCTTTCAATTTGGCGCGCCGGCCCTTTAAGACTCATTTTGGTGCGCCGGCCCTTTAAGAATCACTTAGGCGCGTTGGCAGTTTTAGAGCCAGTTTGGCTCACTGGGCTTCTAAATCCACTTTGGCGCACATTCTCTCTCAGGGGCATTCGTCATGTGATGAAGCTAGATTTGCATTTGTGCTCTGAGTTTCGCTTTAAGAGCTGATATTATCTGCCAGAAACTCTGTCTTGGAGGGGTCATGAAAAGTTTGTAGGCGTTGGCATAGTAACTGGATGTACCTACGCATATCAATGAGCTTAACTACTATTTGAATCGCGTCACGACTGCCCCATGTTTTCCCTATGGCAAAATTTTCCATTTGAAATGCATTGAGACAGTGCATTCCAATGACAGGAAAATGTTTTTTCAAGCGCAAATTGAGCGAAAACTAAATATCTGATCGACATGAAAAATACTTAGCACACCTCTTGTGAATGCTGGCTTCGAAACGACACCTCAACGGAGTCTGTGCGTGTAGCGGTTCGGGCCGCATTAATTGCGGAAATCAACTGAATAACTTGTGATTGGCACATTATAATTGTAATACTAGATGTGTATTTCCTGAAGGAAGTACAGATAGTGGTTTGAAATGGTGCCCGGGCTGCCCCTTTAAGAGAGACTTGCTTGCTGCCCCTGCAAGACTTTCAACTCAGGATACGATTTAACTGTGGGTGCTCTCAGGGGCCACTTTGGCCTCATGGTCTGATTTTGTGGGTGGGGCCCCTCAGGGCCTGATTTTGTGGGTGGGGCCCCTCAGGGTCCGATTTTGTGGTTGGGTCCCCTCAGGGCCTGATTTTGTGGGTGGGGCCCCTCAGGGTCCGATTTTGTGGCCGGGGCCCCTCTGGGACTGATTTTGTGGCAGGGGTCCCTCTGGGTCCGATTTTGTGGGTGGGGCCCCTCTGGGTCCAATTTGGTGGGCGGGACCACTCTGGGTCCAATTTGGTGGGCGGGGCCTCTCAGGGTCCGATTTTGTGACTGGGGCCCATCAGGGTTCGATTTTGTGGCCGCGGCCCCTCAGGGTCTGATTTTGTGGCAGGGGCCCCTCTGGGTCTGATTTTGTGGGCGGAGCCCCTCTGGGTCCAATTTGGTGGGCGGGACCACTCTGGGTCCAATTTGGTGGGCGGGACCACTCTGGGTCCGATTTGGTGGGCGGGGCCTCTCAGGGTCCGATTTGGTGGGCGGGGCCCCACAGGGTCCGATTTGGTGGGCGGGGCCACTCTGGGTAAGATTTGGAGGCTGGGGTCGCTCAGCCTCCAATTTGGAGGCCGGGGTCGTTGAGCTTCCGATTTGGAGGCCGAGGTCAAAGAGCCTCTGATTTGGAGGCCTGGGTCGATGAACTTCCGATTTGGAGGCCGGGGTCGATGAGCCTCCGATTTGGAGGCTGGGGTCGATGAGCCTCCGATTTGGAGGCCGGGGTGGCTCAGCCTCCGATTTGGAGGCCGGGGTGGATCAGCCTCCGATTTCGAGGCCGGGGTGGATAAGCCTCCGATTTCGAGGCCGGGGTGGATCAGCCTCCGATTTGGTGCCGGGGTGGCTCAGCCTCCGATTTGGAGGCCGGGGTGGCTCAGCCTCCGATTTGGAGGCTGGGGTGGCTCAGCCTCTGATTTGGAGGCTGGGGTGGCTCAGCCTCCGATTTGGAGGCCGGGGTGGCTCAGCCTCCGATTTGGAGGCCGGGGTGGCTCAGCCTCCTATTTGGAGGCCGGGGTGGCTCAGCCTCCTATTTGGAGGCCGGGGTAGCTCAGCCTCCGATTTGGAGGCCGGGGTGGCTCAGCCTCCGATTTGGAGGCTGGGGTGGCTCAGCCTCCGATTTGGAGGCCGGGGTGGATCAGCCTCCGATTTCGAGGCCGGGGTGGATAAGCCTCCGATTTCGAGGCCGGGGTGGATCAGCCTCCGATTTGGTGCCGGGGTGGCTCAGCCTCCGATTTGGAGGCCGGGGTGGCTCAGCCTCCGATTTGGAGGCTGGGGTGGCTCAGCCTCTGATTTGGAGGCTGGGGTGGCTCAGCCTCCGATTTGGAGGCCGGGGTGGCTCAGCCTCCGATTTGGAGGCCGGGGTGGCTCAGCCTCCTATTTGGAGGCCGGGGTGGCTCAGCCTCCTATTTGGAGGCCGGGGTAGCTCAGCCTCCGATTTGGAGGCCGGGGTGGCTCAGCCTCCGATTTGGAGGCTGGGGTGGCTCAGCCTCCGATTTGGAGGCCGGGGTGGATCAGCCTCCGATTTGGAGGCCGGGGTGGCTCAGCCTCCGATTTGGAGGCCGGGGTGGCTCAGCCTCAGATTTGGAGGCCGGGGTGGCTCAGCCTCCGATTTGGAGGCCGGGGTGGATCAGCTACCGATTTGGAGGCCGGGGTGGATCAGCCTCCGATTTGAAGGCCGGGGTGGATCAGCCTCCGATTTGGAGGCCGGGGTGGCTCAGCCTCTGATTTGGAGGCCGGGGTCGCTCAGCCTCCGATTTGGAGGCCGGGGTCGCTCAGCCTCCGATTTGGAGGCCGGGGTCGCTCAGCCTCCGATTTGGAGGCCGGGGTGGCTCAGCCTCCGATTTGGAGGCCGGGGTGGATCAGCCTCCGATTTGGAGGCCGGGGTCGATCAGCCTCCGATTTGGAGGCCAGGGTGGCTCAGCCTCCTATTTGGAGGCCGGGGTGGCTCAGCCTCCGATTTGGAGGCCGGGGTCGATCAGCCTTCTATTTGGAGGCCGGGGTCGATCAGCCTCCGATTTGGAGGCCGGGGTCGATCAGCCTCCGATTTGGAGGCCGGGGTCGATCAGCCTCCTATTTGGAGGCCGGGGTGGCTCAGCCTCCGATTTGGAGGCCGGGGTCGATCAGCCTTCTATTTGGAGGCCGGGGTCGATCAGCCTCCGATTTGGAGGCCGGGGTCGATCAGCCTCCGATTTGGAGGCCGGGGTGGCTCAGCCTCCGATTTGGAGGCCAGGGTGGCTCAGCCTCCTATTTGGAGGCCAGGGTGGCTCAGCCTCCTATTTGGAGGCCGGGGTGGCTCAGCCTCCGATTTGGAGGCCGGGGTGGCTCAACCTCCGATTTGGGGGCCGGGGTGGCTCAGCCTCCGATTTGGAGGCCTGGGTCGATCAGCCTCCGATTTGGAGGCCGGGGTGGATCAGCCTCCGATTTGGAGGCCGGGGTGGCTCAGCCTCCGATTTGGTGTGTCGGCCCTTTAAGACTCATTTGGGTGCGCTGGCCCTTTAACAATCACTTTGGCGCGTTGGCCCTTTAAGAGCTAGTTTGGCTCACTGGGCTTCTTTTAAATCCACTTTGGCGCACACATTCTCTCTCAGGGGCATGTGTCATGTGATGAAGCTAGATTTGCATTTGTGCTGTGAGTTTCGCTTTAAGAGCTGATATTATGTGGCAGAGGCTCTGTGCTGGGGTTCAAGTGAAGTTCGTAGGCGTTGGCATAGTAACTGGTTCTGCCTGCGCATATCAATGAGCTCAACTGTCATTTCAATCGCCTCAGGGCACGTTTTGCCATTTCCTATTGAAAAGCATTGGAGACAGTGCATTCCAATGACGGGAAAAAAAATTTTCAAACTCAAATTGCGCAAAAACTACAAATCCGATCGACACGAAAAATACTTAGCACACCTCTCATGGACGCTAGCTTCGAAACGACACCTCAACGGAGTCTGTGCGTGTAGCGGTTCGGGCCGCATTAATTGCGGAAATCAACTTAATAATAATAATAAGAAGAAGAAGAATAAGTTAGCAGCGTTCGGATTACAATATAGTGGTTTTTTCAAACCACTATAACTAGATGTGTATTTCCTGAAGGAAGTACAGATAGTGGTTTGAAATGGTGCCCGGGCTGCCCCTTTAAGAGAGACTTGGCTGTTGCCCCTGCAAGACTTTCAACTCAGGATCCGTTTTAACTGTGGGTGCCTCTCAGGGGCCACTTTGGCCTCAGGGTCCGATTTTGTGGGTGGGACCCCTCAGGGCCCGATTTTGTGGGTGGGGCCCCTCTGGGTCCGATTTTGTGGCCGGGACACCGCAGGGTCCGATTTTGTGGGTGGGGCCCCTTAGGGTCCGATTTGGTGGACGGGGCCACTCAGGGTTCGATTTGGTGGGCGGGGCCCCTCAGGGTCCGATTTTGTGAGTGGGGCCCCTCAGGGTCCGATGTTGTGGCTGGGGCCCCTCAGGGTCTGATTTTGTGGCCGGATCCCCTCAGGGTCCTATTTTGTGGGTGGGGCCCCTCAGGGTCTGATTTTGTGGCCGGGGTCCCTCAGGGTCCGATTTTGTGGCCGGGGCCCCTCAGGGTCCAATTTTGTGGGTGGGCCCCTCAGGGTCCAATTTTTTGGCCGGGGCCTCTCAGGGTCCAATTTTGTGGGTGGGGCCCCTCAGGGTCCAATTTTGTGGGTGGGGCCCCTCAGGGTCCAATTTTGTCGGTGAGGCCCCTCATTGTCCAATTTTGTGGGTGGGGCCCCTCAGGGATCGATTTTGTGGTTGGGGCCCCTCAGGATCCAATTTTGTGACCGGGGCCCTCAGGGTCTGATTTTGTGGGTGGGGCCCCTCAGGGTCCGATATTGTGGGTGGGCCCCCTCAGGATCCGATTTTGTGGGTGGGGCCCCTCAGGATCCGATTTTGTGGTTGGGGCCCCTCAGGGTTCAATTTTGTAGGCGGGGCCCCTCAGGGTCCGATTTTGTGGCCGGGGCCCCTCAGGGTCCGATTTTGTGGTTGGGGCCCCTCAGTGTCCGATTTTGTGAGTGGGGCCCCTCAGGGTCCGATGTTGTGGCCGGGGCCCCTCAGGGCCTGATTTTGTGGCCGGATCCCCTCAGGGTCCGATTTTGTGGGTGGGGCCCCTCAGGGTCCAATTTTTTGGCCGGGGCCCCTCAGGGTCCAATTTTGTGGTTGGGGCCCCTCAGGGTCCGATTTTGTGGTTGGGGCCCCTCAGGGTCCGATTTTGTGAGTGGGGCCCCTCAGGGTCCAATGTTGTGGCCGGGGCCCCTCAAGGTCTGATTTTGTGGCCGGATCCCCTCAGGGTCCGATTTTGTGGGTGGGGCCCCTCAGGGTCCGATTTTGTGGCCGGGGTCCCTCAGGGTCCGATTTTGTGGCCGGGGCCCCTCAGGGTCCAATTTTTTGGCCGGGTCCCCTCAGGGTCCAATTTTGAGGGTGGGGCCCCTCAGGGTCCAATTTTGTGGGTGGGGCCCCTCAGGGTCCAATTTTGTCGGTGGGGACCCTCAGGGTCCGATTTTGTGGTTGGGGCCCCTCAGGGATCGATTTTGTGGTTGGGGCCCTTCTGGATCCAATTTTGTGACCGGGGCCCTCAGGGTCTGATTTTGTGGGTGGGGCCCATCAGGGTCCGATATTGTGGGTGGGGCCCCTCAGGATCCGATTTTGTGGGTGGGGCCCCTCAGGATCCGATTTTGTGGTTGGGGCCCCTCAGGGTTCAATTTTGTAGGCGGGGCCCCTCAGGGTCCGATTTTGTGGCCGGGGCCCCTCAGGGTCCGATTTTGTGGCCGGGGCCCGTGAGGGTCCGATTTTGTGGCCAGGGCCCCTCAGGGTCTGATTTTGTGGCCGGGGCCCCTCAGGGTCCGATTTTGTGGTTGGGGCCCCTCAGGGTCCGATTTTGTGGTTGGGGCCCCTCAGGGTCCGATGTTGTGCCCGGGGCCCCTCAGGGTCTGATTTTGTGGCCGGATCCCCTCAGGGTCCGATTTTGTGGGAGGGGCCCCTCAGGGTCCGATTTTGTGGCCGGGGTCCCTCAGGGTCCGATTTTGTGGCCGGGGCCCCTCAGGGTCCAATTTTGTGGGTGGGGCCCCTCAGGGTCCAATTTTTTGGCCGGGGCCCCTCAGGGTCCAATTTTGTGGGTGGGGCCCCTCAGGGTCCAGTTTTGTGGGTGGGGCCCCTCAGGGTTCGATTTGGTGGGTGGGGCTCCACAGCGTCCGTTTTGGTGGGTGGGATCCCTCAGGGTCCGATTTGGTGGGCGGGGCCCCTCAGGGTTTGATTTGGTGGGCGGGGCCCCTCAGGGTCTGATTTGGTGGGCGGGGCCCCTCAGGGTCTGATTTGGTGGACAGGGCCCCTCAGGGTCTGATATGGTGGGTGGGGCCCCTCAGGGTCCTATTTGGTTGGCAGAGCCCCTCAGGGTTCGATCTGGTGGGAGGGGTCCCTCAGGGTCTGATTTGGTGGGCGGGGCCCCTCAGAGTCCGATTTGGTGAGCGGGGCCCCTCAGAGCTCAATTTGGTGAGCAGGGCCCCTCAGAGCTCAATTTGGTGAGCAGGGCCCCTCAGGGTCCGATTTGGTGAGCGGGGCCCCTCAGGGTCTGATTTGGTGGGCGGGATCTCTCAGTGTCCGATTTGGTGGGCGGGGCCCCTCAGGGTCCGATTTGGTGGGCGGGGGCGCACTTTGGCGCACATTCTCTCTCAGGGGCATGCGTCATGTGATGAAGGTAGATTTGCATTTGTGCTGTGGGTTTCGCTTTAAGAGCTGATATTATGTGGCAGAAGCTCTGTCCTGGGGGCGTCATGTGACGTTCCTAGGAGTTGGCATAGTAACTGGGTGTGCCTGTGCATATCAATGAGCTTTACTGCCATTTCAATCGCCTCAGGGCACGTTTTGCCATTTCCCATTGAAAAGCATTGGAGACAGTGCATTCCATTGACGGGAAAAAAAAATTTCAAATGCAAATTGCGCAAAAACTACAAATCCGATCGACACGAAAAATACTTAGCACACCTCTCGTGGACGCTGGCTTCAAAACGACACCTCAACGGAGTCTGTGCGTGTAGCGGTTCGGGCCGCATTAATTGCGGAAATCAACTGAATAACTTGTGATTGGCGCATTATAATTGTAATACTAGATGTGTATTTCCAGAAGGAAGTACAGATAGTGGTTTGAAATGGTGCCCAGGCTGCCCCTTTAAGAGAGACTTGCCTGATGCCCCTGCAAGACTTTCAACTCAGGATCCGTTTTAACTGTGGGTGCCTCTCTGGGGCCACTTTGGCCCCAGGGTCCGATTTTGTGGGTGGGGCCCCTCAAGGCCCGATTTTGTGTGTGGGGCCCCTCAAAGTCCGATTTTGTGGCCGGGGCCCCTCAGGGTCCGATTTGGTGGGTGGGGCCCCTCAGGGTCCGATTTTGTGGCCGGGGCCCCTCAGGGTCCGATTTGGTGGGTGGGGCCCCTCAGGGTCCGATTTTGTGGGTGGGGCCCCTCAGGGTCCGATTTGGTGGGTGGGCCCCTCAGGGTCCAATTTTGTGACCAGGGCCCCTCAGGGTCCGATTTGGTGGGTGGGGCCCCTCAGGGTCCGATTTTGTGGCCGGGGCCCCTCAGGGTCTGATTTTGTGGCCGTGGCCCCTCAGGGTCTGATTTGGTGGGTGGGGCCTCTTAGGATCCGATGTGGTGGGTGGGCCCCTCAGGGTCCGATTTTGTGGCCGTGGCCCCTCAGGGTCCAATTTTGTGGTCGGGGCCCCTCAGGGTCCGATTTTGTGGCCGGAACCACTCAGGGTCCGATTTGGTGGGTGGGGCCCCTCAGGGTCCGATTTGGTGTTCGGGGCCACTCTTAGTCCGATTTAGTGGGTGGGGCCCCTCAGGGTCCGATTTTGTGACTGGGGCCCCTCTGGGTTCAATTTTGTGGCCGGGGTCTCTCAGGGTCCGATTTTGAGGTTGGGGGCCCTCAGGGTCCGATTTTGTGGCCGGGGCCCTTGAGGGTCTGATTTTGTGGTTGGGGCCCCTCAGAGTCTGATTTTGTGGCCGGCGCCCCTCTGTGTTCAATTTTGTGGCCGGGGTCTCTCAGGGTCCAATTTTGCGGTTGGAGCCCGTCAGGGTCCGATTTTGTGGCCGGGGCCCCTCAGGGTACGGTTTGGTGTGCGGGGACCTTCAGGGTCCGATTTTGTGGGCGAGGCCCCTCAGGGTCCGATTTCGTGGGCGGGGCCCCTCAGGGTCGGATTTCGTGGGTGGGGCCCCTCATGGTTCGATTTTGTGGCCGGGGCTCCTCAGGGTCCGATTTTGTGGGTGGATCCCCTCAGGGTCCGATTTTGTGGGTTGGGGCTCAGGGTCCGATTTTGTGACTGGGGTCCCTCTGGGTTCGATTTTGTGGCCGGGGTCTCTCAGGGTCCGATTTTGTGGTCGGGGCCCCTCAGGGTCCGATTTTGTAGTTGGGGCCCCTCAGGGTCTGATTTTGTGGCCGGGGCCCCTCAGGGTGCGATTTTGTGGGTGGGGCCCCTCAGGGTCCAATTTTGTGGCCGGGGCCCCTCAGGGTCCAATTTGGTGGGTGGGGCCACTCTGGGTCTGATTTGGTGGGCGGGGCCACTCTGGGTCTGATTTGGTGGGCGGGGCCACTCTGGGTCTGATTTGATGGGCGGGGCCACTCTGGGTCCAATTTGGATGCCAGGGTTGCTCAGCCTCCTTTTTGTAGGCCTGGGTCTATCAGCCTCCGATTTGAAGCCTTGGGTCACTCAGCTTTCGATTTGGCGCGCGGGCCCTTTAAGACTCATTTTGGTGCGCCGGCTCTTTAAGAATCACTTTGGCGCGTCGGCCCTTTAAGAGCCAGGGTGGCTCACTGGGCTTCTAAATCCACTTTGGCGCACATTCTCTCTCAGGGGCATACGTCATGTGATGAAGCTAGATTTGCATTTGTGCTGTGGGTTTTGCTTTAAGAGCTGATATTATGTGGCAGAAGCTCTGTCTTGGAGAGGTCATGTGACGTTCGTAGGCGTTGGCATAGTAACTGGGTCTGCCTGCGCATATCAATGAGCTCAACTGCCATTTCAATAGCCTCAGGGCATGTTTTGTCTATAGCAAAATTTCCCCATTCAAATGCATTGAGACAGTGAATTCCAATGACGGGAAAGAAAATTTTCAAACGCAAATTGCGCAAAAACTACAAATCCGATCGACACGAAAAATACTTAGCACACCTCTCATGGACGCTGGCTTCGAAACGACACCTCAACGGAGTCTGTGCGTGTAGCGGTTCGGGCCGCATTAATTGCGGAAATAAACTGGAAAATAAGAAGAAGAATAAGTTAGCAGCGTCGGATTACAATATAGTGGTTTTTTCAAACCACTATAACTAGATGTGTATTTCCTGAAGGAAGTACAGATAGTGGTTTGAAATGGTGCCCGGGCTGCCCCTTTAAGAGAGACTTGCCTGCTGCCCCTGCAAGACTTTCAACTCAGGATCCGTTTTAACTGTGAGTGCCTCTCAGGGGCCACTTTGACCTCAGGGTCCGATTTTGTGGGTGGGGCCCCTTAGGGCCTGATTTTGTGGGTGGGGCCCTCAGGGTCTGATTTTGTGGCCAGGGCCCCTCAGGGTCCGATTTGGTGGGTGGGGACCCTCATGGTAAATTTGGTGAGCAGGGCCCCTCAGAGTTCAATTTCGTGAGCGGGGCCCCTCAGGGTCCGATTTGGTCAGCGGGGCCCCTCAGGGTCCGATTTGGCAGGCGGGGACCCTCAGGGTCTAATTTGGTGGGCAGGGCCCCTCAGGGTCCAATTTGGTGGGCGGGGCCACTCAGGGTCCGATTTGGTGGGCGAGGTCCCTCAGAGTCCGATTTGATGGGCGGGGCCACTCAGGGTCCGATTTGGTGGGCGGGGCCCCTCAGGGTCCTATTTGGTGGGCGGGGCCACTCAGAATCTGATTTGGTGGGTGGGGCCCCTCAGGGTCCGATTTGCTTGGCGGGGGCCATTCTGGGTCTGATTTGGTGGGCGGGGCCCCTCAGGGTCCGATTTTGTGGGTGGGGCCCCTCAGGGTCTGATTTTGTGGTCAGGGCCCCTCAGGGAACGATTTTGTGGCCGGGGCCCCTCAGGGTCTAATTTTGTGGGTGGGGCACCTCAGGGTCTGATTTGGTGGGCTGGGCCACTCTGGGTTCGATTTTGTGGATGGGGCCCCTCAGGGTCCGATTTTGTGAGTGGGGCTCCTCAGGGTCCGATATTGTGGTTGGGGCCTTTCAGAATCCGATTTGGTGGGCGGGATCACTCAAGGTACTATTTGGTGGGCGGGGCCCATCAGGGTACGATTTGGTGGGCGGAGCCGATCAGGGTCCAATTTGGTGGGCGGGGCCCCTCAGGGTCCGATTTGGTGGGCGGGGTCCTTCAGGGTCCGATTTGGTGGGCGGGGGGGCGCACTTTGGCGCACATTCTCTCTCAGGGTCATGCTTCATGTGATGAAGCTAGATTTGCATTTGTGCTGTGGGTTTCGCTTTAAGAGCTGATATTATGTGGCAGAAGCTCTGTCCTGGGGGCGTCATGTGACGTTCGTAGGCGTTGGCATAGTAACTGGGTGTGCCTGCGCATATCAATGAGCTTTACTGCCATTTCAATCGCCTCAGGGCACGTTTTAAGTTTCCCATTCAAATGCATTGAGACAGTGCATTCCAATGACGAGAAAAAAAATTTTCAAACGCAAATTGCTCAAAAACTACAAATCCGATCGACACGAAAAATACGTAGCACACATCTCGTGGACGCTGGCTTTGAAACGACACCTCAACGGAGTCTGTACGTGTAGCGGTTCGGGCCGCATTAATTGCGGAATTCAACTGAAAAATAAGAATAAGTTAGCAGCGTTCGGATTACAACATTTATACTAGATGTGTATTTCCTGAAGGAAGTACAGATAGTGGTTTGAAATGGTGCCCGGGCTGCCCCTTTAAGAGAGACTTGCCTGCTGCCCCTGCAAGACTTTCAACTCAGGATACGATTTAACTGTGGGTGCCTCTCAGGGGCCACTTTGGCCTCATGGTCTGATTTTGTGGGTGGGGCCCCTCAGGGCCTGATTTTGTGGGTGGGGCCCCTCAGGGTCCGATTTTTTTGGGTGGGGCCTCTCAGGGTCCGATTTTGTGGCCGGGGCCACTCAGGGTCCGATTTGGTGGCCGGGCCCCTCAGGGTCTGATTTGGTGGGTGGGGCCCCTCAAGGTCCGATTTTGTGGCTGGGGCCACTCAGGGTCCGATTTTTGTGGCCGGAACCCCTCAGGGTCCAATTTTGCAGGTGGGGCCCCTCAGGGTCCGATTTTGTGGCCGGGGCCCGTCAGGGTCCGATTTTGTGGGTGGGACCTCTCAGGGTCCGATTTGGTGGGCGGGGCCCCTCAGGGTCCAATTTGGTGGGCAGGTCCCCTCAGGGTCCGATTTCGTGGGTTGGGCCCCTCAGGGTCCGATTTTGTGGCCGGGGCCCCTCATGGTCCGATTTTGTGTCATGGGCCCGTCAGGGTCCGATTTTGTGGTTGGGTCCCCTCAGGGTCCGATTTTGTGGTTGGGGCCCCTCAGGGTCCGGTTTTGTGGCCGCGGCCCCTCAGGGTCCGATTTTGTGGCAGGGGCCCCTCTGGGTCCGATTTTGTGGGTGGGGCCCCTCTGGGTCCAATTTGGTGGGCGGGACCACTCTGGGTCCAATTTGGTGGGCGGGGCCTCTCAGGGTCCGATTTTGTGGTTGGGTCCCCTCAGGGTCCGATTTTGTGGTTGGGGCCCCTCAGGGTCCGATTTTGTGGCCGGGGCCTATCAGGGTCCAATTTTGTGACTGGGGCCCATCAGGGTCCGATTTTGTGGCCGCAGCCCCTCAGGGTCTGATTTTGTGGCAGGGGCCCCTCTGGGTCTGATTTTGTGGGCGGAGCCCCTCTGGGTCCAATTTGGTGGGCGGGACCACTCTGGGTCCAATTTGGTGGGCGGGACCACTCTGGGTCCGATTTGGTGGGCGGGGCCTCTCAGGGTCTGATTTGGTGGGCGGGGCCCCACAGGGTCCGATTTGGTGGGCGGGGCCACTCTGGGTAAGATTTGGAGGCTGGGGTCGCTCAGCCTCCAATTTGGAGGCCGGGGTCGTTGAGCTTCCGATTTGGATGCCGAGGTCAAAAAGCCTCTGATTTGGAGGCCGGGGTCGATGAGACTCCGATTTGGAGGCCGGGGTGGCTCAGCCTCCTATTTGGAGGCCGGGGTGGCTCAGCCTCCTATTTGGAGGCCAGGGTGGCTCAGCCTCCTATTTGGAGGCCGGGGTGGCTCAGCCTCCTATTTGGAGGCCGGGGTGGCTCAGCCTCCGATTTGGAGGCCGGGGTGGCTCAGCCTCCGATTTGAAGGCCTGGGTCGATCAGCCTCCGATTTGGAGGCCTGGGTCGATCAGCCTCCGATTTGGAGGCCTGGGTCGATCAGCCTCCGATTTGGAGGCCGGGGTGGATCAGCCTCCGATTTGGAGGCCGGGGTGGCTCAGCCTCCGATTTGGAGGCCGGGGTGGCTCAGCCTCCGATTTGGAGGCCGGGGTGCCTCAGCCTCCGATTTGGAGGCCGGGGTGGCTCAGCCTCCGATTTGGAGGCCGGGGTGGCTTAGCCTCCGATTTGGAGGCCAGGGTGGCTCAGCCTCCGATTTGGAGGCCGGGGTGGCTCAGCCTCCGATTTGGTGTGTCGGCCCTTTAAGACTCATTTGGGTGCGCTGGCCCTTTAAGAGCTAGTTTGGCTGACTGGGCTTCTTTTAAATCCACTTTGGCGCACACATTCTCTCTCAGGGGCATGTGTCATGTGATGAAGCTAGATTTGAATTTGTGCTGTGGGTTTCGCTTTAAGAGCTGATATTATGTGGCAGAGGCTCTGTGCTGGGGTTCAAGTGAAGTTCGTAGGCGTTGACATAGTAACTGGGTCTGCCTGCGCATATCAATGAGCTCAACTGTCATTTCAATCGCCTCAGGGCACGTTTTGCCATTTCCTATTGAAAAGCATTGGAGACAGTGCATTCCAATGACGGGAAAAAAAATTTTCAAACGCAAATTGCGCAAAAACTACAAATCCGATCGACACGAAAAATACTTAGCACACCTCTCATGGACGCTGGCTTCGAAACGACACCTCAACGGAGTCTGTGCGTGTAGCGGTTCGGGCCGCATTAATTGCGGAAATCAACTTAATAATAAGAAGAAGAATAAGTTAGCAGCGTTCGGATTACAATATAGTGTTTTTTTCAAACCACTATAACTAGATGTGTATTTCCTGAAGGAAGTACAGATAGTGGTTTGAAATGGTGCCCGGGCTGCCCCTTTAAGAGAGACTTGCCTGCTGCCCCTGCAAGACTTTCAAGTCAGGATACGATTTAACTGTGGGTGCCTCTCAGGGGCCACTTTGGCCTCAGGGTCTGATTTTGTGGGTGGGGCCCCTCAGGGCCCGATTTTGTGGGTGGGGCCCCTCAGGGTCCGATTTTGTGGGTGGGGCCCCTCAGGGTCCGATTTTGTGGCCGGGGCCACTCAGGGTCCGATTTTGTGGGTGGGGCCCCTCAGGGTCCGATTTTGTGGCTGGGGCCCCTCAGCGTCCGATTTTGTGGACGGGGCCCCTCAGGGTCCAATTTGGTGGGCAGGGCCCCTCAGGGTCCAATTTGGTGGGTTGGGCCCCTCAGGGTCCGATTTTGTGGCCGGGGCCCCTCAGGGTCCGATTTAGTGTCAGGGGCCCCTCAGGGTCCGATTTTGTGGTTGGGTCCCCTCAGGGTCCGATTTTGTGGTTGGGGCCCCTCAGGGTCCGATTTTGTGGCCAAGGCCCCTCAGGGCCTGATTTTGTGGCCGCGGCCCCTCAGGGTCCGATTTTGTGGGCGGAGCCCCTCAGGGTCCTATTTGGTGGGCAGGGCCTCTCTGGGTCTGATTTGGTGGGTGGGGCCACTCTGGGTAAGATTTGGAGGCTGGGGTCGCTCAGCCTCCAATTTGGAGGCCGGGGTCGTTGAGCTTCCGATTTGGAGGCCGAGGTCAAAGAGCCTCAGATTTGGAGGCCGGGGTCGATGAGCCTCCGATTTGGAGGCCGGGGTGGCTCAGCCTCCGATTTGGAGGCTGGGGTGGCTCAGCCTCCGATTTGGAGGCCGGGGTGGCTCAGTCTCCGATTTAGTGTGTCGGCCCTTTAAGACTCATTTGGGTGCACTGGCCCTTTAACAATCACTTTGGCGCATTGGCCCTTTAAGAGCTAGTTTGGCTCACTGGGCTTCTTCTAAATCAAATTTGGCGGACATTCTCTCTCAGGGGCATGTGTCATGTGATGAAGCTAGATTTGCATTTGTGCTGTGAGTTTCGCTTTAAGAGCTGATATTATGTGGCAGAAGCTCTGTGCTGGGGTTCAAGTGAAGTTCGTAGGCGTTGGCATAGTAACTGGGTCTGCCTGCGCATATCAATGAGCTCAACTGTCATTTCAATCGCCTCAGGGCACGTTTTGCCATTTCCTATTGAAAAGCATTGGAGACAGTGCATTCCAATGACGGGGAAAAAAATTTTCAAACGCAAATTGCGCAAAAACTACAAATCCGATCGACACGAAAAATACTTAGCACACCTCTCATGGACGCTGGCTTCGAAACGACACCTCAACGGAGTCTGTGCGTGTAGCGGTTCGGGCCGCATTAATTGCGGAAATCAACTTAATAATAATAAGAAGAATAAGTTAGCAGCGTTCGGATTACAATATAGTGGTTTTTTCAAACCACTATAACTAGATGTGTATTTCCTGAAGGAAGTAGATAGTGGTTTGAAATGGTGCCCGGGCTGCCCCTTTAAGAGAGACTTGCCTGCTGCCCCTGCAAGACTTTCAACTCAGGATCCGTTTTAACTGTGAGTGCCTCTCAGAGGCCACTTTGGCCTCAGGGTCTGATTTGGTGGGTGGGGCCCCTCAGGATCCGATTCCTTGGCCTGGGCTCCTCAGGGCTTGAATTGTTGGCGGGGATCTCTCAGGCTCCGATTTTGTGGGTGTGGCCCCTCAGTGTCCGATTTTGTGAGTGGGGCCCCTCAGGGTCTGATTTTGTGGCCGGGGCCCCTCAGGGTCTGATTTTGTGGCCGGATCCCCTCAGGGTCTGATTTTCTGGCCGTGGCCCCTCAGGGTCCGATTATGTGGGTTGGGCCCCTCAGGGTCCGATTTTGTGGCCAGGTCCCCTCAGGGTCCGATTTTGTGGCCGGGGCCCCTCAGGGTCTGATTTGGTGGGCAGGGCCTCTCTGGGTCCAATTTGGTGGGCGGGGCCACTCGGTAAGATTTGGTGGGCGGGGCCACTCTGGGTAAGATTTGGAGGCCGGGGTCGATGAGCTTCCGATTTGGAGGCCGAGGTCAAAGAGCCTCCGATTTGGAGGCCGGGGTGGCTCAGCCTCCGATTTGGAGGCCGGGGTGGCTCAGCCTCCGATTTGGAGGCCGGGGTGGCTCAGCCTCCGATTTGGAGGCCGGGGTGGCTCAGCCTCCGATTTGGAGGCCGGGGTGGCTCAGCCTCCGATTTGGAGGCCGGGGTGGCTCAGCCTCCGATTTGGAGGCCGGGGTCGATCAGCCTCCGATTTGGAGGCCGGGGTGGCTCAGCCTCCGATTTGGAGGCCGGGGTCGATCAGCCTCCGATTTGGAGGCCGGGGTCAATCAGCCTCCGATTTGGAGGCCGGGGTGGCTCAGCCTCCGATTTGGAGGCCGGGGTGGCTCAGCCTCCGATTTGGAGGCCAGGGTGGCTCAGCCTCCGATTTGGAGGCCGGGGTGGCTCAGCCTCCGATTTGGAGGCAGGGGTGGCTCAGCCTCCCATTTGGAGGCCGGGGTGGCTCAGCCTCCGATTTGGAGGCCGGGGTGGCTCAGCCTCCCATTTGGAGGCCGGGGTCGATCAGCCTCCCATTTGGAGGCCGGGGTCGATCAGCCTCCCATTTGGAGGCCGGGGTCGATCAGCCTCCCATTTGGAGGCCGGGGTGGCTCAGCCTCCCATTTGGAGGCCGGGGTGGCTCAGCCTCCCATTTGGAGGCCGGGGTGGCTCAGCCTCCCATTTGGAGGCCGGGGTGGCTCAGCCTCCCATTTGGAGGCCGGGGTCGATCAGCCTCCCATTTGGAGGCCGGGGTCGATCAGCCTCCCATTTGGCCGGGGTGGCTCAGCCTCCGATTTGGAGGCCGGGGTGGCTCAGCCTCCCATTTGGAGGCCGGGGTGGCTCAGCCTCCCATTTGGAGGCCGGGGTGGCTCAGCCTCCCATTTGGAGGCCGGGGTGGCTCAGCCTCCCATTTGGAGGCCGGGGTGGCTCAGCCTCCCATTTGGAGGCCGGGGTCGATCAGCCTCCCATTTGGAGGCCGGGGTCGATCAGCCTCCCATTTGGAGGCCGGGGTGGCTCAGCCTCCCATTTGGAGGCCGGGGTGGCTCAGCCTCCGATTTGGAGGCCGGGGTGGCTCAGCCTCCGATTTGGAGGCCAGGGTGGCACAGCCTCCGATTTGGAGGCCGGGGTGGCACAGCCTCCGATTTGGAGGCCGGGGTGGCACAGCCTCCGATTTGGAGGCCGGGGTGGCACAGCCTCCGATTTGGAGGCCGGGGTGGCTCAGCCTCCGATTTGGAGGCCGGGGTGGATCAGCCTCCGATTTGGAGGCCGGGGTGGCTCAGCCTCCGATTTGGAGGCCGGGTTGGCTCAGCCTCCGATTTGGAGGCCGGGGTGGCTCAGCCTCCGATTTAGAGGTCGGGGTGGCTCAGCCTCCGATTTGGAGGCCGGGGTGGCTCAGCCTCCGATTTGGAGGCCGGGGTGGCTCAGCCTCCGATTTGGAGGCCGGGGTGGCTCAGCCTCCGATTTGAAGGCCGGGGTCAATCACCCTCCGATTTGGAGGCCAGGGTCAATCACCCTCCGATTTGGAGGCCGGGGTGGCTCAGCCTCCGATTTGGAGGCCGGGGTGGCTCAGCCTCCGATTTGGAGTCCGGGGTGGCTCAACCTCCGATTTGGAGTCCGGGGTGGCTCAGCCTCCAATTTGGAGGCTGGGGGGTCGATCAGCCTCCCATTTGGAGCCTGTGGTCACTCAGCTTTCGATTTGGCGTGTTGGCCCTTTAAGACTCATTTCGGTGCGCCGGCCCTTTAACAGTCACTTTTGCACTTCGGCCCTTTAAGAGCCAGTTTGGCTCACTGGGCTTCTAAATACACTTTGGCGCACATTCTCTCTCAGGGGCATGTGTCATGTGATGAAGCTAGATTTGCATTTGTGCTGTGGGTTTCGCTTTAAGAGCTGATATTATGTGGCTGAAGCTCTGTTCTGGAGATGTCATGTGATGTTCGTAGGCGTTGGCATAGTAACTGGTTCTGCCTGCGCATATCAATGAGCTCAACTGCCATTTCAATCGCCTCAGGGCACGTTTTGCCATTTCCCCATTCAAATGCATTGGAGACAGTGCATTCCAATGACGGGAAAAAAAATTTTCGAACGCAAATTGCGCAAAAACTACAAATCTGATCGACACGAAAAATACTTAGCACACCTCTCATGGGCGCTGGCTTCGAAACGACACCTCAACGGAGTCTGTGCGTGTAGCGGTTCGGGCTGTATTAATTGCGGAAATCAACTTAATAATAAGAAGAAGAAGAATAAGTTAGCAGCGTTCAGATTACAATATAGTGTTTTTTTCAAACCACTATAACTAGATGTGTATTTCCTGAAGGAACTACAGATAGTGGTTTGAAATGCTGCCCAGGCTGCCCCTTTAAGAGAGACTTGCCTGCTGCACCTGCAAGACTTTCAACTCAGGATCCGTTTTAACTGTGGGTGCCTCTCAGGGGCCACTTTGGCCCCAGGGTCCGATTTTGTGGGTGGGGCCCCTCAAGGCCCGATTTTGTGGGTGGGGCCCCTCAGGGTCTGATTTTGTGGCCGGGGCCCCTCAGGGTCCGATTTGGTGGGTGGGGCCTCTCAGGGTCCGATTTGGTGGCCGGGTCCCCTCAGGGTCCGATTTGGTGGGTGGGGCCCCTCAGGGTCCGATTTTGTGTCCGGGGCCCCTCAGGGTCCGATTTTGTGGTTGGGGCCTTTCAGAATCCGATTTGGTGGGCGGGGCCGCTCAGGGTCTGATTTGGTGAGCGGGGCCCCTCAGGGTCCGATTGGTGAGCGGGGCCCCTCAGGGTCTGAATTGGTGGGCGGGGACCCTCGGGGTGCGATTTGGTGGGCGGGGCCCCTCATGGTCCGATTTGGTGAGCTGGTCCCCTCAGAGTTCAATTTAGTGAGCAGGGCCCCTCAGGGTCCGATTTGGTGAGCGGGGCCCCTCAGGGTCAAATTTGGTGGGCGGTGCCCCTCAGGGTCTGAATTGGTGGGCGGGGACCCTCGGGGTGCGATTTGGTGAGCGGGGCCCCTCAGAGTTCAATTTGGTGAGCGGGGCCCCTCAGGGTCCAATTTGGTGGGCGGGGCCCCTCAGGGTCTGAATTGGTGGGCGGGGACCCTCGGGGTCTGAATTGGTGGGCGGGGACCCTCGGGGTGCGATTTGGTGAGCGGGGCCCCTCAGAGTTCAATTTGGTGAGCGGGGCCCCTCAGGGTCCAATTTGGTTGGCGGGGCCCCTCAGGGTCTGAATTGGTGGGCGGGGACCCTCGGGGTCCTATTTTGAGGGCGGGGCCCTCAGGGTCTGATTTGGTGGGTGGGGCCCCTCAGGGTCTGATTTGGTGGGTGGGGCCCCTCAGGGTCCGATTTGGTGGGTGGGGCCCCTCAGGGTCCGATTTGGTGGGCGGGGCCCCTCAGGGTCCGATTTGGTGGGCGGGGCCCCTCAGGGTCCAATTTTCCAATTTTATAAGGGTCAACTTTTAACCCTTATAACTTCCTAACAAAAAAAAATTTTGGTTCCAAAATTGTTCTGATTTAAAGTAAATATGTGGGAAATGTTTCTTATTAAGTTTTTTGTGTGTCGTATCTCTGTGATTTAAGGGCATAAAAATTCAAAGTTGGAAAATTGCGAAATTTAAAAAATTTTCACCAAATTTCCATTTTTTTCACAAATAAAGGCAAGTTATTTGAATGAAATTTTACCACTAACATGAATTACAATATGTCACGAGAAAACATTGTCAGACTCATCGGGATCCATGGAAGCGTTTCAGAGTTATTATAACCTCATAAAGGGACAGTGGTCAAAATTGTAAAAATTGGCCCGGTCATGAACGTGCAAACCACACCTGGTGGTGAAGGGGTTAAATATGGAAAACAGATAAAAATGGTCGCAAGATACATGAGTCTTAATAAACCCTCATAAACAAGGGCAGACTAGGTCCACATAGAGATAAGACATAGGCAAACAATGGCCTGTAAATATGTACACACAAAACCTCATGAAGATAGTAAAGAAGTAAAGGCCCCATCACACACAGCGATATTGCCAGCAAGATCGCTGATTTTGTGATGCCACAGCAATCTTGCCAGCGACATCGCTGTGTGTGACATGGATCAGCGACCGGCCCTCCTGCCCGGTATCGCTGATCGCGCTCGAACGTCCTGGGCTATTTTTGGATCGTTGGTCTCCTGCTGGCCAGCACGCATCGCTGCATGTGGCAGCGAGAGACCAGCGATCAGCGACGCTGGTTTCCAATGTAAACAGCGGGTAACTAAGAGCCGCGTGGCTCTTAGATACCCACTGTTTACATTGGAAACCAGCTTGCTCGCTGGTCCTGATCGCTGGTGGGTCTGTCTGTGTGACAGCTCACCAGCGATCAGCTAACTATGTACCAGTGATCCCATCCACGTCGGATCGTGGTGGTACAAAAACAGGTAAATTACCTGGAATGGAGGTAGTCCGTGTCTGATAGCAGAGGACCTGCCTGCCACCCCTACATACGTTTCGGATGAATGCTCCTTCATCAGGGGGTATAACGATTGTGAAAACATGTGACATATATAGGGGAGGAACAGAAAATGACTAGTGAAAGAAATTGGTAACCATGGAAACCATGATGCCATCCACCACTACACGGCAGGGCAACAAGGTAAAAGAGATAGTGTGCACCACGCATACTCCTGCCTGTCACTCAGCGTGTAATAGCGGCACGGCACCATAGCAACATGAAAAAACGCCAGATCAGAACTGCGATCACACAGTCCAGAATCACAGTGTACGTTTACACTGGTGAAAGTCCGGTCACATGACCAAAGAGGGCGGGCCTTTTTCAACTGCGCATGTCCACATGACATAACACACACTGAGTGACCAGACTGTGTGAACACTGGTGAAGATATATCACATGACCAAAAAGGGCAGGCCAAATTGAACAATGCATGTCCACATGAATCAAGCTGCTACCATAGTAACACGATACACTGCTAAATATAAAGGCAGCGATGTTA
Source organism: Dendrobates tinctorius (assembly GCF_039654945.1). Lineage (NCBI taxonomy): Eukaryota > Metazoa > Chordata > Amphibia > Anura > Dendrobatidae > Dendrobates > Dendrobates tinctorius. The sequence goes on along the minus strand of NW_027361711.1, from coordinate 22,447,202 downwards.
TCAAAAGTAAAAAGAAGAAAAACAAAGCGCTGCATAAAGGAGCCGGTCATAAGACTGGTAAATGTCAGCTCACAACAAGCAGGCAGAAACGCTGCAAAAACTGTCCACCTCGTCTCCAGCACTGGACACGGCGGTACATGCCCGACACAGACGGGGCCCCGTAAAGTCAGACATAACTGCACCGCCCATGTTGTTGACAGACAGGGAGGCCTCGAGTTACATGAAAAGGAATGTAAATGTTAGAATAAGCAGCTGGTAAATAGAACATGGGAGTTCAATGCCATGAATGAAAGGGATGGATATATAAACGCGCAAAAAACATCCGAAAAGGACAATGTGTGACCACAATACATGACTCGAAGGATATATAAAATCAGTATACACTTGAAAGAAGAATGAAAACACAGACATTACAAAAGGCTATAAGAAAATATAAAATATTCCATAAACCTCACATAGAACAATATCATGTAAACATATACAAATAGAAACTGATGTCCAGTTGTCAGAGAAAAAAAAATATATTCAAACAATGTAAAAAACATATAGCCAGCTCACCATAAAGGAGTTCCTCTTAATGCAATAGTCGGTGTTCACCTTATATTCTGCACGGATCCAGGCAGGGAGTATGCCCCAACAAATAGAAATATAAGAGAATTGGGATCCAGCAAAAAGATGAAAGTTCACCAGAATTATAAAATCTTCTTCTTTATTTATCCATTAAATCATCTAAAAAATATATGAGGAACTCCAATCAATTGGTAACATTCCAGCAAGGGACTACATGTTTCAGCACTATGTGCCTTCTTCACGGTCCATACATATATATATATATATATATATCAGTACGGACATAAAAACGTAGCATAAAAAGAAATATATGTATATCTCTGTCACACATGAGATGGAATACATCAAGCATAAGTAGATAGTACATCACATATCATAGAAATTAGAGGAGACTGCTCAAAAATGTAAATAGACATTAGTCTAAAAATAGAAATAATAACACTGAGCAATCAGAATGACTGACCAATTAATGTAATATTAATATAATAGTAAATATATGCTATAATATATGATATAGAGTACACCACATCACATAAAATAAATATATGCTATATTGCATGATGTAAAGTGCACCACACTGTATAGAGAAATATTCACAAAAAAATCAACAAAAAACAGCAAGGGAAACTGGCGAGTGGATGTGAACGGATCAATCCAGATGATATCTGTTGTTACATCAAGGTCTGCATTCTGTCACCAAACCGAAGCCAATTGACACCAACCTTCACATGTACTGTATATATGTCACATAGACATCATCTAAAAAATATATATAAATAAAAAATTAAAAACACGAGTTTTAGAAAGACGCAGTGTCAAAAGGACAACATATCATGATAATCAGAGGAAAGGGACAAAACTAAGATTCTCATTTAATCCTCATGGATGGACCGTTTGAAGGGTCCAAATCCACCAGGTTTCTAATTGGCCTAATCTTTGGGAAAGGTTACCCCTACGTATACTTATGTTCAGTGCATCGATACCTTTCACTCTCAGTGATGTACCATCACAATTGTGATACATTTTAAAGTGACATAGAAGGGTTTTTAGAGTGGATGTGTCCAACTGGTCCGCTGCGGCCTGTATGCCCAAGACATGTTCGCAAATTCGAACTTTTAATTGTCTGGTTGTGAGGCCTACATAAATAAGGCCGCACGGGCAAGTGGCATGATATATGACATATCTTTTAGTACAATTGATGGATTTTTTAATTTCAAATTTCTTATTGCCACTTGAATCTACAAAAAAATCACTTTTGTCAATATTAGGACAGGCCACGCAGCGGCTACAAGGGACACATCCATTTCTACGCATTCTATTGTCCAAAAATGTACCCCTTCTCTCACTAGTATAACGACTAGAAGTAAGATGTTGGCGCAAGTTTTTAGCGCGTCTAAAAGTGATAGCTGGAGTGTCAGGAATAAATATATCAATAATAGGGTCAACTTGTAGTATTGGCCAAGCTTTAGAAAGGGCCTGTCTCACTTGTCTATGACGTGAATGGTAATTAGTGATAAAGCGTAGTTTACTCGGACCTTCAAGAGTGTTTCTGTCCCTATTACAATATACTAATTGGTCACGAGGGACATGTTTGGCCCTATTAAAGGCTCGCTTTAGAAGACTTCGACTATAACCACTTTCCATAAAGCGTGTTGTCGGTTCCTTAGCCCGTATATTAAAATCAACATCCGTGGAACATAGATGACGGAGTCTAAGGAACTGGCCTATAGGTATTGACCTAATCTTGTGCTGAAGGTGACAGAAGGAGGCGTGTAACACATTGGTGGCCATTTTCTTTCTGAAGATATCAGTCTTTATGATACCATCTGAGTCCTTTTTAATGACAACATCAAGAAACTCTATCCTATTAGGATCCCAAGTGTGAGTGAGTCATATATTTAGGCTGTTGTCGTTCAGGCGATTAAAAATTCTTGAAGATCAGTGGGATTGCCCTGCCAGACCAAGAGAATGTCATCAATGTACCGTGCCAAAAGGGGACGCGATCCATTGATGTCTTTTGGTCTGACAGGAAGAGGTCCCTCTCCCACAGCCCCAGGAACAGATTGGCATAGGATGGCGCGAAGACCGCACCAATGGCGCTACTCTGGAGCTGCAGGTAGAAGGACCCCTTGAACAGAAAGAAATTATGGGTTCGGGTAAACTCAAGGAGTTCCAACAGTAGTTCCTTCATGCCGATAGATAGATTTGATGTACTGAGAAAAAAATCGAACAGCTCTTAAGCCATCTGCATGTTTGATACTCGTATATAATGATTCAACATCAGCGGATGCTAGAATACTGTTGGATTCCAAGAATAGGCCATCCACCTTACGGAGTAATTCTCCAGTATCTTTTAAATAGGAAGGAAGATTCACTACAAGAGGCTCTAGATGGAAATCAATCCAGCGATTGACACACTCCAGGTAGTTTCCCCTGGCCAAGATGATGGGTCTTCAAAGTGGTATTTTAGTATTTTTGTGAACCTTGGGGAGGAGGCATAGAGTAGATATGGTGGGTTCATTCAAAAAAGGGACTCCTTATTGATAACCTCCTGGGTGATGGCTCGTTTCAAAATGGTATCAAGTTTCGAGTGATATGCCATAAGGGGATTATACGTGAGCTTCAAATAGCAGGCAACATCGTTGAGTTGGTGGAGAGCCTCCTCCTCATACATCGTTTTTGGCCAAATAACAATGTTGCCGCCTTTATCAGCAGGCTTGATGATCACACCCGGGAGATTTTTGAGGTATAATAAACGTCTATGCTCCTCTACACATAAATTGTCACATGGCATATGGCTCGGGATTTTAAATAGCTCATTAGACACCACCTGGACAAAAAGATCCACATTGGGGCAAGATGATAGAGGGGGACACCTCCTGGAGCGTGGCATAATGCTTGCATGAATCTTACCTTCATCTTGGTTATGTTCAACAGCCAGATCTTCAAGGATTTTCAGTGCATTTTGTTCCTCTTCTGTGGGAAACAATTTGATAGTATCATCTTTATGATATTGTCGCCTGAGTAACAAGGACCGTGCAAAAATATGAACATCCTTCACAGCCGTGAAGGTATCATAACTGCAAGTGGGTGAAAAGGATAAACCATTACTGAGTAAGGGCAAATCAACATGTGTTAACTTGTACTCACTAAGGTTGATTATCCTTGTTAAAAGGTTTAGGTGGGTCAGCCATACGTCTCTTATATGGATAGAAACTGTGATCTCGTCGATTGGAGATAGCTCAAATGGATGTAGATGCTGCAGAGTTATCAGACCTCTCACTCAGTGAGGAGATGGATGTGATAGAAGGATTACTTAAATATTGGGATTAAATAGACTTTTTTGCTCTGATAGTCTTTTAAATCTGTTAAATTTGGATACTTGTGTCTCCTGAATTTTCTTTACAGTCCCATCAAGAATATTTTCTAATTCAAGATTGACTGACTGAACCTTGTCATTAGGACAACTGGATTTCAGCTCATTAGTGGCCACATTAATTTGTCTAGTTCACCAATCTTGTTAACATTCAAATAGATAAGAAGCTGGATAAGTGCAAAAGAACATGTATTACACGTCTCCTCTCAATTAGCAATGAATTGTTCATTTTCAATAGGAAATGTGGGGATAACCCTTACTCGGAGGCCCCTAGGAATCATTTTACTGGATAGATACTTCTCCAAAAACACTTTATTCCACCATATTTTGGTGCAATTAAACCAGCATAGTCTTAATGGAGGCAATCTTATCGTCCCATCCTTGGTCATTGGATTGTTGTACAGTTGCACCACCATTTCCATACATCTGCTCCATCTGATTAAGCCAGGTTTTGTCCCGGGCTCTAAAGTCCATCTTGTCACAAAAAATACCTGTACAAAACACAACAACAATAATATAGCAAAATGTGACAGACATGTGTGAATATAAAGGACATAAATAGATAACATGAATTAGAATTCTAACTCAATATGTCAATGTGAACAAAAAATTGTTCACATGTACCAAGATAGACATATAATCAGAACCAATTGTTGCAATATATGATATAGAGGGGGGAAGGAAAACTCCAACAAAAAACAATTGACACAAATAATAATATACTGCAGAAAAAATGCCAAACTTTATTTAAATATGGAAAACAGATAAAAATGGTCACAAGATACATGAGTCTTAATGAACCCTCATAAACAAGGGCAGACTAGGTCCACATAGAGATCAGACATAGGCAAACAATGGCCTGTAAATATGTACACACAAAACCTCATGAAGATAGTAAAGGAGTAAGCATAATTGCCTATAAAAATGAATGTAGTGTGTAAGTCACACTTATAACGACAAAAACTGAGTCATGGTGGTACAAAAACAGGTAAATTACCTGGAATGGAGGTAGTCAAAGTCTGATAGCAGAGGACCTGCCTGCCACCCCTACGTATGTTTTGGATGAATGCTCCTTCATCAGGGGGTATAACGATTGTGAAAACATGTGACATATATAGGGGAGGAACAGGAAATGACTAGTGAAAGAAATTGGTAACCATGGAAACCATGATGCCGTCCACCACTACACAGCAGGGCAACAAGACAAAAGAGATAGCGTACACCACGCATACTCCTGCCTGTCACTCAGCGTGCAATAGCGGCACGGCACCATAGCACTTGGAAGAAGAATGGTACTATGGTAGCGGCTTGATTCATGTGGACATGCATTGTTCAATTTGGCCCGCCCCCTTTGGTCACGTGCTATATCTTCACAAGTGTTAAAACACACTGAGTGACCAGACTGTGTGATGTCATGTGGACATGTGCAGTTGAAAAAGGTCTGCCCCTTTTTGGACATGTGACCGGACTTTCACCAGTGTAAACATACACTGTGATTCTGGACTGTGAGATCGCAGTTCTGATCTGGCGTTTTTTCATGTTGCTATGGTGCCATGCCACTATTACAAATCCAGAAAATCACCATATTTTATTATATATCCTTTGTTGGCAATGACAGAGGTCAAACATTTTCTGTAAGTCTTAGTAGTGTGTTACTGATGGTAGTCTTTGTTACGGTGGTCCGAGTTCTATGCAGGTCATTCACTAGGTGCCCCCGTGTGGTTGTGGGATTTTTGCTCACTGTTCTTGTGATCATTTTGACCACACGGGATGAGATCTTGCATGGAGCCTGAGATCGAGGGAGATTATCAGTGGTCTTGTATGTCTTCCATTTTCTTATTGCTCCTACAGTTGATTTCATCACACCAAGCCGCTATTGCAGATTCAGTTTTCCCAGCCTGATGCAGGGCTACAATTTTGTTTCTGGTGTCCTTCGACAGCTCTTTGGTCTTCACCATAGTGGAGTTTAGAGTGTGACTGTTTGAGGTTGTGGACAGTTGTCTTTTATACTGACAATAAGTTCAAACAGGTGCCATTATTACAGGTAATGAGTGGAGGATAGAGGAGCCTCTTAAAGAAAAAATTACAGGTCTGTGAGAAACAAGGTAAGGTAACGGGCATTAAAATAGTCAAAAAAAGTTGGAGAAATGGCAATTTTATTGAGCAAATGTCAAGAGAGGAAAGAGAATGGATATTCAAAATGAATACTCTCATACCGAATGGGTTAAATAATGAAATAGAATTATTTGCTTTTAATAAATAGGATTCTCTGTGATGTGGGCTGGGTATATAAGTGCCACCTCAACAACAAGGACCATCCCTGATGAAGGAAGCTTCCGAAACGCGTAGGATTGTTATTTTGGTCCTGTCAGCTTCCCTTAGCCGATCACGTGACTTATCACGTGACTGACGTCACGCAAGGTCCTGTACCTTGCCGGCTTAAGTTATACTCCCGGCGCATTATCTGCTCCTTACTGGCGGTACTGCGTCAGTCAGCAGGGCGATTGTTACCGGCCGGAACATCGCCTGCTACCTTGGACTCTATCAGAGGTGAACATTCAAAATGCCCACCATTTTTATTGACTTTTATCACCACCACTTCTATCGGTGTTAAGAAAGGCACAACTACCCCGGTGTACACAAGCAGAGCGGGAGAAGTATCACCCTTTTGTTGATCTCTGGACTGGCATTACAGTGTATGGTCTGAACAGTGACCCAGCTAAACAAAGGTAATTCTGGGTGGACTATTGTGACTTATTTGTACTAAAGGTCCTGCATGATCTTAGGAACCTAAGGAGGATGGATTGATTACCCTTTCCGGACAGATATCATACTGGTTTTGCAGCGAGTGATTTGTTTCATTTTTATCGGCAAAATTGGATATTATTAGCGCAAATATTTATACATTTTTAATTTTGGAAAATTCTCTGGTAAAAAAGAGGCTTGACCGCACCACCCCCAGAAAAATCATGAAACATTAGCCAAAGAATAAATTACCCATTGTAGAGGATGTAAGGGAACACCGGTCACCCCGATGACGTTTCACACAGGCGATATTTGTGTCAGGACTCTTATGTTAGGACCCTGTCAGCGTCGGCAAACTGCCACACCACGCCGGGTGACTTACCCACACTATGGGAGAGCACGGGGTCCAATACAATAGTGATGGTTCAAGCAGACAGGACCTGCGGCACTGAAAATAGTAAGGAGTCCCAGGACCTATGATCATGTGACTGCTGGGGGTGGGGCTTAGCGTCCTACTGCTGCAGATGATGTAATGTACCTGCTGCAGGACAACTGTTGTAGAGGAGAGGAAGACGCAGGTCAGACAAGCGAGGGTCGTACACGGAGAGGGCTATGCGGTACCAGAGGGACGAGCAGAGAATAGTCAAGTCACAGGCAAAGGGTCATACACAGAGAGGTAGCGCAGTACAAGAGGGACAGGCAGAACTCGTAACAGGGACAGAACCGGATCAAAACCAAACAAGCAACAAGTTATCAGGCACAAGGCACACGTACGCACAAGGTCAACTAACTCAGCCGAGGGCAGGAGTATATCTGAGGCCGGACCTAGGTTGAGTGAGCATTAAATAGCCGCCCTCAGCCAGAGAGAGGCAGAAACAATTAACCCCTGTCTGACCAGGACGGGCCAAAGACCAACCCCATCCTGGATCATGACAGTACCCCCCTCTCAACGGGGGGCCACTGGACCCCCGGGTCTCTCAGGATACTTGGCAAGAAAGGCCCGGACCAACCGATCCGCATGAACCGATCGAGCAGGAACCCATGACCGGTCTTCAGGACCGTAGCCTTTCCAATGTACAAGATATTGAAGGGCACGACGAACCAACCTAGAGTCAACAATTCGTTCCACCTCGTACTCAGATTGCCCGTCTACCAAAACCGGTGGCAGGGAAGACGATGATCCCTCCCCACAGGACCCCACAGGTTTCAAAAGAGCCCTATGAAAAACATTGGGGATCCGTAGAGATGGCGGGAGGCGCAACCGAAAAGCCACCGGGTTAACCACTTCGATAAGTTCATAGGGACCAATAAATTTAAGTCCAAGCTTCGCAGAGGGGACCTTGAGCCTTATATTCTTGGTAGATAACCATACCTTATCCCCAATCTGGAACACCGGCCCCACGGACCGTTTTTTGTCTGCAAAAAAATTATATTTATATTGGACCTTAGTAATCTTACACTGGACCTCCCGCCATACCTCCCCCAACCGCTGGATAGTTGCATCCGCCCCAGGACACCCAGAGTCCAAACGGGAAAACTCTCCAAAATGTGGATGAAACCCATAGTTGCATAAAAAGGGAGATGTACCCGTAGACTGGTTAATGCGGTTGTTAAACGCAAACTCGGCCAAAGGTAACGCAGTACACCAATCATCCTGTCGGGCTGAGGTCATGGAACGCAGAATTTGCTCCAGAGACTGATTGGTCCTCTCAGTCTGCCCATTAGTCTCTGGATGGTAAGCAGATGAAAAGGACAGACCAATACCCAACCTCTTACAAAATGCCTTCCAAAATTTAGAAACAAACTGAACTCCCCTATCAGACACCACATTCAAGGGTACCCCATGCAACCGCACCACATGCTCAAACAATCTGGACAACGTTTCCGCATTAGGTAGAGCCGCCAAGGGTACAAAATGTGCCTGCTTACTAAACCTGTCCACCACAACCCAAACGACAGTATTACCCTTGGAGGGGGGAAGGTTGGTGATGAAATCCATGGACAAATGAGTCCATGGTCTCTCAGGAATTGCCAGTGGCACCAATTCTCCAGCTGGCCGGTTATGGGGGGTTGTCGCACGGCCACACACATCACAAGCAGACACATATTCCCTAACATCAGATGCTAAAGGAGACCACCAGAATATTCTAGCGATGGCCTTCCGGGTAGCTGAGATCCCTGGATGTCCACCCAGAACTGAGTCGTGGAACTCCTGGAGGACCTTGAGATGAAATTGAGCTGGTACGAAAAGTTTATCCACCGGCTTAGCCGGAGGTGCAAGAGACTGAGCATCCCGAATCTCCCGTTCCAACATATTAGAAATACCTGCCACCACCACCCCGGGCTGAAGAATGGAGGATGGAGTGTTGTGAGCTCATTTTCGGGTTTGCCTCTGGCTTCTGGTGAGGGTTATGGAGCTGGCTGTGCTGACAGAGGAGTAGTGAGTTCTCTATCTGGACTCCCTCTGTTGGTGAAGGGAGGTAATGAAGCTGATCTAAATGGCAGAGACCGGCCACCTGAGAAAGAGGACTGCGATTGGAAATCAGGAGTTTCTGATTGGATTTAAGGCAGCCGACTCCCTAGTTTCTTGCTGGTGAGTTTTCCTGACTGTGGCTTCTGGTTTCCAGTTTGGTTCCTGCCTTCCTAAAGCTAAGTTTTCTCTGCTATGGTTCATATGAGTTTTGTCTGGTTTACTTAGTTTCTGTGTTCAGCCAGCCCTGGCTGGGTGTTGTGAGCTCCATTTTCTCGTTCACCTTTGATGTCCGATGAACTCCCTCTGCTGGTGAAAGGAGGTGGTGAAACTGATTTGGATGGCAGAAACCTGTCACCTGAACAGGTGAATTGCGATTGGACATCCGGAATCTCTGAGTGGATATAAGGCAGCTGACGCCCCGTTGGGTTGCTGGTGATTTCTCTGCTCTGAGCTCTGGCCTCCAGTTCAGTTCCTGTCTTCTAAAGCTAAGCTTTCTCTGTTATTGTTCCATGAGATTTTGTCTGATTTGCTTAGTTTTGGGTTCTGCCAGCCCCGGCTGGGGCTCTACTGAATTTCCATTTTTGTCCCTGATCGGTTAAATCTCTTTTGCTCTGTCATCAGAATATATCGGAGTGCTGATATAGGGATTATGAAGTCTAGTCACTTCAGGGCCGTTTTTCCTATCAGACGTGTTGGGACATTTTTGGTAGGGTTTTTGTGGATTGCAGCCAGCATCTTTTCTGTCCTTTCCTATCTAGTTAGTCGGGCCCCATCGTTTGCTCTGCCAGTCTTTCTGTCTGTGTTTGTGTTTTCATCTGTTTTCACCGACAATACATGTTGGGGGCTGTCTATTTCTTTGGGGTCTGCTCTGGGGCAGTTTAGATTTCCCCTTTCTTTCTTTAGGCTTATTTAGTTCTCCGACTGTGAAGAGGCATCTAGGACCACAGTAGGAATGCTCCACGGCTACTGTTAGTTGTTGTGAATAGGATCAGGGGTCTGCAATCCGCTAGCTACCAACCTCTCCGGTTTTCTGGACTTTGCTTGCATTTTTGCTTTTTCCTCCTCCGGTGACTCATTCACAACAGCTGGGACTTGGCTGAATCCCCATTTTGTCTCTGATCAGTTGATCTCTTTTGCTCTGTCTTCAGAATATACCTGAGTGCTGATATAGTGTTTTGAAGTCTAGCGACTTCAGGGCCTTTTTCTATCAGACGCGCTGGACATTTTTTTGGCAGGGTTTTTTGCGTGATTGCAGACATCAGCTTTTCTTTCCTGTCCTTTCTAGTTAGTGAGGGTCCCATCATTTGCTCAGCCTATATTTCTATCTGTGTCTGTGTTTTCATCTTGTTTCACCGACAATACATATTGGGGGCTGTTGTGAGTTCATTTTCCCCTTCACTACTGAGGCCCGAGGAACTCCCTCTTCTGGTAAAGAAAGGTAGTGAGCCTGATTATCAAACACCTGAGGCTGATGATGATGACTGGCTGAGTGGAGTTACTGACTGGATATAAGGCTGCCGACGCCCTTCTGCCCTGCGGGTGATTTCTCTGTGGGATCCTTGGAGACCAGTCTGAATTCCTGCTCCTCTAAAGCTAAGTTTGCTGCTCGGCTTTTTGCATTGGTGCTTTGACTTTGTTTTGCTTTGTTTTTCTGGATTTCTGCCATTCCTTGCTGGGGTGTGCTGAATTCCTTTAGCTCTGTCTTCTGAAAATACCTGAGTGCTGATTTAGTTTTTGAAGCCTAGCTGCTTCAGGGCCTTTTTCATATCAGCTTGTTGGCTTATGTCTTTGATAGGGTTTTGGCAGATTGCAGACAGCAGCCTTCCTGTCCTTTCCTATCTAGGTAGTTTTGGGCCCCGTCTTTGCTCAGTCTATCTTTCTGTCTGTGTTAGTGTTTTCATCTTGCTTCACCGTCATTATATGTTGGGGGCTGCCTATTGCTTTGGGGTCTGCTCTGGGGCAGTTTAGATTTCCCCTTTCTTTATTTAGGCCTATTTAATTCTCCGGCTGTGATCAAGGGGTCTAGGGCATCGTAGGAACCCCCCACGGCTACTGCTAGTTGTGTTGATAGGTTCAGGGGTCTGCAATCTGATAGTTGCCAATTTCTCTGGTTTTCTGGACTTAGCTTGTATTTCTGTTTTTGCCTCCTACGGTGACTCATTCATAACAGAATCACCTGCCATACCGCAGATCCTAGGGTACTCAATAGCAGGAAAGAATTGTAAAAAAAAAAAGTGTGTATATTTTTTCCTCTATATCTCTGAGGCCGTAGGGGGAATTTTTTTTTCTCTCAATGGAGATAAAGCAATTGTCTGATCGTGTGGAGCAGCTCGCTGCGGAAGTGCGGGGAATTTCCGCCTACCTTGCTCATTCACATGCTGCTGAACCAAAAATTCCTACACCTGATGTATTTTTTGGGGATCGGTCTAAATTTTTGAATTTCAAAAATAATTGTAAATTATTTTTTGCCTTGAAGCCCAACTCGTCAGGGAGCTCCGCGCAGCAGGTTAAAATTGTCATCTCTTTGCTGCGTGGCGATCCCCAGGATTGGACGTTTTCTTTGAAACCAGATGATCCTATTCTGACTAATGTGAACGCATTTTTTCAGGCCTTGGGGTTGTTGTATGACAAACCTAATGCTATTGATCAGGCTGAAAAGACCCTGCTGGCATTGAACCAGGGTCGTGATTCTGCAGAATTGTACTGTCAAAAATTCCGAAAGTGGGCAGTACTTACTACCTGGAATGATAATGCCTTAGATGCTCTCTTTTGGAAGGGGTTGTCAGAAGCCGTAAAAGATACTATGGTGGGATTTCCTGTTCCCTCTGCTCTTGACGATTCTATGTCATTAGCCATTCAGGTTGATCGGCGTTTGCGCGAACGCAAAGCTGCACGAGAGGTGTTGCCACCTGTTGTACAAATGTCTGAACCTATGCAATGTGATAGAGTTTTTTCCAGAGAGCAGCGTCAGGAGTTCAGAAGGCGTAATAAGTTGTGTTTTTTCTGTGGAGATGCCTCGCATATTATTTCTGTCTGTCCTAAACGAGAGAAACGCTTTGCACACACGTTTTCTGTTGGGGGTGTTCAACCTAAGTTTCTTCTGGCTATTACTCTGATCTGCTCCATGTCCACATTTTCCGCCAAGGCTTTTGTGGATTCGGGAGCAGCCCTAAACCTAATGGACTTGGATTTTGCTAAACGTTGTGGATTTCCGATGACACCTCTGCAGATGCCTATCCCTTTGAGGGGGATTGATGCTACTCCTTTGGCTAAAAATAAACCTCAGTTTTGGACCCAGGTGGTAATGCGGGTCGCCCCAGACCATCAAGAAAATTGCAGATTTTTGGTGTTGCATAATCTGCATGATACTATTGTTCTGGGGTTTCCCTGGTTACAAATTCATAATCCAGTTTTGGATTGGAAATCTGTGTCTGTGGTGAGTTGGGGTTGTCGGTGTGCCTCTAGTGAGGCTCCGGTGTTTTCCACCTCTCCTCAGTCGCATGATGTCCTGATTATTTGGTGGACTTTTATGATGTATTTAGTGAGAATGAGTCTGCGTCTCTGCCTCCTCATAGGAGTTATGACTGTGCAATTGAACTGTGCCCGGGGTGTAAATTTCCCAAGGGTCGGCTCTTCAATTTATCTGTACCCGAGCACGAGGCTATGCGATCCTATATTAAGGAGGCGTTGGAGAAGGGTCATATTAGACCATCCTCGTCACCCTTAGGTGCCGGGTTTTTTTTGTAGCCAAAAAGGATGGATCATTAAGACCTTGTATTGATTATCGTGCCCTCAACAAAATTACTGTTAAATATCAGTATCCGTTACCCCTGATTTCTGATCTATTCTCCAGAGTTAAAGGTGCTTGCTGGTTTACCAAACTTGACCTCAGGGGGGTGTATAATCTTATTCGCATTAAGCATGGGGATGAATGGAAGACGGCGTTTAATACTCTGGAGGGACATTTTGAGTACCTGGTGATGCCTTTTGGGCTTACTAATGCCCCTTCTGTCTTCCAGTGCTTCATGAACGATATTTTCCGAGATTTTGTCGATAAATTTTTGATTATCTATCTGGATGATATTTTGATCTTCTCCAAGGATTGGGATTCTCATGTGGAACATATTCGGACTGTGTTCCGGATCTTGAGGGAGAATTCCCTGTATGTCAAAGGATCTAATTGCCTTTTTGGAGTACAGAGGATTTCTTTTTTGGGATTTATTTTGTCCCCGTCAACTATTGAAATGGACCCGGCCAAGGTACAGGCCATTTACGATTGGGTTCAGCCCACTTCTTTGAAGGCCCTCCAGAAGTTTTTGGGTTTTGCTAATTTTTATCGGAAATTTATAGCAAAATTTTCTAGTATTGCCAAGCCATTGACTGATTTGACTAAGAAGGGTGCTGATGTGTTAAATTGGTCTCCGGAGGCTGTTTCTTCCTTTCTGGAGCTGAAGCGAAGATTCACCTCCGCCCCGGTTTTGCGGCAGCCTGATGTCTCACTTCCGTTCCAGGTAGAGGTGGATGCTTCTGAGATTGGTGCAGGAGCTGTTTTGTCCCAAAAGGATCTTGTAACATCTAAAATGAATCCCTGTGCTTTCTTTTCCCGAAAGTTCTCTCCATCTGAACGTAACTATGATGTGGGGAATAGGGAACTGTTGGCCATGAAATGGGCATTTGAGGAGTGGAGACATTGGTTGGAGGGAGCTAAGCATCAAGTCGTGGTCCTCACTGACCACAAGAATTTGATTTACCTAGAGTCGGCTAAGTGCTTGAACCCTAGACAGGCTAGGTGGGCCTTGTTTTTTACACGTTTTGATTTTGTGGTTTCTTTTCTTCCTGGAACGAAGAATGTCAAGGCAGACGCCCTCTCTAGGAGCTTCTTTGCTGATTCTCCTGTGGTGACCAAGCCTGCTACCATCTTAGGCGAAGGGGTAGTTCTTTCTGCCATCTCGCCCGATTTGAGACGTGCTCTGGAAGAGTTCCAGGAGGACAAACCTGAGCGTTGTCCCAGTGGAAAGTTGTATGTTCCTGACCAGTGGAAGAAGAGAGTGATGTCTGAAGTTCATTGCTCTGCTTTGGCTGGTCATCCAGGTATTTTTGGTACTAGAGATCTGGTGAGTCGGTTTTTTTGGTGGCCCTCCTTGTCTCGTGATGTCAGGAATTTTGTGCAGTCCTGTGGGACGTGCTCCCGGTCTAAATCGTGTTCTCGCTCTAGTGGGTTGTTGATACCTTTGCCTGTCCCCAAGAGGCCATGGACCCATATTTCAATGGATTTCATCTCTGATATGCCTGTCTCTCAAAGGATGACTGTTATTTGGGTGATTTGTGATAGGTTCTCTAAGATGGTTCATCTTGTACCACTCCCTAAGTTGCCATCTTCCTCTGAGTTGGTGCCCCTGTTTTTACAACAGGTGGTTCGTTTGCACAGGATTCCTGAGAACATTGTATCTGACAGAGGAGTCCAGTTTGTGTCTAGATTTTGGAGAACTTTCTGTTCCAGGCTGGGAATTCAGTTGTTCTTCTCTTCTGCTTTTCACCCTCAGACCAATGGGCAGACAGAGAGAACAAACCAGACCTTGGAGTCATATTTGAGATGTTTTATTTCTGCTGATCAGGATGATTGGGTTTCATTTTTGCCCTTGGCCGAATTTGCTTTAAATAATAGAGCTAGTTCTGCCACTTTGATGTCACCTTTTTTTTTGTAACTTTGGGTTTCATCCTCGATTTTCTTCAGGGCAGGTGGAGCCCTCTGCCTGCCCAGGTGTTGACACTGTGGTGGAGAGAATGCACCAGATCTGGGACCAAGTGGTGGATAAGTTATCTCTCTCCCAGGAAAAGGCCCAGCGGTTTTCCAATCGACATAGGACCATTGGTCCCCAGTTTAAGGTTGGTGATATGGTGTGGTTATCATCAAAAAATATTGCTATGAAGGTGGCTTCTCCTAAGTTTAAGCCTAGATTTATTGGACCTTACAAGATTGTGGAGATTATTAATCCGGTCTCTTTTCGTTTGGCTCTTCCTGTCACATTTAAAATCCATAATGTGTTCCATAAATCTTTGTTGAAGAGGTTTGTTGAACCTGTTGTTCCGGGGGTGGCACCTCCAGACCCTGTATTGGTTGAAGGTAACATGGAATATGAGGTAGAGAAAGTACTGGATTCCCGTCTGGCTAGACGGAGACTCCAGTATTTGGTTAAGTGGAGGGGTTATGGTCAGGAGGATAATTCCTGGGTCTCTGCCTCTGATATTCATGCCAAAAGATTGGTGCGTGCCTTTCATCGGGCTCACCCTGATCGCCCTGTTGGCGTAGTTGAGGGTTCGGTGACCCCTCCTCAAGGGGGAGGTACTGTTGTGAGTTCATTTTCCCCTTCACTACTGAGGCCCGAGGAACTCCCTCTTCTGGTAAAGAAAGGTAGTGAGCCTGATTATCAAACACCTGAGGCTGATGATGATGACTGGCTGAGTGGAGTTACTGACTGGATATAAGGCTGCCGACGCCCTTCTGCCCTGCGGGTGATTTCTCTGTGGGATCCTTGGAGACCAGTCTGAATTCCTGCTCCTCTAAAGCTAAGTTTGCTGATCGGCTTTTTGCATTGGTGCTTTGACTTTGTTTTGCTTTGTTTTTCTGGATTTCTGCCATTCCCTGCTGGGGTGTGCTGAATTCCTTTAGCTCTGTCTTCTGAAAATACCTGAGTGCTGATTTAGTTTTTGAAGCCTAGCTGCTTCAGGGCCTTTTTCATATCAGCTTGTTGGCTTATGTCTTTGATAGGGTTTTGGCAGATTGCAGACAGCAGCCTTCCTGTCCTTTCCTATCTAGGTAGTTTTGGGCCCCGTCTTTGCTCAGTCTATCTTTCTGTCTGTGTTAGTGTTTTCATCTTGCTTCACCGTCATTATATGTTGGGGGCTGCCTATTGCTTTGGGGTCTGCTCTGGGGCAGTTTAGATTTCCCCTTTCTTTCTTTAGGCCTATTTAATTCTCTGGCTGTGATCAAGGGGTCTAGGGCATCGTAGGAACCCCCCACGGCTACTGCTAGTTGTGTTGATAGGTTCAGGGGTCTGCAATCTGATAGTTGCCAACTTCTCTGGTTTTCTGGACTTAGCTTGTATTTCTGTTTTTGCCTCCTACGGTGACTCATTCATAACAGGGGGTTGTCAATTGCTTTGGGGTCTGTTCTGGGGCAGTTTAGATTTTCCCTTTCTTTCTTTAGGCTTATTTAGTTCTCCGGCCGTGACGAGGCGTCTAGGACCACCGTAGGCATGCTCCACGGCTACTGATAGTTGTTGTGGATGCAATCAGGGGTCTGCTATCCGCTAGTTACCAACCTCTCCGGTTTTCTGGAATCATAGAATCGTAGAGTTGGAAGGGACCTCCTGGGCCATCTGGTCCAACCCCCTGCTCAAAGCAGGATTCGCTAAATCATCCCAGTCAGATGTCTGTCCAGCCTCTGTTTGAAGACTTCCATTGAAGGAGAACTCACCACTTCTCGTGGCAGCCTGTTCCACTCATTGATCGCTCTAACTGTCAAAAAGTTTTTTCTAATATCTAATCTGTGTCTCCTCCCATTCAGTTTCATCCCATTGCTTCTAGTCTTTCCTTGTGCAAATGAGAATAAAGTTGATCCTTCTACAATGTGACAGCCCTTTAGATATTTGTAGACAGCTATTAAGTCTCCTCTCAGTCTTCTCTTTTGCAAACTAAACATTCCCAAATCCTGCAACCTTTCCTCATAAGACAGGGTTTGCAGACCGGTCACCATTCTGGTTGCTCTTTTCTGAACTTGCTCCAGTTTGTTGATGTCTTTTTTAAAATGTGGTGCCCAAAACAGGACACAATATTCCAGATGAGGTCTGACCAAAGAGGAGTAGAGGGAAAAAATGACTTCACGTGATCTAAACTGTATGCTTCTGTTAATACATCCTAGAATTGCATTTGCCTTTTTTGCTGCTGCATCACACTGTTGACTCATATTCAGTCTGTGATCTATTAGTATACCCAAGTCTTTTTCACATGTGCTGTCACTTAGCCCTATTCCTCCCATTCTGTATATGCTTTTTTCATTTTTATTGCCCAGATGTAGTACTTTGCATTTCTCCCTGTTAAAAACCATTCTGTTAGTTGCTGCCCACTTCTCCAGTTTATTTATATCTTTTTGAATCCTCTCTCTCTCTTCTCTAGTATTAGCTATCCCTCCTAGCTTGGTGTCATCAATCAGTTTACCATCAATTCCTTCATCTAAATCGTTGATAAAGATGTTGAACAATACAGGGCCCAGGACAGAGCCCTGTGGTACCCCACTTGAGACATTCTTCCAACTGGATGTGCAGCCATTTACGACCACTCTTTGGGTCCGATCACTAAGCCAGTTATGAATCCACCTAACAGTTGCCTTGTCCATTCCATACTTAGTCATTTTTTCAATAAGGATTGTATGAGAGACTTTGTCAAATGCTTTGCTGAAGTCAAGATATACTATATCTACAGCATTTCCTTGATCCACCCAATCAGTGATACCGTCATAAAAGGAAATTAAGGCTGGTTTCACATTTGCGTTTTTTATCGCGGTAATTTAGCGCTAAATAGCGCATGCGTTTTTTTTTCCTATACTTTGCATGGGATGCGCTTATGTGCGCATACACATGCGTTTGTACGCGTTTTACCGCGCATGCGTTTTTTTGCGGTATGCGCTCGGGCATTTTTTGTGCGTCCGATTTGCCTCAAAAAAACGCATGCGCGCGCAATGCGTTTTTTTACAGCAAGACACCCAATATAAGTCTATGGGTGCGCATATGTGCGCATTGGCATGCTTATGTATGCGTTTTTTTGCACATGCGTTTTTTTTTGTTAACCATGGAATTTAGGGGTTTGGGTTAGAGTTAGGGTTAGTTAAGGGGGTTTAGGGTTAGGGTTAGGGTCAGGGTTAGGGTTAAGTATGGTTTGGTTAAGGGTTAGGGTCAGGGTTAGGGTTAGGGTTAGGGTCAGGGTTAGGGTTAGGGTTAAGTATGGTTTGGTTAAGGGTTAGGGTCAGGGTTAGGGTTAGGGTTAGGGTCAGGGTTAGGGTCAGGGTTAAGTATGGTTTGGTTAAGGGTTAGGGTCAGGGTTAGGGTTAGGGTTAGGGTTAGGGTCAGGGTTAGGGTCAGGGTTAGGGTTAAGTATGGTTTGGTTAAGGGTTAGGGTCAGGGTTAGGGTTAGGGTTAGGGTCAGGGTTAGGGTTAGGGTTAAGGTTAGTTAGGGTTTGGGTTAGGGTTAAGTATGGTTTGGTTAAGGGTTAGGGTCAGGGTTAGGGTTAAGTATGGTTTGGTTAAGGGTTAGGGTTAGGGTTAGGGTCAGGGTTAGGGTTAGGGTTAGGGTTAGGGTTAAGTATGGTTAGGGTTAGGGTTAGGGTCAGGGTTAGGGTCAGGGTTAGGGTCAGGGTTAGGGTTAAGTATGGTTTGGTTAAGGGTTAGGGTTAGGGTTAGGGTTAGGGTCAGGGTTAGGGTTAGGGTTAAGGTTAGTTAGGGTTTGGGTTAGGGTTAAGTATGGTTTGGTTAAGGGTTAGGGTCAGGGTTAGGGTTAAGTATGGTTTGGTTAAGGGTTAGGGTTAGGGTCAGGGTTAGGGTTAGGGTTAGGGTTAGGGTCAGGGTTTGGGTTAGTGTGAGGGGCCACCTAATGTTGGAAAAAACGCAAACGCGGTAAAAACGCACTAAAAACGCATACAAACGCATAAAAACGCTGCGTTTTTTTCATGCATGCTCATAAAAATGCTTGAAAAAAACGCAGCAGTTGTATGCTTTTGTATGCGTTTTTCAATGCGTTTTTTTGCGGGAAAAACGCGCTGCAAAAAAAAGCAAGTGTGAAACAGGCCTAAGTTAGTCTGACATGACTTATTAGTTACAAACCCATGTTGACTCTGTTTAATCACTTCATTCTTATCCAGGTACTGACATACATGCTGTTTAATAATTTGTTCAAAGATCTTTCCTGGTATAGAAGTCAGACTCACCGGCCTATAGTTGCCTGGGTCCACCTTCTTCCCCTTTTTGAAGATAGGAACAACATTTGCTCTTCTCCAGTCTTCTGGGACTTCTCCTGTTCTCCAAGAATTTTCAAAGATTATGGAGAGGGGTTCAAAAATTTCTTCTGCTATCTCCTTCAGTACTCTGGGGTGTAATTCATCTGGACCTGGAATCTTGAATTCATTTAGGTTAGCTAAGTGTTTCCTCACTATCTTTGTGTTTATAGATATCCTGGATTCTTCTATTCCCTTAATAGGACAGTGAATAACAGTTGATGTTACATTTCCTTTCGGAGAGAAAACAGATGCAAAATAAGAATTTAAAAGTTCAGCCTTCTCAACATCCTGTCTTACCATTTCATCATTTTCATCCTGTAAAAATCCTATAGCATCTTTGACTTTTCTTTTACTTTTGACATATCCCAAAAATCCTTTATTATTGCTTTTGACATCTCTTGCAAGCCTCAATTCATTTTCATCTTTAGCTAATCTGGACTTAGCTTGCTTTTTGTTTTTTCCTCCTCGGTGACTCATTCATAACAATGGAGGTTGGGGGGGACGACACACCGGATCTAGACTGCGTGACAAGGCATCAGCTCTGACATTTTTGGATCCTGGCCGAAAAGTGATAGAGAAGTGGAATCGGGGAAAAAAAAGTGACCATCTAGCCTGTCTAGGAGTCAATCTTTTAGCTGACTCAATGTAAGCTAGATTCTTGTGGTCCATAATTACGGTTATAGGATGGACAGCCCCCTCCAAAAAATGCTCCAAAAAATTCTTCAAAGGTCAACTTCTATGGCCAGAAGTTCTCGATTCCCAACATCATAGTTTCTCTCCGCAGGGGAGAATTTCTTCGAGAAAAAGGCGCAGGGTCTCAAATTAGTCAAAGTGGTAGGTCCCTGGGACAATACCACCCCCACCCCACCTCTGAGGAATCCACCTCAACAATATATGGTTCAGACGGGTCCGGTTGAATAAGAACCGGAGCAGACATGAAACATTTTTTTAAAAACTGAAACGCCGCTATCGCTGCGGCTGACCAATTCTTGATATCGGCCCCCTTTTGAGTCATGTCTGTTAGGGGTTTAACCACCTGTGAGAACCCCCTTATAAATTTGCGATAATAATTGGCGAATCCTAGGAAACGCTGCAGAGCCTTCAAATCACAAGGTTGAACCCAATCAACAATGGCCTGCACCTTATTAGGATCCATGTGATACCCCTCAGCAGACACAATGAATCCCAGAAAAGACAGTTCCTGAACAAAAAATAAACATTTCTCTAGTTTAGCAAAGAGACAGTTCTCCCGAAGCCTTTGGAGAACTGCCCGAATATGACCAATGTGAGCCTGTTTATCAGGTGAGTAGATCAGTATGTCATCCAAATACACAACCAGAAAAAATCCAATAAAATCAGTGATTGATGAAATTTTGGAAGACCGCTGGAGCATTGGTCAGACCAAAAGGCATGACCAAATTCTCAAACAACCCTTCAGTAGTGAGAAAAGCAGTTTTCCACTCATCTCCTTCCTGGACTCGGATAAGGTTATACGCTCCCCGTAGATCTAATTTCGAAAACCACTTAGCTCCAGACAACTGGTTGTATAAATCAGGAATAAGTGGGAGGTGATACATATTTCTCAGTTATCTTATTTAGCTCTCGAAAATCGAGGCATGGGCGCAAACCACCGTCTTTTTTCTTTGCGAAAAAGAACCCCGCCGCCACGGGAGAGACAGAAGGATGAATGTGTCCCTTACGGATACTCTCCGAAATATATTCCTTCATAGCAGCCCGCTCGGGACCCGAAAGGTTATACAAGCGGGCCTTGGGCAATTTAGCACCTGGAACCAGGTCAATGGCACAATCAAATGGGCGGTGTGGTGGTAAAACTTCAGCCTCTTTTTCAGAGAATACATCCGTATAGTCCTTTAGGTACTCAGGAATACCTTCCAGACCAATGGACGACACAGACACAGTAGCAAGACATCTTTCAGAACAATAGGGACCCCATTTAACAATGTCCCGAGATTCCCAATTAATCACAGGATTATGTAATTGTAACCAGGGGAACCCCAACACCAGTCCCGCAGGCAGGTTGTCCATAACAAAGCATGAAATACGTTCCTGGTGCAAGGAACTCACTTTAAGGAGAAACTCCTCTGTAAGAAATATGATGTCATTCTTAGCCAGTGGTGTTTTGTCAATGGCAACAACATGGATAGGAGTCTCCAGCCTAACTGTCCCTAACTTACACCTGGACACCAAGTCAGAGTCAAAGTTCAACGACGATCCGCAATCCATAAAGGCAGAAGTGGATGTGGAGACACTCCCGCAACAAAGTTCCACTTGCAACAACATTTTTGAAAATGGAGAAAAAAGGTACCTGAGAGCCTGGGTGACCTCCACGACAATCACCTGGGCTCAGCCGCTTGTTGGTCAGTGGACAGGAAGGGCAGTCCTTTTTCCAATGTCTTGAATCGCCACAGTGAAAACAGAATTTTCCCAAGCACCGTTGTCTCCTTTCTTTCTCCTTGAGATCGATGGTTCCTATCTCCATGGTTTCCAATGCAGGACTGGCTCCCCTTCCTTGGGAGAATAACGGGGTCTCAATCTGCATCACTCGCCTCACCCGTAGCCTGCGGTCCATTCGGACGGCCTGTGTCATAGCCTCCTCCAGGGAATCAGGCGGAGGGTGGAGAGCCAAGGCATCTTTCAGATGTACAGACACGCTTCTACGGAACAAACCCCGGAGGGCGGCATCATCCCAGCAGACCTCAGCAGCCCAGCGTCTGAACTCTGAGCAGAACCACTCAGCTGAGTGCTTCCTCTGGCACACACTCATCACCATGTCCTCAGCCATACGCATGCGATCAGGCTCATCATAAATATGTCCCAGGGCCTCAAAAAATGCATCCACAGTCATACGCTCAGGGGCAGTGGTCAGAAGGGAGAAAGCCCAAGCCTGGGGGGCTCCCCTTAACAGAGACATAATGACCCCCACTCTCTGACTTTGATCCCCAGAAGAGTGTGGTCTCAATGAAAAAAAAAAAGCTTACAGCGCTCCTTGAAAACTTTGAATTCCTTTTTATCTCCAGAAAAGGTATCCGGTAACTAGTGTTGAGCATTCCGATACTGCAAATATCGTGTATCGGCCGATATTCGCGTTTCGGAATTCCGATACTGAGTTCCGATACTTTTAGCATATCGGAATGGGAATCAGAAGTTCCCATAATGCTATGAGCCAGTTTGAATTGATTCAGCCAATGAGGAATCCTAAGAAGTGTGGGCACATCCTGTTAGGCATGTAGGCATGTTAACTAATGACATGGCTGTGATTGGCTGCTGAAATGATGTCATGATGCACTATAAATGCCGCCGCCGCCATTTTGGGTTCACTCTGCTGTGAATTCAGTTAGGGACAGGACGCTGCTGCTGTTCAGACTCTGAGGAACAGTTAGAGATAGCGATTTTCTATATAGTGCTTTACCCAGGCTACTTTATCAACCGCTGTAGCTTTCTTTTGCCTTGCAGCGCTGTTCACAGCTGTCTGCAAGGTCTGTGTGTGTGAGTGCAGCTCACGCTGTAGTGTTCTGCAGCCACCTCTGGTTGTAGTCCGCTCAGCGTACGTCAGTGCCTCATACATTGTTCTTTTTTGCTGTAGTGCTGCTTGTTTTTCCTGAATTTCTCCTATTAGTGTGCTTCCATCCGTATCCAGCTAGATTGGTTGCAAACACTATATAGGAGTAGATAGAGGAGCCTTTTTGCTGACTTGTGCCCTGCAGCCCCAGCAAGATTAGTATTTGCCTATTTTTTGGAGCCTCATCTATTGCATTGTAGGGTACCTTCCTGCATTGTAGTAGCTCCAAAAAGTTTGTGATACTACCGCTTTCACATCTTTGGTCACATCCTTTTTGTTTTTTAGAAAAAAAACATATAAATAAAGTTCACCAAACACTCCACTTTACAGTTGTGTAGGCAACATTAGCTCATATTAAAGTGTAGTCCACACACTTTATAAAATTAGTGTTTCTTATACCTGTTAGCAGCTGTTCAGGAATAAGCACACTAAGCCCTTCGTACTTTTCTGCCTATCTTTATCAGTCTACCAAGATGAAGAAGGCAGGGAGTAAGGCACGTGGTCGTGGGTGTGGAGTTTCAGCAGGGAGAGGACGTGGGGATTCTGTGCCTGCTGCGGGCACCAGTGACTCAGCATCCCCCAGTTTTTCCAGGGAACAGTCCTTTATGCGCAGCTTTGTAGGAGCTTGTCGTACCCCACTGCTGCGGGAGGAACAAATTGAAGCCGTTGTCGGATGGATGGCAGCTAATGCATCGCCTTCAATTACTTCCACATCCTCTCAGGTCCAGAGCACTGAAGAGCAACCATCTGTCTCTTCACCACCTGCCAAATTGCCTAGGCAGTCAGAGAGCCCTGGACAGGAGCCATCTCATTCTCTACTTCTGTTCTCTGAATCTCTTTGCTTGGAAAGAGGGGGCCAGCCAAGCAGCATTCTAGAATGTGAAGAAGAGGGAGTATGCAGTGATGCGCAACAGCTTTGTGTCTCTGAATCTGAAGAGGCGGGTGGGCCAGTGCCTATGGTCAGCACACCTCAGTACGCATCTGATGATGAGACTCAGGTGCCACTTTCCGGTGCTTACTGTGCTGGCGAGACTACCCAGGAGAAGCAGGTGTTGGATGAGGGTAGTGTAGATGATGAGGTCCTTGACCCATCATGGCGTGAGGCGTGAGGAACAGGAAGGTGGTGGGAGCAGCTCTGAGGAAGGGATTCCCCGTACGGTCAAGACAGGAGGGAGAGGGAGGGGGCAGACTTGGTTGCCTGTAGCCTCCACTTCGGCACCCATTAGGAGCATTCCTCTTCCAAAACGGGCGCTCCCAAAACTTGCAGTGCGTGGTCCTTTTTTGACACAGTTGCAGATGACATTTGCTTTGTCAAATGCAAGCTGTGTAATCAGAAAGTCAAAAGAGGGAATAGTGTCAGCAACCTCAATACCACAAATATGTGGAAACATGTGCGGACCAAGCACGTGGTGGAGTTACAAAGGCACACTGAAGACGTAGGCCAACCTACAGCACCACCTACCACCTCTTCAGCTCGTGTTGTAGCCTCTTCCTCCAGCTCACACACAGCTAGTTCGGCTTCCTCACAGGATCCCCATGGAAGAACCTCTGGCACTGTTGTACAGAGACCCAGTGTAATTACACCCACAGCACCACGTTCCCTGTCATCCTCACACTCCCAGGTCACTCTACAGCTATCGGTAGCACAGGCATGGGAGAAAAGGCGGACATACTCGGCAAACCATCCCCGAGCACAGGCTCTGAATGCTGGCATTGCAAAACTACTGGCCCTTGAAATGCTCTCATTCAGGCTGGTGGAGACTGACTCCTTCCGTAACTTCATGGCATTGGCAGTCCCACAACACAATGTGCCCAGCCGCTTTTATTTTAGCAGGCAAGCCATCCATGCCCTGCAAAAGCATGTGGAGGGAAAAATTAAACATGCACTACTAAACGCCGTCAGTAGCAAGGTCCACCTGACCACCGATGCGTGGACCAGTAACCATGGACAGGGACGATACCTTTCCCTCACTGCCCATTGGGTAAATGTTGTGGAGCCAGGTACAGATCTTGAGAGTGGTGCTGTACGTGTTCTGCCAACTCCAAATATTGCAGGAATCCAGTCTGTACACATTGACTCCTCCTCATACTCAAGTTCCTCTGAATCAGCGCTGCAGGAGCCGTCACAGTCTACCTCCACATGGACCCATGAACGCTTACCTGTTACGACTGATATGAGCACAGCTGTGGCCAAACGTCAACAGGCCATACTGAAATTAATTTCTTTGGGGAATCAAAGCCACACAGGGCAGGAGCTCAGGAATGCCATCAAGCAGGAGAGCGACGTGTAGTTTGTGCCAGCGAATTTCCAGCCAGGCTTGGTAGTGTATGACAATGGCTGAAATCTGGTGGCAGCTCTGGGCCTAGGCAACCTCACTCACATCCCATGTCTGGCACATGTGCTCAACTTGGTCGTGCAGAGTTTTTTGAGGGACTATCCAGATCTTGATGCACTGCTGCACAAGGTCCGCATAGAGTGTGCTCACTTGCGGCGTTCCAGCATGGCAAGATCGCGCATTGCAGCTCTGCAGCGCCGATTCCGGCTTCCGTAACATCGCATCATATGTGACCTACCCACCAGGTGGAATTCAACGTTACATATGTTGGAGCGGTTGTGTAAGCAGCAGGCAGCAGTAATGGAGTACCAGCTGCATCAGGCGCAAGCAAGTCGCACTGCGCGCTGTTCACACTTCACCACCACTGAGTGGGCCTCTATGAAGGACATCTGCCATGTTTTGCGTGCCTTCGATGATTCCACGCGGATGGCGAGTGCAGATGATGCACTAGTCAGCATGACTGTCCCCCTAATCTGCCTGCTTCAAAAAACACTGCAAGCACTAAGGGAGGAGGTTGTGGAAGAGGTGGAGGATGAGGAGTCACAAATGCCATCGGCTTCTGGACAGTCTGCGCAACGTGGTTCCTCACAAAGGCCTAGGCAGGGGACACTTTGTGATGAGGATGAGGAGGAGTAAATGAAGGAGGAAGACATCTCTCCAGAGGAGGGAGGTACACAATGCTCTAGTAGTCAGTATGTATAGCGAGTGTGGGGTGATGCAGAGCAGGCAGAGATGACACCTCAAGCAGGGGACAGCGTTTCTTGGCCAGATGGGAGACTGCAGCACATGGTTGATTTTATGCTGAAGTGCCTGAGAAACGACCGCCACATCGCCCACATTCTCAAAACGGCTGATTATTGGGTGTACACCCTCCTAGATCCTCGCTACCGGGACAACTTACAAAGCCTCATAACTAGTGTTGAGCGATACCAGCCGATACTGAAAAATATTGTATCGGAATGGATTGGCCGATCTAAAAAAAGTATCGGGTATCGCCGATTCCGATCCCGGAAGTCCCATTCAAGTCAGGGACAGAAATATCAGAATTGATAAAACCCCTCTCTTGCCTTGTACAGCCTGTTCGGGAGGGGGGCAGAGTGTGGGCAGTGCGTGGGCGGACACTGTGCGTGTCTGTGTGTGCGGGCGGGGTCTGTATGGGCCTCTCGGTGGTCTGTACGGGCCTCTCGGGGGCCTGTGCCAGCCTGTCGGGGGCCTGTGCAGCTGTCGGTGGTCTGTATGGGCCTCTCGGGGGGCTGTGCCGGCCTGCCGGGGGCCTGTGCTGGCTGTCGGTGGTCTGTATGGGCCTCTCGGGGGCCTGTGCCGGCCTGCCGGGGGCCTGTGCCGGCTGCCAGTGATCTGTATGGGCCTCTCGGGGGCCTGTGCCGGCCTGCCGGGGGCCTGTGCCGGCTGTCGGTGGTCTGTACGGGCCTGCCGGGGGTATTGTGTATGTGCAGGCATCGTCTGATGGGACTACAAGTCCCATCGGGCGATGCCTGCTACACTGACAGTGATTGACACATTAGACAATGATGGGACAGTAGTAGTCCCATCATCCGGCTAATGTGTTGAATGTAAAAAAAAACATACTACATACATACTACATACATACATACTACATACATATATACTACATACAGTCTACATACATACTACATGTATACTACATACATACTACATGTATACATACATACTACATACATACTACATACATACATACTACATACAACATACATACTACATAATACATACTCCATACATACAACATTCATATATACTACATACATGCTACATATATAATACATTCATACAACATACATACATACTACATACATGCTTCATATATACTACATTCATACAACATATATACTACTTACAACATACATACATAGTACATACATACTACATACATACTACATTCATACAACATACATACATACAACATGCTACAGACATACATCATACATACTGCATACAATACATTCATACACTACATACATAGACATACAGTACATATAACACAGAGTACATATTCACCATTACTTGGCACTTTGATCCCCGAAGCCAGTGTCATCTAAAGGAAAAATATGAAAATAACAAACCACCAAATACTCCCTGATCCGCAGAAATCCATGAGTGAGTGTCCCACGCCGATCTTCCGTGGAGAGCAGCAGCATCAGCTGATACGACCGCTCTCTACGGGGCTCAGGAATCCAGTGTCGGGAGGTAGGTATCCTTCCGCACTGTATTCCTCCGCCACTGTAAAAAAAATAGTCCCTGGTCTCACTGTATGGCAAATGCTGCGTGGGAACTTTTTCACACAGCAATGCCAAAAGTGAGACTAGGGACTATTTTTTTACAGTGGCGGAGGAATACAGTGCGGAAGGATACCTACCTCCTGACACTGGATTCCTTGAGCCCCTAGAGAGCGGTCGCATCAGCTGATGCTGCTGCTCTCCACGGGAGATCGGCGTGGGACACACGTGGATTTCTTCAGATCAGGGAGTATATGGCTTGTTATGACGCCACCCATTGTATTCGGCAATAAGGAGATAGCTGATGCTGCTTAAGGAGGCCGCTGGGGCTGTTGGTGATGCAGCAGAGTTGATACAGCTCTCCACGGGTAGTGCTATTCCCCAGGGCAATTATAGTGTTATTCATGTTGGTTTTGGTTGTAGTGCAGGGCTGATGACGCAGTAAATAATCTGAGGACACAGTGGAGTGCAGTCTTCACACTTTTACTCACAGTTCTTCCAGCTACAATCCCCAGCCGGGGTGCTGTGTCCTCCAGGTTGGTGGTCCAGCCAGATCTCAGGTAGTTTGGGGTCCACCTTGTACAACTATTATAAATATAAATATAGCCTTAATATTATTAGAAACTTTACTAGACGTATACAATTTAGCTTTACTATAAATAAACTTTCTAGATATATGAAATATAGCTTTACAGTAAATACAACTTTCTCTATCAAGTGCTACAGGTGTTCTCATCATTCTTAGTGCAATATGGGGGAACCTGTCTCAAACCCCCAACGTAGGCCCAGGATATGGCTACAGGGCATAACCGGTTAATTTTTTGGACCACTTTTCGGCCACGCCAGCCTTGCAACTGCTGACCTTGGTGCCACACGTTCCTATGTGCATTTTTTTACATTAAGGGTGTACCACCCTCTTTCACCCAGATGCCGGGTGTATGTGACTTGGTCTCCAGGGTAGAGGTCACAGTCAGGATATCCCTTCATAAGGTGTGATTCAACATCCCGACGAGTGACAAAGACTTCAAAGACCATTCTTTTGCTCCCTGATGAACCCCCAGCCTTTCTTTAGCCTGAAGGTGTCCACGGTGCCCTTCCTCTGCGGACCCCGGTCTGCGGGTCTAGCTCGGTGGGCCTGGGCCTTGGCCTTCATATTGCGGTCCTCCATGGCTTCCCATTGAGCTGTGCGCTCCTGCTCCTCCATTTCCATCTTGAGCACCTGCTGCTGGCGGTAGTCCTCCCAGCTGAGGGTCTCCACACTGACCCCTTCTGCTTGGGCTTCCCAAAGGAACCCCATCAAATCCGTCCCCGGGTGTTCCCAGATGAACACGACCCTCTCTCCGCGCACCTCCCGGGGCATGCGTTCGGGCCACAGTGGAACCGCCAGTCTATCCCCGGTGTCTGACGACTGGTCCCAAGTGAGATGCCTATGTGCCTGGCTGGGTTTGAGGGCTGGCGGGGGTTTTAATGGGCCTACTAGGGTCCCGTCTAGTGTTGAGTGATACCATCCGATATTCAGAAATATCGAATTGAATTGGATCAGCCGATACCCAAAAAGTATCGGGTATCGCCGATTCCGATACCGGAAGTCCCATTCAAGTCAATGGGACAGAAATATCGGAATTAAAAAAAACCCTTTCTGTACTTGCACATCCTGTTCAGGAGGGGGAAAGAGTGTGGGCGGTGCGTGGGCGGACACTGTGCGTGTCTGTGTGTGTGGGCGGGGTCTGTGCGCGCCTGCCGGGGGTCTGTGCGGGCCTGCCGGGGGTCTGTGCTGGCTGCCGGGGGTCTGTGCGGCCTGCCGGGGTTCTGTGCGGGCCTGCCGGGGGTTGTGTTTGTGTGCAGGCATCATCTGATGGGACTACAAGTCCCATCGGGCTATGCTTGCTACAATGACAGTGATTGACACATTAGCCAAAGATGGGACAGTAGTAGTCCCATCATCCGGCTAATGTGTTGAATGTAAAAAAAAAAATACTACATACATACTACATATATACAACATTCATACAACATACATACATACTACATACATACTACATATATACAACATTCATACAACATACATACATACTACATACATAATTCATATATACTACATTCATACAACATACATACATACTACATACATACTACATATATACTACATTCATACAGCATACATACATACTACATATATACAACATTCATACAACATACAACATACATACATATTACATACATACTACATATATACAACATTCATACAACATACATACATACATACTACATACATAATTCATATATACTACATTCATACAACATACATATATACTACATATATACTACATACATACCGTACATACTACATACTTCATATATACTACAGTCATACAACATACATACATACTACATACATACTACATTCATACAACATACATACTACATACATACTATATACATACTTCATAAATACTACATTCATACAACATACATACTACATATATACTGCATTCTTACAGCATACATACTACATTCATACAACATACATACATGCATATTACATACTACCTACATACTACATATATACTACATTCATACAACATACATACTACATATATACTACATTCATACAGTGTACATACATACTACATGCATACTACATGTATACTACATTCATACAACATACACACATGCATACTACATACTACATACATACTACATATATACTACATTCATACAACATACATACATACATAGTACATACTACATACATACAACATGCTACAGACATACAAAATACATACATACAACATACATACTACATACATACTACATACAATACATTCATACATTCATACAATACATACATATAGACATACAGTACATATAACAGAGTACATACTCACCATCACTTGTCACTTTGTTCCCCGAAGCCAGTGTGATCTATAAAAAAATATGAAAATAACAAACAAGCGATATACTCCCTGATCCGCAGAAATCCACAAGTGTCCCACGACGATCTCCCGTGGAGAACAGCAGCATCAACTGATGCGACCGCTCTCTAGGGGCTCCAGGAATACATTGATGGGAAGTAGGTATCCTTCCACACTGTATTCCTCCACCACTGTAAAAAAAATAGTCCCTTTTCTCACTTTTGGCATTGCTGTGTGAGAAAATTCCCACGCAGCTTTTGCCATAAAGTGAGACCAGTGAACCATAGTAACCTCTCAGTGATGCAGTGCAGGAGATCGTCGTGGGACACTCGTGGATTTCTGCAGATCAGGGAGTATATTGCTTGTTTGTTATTTTCTATAGATGTCACTGGCTTTGGGGAACAAAGTGACAAGTGATGGTGAGTATGTACTCTATGTTATATGTACTGTATGTCTATATGTATGTATTGTATGAATGTATAGTATGTATGTAGTATGTATGCAGTATGTCTGTAGTATGTATTTTGTATGTCTGTAGCATGTTGTATGTATGTAGTATGCATGTTGTATGTATGTAGTATGTACTATGTATGTATGTATGTTGTATGAATGTGGTATATATGTAGTATGTAGAATGTAGTATGCAAGTATGTATGTTGTATGTATGTAGTAAGTATGTAGTATGTATTTTGTATGTCTGTAGCATGTTGTATGTATGTTTTATGTATGTAGTATGTAGTATGCATGTAAGTATGTTGTATGAATGTAGTATATATGTAGTATGCATGTATGTAGTATATATGAAGTATGTATGTTGTATGAATGTAGTATATATGAAGTATGTATGTATGTTGTGTGAATGTAGTATATATGTAGTATGTATGTAGTATGTATGTATGCTGTGTGAATGTTGTATATATGTAGTATGTATGTAGTATGAATGTAGTATATATGTAATATGTATGTATGTTGTATGAATGTTGTATATATGTAGTATGTATGTATGTATGTTGTATGAATGTAGTATATATGTAGTATGTATGTTTTTTTTTTACATTCAACACATCCAACTGCTACTCTCAGAAACCTCTCTAATCTTATTAATATTCCCCGCATGCCATCTGTCTCTCTTAATTGTGCACTTTGGAATTCTCGCTCAGTGTGTAACAAACTCTCCTTCACTCATGACTTTTTCCTTTCTAATTCTCTTAACCTCCTGGCTCTTACTGAAACCAGGATCCAGCAGTCAGACACTACTGCTGCTACTGCTCTTTCAAACGGGGGACTACACTTCTCTCATACTCCAAGATCAGACAATAGTGCAGGTGGAGGCGTTGGTCTCCTATCATCAAAATGTACCTTTCAGGTTATCTCTCAAGTACCCTCACTTGTCTTTCCTTCTTTTGAGGTCCATGCCGTCAGACTCTACACCCCCTTCTCCATGCGAGTGGCGGTGGTATATCGTCCTCCCGGCCCCTCCCATCAGTTCCTGGATTATTTTGCCACTTGGCTTCCACATTTTCTCTCCTGTGACATCCCTACCCTCATCATGGCCGATTTCAACATCCCCATTGTTCTTCCCCTCTCCCCATCTGCTGCTCACTTTTTATCTCTAACCTCCTCGTTTGGCCTTTTGCAGCTTACTAATTCTCCAACGCATGAAGACGGGAACTCCCTCGACTTGGTCTTCTCTCGGCTTTGTGCAGTGGATGATTTTGCAAACTCCCCTCTCCCACTCTCTGACCACAGCCTTCTTTCATTCTCTATCAAGAACTGCCAGGCTGCTCAGGTCACCCCCACTGTCCATATTTATAGAAACATACAGGCCATTAACACCCAGAAACTTATGAAGAACTTGCAGTCTCCATTGGCCCATATCTCCTCCTGATTCTGCATTGAAGCATTACAATGAAACACTTCAAAGTGCCCTGGATGAATTTGCTCCTCCTATACATAGAACACCACAACACAGACGGCGACAACCCTGGCACACCCTGCAAACACGTTTCCTGCAGTGGTGCTCCAGGTGCGCCGAACGTCTGTGGAGAAAATCCAACCTACCCGAAGATTTCATCCATTATAAGTTTATGCTTCGAACATGCAACACTGCCCTTCACCTCTCAAAACAAACCTATTTCAACACCCTCATCACTTCACTGTCCAATAACCCTAAACGTCTCTTTGACACTTTTCATTCTCTACTCAACACAAGAGTACAGGCCCCTACCACGGAGCTTCGAGCTGACGATCTGGCCAATTACTTCAAAGAAAAAATTGACCAGATCCAACAGGAAATTATCTCCCAATCACCTCATACCATGCACTGTCCTCCCTCCCCCACTGCATCTAGCTCACTCTCTGACTTTGAACCAGTCACAGAACAAGAAGTAAGCAGGCTTCTTGCATCTTCCCACCCAACCACTTGCACCAGTGACCCATTTCCGTCACATCTACTCCAGACCCTTTCCCCTGCTGTCACCCCTCACCTAACTAAAATATTTAACATCTCTCTCTCTCTTCTGGTATCTTTCCCTCCTCATTTAAGCATGCCATCATACATCCACTACTTAAAAAACCATCCCTCGACCAAAACTGTGCCGCTAACTATAGACCTGTTTCTAATCTTCCCTTCATCTCTAAACTCCTGGAATGCCTGGTCCACTCCTGTCTTATCCGCTATCTCTCAGAAAACTCTCTTCTCGACCCTCTCCAATCCGGTTTCCACTCTTTACATTCTACTGAAACTGCCCTCACTAAAGTCTCTAATGATCTACTAACAGCTAAATCAAATGGTCATTATTCCATGCTAATTCTCTTGGATCTCTCTGCAGCATTCGACACTGTGGATCATCAGCTCCTCCTCACTATGCTCCGTTCCATTGGCCTCAAGGACATCGTTCTCTCCTGGTTCTCCTCCTATCTTTCTGACCGCTCCTTTACTGTATCGTTTGCTGGCTCCTCCTCCTCTCATCTTCCCCTTACTGTTGTAGTTCCTCAAGGATCAGTCCTAAGCCCCCTCCTCTTCTCTTTGTATACTGCCCCTATTTGTCAAACAATCAGTAGATTTGGTTTCCAATACCTTCTCTATGCTGACGACACATGCTTCTTCTCCTGACATCACGCCAGCCTTTCTAGAAAACACCAGCGATTGTCTAAACGCTGTGTCTAACATCATGTCCTCACTATATCTGAAACTGAACCTGTCAAAGACTGAACTCCTTTTGTTTCCTCCCGCTACTAATGTACCCATATCCGACATTGCCATTTCCGTGTGTGGTTCTACTATTTCTCCCCAGCAACATGCTCGCTGTCTTGAGGTCATACTTGACTCCGAGCTTTCCTTTGTCCCCCACATCCGATCACTGGCTCGCTCTTGTTATCTGCACCTCAAAAACATTTCTAGAATTCGACCTTTTCTTACTTTTGACTCTGCAAAAACTCTGACTGTTTCTCTTATTCATTCTCGTCTCGACTATTGTAACTCCCTTCTAATCGGTCTCCCTCTTACCAAACTCTCCCCCCTCCAATCTGTCTTGAATGCAGCTGCCAGGATCATATTCCTCGCCAATCGTTACACCGATGCCTCTACCTTGTGCCAGTCATTACACTGGCTACCCATCCACTCCAGAATCCAGTACAAACTTATTACCCTCACCCACAAAGCTCTTCATTGCTCAGCACCACCCTACATCTCCTCCCTTGTTTCAGTATTCCATCCTACCCGCGCCCTCCGTTCTGCTGATGACCTGAGGTTAGCATCCTCAATAATCAGAACCTCCCACTCCCGTCTTCAAGACTATACACGTGCTGCGCCAATTCTTTGGAATGCACTTCCCAGGTCAATACGATTAGTCCCCAATCCCCACAATTTTAAGCGTGCCCTGAAAACTCATTTATTCAGACTCGCCTACAGCCTCAACACAATAACCTAATCTATCCCTATGTGGCACAGCCAAAAGTTTTTTAACATAACCAGGTTCCCCGCATCATGTTCCCACATGCTTTATGCATCCATTAGCCTTCTGCATCCGTACTGTTACACACTTAACATTATGGCTGGTCCATACAATCAGGGAAACTGTTACCACCCACCTTTCGTGTCTCCCCTTTTTTCCTCATAGATTGTAAGCTCGCGAGCAGGGCCCTCATTCCTCTTGGTATCTGTTATGATCTTTGTGATTATTGTTATGCTGTAATGTATATTGTCTGTACAAGTCCTCTCTGAAATGTAAAGTGCTGTGGAATATGTCAGCTCTATAGAAATAAAATTTTATTATTATAACACATTAGCCGGATGATGGGACTACTACTGTCCCATCATTGGCTAATGTGTCACTCACTGTCATTGTAGCAGGCATAGCCCGATGGGACTTGTAGTCCCATCGGACGATGCCTGCACACAGACACAGACCCCCGGCAGGCCCGCACAGACCCCCGGCAGGCGGCACAGTCCCCCGGCAGGCCCGTACAGACCCCCGGCAGGCCCGTACAGACCCCCGGCAGTCCGCACAGACCCCTGGCAGTCCGCACAGACCCCCGGCAGGCCAGTACAGACCCCCGGCAGGCCCGCACAGACCGCCGGCAGTCCGCACAGACCGCGCATCATGATGCGCACAGACCGCGCATCATGATGACATCATTTCAGCAGCCAATCACAGCCACAACAGTGGCTCATTGCATTATGGGAACTTCCGATTCCAGTATCCAATGTTGTAAAAATATCGGTACTCGGTATCGGAATTCCGATACAGCGAATATCGGTCGATACCCGATATTTGCAGTGTCAGAATGCTCAACACTAGTCCCGTCAGCTGCTGGAGCAGGGTTGGTCACAACACCGGCTTCCGTTGCCTCTCCAGTGTCAAGCTCTTCTTCCTTCTCCTCTGGAGTCAGGGATGCTGGTCATGAGGCCACCCACCGCTCAGACACCTTCTCCAGCAGGGCCTCTTTCCACCGCAACACTGCGGTGATCTGCGACTTTAGGAGCTGGTGGCTCAGCTCCTCCACCTCGGCTCCAAGGAACTCCAAGTCCACTGTAGGCAGCTGGTCCAGGTGTTCATCCAGTTGGCTGGGGGATCTTTCCGCTTCCACCCCACGCTCCGGGTCTATCCAGCCGCCACTCGCCATGATGCACTCTGGGTTCCTTATTGCCTACTCCCGCAAAAAACAAGCCCTCACATGGCCATATTGACAGAAAAATAAAAAGTTATGGCTCTGGGAAGAAGGGGAGCAAAAAATGAAAATGCAAAACCAAAAATAACTTTGGTCGTTAAGGGGTTGATCTCTGCTTGCTATTATCCAGTAGTAAAAGTAACCTTACTTGCAAAGTTCTGGGGACTTTTTGACTTACTGGTAAATGATAACATGGTGAGTTATATGTGCTGCCTACCAGTGTGAAGCAAATTTTACATTATATACAGTATATTTAAATAGGAAGTACAATTTAGACAAAATCTTTATTCTGCGAAATGATAGGTGAAAATAACAGTAGTATAACTGTAAAATGACTGCATACAACATTTAATTTAATAGAACTGCTAATTACATAGATTGCAGGCTATGTTCGCTTGCTCGCACAGTTGTATAAATTGTCTGTAGCATTAGAATTTGTAGTCTGTGGTTGAGATGAAGGCAACTAACCATAAAATTGCTCCTAGCATGCCCGCAGTGCGGAGATGAAAAATACAGTGTGTGCAGTATTTCAGCAAGAATATTTTCATGTCTTGTGGGTGCAAATTCTAAACTTTTATCTCTGAAAAGAGAAGTCATATGACAGAGCATTAATAATATCACTAATAATATTTTGTCTTCCAAAGTCCAATTTCTGAAGTATTAGTATTACCTGTAAAAACATAATTTACAGAGAAATGTTACTATGTCTTATCTTTGGGAGTTAGCATAAATATATGATATAATTATGATAATGAAATCATGGCCGAAAGTGTTGGCACCCTTGAAATTGTTCCAGAAAATGAAGTATTTCTCCCAGAAAATTATTGCAATTACATGTTTTGTTATGCACATATTTATTTCCTTTGTGTGCATTGAAACAACCAACCAACCAGAATAAAAGTGAGTAAGTGGTGGTAAAATAGTAGACAGGCGCACACACAATGCTAAAACCAATAAACCAACAAACATAAAACATGATAAAAACATGTATATGCCACCTACAGGGTAATTATGTAAGTTTACAAAAATATAGGCATGTGTAGTAGTTCAGCCAGAGAAGTTCACAACAAGCAATGATGACCATAAGAAGATGGTCAACACCATAAGTAAAGTGCTGTAAATGCAAATCACTTTGTGTGAATATTTCCAATAACAAATGTGTGCTACAAAAACAGAAGCAAAATAATCAACTCACATGTAACAATACTGTGGGGGCAATGTATAGAAAGCATAGTGCCTCCAGGAACATGGACAGAGGAATACCACTACTGACTGTTAAAAGTTGGTATTTTTTACAGACCAGAATAGTGCATAAAATAGCCAACAGATCAAATGCCCATCTCCAATGCGTAAGAGCATTCAGAGCTGCCCACAGAACCAGTCAATGTCTAGACTGTTATACGGGCTTTTCAAGCACAGAAAATGTTTTTAAAGCAATTAATCAGCCAAAGCGTCATTGCAATCATCAGTGAGGGAGCATGAAATATGGCAAGCCAACTGTTATGCTGTGCCTGTAAAATTTACTTAAATCTCCTCCTTGCACTTCAGAGTTGATACTCTGCCGGTCCCCAGTCTTTGTTCACATTTCAGGAGAGATGACATGCTGTGTCACCACATGACAATAGCAACCAACCATTGGTCTCAGCAAACACGTGCCATAAATTCTAGCAGCAGAGAAGAGGCATGTCCTCACTGCTGCAACATAACCAGAGACCAGGAGGATACTATCAAAGATTCAACAGTAAAGCAGCAGTGCAATCAAAAGTTGAGTTCTGCTAACTTTAATATTGTTAACCTTAGTCCGGGGTGAGACTAGCGACACCTATGCGAGAAACTCGCATCAATACCCGGCACTGCCGCCAGCACTCGGGACCAGAGTGTGCAGCTGCATGTATTTCTATGCAGTTGAATGCTCCGGTCCCAATTTCCGGCGGCAGTGCCAAGTATTGATGCGAGAGACTCGCGCGAGTTTCTTGCATAGCTCTCGCAAGTCTGGCCCCGGCCTTATATTAACACTTTCAATGGTTTCCCTTACTTTGCTTTTCTTTTCTTCTGAGTACAGATAAACTAGGTCCTGATTCTGCCCAGCACTGGACAAAAGGTCTCGTTGCTGGAAGGAATATACCAGTCTAATCTGTTGTCTGAATAAATTCTAGGGTTAGAATTAACTTTAAAATCTTGTCTTGAGTCTAAATTACATTTGAGGACTGGATTCATTTTAGATTCTGCTATGGGATCTGATTATGTTTAGGATGCTGTATTAATTTTACTTTCAAACATGCAGTCTGATTTATTTCTTTACATGAGATCTGAATTTATTGAGTGGTCTGGGATCTGATTTAATTTTGGGGTCTGATCTAAAGCCTGGATTTATCTTGTACTCTGGTTTAATGTCTGAACTTTTTTTTTTAAAGTCTGGGGTCTGAATACATTTTCAGGTGTCAGTCTACATTAATTTTGGAACTTTCTTAAAGTAGAATAATAATTTTCTAACAAAAATTAAAATTATGGTGAACCTCCACCAGAATTTATCTACTGGCCTTCAATTAACCTTGCCCAGGCCTATGTACATCTTTTATACACAGAGTGCTTTGGAGTGCTGCACTTCTTTTTAACCTGCCATTTGCCCACATTGTAAAAGTGCGATAGTACTTCAGTACTAGTACCTATATCTATTAAATACAGCACTTTTTAGTCACCTTTATGTAAAAATAAAAACAAAAACAAATGGGTTATATTATAGTATATGCTTTGTAAGGGATCAGCTTTGTGGTAGATGCTAGTTCACACACAGGGATTCAGTTCATTGGTTCAAAATAAACAGGTGGTTTATTAAATTCCATAAACTATCTGGCTAACAAAGTAAAACAGCCGCTTCTGGGTACAAAAGATATAACAAAACAAAATGGAAAATAACTACGGTAGTCCATACAAAGCACAGGCTCATCCATTTAAATAGCAAATCTTCGCTCAGACTCCAGCAGGGACTGAGTAGCACATACAAGCCCTCCTTGCCTTGAACACACAGACCAAGTGAGACAGAACAAGCCTTAGGCCCGGGTCACACTTGCAAGTGTGATGTGAGAAACTCTCGAAAAGGGGTCGCCCACCAGGGCCGTGGGGTACTCAGTACCGGGCCCGTTGGTTTCAATGGGAGTTGTCACAGTGGCAGTGACCCGGTCCGTGGCCCTGGGCGTCCATGTAAAAGGGGTAGAGTGATGGGGATAAAGTTATTAAGATGATTCGTGACGCCACTTGTGGTTTCTGGTCAGTTTGACCAGCGCTGCAGGGTTGCTTCTCTGGGATGGATGGTGTGGTGCAGCAATGATGCTGTAGCCCTCCACAGGTAGGGCTGTAGTCCCAGGGCAGAGTAGATGAGGTTGGTGTAGATGAGGAGATAGTGAGGAGAAGGAGATGGTGCAGTGTTAGGCACAGAGATGTAGCAGTGCTGAGTGGGTTGGCGCAGGAAGAAGGCAAGGAGACAGATAAATGCAGTTCCAGTTCTTTTACTCACGTTCTTGGCACAGACAGGTGCCCGCTTCAATGCTGCGGTCTCTAGATCAGGGGCTCAGCCAACTCCCAGGCAGATGGAGTTAACCTCTCCAGCTCTCCCTTTTGTGTGCCTGTTCTGAACGTCTCCACACTAGTGCTTATTTGAGGTACTCACAGTTCCTCCTTTCAGATGTTCCTTAGAACTCTACTTGTGCGGCAGACAGCTGTAGCCTGCTTCGGGGACTCCTTGCTATCCAGTCCCGGCTCACTCACGTTGCTGTTGTGCCCCCAAGTCTTAAGTGGGAATAAAGTGGTGACAACTTCTATTCCTCCAGTGTCTGCTGCAGGACCATCAGTATCCATACAACCTCGGGGACCTGACCCCGGCCATGCGCTTAGAACTTGAGGAAGGGCTCTGCTCTGACCCTAGTCCTTAGTTCTCTTCTTCTCCTTACGTTCCGCACTAATCTTTCTTCCTTCTGGAGAATCAGGCTTTCTAGTTCTGCCAGCAGCTTCAGGTCGTTGAAGTCTGCTGCAGCATCTCCTTCACTCCATCCCTCTCAGGGGAGCTTCTCTCACAGACTGACCACTTCCTAACATTCTCCCACTCTCATGTGCAGTCTAAGCTCCACCCACCTCCCAGCACTCTTTGTGTTCCAAGCAGGGAGCCATGAAGGTTGCTCTGCTACACTACTGTGTTTGTGTGGGATGCAGGTGTTGGAGGCTGGCAAGGTGTTACCATCTTACCTGGAGAGTGGGATACTACTCCTCAGGAGGAGGTGCAGTACCTCTGTGGCGACTGAACCCTCAGGGGTGTCACACAAATCTCTCTCATCAATACCCGGCATTGCATTTCTATGCAGCCATACACTCCTGTCTGAGTGCCAGCGGCAGTGCTGAGTATTGATGCAAGAGACTCGCTCGAGTTTCTCGCATCACACTTGCAAGTGTGACCCCAGCCATAAAGCGGACGTTCCAAGACCTGGACTGGAGGCAAGTGAGCAGCTGATCCTACACAGCTCTTTCAGCTGCTCATAAAACCTGGACTCTAAGCCCATCGTGGATTGGCATCTCTAGCATAACTCCCATCCAAGACCTGTCCAGCTGCCACCTTACATATACCCCTCTCTGCCCAAAGCTAGATCAGGTTGGCACCTTCCAATAACATACAATAGACTCTTGATAGGTGATCTTCATTTCCATATAGTTTCACGGGCCTATGATTTACCTTCAAACAAAAATCCTGTAGGACTAGTTACTCGCGTATTGTTTCCATTCTTCTCTCACATCCACCTCAGTGGGGCATGGTCTGAAACTAACCTGTGCCTTCTGCCTAACAGGTAATACTGCAGAGTGTCCAATGCCCACTTGATGGCCAATCGTTTCTTTTCCACTATGGAGTAGTTCTTCTCACACGGGGACAGCTTCCTTAATTTCCTGAGGCAAGACTGCTCCCAGCCTGACATCTGATATGTCTGTCTGGACCACAAATTCTTTGGAGAAGTTGGGCACCACCAACACTGGATGTTTACAGAGGGCCAGTTTCAGTTCCTGGGAGATCAGCTGAGCTTCTGAGGACCACTTAGCCATAGCCAACTTCGTCCCTTTCAGACGATTCATCAGCAGGGCTATAAGTGTGAAGTTAAAGATAAATCTTTGATAGTAGCCCATGATGACTAAAAATGCCCTGACCTGCTACTTCAAGAGGGGCTGTGGCCTGCTCAGGATTAACTCCACCCACCTTATTTATTTGTGGTTTTAATTCACCTCTACCTACCATGTAGCCCACATACTTCATTTGCTTCACTTCTTTCAAGATCACATCTCTGCGGGCCTCTGGAATCCTACATGTTTTCAGATTGTTGCAAAAATGAGCCTCATGCGCTATGACATGAGTGAGACCTCGCGACTCAGAAAACAGGTCTTCATTCCGCTGCAACAGCTCCGAACATTGCTGTTTCTGTGAGCAGGACAAGGTGTCCGCCACCTTAACATCTTCCAATCTAACTTAGGACTTGGGCACCTGACACGGATCTTCCACGGGATCCCTGTTCTGCCACAGTTTAATCAGGGTTAACATGGTATACCTGGTAGGGTGTCCTCTTTCCTGGTATTAACAAAGTAAAACAGCCTCTTCTGGGTACAAAAGATATAACAGAGCGAAAATAGAAAATGACCAGTCCATACAAAGCACGGGCTCACCCATTTAAATGGTAACTCTCTACACAGACTCCAGCAAGGTCTGAGCAGCACATATAAGACTCCTCACCTTGCGCACACACACAGACCAAGTGAAACAGCACCAGCTGCCTTTAGTCGGAAATTCCAAGGTCTGGACTGAAGGTAAGTGAGTAGGTGATCTCAGTCAGCTCTTTCAGCTGCTCGTAAAAATCCGGACACATAATCTGGGTCCATTAAAACACCTCTCAGAACTATGTGTACTGGAACCTGTTCTCTGGGTTCTATATCACCAAGGCTTGGCAAGTCGGCGACAGATACTTCTCATTCAAGTCCTGTCCAGCTGTCACTTTACAGTCCATATACGTTTTCTGGCATTCAGGCATAGAGACTAAAAATGTAAGTGTAAACAGAGCCTAAACTATATACATCATGCAACCTATTGCCTAAATACAGGTCTATGGCTGGTATATTTGCTGTGTGTTTAGAATAAATATAAAACTTTGTTACTTTCTAGATATATATGAAATAATTACTATTAAGACTGTAGTAGATATTAGGCAGCCCTGGGGTCAGAGTATGCCCTCACTAATGTACTGTAAGTCAATAGACAAAACCAGTAATATTAAGACATCAGAGGTGAAGCATCTTGTGCACATACATTTTCCCGCTAGCATTCTTCTATTTGCTACAGCTGAAAAGCAATCTACTAATTAAGCCATGAACAAAGATTTTTCCAGAGATTTGAATATGGTGTGATATTGAATAATGAATCTAGCAATGACCTCAGAACTCAAACCTAACAAGCTTGAGATATTCTATGTGCAGAATCAGCGTGTGCATCTACATTAAGGATCCTGCTTGATCACATTTATTCTGATTATTTTCC
This sequence comes from Dendrobates tinctorius, assembly GCF_039654945.1. NCBI lineage: Eukaryota > Metazoa > Chordata > Amphibia > Anura > Dendrobatidae > Dendrobates > Dendrobates tinctorius. The sequence continues at coordinate 22,405,176 of NW_027361711.1, read as the reverse complement.
TTTGTTCTATCAACAGAACATTTCCTTTTTTTTACTCCCTTTAGATGGAAATAAGGCAGCTTTCTGTAGCCTTTTTGCTTTACCTCCTACACAGTCAACCAAACTAGAGATTTTAATGCATGGGGTGATGAACGTTAAATCAGCTTGAGAAATTGAAACATCTTGTGGTCAAATCCTACTGCATCCTAAAATCTAATTGATGTTCATACTTCATGGCTTGTGACAAGTGGACTAGGTTTCTGCAGACACAAGTATGACATGAATTTAAATTAAAATTGAGCAATCAAAGTCTTTTAGGCCTCCTTCACTCATCCGTGTTTAAACACGTATGTGTAAAACCGTTGCTGGTGCCATCAGAGTTTTCCATCAATGTGTCATCTGTGCATCCGTTTTTATCTTCAGTGTGCCATTAGTGCTGTACCAGCATGGTGTGACAAAGTCACTGGCAAAGTGCTGGAGGGGAAGATACATTTCACTGAGGCTATTAGCTTCAGTGATTTGAAACCCAGAAGTTTTCTCCAACACACTATGTGTTGTGAGGGGTTAATCGGCCATTTTTGAGGGTTGGGTTTTGGGGACAACTGGCTCGCCCTCCCAGGGCTGTGGAGTACTCGGTACCGGGCCAGTGTCAGGGGAATGTGTCACAGCAGCGGTGACCAGGTCCGTGGCCCTGGGCGCCCAAGTAATGGCGATATGTAGTTAATGAAATAGTTCGTGATGCCACCTGTGGTGTTTGGCAAGCAAGATGTTAAGCCAACGCTGCGTGCAGATCCTCTGGGGCTGATGGTGGGTTGCAGCAAAGATGGTGTAGCTCCCCACAGGTGAAGCTGTAACCCCAGGGCAGTGTAATTGATATAGATGAGGATAGGCGCAGGCGGTGTAGAGGATGGTACCCAGATGTAGTGGTGCTGACGGTGTTAGTGCACAAATGAAGGGGAGACACCAGGGCTTGCAGTTCCAAAGCATTACTCACAGTCCGTGGTACACACTGGTGCCTGCCTCCGTGCCGTGTCCTCCGGGGCAGAGACTCAATCAACCTCCCGGGCAAGTCAAGATTCTCCTCTCCAACACTCCGCCAACATGTACCTTTCCTGAACGACTTCTCTGTTGCACCTTAAGGTGTGAAGAGCTCCAGGACCGTGGTACTCTGAAGTTCCTCCTGTCAGATGTTCCTAACAACTCTACTCGTATGGCAGACAGCTGTAGCCTCTCTCGGGGACTCCCTTCTCCGGAGTCCTGGCTCTCTATTCAGTTGCTGTTGTGCCCCAAGCCTTAGATGGGAGTAGCGCATTTACAGCCAACTACTCCACCGATGTCTGCTGCAGAACCATAAGTGTCCATACAACCTCGGGGACCGGGCCCCGGCCTTACGCTGAGAACCTATAGGCAGGGTTCCTCTTCCAACCCACGTCTCCTCTCTGTTCTCCTACTCCTTCATTCCGCACTGTTCTTTCTCTCTCTTAAGGATGCTTAGGTGCAGTTCTACATCTTTTTCCTTCTGTTCCTTTCCCGTGCCAGCTGGCTCAGATCATTGAGGTAGCTGCAGCACTCCTTCTTCTCAGACCCGTCCTCAGACTCTCCTGACTGACTATGAAGAGGAGGATGAATGAACTCATGGAGATCAACATCCGACACTGCGGAGACACCATCACGTGTTTCTCAACGCAGTGATTCTAGAGCACTGCCCCCATCCCTTATGGGAAATATGTAAAACATGCAAAACAGAAGCCGCGGAGACACCATCACGTGTTTCTCAACGCAAGCAATGACCAGCCAGGTCTTTGCCCAGGAAGGAACAACCACGGGAAGGGCAGTCTCCAATGAAGGAAGCCACCTATGCCAAAACATGGTATCCATCCACATACAGCTGTTTCGGGGTATTGCCCCTCATCAGTGTGGAGTAGGAAACTGGCTGGTAGGAGCAATGCCTAGTAAAAAGACTATGAAGAGGAGGATGAATGAACTCATGGAGATCAACATCTGACACTGCGGAGACACCATCACGTGTTTCTCAACGCAGTGATTCTAGAGCACTGTTCCCATCCCTTATGGGAAATATGTAAAACATGCAAAACAGAAGCCGCGGAGACACCATCATGTGTTTCTCAACGCAAGCAATGACCAGCCAGGTCTTTGCCCGGGAAGGAACAACCACGGGAAGGGCAGTCTCCAATGAAGGAAACCACCTATGCCAAAACATGGTATCCATCCACATACAGCTGTTCCGGGGTATTGCCCCTCATCAGTGTGGAGTAGGAAACTGGCTGGTAGGAGCAATGCCTAGTAAAAAGACTATGAAGAGGAGGATGAATAAACTCATGGAGATCAACATACAACACTGCGGAGACACCATCACGTGTTTCTCAACGCAGTGATTCTAGAGCACTGCCCCCATCCCTTATGGGAAATATGTAAAACATGCAAAACAGAAGCCGCGGAGACACCATCACGTGTTTCTCAACGCAAGCAATGACCAGCCAGGTCTTTGCCCGGGAAGGAACAACCACGGGAAGGGCAGTCTCCAATGAAGGAAACCACCTATGCCAAAACATGGTATCCATCCACATACAGCTGTTTCGGGGTATTGCCCCTCCTGACTGACTGTCCTACTGACTCCACTCCTCAGACTGATCTTTTCCCGCCTGACCTCCCGTCAGACTGACCTGTAATTCTAAACCTTCCCACTCTTTTATATGGATCTCAACTCCACCCACCTCCAAGCACATCCAGTGTTCCAAGCAGGGAACCACCAAGGCACTCCTAATGTCTAGGAGGAGAGAGACACCTCAATGTGGTTGTGCTGAACTACCCTGTCGTGTGGGATGCGAGTGTTAGAGTGTAGAAAGGAGTTCCCACCTTACCTGGATGGTGGGGCACTACACCTTAGGAGAAGGTGCAGTACCTCTGTGGCGACTGAGCCTCAGGGGCGCCACACAACCATAGAGTGGGTGGGAGGTTTCCACTTTATCTCTACCCCAGGGTTTGCTCTGGAGTTTAAATAATCATCTTCTGAGGCATTCATCGTTCAGTGTTCTGGACAGGCTAACTCCAGAGAAATGTTAGAGTTTGAGCTAACCAGAATCATGTGTTTCGCTAAGCCTGAGCGGGAGGATCCCTGCTACCACAAAGACTGTGCTTTGTGTTAGTACTTTGTTTTTGTTTCCTGCTATTGCCCAAAGGGCTATGTTTATTTTTACTTCACCATGTTTTATGCCGCATGTACTGTATAATAAGCCAGTGAAGGTTTTAAAAACAATTTTCTGTGTCTACCTCCATGTACAGCTGAGTGAGCTGATCTACCTCAATGGTTATAGAAATAAATAAATTACAAATCTTCTCCTATACTTTAAAATGTTGAACTCATACAGCAAGCATAGAGCACACCTATGGCACACTGATGTCATTGGTGTGTACTTGTTTTTCACGAATGATTAGGCCGGCGTCACACTAGAGAGGAATACGGACGAGTGAGAAGCGATAAAAAAAACGCATTGCCCACGGACCAATGATTCTCTATGGGGTAGCTCCCATCAGCCGTATTTTTCTCTCATATTTTCTACAGTCCGTGCCAATCACAGCATGTTGCGATTGTCAGCATATTACGACCATAGTACGTGAATGCAAGTCTATTTGTGCACAAAAAAATTGCATTACAAACGGACCACCCGTGTGACTTGCGAGAAATACGCCAGACTTTTCCTGGTCACAGGAAATGGGCCAATCTATCATCAGGAAGCTTAGAAGTGCAAATTAGCTCAAAAAGCGCTCCAGACATACAGGAAGTACGCCTCCATGGAGTACAGCATCATGGCACCCTACCAGAATCTGAATGTGGAGCTGCTAATTGTTTATCTGCATGATTGCCCGGAATTATGGGACCAACGGGATGCACATTATGCTGACCGGTCAAGAAAGGAGGCTGCATGGAGGCGCATATGTCGCAAAATGTTCCCTGATTTTGGTGATCGGCCACATGAGGAGCAGCAGCACATAAGTACGTGCATATAAATAATATATGTCAAATTACCTGCCATCCCAAAAAAATTTAACAAGTAGGCCCCCCACATCCTGTGCTTCTTATATTGGGCTCTCGTGGCTTGTGAATTATTTTTGGACCCACTGTTTGACCCTGAGAGAATATTACCCTGTCCCCAAGCTCCTCATAATGCCTAGCAAAAACAGTTTAAAGAGTTGCTAATTGCCACATGAGCTACTGTGACCCTGTGCATCTGGCCTGGTTGCACCAATGCTATATGCCACCATGGGTAGAACTCACACCCTAGTAGGCCACATGACTTTGATACTAGTTCAAAAACTTGTTTTAGGCAAATTGTAAGTTTTCATTCTTTTATGTCACATTGCAGTCGAAGATGTGATGAGACGCTGGCGCTGCATCCGTGACCAGTATCACCGTGAGAGCCAGCAGCGGGCAAGAAATGGTTCAGGGGCCCACACAAAGCAGAAATATGTTTATTTCGACCGCCCCTCGTTCCTTGCTCCAATTATGGATCTCAGACCGTCAGTATAACAAAAACACCACATCACACAAATGCTTTATAGGGCGCGATCAAAAATGTCCTTTTTCTACATTTTATATTTAATCACAGAACTCAGTCTAACATCACTGAAAGGGAGACAGGGTCTGAATCAGAGGCCATCATCGATCCTGTATGTGGAGGGGTTGAGGTGTCTTGCCCATCTTGTGACCTTCCAAGGAGCCAGGCCTAAGTCACTTCTCCGGCTCGACCTGATCCTGCCCTAGAACCTGGGCCGCCACCAGAAACACCACCACCAGGAACAGAGCCACAACAAGGACCATCAGCTGCATCACCACCCAACATCCAGGATGAACAGGGCAACAGCAGCAGCCCAACTGTTCGCCTAGAGGGCTCCCCCAGCCTGCTGTGCCTTCCAGGCAATGTAGACGAAGGCGCCATATCCCTGCCACTGATACCACGACCAATGTGGATACAGGGGACCAAAATTCTCGTAACAGAGTTGCCACTGATAATGGGGAGGAGGCGTACTCACGCAGCCTTGCCCATTATCTTCGTTCCCTTCCCCGTGAGGTGCGGCTACGTGTGCGAGGATCCATTCAGATCCTAGTTGACGCAAGCACACCCCCCAATACCCCATATGAGCTGTTTGAGTTTCTGGAGAGGTGTCAGCTATCACCCAGGAATCTCATGCGTCTTAACCCACACCCCCAAGTGCTTGCTCAATCAGGGTCTGAGGATCCTCCTACACGTGGGCCTACACCTCACACCCTTTTCCCCCCTACCCAACATTGGCAACATCATTCCCAAATCTCAGGTTATGACCCAGCACACCAATATGGCCACTTGTTCCCAGCCAATGTTGGAGGCTGGTCCCAATCTGGTTGGGGACGGCATGGCCATTTTGGTGGCTTGTAGACTCACGGCCGTACCAGTCTCAACAGGAGAGTCATCTCCAATATAGTGCCCAGTATCCACCTCAAGCCCATGAGCCGGCCCACTACCTCCATCATGGGCAAGAGTATGCCCCCACACAGGCCGAGTGCCAAGGTGGCCACACTAGCCATCAGGCAACACAGGCTGGGCTGCCACCTTCTCCCCCCCTACATACTACAATTTATAACTTTGTGTTTTTGTGGTTAAATGCTGTATTGTAACATTATAAAAATTTGTTTGTGCTCTAAGGCTAATTCTGTCCATTTTGCTAAATAACAAAAGGCTTCACAAGGCCTTTAAAAAAAGGATACATAAAAAGTTTTAACTTTCAATTGTTGTTGTCTTTATCAATGATGCCCTTACATCACGACATGCTGCCATATGCTTACACATTGATTTATAAACAGAGAAAAGACATAAGGGGTTGTAATATATATAGTTTCCCAAAGCCCAAAAACAAACATTTACAACATAGACACAGCATGCTCTTGCCATGAAGTTTCCCCCTCTGGTGACAAAGTAATTTGTGAAAATATCACGCACTTTGAGCCCAGAGAGTGGTCTACGTTGAGGGTTGATAGGTGGTCTCGCCCTACGTACATTGTCTGACCCACGCACAACACCAGCAGAGGAGGAACAGTCATGTATCATGGTGAAGTTATGGCCAACGCCACATGCTTTATTTACTTCATTTACATTTTGTTCACTCAGCTGAATGGCAGACTGGAGGACCCGCCATTTGGCCCAATGAATGTCAAAGGAACACTCCACCAGTCGCCGAGCATGTGATAGGCGCAAGTTACAAATTCAGCGCCGGTGGTCCAGGTTGCGCCGGGGATATGTCCTCATGACATTGCGCGTTAACTGAAACGCCTCATCTGCCACAAGGACATAAGGGACTGATTCTTGAGTGGATCCTGGTAGCTGGCGTGGTAGTAGATCCAACTGGTTGGTGCGTAGCCGCCGACCCATAATGGAAGTATTGAAGACTCTAGAGTCTCCCGTCCTTCCATAGGCCCCAATGTCAACAATTCTAAACTTGTATTGAGGGGCGGCCAGAGCCAACAATACAACAGAAAAGTATTGTTTATAATTGAAGAATTGTGAGCCAGAGTTCGGCAGCTTACGCACCGGGATATGTTTGCCATCAAGGGCCCCAATACTGTTAGGAAACTGGCATGCCTCCTCAAAGTCCCTTGATATCCTCAACCAGTCTTCCATCCTGGGCTGGGGCATGACGAGTTGATGTAGTCTTGACAATATTTGACTACATGTTGACCTGACTATGCCAGAAATGGTAGATCTTCCAATGAGAAACTCATGGTGGAGGGCGGCATAAGACAGGCCAGCGGACAGGAAGCTGAAGAACAACAGAAATGGAACATTTTAGAATGCACAAATTAACAAAACATCAGGTACATACATACTAAACTTGTTAGTGATTCATATCTACTAACACACATATATTTTGTCGCACAATCACTACGTGATATTCAGTACATATTACACATAACATTCTGGTCTGTAAGTTTATATATGTTTCAAAAACTGACTGTCACATCCAAGCATAAAAGCACCTGTTCACACAATGTTTATGCTTGGATGTGACCGTCACTTTTTGAAACTTGTATTCATTTACCTTCTGACTGAGCACTCCACCTGTTAGCCACAGGTGTTTTTAATCAAAGCAAATCAAATCAAAATTTTTGGCACTCAACTTTTGCGATATGTGAAGGATTTTATTTGCAGTCACAAGAATTAGACGTTTCGGCTATGACAATAAGCCTTCATCAGTACACAAGACTGCTCATGTTCAAAGAATCATTGAATATTTGAATGAAGCACCACTCATAAGAAAAATATGGGCCAAAATGTCCACAAAAGATCTGGAGATCTGGGCAGAAAATTAGAAGAATGGACATCAGTATAATATCCTCAGTATATGTGTATTATAAAGTGGAATCCCTTGAAAGGTCAATCTCACACATGGGATTAATATATTTATATCAGCTATTGGAAGGTGACAGCTTTGGTAGTGTGTGGATAGCGGTTGTTGGTGGGTGGTGGCGCTTTGTGGCCTGGAGGAACGCGACACTAGCGGTGGAGAACAGAAGTCCCAGAATACTGGAGAAGAGCAAATGTTCTTCCTATCTTCAAAAAGGGGAAGAAGGTGGACCCAAGCAACTATAGGCCGGTGAGTCTGACTTCTATACCAGGAAAGATCTTTGAACAAATTATTAAACAACATGCATGTCAGTACCTGGATAAGAATGAAGTGATTAAACAGAGTCAGCATGGGTTTGTAACTAATAAGTCATGTCAGACTAACTTAATTTCCTTCTATGACTGAATCACTGATTGGGTGGATCAAGGAAATGCTGTAGATATAGTATATCTTGACTTCAGCAAAGCATTTGACAAAGTATTTCACAATCTTTATTGAATAAATGGCTAAGTATGTAATGGACAAGGCAACTGTTAGGTGGATTCATAACTGGCTTAGTGATCGGACCCAAAGAGTGGTCGTAAATGGCTGCACATGCAGTTGGAAGAATGTCTCAAGTGGGGTACCACAGGGCTTTGTCATGGGCCCTGTATTGTTCAACATCTTTATCAACGATTTAGATGAAGGAATTGAGGGTAAACTGATTAAATTTGCTGATGACACAAAGCTAGGAGGGATAGCTAATACTAGAGAAGAGAGAGAGAGGATTCAAAAAGATATAAATAAACTGGAGCAGTGGGCAGCAACTAACAGAATGGTTTTTAACAGGGAAAAATGCAAAGTACTACATCTGGGCAATAAAAATGAAAAAAGCATATACAGAATGGGAGGAATAGGGCTAAGCAACAGCACATGTGAAAAAGACTTTGGTATACTAATAGATCACAGACTGAATATGAGTCAACAGTGTGATGCAACAGCAAAAAAGGCAAATGCAATTCCAGGATGTATTAACAGAAGCATACAGTCTAGATCATGTGAAGTCATTATTTCCCTCTACTCCTCTTTGGTCAGACCTCATCTGGAATATTGTGTCCAGTTTTGGGCACCACATTTTAAAAAAAACATCAACAAACTGGAGCAAGTTCAGAAAAGAGCGACCAGAATGGTGACTGGTCTGCAAACCCTGTCTTATGAGGAAAGGTTGCAGGATTTGGGAATGTTTAGTTTGCAAAAGAGAAGACTGAGAGGAGACTTAATAGCTGTCTACAAATATTTAAAGGGCTATCACATTGTAGAAGGATCATCTTTAATCTCATTTGCACAAGAAAAGACTAGAAGCAATGGGATGAAACTGAATGGGAGGAGACACAGATTAGATATTAGAAAAAACTTTTTGACAGTTTGAGTGATCAATGAGTGGAACAGGCTGCCACGAGAGGTGGTGAGTTCTCCTTCAAAGAGAGGCTGGACAGACATCTGACTGGGATGATTTAGCGAATCCTGCTTTGAGCAGGGGGTTAGACCAGATGGCCCAGGAGGTCCCTTCCAACTCTACGATTCTATGATTCTTTGAACATGAGCAGTCTTGTGTACTGATGAAGGCTTATTGTCATAGCCGAAACGTCTAATACTTGATAATAATGATTGCGAATAAAATACTTCACATATCGCAAAAGTTGAGTGCCAAAAATTTTTTCAATTACTTATTCTGGTGTGGGAACCTTCTTTTTGTGCACCTACTCAGTAGTGCCATGATATATTTGAAATCCCATTCAGATGGAGACCTCAGTCTTAGTGAGGATTGGCATAGACAGGGACCTGGAAAATGAGAAATGCCTTAACGTGGCTTCCAGGTACACATAACTTGGCCATTATATGCGCTAAACTTACTCAGTTTTTCATATTTCTAATGCAGTAATGCAATTCATTTTTCATTTTTATATTTGCATATTATGGCGCTACAGTGTGCTTCCTTTTTTGCTTGAATGTAAGATTATATATATATCTGGAATAAGATGAGGGCATTAAACTTAGGACAAAATAAAAAACATACTTTGGGCAACACATCATGAACATAGAGAATTTGGTTGTGTAGTACATACTGTATTGTGAGTAGAAGTCACTCCTCTGCAGATATAGCTTTGCACATCCTTGTATCCTGAAAGGTTATCACAGAATCCCAGGGTGCACTGTCTCCAAGAGTAGATCAAATGTTGCAAGGCTCATGCGACAGTATTTGTAAAAATTTTTCCGATGATCCCACAGAGAAGAATAGAGGGGATGAAAATGACCTCTTGTGAGTCATTGTCTCAAAAGTGGATGGACCCACATGCGTCTCCTCCTCCTCGGATCCACAATCAGTGGGTATGGCTGGCCAAAGCACCTGGACAAAACCCAGTTGAAGAGAACACGGTCAGTTGGGGTGAACTGAAGTGTGTCAGACATGTTTGCTAACAACCAACAAGACACCCACACAAGCAGAGCACCAAAATGGGCAGATTGGAGGCTGCCACCTGATGTTGAGGCAATAAATAGGGTTGCTAATGATGATTTAAATTATGTGCAGGCCTCAAAACCGTTAAATGTCCATTTTGCAAGGTTGCGAGAAAAAAACGGTATGCGGATGCCATACGGATTACATACGGATGCTTACATGAGAAAAATATGCGGCCACACCCTGACAACGGATGACATACGGAGCACTAATTAGGGACCATTTATGCGTATTATGGACGTAAAATACGGTCCGTATTTTTCTACCTTGTGTGTGACTCCAGCCTTAGACAAGTACTTGCCCTTGTCATCCGTGCTGAAGAAAAAAAGAGGTCTGTATAGAAACACGGACATGTGCATAGCAGTATAGGTTATAATAGGTACGTGTGGTATCCGATAAAAAAAGGACGCTAAGCGTACTGTACACACGGTCATGTGAAGGAGGTCTTATTCAGTTGCACACCACAAATTTAGCATGAGCAGTGTCCTTCTAACGAATCCGCCTGAAAATGCACTGCAAAACTATTGCAAAAAATGAACATAATGCACAGCAATGTGAAAAAACGACACTGCTGTGCACATGTTCCATCTTTTTTTACTTCTTTTAACCAAATCAAAGGTTGGAAACTTGTTAAAAGATGTAACATGTCATTACTCAAGAGACTTAATTCATATAGCTGCAAAAGACACTGGCAAAACCACCAGCAAAGCAAGTTCAGCAAAAAGACCACTGACTTTTAAAAACGTTGAGCGTACATACCCTGTAAAGGTGGTGGGTGTGGACCCACTGTGCCACAAGGTGGGATTACCCATGAGAGACATGACTAAGCAACTACCTGGTGTTAACTAGAGGCTAGGCTTGTCTGCAGGTATCGCCAGGTAAGGCCCGTTTCACACTTACGTCATCGGCGGTCAGCTGAAATCCACCACAGGTTAAAAACAACTGATCCTACTCTGTTAAGTGATGTACGGATGTAATCAGACCACGTTGCAGTACGGATCCGTTGAAGTTGCGAAGCGGCATTATTTAAAGTGACCGCAGGCTGGAACGTGAGTGCGATGGTCGCTGTGATTTCGAGCTTGATGTTGCGGCCTGCATCGCCGTGATGTTGCGGCCTGCATCGCCGTGATTTCCCGCTTGATGTTGCAGGCTGCATCGCCGCTGCATCGTGAGGTGGATGGACATCGCCGTGATGCGAAGTGAGTTCCAGTGAGGTGGATGGACGAGAGAGAATTTTAGCGGCAATACAGGGTTAAAACTGTTCCCGGAGCAAAGCCTCCGGGCATGCGCAGTTAAAAATAGCGGACCGTCAAACAAAAAAAAAGTTGCAGTGTACGTTTGGTCCGCCCAGGAGCCGATAAAATTCTCACGGATCCGTCAAAAAACTAAGGATGACCATCAGTCAAAAACCGTCACTAATGCAAATCATTGGGGGGAAAAAAAGGATCCGCCAAAAAATGGGCGGATCCGTTTTTTTCGAAAAGTGGCGGATTTTGACTGACGTCAAAAAACTGAAGTGTGAAACAGGCCTAACACACCAGGAAAGTCCCCAGGACAGCGGCAGCTGAACGGAGGCTTAGAGGCATGGGTGCATGGTACAGAAGGGCAAAGAATGTGAAGTTCTACAAAACTTTAAGGAATCAACCAAGATAGTGAGTAGTGATGATATATGAATGGTATATTCTCTAACTGGGTCGCTGTGACAATTGGGGTACCGCAGGGGTCGGTGTTGGGACCTATTCTTTTCAACATATTTATCAGTGATCTCATAGGTTTACACAATAAAATATCGATATTTGCAGATGATACAAAACTATGTAAAGCAGTCAATACAAGAGATGATAGTATTCTGCTACAGATGGATCTGGATAAGTTGGAAACCTGGGCACACAAGGTGGCAGATGCAGTTTCACAATGATAAACGTAAGGCTATACACATGGGAAGAAGGAATCAATATCACCATTACACATTGAACGGTAAACCACTGGGTAAATCTGACATGGAGAAGGACTTGGGGATCCTAGTTAATGATAAACTTACCTGGAGTAGCCAGTGCCAGGCAACGGCTGCCAAGGCAAACAGGATCATGGTGTGCATTAAAAGAGGTCTGGATACACATATACATGATGAGAGCATTATACTGCCTCTGTACAAATCCCTGGTTAGACCGCACATGGAGTACTATGTACAGTAGAGTTGAGCAAAACGCGTTTCAAAAGTTTGTTTTGCGCTCTTTTTCAGCCAATCAAGATCCATGGACACTGTGGGCAACGTGATGACATAGGCAGGGGTCACCACCATCTTTCAGAAGGGCATGCAAGTGATTGGCTTGCTTTGGTGGGCGTCACAGGGGTTATAAAAGGACGTGCACGCTGATCGCCATCTTACTTCTGCCGATCTTAGCATAGGGAGAGGTTGCTGCTGCTGATTCTGTAGGGACAGCGTTAGGCAGGGAAGAAGAAAAAAAACTGCTTCTGCTGCTAGCGATTTTGCCTGTACAACACACCAGTCACTGTGTGTGCAGTGCAAGGGGAGGCTATATTGTGGTGAATCAGCGGTGTTGGTTGTTAGGCTGCCTTCTAAGGCTTCCTGACAGCTGCATTGCTGTTTACCCACTGCTCTGCAAACTGCTTTTTTAAAAGCAATCCCAATTTTTTTTTTGTCCTGCTGAGGTACTGAGCGTGCATTTTTTCACACCATACAGCGGTGTACGCTCCTCACACAGTACCGTGTAACGGCTGTTATCACAGCCACAGTGAAGCTATCTGTGTGTCACTCTGTGAGAATAAGTCGAGGACATGTTCCGTTCTTACAGACCTGCACCTACTAGTTTTGTCTAGCTTTCAAACAGTTAAATATATTTGCTGTTTGATCACATTCAAAACTATAGAGAGACAGCGTGTGTCAGTCCGTATACTTAAAAAACACGGAGCTTGACAATTTTACGTACACCGGACAGCCGTGTACGTGCACGCTCCTCTCAGTACCGTGTAACGACTGTTATCACAGCCACAGTGAAGCTATCTGTGTGTCACTGTGGAAGGATAAGTGGAGGACTTGTTCCGTTCTTACAGACCTACACTCTAGGGAGATTCCTATTCTGCCCAATTCTACATACACCTTGTAGTTTGTGATGCACTAGCCAATTTCTGCCTGTGACATAGCGCTCTGATATTCAGTGGGCCTCACACAATCCAAAAGTGTCCAGTGTCCACTAGTGTGTGCAGAAATTCAAAATCTCCCTTATCCTGTAGTCACTTTTTTCACACCTGTGCCATCGAGCCTGTGACATAGCGCTCTGATATTCAGTGGGCCTCACACAATCCAAAAGTGTCCAGTGTCCACTAGTGTGTGCAGAAATTCAAAATCTCCCTTATCCTGTAGTCACTTTTTTCACACCTGTGCCATCGAGCCTGTGACATAGCGCTCTGATATTCAGTGGGCCTCACACAATCCAAAAGTGTCCAGTGTCCACTAGTGTGTGCAGAAATTCAAAATCTCCCTTATCCTGTAGTCACTTTTTTCACACCTGTGCCATCGAGCCTGTGACATAGCGCTCTGATATTCAGTTGGCCTCACACAATCCAAAAGTGTCCAGTGTCCACTAGTATGTGCAGAAATTCAAAATCTCCCTTATCCTGTAGTCACTTTTTTCACACCTGTGCCATCGAGCCTGTGACATAGCGCTCTGATATTCAGTGGGCCTCACACAATCCAAAAGTGTCCAGTGTCCACTAGTGTGTGCAGAAATTCAAAATCTCCCTTATCCTGTAGTCACTTTTTTCACACCTGTGCCATCGAGCCTGTGACATAGCGCTGTGATATTCAGTGGGCCTCACACAATCCATAAGTGTCCAGTGTCCACAAGTGTGTGCAGAAATTCAAAATCTCCCCTGTCCTATAGACACTTTGTACCTTGTTTTACATTACTATATAGTTTGTTGGATTTTGTCTACATTTCTACAAAAAATAAGGAAGGCTGGTGGAAGAGGCCGTGGAATTGGGCGGGGGTTGGCAGCTGGTAATGATGGTGTTGGTGGTGGATCTGATGGTAGTGGCAAGAGCAAAATAGGACCGAATGCAGGAGGTGTTGAGCCTGCGTCATCGTCTGGCTCCATAAGGCTTCGAAGGCTTAGTTTTCTAGGAGTTGGCAAACCGCTTGTAAAGCCAGAGCATCAGGAAAAAGTTTTGTCTTACATTGCTGACTCAGCCTCCAGCTCTATCGCCTCCTCTTTTGAAGTTATAAAAAGTAAAAGCACTGAGTCGTCATTGGAGGCTCATGTTCATGAACCACACCTTTCCTTGTGTCCTTCACCCCAACCAAGATTGAAGGATGACGCAGGCCATACTACTGATTACTCCATGGAGCTGTTTTCACATACCATGCCTGGATTATCAAGTGAAATGGTGAATTACCCAGGCCAAGATGAATCTGACATTTAATGCACTGATGCACAGCCGCTGATAGATGATTCTGCTGGTACATTCACTCAGAGCACTACATTGTCCTCGCAGTGTACAGAGCCAGATTCTGACCCTGATGAGACTCAGGTGCCCCTTCCCGCACACTATACCACCATACACGGTGACACAGAGGAAGGTGCACATGACATTGAAGAGGAGGTGATGGATGACCCAGTTGTTGACCCAGATTGGCATCCATTGGGGGAAGAGGGTGCTGCTTCCAATAGCTCAGATGAGGAGCATCCACAGCAGACATCGACATCGCAACAGCTGTTATCTGGCAGGCCTGGAGCACTCCAAAGACAGGTTCCAAAAATCAAGAGTTGCTGGACAGCTTGTCCAGAGGGTCAAAAGATCACAGCGTGCTAGGCCGCAAAATGTCTGCCAAAGTAGGAAGAGTGCAGTGTGGCACTTTTTTGAACAAAATCCTCATGATCAGGCCAAGGTTATCTGTAAGAAGTGCGCAAAGACCTTTAGCCGAGGGAAAAATCTTAAAAATTTGAATACCAGTTGCATGCTTAGACATTTAACTACCATGCACTTGCAAGCGTGGACACAACACCAAACCTCAAGTGCCACATGTGCAACTGATCACAAAGAAGGTAGTCAGCAACGCTACATTGTTTCCCCCACTGTAAGCCCACCAGTTAGCACAGCAGCAAATGTTGAGGTGTCGTTGCAAGGCAACAGCAGTCAGGGAATCCCACTGTTATATCAACGAAATACTGAATCTAGGCCATCAGAAAGAACACCAACTCCATCACCATCATCAACCCTCTCTCAGTCCGCCCTGTCCACCGCTACTTCCACCATATGCAGCTCTCAAGTGCAGCTCACCCTTCCAGACAATATGAGTAGGTCAAGAAAGTACTCAGTCTCTCATCCGCGTACACTGGGTTTGAACGCCCACATTGCCAAACTAATCTCGTTTGAGATGATGCCCTATCGGTTGGTGGAAAGCACAGCTTTCCGCAAACTCATGACCTATGCAGTACCACGCTATGGCCTACCCAGTCGCCACTTCTCTCGCAAAGCCATCCCAGCCCTCCACCATCATGTAAAAGACCGCATTGTCCATGCACTCAAGCAGTCAGTGAGTGGAAAGGTGCACCTCACAACTGATGCATGGTCCAGTCGGCATGGCCAGGGCTGTTACGTGTCCATCACTGCGCACTGGGTTAATGTGGTGGATGCAGGGTCCACAGGGGACAGCGGTGGTGGGACAGTGCTGCCTAGCCCACAGTATAGGAAACAGTTGGCTGTAGGCGTTCCACCCTCCTCCTCCTCCTCCTCCAGAAGCGAAAGCTCGTCCACAGAGCGCAGTCATACGAGCACTCCATCTGCAGCTGCCACTGTTGCACACGAGGTGTCCCCCTATCGAGCAGCTAGTGGAAAGCGTCAGCAGGCTGTGTTGCAGATGATGTGTTTGGGCGACAGACACCGCCGAGGTGCTGGCCGAGTACTTGAAGTGACAAACTGAGTCATGGCTGGGCAGTGTACATCTTGAGGCAGGCAAGGTAGTTAGTGATAACGGCCGTAATTTTGTGGCAGCCATAGCCCTTTCAAAACTCAGCCACATACCTTGATTGGCTCACACCTTGAACCTGGTGGTGCAGTGCTTCCTCAAAAATTATCCGGAGTTAACAGCCCTGCTCCAGAAGGTGCGAAGACTGTGCGCGCACATCCGCCGGTCGCCTGTACACTCCGTTCGTATGCAGAAGCTGCAGCGATTGCTCCACCTTCCCAACCACCGCCTCATTATCGACATTGCAACAAGGTGGAACTCCACCCTGCACATGGTGGAGCGGCTGTGCGAGCAGAGGCAGGCCATAATGCATTTGTGGGAGGATACACGGCCAGGCACTTTGAGAGCAGACATGGAGTTGACAGGTGTGCAGTGGTCGAAGCTGAAAGACCTCTGTAAAGTCCTTCAGTGTTTTGAGGAATGCACACGGCTGGTAAGCACAGACGACGCCATCCTAAGCATGAGCATCCCACTTATGCGTCTGCTCATGCAAACTTTGACGCACCTTAAGGAGCAGGCGTCTGCAGCCAATGTTGATGAGGAGGAAGAGGAGGAGGGAATCCTTGATGACATTCAGCCATTGTCTGCTCAGGGACCTCTCCTGGACGAGGTGGAGGAAGAAGAGGAGGAGGAGGATGATGATGGGGATGATTACTTAGGGAAGGAGGATGCATCTCGTGGGGCAAGTGAAAATGTTGGCGTGGCAAGGTCTGGTACAGGGTTTGTGCGTGACTGGAGGGATGTGGATTTGCCAGAAAGTGCTCCTCCAACCAGCACTCGCAGTGCATCATTGACACCGGGAACATTGGCCCACATGTCAGATTATGCCTTGCAGATCCTAAAAAGGGACCCCCGCATTGCCAAAATGATGAACGATGACTACTGGTTGGCCAGCATCCTGGATCCACGCTATAAAGGCAAATTACAAAACATCGTGCCACAGGAGAACCTTGACCTAATATTGGCTAATAAACAAGCAATTCTGGTAAATCGGTTGCTTGAGGCATTCCCAGCACACAGCAGCGGTGATGGTTCTCACACGAGCCGTACGGGCCGGGGGCAGCTTGGCAGAGGTGTTCATGGTGCACACAGCAGAAGTGGCGTTGGAGACAGGGGTTTCATGACAATGTTGTTGACTGATTTTTCAAGTACCGCTCACACAACTGGTAATACTGCATCGATAGAAAGTGACAGGAGACAGCAGTTGTCAACTATGGTTACAAACTACTTTTCCTCCCATATCGATGTACTCCCACACAGGTCATTCCCCTTTGACTATTGGGCCGCTAAACTGGACACCTGGCCTGAATTGGCACAATATGCCTTACAGGAGCTCACTTGCCCAGCTGCAAGTGTGCTATCGGAAAGAGTCTTCAGTGCAGCTGGATCAATCCTGACAGAAAAAAGGACCCGTCTGTCAACCCAAAATGTGGATGATCTAACCTTCATTAAAATGAACCATGCATGGGTTTCCAAGGATTTTGTCCCACCTTCCCCTGATGACATATAGGGTGACAGAAAAATGGCTTGCTTTGGTCCACCTCTTCCTGGGACTTGACCTATTTCGCCTTTTGCATCAGCTGAATGTCCAACATCAACATATGTCACTTTCTAAAACTCCCTAACTGTGCTGCCTCCCCCCCCTATGGCCGGGGTCACCACCTAGCGCACGACACCGTGCGAGTGCCGTTGTCCTGGACAGGTGGGTAGGCCGACTCTTGGGCGCGGGCACTGGCACAGGGTCCCTCATAGTGCAATCAAGTGTCTCTGACGGTGGTGGTGCACACCCGCTGTCAAACACACCGCCGTACTATGAGGGGCCCAGTGCCAGTACCGACGCCCACGAGTGGGCCCCCCTTGCTTGGGCAGGGCCCCATCATTTGCAATCTTTACCTCTCCCTGCTCCTTCGCTGTGTAGTCTGGGCCATCAAATCCATACTGTGCCTGACACCGTCTGAGCCTGCCTCCTGATGTATAGACATATATTTTGAATGTGTACGCTATCCATACATGTTATCCGGGGATACGGTACCCTTTCTCACCTTTGTGCCATCACGTGCAATCCATACTGGGCCTAACACCGTCTGAGCCTGCCTCCTGATGTATAGACATATATTTTGAATGTGTACGCTATCCATACATGTTATCCGGTGATACGGTACCCTTTCTCACCTTTGTGCAATCACGTGCAATCCATACTGGGCCTAACACCGTCTGAGCCTGCCTCCTGATGTATAGACATATATTTTGAATGTGTACGCTATCCATACATGTTATCCGGGGATACGGTACCCTTTCTCACCTTTGTGCCATCACGTGCAATCCATACTGGGCCTAACACCGTCTGAGCCTGCCTCCTGATGTATAGACATATATTTTGAATGTGTACGCTATCCATACATGTTATCCGGTGATACGGTACCCTTTCTCACCTTTGTGCAATCACGTGCAAGCCATACTGGGCCTAACACCGTCTGAGCCTGCCTCCTGATGTATAGACATATACAGTATTTTGAATGTGTACGCTATCCATACATGTTATCCGGGGATACGGTACCCTTTCTCACCTTTGTGCAATCACGTGCAATCCATACTGGGCCTAACACCGTCTGAGCCTGCCTCCTGATGTATAGACATATATTTTGAATGTGTACGCTATCCATACATGTTATCCGGGGATACGGTACCCTTTCTCACCTTTGTGCAATCACGTGTAATCCATACTGGGCGTGAGAACGGCTGGCGAGCTGTTAAGCAAGCTACAGCACCTGTGGTTTGCACACGTAAGTTTTTCATTTTTTCAGGAATGACGGTTAGGCCTAATTCCGGAACTGCGGTTGACCTGCACTTACTGGGAAATCATCGTTCGCGGGTAATAATTGTAATCAGTGATCCCCATCACTAACGTTGTTCAGCGGGTTATCTGCACCTGTAAGCAACAAACGCTGGCCTTTTCAGTGTAGCGCACATGCAGCCACGGACATGTAAGGGCATGACACACCAGTTATTGGCCAATCTCATGTGCCAGAGCCTCACGTGTCCCTCTAGTAAGCCGGACTCGGACCGCGGGGCATGACGGAGTCTCGTTCGTTAACGGAATTAAGCTTGCAATGTGTGCATCTTTTCTGTAGCTGGCATGGTTGAGGTTTCCCAGGTGGAGTCGAATTTAACCATAGGCTCCACTCCTGGTGGTGCCCTTCTGGACATTCCTTTAAGGTTCAGCTTTGCAACCATACTGCCCACGTAAAACAAACACTTTGCCTTCATGAACGCTGTTTGGAGGGTCATGACTCGTGGGAATAACGCCGCCCAATCAGTTAACCTGCTAGAGAGATCGTTCGTTGCTCCCAAGCATGACATCACACTCCCTAGGAGGAAGGTAATGCCACTGTAGCGACCGTACTCCTGGGGGAGACACAAGTGCACTGATGCCCAGCCACTGCTCGATGAATCTGCTGGTACATTGACCCAGACCACTACATTCCCCTCGCACGCTACACGGCCTGAATCTGACCCTGATGAAACTCAGGTTACCCTTCCCATATACATTTCCATCTTACACGGTGACAAAGAGGAAGCTGCAGATGAAAGTGCAGGTTCGGCCCACTCGCCATCAGACACACCACTGTACTATCAGGGGCCCTGTGCCAGTGCCGTCGCCAACGAGTGGGCCCCCCCTGCTTACTCAGGATCACAGCACTTGCAAGGTTGAAATACTGTGCAGTGAGATGGAAGATGGGGACGACGAGGAGTCCAGACTAGTACAGGGATTCCCTAGCGAGGAGACTTATTTGATTGTTTTCAATGTTGGGACAGCAATTTTTGGGGAGCACTATACTCTGGAGAATGATAGATGGGGCCCACCATACACTGGAACATTCCAAAGGTGGACATCAGACACTGGAGCAGCATTTACAGGGCCCATTATACACTAGAGCATTAGAAATGGGGCCATTATGTTTGGAGCATTATTTGGGCCCATAAGTGGAGCTTCATCCATGGGGACCAACATATACTGTAGCATTATGTGGAGCTCATCATATACTGTTTCAAACATTATATGGGTCCAATGATTCTGTATGGAGAAATAGATGGGCCTCGTCATGAGATGTAAAAAGTGAAGTATTTTTCATTGTACTATACCGCTATTTCTCTGCCGTATCGGAGCATGATGAGTTGTGGTATGTGTTAAAGGGGTGCTCTTTCGCCCAGGGCACATGAAAACCTGGAGCCAGCCCTACCCCCCACAACTTTAGCCAAATAACCCCCATTTTTCAGTGCGTAACTTGTATTATGAAGTTAATTAAGGTTGACAAGCTTAAGTAAGAAGAATTGATGCTTTTGGCATTCAAATGGGCACTGTAGGTGTGTTTCCTGTCCTCCTCTCACTGCCGACTTTTATTCCCCATTGACTTACATTGGGTTTCGTGTTTCGGGACGACCCTGACTTTTCCCTATAATCGGCCGATCTTGCTCGACCCGACTTTTGGAAAAGTCGGGTTTCACGAAACGAAACTCGACCCTAAAAAACCAAAAGTCGCTCAACTCTAATGTACACTTTTGGGCACCGGTGCTCAGGAACGATATAATGGAACCAGAGTGAGTACAAAGGAGGGCAACGAAATTTTAGGGGATGAGGGAACTACAATACCCAGAGAGATTAGCAAAATTAGGATTATTTAATCTACAAAAAAAAGTTGACTGAGGGGCGATCTAATAACCATGTATAAGTATATAAGGGGACAATACAAATATCTCTCCGAGGATCTGTTTATACCAAGGAAGGTGACGGTCACAAGGGGGCATTCTCTGCGTCTGGAGGAGAGAAGGTTTTTCCACCAACATAGAAGACAATTCTTTACTGTTAGGGCAGCGAGAATCTGGAATTCCTTGCCTAAGGAGGTGGTGATGGCGAACTCAGTCAAGGGGTTCAAGAGAAGCCTGGATGTCTTCCTGGAGCGTATCTGTGGCACCCCAGAGTCTGGTTGCCATAGTGACATTGCCTCCCCCTATGGGGTGATGTCATGCCTAGAGGTAACACAGGTTACATGACAATTCCTGTTGCAGGTCAGAAAGGGGAGCTTCCTTATAAATTCTGGCCAGCAGGTGGGGTTAGTGAGTCAGTAAGAAGTCAGCTGAGAGAGTAAACAAGGGAGTTGTCATGGAAACAGGAGCAGCTGGAGCGCATGACAAGACAGTTGAAGTTGGTCTGTGGTGAGGGAAGGGACAGGAGCAGAGACAAGGGCTCTGGGGAACTAAAATTGTGTATAGCTGACCCCAGAGTGAAGTGCTGATATAAAGAGGGACGCTAGAGTCTTTGGCTGGGCAGGAGCTGTACGCCCTGACAGCTGAATCTGGAGTACAGGGGACTGCAAGTTCCTTGGACACACTGAATACCTGAAGGCACGGCAGCAGACCAAGAGTCTGGGGCTGACAGTGAAAAGTACAGTACCCGTGATATAGGCTCACGCTGTCAGTCATACAGGTTAGAGATCATCACGCAGGAGAGGGCTGCAGCTTAGCTACAAGCAGCAGGGACCCGAAAACAGAGCGCAGAAGGAAGGTCCCCAACCCCACCTGGCAGGGTGGATCCCCTGAATGCCTCCAGGCGAGCCAGACTCAATCCATCATCTGTATGTGGTACCCCAAATTGCAACTGCTTTCAAGTAAAAGGTAATGAAAACTGCACCTGTGTCCTTCACTTATTCTCTGCACCCCATCGTTCACCAATAGTGTTGAGCGATACCACCCAATACTGAAAAATATCGGATCGGAATGGATCGGCCGATCTAAAAAAAGTATCGGGTATCGCCGATTCCGATCCCGGAAGTCCCATTCAAGTCAATGGAACTGAAATATCGGAATTAAAAAAAAACCTTTCTTTCCCTGTAGGCTAATTCTACATGAAGAAACATAACTAATAATAATGTAGAATGTATTGTGGGAGGTGTAGGAGACATTAAAGCCATAGAGTTATAGCCCAATGAAATGGAATAGCAGGAATTAATTTTTTTTTTTTAAGACGTTTGGAGTTACAAAGATATTTACTATGTTAACCTCTTTTATATTTTGTCAGATATGTATGTTTCACTACTTCCATGCTCTTCACCTTCTTTTTTACTTCTCCCACACTTTCTCCTTCATCATCCTCAGCAGTATCTTTTTCATCAACTTCTTCTTCACCTTATTCATCTTCTTCTTCTTCACCTTCTTCCTATTTAATTTTTATTTTACATTCTTCATATTCTTCTTTTTCAACTATTATTCTTCTTCATATTCAACTTCTTCAGCTTCTTCCAATTCTTCTTCATCATATTCTTATTTGTGTCAGGCGTTCCTGTAGTTGTTATCTATAAAAGTTTGAAGATTACACCTTCCGTTCAGCCTGTGACAACAGATTTACAACAGGATTTGTCCGCGTTAAGTTTGGCCTGCAGCAGCAGGCCTTTTCCAGGGGCACCACGAGAAGGAATGGACTCACCCCCATACACTGCTTAGTCTTCTTCTGCTTATAAATTAGATAATATTATTTGCTCTGATTTTTAGTCTTATGCTTAATGTTCTTCTGCTTTTGGTTTTTATGCTTCTTGGTCTTCTGTCTCTTGTTGTTCTGCATCTTGGTGGTTGTCTTCCTGTTCTTTGTCCTCTTGGTCATCTTCTTCAGGGTTATCTTTTAGGTATTCTTCTGTGTGGTCTTCAGGGTCGTTGTCTTCAGGGTCATTGTCAGGGAGATCCAGAGTGAGAATCAAAAACCATTTCCACAAGCTTGAACTTGGAAAAATAGCAGAAGGTACAAGAAGGCTGATGAACTGCCGAGAACCAGCTGACGGTACTGGAACCCGGAGGGGCAGCAGAATGAACAAGAGCCAATGGCACAACCGTGGACCAGCTGACGTTGCTAGAACATGGTTACTAAGCAGGAGGTACCTGTGCTCCAAAGCACTACCAAGGACCAGCAGACGTTGCTGGAACTCGGATACCAAGAAGGAGGCACCTAGGCCAATGGCACTGCCGAGAACCAGCTGACGTTACTGGAACCTGGAGGGGCAGCAGAATGAACAAGAGCCAATGGCACAACCGTGGACCAGCTGACGGTGCTGGAACACAGTTACTAAGCAGGAGGTACCTGTGCTCCAAAGCACTACCAAGGACCAGCAGACATTGCTGGAACTCGGATACCGAGAAGGAGGCACCTAGGCCAAAGGCACTGCCGAGAATCAGCTGACGGTGCTGGAACCCGGAGGGGCAGCAGAAGGAACAAGAGCCAATGGGACAACCGTGGACCAGCTGACGGTGCTGGAATACGATTTCTAAGCAGGAGGTACCTGTGCTAAAAAGCACTACCAAGGACCAGCAGACATTGCTGGAACTCGGATACCAAGAAGGAGGCACCTAGGCCAAAGGCTCTGCCGAGAACCAGCTGACGGTGCTGGAACCCAGATGGGTAGCAGAAGGTAAGTTGCAAGGCCGCGAGCAGGACGCAGTTTCCGAAACCCACAGTCCAACAGGGGGTGCTTGTCCTATTGGCACTACAGAACCAGCCTTTATTACCAGAACCCGCAGCCCACATAGGAAGCACCAAAACTGCAGGCACCATAGACTCGGCTTACCTTATTTAGATTGTGAGCCCCATCGGGGACAGTGACGATGATGTGTGCAAACTGTAAAGCGCTGCGGAATTTGTTAGCGCTATATAAAAATAAAGATTATTATTATTATTACCTGACCGCAACACGGCAGGACAACGTATCAGTGGCAAAGTGACGTTGACACTACCCGGAAACAGCAGGCGGGCTGGAACCAGGCTGAGCAGGATGGAGTACCTGTGCCAAAGACACTTCTGAGCTGCAACTGGTGTTGTTGGAGCCCAGGGATCAATCATGCAGCAGGCTGAGGCCTACTTGGAGCGAGTTTTATATTGGTTGTACACAACTACTGATTTTAACTGGGCTCCACTTAGGCCTCTGGCTCTACTGTCTCTAGTATTTCCCCTGGCCTCCAACCCCGCCAGTCGCTGCTCTGAAGTGGCGTTTGCAGAATCCACACTTGTTCCTGTGTGACTGGGGCTCATTTACGTCAGTTGATCCACTGATGTGTGTCCGGCAAGGTCTCCTGCTCTGTCCATATTCCCACTACTAGTAATGGGAATGGGGACAGAGCGGGAGTCATTGCCGGACACACATCAGTGGATCAACTGACGTGCCTGAGCCACAGTAACACAGGAACCAGAGTGGATTGTGCACACGCAACTTCAGAGCAGTGACTGGCAGGGTTGGAGGCCAGGGGAAATACTAGAGACAGTAGAGCCAGATGCCTAAGTGAAGCACGGTTAAAAATCAGTAGTAGTGTGACTGTGTAGGCAGCAGGAGACTTTGCCATCCACACAGCAGGGGAACAGCTGGCGTTCCTGAACCCCACAGACACCAGAGCGAGTGTTTCAATCTGTGCGGATGGCACTTCCAGGCTACAACTGGCTGTGTTGTAGCCCAGGATCAAGGCTCCGAGCAGGCTGAGGTCTACTTGGAGCGAGGAGAAAATACGATGTAGTGAGAGTTTGGAGGCAGCAGGAGACTTTGCCATCCACACAGCAGGGGAACAGCTGGCGATACTGAACCCCAAAGACACCGGAGCGAGTGTTTCAATCTGTGCGGACGGCACTTCCAGGCTACAACTGGCTGTGTTGTAGCCCAGGATCAATGCTCCGAGCAGGCTGAGGCCTACTTGGAGCGGGGAGAAAATACGATGTAGTGTGAGTTTGGAAGCAGCAGGAGACTTTGCCATCCACACAGCAGGGGAACAGCTGGCGTTACTGAACCCCACAGACACCGGAGCGAGTATTTCAATCTGTGCGGACGGCACTTCCAGGCTACAACTGGCTGTGTTGTAGCCCAGGATCAATGCTACGAGCAGGCTGAGGCCTACTTGGAGCGAGGAGAAAATATGATGTTGTGAGTTTGGAGGCAGCAGGAGACTTTGCCATCCACACAGCATGGGAACAGCGGGCGTTACTGAACCCCACAGACACAGGAGCGATTGAAACAATCTGTGCAGACAGCACTTCCAGGCTACAACTGGCTGTGTTGTAGCCCAGGATGAAGCATGCAGCAGGCGGAGGCAAACTTGCAGCTGGTTTTATAGAGGTTGTATACTACTACTGATTGTAACCGTGCTCCACTATGGCCTCCGGCTACACTGTCTCTAGTATTTCCCCTGGCCTCCAACCCCGCCAGTTCCAGCTCTGAAGTGGCGTCTGCACAATCCACACTTGTTCCTGTGTAACTGTGGCTCAGTCACGTCAGTTGATCCCCTGATGTGTGTCTGGCAAGGTCTCCTGCTCAGTCCTCATTCACACTACTAGTAATGGGAATGTGGACAGAGCAGGAGACCTTGCCGGACACACATCAGGGAATCAACTGACGTGACGGAGCCACTGTAACTCAGGAACAAGTGTCGATTGTGCAGATGCCACTTCAGAGCAGGAACTGGCGGGGTTGGAGCCCAGGGGAAAAACTAGAGACAGTGGAGCCAGAGGCCTAGGTGGAGCACAGTTACAAATCTGTAGTAGTTTGCATGTGGATGGAGCAGGAGACTTTGCTGTCTAGACAGCAGGGGAACAGCTGGCATTACTGAACCCCACAGACACAGTAGCGAGTGTGTTTTTCTCTGCGAAGACGGCACTTCTGAACACCAACTGGCGTTGTTGGAGCCCAGGATGAGGCATGGAGCAGGCTGAGGCCTGATGTTGTTGGCATGTGGATGGAGCAGGAGACTTTGCCATCTACACAGCAGGGGAACAGCTGGCATTACTGAACCCCACTAACACAGGAGCTAGTGTGTGTTTCACTGTGAAGACGGCACTTCTGAACACCAACTGGCATTGTTGGAGCCCAGGATGAGGCATGGAGGTCAACTTGCAGCAGGTTTTATAGATTTTGTAGACTACTACTGATTGTAACCGTACTGCACTTAGGCCTCAGGCTCCACTGTCTCTAGTATTTCCCCTGGCCTCCAACCCCACCAGTGACAGCTCAGAAGTGGCGTCAGCACAATCCACACTTGTTCCTGTGTTACTTGGGCTCAGTCTCGTCAGTTGATCCCCTGATGTGTGTCCGGCAAGGTCTCCTGCTCTGTCCTCATTCACACTACTAGTAATGGGAATGTGGACAGAGCAGGAGACCTTGCCGGACACACATCAGGGGATCAACTGACGTGACTGAGGCCAAGTAACACTGGAACAAGTGTGGATTGTGCAGACGCCACTTAAGAGCTGTCACTGGCGAGGTTGGAGGCCAGGGGAATACTAGAGACAGTGGAGCCAGAGGCCTAAGTGGAGCAGGGTTAAAAATCAGTAGTAGTTTGAATGTGGATGGAGCAGGAGACTTTGCCGTCCACACAGCAGGGGAGCAGCTGGCATTACTGAACCCCACTAACACAGGAGCTAGTGTTTTTCTCTGTGCAGACGACACATCTGAGCGACAACTGGCTGTGTTGAAGCCCAGGGATTATAGTTCAGGTGGTAGAAACATGAACACATCAGGAGACCTGGATACAGTTGCCAACCAATTATTTAGTCGGGAAGAGGACTGGCAAATTCTGGGGAGATCCAGGCCTTGTTCATTTTCAGAAAAGTAAGCCGGTTGACGTTATCGGAAGAAAGTCGTGTGCGACGTTCTGTTAGTACACCACCTGCGGCACTAAAGACGCGTTCCGATAAAACATTGGCAGCAGGGCAAGCCAGCACCTCCAATGCATACTGGCTAAGCTCTGGCCATGTATCCAGCTTAGAGACCCAAAACTTGAAGGGGGAAGAGCCATCTGGGAGTACAGTCACAGGGCAAGACATGTAGTCTGTCACCATCTGACGGAAACGTTGCCTCCTGCTGACTGGAGCCGTCAGTGATGGTGTAGACAATTGTGGCGGACACACAAAACTTTGCCACATTTGGGCCATAGTGGTCTTGCCTTGTGCTGAGGCATTGCCTCTGCTCCCTCTTTGTGCCGAGTTTGCTCCACTGGCTCGACGCACAGAGGTGCTTTGTGAAACACTAGCACCACTGCTGTCGGGTGGAATGGAAAACATGATGGACTGCACCAGTGTGTCTTGGTACTCCCGCAGTTTACGCTCCCGGTTCAACGTTGGTATGAGGGTTGGCAAGTTGTCCCGGTAGCAAGAATCTAGGAGGGTGTACACCCAATAATCAGCCGTGTAGAGAATGTGGGCGATGCGGCGGTTGTTTCTCAGGCACTGGAGCATGAAGTCAACCATGTGCTGCAGACTCCCAACTGCCAAAGAACCGCTGTCCCCTGCTTGAGGCGTGATCTCTGCCTGCTCTGCATCACCCCACCCTCGCTGTACATACTGACTAGACCTTTGTGTACCTCCCTCCTCTGGAGAGATGTCTTCCTTCTCCATCGACTCCTCCTCATCCTCCTCACGAAGAGTCCCCTGCCTAGGCCTTTGTGAGGAAGCACGTAGCGCAGACTGTCCAGAAGCAGATGGCATTTGGGACTCCTCATCCTCCACCTCTTCCAAAACCTCATCCCTTAGTGCTTGCAGTGTTTTTTGAAGCAGGCAGATAAGGGGGACAGTCATGCTGACTAGTGCATCATCGGCACTCACCATCCGCGTGGAATCATCGAAGGCACGCAAAACGAGGCAGATGTCCTTCATAGAGGCCCACTCAGTGGTGCTGAAGTGTGACCGGCGCACAGTGCGACTTGTTTGCGTCTGATGCAGCTGGTACTCCATGATTGCTGCCTGCTGCTCACACAACCGCTCCAACATATGTAACGTAAAATACCACCTGGTGGGTAGGTCACATATGATGCAAAGTTCCGGAAGGCATAATCGGCGCTGCAGAGCAGCAAGGCGCGACCTTGCCGTGCTAGAACGCTGCAAGTGAGCGCACTCTATGCGGACATTGTGCCGCAGTGCATCAAGATCCGGATAGTCCCTCAGAAAGCTCTGCACGACCAAGCTGAGCACAGGTGCCAGACATGGGATGTGAGTGAGGTTGCCTAGGCCAAGAGCTGCCACCAGATTTTGGCCATTGTCACACACTGCCAAGCCCGGCTGGAGATTCGCTGGCACAAACCACACGTCGCTCTCCTGCTTGATGGCATTCCAGAGCTCCTGCGCTGTGTGGCTTCGATTCCCCAAAGAAATTAATTTCAGTATGGCCTGTTGACGTTTGGCCACGGCTGTGCTCATATCAGTCGTAACAGGCTCCTGCTGCGCTGTTTCAGAGGAACTTGAGTAGGAGGAGGAGTCAATGTGGACAGACTGGATTCCTGCAATCCGTGGAGTTGGCAGAACACGTAGAACGCCACTCTCCAGATCTGTACCCGGCTCCACAACATTGACCCAATGGGCAGTGAGGGAAAGGTATCATCCCTGTCCATGGTTACTGGTCCACGCATCAGTGGTCAGGTGGACCTTGCTACTGACGGCGTTTAGTAGCGCATGTTTTATGTTTGCCTCCACATGTTTCTGCAGGGCAGGGACGGCTCGCCTGCTGAAATAAAAGCGGGTGGGCACGGTGTTTTGTGGCACTGCCAATGCCATGAAGTCCCGGAAGGTGTCAGTCTCCACCAGCCTGAATGAGAGCATTTCAAGTGCCAGTAGGTTGGCAATGCCAGCATTCAGAACCTGTGCTCGGAGATGGTTTGCCGAGTATGTCCGCCTTTTCTCCCATGCCTGTGCTACCGATGGCTGTCGAGTGGCCTGGGAGTGTGAGGATGACTTGGAACGTGGTGCTGTGGGTGGAATGTCACAGGGTCTCCGGACAACAGTGCCAGAGGTTCTTCCTTGGTGATCCTGTGAGGAAGCCGAACCAGCTGTGTGTGAGCTGGAGGAAGAGGCCCCAACATGAGCTGAAGAGGTGGTGCTGTACGTTGGCCTACGTCTTCAGTGTGTCTGTGTAACTCCACCTCGTGCTTGGTCCGCACATGTTTCCACATATTAGTGGTATTGAGGTTGCTGACATTTTTCCCTCTTTTGACTCTCTGATGACACAGCTTGCATTTGACAAAGCAAATGTCATCTGCAACTGTGTCAAAAAAGGACCACGCACTGCAAGTCTTGGGAGCGCCCGTTTTGCCTTTTGAAAGTGGAATGCTCCTAACGGGTGCCGAAGTAGAGGCTACAGGCAACCAATTATGCCCCCTCCCTCTCTCTCCGGTTTTGGCCGTTCGGGGAATCTCTTCCTCAGAGCTGCTCCCACCACCTTCCTGTTCCTCACGCCATGATGGGTCAAGGACCTCATCATCTACACTCCCCTCTTCAAACACCTGCTTCTCCTGGGTTGTCTCGCCAGCACCGTATGCAACAGAAAGTGGCACCTGTGTCTCGTCATCATCTGATGCGTACTGAGGTGTGCTGACCATAGGCACTGGCCCACCCGCCTCTTCAGATTCAGAGGGCAAAGAAGTTGCACATCACTGCATACTCCCTCTTCTTCACATTCTGGAATGCTGCTTAGCTGGCCCCCTCTTTCCAAACCAACAGATTCCGAGAACAGAAGTAGAGACTGTGATGGCTCCTGTCCAGGGCTCTCTGACTGCCTGGGCACTTTGGCAGGTGGTGAAGAGACAGATGGTTGCTCTTCGGTGCTCTGGCCCTGAGAGGATGTGGAAGTAATTGAAGTCGATGTGTTAGCTGCCATCCATCCCACAACGGCTTCAATTTGTTCCTCCCGCAGCAGTGGGGTACGGTGAGGTCCTACAAAGCTGCGCATAAAGGACTGTTGTCTGCTAAAACTGGGGGATGCTGACTCACTGGTGCCAACAGCAAGCACAGAATCCCCACGTCCTCTCCCTGCAGAATCCCCACGTCCTCTCCCTGCTGAAACTCCACGCCCATGGCCACGTGCCTTACTCCCTGCCTTCTTCATCTTGCTAGACTGAGAAAGATAGGCAAAAAAGTACAAAGGGGGGCCTTAGTGTGCTTATTCCTGAACAGCTGGTTACAGGTATAAGAAACACTAATTTTATGAAGTGTGTGTGTCGACTACACTTTAATGGGAGCTAATGTGGCCTACACAACTTTCAAATGTAGTGTTTGGTGAACTTTGTTTGTTTTTTTTGGGGGGAAAAAAACTAAAAGGATGTGACCAAAGATTTGAAAGTGAGAGTATCACCAACTTTCTGGAGCTATTACAATGCAGGCAGGTAACCTACAATGCAAAAGATGAGGCTCCAAAAAAATTGGGTAATACTAATCTGGCTGCAGCTGAAGGGCGCAAGCCAGAAAAAAGGATCCTCTATCTACTCCTATATAGTGTTTGCAACCAACCAATGCAGATGGATATGGATGGATGCACACTAATAGGAGAAGAAAAAATGAGCTGCAATTAAAGAAAAATAAGTGTGAGGCAGTGACGCACGCTGAGCAGCCTACAACCAGACGTAGCTGCAGGACACACTACTCAGCATGAGCTGCACTCACACACAGTCAGAGACCTCTCAGACAGCCGTGAACAGTGCAGCTAAGTGGGAACTACACTGACAGGCTGCAGAAAGGCTCCGCTGTGTACTCCTAGAGTGTTTGCAACCACCGTATATGGATACGGATGGATGCACACTAATAGGAGACAAAATGAGCTGCAATAAAAGAAAAATGTGTGAGGCAGTGACACGCTGAGCGGCCTACAACCAGACGTAGCTGCAGGACACACTACTCAGCGTGAGCTGCACTCACACACAGTCAGAGACCTCTCAGACAGCCGTGAACAGTGCAGCTAAGTGGGCACTAGCACTGAAAGGATGCAGAAAGGCTCCGCTGTCTACCACTAGTGTTTGCAACCAGCGTATATGGATACGGATGGAGGCACACTAGATAGAATTTAAGAAAAATAAGCAGCTCAAAAAGCTGGGAGTCCTACCACCAGACATGGCTGAAGGACCCTCACACAGCCCTTGCAGACAGCTGTGAACACTGCTGCTAGGGAAAAGCAAGCTACAGTGGTGGTTTATGTAGCCTGGGTTAAGCACTATATGTTTTGTGGAATCGCTATTTCTAACTGTCCCTCACAGTTTTCAACAGCAGCCTGTCCCTAACTGAATTCACAGCAGAGTGACCAGAAATAGCAGCAGCGGTGGCTTTTATAGTGCATCATGACATCATTTCAGCAGCCAATCACAGCCATGTCAATAGTTAACATGCTTACATGCCTAACAGGATGTGCCCACACTTCTGAGGATTCCCATTGGCTGAATCAAAGCGAGCGGGCTGATAGCACTATGGGAACTTCCGATTCCGGTATCCGATATGAAAAAAGTATCGGAAGTCAGTATCGGAATTCCGATACAGCTAATATCGGCCGATATCCGACACTTGCGGTATCGAAAAGCTCAACACTATTCACCACCATCTGAGTAATCAAATATACAGTATTTGCCCTGGGTCCCCGCTCTACCCGTGGGGAGCTGATCCATCTTTGCTGCATCACCATCTGCCCCAGAGGACCAAAACCACAGCGTCGGACACCCATTGACAAACACCACATGTGGCGTCACAATTAAACACCACATAACTATCCTCTATTTAATTACTGGTCACCCAGGGCCTCGGACCGGGTCACTGCCACCGGGACATCCCCTTTTGAGAGCCTAACCAGCCCGATTCGGAGTAACCTAAGGCCCTGCGGGGTGCTCCATAACAATATTGTATCTTACAGTTATTAGGTTCTTTAGATGGACGTAGATCTGGGGATTTATTCTGATGGAATATAGGCTGAACTGGATGGAAAAATGTCTTTTTTTGGCCTTGCTAACTATGTTACTATGTTACTATGATGATGTCATACTCAGTGTAAGCATCCTGATCCCTGCTCACAATTAAAGAGGAAACTTTGCATGAGGACCAGATGGAGATGGAGGAAGAAAGTACACAGGTTGATACAACCTAGTCCAGCCTCTTCACATCTTCTCAGCGTGGACTGGGTGATAATGAGGAGGAGGTGGCTGATGAGGAAGAGGAACAGGAGATGGTTGCCTGCACTACAGAGGGCACTACCCACACTAGCTGTATCTCATCTGTACAGCATAGATGGGCTGCAGAGGAGGAAAAGATGTAGTGTTGTCCTCCTGATGGGGACAGATAAATCTTGCCAGTCTGGCACATAGGGCTGATTTTATATCCTCTGCCTTTCCCGTGACCCTCAAGTTATACGCATTTTGGCCAACACTGATTACTGTTTGTTCACCATGTTGACCCATCCTACAAGGAGGACTTTCCATCTCTCCATTCTGTGTCGGCAAGGGCTAGTAAAATGTTGCAATATCAGAAGTCCCCAGTTGAACAATTAGTAAAAGAATTCCCATCTGATAACGCTGGCGGCAGTGGTCATAGTTCCTTGGGCAAAAAAGGAGAAGAGATGAAGGAGACACACACCAGGTCCAACAGAGGCAGGGGAATACTATCAAAGGTCTGGGACAGTTTCATTAGACCCGTCTAGCTCCCATGCCCTGCTGCATACAGCTCCCATGCCCTGCTGCATACGGTAGTCTGAAAAGGAGGTAAAAGTTTTTAAGATGGTGAAAGAGTACCTAACCGACTGTACCAGCATCTTCCTTGAGTCCTGTTTGCTGTACAACTACTTGGTATCCAAGCTGGACATGTGGCATGAACTGCCCCTCTATGCCTTGGAGGTGCTTGCCTCACCTATCGCTAGCTTTTATCAGAGCAAGTTTTTAGTGTCACCGGAGACATAATAACTGATAGACGCATCTGCCTGTCAACTGAAAATGCTGCCAGGCTGACATTTATCAAAATGAACAGGGCCTGGATTGGCCCAGACTTCTCAACCCCACCGAATAACATCAGTGGAATATAAAGCCAATTCAAAT
Source organism: Dendrobates tinctorius (assembly GCF_039654945.1). Lineage (NCBI taxonomy): Eukaryota > Metazoa > Chordata > Amphibia > Anura > Dendrobatidae > Dendrobates > Dendrobates tinctorius. The sequence continues at coordinate 22,372,464 of NW_027361711.1, read as the reverse complement.
ATAATGCCAACAGGTGGCCCTCATTCAAAATCTTTAAAGGATCATCAAGTGCTCCTCGCTAAAAATCTTTATAGTGTCATCAAGTGGCCCTCATTCAAAATCTTTATAAGGTCATAATGTGGCCCCCACTCAAAATCTTTGTAGGGTAATCAGATGGTCCTTACTCAAAATATTTATAGAGTCCTTAGATGGCCCTCACTCAAAATAGTTGTAAGGTCATCAGTCAACCCTCACTTAAAATCTGTATAGGGTCACTAGCTATTGAACCTGTTCGATGACAGGGTGGAAAGCATTTTTATTGGTACACTTATACAGTGTCTTCAATAAAAGGGCGCCAGAGATCGCAGTATGCACACGTGCTTACTCTGACACCATTTTATTGAAGTAGTGTACTATAAAGTCAACATAGCAGTACGCACATGCCGGCCATAGGGATAATGGCGATGGCTGACGCCTGCGCACTGTTATGTTGATGTTGTAGTAGAATTTTTCAATAAGAGGTACCGGAGCAGGGCCGGACTGGGACAAAAAAGCTGCCCTGCCACGCAAACCCCACCAGCCCACAAACTAAAACACTCCTCACCCCGATCAGTGAATTTTGCTATATTTGTCATGCCCCTCACTCTCCGAAAAGGAGATATTTGAAGAGCCACATGTGAATGGCACCACAGTGCGTATGATCGACCACAGCTGCATTTACATGGTGCTCTACAGAGCTCCGATTTTCAGGATCATGGAAGTCCTAGCAGTCGGATCTCCAGCAATTGGAACGTTATCCCCTCTCCAGAGGAGAGGGGATTACTTGGGATAATCCATTTAAACAGCTTTTCCAATATTTTATTTTTATTTGGCCATAGTAATATTGAAAATACCAAACCAACATTGACCCTTCCAAAATCCAATGTCGCCTCTTCGACAACAGGACAGGAGAAGTGGTATTGTGCAGTGTATACAGGGCCGGCTCCAGGTTTCTGTGGGCCCCAGGTGAAAGTCTCAGTGGGCCTCTTTTACACATACCACAATTCATAATGCACAGATGCAGCAAAGAAATATAGGTATACAATGCCAAAGATTTCACTTCTTACAATACATCAGTGATAACTATTGTACATTCTACAAGAGGTCATAAATCAGACAGTATAGTCCTCCATACAGTATTCTGGGCACCACATAACCTCCCATACAGAATAATGAACCCCATATATTGCTCCATACAGTATAATGAGCCCCATATATTGCTCCATACTGAATAATGAGCCCCATATATTGCTCCATACAGTATTATGGGCACCACATAGCCCTCCACAAATTATAATGAACCCCATATATTGCTCCATACAGTATAATGAGCCCCATATATTGCTCCATACAGAATAACTCCATATATTGCTCCATACAGTATTATGGGCATCACATAGTCATCCATACAGTAATGTGGGCACCACATAGCCCCCACACATTGTAATGAGCCCCATCTATTGCTCAATACAGTATGAGACCCATATATTTCTCCATACAATATAATGAGCCCCATATATTGCCCCATACAGAATAATGAGCCCCATATATTGCTCCATACAATATTATGGGCACCACATATTCATCTATACAGTATTGTGGGCACCACATAGCCCCCACACATTATAATGAACCCCATATATTGCTCCATACAGTATAATGAGCCCCATATATTGCCCCATACAGAATAATGAGCCCCAAATATTGCTCCATACAATATTATGGGCACCATATAGTGCTCCATACAAAACAGAATAACTCCATATATTGCTCAATACAGTATTATGGGCACCACATAGTCATCCATAAAGTATTGTGGGCACCACATAGCCCCCACACATTATAATGAGCCCCATATATTGCTCCATACAGTATAATGAGCTCCATATATTTCTCCATACAGTATAATGAGCCCCATATATTGCTCCATACAGAATAATAAGCCCCATATATTGCTCCATTCAGTATTATGGGCACCACATAGTGCTCCATACAAAACATGCCCCATATATTGCTACATACAGAATAATGAGCCCCATACAGTATAATGAGCCCCATATATTTCTCCATACAGTATTATGGGTACCACATAGCCCTCCAAACAGAATAATGAGCCCCATATACTACTCCATACAGAATAAAAAGCCCCATATATTGCTCCATACAGTATTATGGGCACCACATAGTCCTCCATACAGTATTGTGGGCACCACATAGCGCTCCATACAGAATAACAAGCCCATATATTGCTCCATACAGAACAATGAGCCCCATATATTGCTCCATACAGTGTTATGGGCACCACATAGTCCTCCATACAGTTTTGTGGGCACCATATAGCTCTCCATGCAGAATAATGAGCCCCATATATTGCTCCATACAGTATAATGAGCTCCATATATTTCTCCATACAGTATAATGAGCCCCATATATTGCCCCATACAGAATAATGAGCCCCATATATTGCTCCATACAATATTATGGGCACCATATAGTGCTCCATACAAAACAGAATAACTCCATATATTGCTCATTACAGTATTATGGGCACCACATAGTCATCCATAAAGTATTGTGGGCACCACATAGCCCCCACACATTATAATGAGCCCCATATATTGCTCCATACAGTATAATGAGCTCCATATATTTCTCCATACAGTATAATGAGCCCCATATATTGCTCCATACAGAATAATAAGCCCCATATATTGCTCCATTCAGTATTATGGGCACCACATAGTGCTCCATACAAAACATGCCCCATATATTGCTACATACAGAATAATGAGCCCCATATATTGCCCCATACAGTATAATGAGCCCCATATATTTCTCCATACAGTATTATGGGTACCACATAGCCCTCCAAACAGAATAATGAGCCCCATATACTACTCCATACAGAATAAAAAGCCCCATATATTGCTCCATACAGTATTATGGGCACCACATAGTCCTCCATACAGTATTGTGGGCACCACATAGCGCTCCATACAGAATAACAAGCCCATATATTGCTCCATACAGAACAATGAGCCCCATATATTGCTCCATACAGTGTTATGGGCACCACATAGTCCTCCATACAGTTTTGTGGGCACCATATAGCTCTCCATGCAGAATAACATGCCCCATATATTGCTCCACACAGTATTTTGGGTACCATATAGTGCTCCATACAGTATAATTAGCCCCATATATTGCTCAATGAGCCCCATATATTGCCCCATACAGAATAATGAGCCCCATATATTGCTCCATACAATATTATGGGCACCACATAGTGATCTATACAGTATTGTGGGCACCACATAGCCCCCACACATTATAATGAACCCCATATATTGCTCCATACAGTATAATGAGCCCCATATATTGCTCCATACTGAATAATGAGCCCCATATATTGCCCCATACAGAATAATGAGCCCCATATATTGCTCCATACAATATTATGGGAACCATATAGTGCTCCATACAAAACAGAATAACTCCATATATTGCTCAATACAGTATTATGGGCACCACATAGTCATCCATAAAGTATTGTGGGCACCACATAGCCCCCACTCATTATAATGAGCCCCATATATTGCTCCATACAGTATAATGAGCCCCATATATTGCCCCATACAGAATAATGAGCCCCAAATATTGCTCCATACAATATTATGGGCACCATATAGTGCTCCATACAAAACAGAATAACTCCATATATTGCTCAATACAGTATTATGGGCACCACATAGTCATCCATAAAGTATTGTGGGCACCACATAGCCCCCACACATTATAATGAGCCCCATATATTGCTCCATACAGTATAATGAGCTCCATATATTTCTCCATACAGTATAATGAGCCCCATATATTGCCCCATACAGAATAATGAGCCCCATATATTGCTCCATACAATATTATGGGCACCATATAGTGCTCCATACAAAACAGAATAACTCCATATATTGCTCATTACAGTATTATGGGCACCACATAGTCATCCATAAAGTATTGTGGGCACCACATAGCCCCCACACATTATAATGAGCCCCATATATTGCTCCATACAGTATAATGAGCTCCATATATTTCTCCATACAGTATAATGAGCCCCATATATTGCTCCATACAGAATAATAAGCCCCATATATTGCTCCATTCAGTATTATGGGCACCACATAGTGCTCCATACAAAACATGCCCCATATATTGCTACATACAGAATAATGAGCCCCATATATTGCCCCATACAGTATAATGAGCCCCATATATTTCTCCATACAGTATTATGGGTACCACATAGCCCTCCAAACAGAATAATGAGCCCCATATACTACTCCATACAGAATAAAAAGCCCCATATATTGCTCCATACAGTATTATGGGCACCACATAGTCCTCCATACAGTATTGTGGGCACCACATAGCGCTCCATACAGAATAACAAGCCCATATATTGCTCCATACAGAACAATGAGCCCCATATATTGCTCCATACAGTGTTATGGGCACCACATAGTCCTCCATACAGTTTTGTGGGCACCATATAGCTCTCCATGCAGAATAACATGCCCCATATATTGCTCCACACAGTATTTTGGGTACCATATAGTGCTCCATACAGTATAATTAGCCCCATATATTGCTCAATGAGCCCCATATATTGCCCCATACAGAATAATGAGCCCCATATATTGCTCCATACAATATTATGGGCACCACATAGTGATCTATACAGTATTGTGGGCACCACATAGCCCCCACACATTATAATGAACCCCATATATTGCTCCATACAGTATAATGAGCCCCATATATTGCTCCATACTGAATAATGAGCCCCATATATTGCCCCATACAGAATAATGAGCCCCATATATTGCTCCATACAATATTATGGGAACCATATAGTGCTCCATACAAAACAGAATAACTCCATATATTGCTCAATACAGTATTATGGGCACCACATAGTCATCCATAAAGTATTGTGGGCACCACATAGCCCCCACTCATTATAATGAGCCCCATATATTGCTCCATACAGTATAATGAGCTCCATATATTTCTCCATACAGTATAATGAGCCCCATATATTGCTCCATACAGAATAATAAGCCCCATATATTGCTCCATTCAGTATTATGGGCACCACATAGTGCTCCATACAAAACATGCCCCATATATTGCTACATACAGAATAATGAGCCCCATATATTGCCCCATACAGTATAATGAGCCCCATATATTTCTCCATACAGTATTATGGGTACCACATAGCCCTCCAAACAGAATAATGAGCCCCATATACTACTCCATACAGAATAAAAAGCTCCATATATTGCTCCATACAGTATTATGGGCACCACATAGTCCTCCATACAGTATTGTGGGCACCACATAGCGCTCCATACAGAATAACAAGCCCATATATTGCTCCATACAGAACAATGAGCCCCATATATTGCTCCATACAGTATTATGGGCACCACATAGTCCTCCATACAGTTTTGTGGGCACCATATAGCTCTCCATACAGAATAACATGCCCCATATATTGCTCCACACAGTATTTTGGGTACCATATAGTGCTCCATACAATATAATGAGCCCCATATATTGCTCCATGAGCCCCATATATTGCTCCATATAGTATAATGAGCACCATATAATGTTCCATACTGAATAATGATCCTCATATATTGCTCCATGCAGTATAATGAGCCCCATATAATGCTACAAACAGTATAATGAGCCCCATATAATGCTCCAAACAGTATAATGTGCCCCATATAATACTCCATACAGTTAAAATGAGCCCTATGTATTGCTCCAAACAGAATGGGCCTTATATTAGTCTCCATATGAGGCTCCATATATACTGGGCCCCATATGATGCTCCAGTATATAATGGGCCCCATATGATGCTCCAAGTTATGATGGGCCCTATATATTGCTCAAAACATTAAAAACAAAAACTGAAAACCTCACCTCTCCTTGCTGGCCGCTGCTCTGCTCTGCTCTGAACTCCTAAACGTCGGCATCTTCCGGCTCTCTGCACTGTGACTGTTCAGGCAGAGGGAGCACAGACGTGACGTCATTGCACCCTCTGACCTGAAACGTCACAGTCAGAAGATGCCGCAGTGGAGGAGCAGGAAGAGGTAAGTATCACAAGTGTCGGGGCCCTGAACAAGCGGGGAGGGGTGGACTCTTTATTAACCCATGTGGCAACATTTCAGTTCCACAGCAGAAAAAGGTTATGTTATGGATCTGAAACGTTGCCACATGGGTTAATAAAGAGTCCACCCCTTTTTTCAAAACTTATCGGAGGATAGGAGAAGTATATACAGCTCCACAATATATACTGTGTTAAGGAATATTGAGTGGAGCTGTGTATATAATATATAGTGCAGAGATGTGCCAGTGTATATAGTGTGGATTCCGCACTATATACTATATACACAGCAACATACTATATAAACATCTGTACATTCTATACTATATACACACAACTCTACATTATACACTATATTAAGACAGCATTATACTATATACTATATTATGTTGCATATATCATATAGGTGAGTGCTGTATATACATTATATAGGTGATACTGTGACTGGTGTGTATAGGTGAAGTATCACCTATGTAACATATCTACAGCAGTATCACCCATATATTGTATTTATAAGTCACAGTATCCCCTATATAATGTATATAGACTGCTGTATATACATTATGTAGGTGATACTGTGCTTATACACAGATTTAGCAGCCAGTATCACCTATATAATGTATATACAGTATACAGGTGAGTGCAAGTGCTGTACATACATAAAACAAAGTTTCCATATTGGGACTCACCCAGGTCTCTGAGATGGGGAGGATGAACAGCTGAGGTGCATCCATCGTTGGGTGTGCACAGGACCGGGTCTCTGACTTGGACAGTAAGTAGAGCAGGAAACAAAAAAAGGGGATATACAGCACTGGCAGGGACAGGCATCACCGGGGAGGCACATGGATCACTGGGGAGACACAGAAATCACAGGAGGGCACATAGCTGAAGGGCACAGAGATCATGGAGGGGCACATAGCTGGAGGAGACAGAGATCACAGGGGCACAGAGATCACAAGGGAGCACAAATATCACAGGGGGGCACATAGGGGGCACAGGAATCACAGGGGTGCACATAGCTGGGGCCACAGATCACATAGCTGGGGCCACAGAGATCACACAGGGGCACATAGCTGGGGCCACAGAGATCACGGGGGACACATAGATGGGCCAGAGAGATCACGGGGGGCACATAGCTGGTGCCATAGAGGTCACGGGGGGGCACATAGCTGGAGCCACAGAGATCACGAGGGGGCACATAACTGGCACCAGAGAGATCACGGGGGGGCACATAGCTGGAGCCAGAGAGATCACAGAGGGGCACATAGCTGGAGCCACAGAGATCACAGGGGGAATGTAGCTGGAGACAGAGAGATCACAGGGGGCATGTAACTGGGGCCACAGAGATCACAGGGGGGCATGTAGCTGGGGATACAAAGATCACAGGGGGGCATGTAGCTGGAGCCACAGGGATCACAGGGGGGCACGTAGCTGGAGCCACAGAGATCACGGGGGGGGGCACATGGCTGGAGCCACAGAGATCATGGGGGGGCACATAGCTGGAGCCATAGAGATCACAGGTGGGCATGTAGCTAGAGACAGAGAGATCACAGGGGGGCATGTAACTGGAGACAGAGAGATCACAGGGGGGCATGTAGCTGGGGCCACAGAGATCACAGGGGGCATGTAGCTGGAGCCACAGAGATCATGGGGGGCACATGGCTGGAGTCACAGAGATCATGGGGGGCACATAGTTGGATCCAGAGAGATCACAGGGGGGCATGTAGCTGGGGCCAGAGAGATCACAGGGAGTGGGGGCACATGGCTGGAACCACAGAGATCACGGGGGCACATAGCTGGGGCCAGAGAGATCACAGGGGGGCACATAGCTGGGGCCATAGAGGTCACAGGGGGCATATAGCTGGGGCCATAGAGGTCACAGGGGAGCACATAGCTGGAGCCACAGAGATCACAGGGGGCACATAGCTGGAGCCACAGAGATCACAGGGGGTCACATAGCTGGGGTCACAGAGATCACAGGGGGTCACATAGCTGGGGTCACAGAGATCACAGGGGGGCACATAGCTGGGGCCATAGAGGTCACAGGGCACATAGCTGGGGCCATAGAGGTCACCGGGGGGCACATAGCTGGAGCCACAGAGATCACAGGGGGTCACATTGCTGGGGTCACAGAGATCACAGGGGGTCACATAGCTGGGGCCAGAGAGATCACAGGGGGGGCACATAGCTGGAGCCAGAGATATCACAGGGGGCATGTAGCTGGGGCCAGAGAGATCACAGGGGGTGGGGGCACATGGCTGGAACCACAGAGATCACGGGGGGCACATAGCTGGGGCCAGAGAGATCACAGGGGGCACATAGCTTGGACCATAGAGGTCACAGGGGGCACATAGCTGGAGCCACAGAGATCACAGGGGGGTCACATAGCTGGGGTCACAGAGATCACAGGGGGGTCACATAGCTGGGGTCACAGAGATCACAGGGGGGGCACATAGCTGGGGCCATAGATGTCACAGGGGGCACATAGCTGGGGCCATAGAGGTCACAGGGGGCACATAGCTGGAGCCACAGAGATCACAGGGGGCACATAGCTGGAGCCACAGAGATCACAGGGGTCACATAGCTGGGGTCACAGATCACAGGGGGTCACATAGCTGGGGCCAGAGAGCTCACAGGGGGCACATAGCTGGTGCCAGAGAGATCACATGGGGGGCACATAACTGGAGGGCACAGAAATCACAGGGGGAACAGAAATCATGGGGGGACATATAGATATGGGGCACAGATTACAGGGAGGGGCTCATAGCTGGGGCCATAGAGATTACAGGGGGGTCACATAGCTGGGGCCATAGAGGTCACGGAGGGCACATAGCTGGGAGGCACATAGTTGGGGGGGCCACAGAGATCACAGGGGGACATATATATCACAGGGGGGCACTTAGCTGAGGGGCACAGATCTCCAGCAGACAGTCACAGAGCTGCCGGCACAGCGATCTCTCTGGCAGCAGCAGCTCCTCTAGTTCCGGGACAGTAGCAACTAGAATGGAGTTGATTGTATGAGGTAATGATGTCACTGGAAGGGGCGGGACTAGCGCTGCCTAGATTGGAGTGGCTAAAATGATGAGGATCACAAAAAATCAACTCCAATCTAGACGGCACTAGTCCCGCCCCTTCTGGTGACATAATTACCTCATACAATCCACTCCATTCTAGTTGCAACCCTCGTGCCGGCAGATTTAAAGGGCCGGCGGACAGAAAAACGGGCCGGTAGTCGGATCAGCGGCCATCATCGGCCCGCGGCCCACTACGATGGAAAACATCACGGCCCAGCGGGAAAATGCCCGGTAGGTTACATTGCCAATCCGAGCCTGTACCGGAGTGAAAACTTGTACATCCATTTATATCCGGAGCCATTTTGTTGAAGACACTGTGTATGCAAATTCACCTGAACAGTGTCTTCAATAAAATGGCCCATAGTGCGGTATGTGCACACTCTGACTCCAATGGTATGCGCACGCACTGACTTTGGTGCCACAATGTGCAGACCTCGCCCATTCAAGCTTCAGATAAAAGGACGCATCCACCATTGTAAATAAGTTTTCAATTTTGCTAAAGTGTTAGCTAAAAACAAATTTGCACCATAAGCTGGTGCCATAGAAGCTTCATCCGAGATTATGAGTTTGGTGGTTTTCAACTACTGCAGTATTGGCAGTATTGTTGCCATGGGAAACATTGCAAGTAGACGTTTCATTAATTAGTATAGGCAGTTGCAACAGATTATGTGAAGTTCGGCCTCCAGCAACGTAGCTGCGATGCCTGTAAATGCACATAGCATGACTAATTAGTTTTTGAAAAGAATGTAATGCATGATTTTATTACACAGGAATGTTTCCACTTCAACCAGAGCCGTCAAAGAAAAATAGGCGTTTTTGCTAGTCGGGGTTTTCAATTGCTTCTTTGATTTTGTAAAAAGACTTGTTGTCCTGGGTTTAACATTTGGAATTCCTCCTCAAACAAAACTTTTCTGGGCCACAATATTTGCCAGAATGGATTAGCTCATAATTCTCGCCAACAGGAAGTTGTAGATCAAATTCTTTTAATGACTTTCCATGTGTCTGTGACTCAATTTCATGAAATGTCATATACAGGGCCTTTTCTACATAAAGAAAATGCTTGTTATAGTCTTCCATGACATTTTCATTGTGCCTCAGAAACAATACTGCTTCATTAGACGGCTCACACATGATGCAAATAAATGCAAACAATTGCCTAAGTTATATTGGCATTTGATAAGTGGCAGCTTCTGTTAAGCAAGTATCCCATTCAGAGGCATCATCAGTTAACCCTCTTGCAGTACATGCTTCTTGGAAAGTAGCAAAACGGTTTTCTTTAGCTGTTCTGAGATCCTCAAAAAATGTTGCTCCGCTAACATTGAGAAGGAAAATTTGGAGAAAGTATTTTTTTTCTCTGCCTTATGGACTAACAGTAAACATTCTGCCAATTGTGGTGTTATGACTAGAGTTGAGCGAAACGGGTCGAAAAATTCAAAAGTCGCCGACTTTTGGCAAAGTCGGGTTTCATGAAACGAAACCCGACCCTAGGATGAGGTCAGCCACGAGGTCGGCGACTTACGCGCCAAAGTCGCGTTTCGAAAGTTTGTTTTGCGCTCTTTTTCAGCCAATCAAGATCCACGGACACTGTGGGCAACGTGATGACATAGGCACGGGTTACCACCATCTTTCAGAAGGGCATGCAAGTGATTGGCTTGCTTTGGTGGGCGTCACAGGGGGTATAAAAGGGCGTGCACGCCGACCGCCATCTTACTTCTGCCGATCTCAGTATAGGGAGAGGTTGCTGCTGATTCTGTAGGGAGAGCGTTAGGCAGGGAAGAAGACCAAAAAACTGCTTCTGCTGCTAGCGATTTGGCCTGCACAACACACCAGTCACTGTGTGTGCAGTGCAAGGGGAGGCTATATAGTGGTGTATCAGTGGTGTTGGTTGTTGGGCTGCCTTCTAAGGCTTCCTGACAGGCTGGCATTGCTGTTTACCCACTGCTCCGCAAACTGCTTTTTTAAAAGCAATCCAATCTCCCTTATCCTCTAGTCACTTTGGTCACAGCTGTGCCATCGAGCCTGTCACATAGCACTCAGATATTCATTGGGCCTCAAACTGCTTTTTTAAAAGCAATCCCAATTTTTTTTTTTTGTCCTGCTGAGAAGAAAAAAAAACTGCTTCTGCTGCTGATAGCAATTTGGCCTTCACAACATACCAGTCACTGTGTGTGCAGTGCAAGGGGAGGCTATATTGTGGTGTATCAGTGGTGTTGGTTGTTGGGCTGCCTTTTAAGGCTTCCTGACAGGCTGGCATTGCTGTTTACCCACTGCTCCGCAAACTGCTTTTTTAAAAGCAATCCAATCTCCCTTATCCTCTAGTCACTTAGGTCACAGCTGTGCCATCGAGCCTGTCACATAGCGCTCAGATATCAGTGGGCCTCACACAATCCAAAAGTGTCCAGTGTCCAAAAGTGTGTGCAGAGATTCAAAATCTCACTTATCCTCTAGTCACTTAGGTCACAGCTGTGCCATCGAGCCTGTCACATAGCGCTCAGATATCAGTGGGCCTCACACAATCCAAAAGTGTCCAGTGTCCAAAAGTGTGTGCAGAGATTCAAAATCTCACTTATCCTCTAGTCACTTAGGTCACAGCTGTGCCATCGAGCCTGTCACATAGCGCTCAGATATTCATTGGGCCTCACACAATCCAAAAGTGTCCAGTGTCCAAAAGTGTGTGCAGAGATTCAAAATCTCACTTATCCTCTAGTCACTTAGGTCACAGCTGTGCCATCAAGCCTGTCACATAGCGCTCAGATATCAGTGGGCCTCACACAATCCAAAAGTGTCCAGTGTCCAAAAGTGTGTGCAGAGATTCAAAATCTCACTTATCCTCTAGTCACTTAGGTCACAGCTGTGCCATCAAGCCTGTCACATAGCGCTCAGATATCAGTGGGCCTCACACAATCCAAAAGTGTCCAGTGTCCAAAAGTGTGTGCAGAGATTCAAAATCTCACTTATCCTCTAGTCACTTAGGTCACAGCTGTGCCATCGAGCCTGTCACATAGCGCTCAGATATCAGTGGTCCTCACACAATCCAAAAGTGTCCAGTGTCCAAAAGTGTGTGCAGAGATTCAAAATCTCACTTATCCTCTAGTCACTTAGGTCACAGCTGTGCCATCAAGCCTGTCACATAGCGCTCAGATATCAGTGGGCCTCACACAATCCAAAAGTGTCCAGTGTCCAAAAGTGTGTGCAGAGCTTCAAAATCTCACTTATCCTCTAGTCACTTAGGTCACAGCTGTGCCATCGAGCCTGTCACATAGCGCTCAGATATCAGTGATCCTCACACAATCCAAAAGTGTCCAGTGTCCAAAAGTGTGTGCAGAGATTCAAAATCTCACTTATCCTCTAGTCACTTAGGTCACAGCTGTGCCATCAAGCCTGTCACATAGCGCTCAGATATCAGTGGGCCTCACACAATCCAAAAGTGTCCAGTGTCCAAAAGTGTGTGCAGAGATTCAAAATCTCACTTATCCTCTAGTCACTTAGGTCACAGCTGTGCCATCGAGCCTGTCACATAGCGCTCAGATATCAGTGGGCCTCACACAATCCAAAAGTGTCCAGTGTCCAAAAGTGTGTGCAGAGATTCAAAATCTCACTTATCCTCTAGTCACTTAGGTCACAGCTGTGCCATCGAGCCTGTCACATAGCGCTCAGATATTCATTGGGCCTCACACAATCCAAAAGTGTCCAGTGTCCAAAAGTGTGTGCAGAGATTCAAAATCTCACTTATCCTCTAGTCACTTAGGTCACAGCTGTGCCATCAAGCCTGTCACATAGCGCTCAGATATTCATTGGGCCTCACACAATCCAAAAGTGTCCAGTGTCCAAAAGTGTGTGCAGAGATTCAAAATCTCACTTATCCTCTAGTCACTTAGGTCACAGCTGTGCCATCAAGCCTGTCACATAGCGCTCAGATATCAGTGGGCCTCACACAATCCAAAAGTGTCCAGTGTCCAAAAGTGTGTGCAGAGATTCAAAATCTCACTTATCCTCTAGTCACTTAGGTCACAGCTGTGCCATCGAGCCTGTCACATAGCGCTCAGATATCAGTGGGCCTCACACAATCCAAAAGTGTCCAGTGTCCAAAAGTGTGTGCAGAAATTCAAAATCTCCCCTGTCCTATAGACACCTTGTACCTTGTTTTACATACTACTGTATATAGTTTGTTGGATTTTGTCTACATTTCTACCAAAAATGAGGAAGGCTGGTGGAAGAGGCCGTGGAATTGGGCGGGGGTTGGCAGCTGGTAATGATGGTGTTGGTGGTGGATCTGATGGTAGTGGCAAGAGCAAAATAGGACCGAATGCAGGAGGTGCTGACCCTGCGTCATCGTCTGGCTACATAAGGCCTCGAACGCTTAGTTTTCTAGGAGTTGGCAAACCGCTTTTAAAGCCAGAGCATCAGGAAAAAGTTTTGTCTTACATTGCTGACTCAGCCTCCAGCTCTATCGCCTCCTCTTCTTCAGTTGTAAAAAGTAAAAGCACTGAGTCGTCATTGGAGGCTCATGTTCATGAACCACACCTTTCCTTGTGTCCTTCACCCCAACCAAGATTGAAGGATGACGCAGGCCATACTACTGATTACTCCATGGAGCTGTTTTCACATACCATGCCTGGATTATCAAGTGAAATGGTGAATTACCCAGGCCAAGATGAATCTGACATGGAGTGCACTGATGCACAGCCACTGATGGATGATTCTGCTGGTACATTCACTCAGAGCACTACATTGTCCTCGCAGTGTACAGAGCCAGATTCTGACCCTGATGAGACTCAGGTGCCACTTCCCGCACACTATACCACCATACACGGTGACACAGAGGAAGGTGCACATGACATAGAAGAGGAGGTGATGGATGACCCAGTTGTTGACCCAGATTGGCATCCATTGGGGGAAGAGGGTGCTGCTTCCAATAGCTCAGATGAGGAGCATCCACAGCAGACATCGACATCGCAACAGCTGTTATCTGGCAGGCCCGGAGCACTCCAAAGACAGGTTCCAAACATCAAAAGAGTTGCTGGACAGCTTGTCCAGAGGGTCAAAAGATCACAGCGTGCTAGGCCGCAAAATGTCTGCCAAAGTAGGAAGAGTGCAGTGTGGCACTTTTTTGAACAAAATCCTCATGATCAGGCCAAGGTTATCTGTAAGAAGTGCGCAAAGACCTTTAGCCGAGGGAAAAATCTGAAAAATTTGAATACCAGTTGCATGCTTATACATTTAACCAGCATGCACTTGCAAGCGTGGACACAACACCAAACCTCAAGTGCCACATGTGCAACTGATCACAACGAAGGTAGTCATCAACGCTACATTGTTTCCCCCACTGTAAGCCCACCGGTTAGCACAGCAGCAAATGTTGAGGTGTCGTTGCAAGGCCACAGCAGTCAGGGAATCCCACTGTTATATCAACGAAAGGCTGATTCTAGGCCATCAGAAAGAACACCAACTCCATCACCATCATCAACCCTCTCTCAGTCCGCCCTGTCCACCGCTACTTCCACCATATGCAGCTCTCAAGTCCAGCTCACCCTCCCAGACACTATGAGTAGGTCAAGAAAGTACTCAGTCTCTCATCCGCGTACACTGGGTTTGAACGCCCACATTGCCAAACTAATCTCGTTTGAGATGATGCCCTTTCGGTTGGTGGAAAGCACAGCTTTCCGCGAACTCATGGCCTATGCAGTACCACGCTATGACCTACCCAGTCGCCACTTCTTCTCTCGCAAAGCCATCCCAGCCCTCCACCATCATGTGAAAGACCGCATTGTCCATGCACTCAAGCAGTCAGTGAGCGGAAAGGTGCACCTCACAACTGATGCATGGTCCAGTCGGCATGGCCAGGGCCGTTACGTGTCCATCACTGCGCAGTGGGTTAATGTGGTGGATGCAGGGTCCACAGGGGACAGCGGTGGTGGGACAGTGCTGCCTAGCCCACGGTATAGGAAACAGTTGGCTGTAGGCGTTCCACCCTCCTCCTCCTCCTCCTCCTCCTCCAGAAGCGAAAGCTCGTCCACAGAGCGCAGTCGTACGAGCACTCCATCTGCAGCTGCCACTGTTGCACACGATGTGTCCCCCTATCGAGCAGCTAGTGGAAAGCGTCAGCAGGCTGTGTTGCAGATGATGTGTTTGGGCGACAGACATACCGCCGAGGTGCTGGCCGAGTACTTGAAGCGACAAACTGAGTCATGGCTGGGCAGTGTACATCTTGAGGCAGGCAAGGTAGTTAGTGATAACGGCCGTAGTTTTGTGGCAGCCATAGCCCTTTCAAAACTCAGCCACATACCTTGCTTGGCTCACACCTTAAACCTGGTGGTGCAGTGCTTTCTCAAAAATTATCCGGAGTTAACAGCCCTGCTCCAGAAGGTGCGAAGACTGTGCGCGCACATCCGCCGGTCGCCTGTACACTCCGTTCGTATGCAGAAGCTGCAGCGATTGCTCCACCTTCCCAACCACCGCCTCATTATTGACATTGCAACAAGGTGGAACTCCACCCTGCACATGGTGGAGCGGCTGTGCGAGCAGAGGCAGGCCATAATGCATTTGTGGGAGGATACACGGCCAGGCACTTTGAGAGCAGACATGGAGTTGACAGGTGTGCAGTGGTCGAAGCTGACAGACCTCTGTAAAGTCCTTCAGTGTTTTGAGGAATGCACACGGCTGGTAAGCGCAGACGACGCCATCCTAAGCATGAGCATCCCACTTATGCGTCTGCTCATGCAAACTTTGACGCACCTTAAGGAGCAGGCGTCTGCAGCCAATGTTGATGAGGAGGAAGAGGAGGAGGGAATCCTTGATGACATTCAGCCATTGTCTGCTCAGGGACCTCTCCTGGACGAGGTGGAGGAAGAAGAGGAGGAGGAGGATGATGATGGGGATGATTACTTAGGGGAGGAGGATGCATCTCTTGGGCAAGTGAAAATGTTGGCGTGGCAAGGTCTGGTACAGGGTTTGTGCGTGACTGGAGGGATGTGGATTTGCCAGAAAGTGCTCCTCCAACCAGCACTCGCAGTGCATCATTGACACCGGGAACATTGGCCCACATGTCAGATTATGCCTTGCGGATCCTAAAAAGGGACCCCCTCATTGCCAAAATGATGAACGATGACGACTACTGGTTGGCCAGCATCCTGGATCCACGCTATAAAGGCAAATTACAAAACATCATGCCACAGGAGAACCTTGACCTAATATTGGCTAATAAACAAGCAACTCTGGTAAATCGGTTGCTTGAGGCATTCCCAGCACACAGCAGCGGTGATGGTTCTCACACGAGCCGTGCGGGCCGGGGGAAGCTTGGCAGAGGTGTTCGGGGTGCACACAGCAGAAGTGGCGTTGGAGACAGGGGTTTCATGACAATGTTGTGGACTGATTTTTCAAATACCGCTCACACAACTGGTAATACTGCATCGATGGAAAGTGACAGGAGACAGCAGTTGTCGACCATGGTTACAAACTACTTTTCCTCCCATATCGATGTTCTCCCACACAGGTCATTCCCCTTTGACTATTGGGCCGCTAAACTGGACACCTGGCCTGAATTGGCACAATATGCCTTACAGGAGCTCGCTTGCCCAGCTGCAAGTGTGCTATCGGAAAGAGTCTTCAGTGCAGCTGGATCAATCCTGACAGAAAAAAGGACCCGTCTGTCAACCCAAAATGTGGATGATCTAACCTTCATTAAAATGAACCATGCATGGGTTTCCAAGGATTTTGTCCCACCTTCCCCTGATGACACATAGGGTGACAGAAAAATGGCTTGCTTTGGTCCACCTCTTCCTGGGACTTGACCTATTTCACCTTTTGCATCAGCTGAATGTCCAACATCAACATATGCCACTTTCTAAAACTCCCTAACTGTGCTGCCTCCCCCCCCATGGCCGGTGTCACCACCTAGCGCACGACACCGTGCGAGTGCCGTTGCCCTGGACAGGTGGGTAGGCCGACTCTTGGGCGCGGGCACTGGCACAGGGTCCCTCATAGTGCAATCAAGTGTCTCTGACGGTGGTGGTGCACACCCGCCGTCAGACACACCGCTGTACTATGAGGGGCCCAGTGCCAGTACCGACGCCCACGAGTGGGCCCCCCTTGCTTGGGCAGGGCCCCAGCATTTGCAATCTTTACCTCTCCCTGCTCCTCCGCTGTGTAATCTGGGCCGTCAAATCCATACTGTGCCTGACACCGTCTGAGCCTGCCTCCTGAGACATATATTTTGAATGTGTACGCTATCCATACATGTTATCCGGGGATACGGTACCCTTTCTAACCTTTGTGCAATCACGTGCAATCCATACTGGGCCTAACACCGTCTGAGCCTGCCTCCTGAGACATATATTTTGAATGTGTACGCTATCCATACATGTTATACGGGGATACGGTACCCTTTCTAACCTTTGTGCAATCACGTGCAATCCATACTGGGCCTAACACCATCTGAGCCTGCCTCCTGAGACATATATTTTGAATGTGTACGCTATCCATACATGTTATCCGGGGATACGGTACCCTTTCTAACCTTTGTGCAATCACGTGCAATCCATACTGGGCCTAACACCGTCTGAGCCTGCCTCCTGAGACATATATTTTGAATGTGTACGCTATCCATACATGTTATCCGTGGATACGGTACCCTTTCTAACCTTTGTGCAATCACGTGCAATCCATACTGGGCCTAACACCGTCTGAGCCTGCCTCCTGAAACATATATTTTGAATGTGTACGCTATCCATACATGTTATCCGGGGATACGGTACCCTTTCTAACGTTTGTGCAATCACGTGCAATCCATACTGGGCCTAACACTGTCTGAGCCTGCCTCCTGAGACATATATTTTGAATGTGTACGCTATCCATACATGTTATCCGTGGATACGGTACCCTTTCTAACCTTTGTGCAATCACGTGCAATCCATACTGGGCCTAACACCGTCTGAGCCTGCCTCCTGAGACATATTTTGAATGTGTACGCTATCCATACATGTTATCCGTGGATACGGTACCCTTTCTAACCTTTGTGCAATCACGTGCAATCCATACTGGGCCTAACACCGTCTGAGCCTGTCTCCTGAGACATATATTTTGAATGTGTACGCTATCCATACATGTTATCCGGGGATACGGTACCCTTTCTAACCTTTGTGCAATCACGTGCAATCCATACTGGGCCTAACACCGTCTGAGCCTGCCTCCTGAGACATATATTTTGAATGTGTACGCTATCCATACATGTTATCCGGGGATACGGTACCCTTTCTAACCTTTGTGCAATCACGTGCAATCCATACTGGGCCTAACACCGTCTGAGCCTGCCTCCTGAGACATATATTTTGAATGTGTACGCTATCCATACATGTTATCCGGGGATATGGTACCCTTTCTAACCTTTGTGCAATCACGTGCAATCCATACTGGGCCTAACACCATCTGAGCCTGCCTCCTGAGACATATATTTTGAATGTGTACGCTATCCATACATGTTATCCGGGGATACGGTACCCTTTCTAACCTTTGTGCAATCACGTGCAATCCATACTGGGCCTAACACCGTCTGAGCCTGCCTCCTGAGACATATATTTAGAATGTGTACGCTATCCATACATGTTATCCGGGGATACGGTACCCTTTCTAACCTTTGTGCAATCACGTGCAATCCATACTGGGCCTAACACCGTCTGAGCCTGCCTCCTGAGACATATATTTTGAATGTGTACACTATCCATACATGTTATCCGGGGAAACGGTACCCTTTCTAACCTTTGTGCAATCACGTGCAATCCATACTGGCCTAACACCGTCTGAGCCTGCCTCCTGAGACATATATTTTGAATGTGTACGCTATCCATACATGTTATCTGGGGATACGGTACCCTTTCTAACCTTTGTGCAATCACGTGTAATCCATACTGGGCGTGAGAACGGCTGGCGAGCTGTTAAGCAAGCTACAGCACCTGTGGTTTGCACACGTAAGTTTTTCATTTTTTCAGGAATGACGGTTAGGCCTAATTCCGGAACTGCAGTTGACCTGCACTTACTGGGAAATCATTGTTCGCGGGTAATAATTGTAATCAGTGATCCCCATCACTAACGTTGTTCAGCGGGTTATCTGCACCTGTAAGCGACAAACGCTGGCCTTTTCAGTGTAGCGCACATGCAGCCACGGACATGTAAGGGCATGACACACCAGATATTGGCCAATCTCATGTTCCAGAGCCTCACGTGTCCCTCTAGTAAGCCGGACTCGGACCGCGGGGCATGACGGAGTCTCGTTCGTTAACGGAATTAAGCTTGCAATGTGTGCATCTGTTCTGTAGCTGGCATGGTTGAGGTTTCCCAGGTGGAGTCGAATTTAACCGTAGGCTCCACTCCTGGTGGTGCCCTTCTGGACATTCCTTTAAGGTTCAGCTTTGCAACCATACTGCCCACGTAAAACAAACACTTTGCCTTCATGAACGCTGTTTGGAGGGTCATGACTCGTGGGAATAACGCCGCCCAATCAGTTAACCTGCTAGAGAGATCGTTCGTTGCTCCCAAGCATGACATCACACTCCCTAGGAAGAAGGTAATGCCACTGTGGCGACCGTACTCCTGGGGGCGACACAAGTGCACTGATGCCCAGCCACTGCTCGATGAATCTGCTGGTACATTGACCCAGACCACTACATTCCCCTCGCACGCTACACGGCCTGAATCTGACCCTGATGAAACTCAGGTTACCCTTCCCATATACAGTTCCATCTTACACGGTGACAAAGAGGAAGCTGCAGATGAAAGTGCAGGTTCGGCCCACCCGCCATCAGACACACCACCGTACTATCAGAGGCCCTGTGCCAGTGCCGTCGCCAACGAGTGTGCCCCCCCTGCTTGCTCAGGATCACAGCACTTGCAAGGTTGAAATACTGTGCAGTGAGATGGAAGATGGGGACGACGAGGAGTCCAGACTAGTACAGGGATTCCCTAGCGAGGAGACTTATTTGATTGTTTTCAATGTTGGGACAGCAATTTTTGGGGAGCACTATACTCTGGAGAATGATAGATGGGGCCCACCATACACTGGAACATTCCAAAGGTGGACATCAGACACTGGAGCAGCATTTACAGGGCCCATTATACACTAGAGCATTAGAAATGGGGCCCATTATGTTTGGAGCATTATTTGGGCCCATAAGACAGTGGAGCTTCATCCATGGGGACCAACATATACTGTAGCATTATGTGGAGCTCATCATATACTGTTTCAAACATTATATGGGACCAATGATTCTGTATGGAGAAATAGATGGGCCTTGTCATGAGATGTAAAAAGTGAAGTATTTTTCATTGTACTATACCGCTATTTCTCTGCCGTATCGGAGCATGATGAGTTGTGGTATGTGTTAAAGGGGCGCTCTTTTGCCCAGGGCACATGAAAACCTGGAGCCAGCCCCCCCCCACAACTTTAGCCAAATAACCCCCATTTTTCAGTGCGTAACTTGTATTATGAAGTTAATTAAGGTTGACAAGCTTAAGTAAGAAGAATTGATGCTTTTGGCATTCAAATGGGCACTGTAGGTGTGTTTCCTGTCCTCCTCTCACTGCCGACTTTTATTCCCCATTGACTTACATTGGGTTTCGTGTTTCGGGACGACCCCGACTTTTCCCTATAATCGGACGATCTTGCTCGACCCGACTTTTGGAAAAGTCGGGTTTCACAAAACGAAACGCGACCCTAAAAAACCAAAAGTCGCTCAACTCTAGTTATGACCTTTGCTATGCTGTTTCCATGTAAGATTTTTATCATCCCATGTGTAATGTTCAGGGATTTTAATGTACCATATTTTCTGGTGTATAAGATGACCGGGCGTATAAGACGACCCAACAACTTTTCCAGTTAAAATATAAAATCTTCTTAAAAGTCGGGGGGTCTTCTTATATGCCTTGTGTCATCTTATATGCCGAGTGCGGAGCAATCTGCATATGGCGGGGGAGTGGTCCCGATGAAGAAGGGAGGGTGTAGGTGGAGTTATCATCCCCTTTTTACCTCATTGGTGGCAGCAGTGCTATCTGCGGATCTCTGTGCTGGGGATCGGCGGCTCCTCCATCTGCAGTGTGGCAGCTCTGTGCTGGGGGTTGGCAGCGGCGGCTCTCTTTGTGCAGCGTGGGGGCTCTGTGCTGAGGGCAGCTGCGGCGGCTCTCTGTCCAGCGTCGGGGCTCCTTCGGCATTTCCCCAAAGCCTGGAGGCCCAGGCAGCTCCATTGCTATGATGCGGTGGCCTCTGGGAAAATGGCCGCTGGAGCCCGCGCGAGCTCAGATTCAGATCTCGTCTCCCGACAGCTATCCACGCTAGACAAAGAGGAGCTGCAGCCGACCCCCAGCACAGAGCCGCCACACTGCTGAAGGAGGAGCCGCCGCACCGCTGCCACCAATGAGGTAAAAGGGGGATGATAACACCACCTACACCCTCCCTTCTTCCTCGGGACCACTCCCCCCATATGCACTTGGCGTATAAGACGACACCCGGCGTATAAGACGACCCCTGACTTTCAAGAAGATTTTCAGGGGTTAAAAAGTCGTCTTATATGCCGGAAAATACGGTATAAATATTGTTGGGCATTTCAGTTTAAACCAAGCAAGAAGTTTAGCCTTGGTGTCTTTCTGCTGCAAAGTTTCAGCTTCTTTACCTGTTATAAAGCATATTGTTTGCTTGTCCTCAAGATGGACATTTAATCTTTCCACATGATCAGTTTGATGGTGCATTTTATATTCCCTGAGTCTCCGGAATGCTTTAGTTACACTTACATATTGAGTTTCCAAGTAATTTTTTACTTCATCCTATTCAACTGTGTCTTCTTTTGCGGAAGCAGTAAAAAATATGGACAGGTGCTTCTCACAAAATTAGAATATCATCATAAAGTTATTTCAGTTCTTCAATACAAAAAGTGAAACTCATATATTATATAGTCATTACACACAGAGTGAACTGAGTGATCTATTTCAAGTGTTTGTTTCTGTTAATGTTGATGATTATGGCTTACAGCCAATTAAAACCCCAAAGTCATTATCTCAGTAAATTAGAATACTTTATAACACCAGCTTGAAAAATGATTTTATGAGTGAAATGAGTTTCACTTTTTGTATTGATGAACTGAAATTAATTAACTTGTTGATGAAATTCTAATTTTGTGAGAAGCACCTGTATATTTGCACAATCATGCCATATGTAAACATATTTGAAAAAAACATTTTTCACTTTGTATGGAACTGAAAATTTCTACATTTATTTGGGCATTGTATTTTAAAGAAAGAAAAGGGTAGTAAGGTACAACCCTGTTTCCACTAAGTTCAGCAAATTTGTCAATGACCTGTCATTAGTATTTAAGGTATCCCTTTACATTGCTATTAGTTTCAGAACAGAAATCGTCGGGGAAGCCTTTGGCACAGTTCCCATTATCCATACATGGTGCATTTGGATTCAGTGGACCACATGGGCTGTGTATCATGCATGATTTGACAGTTTCATAAAGCCTCGAATGAGTGTCTTCGTGAGGGAGATCTGCACAAACAATTTTGTCAAATCTTTCTTTCCCCCAGGTATTGTATTCTGGGTTCATGAATGGCCCACTTTCTTTGAATTTGATTACAACACCATACCATTAATCCATCCAAATCTGTGGTATTTGGTTAAGTCTCCAAGTGGCGATTTTAGTTTCATGTTAAATACTCATAATACTTAATATGACCTGTCACATTGTTCCTGACTGGGAAGAAAGTTTTCCATGATTGATTTCCCTTCATTTTGGATGGCATGTGACTGTTACAAATAGGTCAGGTCTGCCATATTTTCAGATCAGTGCCATGCCATCCTGGTAGTTTTGTGCCATATTTTTTGGACTTCCCTGGAAACTTGAGGGCCATATAACTTTTCTTCCAGGTAGGATATCTACATCCTTGAAATGGTGGTTGTTCACAAGTTGGTGAAGAACTTCATTTTCTTCTGCTCTTACAGTACTTTGATTTTTTGGGCACCCAATTATTTTGCCTCAGTTTTACAATATGCATCAACTATAAATTAGTGTGTCAGCTTTCCTGCATTAAGATCTGTAGTCCACCTAGAGTCCTCATAAGGGAAAAGCAAAGGGTATTGGGTCACAGAGTCTACTCAGGATAGACACATTTTATAAAATGCCACTTATAGAATGAATTGTAATGTGACAATTTTCTGGAGGTGCACCATCTGCACTGTGGAAAATGGCATCTATTTCCCCTCTGGCAGTTGGAGCGTTGATTCTGCCGGGGTGCACAGAATTTACTTTTTCTTTCACGAAAGTCATGCTATATTCAATTGGTGTTCATTTTTTCAGGTTTACTTTTAGCATTTGTTCTTGTTCAAATTTCAGCATATTTTTGTGTTCTCTGGAGAAAGGATTGATATGTTCGAGAATTCTTTTGAGATTTTCCATTACATTA
Organism: Dendrobates tinctorius; assembly: GCF_039654945.1. Taxonomy (NCBI): domain Eukaryota; kingdom Metazoa; phylum Chordata; class Amphibia; order Anura; family Dendrobatidae; genus Dendrobates; species Dendrobates tinctorius. Next base: position 22,348,752 of record NW_027361711.1, on the reverse strand, counting down.
CGAATGCATCAGTGTTGGTTGGATTGTGCTTTCTTTTATTTAAGGCTTGAGCCGAATCAAGTGTATATGGGTGGGTGTATGTTGGCGATTCACCTCGATTAGGGTGCAACACAGATGTTGCATCGTAAATTTGCCCATGAATTCTGTAACAGAAAGGACCTCATCGCCTGTTAATTGATTGCTCAAATTGTGCGCCCATTGATACAAAAGTCTTTGCACTATTGTATGATCTTATGTTTTCCATAAACTTCTTGGAGTTTGGTTTTGATCTCTTCATGCAATTAGTAATCCAGGGATGCAATTGTACTTCTACTGTTATGACAACAGTTTATTGTCATTTCATTTTTTAAATGGTTGGCTTTGAAAAATGGGCATTTTTTGTTCATTGGCCAAGATATCATGTTTTTATATCGTCTTCTTTGAAGTTTTTGGCAAGCATCAGTGTTGCGAGATCTCAAGTTCTATTCACAGTGGGCAGGTTGGTTAGTACGAGCTACTCTGTGTCTCTTAATATTGACTTTGTGATGCTGCTGAAGCTCAACTTCAGTTATACTCTGTAGGGAAGACCTATGCCTTTCAGCGTCAGCTTTATGCATCTGTTGATGCTCTTTTTGGGTGAGATTTTGATGGACAGCTCCTTTTCTGACAGTATTGACTTTACTTTGCAATTGAAGGTGCTGTTCTGTAACCCTTCTTCTAACCAACCCAATGAGCTTCAGAAATTCTTGCTGTTTTTGCCTGGGCTTTTCCTCAAAAGGTATTTGCTGGCGTTTGGACGGCATTATTATGGAACTAATAAGATTGTAAACTTTTATTGTTTTTTTTAATTCTACTGCAGCATTAACTGATAAAGAAATGTATTTATTGTTCAATAAATTCTCTGTAAACCCATTTTTTTTTAAGTGTGTCGTATTTCTTTACTTTGGGTTGTTGGTACTGGAGTTTGTAGGTAGGGTCTTATGTATGTCTTCCTAACCTGGCTACTTTCCTATGTTTTAATTACTTTTTTCACCATACTCGGACTTGCTAGGTCTGGTGTTATAGTTGAAAACGTGGTGTCAGTGTCAGCACATGCACAAACTGTGCCTATGCCAGGCATGTGCGCACTGCAATAAAAATTCTATGTAAACCACTTTTTTTTGTAAATAAAAGTCTGTGGCAGTTATTTACATTGGGCTGTTGGTGTGGTTGTTTGTGGGTGAAATATTATGGATGTCTTCTTCTCCTGGCTGCTTTCCTCCCTTTTATTTTTTTATTTTTTCACCTTGCCCAGACTTTCTAAATCTGGAGTTATGGTTCAATAAAATGGTGCTGAAGTCAACGCGTGCGCTTGCCATGCCTGTGCCCAGTGTGTGCACACTGCTATATCGACATTGTAGCACATTACTTCAATAAAATGGCGCTGGAGTAAGCACATGTGCATTCCGCGATCTCCAGCCCCATTTTATTGAAGTAACGTGCTACAACGTCAACATAACATGGCACACATGGCATAGGCATAAATAGGATGACTGGTGCATGCGCAATGTTATGTTGAAGTTGTAGCAGAATTCTTTAATAAAACGGAGCCAGAGTCAGCATGTGTGGAGCCAGAAGACTTCAGCGTCTGATTGCTCCTACTCTGGCACTGAGAAGAAGCACTTATCCTTCATTTTAATTGTGTTTATTCCTTCTGGCAGAACAGGGGTTAATCAGCCATGTTGGAAATATCTGTGCTCGCAGCTGAGCTCGGTTAGCCACTCGTTTCCCCTTTATAATCTGGGCCCTGATATAAATACTCGTCAGAGCTAACATTTGCTGCATGGCTAATGGAGGGAGTGGAGTTCATATGAGAAGGAGAAATGGAGGAGTTATCAGTGACTGTTGCTTGGTTGCATGTGTAGTAATTTCCTATCTGTCTCTATTTTGGTTTATTCCCCTACCTACATGCCCTGGTACATTCCTCTGTTATATGTGATTGAATATTTTGTATGCCTGGAGTTTTCTGTTTCTGTTTGTTAAAGCACCACTCCAGCAGTGAAAAAACCCCACTGGAGTGGTGCTTTAACAACTTAAGTAATTTATGATACGTTTATAAAGACTTGGAATAAATGTCAGCAGTCACTTTATGTGACTGCAGACTACCAAATCAAGACAGGGAGTGCCTGCTGCATGAGCCCCTAATATCACTGGCTTTATCAGGCGACCATGTTTGCTATGTGGATGTTTTGATTACAAAGGTTTGGCTTCTCTCAACAGAAGAAAATTGAGAGAAGCCGAAAGAGTCATCACCATGACCGCCAGCTCTAATATGTAATACTAGCGCCATTGTTACTGTACATCGGGGGACTCAGGAGACATTATTATATGTTAAGTGGGGACTTAAGAACTATTATTATTTATAGAGGCACCAGTAGCACAGCTACCAGGTAGTAGAGGGCGAGAGCCGGCTATCAGTCAGTGTCGGGGCACGGTTACAGCTGCCACTCTCTATACACAGAGCGGTGACTGAAACCATGCCAGCGCCGCCCCTATGACTGGAAGAGTGAGGCTGCCAGGAGGAATAAAGTCTGCTGCTATAGTAGCATTTCATCAGATCCAGGTTCTCTTGCCTTGCCCATGTATGGTTTGTTCCATTTATCATCAGATTATCGTGGTTCCTCAACATCTGACATGGACCTTGTTAATCCGGGTGACGTCTGAGCCAGCATGTTTGTGACACTCTCATGTTTATTGAGCTAGACACTATAGTGTTAGTAGTCTTGCCCAAGGGGGCAACGAGGCAGAGCTGGGATTTGTACCCCAGTCTCACAGGTTGGTGGTTGTGCACTCTAACCACTATGCAGTAACAGTCACCTAGGGTAGGTAAAACAGTGCTAAGAGCCTTGGTATATAATTTATTTTTTCCCACTTGGACATCAACCCCAGTCTCCTGTGTCATAGGCTGGGAACGTAACCATTACACTGTGCGCATCCGTGCACATATGTGCATAATATATATATATTTGATAGAATAGAAGCTGGCAATTCATGTGCAGCATACAGTAAAATCACAGAGTGACAAGTTAGAAAAGAATAGATAGAATAGATATATACACATAAAATACATAAATATATAGATACACATACTGACCCCATAGTAAATAAACTACATAAAGATCAAGAAGTGTTTACAAATTGCAATTCACATGAAACAAACACTTTATTTCACTAAATATTAAAATTCACAAGGATATTGACATTAAAAACTAAAAAGGTGCCTCAAAACACAAAAAACACAAAAAAGAGGTCAGCTGAAGCAGTATACATCAATACACAGGTAAACATACACTCACTGGCCACTTTATTAGGTACACCATGCTAGTAAGGGGTTGGACCCCCTTTTGCCTTCAGAACTGCCTCAATTCTTCGTGGCAGAGATTCAACAAGGTGCTGGAAGCATTCCTCAGAGATTTTGGACCATATTGACATGATGGCATCACACAGTTGGCGCAGATTTGTCGGCTGCACATCCCTGATGCGAATCTCCCGTTCCACCACATCCCAAAGATGCTCTATTGGATTGAGATCTGGTGACTGAGGAGGCCATTTGAGTACAGTAAACTCATTGTCATGTTCAAGAAACCAATCTGAGATGATTCGAGCTTTATGACATGGCGCATTATCCTGCTGAAAGTAGCCATCAGATGTTGGGTACATTGTGGTCATAAAGGGATGGACATGGTCAGCAACAATACTCAGGTAGGCTGTGGCGTTGCAACGATGCTCAATTGGTACCAAGGGGCCCAAAGAGTGCCCAGAAAAAATTCCCCACACCATGACACCACCACCACCAGCCTGAACCGTTGATACAAGGCAGGATGGATCCATGCTTTCATGTTGTTTACGCCAAATTCTGACCCTACCATCCGAATGTCGCAGCAGAAATCGAGACTCATCAGACCAGGCAACGTTTTTCCAATCTTCTACTGTCCAATTTCGATGAGCTTGTGCAAATTGTAGCCTCAGTTTCCTGTTCTTAGCTGAGAGGAGTGGTACCCAGTGTGGTCTTCTGCTGCTGTAGCCCATCTGCCTCAAAGTTCGACGCACTGTGCGTTCAGAGATGCTCTTCTGCCTACCTTGGTTGTAACGGGTGGCAATTTGAGTCACTGTTGCCTTTCTATCAGCTCGAACCAGTCTGCCCATTCTCCTCTGACCTCTGGCATCAACATGGCATTTCCGGCCACAGAACTGCCGCTCACTGGATTTTTTTTCTTTTTCGGACCATTCTCTGTAAACCCTAGAGATGGTTGTGCGTGAAAATCCCAGTAGATCAGCAGTTTCTGAAATTCTCAGACCAGCCCTTCTGGCACCAACAATCATGCCACGTTCAAAGGCACTCAAATCACCTTTCTTCCCCATACTGATGCTCGGTTTGAACTGCAGGAGATTGTCTTGACCATGTCTACATGCCTAAATGCACTGAGTTGCCGCCATGTGATTGGCTGATTAGAAATTAAGTCTTAACACACAGTTGGACAGGTGTACCTAATAAAGTGGCCAGTGAGTGTATATGCATGACTACATATGTCATGTCCATCAATTTAGGCAAGTTAAAAAAAAATTAGATTGATGTTCTATTTATAATACACATGCCACTCTGAGCACCAAGGATAAAATCAGCAAGATATATTACACAGGGAAAAATAATCATATCCCTACAATGACCAACACTGTCATATAAATGAACAAGGAGGCTTGTGCATGATCAAAGTATATACCTATCGCAGAATGAACAGTATGATGGCATGCATTCTTAAAGTCTAGGTGCAGAAAAGAAATTCCGCTAGGGGAGCAATGTCTCAGAATGGAACACGGTGATAACAATATGTCTGTTCACAATATTCACAATAAAGATTCAATAAACTGCGCCGTGCATATATTACCTGGGTCCATGCTGCTCAAAGCGTAAGATGCCAAGTGGCACGCTGAACTTCCTGACCCTGAGGCTTGTTTTGCTCATGCATCTTCTTGGGGGCAAAATGTTAGGGAATTTTTAATGCAAGCATATTAGAAAATAATTAAAATTATGGCATCTAATAGGATTTTAGGAAGAAATTGACTTTGCCTTCTGACCACTCCATCAATGCGTCTATAATCTATTAGCATGTACGTATTTTATATGTGTACCTAATATGAATATGCATGTTTATATGCATGTAAATATATAGGTGAGACTTGATGGAGGGAGGCACAGATAACAGTAATGCACTTTGCACATTTGGCTACGCCCCGTGCAGTTAGATGTGCATTGCAATGTTATATTGATGTCATTTTATGTCAGAACTATGACAGATTTATGAGACATGTCTGCGACAAACGTATATGAGACATGACAGTAAGGCAGCTATGAATTACAGCCATCCATTCGCTAGTGATTATATGCCATATTGACAGTGTTTGCTCAATCACCTTGACATAGAAGTATATCAAGACACCTCTACAACTTTTGATGTATGCCATATTGACAGTGTTTGCTCAATCACCTTGACATAGAAGTATATCAAGACACCTCTACAACTTTTGATGTACTGTTTCAATGTAAGGAGGTGTCGGGGAACCTCGTGTGCCTCATCTCCCCTGGACGCTGTTTGCAAGATTACATGTGGCACCTCATCGTTTATTATTGTGAAATGTAACAATTGTTCAGGGCCAGAATGTGGCCCACTATGCTTGTCAGCGGCCCTGTGTTGACTAGTGAGGACCTCTTTAAGAAGGGAGAGATGTGCCGGTTGCACCGATTGAGAGACTGTTCTGTGTCACTGGAAGGGCAGTGAACCCTGGATGACACCAGTACTGGGTGTCAGTGGTGGCCAGTGTGGTCACCAGTAAAGTGATTCTGTTTTGTTTCCCCCCCCATCCAAGTTTTACATGCGCAAGTTTGAGAGTTTGAGCACCCCCTGCTGGATTACGGGACTGAATCCCTGAAAGGGTTAATCACTCTTTAAAAAATGGACTGTGTGTGGCTGCTTTAACTAATGAACTGTTTTAACCCTGAACTTATCGGTTTTAATCCTGAACTGTCCCCCTGATAAAACAGCCCACTTGTGTTTAAGGGTCCGTACTCCACTTAAGGAGGAGGGGGGAGAACCTGTGCAGGAAAACCCAAGAGGCAAGTCGGGTTAGGACTGAATGGACAAAATGGACTGTTGTTAAGTTGGTTGTAGGGCCATGTGTTTAAAGTGACTTCCTTTGTTTGGCTATGCAGACCAGGAAAGGACTGGCCTATGGGCCTAAACTGCTGTTGTTTGACACCGTATGTGTACGGGTCCCAGGAGCCAGGAGACCGAGGTCAGTCAGACCCACACCAAGAGAACTTGAACTCTTCTGTTCCAGAGCTCCAACCGAGTGGAGCCGGGGTCACAGATGGCCCACAAAAGACATTTGTATTTATTTAATTGCTGTTTTATATATGCTGTTTCACAGTTTACAGGTGCCGCCATGGTTGGGGATGACCATATTCTAGGACAGAAGAGTTTAAGGAGGTGGTGGGGAACCTCGTGTCCCTCCTCTCCCATGGACACTCTTCGCATGATTACATATGGCACCTCATTGTTTATTATTGTGAAGTGTAACATCTATGCACTGTATTGTCATGTACTATGTTTAGGCTTAGGGCTAGGATAGGATCTTTGATGGTATAGGATTGGAGGGGGATTAGAATAGAGGAGGGCACATTAGAGATATAGACTGGAATCAACAGGATTGTTAGATACAGGCAGGATAGGGGTTAAGCAAATGGGAGGGGTCACAGAGCAGAGCAGCACAGAGCAGAGAGGCATAGGACTGGCACATCCTGATTAGAGGAAGAAGCCTGGGCATCTTTGCCCAGGTCAGGGTGCATGCATTAGTGAGTCCTGACAGATTGCTGGCCATGGGGATAAAGCTGTGATGGCAGTAAGGGGCAGAGAATAGTGCAGTCGGCACCAGCTCAACATGTCCATCCCCAAGAAGGATGTCTAAGACCGGGGCGGGAGCAACTGAGATGGTGTTCCCGGCACCTTTCTCAATTGAAACCAGATGAGAGGCTGACAGAGAGCTGGTGATATGGAAGGCACAGATGGGACACAGACTGTCCAAAGAGACTGTCCAGGTGGCAGGTAAAAGGATGGCACGGACCGAACACAGTTTGACTTGAGGTATGGTAGCGAATGCCGGGAGGAAAGCGAGAGAGATTACAGAAAGAATAGAGTCTGCCGGAAGGCAGGGAAAGTGCAGAATAGGTGGCTCTATGTGAATTGTGCTGCCCATGTGATGAATATGAATATGCTGCTGTCAAGTAAAATTAAGCTGTTGGAAAAAGACCTCGTCTCTGAAGTGATTTGTGGAGCTCATGGATGCGGAGCTGATATGACAGCAGCTGAGCGTAATCTGACAGAGCCTGTAAGTGTGCTATGGCACATGCTGCACATGCAGCAGAAAAAACATTGTGTTTTATCTGTGGGGCGCCAGGGTGTGGGAACCGTACAGCCCATTGCCATGACTACTACCCTGGCTGCCTTACAACAACACATTGTGTGACGGGAAAAATACAAACAGCTAGACTGAGTTTATCAAATCTAATATATAAAGCTCAATTTGCGGGTGTGTGTTTGTGTTTGTATGTATGTATGTGTGTATGTCCGAGATTGGCATCTGCACCGTTGCAGCTACAGCCACAAAATTTAGCACAGTCACATGTCTGGACCCCGAGAGCGTCATAGGCTATATTGTGAGGCGAAATTTTAACCCCACGCGTACCAATTCACCAAACAATTTTGCCCCTAGGTACATAATGGGGAAAAAGTGTATGTATGTATGTGTATGTCCGGCATTGGCATCTGCACCGTCGTTGCTACAGCCACAAAATTTTACACAGTCACACGCCTGGACCCCGAGAGCGTCATAGGCTATGTTGGTCATAGGCTATGTTGTGAGGCGAAATTTTAGCTCCGCGCATTCCAATTCATCAAACAATTTTGCCCCTATCTACATAATGGGGAAAATGTGAAAGGAAAAGTTTTGGAGGCAAATTTACAGCTGCCAGATGTGAACAAGGGGTACTTAAAGAATGAGAGCGATGGCACCAAATTATATACCATACAGTTGCTAAGGTGGGGCCCTGACATATTCAAACACGGAGATATGAACACACACACAAAATGCGCCACACACTACCACGTGCTTCAACACATATACCACCCTCAGCACACATTTCAACACACATACACCAACCTCACCACATAAAAGTCAAAACACAAAAGTCGCCACTCAAAACTTGCCACGCTGTCCCAGAGCTGTTTAAAAGATGAAAAATGAGCTGTGATTGGTTGCTATCAGCAACAGTTTTCTTTGTAGACAGTTGTGGTAACTGAGGCCTATTATTCTTATCATTTCTATGGTGTTATCGTCCTTCGGAAAAGCTGGAAATAACACAATTTATTATTGTGCCAACACAGACCACACTCTGACACAGTGAAAAATGAGGATGAATGAAGTCATGGAGATCAACATCCAACACTGCGGAGACACCATCACATGTTTCTCAACGCAGTGATTCTAGAGCAATGCCCCCATCCCTTATGGGAAATATGCAAAAACATGCAAAAACACAAGCCGCGGAGACACCATCACCTGTTTCTCAACGCAAGCAATGACTAGCCAGGTCTTTCCCTGGGAAGGAACAACCACGGGAAGGGCAGTCTCCAATGAAGGAAACCACCTATGCCACACAGCATAGGAATAGATACACGGCTCGGCAGACAGTATCACACAGGATAGGAATAGATACACGGCTTAGCAGACAGTATCACACAGGATAGGATTAGATACATGGCTCAGCAGTCAGTATCACCCAGGATAGGATTAGATACACAGCTCAGCAGTCAGTATCACACAGAATAGTATTAGATACACGGCTCAGCAGACAGTATCACACAGGATAGGAATAGATACACAGCTCAGCAGTCAGTATCACACAGGATAGGATTAGATACACGGCTCAGCAGACAGTATCACACAGGATAGGAATAGATACACGGCTCAGCAGTCAGTATCACACAGGATAGGATTAGATACAAAGCACAGCACACAGTATCACACAGAATAGGATTAGATACACGGCTCAGCAGTCAGTATCACACATGATAGGATTAGATACACAGCTCATCAGTCAGTATCACACAGGATACGATTAGATACACGGCTGAGCAGTCAGTAACACACGATACGATTAGATACACAGCTCAGCAGAAAGTATCACACAGGAGAGGATTAGGTACACAGTTCAGCAGACATTATCACACAGGATAGGGTTATAAACACAGCTCAGAAACAGGATGTGCCAAAGGAGAGGACATTTTCATTCCAAGAATTCCACTCATTCCATCTGATTTGTTTTTTAATTTTAAACACATCCAGTTTCCAGTTCAACTGCTATTTGCAATGTCCATTAACAATGCTCAGGGACAGTCCTTGAAAGTAGTAGGGATCGATTTGCAATCTCCATGCTTTTCTCATGGTCAGCTTTACGTGATCTGTTCAAAAGTTGGAACTGCCAAAAATTTGTTCATCTTTGCACCGAAAGGAAAAACCAAACATGTTGTTTATCAAAAGGCTCTTGAATAAGTTGAAAATAAAATACTATCAATACTTGGGTAATCGTTTAGTTAATTAGTGTTGCAAATCTGTAGTGTTGAATACATGATGTGAAATGTTTTTATGTGCAATATAATCATTATAATTTGTTATAACTAACCACAGTCGGTTACTATGTCCAGACAACGCCGGGCTCTTCAGCTAGTAAGGAAATAAAAACAGAACAAAATCAGGCAGTTAAGTTTTCCAGAGATTTGAAACGAGCAAGTACTGTTGAAAAGCAGTTTATTGAAGAGGTAAATACTCCTAACATTTGACTTCAGTACCCATCAGTTACACTTATATTGGTATACCTGTATTATTTATTCCTCAGATTGCTTTCTTTTGTCTTACACCGTCCACTTGATTGAAATGAAACATTTTTTTTTATTGCACACAAGTTATAGTTGAATGTCAATTTTTGAGGTAGGCATGCTGAATCTCTCAAACAATGTGCAGAATTCATGCAGGAATAAATAAAGGCTTCCAGCACCTGCTTAATCTCAATTTACATATTCTTTGTAGCCAATTTAAGGAATATGCCTGAGTTAGGTTCATGAATATTAATAACAGACCATAGAGCTGCCAACATTAGTTTACCTTTTAGTGCATCTTAGTTTAGTGGTAAGTTGAGTTGTAGAGAATAATACTGGCAGAAAAATGCTTTTTTTGTTGCCATTGTGTACAGTGGTTTTATTTAAGGAGAGTTTAAAGTTCATTTTATAGATTGGTGCATCAGCAGTATCACAGCATCATATTTCCTAATTAGCCTTTTCATTAGCAAGGAACATCATGCATATATAATGAAATGCTTGTAGAGCCGAGGTTTGATGTTTATTGCGAAAAAAAAAATTCTGCATTCTAATTCTGTAATATGATGTCGGCATAAAGGAAAAAACTTTTAGGGACTGCTCCCCTATATTTTTTTTTTTTATTAACCCCCAACAAACCTTTAAACTGCTAATCACATACTGCAAAAAATACTAGTGATGGGTAAACAAACAGCTTTATTAAATATAATTAGACAATCCATTTTACCCCTTTGACCATGTATAAATAAGCCAAACATTAAACCATGCTGAATCACTGAACGAGGCAGTGAGCATGAGGAAACGTCGGGGCGAAACCAACCATTAATGAAGAATAATATACTCCCAAAATTAAATAACCATAAAAACAGGGAGGGAAGGTGGTTGATAGTCCAGGTTTGAGGTAACAGGGGAAAAGGGGGGCAACCTTCTGTCCCTGACCTATAGCCTCTTTATATGAGCCAATTGAACTTCCGTCAAAACTAACAGTCTTTTTTGTTGAAGGCTTACTTAATCCCTGGCACCTTTACAATCTGTTATGGCGCCCACAAATATGCTCAAACTAGTGTTCTAATAGAAGAGAGAAGTGGTAATAAACCACTTCTGTCTTCTCCCCAGGGTCCTCAGGTGAGTCTGATGGCCAGGGACCAAACCTGCTCTGCTAGATCGCTTTAACCCCACACCACACATTTACAGTGGTATAGGGTAAAAGTCCAGGACCAAGAGTTGTAAATTTAGCAAAGATTGGTGGTCATATGGTTAATGACCTGTTTGTTATATAAAATTCTCTAAGGGTAGGTTCATATTGCGTTAGAGCAGTCCGTTCAGCGATAGCAGTGATGGACCCTCGAACGCTGCGGACCGTGTCCGAAGGTCCATCACAGCATGACGGCGCATCGCTAATGCATGGCGATTTTGACATGCGTTAGCGATCCGCTATGTTATGGCAGTCTATGGGTGCGTTAATGGATGCGTTACATCGTGTTAATGCCGCGGTGTGATGCAATCCGATAAAAGGGCTGCCATAACACACTGTGAACCCAGCCTAAGACCTCACTCAGACATCAGTGTTTTTCACATAAGCAAAAAATGGTACCTGTGCCATTAGTGTTTTAATTCTGTGTGTCATCAGTGTTTCTCACATATGAAGAAAATAAATAATTTACCAAGCTTTTCTTATCCTTTGCAGTGTTATATACATGACAGTGTGTTTTTCACCTTTCCATAGACTTGTATTGACCTTCATGTTGCTGAAAAAAATGGACTTGTGTTATTGATTTTTGCATGAACACACAGTATGAAAAAAAACACAGACATGTAAAAAGCAGCATAAAAATATAATGGGTACGTGTTTTATCCCTGTAAAATATGGAAAGAGCACGTCTGTGAAACAAAAATGCCTGAGGCTATGGGCCCACGTAGCGTTTTAAAACGCATAATGAAAACCGGACTCCTTCCCAGAAATCGCACGTTTTTTTCCCGCGCAATTTCACCGCGATTTTACCGTGATTCTGTTCGCGATTTTGATTTTCTCAAGCACTTTCCAAGCGATTTGAAGCATCGCTTGGAAAGTGATTGACAGGTTGGTCACACTCGTCAAACATAGTGTTTGAGAAGTGTTACCAGCTTTTTACTATTGAGGCCGCCTATGCGGCATCAATAGTAAAAGATAAAATGTTAAAAATGATAAAAAACTAAAAAATCGGGGTATATTTACCTTCCAACGTCCCGCGCTGCCATCCCGGGCCTCAGCGTTCCCAGCGATGCATTGCGAGACCTGTGATGACGTTGGTCTTGCGTTACTATAGCTAGAGTCACGTGAGACTACGTCATCACAAGACCTTGCCTCAAGACATTACTGGGAACGCTGTGGCCCGGGAATGCAGCGTGGGAAGTCGGAAGGTAAATATACCCCGATTTTTTTATTTTTTATTCTTTTTTTTACAGGGGTATGGTACCCAGGGCCTGGAGGACAGTCTCCTCTCCTCCACACCGTGGGTACCAACCGCACATGAGACGCTTAATTTCCGCATGATGGGCATAGCCACATGTGGGAAGTAAGCGATTCTCATGCATTCCTATGGGTGCGGAATCGCGTCAATTCTTTGCGATTCCGCACAAAAGAATGATCATGCTGCAATTTTTTCCGCGATGCGATTCCGCCGTGGAAAAAAGCGCAGCATTAGCATAGCATGTGCGGAATGCCATAGGAATGCATGGGGTGCGTCATGTACAAGATTTTTAAACGTTTTCGCAGCGTTTTCGCGCCGAAAATCGCGGCAAAAACGCTTAAAAATCGCATCGTGGGCACACAGCCTGAATGAGGCTTTAAGATGTGTACTCCAGACCATGTAAGTTCAGCAGCACAAGGCTTCTACATGAGAACACAGCCTACAAACTAGAAAACAATTGTCCTCATACATACACCATGTATAGCTCTCATAGGCATTTGCAAATATCATTATTGCTGAAAAGATTCGTTTCCGGAATTGAGCTTTTACCAAGTTATTGGTTGCCTACTCTAGCATGTTCTGGCCTGTTGTTTTCCCTAGACTAAGAACGATCCTAATCCCCAATGCACATTTTCCACCTTCTGCTTTACACACTATCCAAAGTGAGTCAAGTAAAAACTTGCAGAAAAAAAAAACTTGTTAATATTCATTGCTTAGCATAGCACTCAGTACTTGGAATTTAATGAGGCTGAGCTTGCCAACAGCACAGCAGGCGTGTTGCTGACAGGTATATCAATTACTTCAAACATTTTAAGGTAAAAAGGAGAAAAAAACAAAAAACAAAATGGAGGGCATAATAAAGCGTACACATTCAAAAAAGTGATGGACTCTTTTATCTGTTACGTTTGCTAGAAATAAACCTTTTTTTTCATAGTTTTAAAGTTACTTCTAAAATAAACTCCAGAGTTATAGCTAAAAAGCTCTCATAGGTGTTCTATGAGAAGAAGACCACATATTACCTGTACTATGGTACCAAAGTGCAAGACTTAGTGATTAGCTCTAACTTCTGACCGCATGCTGTTAAGCATATATGTCCACCACTGACACAGGACAAGGTAGGTGTTCATTCTGAGAGGCAATCGACAAAGTGACAGTAATATCTAAAAGCATTTTTGCATTCCAATAATAAAAAAAAGTTATGTTTTCTGCAATCTAACACAGTAAATCAATAATAGCAGTTGAAAAATTTCCTTTGTTTCAGGTGATTTTTTTTAGAATAAGTTGTCCTGTGTGCTCACATGAGAAATAATACTATATCTGGCCACTATATGACTTCTATCTGGCATTATTCCCTCAGCAGGCTCTATCTCTAATATTTTGTGGTCATTGACATGAGGGTATTCTGCTCTCCGATCTCTACATAGCACATGTGTGTATGTACTAGCAACATGCGGGAGATAGCACTACTAAATAGTACGAAGCAGTGTACCTGTGAGTTCAGCTTTCCCTATTACCAGACTTAAAGTGGATGTCTACTACTCAGAAAAAGAGCGTGCACTCTTGTCCAATAACGAGGTGCAGGTGTAATGGACCAATAGGTCCTAATACTCATGTAGTATTCACCGCACACTCAAATAGATTTCATGTGAATGTCAATTTTATTATAAACAAATATGTGGGAGCCAAACAAGAATATATAGCATATCTAGAAGAAGTGATATAAACACGACGTTTCGGCTCAGCCAGAGCCTTTATCACTTTATCGCTGTAAATATAAAAGAAATATATCAGACATGTACAGGGAGAAACAAATCAAATAAAGTACAGCACCGTAAATAAAAAATAATTATCCCAGTGAATAACAATGACAAATATATACAGTCATATGTAAAAGTTTGGGCACCCCTATTAATGTTAACCTTTTTTCTTTATAACAATTTTGGTTTTTGCAACAGGTATTTCAGTTTCATATATCTAATAACTGATGGACTCAGTTATATTTCTGGATTCAAATGAGGTTTATTGTACTAACAGAAAATGTGCAATCTGCATTTAAACAAAATTTGACCGGTGCAAAAGTATGGGCACCCTTATCATTTTCTTGATTTGAACACTCCTAACTACTTTTTACTGACTTCCTGAAGCACTAAATTGGTTTTGTAACCTCATTGAGCTTTGAACTTCATAGCCAGGTGTATCAAATCATGAGAAAAGGTATTTAAAGTGGCCACTTGCAAGTAGTTCTCCTATTTGATTCTCCTATGAAGAGTGGCATCATGGGCTCCTCAAAACAACTCTCAAATGATCTGAAAACAAAGATTATTCAACATAGCTTTTCAGGGGAAGGATGCAAAAAGTTGTCTCAGAGATTTAACCTGTCAGTTTCCACTGTGAGGAACATAGTAAGGAAATGGAAGAACACAGGTACAGTTCTTGTTAAGCCCAGAAGTGGCAGGCCAAGAAAAATATCAGAAAGGCAGAGAAGAAGAATGGTGAGAACAGTCAAGGATAATCCACAGACCACCTCCAAAGACCTGCAGCATCATCTTGCTGCAGATGGTGTCACTGTGCATCGGTCAACAATACAGTGCACTTTGCACAAGGAGAAGCTGTATGGGAGAGTGATGCGAAAGAAGCCGTTTCTGCAAGCACGCCACAAACAGAGTCGCCTGAGGTATGCAAAAGCACATTTGGACAAGCCAGTTACATTTTGGAAGAAGGTCCTGTGAACTGATGAAACAAAGGTTGAGTTGTTTGGTCATACAAAAAGGCGTTATGCATGCACTGTATTGTTGACCGATGCACAGTGACACCCTCTGCAGCAAGATGATGCTGCAGGTCTTTGGAGGTGGTCTGTGGATTGTCCTTGACTGTTCTCACCATTCTTCTTCTCTGCCTTTCTGATATTTTTTCTTGGCCTGCCACTTCTGGGCTTAACAAGAACTGTACCTGTGTTCTTCCATTTCCATACTATGTTCCTCACAGTGGAAACTGACTGGTTAAATCTCTGAGACAACTTTTTGTATCCTTCCCCTGAAAAGCTATGTTGAATAATCTTTGTTTTCAGATCATTTGAGAGTTGTTTTGAGGAGCCCATGATGCCACTCTTCATAGGAGAATCAAATAGGAGAACTACTTGCAAGTGGCCACTTTAAATACCTTTTCTCATGATTTTATACACCTGGCTATGAAGTTCAAAGCTCAATGAGGTTACAAAACCAATTTAGTGCTTCAGGAAGTCAGTAAAAAGTAGTTAGGAGTGTTCAAATCAAGAAAATGATAAGGGTGCCCATACTTTTGCACCGGTCAAATTTTGTTTAAATGCAGATTGCACATTTTCTGTTAGTACAATAAACCTCATTTGAATCCAGAAATATAACTGAGTCCATCAGTTATTAGATATATGAAACTGAAATACCTGTTACAAAAACCAAAATTGTTATAAAGAAAAAAGGTTAACATTAATAGGGGTGCCCAAACTTTTACATATGACTGTACATATATACATAAGATCACAGTAGTATGCAGTAATATGCAGAGAAGCATAGTAAACTGGTACCATACTAAGTTAATGATAAGGAGAGAAGGGATTACCTTAATCCAGAGCTGGATCTTAAGTAGGGTGCAGAAAGGAGAATAGAACTCCCCAAAATGTCCAAGAAAGGTGACTGAAAGGAATAGTCAGATAGTTAGCTTCTATGTGCGGTTGCTATAAATCATGACCAAATAAGCCTTATAGTACCTAATGTTGCTGCGCTGTCATTGCAATGGGTAATACACTAATGCTGCTAGGAATCTGTAGAAAATGATATATATAAGAAATAGGTTGCCACTGTCACAATAAGTGCGGCCATTTAGACAAAAAAGCGCTGCTATGGCTGGTTTCACATTTGCGTTTTTTAGCGCTGGAAAAAAACGCATATGTGCGCATGCGTTTTTTCCCCTATATTTAACATGGGTGCGCATACCTGCGCGCTTGTAAGCGCATGTATGCGATTTTCATGCGCTGCGTTTTTTTGGGGTGTGCGTTGGTATTTTCCAGACGCAGCATGTTGCATTTTTTGGCCCTGCAAAAAAGCGCATGCTCACATATGCGCACGTTTTGCGCTAAAAATGGCCATTATAGCCTATGGATGCGCATATGTGCGCACTGGCATGCTCATGTATGCGTTTTTTTGCATATGCGTTTTTTTTTTTTAACCATGGAATTTAGGGGTTTGGGTTAGAGTTAGGGTTAGTTAAGGGGGTTTAGGGTTAGGGTTAGGGTCAGGGTCAGGGTTAGGGTTGGGGTTTGGGTCAGGGTTAGGGTTAAGTATGGTTTGGTTAAGGGTTAGGGTCAGGGTTAGGGTCAGGATTAGGGTTAAGTATGGTTTTGTTAAGGGTTAGGGTCAGGGTTAGGGTTAGGGTTAGGGTCAGGGTTAGGGTTAGGGTTAGGGTCAGGGTTAGGGTTAGGGTCAGGGTTAGGGTTAAGTATGGTTTTGTTAAGGATTAGGGTCAGGGTTAGGGTCAGGATTAGGGTTAAGTATGGTTTTGTTAAGGGTTAGGGTCAGGGTTAGGGTTAGGGTTAGGGTCAGGGTTAGGGTCAGGATTAGGGTTAAGTATGGTTTGGTTAAGGGTTAGGGTCAGGGTTAGGGTTAGGGTTAGGGTCAGGGTTAGGGTTAAGTATGGTTTTGTTAAGGGTTAGGGTCAGGGTTAGGGTTAGGGTTAGGGTTAGGGTCAGGATTAGGGTTAAGTATGGTTTTGTTAAGGGTTAGGGTCAGGGTTAGGGTTAGGGTTAGGGTTAGGGTCAGGGTTAGGGTCAGGATTAGGGTTAAGTATGGTTTGGTTAAGGGTTAGGGTCAGGGTTAGGGTTAGGGTTAGGGTCAGGGTTAGGGTTAAGTATGGTTTTGTTAAGGGTTAGGGTCAGGGTTAGGGTTAGGGTTAGGGTTAGGGTTAGGGTCAGGGTTAGGGTTAGGGTTAGGGTCAGGGTTAGGGTTAGGGTTAGGGTTAGTTAGGGTTTAGGGTTTGGGTTAGGGTTAAGTATGATTTGGTTAAGGGTTAGGGTCAGGGTTAGGGTTAGGGTTAGGGTCAGGGTTAGGGTTAGGGTTAGGGTCAGGGTTAGGGTTAGTAAAGTCATGGTTTGGGTAGTGTGAGGGGCCCCCTAAAAATGTTGGAAAAAAACGCAAACGCGGTAAAAACGCACTAAAAACGCATACAAACGCATAAAAACGCTGCGTTTTTTTCATGCATGCTCATAAAAATGCTTGAAAAAAACGCAGCAGTTGTATGCTTTTGTATGCGTTTTTTCAATGCGTTTTTTTGCGGGAAAAACGCGCTGCAAAAAAAAGCAAGTGTGAAACTAGCCTTAGTTAGGGAATAAAAACGCTGCCAACAGTGTATAGAATACCTGGTGATATGCTTGTATAAAGCGGCGCTCCAATGCCTGGCAGTAATGGCGGCATGCACATGCTGTCAGAATTGAGCATCTTTTATATGTATGTCCCGGGGGCAGCGTCAGGCCGGAAGTGAGGAGTCCGGACCGGAAGTGACGTCGCGCTGTTGTTATGTAAGTACTGCGCAGGCTCAGAGGCTGCGTTGTTGAACTGAATGAATGTGTGGGTGGTCAGGGTAACAATTAAACAGAAAGTACAGCAGCGTCTTGGTAGTAGAACAGCCTCAGCACACGCTTAAATAGAAACCTCATGTAAGACGGGCATATACTAGAACAATATATAGATAAAAATCATGAGGGGCACATATGTAATGAGAAGCTTATATGGGTGGATGGGAGATTGAAGTTAAGCTATTGGGGATATATCAGTAGGCTGAGTCAATGACAGAGTCCAGAGCAAGCTCAACTAAGGTGATAGTAAATTAGCAAGTCTGCAAAACAACAGAAAACAAGTTATTAATATTCACACAAGCCAATCTATCTCTCTATTAAGCCCTCTAGGGGCTAAAGTGTCCAACTTATGTATCCAAAAGGTCTCCCTTTGTCTCAGGAGCTTAACATAGCAATATGATCCTTTACATGTTGGGTTGTTTCCCCTACATAGAGGAGAACTCATGGGCATTTAACCAGGTATACTACAAAATTCGAGTCACAAATATGGTAGCCCCGTATTGGGAAGGATTTGCCTGTCCGTGGATGGGTAATGTTATCTGATCTAATCACATTTGAACAGGCTGCACAATTTAAACAAGGAAATGTGCCCTGATGACGGGTAGCGAATAGTCTTTGAGTAGTGGTGGGTAACTTACTACCTATGTCAGCCATCACTAATTTGTCCCGAATATTGGTGGGTCATTTGGTGCAGATCAGTACTGGAGCTTCAAAAGAATTGATATCAGGATAGGCCTTAGAAAGGAGAGGCCAGTGTTTCTTAATGATAGAATTGACTTTCGGCATCAGTGGATGAAAAGTATGAACAAATGGAACCCTTTCCCTAGGATACGTTGGGGGTGGAGGGGATGGAGGAGCTAAAACCCGTTTCTTTTCATCCTCGAGCAATCTTGATGGATAATGTCTGTCCCTAAACTTCTTGGCCATTGTGTCCAATCTCTCATTTAGAGTGTCCTGATCAGATACAATACGCGCCACTCTATTGAATTGTGAACGTGGCAGACTATTCCTGGTAGCCCTAGGGTGACAACTTGAGTAATGCAAAAGGCTATTGCTGTCTGTTGGTTTGCAGTATAAGGCCTCTTTCACACATCAGGTTTTCGCCGTCAGGCGCAATCCGGCTCTTTTGACAAAAACCGGATCCGGCGAAATGCAATGCCGGATCCGGTTTCCCCCCCCATTGACTTGCATTTGCGCCGGATCGTGCCGGATGGCCATGCGTTTCGTCCGGTTTTCGCCGGATCCGGCAATGTGTCGCAATCCGGCGTCTGGAAAAAACAGCAACTGTAACGCTTTTTGTCTCCGGCGAAAAAGCCTGACCCACCGGATCCGGCGCTTCCGGCTTTTTCACACAATGAAAGTCTATGAGCGCCGCAATGCGCCGGAACCGGCGAAAGCCGGATCCGGTGGCCGGATCCGTTTTTTTGGGTCTGAGCATGCTCAGTAGCTCTGCCCACAGCACACATATATAAAAGCATGACAGTGGGACCCCAGCCACACCCAACATGCCACCCAAGACAGGAACCAGGTGCAGGAGAAGGCAGGAGACCACTGCAGCACCATCAGCACCACCACCACCCCAAATGGAGCAGCAAAGGGAACATGCTGATCAACGGGAGGGGAGTCCACCAGCAGATGAGAGACGGTAATTATCAAATCCCCCATTCCTCAAAACTAGGGCCATGGAATATCAAGATATTCATTGGCCCTTTGTTTCTCTTTATTCAACAGCCGCCCAAGAGATGCAGCAGCAGCAGCAGCACTGGCAGCAGCAGCAGCAGCACCACCCACAGCCATGGAGTCTGGCCAGCAAGAGGACACCACATCTTCTTCTGGGAGCCCTCCCTCGCATCATCAGCGTTTGATGGTAAGTTTTTATTTCCAAAATCCATCATCTCTGTAATATATGTCTATTCATTGCCTTTTATTTCAAAACAGGAATCACAAGCTGAAGAGGAGCTCCCAGAAGAAGAAGGAAGGGGTGGACAGACACCTGGAGTGGGCTCACGATTGGTAAGATTTTTTCATCAAACGCAGAAACACAACATCACACTACACACAACACATAGAAAACAATGTACTGCAGACATCACACAGCAAACAAATATGCCAACATCCAAACACATAATTTTTTTTCTTTTCTTCTCTAGTCTTCCCAATCTGGTGCTCGGCCAAGAGGTCCTCGCAGTGCCTCCCAGGGTCGTCGGCGACAGCAACGCGGCGGTCACCAGCGTGTAAGTATAATATTTAAGTTAAATTTTGGTACACTTTTTATTTCATGTCTTAAAGTGTGGTGACTAATTTTGCTATTTTTCTCTTTTACTTTAACAGCCTTCACAGCGTGCTCCCGACTCTGACGGTGAGGATGGAGGAATAGATGTGGACCACCTCATCAATCTCGTCAGAGAAAGGGAGCCGCTATGGAATATGGCTGACCGCCGCCATGCTGACCTGATAGTTACCCGACGACTATGGGAGGAAATCTGTTCGCTCCTTGTGGACCGCTGGGAGGACCTCGATGCTCGGGCCCAGATTAAAGAGCGTAAGTATTTACAGTACCGGTTGCTTGATGTAAACCAGTGTTTCCCGAACTCCTGTCCTCGTGGTCCCCACGGATCATGTGTTCAGGATTTCTATTTACTATGGAAATCCTGAAAACATGACCCCTGGGGACCATGAGGACTGGAGTTTGGGAAACACTGATGTTGTATACTAACCACTTTGTCTTTTCTCGTTTCAGGGGACAGAATTGTGAAGCGGTGGCGGTCTGTGAGGGATCGTTTCAAGAAGGAGTTCAATGAAGAGATGCGGGCCCCGAGTGGATCTGGAGGACGCAGGAGCAAGTACAAGTACGCACGAGCCCTGTCGTTCCTCCGGGATGCAATGGTCACCAGAAGGTAAATATTACACACCACATGTAAAAAAAAAATGTTTAGATGTAAAAAATTTTTTTCAGCCAGGGCCATACCATGTCACTATTTTAATTGTTTTTTTTTCTCTTTATTCAACAGCACGGTGAGCAGCACTCGGGAGTCTGCACGATTGGACCCTTCTGAGGCGATCCCTGAGGAGACCGGCACCGAGGGACACTTCGACCGCCCCGGTACATCTGCACCTTCCTACACATTACAGCTATCTAACCCCCACCCCCTGAAGATGGCTGGACCGTCATTGTAAATACATCATTGTAAATACAAACCTATGCTTTGTATCTCCCCCACCTCATTGTAGATTGTAAGCTCCACAAGCAGGGTCGTCTTATTTCGCTTTAATTATTGTATTGTTAACGTTGTTACTTATGACTGTTGTGTTTGAAACTGTTCAACTGTAAAGCGCTGCGGAATATGTTGGCGCTATATAAATAAAGATTATTATTATTATTATTAGCTATCTGTCCCATCCACCAGCGCAGGAGCATCGTGGCCGACAACATTACACGAAGCTGCTGGTGAGGAGATCGCTTTCCCTTTACCCCACCCTTCTGCCCCTGCCACCTCTAGTACACCTGTGGGTACTGGGCGGCAGCGGCAGAGGGGTCAGGAAAAGACTTATGCGCCAGAGTTCTTGCATCTGAATGCATCTTTCCAGAACTGTCTAAAAGTCTTGTCAGAGCAAATCTCTGCAGGCTTTCAGCAGATCAACTCCAGTATTCTGGAGGTGAAGACACTTCTGCAAACCATGCATTCAGAAGCAAGATCTTCGCCAAACCATACCTTTTTCAGGTCTGTTGTGGAGCGCATGAAAACGCCTAGCCAGCAGATGCATGTAATGCATTCGTGCCACGGTGCTCTCCAGCACGTTACCTCCCAACCTCCTCCTCCCACCCCAGTAGTTCCTCCACCTGCACCCCCTCCAGCCACTTTCCATCCTCCCCCTCCTGTTACATACCAGCCACCTTCCCAGTACCAGCAACCTCCCCAGTACCAGCAACCTCCCCAGTACCAGACATCTCCCCACTTCCAGCAACCTGCCCCTTACCAAACTCCTTCCCCATACAACTTTCCATCAACATCATCTGCTCGTACAGTCCCTGCCCAACCCTCCACTCCACCACCCACCACCTCTTCTGCCTCCCACATGTCCACCCATTCTCTAGCTTTTTCCACACCTTCACCTCTAACTGTTCCTTCCCCACCACGATCCCAGTCCTCTCTCCACACTCCCAGTGTCGAAGTGTCCCGCAGCCCCTCCAGCAGTATTTCCACCCCACACTACACAAATTTATAATGTGTGTAATAAAATAAAAAATTTAAATAAAAGTTAAATTATTGTTTACACTGGTTGTCTGTCATTTCTTTCTACGGCGAAATATGTTAAAAAAAAGGTTAAATACAGGGTATTTAAAAGGTAAAAAGGTATTCAAAACCAGGTATATAACTGTGGGTAAATTTTAGCTTTTTGCCACAGTTGTGTTCCTGGTTGTGTTTGAAGCGAAGTATTTCACCTAAAAAGTTGTGTTTATTATTGGTGATTTCCTAACAATGTGCACAACTTTTGTTAAAAGGTGAAATACTTTGCATAAAACATAACCAGGTACACACCTGTGGCCTAAAGGTAAAAATAGTAAGACCGTGACAAGATAGCCAACTTTGGTTGGCAAAGGTATATACTGTTGGAACAGAAGGTACACAAGTTTGGTTAAGGGCACAAATCTTTCACACTCTGTCATCCTGCCAGTGTACTCTGCCTTGAGGTGACATAAAGTATAGTGCAAAATTGTCCCTCATTACTGAAACCGTCACAGAACTTCTAGTGGTAATGTCCTGGTAATCTTGCAAGGTGGTTTCTTCAGAGGTGTCTTCAATGAAAATGGGTTCCTTGCAGATAACAAAATTGTGGAGTACCACGCAAGCTTTGATCACCTCATCCACAGTTTCTGTCTTGAGGTTGATCGCAGTCAATAAGACCCGCCATTTGGCTGTCAGAATACCAAAGGTACATTCAACCATTCTTCTTGCTCTTGTGAGGCGGTAATTAAAAATGCGTTTTGTTCTTGACAATCCTCTGCTACCGTACGGTTTCAAAAGGTGTTCTGACAGCTGGAAGGCTTCATTCCCTACACAGACAAATGGCATAGGTGGACCAGATGTTTGCGGCAGCGGTCTAGGGGATGGGAACTGGAAGGTGTCTCCATACAGTTTACGCCCCATGGCAGACAGTTTGAAAACTTGAGAGTCATTTGAGCGACCATAGGCCCCAATATCAACAGCAATAAATTTGTATTCCGCGTCAGCGATGGCCATGAGGACAATTGAAAAATATTTCTTGTAATTGAAATATTCCGATCCCGATACGGCTGGCTTTACAATGCGGATATGTTTCCCGTCCACAGCGCCCAAGCAGTTCGGAAACTGACATATCTGCTGAAACTTTTCAGAAATTTTAATCCACCTCTCTGTTGTGGGCTCTGGTAAAAACTCTTCAACTAAGGAGTCCCACAGTGCACGGCATGTGTACTTCACTATTCCAGATATGGTGGAAATCCCGAGTCTGTACTGGAAATGCAGTGACGAAAGGGATTCTCCAGTTGCAAGAAATCTGTGGGGAATTAAAAAACAATCAATTAGTTTAAAATAACAGCATTACATACCAAAACTCAGCTATAACACTTGGAGATACAAACTACCACCAACAAGATTCCAGTGAAAGTGTGCTCTGATGCGAGCATATCCAATAAATGTGGCTTACCTTAAAGTCACCATCAGACGCTCTGCGGGTGAAACAGAGAAGCGGCAATAGGTGTCCGATTTTCTTATGAGGTGTGCAATGCGCTCCACCAAGTAATCAAAATTCTCCATTTTCATCCGTACATATCCAAAAAATTTCTCCGGGTTTCCTCTAAGGTCCATGCAGAGTGTAGAATAGACCCCACGCGTCATTCTCTTGACTGTGATGGGGTGGATCCATAAACGTCGTCTACGAAGCCTGATGCGCTGCTGTCTCGCTCTCTCCTTCTCCAGAACAATCACCCTCAAACGATTCGCCTCCGCTGTAAAATCCGCCAAATTCTTCAAAATATTTCCAATCACAACATCCATCTTCGCCAGTCACTTGCTCTTCTCTCCAACCTGCACTTTCTCCTCTACAACCTGTCAAAGAAGGGCTGTAGGAACACAGTATATAGTTTTTCAGTAGCCAATCCCGTTCGGAAGGCCACAAGGGGCGTTTTGTAAAAACCGGATCCGGCGTAATCCGTCGAAAAATGGATGGAGAACCGGATGAACCGGATGAGACGGATCTGGTTTTGGCTGTCATGCGCAAGACGTATCCGGCAAAAAACCGGATCCGTCACATCCGGTTTTACAAAACATTTGCCGGATCCGGCACTCCGGCACGACCCCGGAACGCGCCTGACGGCGAAAACCTGATGTGTGAAAGTAGCCTAAGTCTGTAGAAAGATTACCCTCACTGTCTTGCAGTACTCTTGTATCCAGAAAAGGAACTGATTCGGTGCTATAGTGTAATGTGAACTGTAGCTCAGGGAAAATGGAATTGAGATGTGAATGAAAATCATGTGAGGACTTCGTCATTCCTGTCCAAATAAAGAAGACATCATCGATGTATCGATGATATCCTAAAGCAAATTGTGAAAATAGATCATTAGAAAATACATGGTTAATCTCAAAGAAGTTCATAAATGCATTTGCATAAGCTGGTGCTATGTTTGCGCCCATTGCAGTGCCACACTTCTGTATATAGTAGGTGTCCTCATATAGAAAATAATTCTCATGTAATACTAGATTGAGAAGATCTAAACAAAATTGAATGGAATCTGTGGACAAGTCCGAAGAATTTAGTAAGAATCTCGCAGCTTCAATCCCTTTGTCATGGGTAATTGAGGTGTATAAGCTATTTACATCCAGTGTGGTGAGGATGCTACCCAGAGGTATTGTGCCTAGTTGCTGAATAATTTTCAAAAAGTGTCCTGTATCCAGGAGGAAGGACCTCGTCTGTTTGACCAAAGGTGTAAAAATTTTCTCAAGAAAAACAGAAAGTGGAGACAAAATAGAATCTGTAGATTCAACAATTGGTCTGCCAGGTGGGTTGTGAAGTGACTCATGTACTTTTGGCAGAATATAAAAAACAGGCGTGATTGGATTAGGGTTGACAAGAAAACTGGCTGTTTTTTGGTCAATTGTGTGGCGATCTAGATACGTTTTGATGAGATTATTAATCTTATTGGTAATGGTAGATACAGGGTCCCTAGGGAAAATTCCATATGTGTTGGTATCAGATAGCTGTTTATTAACTTCCATATTATAGTCAGTATGATTCATGACCACTATTGCACCGCCTTTGTCAGCCGGCTTGATTATAATATTCTTATTGTTGTGGATAGAGGTAAGAGCTTGTTTTTCAGCTGATGACAGATTAGAGTGAGTAAGAAAGAGACCAAGTTGTGCTTGATGAAAAAGCATTTTGACCTCACGGTCCACTAACGAAATGATCGTCTCTGTTGCATGGTATGTACACGGAGGACAGAACTTACTTGGATTACGGAGACCAAGTAAAGAAATTGGCAGTTCCGGAACTGGGATATCACATGGTGTTGGTGCCCCCTCACCCATAGGGTTGGGAGACAAGCCAAAATGAGTTTTAAGTCTAATAGTTTTAAGTCTAAACGCTTGAGATCTTTTTCTAGCTGGAACACATCCCACCTAGGGGTGGGGCAAAAGGATAGCCCTTTCTGAAGTACCGAGAGCTCGGCAGGGGAGAGGAGATAGTCCGAGATGTTAATCACTAAGTTCGATGTCTGACCTGATGTCTCACCTGAGAGCGGGTGGCCATCCTTTCTCCTAGATCGCCTGGTGGGTCTGTATTTCGTTGATCTCCCCTGCGGCCCTTTGCTAAAAAACGGTATCTGCCAGAATTTGTTGAGGAATCGCTTCCTGAACTGAAGGACCCGTTTCTTCGATGGTATTGTGGTCGGCGTCAGGGGCCCATAGTAGCGGATGTATCGCTCCATTTATATACTCTGTTCATAGAATAGTCATCTGAATCGCATTGGAATTTCTGCCTTTTTCGTTCCTGTAAGGACTTTTGGTGTTCAGACAGAAGTTTCTCAGTTCTGGTCTTCAGAGAAGTCCACTCCGTAGAGGAAATAGAGGTAGACAGTTGTGCTTCAATAGCCTGTATATTCTGCTTAGTTTCCACTATAGCTTTTTGGAGATATTCTACAGTTAATATGATAATATCTAAGGAACATTTGTTGAGAATCTTTTTATATTTCTCACAATACTCCGGAATATCAGAAAAGAGAGTAGGGCGGAGGTTGCTCCTGAGCCCTCTGGGAATTTTATTCTGTCTATGATATTCTGCTAGCGTAGTACAATGCAGATAATAAGAAATCAATCTGCGTTTTGCTTTTTTATAATCCCTAGTCCTCAGCTCTTGGACTGGAGTTCTAAGAAACTCATTGGAGCCAGTCACTTGGGACAGAATATTAGAACTGGTAGCCAAATCGTAAGCAAACGTGTCAGTAGACATGTATATATAGGGAAATGACTGGTGCAAACGCCAATATGGTAATCGTAGAAATAGAGTTAGCGTGCACTCTTGTCCAATAACGAGGTGTCATTGCCTCACAAGATCTGAGTCTGCTGTATTGGGACACTGTATGTGAAGACACAGGGCAGGAGAGGCGGTAGCCAGCGTAGTGAGACGGCCAGGAAAGGAACATCTGAGGGGAATCCTGGTGAGGTGATTATCAAAATACTTGGGAGCTGGCTGGACTGCAATCCTGGAGGACACAGCACCCCGGCTGGGGACTGTAACAAAGGAACTATGAGTAAAAATGTGAAGACTGCACTCTGCAGTGTCCTCAGATTATTTACTGCATCATCCGCCTTGCACAACCACCATCATCATCTCATCACTTACACGTACAGTTGCCCTGGGGCCTAGCTCTACCTGTGGAGAGCTGTAACAACTCTGCTGCATCACCATCAGCCCCAGTAGACTCTGAAGCAGTGTCGGCTAACACGTTATTTGCTGAAAACCACAGGAGGCGTCACAGACTAATTCCTTTTTAAATCATCCCCTATAAACTTTACTGAACATTTTCATTGGACGCCCAGGTCCACGTACCGGGTCATCGCTGTCGTGACACTTCCCCTTTAAGAACTGCTTGGTACCGAGTAACCCACAACCCTGGCAGGCGCTCCATATGCAACTGTGTATATGCATTAAAAAAAGAAAAAGTTCATCAAATCGCCCATATTTTTTTCCAAGTGCCTGATCCTGAACGGACTGGACTGAGCAGCCTTGGAAGAGATAATCAGAAAACAGGTGAATTCCAGCAGGATCCACAGGAAATCTTGATCACTTAAAAAGTAATTTTTATTGATTATCATAAATTTATGAACAAATATAATGTTCAATGCAAAAATAGCACTAGCAGCATAATCCAACGCATTTCGACTCTAGGTCTTAATCATGGTATATACATTAAGTGATCAAGATTTCCTGTGGATCCTTCTGGAATTCACCTGTTTTTTGTGTATATGCATTGCCCATAGTGTAGGTTCATACTCAATAAAAAAAAATTGTAAATCATGCCATATACCTTATTTGTCAGTTGCCTCTGGAATAAATGGCAATTCTGAATCTATGCAAATTGATAGATGTGGAAAACTGTGCATCCTGTTCTCTGCATAATTTTTTTTATTTTTTTTTAATTTTTATACAAGGACAAGGTAGTGTTATCAACTATCACAACTGCTTTTATACCTCATTTTACCATATAGTTTATCTATGAAATTTTTTTTACTATGATCCTAAAAACCTGTGGCTCAGGTCAATATTTGTTACAGCCATTTGTGCTTTTTAAATGTTTTTAATGTGTTTGTGTCACGCTTTTGGATCGTGGACCCACTGCAACACGGGCCAAGATTATCGTGGAGAGGCATAGCTAAGCGGCTACCTGGTTTTCACTAGAGCTCCTGATGGTGGCATTAGGCTTGAGCTGCTGGTAGCCACCAGGTACTACTCCATAGTAGACCCCAGTACTGTGGCAGTGGACTCCAAGGGTCAGGAACGCTGGCATGGACTTGGAGTCCTAGACATTGGTACTGGTTCAGACAGTGTGGATTCTGGATCACAGACAGGACACACATTGGTGGTGGTTCAGACAGAGCAGATTCTGGATTACCAGACAGAATCGACACTGGTGCTGGTTCAGACAGTGCGGATTCTGTATTAACAGAGTGGACAGACACTGGTGCTGGTTCAGACAAGGCAGGTTTAGGGAGACAGAACTGGTTCAGGTTCTGCATAAGAGGACAGATATAGGAACAGGAACCTGACAATAGACTTAGCAGCTTGCAGACTAAATGTTGCTCAGGCACCTCCGTTCAGGGAAGAGTGCCTTAAATACTTAATGACTCCCAGCTACTGACTGAGGCATTTCTAAGAGTGCATGTGCTGCCCATTTAAGAAGAGAGGAGCATACGCACGCCCTAAGAATGCTGCCCGGTGACCAGCTTGACATGCACAGGCCCTGGAAGCCGGAAACTGCATCAGGAAATGCTAACAACTTGCCACGACGGTATGTAAGCATCCCTGCAGGAAGGAGGGAGAGGGACCATGCAGGGAAGCCATCATTACAGTTTGTTTGGCTAGTATGATAATTAGCATTAATCATTTATGAGTGTCACTCTTTTCACATACTTCTTTCTTCTTTACATTGTTTCTGCTTGTTATGCCCGGCACCAATCTCTGCCATAACAGAGTGCTCCTGCCAGTGATTTAGTGGCTTCCGTTGATGTCATGTTGACAGAGCAGAGGCTAGTATTCCACTTTACTTTTCTGATGGGGCATGACTGCTAACAGAGCAGCCCGGAAGGGGAAGAGCTGCTCTGTTGACCTTAAACAGCTGAATCTCCGGTAGAAGTGGTCAATGACTGCTCTCTGCTGGCACCCTAGTAAAACAGAATGGTTGTTAGCAACTACAGTGTCATGTAAAAGTTTGAGCATTCCTGGATAAAATATTGTTATTGTAAACAGGTAACCAAGTTGAAAATTAAAATATCTTTAAAAAGCTTAAAGTTAAAAATGACACATTTATTTTATATTTTAGATAAAAAAAATATATATTTTTTTAGATTTTAAAACTTGCAAACAGGAAAATGAGCCGATGCAAACGTTATGGCGTTCTTGGAGATTTGAGTGCTCAGATAACTGTGACGAAGGTTTCAGACCTTAATTAAACTGTTAGGTTTATGGCTTGTTCACTATCATCACTTGAAAGGTCAGGTGATGCACATTTTCCAGCTTTATAAAAACCCATCCACCTCTAACTTTGTGCCAAAAACCTGTAGTGATGGGTTCTTCCAAGCAGATGATTAACACTGTGAAAATGAAAATGGTGAAATCCCACAAAGCAGGAAAAGGTTATAAAAAGATAGCAAAGTGTTTCAAGTTGCCCTTTTCTCAGTATGAAATGTAATTAAGAAATGGCAGTTAACAGGAACAGTGGAGGTCAAGATAATGTCTGGAAGACTAAGTAAAATTTCAGTGATAGATGCTCATAGGATTGCTAAAGAGGCAAATCAGAACTCTGCTTGAGTGCAGAAGACCTTCAAAAAGATCAGACTCTGGAGCTGTGTTATATTGTTCTGCTGTTTAGAGATACCTGCACAAATAAGGACTTCATGGAAGTCATCTGAATTAAACCTCTCCTGTATCATCACCAGAAAATTCAGCATCGGAAGTATGCAAAACAACATCTAAACAAGGCTGATGCAATTTGGAAACAAGTCCCATGGACCGATGAGTTTAAAATAGAACTTTTTGGCCACAATGATCAAAAGTACTGTATGTGTCGAGAAAAAGGGGCACAGAATTTCAGGAAAGCAGTATCTCCCCAACCATTTAGCATGGGGGTGGATCAATCATGCTTTGAGATTGTGTTGCACCCAATGGAACAGCGACCATTTCATGGGTAGAGGGAAGAATGAATTCAATGAAATTTCAATATCCAAGAAGTATCGTTTCTCCTTGCGGAGAATGACATGCTAAGCATCCTGAGATGAGGAGACTTAAAGCCACAATGCTCCTCTGGGAAATATGAGAATTGAGATTCTGGTTTTGGCTTTTATCCTAAGTCATGTAAGAAGGATCGTTAAAGGGTCGACATTGACTTTTAGGATTGCTACTTCCAATAGGTGGCACTAGAGTTCTAGTCTTCTTTCTCTCTGAAGAAACAATTTGCAATAAAATTTCAACAAATTCTTTATGCAAACATAACATCATCTCTAAAAAAGCTGAAGTTGAAAAGAGGATGGTTTCTACAAATGGATAATGATCCTAAACACATGACAAAATCCACAATAGACTATCTCAAAAGGCGCAAGCTGAAGGTTTGACAATCGCCCATGGAATCTCACAGAAGTGGAAGAATTTTCTAAGGAAGAATGGATGAAAATCCCTCAAACAAGAATTGAAAGACTCTTGTCTGGTTACAGAAAGCATTTACAAGCTGTGATACTTTCAAACAGGAGTACTACTAGGTACTAACCATGCAGAGTGCCCAAACTTTTAAATCGGCCATATTTATTGTAGTTTTTAAAATGTAAAAAATACTTTTTTTTTTAGTCTGCAAAACAAAGTAAATGTGTCATCTTTAAATTTAGGCCTTTTGGAGATCATTTCATCTTCAACTAGCTTAACTGTTCATAATAACAATAATTTTTACCTGGGAGGCCAAATGTTTTACAAACCACTTAGGCAAATATGTGAGTTAGCCCACTCCCTTGGATGAACTGCAACCCGAAACATGAATGGTCTCAAGATGCTTTACTGTTAGCATGACACAGGACTCATGGTAGCTCTCACCTTTTCTTCTCCAGACATTCTTTGAGATGGCCTAAATATTCTGAAAGGGTTTCTCAAATAAAATGCAGGAAGTGCAAGGATCAGACTCCAGAGGACTGGAGGAAATTTATTTCCATCGATAAAATGCTTGTAATTTTCGTGAAAATACTGAAGCAGCCAACTTTGTGGAAGCCAAAATTTGTGTCAGTCCAATTACTTTTTTTGATTGGATAATGAACATATGGATGGGAACGCTCACCATCAAACTTTAATCTATATATCTATTTATGTAATTGCCTTGTAATGTTTTAATTTCCTGTTCTGTCCAGATGTCATCATATCACAGAATTCCAAGCGGAGGAAGTTCACCAACCGCCATATTGGGACACCCAAGTGATGGATGTCTCAATATGGAAACTGCTGCTGGTACCAACCTATTGCGCGGTACCACCAGCGGAGCACTGTCGCACCACACCCACACACACAAACACACTCTATACGTCGTACGCACCAATCACTCACTCATACTGTTAGGGCCTGTGGAATGCACCAAATAATATAAGAGGAGATATGAGGAGCGATCGCAGCCCGGGATCCACCGTGCAGATATATCACCTGCTGCTGAGTACAGGCGGAACAAGATGGTGGATGAACGCTTGCTCACATGTGGGATAACCTCACCCAGTGTGATTGGAAGCAAACTCTTGCTTCACAGAGTTGCTAAATGAATGCTGTGCCCTGTTAACAGTCGCAGGGTGCAGCTGGTAGATGCTGGTGGGATCCCTATGATTCACCCCCACTATACTGGTGATTGGACTTGCTCTGACCCTCGGTGGCTTTTGAGCTCACGCCTGAGGATGCCCTGAGTCAGATGCTGAGTCCAAGTGGGAATTCCCACCCTAAACTGACCGGTAGTTAGGACACACCTAACTAAGAATTTACCGCACTAAGTGCGTACGGTGCCGCACTGGCAGTCGCTGCTGGTTTGACGCAGTATATTCATGCTAGTGCTGGATGGCACAGTCTGGTGCCAGTTGGCTCAAACACCAAAAACATGCAACAACACTAGGAAGGGGTTCTTTAGGAGTTTTCACCAGATATCAAACATACATCCACACATACACGATTAAAGTTTTATACTAGCACATGGCCGGGCAGCCATGCAAACCTTTTATAGTTGTGGGCTTCCAGGACCTTCCTAGTGGTCCAATCAGAACTGCTACAGGACCTGAGCATGTGATCCCTGATCTCCAATGAGAGGTCGTCTTGTGGGCATGCTCAGTAGAAGAAAAGCAGGACTTAGTCCCTGGAACATCTACTCGCCACTGATCAATGCTGACTACAAAGGCTGAGCCTTGAATGGCAGCTGTAACAAAACGCACAGTATCTTCTTGAGCCAGACGCTGGGACCGACGTCTCTGATGAGCAGTCTCCACTGTGGCTGGAAGAGAATGGGAGACCGCAGCAGACATGGTTCGAGATTCCCCCTGTACACTGGTGGGAACTCGACACCTAACACATACACTCACAGACTGTCACTCTCATACTCACACAGCCTTTTCCGAGGTACCACCAGCGGAACACCGTCACACTGTGCCTGTGCGAATTTCACGCAGGTGTAGTGAATCATTTGGCTGATCTCAGTGGCAGATGTGTGACGTGTCTACAGGTAGAGGAAGCCGGTCACATTAAAGGGGTTTTCCCATGAACAAAAGTTCATTTTAAAAATTGTCTTTGTCTGACCTTGTAAGGAGCATACCACATCTCCTGGGCAGGGGAGGAAGCAAAAGACAATACTGACATTACAGCAGGGGATCACAGAGGATTCATTTTGTGAGGTAAAATATTTCACTGACTGTTTTTAAACAATATTTTACCTCACAAAATGTATCCCCTGATCTCCTGCTGTAATGTCAGTATTGTCTTTTGCTTCCTCCCCTACCCAGGAGCTGTGGTATGTTCTGTACATGGTCAGACACAGGGGTGAGAGAGACAGAGCACAGGGGGGAAACAGCTGAAACGGGACAGCACATGAGGGGAGAACACAGCACAGGAAGGAGAGAGACAGCAGACAAGGGGGATATCACATGGGGTAGACAGGTCAAAGAAGAGAGCACAGATGGGAGAAGTCAGCACATGGGGAAAGAGAGAGTGGATAGGTGGGTGAGCACATGGGGGGAGAGAATCTCAAAGCTACAAAGCCTGCCCCCATCATGACATTACCACCCTCCCGATGCAATAGCATCAGGCCTCCATCCAGTTAGTAAGATTGTACGTAGACTAACTAGACCATGATTAAGACTTTTGTTGAAATGTGTAGGTCCTAGTCCTCTTGTCTGCACTGGGTTATTTCCAATAAGTTTCTGGAACATATTTTACATGGCTAATAAAAGCTAGGTTTTATATCTATTCATTTATATCCACTTCGCTGAATCTTCCTTACCTTTGGTGTTCCTGCTGTAGCTGCTCAGGCTTAATTCATGTCAGGTACTTCATGCCCCACGCCCTGGAAGGTGAGTGGACATTTTGTTTTACCTTGATTCATACCTTCAGGGTTTGTCCAACACACCTAGGGCTGTATTGTTTAATACCAAGATTAAGAGAATCATTTTAGTAATATTTTCTCCGCTATTGATATACAGTAGCTAATTTTAGCTACATTGAGGATTTTTCAGCCAGAATGAGTATACTGGCATCAATTTTTAACAATGAGCCATTTATGGTAGCAACTGAATCAGATGAATTAAAGGATTTGATGTTCCAGTTGGAAAATAAATTGATTAAAGAACTGAAGACTTGGTGGGACCTTACCACACTTGAGACTTATATAAAATAAAGATATGATCCCCAAGAGGTTTCTACCACTATCTACAATGACATCTTTTGAATTAATGGAGCTCTATCTTCAGTCATTGCTCACTGGATGTAGGAGACTTATAACAAAATATGAGAAATTGGAACTGATTACAATATAATTGGATCTAAAAAATCTGTAATCCTCATTGAAGAAGCATGTGTTTAAAGAGTTTAATGTTTACAATGGCAAACTCGAATCCAACATGACCAAACTTAAAAATACTATGATGGATTTAAAAAATAAAATGAAGTTTAAAAAGTGATAGTGAGGATTACACACTGAATAAGGTCTATAATTGGAACAAGAAAATATGTTCCAGCCTGAAAAAATGACCCTGCAGATGACCTTTTAAAACGGGCAGAGTCAGATTCAAGGAAAATGAATCTATTATGGATAATTCCTCATCTTTTTTTACCACTTCAGCAAAGCATTTGGATTCTTCAATAATCTCACCAGGTGATATCCAGCAAACCTCATTTGGAAGGAATATCATGTCCACTACCACATGTGCAATCTAAAAAAATGGAGGAAAAGGGCAGGCCGAAAACATACAAACAAATATGGGACACGGAGCAAAAATCTGCCGACTTTAGAACTTATCGAGTTATATTTTATCGAAAGGAGAGATTGCATTATTAGCAAAATATCTGAGTTTTTGCAAATAATGCAAACTACTATATATTAGATGTAAATAAAATAGCTCACAACCTTACTATTAAATGTCACTTTTTGAAACCAGACAGCGAGGAGTCTATCCCGTTGTTGGAAAATTTTGAGAATACCAATGCCGATTCCATGAAGATGTTCACAGAACAACAGTCATTATTACAATTGAAACTGCTGGAATCCAAGTCACAGCACAATACTATTATGAATACATTATTTCATGTACGCAATCCTTTCTTCTATCCACTCAATTCCCAGCCAGATATCTTTGATCAATTCCAGTGTTTAATTGAGAAGGAGCTGATGGAACTGGTAATGGAAATTTCAAACAATAGGATATGTAATGATAATCTTACTAGCTCTGAGAGAATTGCCTTGAAAAATCTCAAATCCAATACAGACCTATTAGTCCATCCTGTGGATAAGCCCAGGGTCACACTTGCGTGTGCAATGCAAGAAACTAGCATGAGTCTCTCGCATCAATACCCACCACTGCCGCTGGCACTCAGACTGGAGTGTGCAGAGACTTGCGCAAGTTTCTCGCATTGCACACGCAAGTGTGACCCTGGACTTAAAGGTGGCACCATTGTCATTCTGCATGCTGGCTTATTTAGTAACCTTGGATAAAACAGGTGCTGGCCCTATTTTATATGGGAAAATTATTTTGACAGTTTCCCTTTAAACAGTTACTCGCTTTCTATAGACACTTAAAGGATTGGATCTCTAAATACAGGATTTGTCTCCACTGCTGATGCTAACATTTCCTAGATACGCACATGCTAAAAAGAAGTCCTGACTTCATAGCACGACAGTGGGTATGTTAGGGGTAATATTGCCCTCACTTAGTGAAGCAATATGTATGGTTGTAATGGAAAGCTCCTCTACTTTTCCCATTTACAAATGTTGATAACTTTCCTTCGTAGTTCTGCATTGCATCAAGCATTCTTCTACTTTACATTTTCCATTATTAAATATTTCCGTGTTATATTTAATGCATAATCTCCAACATACACATTTTTATGATAAGTAATAATCCCTTACAGTTTAAGAAGCTGCGGAGCATCGTCTTCATCATTAAAAAAATTGGAATATTAATGATTTCCATAGTAAAAGCTAGAATTTTCAATTTATTCCTAAATAGCAACCCAACAGAGATAAATGCAATCCCATTGTTTAATAGCTGCTATTATGCTAATCCCATAAAAAAAAAACATGGAATATTTCAAGAGTGATAATGGTTAAATTAATGTGGTTAATCAATGAGAATTCTGCTCGCCAACCCATCTTACAACTGTAATTAATGATGGACAGTAAAGTAACCCTTACCACTAGAGTTGAGCGACTTTTGGTTTTTTAGGGTCGCGTTTCGTTTCGTGAAACCCGACTTTTCCAAAAGTCGGGTCGAGCAAGATCGTCCGATTATAGGGAAAAGTCGGGGTCGTCCCGAAACACGAAACCCAATGTAAGTCAATGGGGAATAAAAGTCGGCAGTGAGAGGAGGACAGGAAACACACCTACAGTGCCCATTTGAATGCCAAAAGCATCAATTCTTCTTACTTAAGCTTGTCAACCTTAATTAACTTCATAATACAAGTTACGCACTGAAAAATGGGGGTTATTTGGCTAAAGTTGTGGGGGGGGGAGGGCTGGCTGCAGGTTTTCATGTGCCCTGGGCGAAAGAGCGCCCCTTTAACACATACCACAACTCATCATGCTCCGATACGGCAGATAAATAGCGGTATAGTACAATGAAAAATACCTCACTTTTTACATCTCATGACGAGGCCCATCTATTTCTCCATACAGAATCATTGGTCCCATATAATGTTTGAAACAGTATATGATGAGCTCCACATAATGCTACAGTATATGTTGGTCCCCATGGATGAAGCTCCACTGTCTTATGGGCCCAAATAATGCTCCAAACATAATGGGCCCCATTTCTAATGCTCTAGTGTATAATGGGCCCTGTAAATGCTGCTCCAGTGTCTGATGTCCACCTTTGGAATGTTCCAGTGTATGGTGGGCCCCATCTATCATTCTCCAGAGTATAGTGCTCCCCAAAAATTGCTGTCCCAACATTGAAAACAATCAAATAAGTCTCCTCGCTAGGGAATCCCTGTACTTGTCTGGACAGGTGCTGTAGCTTGCTTAACAGCTCGCCAGCCGTTCTCACGCCCAGTATGGATTGCACGTGATTGCACAAAGGTTAGAAAGGGTACCGTATCCCTGGATAACATGTATGGATAGCGTACACATTCAAAATATATGTCTCAGGAGGCAGGCTCAGACGGTGTCAGGCCCAGTATGGATTGCACGTGATTGCACAAAGGTTAGAAAGGGTACCGTATCCCTGGATAACATGTATGAATAGCGTACACATTCAAAATATATGTCTCAGGAGGCAGGCTCAGACGGTGTCAGGCACAGTATTGTCACGGGGGCTTAGTTCAACTAAGGCTGAAAGACCCGGGGCCCCTGTGGTGTCCCTTTACTAGGGGAAACCCTGTCTGACCCTCAACCCAGGGTTTTTGCTGAAGGTGCAAATGCCTGAGCCTCCGACCTTTCCTTATCTCCTGCTCAGCCCTGCACTTAACCCTCCACCCTCCACCCAGTGAGAAGTCACCACCAAAGCTCCCACACAAATAATGACAGACAGGGAGAACTTAAACTGCACTGCGCCGCACACACACAGGAATAAACAGTAATGTGAACAGGGCACAACTAAACACAAATATGGGAAGGAGAAAGGATAACGACGGATCATACGACACCAGATATGAATCTCTCTCTCTTGAACACCTCCACTCCAGACCGGAACCACTTGGTATGAAACACAAGCTATAATCGGCGACGCCCATAGGCCAGCATGACTATTTAAAGACCGTGGGCGTGACTAACCAGCCAACCTGGTCTCCAGCAGGATTAACCCCCGAGAGCCTGAAGATCAGGCCGGCGCCACTGAGGCTATAGTGGCTGGAGGTGGAACTACCTCTGCCTGCCGGATGCTGTGGTGTGAACAGCGTCCGACATGACAGTACCCCGTCTTCTACGAGGGACCCCAGGGCCCTCAAGACTCATAGGACCCGGCTTGTCCGGATGACGACGGTGAAAAGAACTGACCAGCCGATCCGCATGTATGTCTGAGGCTGGAACCCAAGACCTTTCCTCTGGACCATACCCCCGCCAGTGCACCAAATACTGAAGAGTACGGCGTACTACTCGAGAGTCCACTACCTTGGCGACCTCGAACTCTAACCTGCCATCCACCATGACTGGAGGTGGCATCGGCGTTGTGTCCACAGAGCCTACCACCTTTTTCAATAAAGCCCTGTGAAACACGTTGTGTATCTTGTACACTGCGGGAAGTTCCAACCGATAAGCCACTGGGTTAATGATGGCAGAAATCCTAAAAGGCCCAATAAACCTTGGACCCAGTTTTAAAGAAGGGATTTTGAGTTTTATGTTCTTCGTAGCTAACCACACCCATTCACCCACACACAGGTCCGGACCTGGCACGCGTCTACTGTCAGCCACCCGTTTGTACCTGGCACTCATGCTCAACAAACGCTGTTTCACCCGCCTCCAGACTGATGACAATTGGGCTCCTAGCTGATCCTCCTCCGGGACACCCCCCCCGGAGTCACCCTGACGTAAGGTACAAAACTGAGGATGTTGACCGTACACACAAAAGAATGGAGACTCTCCTGATGACTCTTGGCGGTGATTATTTAATGCGAATTCGGCCAGAGGAAGGAAAGTAGACCACTCCTCCTGGTTGTCGGACACAAAGCATCGTAAATACTGTTCAAGATTTTGGTTCATGCGCTCAGTTTGTCCATTAGACTGTGGATGAAACGCCGATGAATGTGACAACTTGATCCCCAACCTTGAGCAAAAAGCTTTCCAAAACCTCGCCACAAATTGCGTACCCCTATCAGATACTATGTCAGACGGTACTCCGTGGAGTCTGACCACCTCCTTCACAAATACCTGAGCCAACGTCTTAGCATTGGGCAAAGAGGACAACACCACAAAATGCGCCATCTTTGAAAAACGGTCAACCACCACCAGGATGACCGTGTTCCCTGCCGAGGCTGGCAAGTCAGTGATAAAATCCATGGAGATTTCTGTCCATGGCCTATTGGGTACCCCCAGAGGCTGTAGCGTGCCAGCAGGACGGGTTCGGGGTGACTTAGCCCTAGCGCACGTGATGCAAGCTGCCACGTACGAGACCACGTCCTGCCGGATTTTGGGCCACCAGAAACGACGCGATACCAGCTCTAAGGTGCCCTTCACCCCTGGGTGACCAGCCAGTACCGAATCGTGGTGTTCCTTCAACACCTTAGGCCGAAGATGCAGGGGTACAAATGATTTGTTGGCGGGAAGTCCTGGTGGTACCTCCTCTTGGGCCTCGGCAATCTCCGCCTCTACCTCAGTCGTGAGAGCCGAGACCACTACCCCTTTCTGGAGGATGGGTACCGGCTCTTCCCGAGGTTCTCCCCCCGGAAAACACCTAGACAAAGCATCCGCCTTGGTGTTTTTAGCCCCGGGACGGTACGTCACAAGAAAATTGAAACGAGTAAAAAACAATGCCCAGCGAGCCTGCCTAGGAGACAGACGCTTGGCCGACTCCAGGTAGAGCAGATTCTTATGGTCGGTGATAACTGTGACCTGGTGAGCCGCCCCCTCCAAGAAGTGTCGCCATTCCTCAAAAGCCAGTTTGATGGCCAACAACTCCCTGTTGCCGATATCATAATTCCGTTCGGCCGGCGACAACTTCTTGGAGAAGTAGGCGCATGGATGCATCTCGCTCAAGGACGAGCCTTGAGACAGTACTGCCCCCACTCCCACCTCCGACGCATCAACCTCTACCACAAAAGGTTTAGACACGTCTGGTTGCACCAGAATGGGGGCTGAAGCAAAACTATTCTTCAGACGCTCAAATGCACGTATAGCCACCTCAGGCCAGTTCGCCAGATCGGCACCCTTTTTTGTCATGTCCGTGAGCGGTTTGGCGACAGTCGAAAAGTGTTTTATAAATTTCCTGTAATAATTCGCAAACCCCAGGAACCGCTGGAGTGCTTTCAGACTCTCCGGCCTCTCCCATTGCAACACCGCTTGCACCTTAGCGGTGTCCATTTTAAAACCAGCTGCGGACACAATATATCCCAAAAAGGGCAACTCCTGGACTAAAAATAAACATTTTTCCAGCTTAGCATAGAGCTGGTTCTCCCGGAGCAACTGTAACACCTGCCTAACATGCTGCAAATGAGTGTCCCGATCGCTAGAATAAATGAGGATATCATCCAGGTATACAATCACAAATCTCCCCAGGACATGAGCAAAGACATCATTAATAAAATGTTGGAAAACGGCAGGCGCGGTGGTCAACCCAAACGGCATAACCAGACTCTCAAAATGACCCTCAGGAGTGTTAAACGCCGTCTTCCACTCATCCCCCTGACGGACCCTTATGAGGTTATACGCCCCCCTGAGGTCCAGCTTGGAAAACCATTTTGCCCCCGCTACCTGGTTGAACAAATCCGGGATCAACGGCATTGGGTAGGGATCACGGATAGTAATCTGGTTTAACTCTCGGAAATCCAGACACGGGCGTAACCCCCCATCTTTCTTCTTAATGAAGAAAAACCCCGCGGCTACAGGCGAGGACGAAGGCCGGATGTGACCTTTGCTCAGACTCTCCGCGATGTAGTCTTTCAGAGCTTGTCTCTCAGGACCAGAAATATTAAACATCCTGGCCTTAGGTAATTTGGCCCCGGGTTTTAGCCTAATAGCACAGTCATAGGCTCTATGTGGAGGCAGTTCTGAGCAACCCTTCTCAGAGAAAACATCCGCGAAATCCTGCAAAGCCTCCGGCAGGCTGGGCGTCACGGCGGACACACATGTGGCCAAGCAATTGTCTTGGCAGAAACCACTCCATTGTACTATGTCCTGAGTTTTCCAATCAATTACCGGGTTGTGCCTGGACAGCCATGGAAAACCCAGGACCATTTGAGCTGGGAGATTACGGAGGACCCTACATGTAACCGACTCAGAATGTAGGACCCCAATGTGGAGTTTCACCTCTGCCACAAACTCAGTAATCTCCCCTTGAGGGAGGGGAACAGCATTAATGGTCACCACCTGTATGGGGTGAGGAAGTTTTTCAATCTTAAACCCGGCGGTGTGTGCAAACTCCTCATCTATGAGATTGGTGGCGGAACCGCTATCCACAAACACTGATATAGGTAGCTCTCTGCCGGCGACAATAACCTTGGCAGGGAGCATACATTGAGATACCATCATGGAGGATATGCATACGCTCATTTGGGTCTCCTCCATACCCTCTGAGCTTAACAGTTTTCCGCCGGTGTGACCCTCTTAGGTAGTACCGGGCAAACGTTAACATAATGACCACCTTTACCACAGTAGAAACATGCTCCGGACTTCCGGACTCCCGGAGCGCGAGGCTGAACCTGTGCCACGCCAGCAATCTGCATAGGTTCAGGGGACTCATCTACTTCAACCACACCTGCACCTCTGTTTTCCCCCAGAGGTAGCGTCTCCTGTGCCCCCTGACGAAAACGGCGATCAATACGTATCACCAAACTCATGGCAGACTCCAATGATGCCGGAGTCTCATACATCAGGAGGGCTTGTTTCACCCTCCCTGATACCCCATGAATAAACTGGCTCCGCAGTGCTGGGTCATTCCACTGTGTGTCTACAGCCCAGCGGCGAAATTCCGAACAATAGTCTTCTGCCAAGCGCTCCCCCTGGCGGAGGGCGCGGATTTTAGATTCCGCTAGAGCCAGTCGGTCAGGGTCATCGTAAATGAGCCCGAGGGCAGAAAAAACATTATCGACCGAATGAAATGTAGCAGAGTCAGGTGGTAAGGAAAATGCCCATGCTTGGGGGTCACCACTCAGTAATGACAACACCAGCCCTACTCGCTGGGCCTCATTACCTGAGGATATTGGCCGCATGCGGAAGTATAATTTGCAGGCCTCCCGAAATACGACAAATTTGCTGCGATCGCCTGAAAATCGTTCTGGCAGCGGAAACTTCGGCTCTGCACCGATACCTGCAGATGCCGTTTGCACCTTTGCTACTACCAGGCCCTGCTGCTGAACTGCCCCATTCAACTCGGAGACCTGTATGGACAGCGCCGCCAACTGGCGGGTTATGGAATCTAATGGATCCATGGACTCCTGAAAAAATGTGGGCCGATTATAATGTCACGGGGGCTTAGTTCAACTAAGGCTGAAAGACCCGGGGCCCCTGTGGTGTCCCTTTACTAGGGGAAACCCTGTCTGACCCTCAACCCAGGGTTTTTGCTGAAGGTGCAAATGCCTGAGCCTCCGACCTTTCCTTATCTCCTGCTCAGCCCTGCACTTAACCCTCCACCCTCCACCCAGTGAGAAGTCACCACCAAAGCTCCCACACAAATAATGACAGACAGGGAGAACTTAAACTGCACTGCGCCGCACACACACAGGAATAAACAGTAATGTGAACAGGGCACAACTAAACACAAATATGGGAAGGAGAAAGGATAACGACGGATCATACGACACCAGATATGAATCTCTCTCTCTTGAACACCTCCACTCCAGACCGGAACCACTTGGTATGAAACACAAGCTATAATCGGCGACGCCCATTGGCCAGCATGACTATTTAAAGACCGTGGGCGTGACTAACCAGCCAACCTGGTCTCCAGCAGGATTAACCCCCGAGAGCCTGAAGATCAGGCCGGCGCCACTGAGGCTATAGTGGCTGGAGGTGGAACTACCTCTGCCTGCCGGATGCTGTGGTGTGAACAGCGTCCGACATGACAAGTATGGATTGCACGTGATTGCACAAAGGTTAGAAAGGGTACCGTATCCCCGGATAACAT
The DNA here is from genome assembly GCF_039654945.1 of Dendrobates tinctorius. Taxonomy (NCBI): domain Eukaryota; kingdom Metazoa; phylum Chordata; class Amphibia; order Anura; family Dendrobatidae; genus Dendrobates; species Dendrobates tinctorius. The sequence continues at coordinate 22,306,517 of NW_027361711.1, read as the reverse complement.
GTATGGATAGCGTACACATTCAAAATTTATGTCTCAGGAGGCAGGCTCAGACGGTGTTAGGCCTAGTATGGATTGCACGTGATTGCACAAAGGTTAGAAAGGGTAACGTATCCCCGGATAACATGTATGGATAGCGTACACATTCAAAATATATGTCTCAGGAGGCAGGCTCAGACGGTGTTAGGCCCAGTATGGATTGCACGTGATTGCACAAAGGTTAGAAAGGGTACCGTATCCCTGGATAACATGTATGGATAGCGTTCACATTCAAAATATATGTCTCAGGAGGCAGGCTCAGACGGTGTTAGGCCCAGTATGGATTGCACGTGATTGCACAAAGGTTAGAAAGGGTACCGTATCCCTGGATAACATGTATGGATAGCGTACACATTCAAAATATATGTCTCAGGAGGCAGACTCAGACGGTGTCAGGCCCAGTATGGATTGCACGTGATTGCACAAAGGTTAGAAAGGGTACCGTATCCCCGGATAACATGTATGGATAGCGTACACATTCAAAATATATGTCTCAGGAGGCAGGCTCAGACGGTGTTAGGCCCAGTATGGATTGCACGTGATTGCACAAAGGTTAGAAAGGGTACCGTATCCCTGGATAACATGTATGGATAGCGTACACATTCAAAATATATGTCTCAGGAGGCAGGCTCAGACGGTGTCAGGCCCAGTATGGATTGCACGTGATTGCACAAAGGTTAGAAAGGGTAACGTATTCCCGGATAACATGTATGGATAGCGTACACATTCAAAATATATGTCTCAGGAGGCAGGCTCAGACGGTGTCAGGCACAGTATGGATTTGACGGCCCAGATTACACAGCGGAGGAGCAGGGAGAGGTAAAGATTGCAAATGCTGGGGCCCTGCCCAAGCAAGGGGGGCCCACTCGTGGGCGTCGGTACTGGCACTGGGCCCCTCATAGTACAGCGGTGTGTCTGACGGCGGGTGTGCACCACCACCGTCAGAGACACTTGATTGCACTATGAGGGACCCTGTGCCAGTGCCCGCGCCCAAGAGTCGGCCTACCCACCTGTCCAGGGCAACGGCACTCGCACGGTGTCATGCGGTAGGTGGTGACCCCGGCCATGGGGGGGGAGGCAGCACAGTTAGGGAGTTTTAGAAAGTGGCATATGTTGATGTTGGACATTCAGCTGATGCAAAAGGCGAAATAGGTGAAGTACCAGGAAGAGGTGGACCAAAGCAAGCCATTTTTCTGTCACCCTATGTGTCATCAGGGGAAGGTGGGACAAAATCCTTGGAAACCCATGCGTGGTTCATTTTAATGAAGGTTAGATCATCCACATTTTGGGTTGACAGACGGGTCCTTTTTTCTGTCAGGATTGATCCAGCTGCACTGAAGACTCTTTCAGATAGCACACTTGCAGCTGGGCAAGCGAGCTCCTGTAAGGCATATTGGGCCAATTCAGGCCAGGTGTCCAGTTTAGCGGCCCAATAGTCAAAGGGGAATGACCTGTGTGGGAGAACATCGATATGGGAGGAAAAGTAGTTTGTAACCATAGTTGACAACTGCTGTCTCCTGTCACTTTCCATCGATGCAGTATTACCAGTTGTGTGAGCGGTATTTGAAAAATCAGTCCACAACATTGTCATGAAACCCCTGTCTCCAACGCCACTTCTGCTGTGTGCACCACGAACACCTCTGCCAAGCTGCCCCCGGCCCGTACGGCTCGTGTGAGAACCATCACCGCTGCTGTGTGCTGGGAATGCCTCAAGCAACCGATTTACCAGAATTGCTTGTTTATTAGCCAATATTAGGTCAAGGTTCTCCTGTGGCATGATGTTTTGTAATTTGCCTTTATAGCGTGGATCCAGGATGCTGGCCAACCAGTATTCGTCATCATTCATCATTTTGGCAATGCGGGGGTCCCTTTTTAGGATCCGCAAGGCATAATCTGACATGTGGGCCAATGTTCCCGGTGTCAATGATGCACTGCGAGTGCTGGGTGGAGGAGCACTTTCTGGCAAATCCACATCCCTCCAGTCACGCACAAACCCTGTACCAGACCTTGCCACGCCAACATTTTCACTTGCCCCACGAGATGCATCCTCCTCCCCTAAGTAATCATCCCCATCATCCTCCTCCTCCTCCTCTTCTTCCTCCACCTCATCCAGGAGAGGTCCCTGAGCAGACAATGGCTGAATGTCATCAAGGATTCCCTCCTCCTCTTCCTCCTCATCAACATTGGCTGCAGACGCCTGCTCCTTAAGGTGCGTCAAAGTTTGCATGAGCAGACGCATAAGTGGGATGCTCATGCTTAGGATGGCGTCGTCTGCGCTTACCAGCCGTGTGCATTCCTCAAAACACTGAAGGACTTTACAAAGGTCTTTCAGCTTCGACCACTGCACGCCTGTCAACTCCATGTCTGCTCTCAAAGTGCCTGGCCGTGTATCCTCCCACAAATGCATTATGGCCTGCCTCTGCTCGCACAGCCGCTCCACCATGTGCTGGGTGGAGTTTCACCTTGTTCCAATGTCGATAATGAGGCGGTGGTTGGGAAGGTGGAGCAATCGCTGCAGCTTCTGCATACGAACGGAGTGTACAGGCGACCGGCGGATGTGCGCGCACAGTCTTCGCACCTTCTGGAGCAGGGCTGTTAACTCCGGATAATTTTTGAGGAAGCACTGCACCACCAGGTTTAAGGTGTGAGCCAAGCAAGGTATGTGGCTGAGTTTTGAAAGGGCTATGGCTGCCACAAAATTATGGCCGTTATCACTAACTACCTTGCCTGCCTCAAGATGTACACTGCCCAGCCATGACTCAGTTTGTCGCTTCAAGTACTCGGCCAGCACCTCGGCGGTGTGTCTGTCGCCCAAACACATCATCTGCAACACAGCCTGCTGACGCTTTCCACTAGCTGCTCGATAGGGGGATACATCGTGTGCAACAGTGGCAGCTGCAGATGGAGTGCTCGTACGACTGCGCTCTGTGGACGAGCTTTCGCTTCTGGAGGAGGAGGAGGAGGAGGAGGGTCGAACGCCTACAGCCAACTGTTTCCTATACCGTGGGCTAGGCAGCACTGTCCCACCACCGCTGTCCCCTGTGGACCCTGCATCCACCACATTAACCCAGTGCGCAGTGATGGACACGTAACGGCCCTGGCCATGCCGACTGGACCATGCATCAGTTGTGAGGTGCACCTTTCCGCTCACTGACTGTTTGAGTGCATGGACAATGCGGTCTTTCACATGATGGTGGAGGGCTGGGATGGCTTTGCGAGAGAAGAAGTGGCGACTGGGTAGGTCATAGCGTGGTACTGCATAGGCCATGAGTTCGCGGAAAGCTGTGCTTTCCACCAACCGAAAGGGCATCATCTCAAACGAGATTAGTTTGGCAATGTGGGCGTTCAAACCCAGTGTACGCGGATGAGAGACTGAGTACTTTCTTGACCTACTCATAGTGTCTGGGAGGGTGAGCTGGACTTGAGAGCTGCATATGGTGGAAGTAGCGGTGGACAGGGCGGACTGAGAGAGGGTTGATGATGGTGATGGAGTTGGTGTTCTTTCTGATGGCCTAGAATCAGTCTTTCGTTGATATAACAGTGGGATTCCCTGACTGCTGTGGTCTTGCAACGACACCTCAACATTTGCTGCTGTGCTAACCGGTGGGCTTACAGTGGGGGAAACAATGTAGCGTTGCTGACTACCTTCGTTGTGATCAGTTGCACATGTGGCACTTGAGGTTTGGTGTTGTGTCCACGCTTGCAAGTGCATGCTGGTTAAATGTCTAAGCATGCAACTGGTATTCAAATTTTTCAGATTTTTCCCTCGGCTAAAGGTCTTTGCGCACTTCTTACAGATAACCTTGGCCTGATCATGAGGATTTTGTTCAAAAAAGTGCCACACTGCACTCTTCCTACTTTGGCAGACATTTTGCGGCCTAGCACGCTGTGATCTTTTGACCCTCTGGACAAGCTGTCCAGCAACTCTTTTGATGTTTGGAACCTGTCTTTGGAGTGCTCCGGGCCTGCCAGATAACAGCTGTTGCGATGTCGATGTCTGCTGTGGATGCTCCTCATCTGAGCTATTGGAAGCAGCACCCTCTTCCCCCAATGGATGCCAATCTGGGTCAACAACTGGGTCATCCATCACCTCCTCTTCTATGTCATGTGCACCTTTCTCTGTGTCACCGTGTATGGTGGTATAGTGTGCGGGAAGGGGCACCTGAGTCTCATCAGGGTCAAAATCTGGCTCTGTACACTGCGAGGACAATGTAGTGCTCTGAGTGAATGTACCAGCAGAATCATCTATCAGCGGCTGTGCATCAGTGCATTAAATGTCAGATTCATCTTGGCCTGGGTAATTCACCATTTCACTTGATAATCCAGGCATGGTATGTGAAAACAGCTCCATGGAGTAATCAGTAGTATGGCCTGCGTCATCCTTCAATCTTGGTTGGGGTGAAGGACACAAGGAAAGGTGTGGTTCATGAACATGAGCCTCCAATGACGACTCAGTGCTTTTACTTTTTACAACTGAAGAAGAGGAGGCGATAGAGCTGGAGGCTGAGTCAGCAATGTAAGACAAAACTTTTTCCTGATGCTCTGCCTTTAAAAGCGGTTTGCCAACTCCTAGAAAACTAAGCGTTCGAGGCCTTATGTAGCCAGACGATGACGCAGGGTCAGCACCTCCTGCATTCGGTCCTATTTTGCTCTTGCCACTACCATCAGATCCACCACCAACACCATCATTACCAGCTGCCAACCCCCGCCCAATTCCACGGCCTCTTCCACCAGCCTTCCTCATTTTTGGTAGAAATGTAGACAAAATCCAACAAACTATATAGTAATGTAAAACAAGGTACAAGGTGTCTATAGGACAGGGGAGATTTAGAATTTCTGCACACACTTGTGGACAGTGGACACTTTTGGATTGTGTGAGGCCCACTGATATCTGAGCGCTATGTGACAGGCTCGATGGCACAGCTGCCTGTGACCAAAGTGACGAGAGGATAATGGAGATTTTGAATCTCTGCGCACACTTTTGGACACTGGACACTTGTGGATTGTGTGAGGCCCACTGATATCTGAGCGCTATGTGACAGGCTCGATGGCACAGCTGCCTGTGACCAAAGTGACGAGAGGATAATGGAGATTTTGAATCTCTGCGCACACTTTTGGACACTGGACACTTGTGGATTGTGTGAGGCCCACTGATATCTGAGCGCTATGTGACACGCTCGATGGCACAGTTGCCTGTGACCAAAGTGACGAGAGGATAATGGAGATTTTGAATCTCTGCGCACACTTTTGGACACTGGACACTTGTGGATTGTGTGAGGCCCACTGATATCTGAGCGCTATGTGACACGCTCGATGGCACAGCTGCCTGTGACCAAAGTGACGAGAGGATAATGGAGATTTTGAATCTCTGCGCACACTTTTGGACACTGGACACTTGTGGATTGTGTGAGGCCCACTGATATCTGAGCGCTATGTGACACGCTCGATGGCACAGCTGCCTGTGACCAAAGTGACGAGAGGATAATGGAGATTTTGAATCTCTGCGCACACTTTTGGACACTGGACACTTGTGGATTGTGTGAGGCCCACTGATATCTGAGCGCTATGTGACACGCTCGATGGCACAGCTGCCTGTGACCAAAGTGACGAGAGGATAATGGAGATTTTGAATCTCTGCGCACACTTTTGGACACTGGACACTTGTGGATTGTGTGAGGCCCACTGATATCTGAGCGCTATGTGACACGCTCGATGGCACAGCTGCCTGTGACCAAAGTGACGAGAGGATAATGGAGATTTTGAATCTCTGCGCACACTTTTGGACACTGGACTCTTGTGGATTGTGTGAGGCCCACTGATATCTGAGCGCTATGTGACACGCTCGATGGCACAGCTGCCTGTGACCAAAGTGACGAGAGGATAATGGAGATTTTGAATCTCTGCGCACACTTTTGGACACTGGACACTTGTGGATTGTGTGAGGCCCACTGATATCTGAGCGCTATGTGACAGGCTCGATGGCACAGCTGTGACAAAAGTGACTAGAGGATAAGGGAGATTGGATTGCTTTTAAAAAAGCAGTTTGCGGAGCAGTGGGAAAACAGCAATGCCAGCGTGTCAGGAAGCCTTAAAAGGCAGCCCAACAACCAACACCACTGATACACCACAATATAGCCTCCCCTTGCACTGCACACACAGTGACTTGTGTGTTGTGCAGGCCAAATCGCTAGCAGCAGAAGCAGTTTTTTTGTCTTCTTCCCTGCCTAACGCTCTCCCTACAGAATCAGCAGCAACCTCTCCCTATACTAAGATCGGCAGAAGTAAGATGGCGGTCGGCGTGCACGCCCTTTTATACCCCCTGTGACGCCCACCAAAGCAAGCCAATCACTTGCATGCCCTTCTGAAAGATGGTGGTGACCCGTGCCTAGGTCATCACGTTGCCCACAGTGTCCGTGGATCCTGATTGACTGAAAAAGAGCGCAAAACAAACTTTTGAAACGCGACTTTGGCGCGTAAGTCGCCGACCTCGTGGCCGACCTCATCCTAGGGTCGGGTTTCGTTTCATGAAACCCGACTTTGCCAAAAGTCGGCGACTTTTGAATTTTTTCGACCCGTTTCGCTCAACTCTACTTACCACAAATTAAAAATGCTCTCACTCAGTCTATTAATTAAAATCTCAGTATTGATGTATCATTTGATTTTTCTTTGTACAAATCTCTTCAAAATAATAAAATGACCCATTTGTGCAGCTGCAAACTGCTCTGCGGATTCATCAAGCCACCACGTCAATTCCATCTAGGGTGGGTTTATAGAAATTAGCTCAAGGATGGAAAATAGGCTTCTCTTCAAAAGGAGTTTAGATAGCATTGGAGCATGTTGTGGATATTTAATAAGCTGGTTTTATATTAATTGTTAAAGCACCAAGAAAATTTGTCACCCTTGTTTAAAGTCAAAATATCCTCCTCTCTTGTTAGTAGTTGTATCCACAATTTATCTTCCTGATGTTCAAAGGAAGTCTACAAATCTAATTCACCAGACATATTATTAAAACCACTTACAGGTCAAGTAAATAATGTTTATTACCTCATGACAATGGCATCTGTCAAGGGGTGGCAGCAAGTAAGCAGTGAATCTAGAAATGGATGTGTTGGAAGCAGCAAAAATGAATAAGCATAAGGATCTTTGCATTTGGACAAAAGCGAAATCGTGTTGATTAGATAATTGGTTGAGTCTTGTAGGATGTTTTACAGCAGGAGTGGGGAACCTTTTTTCTGTCAATTGCCATTTAGATATTTATAAACCCATTGGCAAGATTTGTACAAAATAATCAACTTGAAAATTATCCTGCGTTATTTGGTCAAATAATTAATTAACGCACCCTTAATGAGATGACTGTTACTGCTTCTCTTTGTTTCGGCATGTGATGTTAGGTGATATCGATTATGATGCTACTCATAACTACTTTTCTAGGTTTGTTTGCATACACATAGGATACTCTGGGACTGATGTACGCATGACATTGGGGACATTGAAACAGCTGTATACATAATATAGGAGACACTGCGACTAGTGTACATACATCACAGAGGAGTCACAGACTACTGTTTACACAAAGGATACACTGGGACTGCTGTCTATGACATAACATAGAAGACATTGGAACAGCTGTATACATAACATAAGAGACACAGGGACTGGTGTATATACATCACAGAGGTGACGCAGAGACTGCTATATACACATAGAATATATTGGGGCTGGTACATGTATATCACATAGGAAACACTGGGGCTAGTGTATGTACATCATATTGGAGACACTGGGACTGCTGTCTACATCACATAGGAGACACTGGGACTGGTATACATACATCACAGAGGCGACACAGAATGCTGTATACACATAGGATACATTGAAATTGGTATATACACGTGACGTTGGAGACACTGGGTGTGAAGCATATACATCATATAGGAGACATTGAGAATGCTCTATACGTTGCATAGCAGACACCATGCAGGTGCATATACATCACATGGGAGATACTGAGACTGCTATATATACATCAAATAGGCACTGGAGCTGCAGTATATACGTCATGTAGAAGACACCAAAATTGCTGTATTCATCGCATAGGATACACTGGGTCTTGTGTATATACATCACACAGGAGACATTGAGATTGTTGTCTATGCATCACATAGGATACACTGGGCTGGTGTATTCATGACATAGAAGACAATGGGGATGGAACATGTTTATTACATAGAAGACACTAGGGATGGTGACTTGTGCACATATATGACATAGGAGACATCAAGACTGCATATATGCATCACATAGAAAACCCTGGGACTAGTGTGTATATGCATCCAATTAGATACACTGGGACTGGTGTATATTAATCACATAGGAAACATAGGGACTGGTGTATGTACATCACAGAGGAGACACTGGGACTGTTGTATACATCACATAGGAGAAACTGGGGCTGGAGTACACACATCACAAAGGAGATATTCCCTGATGAAGGCAGTGACTGTTGCCTTCATCGGGGTGGGAGTTCAGAATGTGCTAACTCCACCCTCAAATAACACCATGACACTGGCACTGACCAGCATCAGGATCTAATGGTTCATTGCATGTGCCACAGTGAATGCTGGGTACCAATGCTTTCTGTGTAAGGAGGAATAAAAACGCTGGCTGCTGGCAATATGAGGACATCGGCCAGAGCACTGCAGCATCCAGTGGAAAGGACGTTTATGGCACGAGGGCCATAGTTTCTCCAATTCAGTTTTACAGTATGCAGTGGTTAGTACAGTAACAGAGTCATGGGAAATGGAGGCTCATTGATGTCCATTGTAAGGGGAGGCTAGTCTGTCTGGCCCAATCACATGGAAAAACTACTGCAGCATAAAGCGCTCAAAGGTTAATTTTAGCTTTAACGTGGGGCATCAGAAAACACAATACATCATAGCTTATATTTTAATAGATTGAAAGGGTCTGAGTGAAAATGCTAACCACTGGCTATGGCTGAAAGTGCCTACAATGGTCACACGATAATCAAAACTGAAAGCTAACCATGTGTGATGAATCCCTTTTTCTTTTACATCTTGTGTATGGCCAGGTGCCTTGAGGAAAGATGACACCAGCATGCAGATGCTAAGAGACCTCCTTGAATGCCTGCTGCCTAATGTAAAATTTAGCAGAAGAGAAATATTGCTATGGAATTTTTAACAATTGTAAACTTCCAATTCTGTGTCAAAAAATAATTGCTGACGGTCTTTCCTATTCCAGCATGTCTGTGTCCTTATGCACAAAGACAGGCTTATAAAGAAATTATTAATGAGTTTGGTAAGGGGTCTACATAAACCCATCTCCACAAATATCATCAAATATCTCTGGAATGAATTAGTTGTGTGATCAGCCAGATCATTTTATCAAATTTTAATTCATACACAACAAAATCTTGTGCAATACTAGTTATTAACAGTAGATATTCCTTAGGGACTTTTTGATGGCTGCTTGGAAATGCCGGGACAATAGGTAGGCAGTGTAGAAGGCTGCCTAGGGCACCACCTCATAACATAAAGGGGAGGGTGCAGTTTTCACTAACAAATGTTTACCATGAACTAGTCACCTCTCTTCTGTATGCTCACAACCACTACTTCACTGTAAGGTGCATGGAATTCATCTCAGCATTTTTGAGTCAGAAGTATAGGGTGGGGAAGCAGGGTTCATGGCATGGACAGCACGGCAGGAAGAGGATGCTGTTATCAGTCATGTCTGTGCTGTGTCCTCTTTCACAGATCTCTCTGCAGCTCCTTCTCAGCTGCTGTTATCTTTTGTACTGGGAGAGTGAAATACATGTAGGATCTGCCAAGTAGGAAGGCTACGGCTGAGTGCCAGCTACTTACATCACAGAGATGACAGAGACAGTGTGCGTAAATATATGCATGTGTATAACTGTGTGTGCATATGTATGTATATATATATATGTAACAATTATATATAATGTGTGTGTTTTTATGCATGCGCATGAGTGTTTATACATGTTCAATATGTGCATAAGTGTGTATACATGACTGGCTCCTTGGCCTTACCTACAGGGTGGACCGTTACAATAGCTGCCTATTATCAGGATATATACATGCAAAAATGCAATACATTAATCAGTTGCCTTCATTGGATGCCATACAGTGGCTTCACTAACACATTGTAAAAAAAAAGGAAAGAAATGTTGAATGCACATGCTTTTTACAGGATAACTTTATATGCAATAGTGCAGTCTACTAGACTCTTCTGTACTTTGTGGTATACTTTTTATTTGTGCCTCATACTTTTATTTATAGTATGTGATCAGATACCAGATACAGAAGACACATTAAGGCCATGGTCACACTGGAGAGAAATACGGACGAGTGAGAGGCGTAAAAACCTCAGGTCAGCCAGTGATGTCAATGAGGCTGTGCGGAGTCCCCTGGCTGAGGTGAACTGATGAGCGTGGGAAAAAATGCAGAAACTTTATCACGCTAATTAGTTTATCTCCAGGCAGCCAGGGAGGCTGCGGAGAGATGACATAATTCATTCTGGCAGTGGTTTACATGGGGCTGGTTGCATTAGCATCGGTCCCTGTGTAAACCACTTAACCTGTTCTGATGAATTGCAGCGGGGGATGTGACTGAGCAGCGGAGAGGTAAGGATATAGTTGCTTTTTTGTTTTATTTTTGCTACAGGTCGATGGCTTTTATTTGGATTAGCAGAGGAATAAATATGGTCAAAAACTAGGTGTCTTTATTTCTTTAAAATAATTTTTAATTAATGTCTGTCTGTGTTTTTTAACCATTTAATAGTCTAGGGTTAATAATGGATAAGTGTCTAATTGACACCTCTCCATTATTAATCAGCTTGATGTCACCTTCCGATTGCAAGGTGACATTAATCCATTAATATTAACCCATTAGCCACCACTACAGGGCAATGGGAATAGAGAGGATAAGTGCCAGAAATGGCACATCTTATAGATGCACCTTTTCTGGGGTGTCTGGTGGCAGATTTTTGTAGCCAGGGGGGCAAAAATAATGGTTTCTCTCAAGGCTATTAAAATCTGCCCTCACTTACCTGCTTTACCTCTCTGGTTGCGATTTTCCGCATTTTTTTCCAACGAATTAACCCCTTAAATTAACACCTAGACGTCCCAAATTTTACACACAAACCCGCATCTAATTACTAGTGAAAGACATAAAAAAACATGAAATGAAATGGTTTACTGTATGTAAACCATGTGTCATTTCATGTCGGGTTTTGGAAGGATTTTAATGAAGCCGGCAAATGTTTCAGTGGCTATTCTGCCATGTAGAACTCTCTCTCTCTCTATATATATATATATATATATATATGTGTGTGTGTGTCTCTATGACATGTGTGTGTATATTTTATATATATATATGCATTCTATGTGTCTATATCTATTCTTTCGTTTGTGTTTGAAAACCTGTCATTGGGCTCCATTATATGTCCATTTTGCAAGCCTGCTAGAAAATCTCGGCATACGGATGCCATACAGATTACATACGGATGCTTACATGGGAAAAAAAGCGACTACACCTTGATTACGGATGACATACGGATCACTATTTAGGGGACATTTCTCCGTATTACGCATGGAAAGTACAGACCGTATTTATCATTGGTTAGTGTGACCCCAACCTTAGGGATTTTTCAGATTGCCATATTTTTGGTCAGTTTGTTTTCTATGTGCTCATCGGGCTGTACACTGATCTAGTAGAAACCTGTGCATGGCAATGATTGGTCCATGTAAAAAACATTACAGCCTGCATTGCTCAGTCAAATTTACAGACCAGACTAGCTTGCACATGTCAATAACTGGCAGCTCCTGCTTCTGGTGGGAAAATCTACTGTGTATTACAATACCAGCTTTGTGAATGGGATTTTTTTGAACTCTTACCTACATGCTATGCTGAAAATCTGTAGCAGATATAGACCAGCACAGTGAATATGTCACCTGCGACATGTCAATTTCCGCTTTGTATTTCTACTAGGGATTTCACTATTAGGCCGGGGTCAGAGAGAGAGGAATAGGATGAGTGAGAGGCGTTAAAAGCACGCATTACACATGGACAAATAATTCTCTGTGGGGCAGCTCCCATCAGCCGTATATTTCTCATCCGTATTCTACAGTCCGTGCCAATCGCAGCATGCTGCGATTGTCAGCGTACTACGACCATAGTACGCCAATGCAAGTCTATGGGTGCGCTAAAAATACGCATTACACACGGACCAGATGTGTGACTTGCGAGAAATACGCACCCAGTGTCCTTTAGAAAAGCCGGAAATTCAGTGCGCGATACAGTAAAATCACACTGACAGGTTTAATAACACAAACGAAAGAATAGATATAGACACATACAAACGAAAGAATAGATATAGACACATAGAATACATATATATATATATATACATATACACATGTCATCGAGACACATATATATATATTTATATTTCACAGAGTTCTTCATAGCAGAATAGCCGCTAATTAAATTATCGGCTTTTGTGAAATCATTCCCCAACCCGACATAAAATGACACATGGTTTACATACAGTAAACCATTTCATTTCATGTTTTTTTTGTATGTCTTTCATTAATAATTAGATGAGGGTTGATGTGTAAAATTTGGGAGGTGTAGCTGTTAATTTAAGGGGATAATTCGTTGTAAAAAAATGTGTGGGCTCCCGCATAGACAAATTACCGCTGGAGCCCACACGTTTTTTTACAACGAATTAACCCCTTAAACTAACACCTAAACCTCCAAATTTTACACATCAACCCTCATCTAATTACTAATGAAAGACATACAAAACAAAACATGAAATGAAATGGTTTACTGCTGTATGTAAACCATGTGTCATTTCATGTCGGGTTGGGGAATGATTTGACAAAAGCCGGTAATTGAATTAGCGGCTATTCTGCTATGAAGAACTCTGTGACATATAAATATATATATATATATATATATATATATATATATATGTGTGTCTCAATGACATGTATGTATATAGATATATATATATATATATACAGTCATATGTAAAAGTTTGGGCACCCCTATTAATGTTAACCTTTTTTCTTTATAACAATTTTGGTTTTTGCAACAGGTATTTCAGTTTCATATGTCTAAAAAATGATGGACTCAGTTATATTTCTGGATTCAAATGAGGTTTATTGTACTAACTAGAGTTGAGCGACTTTTGGTTTTTTAGGGTCGCGTTTCGTTTCGTGAAACCCGACTTTTCCAAAAGTCGGGTCGAGCAAGATCGTCCGATTATAGGGAAAAGTCGGGGTCGTCCCGAAACACGAAACCCAATGTAAGTCAATGGGGAATAAAAGTCGGCAGTGAGAGGAGGACAGGAAACACACCTACAGTGCCCATTTGAATGCCAAAAGCATCAATTCTTCTTACTTAAGCTTGTCAACCTTAATTAACTTCATAATATAAGTTACGCACTGAAAATGGGGGTTATTTGGCTAAAGTTGTGGGGGGGGAGGGCTGGCTGCAAGTTTTCATGTGCCCTGGGCGAAAGAGCGCCCCTTTAACACATACCACAACTCATCATGCTCCGATATGGCAGATAAATAGCGGTATAGTACAATGAAAAATACCTCACTTTTTACATCTCATGACGAGGCCCATCTATTTCTCCATACAGAATCATTGGTCCCATATAATGTTTGAAACAGTATATGATGAGCTCCACATAATGCTACAGTATATGTTGGTCCCCATGGATGAAGCTCCACTGTCTTATGGGCCCAAATAATGCTCCAAACATAATGGGCCCCATTTCTAATGCTCTAGTGTATAATGGGCCCTGTAAATGCTGCTCCAGTGTCTGATGTCAACCTTTGGAATGTTGCAGTGTATGGTGGGCCCCATCTATCATTCTCCAGAGTATAGTGCTCCCCAAAAATTGCTGTCCCAACATTGAAAACAATCAAATAAGTCTCCTCGCTAGGGAATCCCTGTACTTGTCTGGACAGGTGCTGTAGCTTGCTTAACAGCTCGCCAGCCGTTCTCACGCCCAGTATGGATTGCACGTGATTGCACAAAGGTTAGAAAGGGTACCGTATCCCTGGATAACATGTATGGATAGCGTACACATTCAAAATATATGTCTATACAGCATGAGGCAGGCTCAGACGGTGTTAGGCCCAGTATGGATTGCACGTCATTGCACAAAGGTTAGAAAGGGTACCGTATCCCTGGATAACATGTATGGATAGCGTACACATTCAAAATATATATCTTTACAGCATGAGGCAGGCTCAGACGGTGTTAGGCCCAGTATGGATTGCACGTGATTGCACAAAGGTTAGAAAGGGTACCGTATCCCCGGATAACATGTATGGATAGCGTACACATTCAAAATATATGTCTATACAGCATGAGGCAGGCTCAGACGGTGTTAGGCCCAGTATGGATTGCACGTGATTGCACAAAGGTTAGAAAGGGTACCGTATCCCTGGATAACATATATGGATAGGGTACACATTCAAAATATATGTCTATACAGCATGAGGCAGGCTCAGACGGTGTTAGGCCCAGTATGGATTGCACGTCATTGCACAAAGGTTAGAAAGGGTACCGTATCCCTGGATAACATGTATGGATAGCGTACACATTCAAAATATATGTCTATACAGCATGAGGCAGGCTCAGACGGTGTTAGGCCCAGTATGGATTGCACGTGATTGCACAAAGGTTAGAAAGGGTACCGTATCCCTGGATAACATGTATGGATAGCGTACACATTCAAAATATATGTCTATACAGCATGAGGCAGGCTCAGACGGTGTTAGGCCCAGTATGGATTGCACGTCATTGCACAAAGGTTAGAAACGGTACCGTATCCCCGGATAACATGTATGGATAGCGTACACATTCAAAATATATGTCTATACAGCATGAGGCAGGCTCAGATGGTGTTAGGCCCAGTATGGATTGCACGTGATTGCACAAAGGTTAGAAAGGGTACCGTATCCCCGGGTAACATGTATGGATAGCGTACACATTCAAAATATATGTCTATACAGCATGAGGCAGGCTCAGACGGTGTTAGGCCCAGTAAGGATTGCACGTGATTGCACAAAGGTTAGAAAGGGTACCGTATCCCTGGATAACATGTATGGATAGCGTACACATTCAAAATATATGTCTATACAGCATGAGGCAGGCTCAGACAGTGTTAGGCCCAGTATGGATTGCACGTGATTGCACAAAGGTTAGAAAGGGTACCGTATCCCCGGATAACATGTATGGATAGCGTACACATTCAAAATATATGTCTATACAGCATGAGGCAGGCTCAGACGGTGTTAGGCCCAGTATGGATTGCACGTGATTGCACAAAGGTTAGAAAGGGTACCGTATCCCTGGATAACATGTATGGATAGCGTACACATTCAAAATATATGTCTCAGGAGGCAGGCTCAGACGGTGTCAGGCACAGTATGGATTTGACGGCCCAGATTACACAGCGGAGGAGCAGGGAGAGGTAAAGATTGCAAATGCTGGGGCCCTGCCCAAGCAAGGGGGGCCCACTCTTGGGCGTCGGTACTGGCACTGGGCCCCTCATAGTACAGCGGTGTGTCTGATGGCGGGTGTGCACCACCACCGTCAGAGACACTTGATTGCACTATGAGGGACCCTGTGCCAGTGCCCGCGCCCAAGAGTCGGCCTACCCACCTGTCCAGGGCAACGGCACTCGCACGGTGTCGTGCGCTAGGTGGTTACCCCGGCCATGGGGGGGGAGGCAGCACAGTTAGGGAGTTTTAGAAAGTGGCATATGTTGATGTTGGACATTCAGCTGATGCAAAAGGCGAAATAGGTGAAGTACCAGGAAGAGGTGGACCAAAGCAAGCCATTTTTCTGTCACCCTATGTGTCATCAGGGGAAGGTGGGACAAAATCCTTGGAAACCCATGCGTGGTTCATTTTAATGAAGGTTAGATCATCCACATTTTGGGTTGACAGGCGGGTCCTTTTTTCTGTCAGGATTGATCCAGCTGCACTGAAGACTCTTTCCGATACCACACTTGCAGCTGGGCAAGCGAGCTCCTGTAAGGCATATTGGGCCAATTCAGGCCAGGTGTCCAGTTTAGCGGCCCAATAGTCAAAGGAGAATGACCTGTGTGGGAGAACATCGATATGGGAGGAAAAGTAGTTTGTAACCATAGTTGACAACTGCTGTCTCCTGTCACTTTCCATCGATGCAGTATTACCAGTTGTGTGAGCGGTATTTGAAAAATCAGTCCACAACATTGTCATGAAACCCCTGTCTCCAACGCCACTTCTGCTGTGTGCACCACGAACACCTCTGCCAAGCTGCCCCCGGCCCGTACGGCTCGTGTGAGAACCATCACCGCTGCTGTGTGCTGGGAATGCCTCAAGCAACCGATTTACCAGAGTTGCTTGTTTATTAGCCAATATTAGGTCAAGGTTCTCCTGTGGCATGATGTTTTGTAATTTGCCTTTATAGCGTGGATCCAGGATGCTGGCCAACCAGTAGTCGTCATCGTTCATCATTTTGGCAATGCGGGGGTCCCTTTTTAGGATCCGCAAGGCATAATCTGACATGTGGGCCAATGTTCCCAGTGTCAATGATGCACTGCGAGTGCTGGGTGGAGGAGCACTTTCTGGCAAATCCACATCCCTCCAGTCACGCACAAACCCTGTACCAGACCTTGCCACGCCAACATTTTCACTTGCCCCACGAGATGCATCCTCCTCCCCTAAGTAATCATCCCCATCATCCTCCTCCTCCTCCTCCTCTTCTTCCTCCACCTCGTCCAGGAGAGGTCCCTGAGCAGACAATGGCTGAATGTCATCAAGGATTCCCTCCTCCTCTTCCTCCTCATCAACATTGGCTGCAGACGCCTGCTCCTTAAGGTGCGTCAAAGTTTGCATGAGCAGACGCATAAGTGGAATGCTCATGCTTAGGATGGCGTCGTCTGCGCTTACCAGCCGTGTGCATTCCTCAAAACACTGAAGGACTTTACAAAGGTCTTTCAGCTTCGACCACTGCACGCCTGTCAACTCCATGTCTGCTCTCAAAGTGCCTGGCCGTGTATCCTCCCACAAATGCATTATGGCCTGCCTCTGCTCGCACAGCCGCTCCACCATGTGCAGGGTGGAGTTCCACCTTGTTGCAATGTCGATAATGAGGCGGTGGTTGGGAAGGTGGAGCAATCGCTGCAGCTTCTGCATACGAACGGAGTGTACAGGCGACCGGCGGATGTGCGCGCACAGTCTTCGCACCTTCTGGAGCAGGGCTGTTAACTCCGGATAATTTTTGAGGAAGCACTGCACCACCAGGTTCAAGGTGTGAGCCAAGCAAGGTATGTGGCTGAGTTTTGAAAGGGCTATGGCTGCCACAAAATTACAGCCGTTATCACTAACTACCTTGCCTGCCTCAAGATGTACACTGCCCAGCCATGACTCAGTTTGTCGCTTCAAGTACTCGGCCAGCACCTCGGCGGTGTGTCTGTCGCCCAAACACATCATCTGCAACACAGCCTGCTGACGCTTTCCACTAGCTGCTCGATAGGGGGACACATCGTGTGCAACAGTGGCAGCTGCAGATGGAGTGCTCGTACGACTGCGCTCTGTGGACGAGCTTTCGCTTCTGGAGGAGGAGGAGGAGGAGGAGGGTCGAACGCCTACAGCCAACTGTTTCCTATACCGTGGGCTAGGCAGCACTGTCCCACCACCGCTGTCCCCTGTGGACCCTGCATCCACCACATTAACCCAGTGCGCAGTGATGGACACGTAACGGCCCTGGCCATGCCGACTGGACCATGCATCAGTTGTGAGGTGCACCTTTCCGCTCACTGACTGCTTGAGTGCATGGACAATGCGGTCTTTCACATGATGGTGGAGGGCTGGGATGGCTTTGCGAGAGAAGAAGTGGCGACTGGGTAGGTCATAGCGTGGTACTGCATAGGCCATGAGTTCGCGGAAAGCTGTGCTTTCCACCAACCGAAAGGGCATCATCTCAAACGAGATTAGTTTGGCAATGTGGGCGTTCAAACCCAGTGTACGCGGATGAGAGACTGAGTACTTTCTTGACCTACTCATAGTGTCTGGGAGGGTGAGCTGGACTTGAGAGCTGCATATGGTGGAAGTAGCGGTGGACAGGGTGGACTGAGAGAGGGTTGATGATGGTGATGGAGTTGGTGTTCTTTCTGATGGCCTAGAATCAGTCTTTCGTTGATATAACAGTGGGATTCCCTGACTGCTGTGGCCTTGCAACGACACCTCAACATTTGCTGCTGTGCTAACCGGTGGGCTTACAGTGGGGGAAACAATGTAGCATTGCTGACTACCTTCGTTGTGATCAGTTGCACATGTGGCACTTGAGGTTTGGTGTTGTGTCCACGCTTGTAAGTGCATGCTGGTTAAATGTCTAAGCATGCAACTGGTATTCAAATTTTTCAGATTTTTCCCTCGGCTAAAGGTCTTTGTGCACTTCTTACAGATAACCTTGGCCTGATCATGAGGATTTTGTTCAAAAAAGTGCCACACTGCACTCTTCCTACTTTGGCAGACATTTTGCGGCCTAGCACGCTGTGATCTTTTGACCCTCTGGACAAGCTGTCCAGCAACTTTTTTGATGTTTGGAACCTGTCTTTGGAGTGCTCCGGGCCTGCCAGATAACAGCTGTTGCGATGTCGATGTCTGCTGTGGATGCTCCTCATCTGAGCTATTGGAAGCAGCACCCTCTTCCCCCAATGGATGCCAATCTGGGTCAACAACTGGGTCATCCATCACCTCCTCTTCTATGTCATGTGCACCTTTCTCTGTGTCACCGTGTATGGTGGTATAGTGTGCGGGAAGGGGCACCTGAGTCTCATCAGGGTCAAAATCTGGCTCTGTACACTGCGAGGACAATGTAGTGCTCTGAGTGAATGTACCAGCAGAATCATCCATCAGCGGCTGTGCATCAGTGCACTCCATGTCAGATTCA
Organism: Dendrobates tinctorius; assembly: GCF_039654945.1. Taxonomy (NCBI): domain Eukaryota; kingdom Metazoa; phylum Chordata; class Amphibia; order Anura; family Dendrobatidae; genus Dendrobates; species Dendrobates tinctorius. The sequence continues at coordinate 22,287,477 of NW_027361711.1, read as the reverse complement.
TCTTGGCCTGGGTAATTCACCATTTCACTTGATAATCCAGGCATGGTATGTGAAAACAGCTCCATGGAGTAATCAGTAGTATGGCCTGCGTCATCCTTCAATCTTGGTTGTGGTGAAGGACACAAGGAAAGGTGTGGTTCATGAACATGAGCCTCCAATGACGACTCAGTGCTTTTACTTTTTACAACTGAAGAAGAGGAGGCGACAGAGCTGGAGGCTGAGTCAGCAATGTAAGACAAAACTTTTTCCTGATGCTCTGCCTTTAAAAGCGGTTTGCCAACTCCTAGAAAACTAAGCGTTCGAGGCCTTATGTAGCCAGATGATGACGCAGGGTCAGCACCTCCTGCATTCGGTCCTATTTTGCTCTTGCCACTACCATCAGATCCACCACCAACACCATCATTACCAGCTGCCAACCCCCACCCAATTCCACGGCCTCTTCCACCAGCCTTCCTCATTTTTGGTAGAAATGTAGACAAAATCCAACAAACTATATAGTAATGTAAAACAAGGTACAAGGTGTCTATAGGACAGGGGAGATTTAGAATTTCTGCACACACTTGTGGACAGTGGACACTTTTGGATTGTGTGAGGCCCACTGATATCTGAGCGCTATGTGACATGCTCGAAGGCACAGCTGCCTGTGACCAAAGTGACAAGAGGATAATGGAGATTTTGAATCTCTGCGTACACTTTTGGACACTGGACACTTGTGGACTGTGTGAGGCCCACTGATATCTGAGCGCTATGTGACACGCTCGATGGCACAGCTGCCTGTGACCAAAGTGACGAGAGGATAATGGAGATTTTGAATCTCTGCGTACACTTTTGGACACTGGACACTTGTGGATTGTGTGAGGCCCACTGATATCTGAGCGCTATGTGACACGCTCGATGGCACAGCTGCCTGTGACCAAAGTGACGAGAGGAAAATGGAGATTTTGAATCTCTGCGTACACTTTTGGACACTGGACACTTGTGGATTGTGTGAGGCCCACTGATATCTGAGCGCTATGTGACACGCTCGATGGCACAGCTGCCTGTGACCAAAGTGACGAGAGGATAATGGAGATTTTGAATCTCTGCGTACACTTTTGGACACTGGACACTTGTAGATTGTGTGAGGCCCACTGATATCTGAGCGCTATGTGACACGCTTGATGGCACAGCTGCCTGTGACCAAAGTGACGAGAGGATAATGGAGATTTTGAATCTCTGCGTACACTTTTGGACACTGGACACTTGTAGATTGTGTGAGGCCCACTGATATCTGAGCACTATGTGACACGCTCGATGGCACAGCTGCCTGTGACCAAAGTGATGAGAGGATAATGGAGATTTTGAATCTCTGCGTACACTTTTGGACACTGGACACTTGTGGATTGTGTGAGGCCCACTGATATCTGAGCGCTATGTGACACACTCGATGGCACAGCTGCCTGTGACCAAAGTGACGAGAGGATAATGGAGATTTTGAATCTCTGCGTACACTTTTGGACACTGGACACTTGAGGATTGTGTGAGGCCCACTGATATCTGAGCGCTATGTGACACGCTCGATGGCACAGCTGCCTGTGACCAAAGTGACGAGAGGATAATGGAGATTTTGAATCTCTGCGTACACTTTTGGACACTGGACACTTGAGGATTGTGTGAGGCCCACTGATATCTGAGCGCTATGTGACACGCTCGATGGCACAGCTGCCTGTGACCAAAGTGACGAGAGGATAATGGAGATTTTGAATCTCTGCGTACACTTTTGGACACTGGACACTTGTAGATTGTGTGAGGCCCACTGATATCTGAGCGCTATGTGACACGCTCGATGGCACAGCTGCCTGTGACCAAAGTGACGAGAGGATAATGGAGATTTTGAATCTCTGCGTACACTTTTGGACACTGGACACTTGTGGATTGTGTGAGGCCCACTGATATCTGAGCGCTATGTGACACGCTCGATGGCACAGCTGCCTGTGACCAAAGTGACGATAGGATAATGGAGATTTTGAATCTCTGCGTACACTTTTGGACACTGGACACTTGTGGATTGTGTGAGGCCCACTGATATCTGAGCGCTATGTGACACGCTCGATGGCACAGCTGCCTGTGACCAAAGTGACGAGAGGATAATGGAGATTTTGAATCTCTGCGTACACTTTTGGACACTGGACACTTGTGGATTGTGTGAGGCCCACTGATATCTGAGCGCTATGTGACACGCTCGATGGCACAGCTGCCTGTGACCAAAGTGACGAGAGGATAATGGAGATTTTGAATCTCTGCGTACACTTTTGGACACTGGACACTTGTGGATTGTGTGAGGCCCACTGATATCTGAACACTATGTGACACGCTCGATGGCACAGCTGCCTGTGACCAAAGTGACGAGAGGATAATGGAGATTTTGAATCTCTGCGTACACTTTTGGACACTGGACACTTGTGGATTGTGTGAGGCCCACTGATATCTGAGCGCTATGTGACACGCTCGATGGCACAGCTGCCTGTGACCAAAGTGACGAGAGGATAATGGAGATTTTGAATCTCTGCGTACACTTTTGGACACTGGACACTTGTGGATTGTGTGAGGCCCACTGATATCTGAGCGCTATGTGACACGCTCGATGGCACAGCTGCCTGTGACCAAAGTGACGAGAGGATAATGGAGATTTTGAATCTCTGCGTACACTTTTGGACACTGGACACTTGTGGATTGTGTGAGGCCCACTGATATCTGAGCGCGATGTGACACGCTCGATGGCACAGCTGCCTGTGACCAAAGTGACGAGAGGATAATGGAGATTTTGAATCTCTGCATACACTTTTGGACACTGGACACTTGTAGATTGTGTGAGGCCCACTGATATCTGAGCGCTATGTGACACGCTCGATGGCACAGCTGCCTGTGACCAAAGTGACGAGAGGATAATGGAGATTTTGAATCTCTGCGTACACTTTTGGACACTGGACACTTGTGGATTGTGTGAGGCCCACTGATATCTGAGCGCTATGTGACACGCTCGATGGCACAGCTGCCTGTGACCAAAGTGACGAGAGGATAATGGAGATTTTGAATCTCTGCGTACACTTTTGGACACTGGACACTTGTGGATTGTGTGAGGCCCACTGATATCTGAGCGCGATGTGACACGCTCGATGGCACAGCTGCCTGTGACCAAAGTGACGAGAGGATAATGGAGATTTTGAATCTCTGCGTACACTTTTGGACACTGGACACTTGTGGATTGTGTGAGGCCCACTGATATCTGAGCGCTATGTGACACGCTCGATGGCACAGCTGCCTGTGACCAAAGTGACGAGAGGATAATGGAGATTTTGAATCTCTGCGTACACTTTTGGACACTGGACACTTGTGGATTGTGTGAGGCCCACTGATATCTGAGCGCTATGTGACACGCTCGATGGCACAGCTGCCTGTGACCAAAGTGACGAGAGGATAATGGAGATTTTGAATCTCTGCGTACACTTTTGGACACTGGACACTTGTGGATTGTGTGAGGCCCACTGATATCTGAGCGCTATGTGACACGCTCGATGGCACAGCTGCCTGTGACCAAAGTAACGAGAGGAAAATGGAGATTTTGAATCTCTGCGTACACTTTTGGACACTGGACACTTGTGGATTGTGTGAGGCCCACTGATATCTGAGCGCTATGTGACACGCTCAATGGCACAGCTGCCTGTGACCAAAGTGACGAGAGGATAATGGAGATTTTGAATCTCTGCGTACACTTTTGGACACTGGACACTTGTGGATTGTGTGAGGCCCACTGATATCTGAGCGCTATGTGACACGCTCGATGGCACAGCTGTGACAAAAGTGACTAGAGGATAAGGGAGATTGGATTGCTTTTAAAAAAGCAGTTTGCGGAGCAGTGGGTAAACAGCAATGCCAGCATGTCAGGAAGCCTTAAAAGGCAGCCCAACAACCAACACCACTGATACACCACAATATAGCCTCCCCTTGCACTGCACACACAGTGACTTGTGTGTTGTGCAGGCCAAATCGCTAGCAGCAGAAGCAGTTTTTTTGTCTTCTCCCCTGCCTAACGCTCTCCCTACAGAATCAGCAGCAACCTCTCCCTATACTAAGATCGGCAGAAGTAAGATGGCGGTCGGCGTGCACGCCCTTTTATACCCCCTGTGACGCCCACCAAAGCAAGCCAATCACTTGCATGCCCTTCTGAAAGATGGTGGTGACCCGTGCCTAGGTCATCACGTTGCCCACAGTGTCCGTGGATCCTGATTGGCTGAAAAAGAGCGCAAAACAAACTTTTGAAACGCGACTTTGGCGCGTAAGTCGCCGACCTCGTGGCCGACCTCATCCTAGGGTCGGGTTTCGTTTCATGAAACCCGACTTTGACAAAAGTCGGCGACTTTTGAATTTTTCGACCCGTTTCGCTCAACTCTAGTACTAACAGAAAATGTGCAATCTGCATTTAAACAAAATTTGACCGGTGCAAAAGTATGGGCACCCTTATCATTTTCTTGATTTGAACACTCCTAACTACTTTTTACTGACTTCCTGAAGCACTAAATTGGTTTTGTAACCTCATTGAGCTTTGAACTTCATAGCCAGGTGTATCAAATCATGAGAAAAGGTATTTAAAGTGGCCACTTGCAAGTAGTTCTCCTATTTGATTCTCCTATGAAGAGTGGCATCATGGGCTCCTCAAAACAACTCTCAAATCATCTGAAAACAAAGATTATTCAACATAGCTTTTCAGGGGAAGGATACAAAAAGTTGTCTCAGAGATTTAACCAGTCAGTTTCCACTGTGAGGAACATAGTAAGGAAATGGAAGAACACAGGTACAGTTCTTGTTAAGCCCTGAAGTGGCAGGCCAAGAAAAATATCAGAAAGGCAGAGAAGAAGAATGGTGAGAACAGTCAAGGACAATCCACAGACCACCTCCAAAGACCTGCAGCATCATCTTGCTGCAGATGGTGTCACTGTGCATCGGTCAACAATAGCAGTCCAGTAGGTCTTCTATCCCTCCCTAGAACTCATATTATGTTGTATATCTATTGTATTCCCTTTTAGGAACATTAGCATAGTATTGATTTGCTATAAACCTCCAGTATTGTATATCTCATATGGAGATTCTCTTTTTGTTCATTTAATATGATGATACCATTCATTTTTGTTTTTCTCTTTGATATTATGTTTTATATTCATACATGTGCATGTATATATTTATCTAATACACTGAGGAAGGTCACCTGTTTGACCGAAACGTTTGTACTACTCTGTACTCCTTACGGATTCTATTAAATTTCTTCATCATAGAATCATAGAATGGTACAGTTGGAAGGGACCTCCTGGGCCATCTGGTCCAACCCCCTGCTCAAAGCAGGATTCGCTAAATCATCCCAGACAGATATCTGTCCAGCCTCTGTTTGAAGACTTCTATTGAAGGAGAACTCACCACCTCTCATGGCAGCCTGTTCCACTCATTGATCACTCTGTCAAAAAAAAATTTCTAATATCTAATCTGTGTCTCCTCCCATTCAGTTTCATCCCATTGCTTCTAGTCTTTCCTTGTGCAAATGAGAATAAAGATGATCCTTCTGCAATGTGACAGCCCTTGAGATATTTGCAGACAGTTATTAAGTCTCCTCTCAGTCTTCTCTTTTGCAAGCTAAACATTCCCAAATCCTGCAACCTTTTTTTAAGACAGGGTTTGCAGACCGGTAACCATTCTGGTTGCTCTTTTCTGAACTTTCTCCAGTTTGTTGATATCTTTTTTAAAATGTGGCGCCCCAAACTGTACACAGTTGTCATGATCCGTGCTGGATCATGACAGATAAAAAGCACTAGTAACCTTTTTTTTTCCTTAAGCCGTGAGCTTAAGTTTGGTTTTGCCCCCGGTGGCCATTAGGGTCATTGCACTTGATGTTTTCTTTGCTTTGCCTTTTGCCCCCGGTGGTCAGTGTGGTTATAGCTGCTTTTTGCCCCTGATCATTTGACCATCCCCTTCTCCTATATAGGGTCACATGGTCTATGAGCAGGTGTTGGTGATATTGCTCTTTTCCAACCAAGTCTGGTGGAGAAAGGAACTACAGAGAAGAGTTCCTGGCAGCTCAGGGGAGCTCTGGTGTATAGCTTCTGGTGGAAGCTGAACTCAGGTGTCGAGCTTCAGGGGAAAGCTGCATTCTGGTGGTGGACTCTGTTGCTGGGAGCAATAGCAACAGAGCAAAGCTAAGTGGTGTTTCCCTGTTTGTATTTTTCCCTGGTGTGCATTAGTAGAGCGGTGGGGCCAGTGCCTGCACCACCCAGCTCCCTAGCAAGGGATAGGTGTAGGGTGTGCTAGGGTGACAGGTATCCTGATCGGCGCCCAGTGCAGAACCAGCCTAGGGAACGTTAGGAGTGTGAGGGACACTGACTCAGGGGAGTGCAGAAGGTCTCCACGTCCCCGTTCCCTATCGCAGGGCCCACCGTTGTAACTGTTTCCCTTCCCCTTGCCTTGTTGCTTTAGTTACCGGCCTGTGGGTCATGTCACACAGGACAGTTAAACGTGCCGTGTCTTGTTGTTTTAGTTACCGGCCTGCGGGTCGTGTCACACAGGACGGGTCCACGTGACATTAACACCAACCATAACATTTTTTTTCCCTTTGGTGAGCCATGGGCCAAGTGCAGACCGGTGAGCAGTGGCTGCTGGCCCTCACTGAGATTAGTGAGGAGCTGAATTATGTGTTTCAGCAGCACCTGCAGTGGAATTATGGGTCTGAGGCCTCTCCTCTGCCTCAACTAGAGGGTCTAGAGGGTCCATATACGGCTTTGGTGAGGATGTGCCGTGGAGTCCCTGCTGGGGAGCAGGACTTGCTTATACAGGCAGACCTACCCAGGCAGGTGGGTGGAGTTGGTGTCCCCATGATGCTGCCTGGTGTTCCCCAAGGTGAAGGGGTACGTCCCTGTAGTGAGCAGACTAATGATTTAGTCCTTGGCACTGACGCCGAAAATTCTGTACTGTCAGAGAAGCCGTGCCCCCCTGGTCGTGTGGAGGAAGACGACCTGGAAGTGTATATTTCCTCCTTGCCCTCAGAAGGTACAATGTCAGCAGAGGTGATGGTTGGCGAGGTACCTGAGGGCATACCAGTGCTTGTGAACAGTGGAGCTGAAGTCAGTCTGGTGGATGCTCAGTTTGTCCAGACTCATGGTCTGAGTGGTGAGACGCCGGACAAGCCCATAAGCGTCCAAGCCAATAACTCTGTCCCACTGAGCCAGGGGGGTTAAACCAAGTCGTAGAAGAAATTGTTCTGTATAGTGAACATCATGATGAGTCCCAGTCATACTACGTCTTGGAGGGAAATCCAGCACCTATCATTGTGGGCCCCCTTGGTCTAAAAAACACAACCCTGTTTTAGATTGGCGGACTAGGGAAGTAGTCAGCTGGGAGCAGTCGTGTGAGGGCTGTTGCCTAGGGGCTACTGTCTCTGCCGCCTCTCTACAATTGTCCTCTTCCTCTCCAGTGAGAGCAGCGGAGGTGCTGCAGGAGAGTAGGGGCAAGTCTCAACCCTCGCCATTAGCCAACCCTGAGAGGCGCAGACCTCGTAGCAGAAAGGGTTGGATGGTGGTGTACCCCTTGGTGAAGTGTGGGGGTGTGTGTGGTGACACAGGGGACGCCTCTGTTGTCAGTTCCAGAATGAGTTCACCAAATTTTGACAAACGAATGTGTGGCAATGAACGTTCAGGTTCGGACCTGTGTGTGAACGAGCATGTATGGGTGGCCACCAAAAACATCCAGTGGAAGTGCGTTGCGGGGGTCTGGAATTCTCAGGTGATAGGGCCGTATCTGGTGTCGGCTGTCCAAGGCCCGGAGACTTACCAGCTGGAGTTACCCACATACTTGCCCATACACCTCTCCTTCCCCAGATCGGCGCTTTGGAGATGGGTGGTGCCTCCGGAACATACATTGCCAATACCAGCGGTGCTCGTTTGTCATAAACCTGAATTGCAGGTAGTTGCAGGGGTGAACTCTGGATGTGGGCGTCCCCTCTGTAGGTGGTTCCCTGATGAGGAGCGGTCTTGAGGGTCCTGAGGCCCCTCATTAAGGGGAGGGTACTGTCATGATCCATGCTGGATCATGACAGATAAAAAGCACTAGTAACCTTTTTTGTGTGCTTAAGTTTGGCTTTGCCCCCGGTGGCCATTAAGGTCATTGCACTTGATGTTTTCTTTGCTTTGCCTTTTGCCCCCGATGGTCAGTGGGGTTATAGCTGCTTTTTGCCCCTGATCATTTGACCATCCCCTTCTCCTATATAGGGTCACATGGTCTATGAGCAGGTGTTGGTGATATTGCTATTTTCCAACCAAGTCTGGTGGAGAAAGGAACTACAGAGAAGAGTTCCTGGCAGCTCAGGGGAGCTCTGGTGTATAGCTTCTGGTGGAAGCTGAACTCAGGTGTCAAGCTTCAGGGGAAAGCTGCATTCTGGTGGTGGACTCTGTTGCTGGGAGCAATAGCAACAGAGCAAAGCTAAGTGGTGTTTCCCTGTTTGTATTTTCCCTGGTGTGCATTAGTAGAGCAGTGGGGCCAGTGCCTGCACCACCCAGCTCCCTAGCAAGGGATAGGTGTAGGGTGTGCTAGGGTGACAGGTATCCTGATCGGTGCCTGGTGCAGAACTGGCCTAGGGAACGTTAGGAGTGTGAGGGACACTGACTCAGGGGAGTGCAGGAGGTCTCCACGTCCCCGTTCCCTATCACAGGGCCCACCGTTGTAACTGTTTCCCTTCCCCTTGTCTTGTTATTTTAGTTACCGGCCTGCGGGTCATGTCACACAGGACAGTTACACGTGCCGTGTCTTGTTGTTTTAGTTACCGGCCTGCGGGTCATGTCACATAGGACAGGTCCACGTGACAACAGTATTCCAGATGAGGTCTGGCCAAAGAGGAGTAGAGGGAAATAATGACTTCACGTGATCTAGACTGTATGCTTCTGTTAATACATCCTAGAATTGCATTTGCCTTTTTTGCTGCTGCATCACACTGTTGACTCATATTCAGTCTGTGATCTATTAGTATACCCAATTCTTTTTCACATGTGCTGTTGCTTAGCCCTATTCCTCCCATTCTGTATATGTTTTTTTTCATTTTTATTGCCCAGATGTAGTACTTTGCATTTTTCCCTGTTAATAACCATTCTGTTAGTTGTTGCCCACTGCTCCAGTTTATTTATATCTTTTTGAATCTTCTCTCTCTTTTCTCTAGTACTAGCTGCCCCTCCTAGCTTTGTGTCATCAGCAAATTTAATCAGTTTACCCTCAATTCCTTCATCTAAATCGTTGATAAAGATGTTGAACAATGCAGGGCCCAGGACAGAGCCCTGTGGTACCCCACTTGAGACATTCTTCCAACTGGATGTGCAGCCATTTACGACCGCTCTTTGGGTCCGATAACTAAGTCAGTTATGAATCCACCTACCAGTTGCCTTGTCCATTCCATACTTAGTCATTTTTTCAATAAGGATTGTGTGAGATACTTTGTCAAATGCTTTGCTGAAGTTAAGATATACTATATCTACAGCATTTCCCTGATCCACCCAATCAGTGATTCTGTCATAGAAAGAAATTAAGTTAGTCGGACATGACTTATTAGTTACAAACCCATGCTGACACTGTTTAATCACTTCATTCTTATCCAGGTACTGACATGCATGTTGTTTAATAATTTGTTCAAAGATCTTTCCTGGTATAGAAGTCAGACTCACCGGCCTATAGTTGCCTGGGTCCACCTTCTTCCCCTTTTTTAAGATAGGAACAACATTTGCTCTTTTCCTGTCTTCTGGGACTTCTCCTGTTCTCCACGAATTTTCAAAGGTTATGGAGAGCGGTTCAAAAATTTCTTCTGCTACAGTTGTGGCCAAAAGTATTGACACCCCTGCAATTCTGTCAGATAATACTCAGTTTCTTCCTGAAAATGATTGCAAACACAAATTCTTTGGTATTATCTTCATTTAATTTGTCTTAAATGAAAAAACACAAAAAGAATTGTCCTAAAGCCAAATTGGATATAATTCCACACCAAACATAAAAAAGAGGGTGGACAAAAGTATTGGCACTGTTCAAAAAATCATGTGATGCTTCTCTAATTTGTGAAATTAACAGCACCTGTAACTTACCTGTGGCACCTAACAGGTGTTGGCAATAACTAAATCACACTTGCAGCCAGTTAACATGGATTAAAGTTGACTCAACCTCTGTCCTGTGTCCTTGTGTGTACCACATTGAGCATGGAGAAAAGAAAGAAGACCACAGAACTGTCTGAGGACTAGTGTTGAGCGATACCGTTCGATACCCAAAAATATCGTATCGGATGGTATCGCCGATACGAAAAAAATATCGGGTATCGCCGATTCCGATACCGGAAGTCCCATTCAAGTCAATGGGACTTCCGGTATCGCAATTTAAAAAAGCCCTTTATTTCCTTGTTGGCTAATTCTACATAATTGAAAACAAATAAGAATCATGTAGAATGTATTGTGGGAGGTGGAGGAGACATTAAAAGCATAGTGGTTTATTCAAATCACATGGCATAGCATTAATTCCAATATTTTTTTTCAAGACGTTCGGAGTTAAAAAGATATTGACTATGTTAACTTTTTTATATTTAGTCAGATATGTATGTTTCGCAACTTCCATGCTCTTCACCTTCTTTTGTACTTCTCCCACACTTTCTCCTTCATGATCCGCAGCAGTAGCATTTTTTTCATCAACTTTTTCTTCACCTTATTCATCTTCTTCTTCTTCACATTAATTTTTTTTTTCCATTCTTCATATTCTTCTTATTCAGCTATTATTAATTTTCATATGCTATTTCTTCATCTTCTTCCTATTCTTCTTTTTCTTCATTTTCTTATGGTGACAGTCATTCCTGTAGTACTTATCTATAAAAGTTATAAGATTACACCTTACGTTCTGCCTGTCACAAAAGATTTACAACAGGATTTGTCCGCGTTCAGTTTGGCCTGCAGCAGCAGGCATTTTCCAGGGGCACCACGAGGAGGAACGGACTCACCCCCATTTACTGCTTAGTCTTCTTCTGCTTATAATTTTGATTTCATCTATGCTGATTTTGTGTGTTCTTCTGCTTTCTGTTCTTCTGCTTTTGCTTCTTCTGCTTCTTGTTCTTCTGTCTTTTGTTCTGTATCTTGGTGGTTGTCTACATATTCTTTGTCCTCTTGGTCTTATTATTTAGGGTCATATTTCTGGTCTTCTTTGGTGTGGTCTTCAGGGTCATCATCATCAGGGTCATCGTCATGGAGATCAATAAGGATTACCAAAGACAATTTCAAAAAGCTTGATCTTGGAAATGTAGCAGAAGGTACAAGAAGGCTGAGAAACTGGCAAGAACCAGCAGACAGTGCTGGCACCCGGATGGGTAGCAGAAGGAACAAGAGCCAATGGCACTACCGAGGACCAACTGACGGTGCTGGACCACGGTTACTAAGCAGAAGGTACCTGTGCTAAAAAGCACTACCAAGGACCAGCAGACGGTGCTGGACCTCGGATACCGAGATGGAGGCACCTAGGCCAAAGGCTGTGGCGAGAACCAGCAGACAGTGCTGGCACCCGGATGGGTAGCAGAAGGAACAAGAGCCAATGGCACTACCGAGGACCAACTGACGGTGCTGGACCACGGTTACTAAGCAGAAGGTACCTGTGCTAAAAAGCACTACCAAGGACCAGCTGACGGTGCTGGACCTCGGATACCGAGATGGAGGCACCTAGGCCAAAGGCTGTGGCGAGAACCAGCAGACTGTGCTGGCACCCGGATGGGTAGCAGAAGGAACAAGAGCCAATAGCACTACCGAGGACCAACTGACGGTGCTGGACCACGGTTACTAAGCAGAAGGTACCTGTGCTAAAAAGCACTACCAAGGACCAGCTGACGGTGCTGGACCTCAGATACCGAGATGGAGGCACCTAGGCCAAAGGCTGTGGTGAGAACCAGCAGACAGTGCTGGCACCCGGATGGGTAGAAGAAGGAACAAGAGCCAATGGCACTACCGAGGACCAACTGACGGTGCTGGACCACGGTTACTAGGCAGGAGGTACCTGTGCTAGAAAGCACTACCAAGGACCAGCTGACGGTGCTGGACCTCGGATACCGAGATGGAGGCACCTAGGCAAAAGGCTCTGGCGAGAACCAGCAGACAGTGCTGGAACCCGGGTGGGTAGCAGAAGGTACCCATTGAAAGCAAAGTAGCCAGGCCGCAAGCCGGCCGCAGTTACCGAAACCCACAGTCCTACAGGGGGTCCATGTCCCATTGGCACTACGGATCCAGCCTTCAGTGCCAGTTCCCGCAGCCCACATAGGAGTCACCTAAACTGCAGGCACCGTAGAGTCGGCTAACCCGGCCGCAAGACGACAGGACAACGGATTGGTGGCATAGTGACCTTGACACTACCCGGAAACAGCAGGCGTGCTGGAACCAGGCTGGGCAACAGGGAGTTCCCGTGCCAAAGACACTGCCGAGAACCAGCTGACGGTGCTGGAACCCAAATGGGTAGCAAAAGCTACAAGAGCCAATGGCACTACCGAGGAAAAGCTGATGGTGCTGGACCACGGTTCCTAGGCAGGAGGTACCTGTGCTAGAAAGCACTACCAAGGACCAGCTGACGGTGCTGGACCTCGGATACCGAGATGGAGGCACCTAGGCCAAAGGCTCTGGCGAGAACCAGCAGACAGTGCTGGAACCCGGGTGGGTAGCAGAAGGTACCCATTGAAAGCAAAGTAGCCAGGCCGCAAGCCGGCCGCAGTTACCGAAACCCACAGTCCTACAGGGGGTCCATGTCCCATTGGCACTACGGATCCAGCCTTCAGTGCCAGTTCCCGCAGCCCACATAGGAGTCACCTAAACTGCAGGCACCGTAGACTCGGCTAACCCGGCCGCAAGACGACAGGACAACGGATTGGTGGCATAGTGACCTTGACACTACCCGGAAACAGCAGGCGTGCTGGAACCAGGCTGGGCAACAGGGAGTCCCCGTGCCAAAGACACTGCCGAGCACCAACTGGCGTTGTTGGAGCCCAGGGACAATCATGGTGTAGGCCGAGGCCTACTTGGTGGTAGTTTTAGATTGTTTGTAGGCTACAACAGACTGTCAACGTGCTCCAATTAGGCATAATAATAATAATAATAAATTTTATTTTTATAGCGCCGACATATTCCGCAGCACTTTACATTTCAGAGGGGATTTGTACAGACAATAGACATTACAGCATAACAATAATCACATACAGTAGATTATAACAAATACCAAGAGGAAAGAGGGCCCTGCTCGCAAGCTTACAGTCTATGAGGAAAGAGGGAGACACGAAAGGTGGGTGGTAACAGTTACCCTGATTGTATGGACTAGTCATAATGTTAAGTGTGTAACAGTACAGACACAGAGGGCTAATGGAGGCATAAAGCATGTGGGAACATGATGCGGGGAACCTGGTTATGGTAAAACTTTTGGCTCTGCCACACAGGGATAGATTAGGTTAATGTGTTGGGGTGGTAGGCCAGTCTGAATAAATGCGTTTTCAGGACACGCTTAAAATTGTGGGGATTGGGGACTAATCGTATTGACCTGGGAAGTGCATTCCAAAGAATTGGCGCGGCACGTGTAAAGTCTTGGAGACGGGAGTGGGAGGTTCTGACTATTGAGGATGCTAATCTCAGGTCATCAGCAGAACGGAGGGCGCGGGTAGGGTGGTATACTGAAACAAGGGAGGAGATGTAGGGTGGTGCTGAGCCATGGAGGGCTTTGTGAGTGAGGGTAATAAGTTTATACTGAATTCTGGAGTGGATGGGTAGCCAGTGTAATGACTGGCACAAGGTAGAGGCATCGGTGTAACGATTGGTGAGGAATATGATCCTGGCTGCAGCATTCAAGACAGATTGGAGGGGGGAGAGTTTGGTAAGAGGGAGACCGATTAGAAGAGAGTTACAATAGTCGAGACGAGAATGAATAAGAGAAACAGTAAGAGTTTTTGCAGAGTCAAAGGTAAGAAAAGGTCGAATTCTAGAAATGTTTTTGAGGTGCAAAAACACCATCTGTCTCCATAGGCATCTGTCTCCACTCTGTTTCCAGGATTTCACGTGACCACCAACACCGCCAGTTTATGCGTACAGCAGCCGTCTGCCCAATCCACACGTGTTGCTGTGTTACTGGGATTCAGTAATGTCAGCAGATCCCCTGATGTGTGTCTGCCACTGTCTCCTGCTCTGTCCACATTCCCACCGCTTGCAGTGGGAAGGTGGACAGCGCAGGAGATAGTGTCGGACACATATTGGGGGATCTGCTGACGTTACAGAACCCCAGTAACACAGGAACACGTGTGGAATGCGTGGACGGCAACTGTGAGCAGGAACTGGCGGTGTTGGAGGTCAGGGGAAATACTAGAGACAGAGTGGAGACAGAGGCCAAATCAGAGAATGTTTAAATCTGAAGTAGCTAAAATTTGGAGGCAGCAGCAGTTTGCCCTCCACACAGCAGGGGATCAGCTGACGTTACTGACCCCCACTTTCACATGAACGAGTGTGTTTTTCTGTGTGGACAGCACTTCCGAGCACCAACTAGCATTGTTGGAACCCAGGGACAATCATGGTGCAGGCCGAGGCCTACTAGGAGCCAGGTGTAAAGCTGAGGTATTTTGACTTTGGAGGGAGCAGGACACTTTGCCCTCCACACAGCAGGGGATCAGCTGACGTTACTGACCCCCACTTTCACATGAACGAGTGTGTTTTTCTGTGTGGACAGCACTTCTGAGCACCAACTAGCGTTGTTGGAGCCCAGGGAGAACCAGGGTGCAGGCCGAGGCCTACTTGGTGGCAGTTTTAGATTGTTTGTAGGCTACAACAGACTGTCAACGTGCTCCAATTAGGCATCTGTCTCCACTCTGTTTCCAGGATTTCACGTGACTACCAACACCGCCAGTTTATGCGTACAGTAGCCATCTGCCCAATCCACACGTGTTCCTGTGTTACTGGTGTTCTGTAATGTCAGCAGATCCCCTGATGTTTGTCTGCCAATGTCTCCTGCTCTGTCCACATTCCCACCGCTTGCAGTGGGAAGGTGGACAGCGCAGGAGACAGTGGCGGACACATATTGGGGGATCTGCTGACGTTACAGAACCCCAGTAACACAGGAACACGTGTGGAATGCGTGGACGGCAACTGTGAGCAGGAACTGGCGGTGTTGGAGGTCAGGGGAAATACTAGAGACAGAGTGGAGACAGAGGCCAAATCAGAGAATGTTTAAATCTGAAGTAGCTAAAATTTGGAGGCAGCAGCAGTTTGCCCTCCACACAGCAGGGGATCAGCTGACGTTACTGACCCCCACTTTCACATGAACGAGTGTGTTTTTCTGTGTGGACAGCACTTCCGAGCACCAACTAGCGTTGTTGGAACCCAGGGACAATCATGGTGCAGGCCGAGGCCTACTAGGAGCCAGGTGTAAAGCTGAGGTATTTTGACTTTGGAGGGAGCAGGACACTTTGCCCTCCACACAGCAGGGGATCAGCTGACGTTACTGACCCCCACTTTCACATGAACGAGTGTGTTTTTCTGTGTGGACAGCACTTCCGAGCACCAACTAGCGTTGTTGGAACCCAGGGACAATCATGGTGCAGGCCGAGGCCTACTAGAAGCCAGGTGTAAAGCTGAGGTATTTTGACTTTGGAGGGAGCAGGACACTTTGCCCTCCACACAGCAGGGGATCAGCTGACGTTACTGACCCCCACTTTCACATGAACAAGTGTGTTTTTCTGTGTGGACAGCACTTCCGAGCACCAACTGGCGTTGTCGGAGCCCAGGGAAAATGAGGTAGTAGGCCGAGGCCTACTTGGAGCCAGGTGTAAATCTGAGGTTGTTTGACTGTGGAGGGAGCAGGACACTTTGCCATACACACAGCAGGGGATCAGCTGACGTTACCGAACCCCACTTACACATGAGCGAGTGTTTTGTCTGTGCGGACAGCACTTCTGAGCACCAACTGGCGGTGTCGGAGCCCAGGGAAAATCAGGTAGTAGGCCGAGGCCTACTTGGTGGCAGTTTGCGATTGTTTCTAGACTACTACTAACTGTCAACGTACTCCAATTAGGCCTCTGTCTTCACTCTGTTTCGAGTATTTCCTCTGGCTTCCAACCACGCCAGTTGCTGCTCTGAAATGCCGTCTGCACAACCCACACTTGTTCCTGTGTTACTGGGGTTCTGTAACAGCAGCTTCTCCCTAGAGGTGAGTCAGGCAATGTCTCCTGCTCTGTCCACATTTCCACTACAAGTAGTGGGAATGTAGACAAAGCAGGAGACATTGCCGTGCTCAACTCTGGAGATGAGCAGATGTTACAGGACCCAGGTACCACAGGAACAAGTGTGGATTGTGCAGACGGCACTTGAGAGCAGAAACAGGCGGTGTTGTAGGCCGGAGGAAATACTCAAAACAGAGTGGAGACAGAGGGCAAATCAGAGAACATATTAAATCAGAGGTAGTCAGAAGTTGTAGGCAGCAGGAGAGTTTGCCGTACACACAGCAGGGGATCATCTGACGTTACCGAACCCCACTTATACATGAGCGAGTGTTTTGTCTGTGCGGACAGCACTTCTGAGCAACAACGGGCGTTGCTGTAGCCCAGGAAATAAAGTTCAGGTCATAGAAACATGAACACAACAGGAGACCTGGATCCTGTTGCCAGCCAATTATTTATTCTGGAAGAGGACTGGCAAATTCAGGTGAGATCCAGGCCTTGTTCATTTTCACAAAAGTAAGCCGGTCAACATTATCGGCGGATAGTCGCGTGCGACGGTCTGTTACCACACCACCTGCAGCACTAAAGACACGTTCCGATAATACACTGGCAGCAGGGCAAGCCAGCACCTCCAATGCATACTGGCTAAGCTCTGGCCATGTATCCAGCTTAGAGACCCAATACTTGAATGGGGAAGAGCCGTCTGGGAGAACACTAACAGGGCACGACAAGTAGTCTGTCACCATCTGACGGAAACGTTGCCTCCTGCTGACTGGAGCCGTCTGTGATGGTGTAGCTGTTTGTGGCGGTCCCACAAAACTTTTCCACATTTGGGCCATACTGGCCTTGCCTTGTCCTGCGGCACTGCCTCTGCTACCTCTTTGTGCAGAGCTTCCTCCACTGCCTCTACCCACATGGCTGCTTTGAAAAGCACTACCAGCAACACTTGTGGGGGGAATGGAGAACATGATGGCCTGCACAAGTGTTTCTTGGTACTCCCGCATTTTTCGCTCCCGGTTCAACTGTGGTATGAGGCTTTGTAAGTTGTCCCGGTAGCAAGGATCTAGGAGGGTGTACACCCAATAATCAGCCGTGTGGAGAATGTTGGCGATGCGGCGGTCATTTAACAAGCACTGCAGCATGAAATCAACCATGTGCTGCAGACTGCCAACTGGACCGGAAACGCTGTCCCCAGCTTGAGGCAGCATCTCTGCCTGCTCAGCATCACCCCACCCTCGCAGTACACACTGACTACTTGGAGCCTTGTGTACCTCCCTCCTCTGGAGAGATGTGTTCCTCCTCCTCCATTGACTCCTCATCATCCTCCTCACTAAGTGTTCCCTGCCTGGGCCTTTGTGTGGAAGCACGTTGCGCAGACTTGCCAGAAGCAGATGGCATTTCTGACTCCTCATCCTCGACCTCTTCAAAAACCTCCTCACTTAGTGCTTGTAAGGTTTTTTGAAGCAGACAGATGAGGGGGACAGTCATGCTGATTAGTGCATCATCTGCACTGGCCATCCGCGTGGAGTCATCGAAGGCACGCAAAACTTGGCAGATGTCCCTCATAGTGGCCCACTCAGTGGTGGTGAAGTGTGTCCGGCGCACAGTGCGACTTGTTTGCGCCTGATGCAGCTGGTACTCCATTACTGCTGCCTGCTGCTCACACAACCGCTCCAACATATGTAACGTTGAATTCCACCTGGTGGGGAGGTCACATATGATGCGATGTTCTGGCAGGCGGAATCGGCGTTGCAGAGATGCAATGCGCGATCTTGCCATGCTGGAACGCCGCAAGTGAGCACACTCTAGGCGAACCTTGTGCAACAGTGCATCAAGATCCGGATAGTCCCTCAGAAAGCTCTGCACGACCAAATTGAGCACGTGTGCCAGACATGGTATGTGAGTGAGGTTGCCTAGGCCCAGAGCTGCCACTAGATTTCGGCCATTGTCACTCACTACCAAACCTGGCTGGAGATTCGCTGGCACAAACCACACATCGCTCTCCTGCTTGATGGCATTCCAGAGCTCCTGTGCTGTGTGGCTCCGATTCCCCAAAGAAATTAATTTAAGGACGGCCTGTTGATGTTTGGCCACACCTGTGCTCATATCTGGCCTAACAGGCTCACGCAGTGCTGATTCCGAGGAACTAGAGTAGGAGGAGGACTCAATATGTACAGACTGCATTCCTGCAATCCTTGGAGTTGGCAGAATACGTACAGAGCCACTCTCCAGATCTGTACCCGGCTCCACAACATTGACCCAATGGGCAGTGAGGGAAAGGTATCGTCCCTGTCCATGGCTACTGGTCCACGCATCGGTGGTCAGGTGGCCCTTGCTACTGACGGCATTTAGTAGCGCATTTTTAATTTTTCCCTCCACATGCTTTTGCAGGGCAGGGACAGCTTGCCTGCTGAAATAAAAGCGGCTGGGCACATTGTATTGTGTAACTGCCAATGACATAAAGTTCTGGAAGGTGTCAGTCTCCACCAGCCTGAATGACAGCATCTCAAGGGCCAGTAGTTTGGCAATACCGGCATTCAGAGCCAGTGCTCGGGGATGGTTTGCCGAGTATGGCCGCTTTTTCTCCCATGCCTGTGCTACCGATTGCTGGTGAGTGGCCTGGGAGTGTGCTGATGACTGCGAACGTGGTTCAGTGGGTGGAATTTCACTGGGTCTCTGGACAACAGTGGCAGTGGTTCTTCCATGGCGTTCCAGTGAGGAAGCCGAACCAGCTGTGTGTGAGCTGGAGGAAGAGGCCCCAACACGAGCTGAAGAGGTGGTAGGTGCTGCTGAAGGTTGGCCTACACCTTCAGTGTGTCTGTGTAACTCCACGTCGTGCTTGGTACGCACATGTTTCCACATATTTGTGGTATTGAGGTTGCTCACATTTTTCCCTCGTTTCACTTTCTGATGACACAGCTTGCTTTTGACAAAGCAAATGTCATCTGCAACTGTGTCAAAAAAAGACCACGCACTGCAAGTCCTGGGAGCGCCCGTTTTGTGTTTTGGAAGAGGATTGCTCCTCACGGGTGCCAAAGTGGAGGCTACAGGCAACCAAGTCTGCCCCCGCCCTCTCCCTCCTCTTTTGGCCGTTCGGGGAATCTCTTCCTCAGAGCTGCTCCCACCACCTTCCTGTGGCTGATGCCATGATGGGTCAAGGACCTCATCATCTCCACTCCCCTCTTCAAGCACCGGCTGGTCCTGGGTTGTCTCGCCAGCACCGTACGCACCAGAAATTGGCAACTGAGTCTCATCATCATCTGATGCATACTGATGTGTGCTGACCATAGGCACTGGCCCACCCGCCTCTTCAGATTCAGAGGGACAAAGCAGTTGCGCATCACTGCATACTCCCTCTTCTTCACGCTCTAGAATGCTGCTTGTCTGGCCACCTCTTTCCAAGCCAACAGATTCTGAGAACAGAAGTAAAGATTGAGATGGCTCCTGTCCAGGGCTCTCAGACTGCCTGGGCAATTTGGCAGGTGGTGAAGAGACAGATGGTTGCTCTTCAGTGCTCTGGCCTTGGGCGGATGCAGAAGTCATTGAAGTGGATGCGTTAGCTGCCATCCATCCGACAACGGCTTCAATTTGTTCGTCACGCAGCAGTGGGGTACGGCGAGGTCCTACAAAGCTGCGCATGAAGGACTGTTGCCTGGTAAAAGTGGGGGATGCCGGGTCACTGGTGGCCGCAGCAGATACCGAATCCCCACGTCCTCTCCCTGCTGAATCCCCCCGTCCTCTCCCTGCTGAAACTCCACGGCCACGACCACGTGCCTTACTCCCTGCCTTCTTCATCTTGGTAGACTGATAAAGATAGGCAGAAAAGTAAAAAAGGGGTGGCTTAGTGTTCTTATTCCTGAACACCTGTTAACCAGTATAAGAAACACTAATTTGGCTAAGAGTGTGTGTACTACACTTTAATATGATCTAATGTGGCCTAGACAACTCTAAAGTGGAGTGTTTGGTGAACTTTATTTCCTTTTTTTTGGGTGGGTGGAAAGGAAAGGATGTGACCAAAGTTTGAAAGCTATAGTATCACAAACTTTTTGGAGCGATTACAATGCAGGAAGCTAACCTACAATGCAATTGATGAGGCTCCAAAAAATAGGGTGATACTAGCCTGGCTGGCCCTGAAGGGCACAAGCCAGCAAAAAGGCTCCTCTATCTAATCCTATATAGTGTTTGCAACCAACCAATGACAATGGATGCGGTTGGAAGCACACTAATATAGGAGCAAAAATCTGGCTAAATTAGCTGCAAAAAAAGGACTATGTATGAGGCAGTGACGCACGCTGAGCGGACTACAGCTAGCGGTGGCTGTAGAACACACTGCAACGTGAGCTGCACTCACACACAGAGAGACCTATCAGACAGCCAAAAACAGTGCAGAGAAATGGGCTATAGCACTGAAAGGCTGCTGAAAGGCTCCGCTGTCCACTCCTTTAGTGTTTGCAACCAACGTATATGGATACGTATGGAAGCACACTATACAGGAGAAAAAAAAAGCAGCAATAAAAGAAAAATGTGTATGAGGCAGAGACACACGCTGGCCGGCCTACAAGCAGACGTGCCTGCAGGACACACTACACAGCGTGGGTCTGCACTCACACAGCCCTTGCAGACAGCTGTGAAAACAGCGCTGCTAGGGAAAAGCAAGCTACAGTGGTGGTTTATGTAGCCTGGGTTAAGCACTATATGTTTTGTGGAATCGCTATTTCTAACTGTCCCTCACAGTCTTCAACAGCAGCCTGTCCCTAACTGAATTCACAGCAGAGTGACCAGAAATGGCGGCTGCAGCGCTTTTTATAGTGCATCATGACATCATTTCAGCAGCCAATCACAGCCATGCCAGTAGTTAGTTAATATGCCTACATGCCTAACAGGATATGCCCACACTTCTGA
Source organism: Dendrobates tinctorius (assembly GCF_039654945.1). NCBI lineage: Eukaryota > Metazoa > Chordata > Amphibia > Anura > Dendrobatidae > Dendrobates > Dendrobates tinctorius. The sequence continues at coordinate 22,266,323 of NW_027361711.1, read as the reverse complement.
GGATCCCCATTGGCTGAATCAAATCGAGCGGGCTCCTAGCATTATGGGAACTTCCGATTCCGGTATTCGATATGAAATAAGTATAGGAACTAAGTATCGGAATTCCGATACAGCTAATATCGGCTGATACCCGATACTTGTGGTATCGGAATGCTCAACACTACTGAGGACTTGAGAAACCAAATTGTGAGGAAGCATGAGCAATCTCAAGGCTACAAGTCCATCTCCAAAGACCTGAATGTTCCTGTTTCTACCGTGCGCAGTGTCATCAAGAAGTTTAAAGCCCATGGCACTGGGCTAACCTCCCTAGATGTGGATGGAAAAGAAAAATTGACAAGAGATTTCAACGTAAGATTGTGCAGAAGTTGGATAAAGAACCTCGACTAACATCCAAACAAGTTCAAGCTGCCCTGCAGTCCGAGGGTACAACACTGTCAACCCGTACTATCCGTCGGCGTCTGAATGAAAAGGAACTGTATGGTAGGAGACCCAGGAAGACCCCACTTCTTACCCCGAGACATAAAAAAGCCAGGCTGGAGTTTGCCAAAACTTACCTGAAAAAGCCTAAACCGTTTTGGAAGAATGTTCTCTGGTCAGATGAGACAAAAGTAGAGCTTTTTGGGCAAAGGCATCAACATAGAGTTTACAGGAGAAAAAAAGAGGCATTCAAAGAAAAGAACACGGTCCCTACAGTCAAACATGGAGGAGGTTCCCTGATGTTTTGGGGTTGCTTTGCTGCCTCTGGCACTGTACTGCTTGACCGTGTGCATGGCATTATGAAGTCAGAAGACTACCAACAAATTTTGCAGCATAATGTAGGGTCCAGTGTGAGAAAGCTGGGTCTCCCTCAGAGGTCATGGGTCTTCCAGAAGGACAATGACCCAAAACACACTTCAAAAAGCACTAGAAAATGATTTGAGAGAAAGCACTGGAGACTTCTAAGGTGGCCAGCAATGAGTCCAGACCTGAATCCCATAGAACACCTGTGGAGAGATCTAAAAATGGCACTTTGGAGAAGGCACCCTTCAAATATCAGGGACCTGGAGCAGTTTGCCAAAGAAGAATGGTCTAAAATTCCAGCAGAGCATTGTAAGAAACTCATTGATGGTTACCGGAAGCGGTTGGTCGCAGTTATTTTTGCTAAAGGTTGTGCAACCAAGTATTAGGCTGAGGGTGGGAATACTTTTGTCTGGCCCATTTTTGGAGTTTTGTGTGAAATGATCAATGTTTTGCTTCTTGCTTCATTCTCTTTTGGGTTTTTTCATTTAAGACAAATTAAATGAAGATAATAATACCAAAGAATTTGTGTTTGCAATCATTTTTAGGAAGAAACTGAGTATTATCTGACAGAATTGCAGGGGTGTCAATAATTTTGGCCACAACTGTATCTCCTTCAGTACTCTGGGGTGTGATTCATCTGGACCTGGAGACTTGAATTCATTTAGGCTAGCTAAGTGTTTCCTCACTATATTTCTGTTTATAGATATCCTGGATTCTTCTATTCCCTTAATAGGACAGTGAAGAATAGTTGACATTAAATTTCCTTTCTGAGAGAAAACAGATGCAAAATAGGAATCTATGATTCTATGATTCCGAGACCCGTAGCATCTCCAATTTTCATGATCTGAGGCTGAATGAGAGCTTATTTTTTGTGTGCTGAGCTGATGCTATTAATGGTACCATTTTGGTGTAGATATGATCTTTTTATCACCCATTATTGAATTTTAATGCAATGTTGTGGTGATCACAAAAACGTAATTCTGGCGTTTGATTTGTTTTCTCGCTACCGTTTACTCATCGGATTAATTTTTTTTAAGTACTGATAAATCGGGCAAATCTGAACTCGGCGATACAAAATGTGTTTTTTTATCATTTTATTTTGAAATGTGCGAATGGGGGGGTGATTTAAACGTTTTTAAAAACATTTTTTTCACTTTTCATTAGCTCCAATAGTCTCCCTGGGAGACTAGAAGCTGTGATCTTCTGATCTCTTGTGCTACAGACAGCAGGGCTTCAGCCCTGCTATGTGTAGCAGAAATGCTCACTTGCTATGAGCCCACAGCAAACAGGGGGAGGCGACCTTGGACATACCTATAACTCCAAGGTCGTAAAGGGGTCAATCAATGCTCTGTGGGCCTCATGCATTCTAGTGGGCCCCCTCTCTGTCTATTGCACCACCCCAGTGTCCCCTGTACCGTAAGTCAATGGGCGGTGTTTGTGACGCACTTCTGGCGCAATCATGTTAAATGCCTCTTTAAGAGATTGACAGTGGCATTTAACATGCTACAGCTGCCAGTGGATCGTGATTCCACCCACAGCTGTTGAGGGCACATGTCAGATGATGAACTCATTGCCAGATCCAGCAGCAAACAAGAGGAGGCCACTTTTGATGTACCCATATTTTCAAGATCGTAAAGGGGTTAAAAGTCCATAAATGCTCTCTTGGCCTCACGCACTATAGTAGGCGCCCACCCCACCTGTTGCACCACCACAGTGTTTCCTCTACAATAAGTCAATGTTGGAAGTAACTCACGCCTCCTGCTCACTGACATTCACTTCTGGATTAGAGTCTTCTTAACCAGATATTAGGGCCTAGATTTGCATCAGACATCTGTAGAATCCAGACCAACAAGATCTGGGCTGAGGCCTTGCTTGGTGCAGTCCAGTCTCTGGTTCTTGATAGGCTCACTGCTGTAACTCAGGTTTTAACCAGTGTGGTCTGATCTATGGATATTGACTGACACAGTCTGGATCTCACTTGTACGCGCACAGTTGACCGCTGGTCTGGTCTCTCAGGTGCAGCCAGGTATCTCGGCGGTGATGTAGTACCTGTGGCGCCCCTGAGGGTTCAGTCGCCACAGAGGTACTACAGCTCCTCCTGAGGTGTGGTGCCCCACCATTCAGGTAAGGTTGAGACACCTGACCACACTCCAACACCTGCATCCCACACAACATAGTAGTGTGGCAAATGACTCTTTGGTCGCTCCCTGCTTGGAACACGAAGAGTGCTGGGAGGTGGGTGGAGCTTAGTCTGCACCATAAGATTGGGAAGAGTTTAGGATTTGGTCAGTCAGTCAGTCTGACGGGGTCAGAAGGAGAGAGAAGATCCCCAGAGAGGGATGGACGAGGGAAGTGCTGCAGCGGACCTCAGTGACCTGAGTCTGCTGGCACAGAAAAGAGACATTGAAGGAAAGCCTGACTCTTCATAAGAAAGATAGATTTGAAAGGAATGTAAGGAGAAAAGGAGGACTGAGGATTAGGGTTAGAGCAGAACCCTTCCCAAGTTCACAGTGCAAAGCCGGGGTCCGGTCCCCGAGGTTGTATGGATACTAATGGTCCTGCGACAGACACCGGAGGAATAGGTAACTAGGTAACTAGGTGGATGGTGCAATGTTAATGAATGCCGCAATATAATGTACTTTAATATGGAGGGTTTTTTTTTCTTTCAAACTCCATTGATCACCATAGCAACAGGAACGCTCCATAGGCTGGCTAGGTGTGTTGTAAGTGGTAGTGCCCGCCCACCGGAAGCGCGTCACACTCCGAGGGCGTATCTTCGAGTGACGCGGCTTCCAACAATTGCTATTTCAACCACGAAAGCGTGGGACTGCGGTAAGGCAGCCGGATGTTTTTGCTAAAACTCCCCTGATGAGTATATCATAACGAAACGTGTCGGTAGACACAACCCCAGAGGCAGGCAATACCGTACTACCAATATAACACGATCTGACTATGTAAAAAGCCGCAACAGAATATACTAAAACGGCATTTCTGACATCGGTATACAAAGTGGTCACTGTGAATGCTCACTGATTCAGTGAGGCAGCATGGTTCTTATGATGTGACTAATGTGCAATTTCTTCTCCCCTCAGCTTGCCTCTATAAGCTGCAATATATTTGTTAATATACTTGGCCTCATTTTTCTAGCCATATTTGCAATTCTCCCTATGCATTAAGTGCTTATGTGTTAAATAAATTGTTATGCTTTACTAAGCAATTTAAAGAGCCCTACTTTTTCTGGAGTATCTTTAGAAAAGCTCAGTGGCACGCACAGAGCATTTTTTTGGAGATTTTATGGCAATAATTTAGGTGGTTCTTACAGGTTTGATGGTTCCACTTTATTAGTGTGACATTAGTATTTTGCTCCAGTGAGAGCCTGTTGCATTTAGATATTTGTCTTGAGCCATCTAATAGCCACTCCAAATAGTCCTATTGATGGTATAGAGGCCTTATACTCAATTTTTAAGGCAGGAAGATCCTGCGAGTATACTTTTTATCCATATGTCTTTGTGTTTTTGTGGTTGTTGGTGTGACTGTTCACAAGGGTGATGTTTGTCCATTTCATTTTAATTCTTGATTAAAAGTTATGTTTTATCCATTGCTATCTTGAATTCACATTTTGGATACAAAATCCTGCTACTCTATATATATTCATCTGTGGCATGGCAGGGTTTCTCACAACTGGTATTGACACTAACCAATGGGTATCGGAAACCAGGGATGTGTTTTCAGATTGCACATTTACTCAGAAGAAGTATGTAACCTCCTTTAATGCATCCTTTAAGGAATTGACTAAAATATACAAGGACCAGATTGCTTCATGGTGGGAGGTGCAAAGCCTGGACAATTACATCAAATCAGGGATAGTACCAAGACACCTAAGAATCACACTTTCACCAGGTTTCCGTTATAAAAATCCCAATCTGATTACACGGTGGGAAAAAGAGGCCACCGAATGCTCAATTAGATTGATGAAGTTATCACTTGAAGAGGAAAAACAGAATCTTTCTGCTCTAAATGAGACTCTGAAAGAGCAAATAAAAATAACAAAAAAATTTTCCTCGGAACAGGACTTTAGCAAGAAGGAGACACAATTGCAAAATGCATTGGAGAGGTTCCAATATCATCTTAAAGAGAAAAAACATAGATTTTTCATAAGGGACATACAAGAATTTAAAGAAAATAAAGCATACTCCTTCTCCACTATAAGGGCAATTAGGAAACCTGAGACAGATATATCATCTTCTGAGGAGTAAGCTTCAGATTGTGATACCCGTCTTAATAATCGCAGAGGCAGGGGTAGGGGGAGAGGAACTAATAGGGGACGGGGTAATAGTAGAAGACCCCCCAAGAAAGTGTTTTTTTAAGATCTAAATTATCCTCTCAGAAACCGCACTACTCCTCACAATCCAGCTTAGGACCTCAAGTGATCAATTTGTTCTCCAGATCTTTAAAACCAGAAGAGGTGGGATTATTAAATAGGGGACTGTCATTTGTACCAACCTCTGATATGGATGTGTTTGAAACAGTAAAGGATCTCAATTTATTCGTTAGACGTTTAAGATGGAAAAAGTTCTTCTTGAAGGAAGAAAAAAGAAAATGTGATGAATTGGGGGTACCAGATGATTTACTGCATGACATTCAGTTCTTGTACCATTTGACTCAACCTGATACCAACTCTGAGGGATTAGGTCCTTTCACGGATTTGAAAAATAAGAGTTCCAGAATGCCTCCGCTTGGAGGGGACACGGGCTCGATTGATATTTTTCTCAACCTTGTAACAGAGGATTTGTTGAAACTATCAGCTGATGATTTTAGACACCATCATAACCTTACTAAAGATGAAATAATATGCCTTTGTAATCTTGAAAAAGACAATAGTATTATGATAAAACCTTCTGATAAAGGGGGTAATACAGTGGTTATGGATAGCTCTGACTATCGGCTGATGTGTCTTGCAGTTTTGGAAAAAGAAGGGGACTATGAAATTCTTGCTAAGAATCCCACCTCACAATTTATGATTCAGTTAAGATCATTGGTGGAAAGAGGTTTTTCTGAAGGGCTATTGGGTAAAGAGGAAAGAGATATTTTAGTCCCAACACACCCGGTCATACCAACCTTTTACTGTCTTCCAAAGATACACAAAGGCACGAATCCTCTGAAGGGGAGACCAATTGTATCTGGTAATAACAGCTTGACTGAAAAAATGGGGGTTTATGTGGACAAAATCCTAAAACCCTTTGTGATATCATTGAATTCTTTTGTGAGAGATTCCATGGATCTATTACGGAAATTGGAAGGCATTTGCCTTGACACAGATATGGTATTGGGCAGTATAGACGCGGAATCCTTATACTCCTCTATTCCTCACAAGAAGGGCAAGTGAGCAGTAGAACACTACCTATGTACAAGAGGCACTCAGTTCTCCAAACATAATAAGTTTGTTTTAGAGGCACTTGATTTTTGTCTTACAAAAAATGTTTTTATGTTTGACCGCAAGTATTTGCACCAACTCAGGGGCACTGCGATGGGTTGTCCCATTGTGCTTTCGTAAGCAAATTTGCTCCTGGGTTGGTGGGAAGAAGAAGCAATTCTTGGGGACTCTGCGTCTGGTCCAGATGACAGGATTGTTATGTGGCTACGCTACATCGATGATATCCTGGTCATCTAGAAGGGAAGTATCGCAGATTTTGGGATCTTTGTTGGCAGTCTTAATACAAACACTGTTGGTCTACGTTTCACTTATGAAGTCAATTCCCATACTTTGAATTTTCTTGATATTTGTATAACCAAAAATGCTGATGGTTGTCTTTGTACCAAAACCCATAGAAAAGAAACAGCAACGAACTCCCTGTTTAAGTAGGAGAGCAACCATCCTGTAGCCCTTAAGAGAGGCATACCAAAAAGTCAGTATCTTAGGATACGCAGGAACTGTTCAGAACCAGTAGATTTTGAGATCCAAGCCAAAGAGTTGCAAGGGAGGTTTTTGGATAGAGGCTGTTGTGAGTTCATTCTCCCCTTCATCACTGAGGCCAGAGGAACTCCCTCTTCTGGTTAGGAGAGGTAGTGAGTCTGATTATCAGACACCTGAGATTAATGATGATGACTGGCTGAGTGGAGTCACAGACTGGATATAAGGCTGCCTACGCCCATTCTCCCTGCGGGTGATTTCTCTGTGGTATCCTTGGAGTTCAGTCTGAATTCCTGCTCTGCTAAAGCTAAGTTTTCTTCCTTGCTTTTTGCATTTGTGCCTTGCTTTGTTTTTTCTGGATTTCAGCCATTCCCTGCTGGGGTGAGCTGAACTCCTTAGCTCTGTCTCCTGAAAACACCAGAGTGCTGATTTAGTTTTGAAGCTTAGTTGCTTCAGGGTCTTTTTCCATTTCAGCTTGCTGGCCTATGTTTTTGATAGGGTTTTTTGCCCATTACAGACAGCAGCTTTCCTTTCCTTTCCTGTTTAGATTAGATTGGGCCCCAACGTTTGCTCAGCCTATCTTTCTATCTGTGTCAGTGTTTTTTCATCTTGCTTCACCGTCATTATATGTTGGGGGCTGCCTTTTACTTTGGGGTCTGCTCTGGGGCAGTTTAGATTTCCCTTTCTATCTTTAGGCTATATAGTTCTCCGGCTGTGTCCGAGGGGTCTAGGGCACCGTAGGTACCCCCCACGGCTACTGCTAGTTGTGTTGATAGGTTCAGGGGTCCGCAATCGGATAGTTGCCAGCTCCTCTGGTTTTCTGGACGTAGCTTCTAATTTTGTGTCTGCCTCCTACGGTCACTCAATCATAACAAAAGGCTATCCCAGCAGTGTTCTACGGAAGGCCTACAAAGAATCAATGGGTAAAGACAGGAGGGAACTCTTAACTCCTAAACCAAAAAAGATGGGTGATGATGTTGTTCGCTTCATCACAAAATTTTCCAATGGAGCTGAAAAAATCAGGTCCATACTACAAAGACACTGGCCAATTTTAAGGATGGACAATATTATTACCAAATTTGTCCCAGAAAATCCCAAAATTACCTACAGAAGGGGTACCTCCTTACAAGACAGATTGGTCCGTAGCCACTTTCAACCAACAGAGACTGGGAATTTTTTATCGAACCAACCAAAAGGCTGTTTAAAATGCGGTAGGTGTAAGGCCTGCGCATCGGTTACACAGTCAAAAAACTTCCTGAGCAACGTGACGGGTGCAACATATTCCATACGTCACTTCATCAATTGCCGCACCGGTGGTGTGGTATATAAAGCCACGTGCCGTTGCGGCATTGAATATATTGGGAAAACGAAGAGAGAATTTCATAAGAGGGTGGGGGAACACGTATGGGACATCATTAACAGAAGAGACACACCAATAGCTAACCATGTGAACACATACCATCAAAGTGACCCTAAAGCAATCTAATTTATTGGTATTGATAAGATTGTGCCTCCAGTGAGAGGAGATTGGAATAAAATGATACTTCCAAAAGAAAGCAGATGGATTTTTCAATTAAAAACGATGTACCCAAATGGCTTAAATGAACAACTGTCCTACTGCTGTTTTATTTAAAGACCCCCCCTTTTCTTGTAATTTTTTTTGTGGCGTTTCTTGTTATGTTTTTTGGCCAATCTTGACCTTCCATGAACCCCGTTTCTTGAATAATCCCCAACCTTGAGTATTAATATGGAGCCGCTCACTTGGATTTTTTGTCATGTGGTATGGGATTCCTGGGTCTGCCCCCACACTCCCTGTATAGGGGGTGGTCATCACATGGTCCGCTCGCCCAGTGTTCCCACCACATGACTCCAGGGATCCACTCCTCACTACCTCTTCGTTTTTCTCTGAATAAGGCCCTAGAATTCTTTTTGGTCTAAATGAAGGAAAACTTTCTCCCCCTTCAATTCTCCCTTTTTTCCTCTTTTCAATTGCAAAAAGTAATTCTGAACAATAAACCTTTGTTTTCATTTACACTTGCTGGGTTATGATGCACATGGTTGCTGTTATAGCGTGTTGGTAGATTTTTTGAATCATGCCACTTTGGATTTTCTCTCCCCCGTTATTAATATTTTTCTTTTTTTCAAAAAATACTGCTAGAGTGGGGGGCATGTGCAGACATATGAACTGTTTACTTTGAGCAAAGTCTATTATGGTCTGCATTTTTGGAGTTGTACTATTTTTTATGGTGACTCCTAACCGTAAAAAGGTAACTAGGTGGATGGTGCAATGTTAATGAATGCCGCAATATAATGTATTTTAATATGGAGTTTTTTTTTCTTTCAAACTCCATTGATCACCATAGTGACAGGAATGCTCCATAGGCCGGCTAGGTGTGTTGTTAGTGGTAGTGCCCACCCATCGGAAGCGCGTCACACGCCGAGGGCGTGTCTTTGAGTGACGCGGCTTCCAACAATTGCTATTTCAACCACGAGAGCGGGGGACTGCGGTAAGGCAGCTGGATGTTTTTGCTAAGACTCCCCTGATGAGTATATCATAACAAAATGCGTCGGGAGACGCAACCCCAGAGGCAGGCAATACCGTACTACCAATATAACACGGGCGTAGTGTCACAGTAGAGTTCACTGGTGAGACTGGATTCCTCCATACTGGGTGAGATCTGACTATGTAAAAAGCCGCAACAGAATATACTAAAACGGCATTTCTGACATCAGTATACAAAGTGGTCACTGTGAATGCTCACTGATTCAGTGAGGCAGCATGGTTCTTATGATGTGACTAATGTGCAATTTCTTCTCCCCTCAGCTTGCCTCTATAAGCTGCAATATATTTGTTAATATACTTGGCCTCATTTTTCTAGCCATATTTGCAATTCTCCCTATGCATTAAGTGCTTATGTGTTAAATAAATTGTTATGCTTTACTAAGCACTTTAAAGAGCCCTACTTTTTCTGGAGTATCTGTAGGAAAACTCAGTGGCACGCACGGAGCATTTTTTTGGAGATTTTATGGCAATAATTTAGGTGGTTCTTACAGGTTTGATGGTTCCACTTTATTAGTGTGACATTAGTATTTTGCTCCAGTGAGAGCCTGTTGCATTTAGATATTTGTCTTGAGCCATCTAATAACCACTCCAAAAAGTCCTATTGATGATATAGAGGCCTTATACTCAATTTTGAAGGTAGGAAGATCCTGCGAGTATACTTTTTATCCATATGTCTTTGCGTTTTTGTGGTTGTTGGTGTGACTGTTCACAAGGGTGATGTTTGTCCATTTCATTTTAATTCTTGATTAAAAGTTATGTTTTATCCATTGCTATCTTGAATTCACATTTTGGATACAAAATCCTGCTACACTACTTTATATACTAATCGTCCTGCGACAGAGACCGGAGGAATAGAAGTTGTCACCACTTTATTCCCACTCAAGACTTGGGGGCACAACAGCAACGAGAGTGAGCCGGGACTGAGTAGCAAGGAGTCCCCGAAGCAGGCTACAGCTGTCTGCCGTACAAGTAGAGTTCATAGGAACATCTGACAGGAGGAACTCCAGTGTAACTCAGTACTGAGAGTACTTCTCTATAGGCGCAAAAGGAAGACGTTCAGAAAAGGCACATATGTTGGCGTAGTGTTGGAACAGAGTACTTCATATTGCCTGGAAGTTGACTGAGCTCCTGACCTGGAGGGCATGGCGTGGACGCGGGCACCTGTATGCTCAACAGACTGTGAGTAAAGCTTTGGAACTACATGCCCTGGTGTCCTCCACATATTCCTGCACCAACACCCTCAGCACTGCTACATCTCTGTGCCTGACACTGCACCATGTACGTATCTCTCCTATCTCTTCACCTGCACTGCCCTGGGACTACTGCCCTACCTGTGGAGGGCCACAATATCATTGCTGCACTACACCATCTGTCAGAGAGGATCTGTCTGCAGCGTCGGCTTAACACCTTTCTTGCCGAACACCACAAGTGGCGTCACAAATCATTCAATGAATATTTCTGCTATTTACAATGGGCGCCCGGGGCCACGGACCGGGTTATAGCTTCCATGACAACAACCCTGCTCGTAGTGATCTGCGGGCCCGGTATCGAGTACCCCGCTGCCCTGGGCGTGATGCAACCCATACCCCTGAGCACATGTCCTGCTGATCTCTCTCTTTGGCACCAAATCCACTCCCACAATGGCTCTCCTACCTTTTATAATCGGGGAACTGCATTCTGAATGTCACTTGACCTGGTGCACCATCTAAACTGGTTCTTCTCAAAACACTTCCCATTGTTATTGGTACCACAGGGTCCGGGCTGGATCGTAGGTGGCAGTCCCTGATCACAAATGATGGACGGCTCTTAGAGATTTAATCTTACGCGAACACCGTCTTGCATTACGCTGGCCACATTTCTACAGTAAGGCCACCAAACACAGCGAATGATTGCTAAAAATGCACAGTGTGTTATCCTGAGTCCGCATGAAGCCTGCCACTGACATGTAAAAAGCATGCTGGTGCTCTGCAGTGACAGTGGTTGATAGCCAGTATATAAGAGTTGGAGTATTATCAACTTGTTTGCTAAATATTTTGCATCTATATCTGCCACTTCCCTCTTCTTTTAAGGGGTATTCTCAAGTTTGGAAGTTATCACTGTATGATATGGAATATCTTGAAGATCGCTCAGGGTCTTACCACTGTGTTGGCAGCCGATTATTCAGGATACTCTCCAAGCATGTGACAACATACCTTCTTTATTCAGGAACGAGCAGGAACAATATATGATAAGTTAATAGATCAGGAATAAATCATTTGTGTGTCTCTTTCTGAGCAGCATCTACAGCAGGCTGCTTCTCTCATACACAGACACAGGAAGAAACAGGAAATGCAGTCACATGCTATCCCTGTGTGAGCCTCTGGGAGTTTTTTTTTGGTTCTATCTTTTTGAACAGCACATAAATTTAGCAACTAAACACTCATAGACAGGGATGGCTTTGTTGCACCAAGCATATTCCAACAACCCCACTAAACAACTACTTATCCTGTTCGTCCCATTGCGGTTCTGAAGTCCACAAACTTGGCTCTTGATAATGGCTATGTCATTCCATCACCATCAGCTTTCATCTTGTCAGACTTGCAATAAACAAACTCGAGTACACCACGCTCCACTAAGTCACGTAAGTGGTGATGTTTTACATCAATGTGCTTAGTCCTTGCACCAATCTTCACTATACTTTTGCGAGTACTCTTTTGCAACCAATCTTGCCTTAAACCGGTGAACTTTACCTTCTGAGTCATATTTCTTTTTGAAGACCCACTTACATCCGATAGCTCTCTTTCCTTGTGGTAGCTCAGTAAACTTCCATGTCTGGAGTTGGTGAAGGGACTCCATCACCTCATTAGCGGCATTTATACACTTCTGCTTCTCATGAACAGGCAGTTTTGCATCTCTTGCCATGACTGTGGCTCTGGTTCAGGAAGTGTTTGGACCATATAAGAAAGGCTGGGATACCTTTGTTTGACCTTTCTGATCTCCTGACTGCATTATTCTTGTAACTGCAGCATTGCTATATTGACGTGAATAGGGCTGAAATGCGATACCTGACCCAACATGTGGACATATTTATTAATTTTTAATTAATTTACTGAGATTGTGGAAATGAACAGTCAAACTGCCTACTGTACAAAAGTCTGGACAGAAAGAACAAAAAAAATCAGTGTGTTTGTCATAGCTCCACATTCCTAAACGACAGATGAAACAGTTCATCAATTCTAAAGTAAAATTCAATAACCAAAAGAAAATATTAATTGGCTGCACAACATGCAAATTAGGAAATCATTTGATGCCCCTGAGTATGGTGCATTAACATGAAAAGATTGATATTCAAATCAATAGCCAGAGAGGCATGAAAACAGAATGATGGATTAATTGCTCAATAGTGAGGACTACATGATGACAAATAGAAGATTAATACGACTGGAAGCACATTCTGCTTAATTTATTTGTAATCTGCCCAGATATTGATTTTATTGCCTTGACTGTGCTTTACTAGAGCCTATTGAAATCCAAAAAGCAAATGTGCACAATTTTTGACATTTAGTAATGAGCAAGTTGAAACATTTAATGGAGGTATCTGGGACTCTACCGGATAAGGTGGTGAATCTCCATCTGACCTGACATCAACAGAGCAGCTCTTCGTCTTCTGGTCTGCTTTGCCGTCAAGGTGCCGCTACTGACGTCATGCTGATTGACAGCTTGTTCCTCGCAGTTAGGCAGCCAAAAGCAGGCTGACAATCAGTATGTCATCAGTAGTGATGCCCCATCAGCAGAGCAGAATAGCAAAAAAGAAGTTGCTCTGTTGACGTAATGCCTGGCTGAGATCTGCGCATGAAAAGTACATAGTTTCTGCAATTAGACAGCGCTAAGCTGGCTGCTAATCATCATGTCATTGGCAGTGATGCCCCATTGACAGAGCAGAACAGAAGAAAAAAGCTGCTCTGTTGACTTTACGTCACTTAAAGCTGAAAACTTACTGTCAGGAGCAATAATTAGCTTAGATCGATGCTGAACAGAAAGTGTATAGAGTTGGCAACTACCTGGCTTCAATTTCGTAGCCTTAAGGTACTGTCACACTTAGCGATGCACCAGCGATCCCGACCAGCGATATGACGCTGTCAGGATCGCTGGTGCATCGCTAAGTGGTCGCTAGTGAGCTGCCACACAGGCAGATCTCACCAGCGACATAGCAGGAATCGGGGGTCGCACCTTACCTGTCAGACGAGGCGATCCTGACGTCCTCCCGCCTGCGTCCACGCGTCGCTCGTCTCCACTGCAGGAAGCCCAGCAGGAAGCTGACGACGAGAAACGGTCCAGGACGTTCTCGCGCGATCAGCGATAACCAGCGGGGGAGCGGTTGGAGGTAAGTATCACACATAGTGATATCGCTAGCAATATCGCTGCTACGTCACAAAAAACAGTGACGTTATAGCGATATTGCTATCGATATCGCTTAGTGTAACAGGCCCTTTAATCAAAGTCCCAGATAATCCCTGTAACTATGAAAATGTAATAATAATCCTAATTATTAGCCATACAGTTGGTATTGGATACTCAAGCTTCCCCTACTAAACTTTTGTATTAGGGAAAGTGTCACCTTCATTTTTGTTAGTGATTTATAAATTAATTAAATGTTTTCACTTAAAGTGAACTGTCAGCAGAATTTTGCTAAGTAAACTGCAGACACTATCAGGTTGGCACTGTTATACTGATTAAAATGATACCTTGGTTGATGAAATCTGTCTTGTGGTTGTTGTTCAATCTGTGTAGTTTTCAGTTAATGAGATTCTTGTGCTCCGGTGCGGACTGTGGAAGGGGTCTTCATGTGGTGCTCTGCTTGCATATTCATCTGTATGGCTTATGACAGGTCACTGTTCCCTCAGTGAGCTGCCTCCTATTTTATATACTGCATACAACAGTGTTCATATTATTGTTTATATGCGTTATTGTTGATAATGCATATAATATTATTGGCAAGCTATAGATGCTACTGCACGTGTTGCCTGCACAATTTTGCTAGAGGAAAAAAAATTTGACTGCAGGAAAATGTCGACGGCGCTTGTGCAGTAGTATCTATCAGTAAGAGATAGAATCTACTGTGCAGGCACCGCCACTGGTGAAATTTTGCTGGATGTATTTTTTTTCTAAGCCTCACTATAGCCAACAATATTATATTCATTATCAACAATATTATCAACAATAACATCAACACTATTATACGCATTATGTAAAATAGGGAGCAGGTCATTGAAGAATCAGTGACTTGTCATAAGCCATACAGATGAATATTTAAGCAGCATGGGACAATAGCATTACTTCAATGGGCGATGTTGTAAGTATGGTTTAATTAAGATTTATTAAAGGAGCCTGTGTCATTCTTTCAATCAAAGGACTTTATTCTGGGCATGTGTGTTTTTATACAATATGACAATGGGGTTATTAAAGGGAGCAACTATTACCGCACTTATCACTACATGAGGGCAAGTGGGAAGAGCGAGGGTAAGTGCCAGAATTGTAACATTTTATAGATGTGCCTTTTCTGGGGTGGCTGAGAGCTGATGTTTTTAGCCTGGGGGCGGTATCCATAGTGTCATCCTAGGCTATTAGTACTGTATCATCCCTCAGCTGTCAGCCTAGCCTTTGCTGGCTATTAGTTATAGGGAAACCCTATGTCATTTTTTGGGGGGTCCCCCATTTTAATAGCCACTAAAGGCTAAGTATACAGCCATGAACAGATATTAATAGCCTGTGAAGCTCCATTGGTATTACCCCTTCCCAGGCTATAAACATTGGCCTCCAGCTTTCGGCTTTCTCTCTGCTGATTAAGAAATTTATGCTGGAGCCCAAGCCATTTTTTTTCAGAAAAATAATCTTTTAATAATTAAATACATGTTCCCTAAGCTGCACATGCACTGTACTAATTGTATATGTCCCTGACATCTATATTGTTCAAAATTGTTGGTACAAAATCAAAGGTAAATTGTTCCACCTTCTGAGTAAAAAATCTTGAAAACTTTATTAATCCAACATGATAAAGATCCATGTGAGATCGAAATGCGTCACTTTAACCCCTGTAATTCACTTTTTCATTGTAAGGAGTTTTTTACACTTTCCATGTTGGGTTAATAAAGTTTGCAAGATTTTTTACTCAGAAGCTGGATCAATTTACCTTTGATTTTGGACGTTTTGTTTCATCTCAACGTTGTTCCGTGCATCTGCGAGTCTGGTGAGCTAGCTGTGGTCTTGTACCACGTTGTTTCTTTAAAATTGTTGGTACCCCTTGTTTAAACACCGAAAAACCAACAAGGGTCACAGAAATAACTTGAATCTGACAAAAGTAATAATAAATAAAAAATCTATGAAATGAACAAATGAAAGTCAGACATTGCTTTTCAACCATGCTTTCTCAAATTTTTAAAAAAATAAAACTTATAAAATAGGCCTGGACAGAAATGATGGTACCATTAACTTAATATTTTGTTGCACAACCTTTTGAGGCAATCACTGCAATCAAACAATTCCTGTAACTGTCATTGAGACTTCTGCACCTCTCGACAGGTATTTTGGTCCACTCCTCAAGAGTAAACTGCTCCAGTTGTCTCGTGTTTGAAGATTGCCTATTCCAGATGGCATGTTTCAGCTCTTTCCAAAGATACTCAATGAGATTTAGGTCAGGGCTCATAGAAGGCCACTTCAAAATAATCCAATGTTTTCCTCTTAGCCATTATTGGGTGTTTTAGCTGTGTGTATTGGGTCTTTATCCTGTTGCAAGACCCATGACCTGCATCTGAGACCAAGTTTTCTGACACTGGGCAGCACATTTCTCTCTAGAATCCCTTGATAGTCTTCAGATTTCATTGCAGCTTGCACAGATTCTAGACACCCTGTGCCAGATGCAGCAAAGCAGCCCCAGAGCATAACAGAGCCTCCTCCATGTTTCAAAGTAGGGACGGTATTCTTTTCTTGATATGCTTCATTTTTCCATCTGTGAACAAAGAGCTGATGTGCTTTGCTAAAAGTTCTATTTTTGTCTCATCTGTCCATAGGACATTCTCCCAGAAGCTTTGTGGCTTGTCAACATGAAGTTTGGCAAATTCCAGTGTGTTTTTTTAAGATTTTTTTTTTAACAATGGTGTTCTCCTTGATCGTCTCCCATGAAGTCCACTTGGGCTCATACAGCGACGGATGGTGCAATCTGACACTGATGTTCCTTGAGCTTGAAGTTCACCTTTAACCTGTTTAGAAGTTTTTCTGGGCTCTTTTTTTTTCTGTCTCTTTGATTTGTCATCAATTTTCCTCCTGTGGCCTTGTTCAGGGAGGTTGGCTACAGTACCATGTAGTTTAAATTTCAGAATAATAAGTGCAACTTTAGTCACAGGAACATCAAGCTGCTTGGAGATGGTCTTATAACTAGAGATGAGCGACTTTGCCTTTTTTAGGGTCGAGTCGGTTTTCATGAAACCCGACTTTCGCAAAAGCCGGGTTGAACGAAATCGGCCGACTATAGGGAAAAGTCGTAGGCCGACATAAACACAGAAGCCAATGCAAGTCAATGGGGAAGCAAAGTCGGCAGCGAGTGGAGGACAGTAAACACACCTACAGTGCCAATTTCAATGCCAAAAACATCAATTCTTATTACTGAAGCATGTCAACACACCAGTGTACTATGAGGGGCCCTGTGCCAGTACCATCGCCCATGAGTGTGCCCCCTGCTTGGTCATGGCCACAGCACTTGCAAGTTGCAATACTTACCTCTCCATGCTCCACCGTTGTGTAGTCTGGGCAGTTAAATCCTTCACAGGGACGGCCACTAGAAATTTGGTGCATTGATCGATGATGGTTAAGATGTAGCTATGGCCTGTCCTGCTGGCCTCTACCTTCAGATGATCAATGGCTACCATTTGTAATGGACGTCAACTTACAAGCGGATGCAGTGGTGCTTTATTATCACCTTTCACAGTTGTGATAGTCACAGACGTGTGACATTCCTGCTACCATTTTTCAATGTCTCCTCTCATGCCAATCCAATAGAATCGCCTACGGCCTGTGGCTTCTGTCTTTTGCACTTCCAAATGACCAGACACATCATGATAGGCAGTGAGGACCATGTCTACATCTCTCCCTGTGATCACAATTTGATGGAAACGAGTGATGGTAATGTGATCCACGCTAATTTGATAAAGCAATCCTTTCTTCACAAAGAACCGTTTTTGCTGTCTCCACAGACACAGTAATTGAGGGTCTGCATCGCCTCTGCAACATCTACCGGGAGGTTTTCCCATCATGAGTAATTCACAAATTTCTGCAAACACTCGACTTTGTCTGTACTTGTATCCATGTAGTTTCCAGTAGCGGAGATTCTTGACTGGCTTACTGAAAGTGAAATATATACGAAGATTTAAAAGTACCACAACACTGTATACTGGTGTACGCTTTGAATACCTTTCCTTTTTCTACTTTTTAAATTCTGGTGTAATACATACTGAGCCTGTGAGTGTCTGGGTCTGACTCCGGAAGTATAGACGGAGATTTACAATTACCCCTAGACTGGATACACCTGGTATGCACTTATACAGTACATTTGTTCAAAATTTTTATTACGGTATCATCCATAGTGAGTGAGCGTGTGTGGTTTTACACCTTCTATATATATGGTGAATCGGAGATACCAATTTTTACCCTATACTCGATACAGCTTGTATCTTGTTATACAGTACCTTTGTTTGACATTTAGTATTACGGTCAAATCCATACTGAGTAAGCGTCTGAAAGTGACTATCGGACTATGTATACGGAGATTTCAATAGTACCCTATAATATATATACTTTCTATCTTGTTATCCAGTACCTTTTTTACAACTTTTTTTTATTATGGTCAAACCCAGGCTGAGTGAGCGTCTGAGGGTGACTCCGGAAATATATACCGAGATTTCAAATTTGGCCAACACTGTATACAGCTGTACGCTTCTGATACAGTAACCTTTTTTGCTATTTAGATTCTGGTGTAATCCATAATGAGCCTGTGAACATCGGTCTGTTGATCCGGATATATATTTGGAGCTTTAAGATTACCCCAACACTGTATACAGCTGTACGCTTGTGTTACATTACCCATTTACAGCTTTTCATATTCTTGTGTAATCCATACTGGGCCTGAGAGCGTTTGTGTCTGCCTCCTGAAATGTATGCGGAGATTCAGAATGTTTACACTATACTAAATATACATTGTATCTGGTGATACTGTACCCTTTTTCAACTTTTTATTTTATTGGGTAATCCATACTGAGCCTGTGAGCGTCTGTGTATGACTCATGAAATATATATGGAGATTTACTGTTATCCCTAGACAGTATAGAGTTGTACGCTTATGATACAGTACCATATGTCTGCTGGTATTTTGGGTCCATTATCCAAAACATGAGGAAGTATGGTGGAAGAGGATGCGGATGTGGGCGTGGGGGGCCACCTTGTACTGATGGTGGTGTGTTATGATTGAGTCACCGAGGAGGAAAAAACAAAACACAAGCTCAGCCCAGAAAATCAGAGAGGTTGGAAACTAGCGGATTGCAGACCCCTAATCCTATCACACAACTAGCAGTAGCCGTGGAGTGTTCCTACGGTGATCCTAGACACATCGGCACAGCTGCAGATCTACATAAGCCTAAAGAGAGAAAAGGGAAAAACTGACTGCCCCAGAGCAGACCCCAAAGCAATAGGCAGCCCCCAACATATAATGACGGTGAGGCAAGATGAAAACACTAACACAGATAGAAAGATAGGTTGAGGAAACGATGGGGCCCAAGCTAACTAAAAAGGACAGGACAGAAAAGCTGCTGTCTGCAATCCGAGAAAACCCTGCTAAAAATATTACCAACACAACTGATAAGCAAAAAGGACCCTGAAGTCACTAGACTTCAAACCCTATATCAGCACTCAGAATATTCTGGAAGCAGAGCAAAAGAGAACACTGATCAAGGAAAAAGAATCCAGCACACCCCCGGCCGTGGATGGCAGAACTAAAAAAAAAAAGATAAACAAAACCAAAACTAATAAGTTCAATAGCAGAGTAAAAACTTATCTTTGGGAAGCAGGAATCAGACTGGTCTCCAAGAATCCAGCAGAGAAATCACCAGCGACTCAGAAGGGCGTCAGCTGCCTTATAGCCAGTCTGATGTTCCCGTTACCCAGTCACCATCCCCCTGATCAGGTGTTTGGTTTCTTTCTTCCCAATCAGCCCCACTACCTTCCTTCACCAGAAGAGGGAGATCCTCGGGCACAAAAGATGAATGAACAGATGAGCTCACAACAGTACCTCCCCCTTGAGGAGGGGTCACCGAACCCTCACCCAAGCCACCAGGCCGATCAGGATGAGCTCGATGAAAAGCACGCACCAATCTTTCGGCATGAATATCCGAGGCAGAGACCCAGGAATTATCCTCCTGACCATAACGCTTCCACTTAACCAAATACTGGAGTCTCTGTCTAGCCAGACGGGAATCCAGTATCTTCTCTACCTCATATTCCATGTTACCTTCAACCAACACAGGGTCAGGAAGTGCCGCCATAGGAACCACTGGTTCAACAAACCTCTTCAACAAGGACTTATGAAACACATTATGACTCTTAAATGTGACAGGAAGAAACAACCGAAAAGAGACGGGATTAATAATCTCCAAAATCTTGTAAGGTCCAATAAATCTAGGTTTAAACTTTGGAGAAGCCACCTTCATAGAGATATTCTTTGATGACAACCAGATCATATCACCCACCTTAAACCGGGGACCAATGGTCCTATGCCGGTTTGAAAACCGCTGGGCCTTTTCCTGGGAAAGAGACAACTTATCCACCACTTGGTCCCAAATCTGCTGCATTCTTTCCACCACAGTGTCAACCCCTGGACAGGCAGAAGACTCCACCTGCCCTGAAGAAAATCGAGGATGAAACCCAAAGTTACAGAAAAAGGGTGACATCAAAGTGGCAGAACTAGCTCTATTATTTAAAGCAAATTCTGCCAAGGGCAAAAATGAAACCCAATCATCCTGATCAGCAGATATAAAACATCTCAAATAAGCCTCCAAAGTCTGGTTTGTTCTCTCCGTCTGCCCATTGGTCTGAGGGTGAAATGCAGAGGAGAAGGACAACTGAATTCCCAACTTGGAACCAAAGGTCCTCCAGAATCTAGAGACGAACTGAACTCCTCTGTCCGATACAATGTTCTCAGGAATCCCGTGCAAGCGAACCACCTGTTGCAAAAACAAGGGCACCAACTCTGAGGAAGATGGCAACTTAGGGAGTGGTACAAGATGGACCATCTTAGAGAATCTATCACAAAATCACCCAGATAACAGTCATCCTATGAGAGACATGCAGATCAGAAATAAAATCCATTGAAATATGGGTCCATGGCCTCCTGGGCACCGGCAAAGGCATCAACAACCCACTAGAACGAGAATAAGGCTTAGATCGGGAGCAAGTCCCACAGGACTGCACAAAATTTCTGACATCACGAGACAAGGCAGGCCACCAAAAAGACCGACTCACCAAATCTCTAGTACCAAATATACCTGGATGACCAGCCAACGAGGAGCAATGAACCTCAGACATCACTTTCCTCCTCCACTGGTCAGGAACATATAACCTACCACTGGGACAACGCTCAGGCTTATCCTCCTGAAACTTCTCCAGAGCACGTCTCAAATCAGGCGAGATGGCAGAAAGAACCACCCCCTTACCTAAGATGGTAGCAGGCTTGGTCACAATAGGAGAATCGGCCAAAAAACTCCTAGAGAGGGCATCTGCCTTAACGTTCTTAGTGCCCGGGAGAAAGGAGACCACAAAATCAAAACGTGTGAAAAACAAGGCCCACCTGGCCTGACTAGGATTCAAGCGTTTAGCCGACTCAAGGTAGATAAAATTCTTGTGGTCAGTAAGGACCGCGACTTGATGTTTAGCTCACTCCAACCAATGTCTCCACTCCTCAAATGCCCACTTCATGGCTCACAGTTCTCGATTCCCCACATCATAGCTGCGTTCCGAAGGAGAGAACTTTCGGGAAAAGAAGGCACAGGGGTTCATTTTAGATGTTACAGGATCTTTTTGGGACAAAACAGCTCCTGCACCAGTCTCTGAAGCATCCACCTCCACCTGAAATGGAAGTGAGACATCGGGTTGTCGCAAAACCGGAGAAGAAGTGAACCTCCGCTTCAGCTCCTGAAAAGAAGAAACAGCCTCTGGAGACCAATTCAGCAAATCAGCGCCCTTCTTAGTCAAATCAGTCAATGGTTTGGCAATAACAGAAAAATTGGCTATAAACTTACGATAAAAATTAGCAAAACCCAAAAACTTCTGGAGAGCCTTCAAAGAAGTGGGCTGCACCCAATCATAAATGGTCTGTACCTTGGCCGGGTCCATTTCAATAGTTGACGGAGACAAAATAAATCCCAAAAATGAAATCCTCTGTACACCAAAAAGACATTTTGATCCCTTAACATGCAGGGAGTTTTCCCTCAAAATCCGGAACACAGTCCGAACATGTTCCACATGAGAGTCCCAATCCCTGGAAAAGATCAAAATATCATCCAAATAGATGATCAGAAACGTATCCACAAAGTCCCGGAAAATATCATTCATGAAGCACTGGAAGACAGAAGGGGCGTTAGTGAGCCCAAAAGGCATCACCAGGTACTCAAAATGTCCCTCCGGAGTATTAAACGCTGTCTTCCATTCATCCCCATGCTTAATGCGAATAAGATTATACGCCCCCCTGAGGTCAAGCTTGGTAAACCAGCAAGCACCTTCAACTCTATTAAATAGGTCAGAAATCAGGGGTAACAGACACTGATATTTAACAGTAATTTTGTTAAGGGAGCGATAGTCAATACAGGGCCTTAATGAACCATCCTTCTTGGCCACAAAAATAAACCCAGCACCCAAGGGTGAAGAGGATGGTCTAATATGACCCTTCTCCAATGACTCCTTAATATAAGAACGCATAGCCTCATGTTCGGGTACAGATAAATTAAAAAGTCGACCCTTGGGAAATTTACACCCTGGACTCAGCTCAATTGCACAGTCATAACTCCTATGAGGAGGCAAAGACGCAGACTTACTCTCACTAAACACATCATAAAAATCAGCCAAATAGTCAGGAACCTCATGCGACTGGGGAGAGGTGGAGAAAACAGGAGTGTCACTAAGAGCACACCGACAACCCCAACTCACCACAGACAAAGATTTCCAATCCAAAACTGGATTATGGATTTGCAACCAGGGGAACCCCAGCACGATGGTATCATGCAAATTATGCAACACCAAAAATCTGCAATTTTCTTGATGGTCTGGGGCGACCCGCATTACCACCTGGGTCCAAAACTGGGGTTTATTCTTCGCCAAAGGAGTAGCATCAATACCCCTCAAAGGAATAGGCGTCCACAGGGGTGTCATAGGGAAACCACAACGTTTAGCAAAATCTAAATCCATTAGATTCAAGGCTGCTCCTGAATCCACAAAGGCTTTAGCAGAAAATGTGGACAGGGAGCAGATCAGAGTAATTGCCAGAAGAAACTTAGGTTGTACACCACCTACAGCAAATGTGTGTGCAAAATGTTTCTCTCGTTTAGGGCAGACATAAATAATATGAGAGGCATCTCCACAGAAAAAACACAGATTATTTTGCCTTCTGAACTCCTGACGTTGCGCCCTAGATAAAACTCTATCACATTGCATAGGTTCAGACATTTGTTCAACAGGTGGTAACATTTCCCATATAATTTTACATTCACGTAAACACCGATCAACCTGAATGGCTAATGACATAGAATCGTCAAGACCAGAGGGTACGGGAAATCCCACCATAGTATCTTTTATGGTTTCTGACAAACCCTTCCGAAAGAGAGCTGCCAAGGCACCATCATTCCAAGTGGTGAGGACCGCCCACTTTCGGAATTTTTGACAGTACAGTTCTGCAGAATCTTGACCCTGGCTCAATGCCAACAGGGTCTTTTCAGCTTGATCAATCGCATTAGGTTCATCATACAACAATCCCAAGGCCTGAAAAAATGCGTCCACATTAGTTAGAATAGGATCATCTGGTACTAAAGAAAACGCCCAATCCTGGGGCTCACCGCGCAGCAAGGAGATGACAATTTTAACCTGCTGCGCAGAGCTCCCCGATGAGTTAGGCTTCAAGGCAAGAAATAATTTACAATTATTCTTAAAATTCAAAAATTTAGACTGATCCCCAAAAAACACATCAGGAGTGGGGATTTCTGGTTCAGCAGCGTGTGAATGAGCAAGATAGGCGGAAATTCCTCGCACTTCAGCAGCAAGCTGCTCCACACAATCAGACAGTTGCTTAAACTCCATCAGAAAAAAAAAATATTCCTCCTACAGCCTCAGAGAAAAAGAGGAAAAAATATACACAAAAAAAATTGACACTTTTTTTTTTCCTTTTTTTTTAAACAATTCCTTCCTGCTTTTGAGTACCCTAGAATCTGCGGTATGGCTGGTGATTCTGTTATGATTGAGTCACCGAGGAGGAAAAAACAAAACACAAGCTCAGCCCAGAAAATCAGAGAGGTTGGAAACTAGCGGATTGCAGACCCCTAATCCTATCACACAACTAGCAGTAGCCGTGGAGTGTTCCTATGGTGATCCTAGACACCTCGGCACAGTCGGAGATCTACATAAGCCTAAAGAGAGAAAAGGGAAAAACTGACTGCCCCAGAGCAGACCCCAAAGCAATAGGCAGCCCCCAACATATAATGACAGTGAAGCAAGATGAAAACACTAACACAGATAGAAAGATAAGTTGAGCAAACGATGGGGCCCAAGCTAACTAAAAAGGACAGGACAGAAAAGCTGCTGTCTGCAATCCGAGAAAACCCTGCTAAAAATATTACCAACACAACTGATAAGCAAAAAGGACCCTGAAGTCACTAGACTTCAAACCCTATATCAGCACTCAGAATATTCTGGAAGCAGAGCAAAAGAGAACACTGATCAAGGAAAAAGAATCCAGCACACCCCCGGCCGGGGATGGCAGAACTCCAAAAAACAAGATAAACAAAACCAAAACTAATAAGTTCAATAGCAGAGCAAAAACTTATCTTTGGGAAGCTGGAATCAGACTGGTCTCCAAGAATCCAGCAGAGAAATCACCAGCGACTCACAAGGGCGTCGGCTGCCTTATATCCAGTCTGATGTTCCCGTTACCCAGTCACCATCCCCCTGATCAGGTGTTTGGTTTCTTTCATCCCGATCAGCCTCACTACCTTCCTTCACCAGAAGAGGGAGATCCTCGGACACAAAAGATGAATGAACAGATGAGCTCACAAGAGTGGTGGTGGTGCATCTGCTGGTAGTGCCAAAAACACAATAGCAGCTAAGGTAGGAGGTGTTGAGTCTTCATCATGGTGTAGCTCTGGAAGGCCTGTAAGGCTCCCTTTTCTGGGAGTAGGTAGACTGCTTTTAAAGCCAGAGCATCAGGAACTGTTTTTGGCTTACATTGCTGAAACAGCCTCCAGCTCTATCGCCTCCTCTTCTGAAGTTTAAAAAAGTGCAAGCACTGAGTCATCAGTGCAGGCTTCTGGTCAGGAGCATCCCCTTTCCTTGTGTCTTTCACCCACACCAAAAGTGAAGGATGTGGCAGCACACTTTTCAGATTACTCCATGGAGCTCTTTTCACATACCATGCCTGGGTTAATTAAAAATGGGGCCCATCATATACTGGAGCATTCCAAATGGGGGACATCAGACACTGGAGCAGCATTTATGGTGCCCATTATACACTGGAGCATTAGAAATGGGGCCCATTATATATGGAGCATTATTAGGGCCCATCATACACTGGAGCATCATCCATGAGGCCCATCATATACTGGAGCATTATAAATGGGGCAGATCAGACACTGGAGCAGCATTTATGGTGCCCATTATACACTGGAGCATTAGAAATGGGGCCCATTATACATGGAGCATTATTAGGGCCCATTATACACTGGAACATCATCCATGAGGCCCATCATATACTGGAGCATTATGTATGGGGCAGATCAGACACTGGAGCAGCATCTATGGGGCACATTATACACTGGAGCATTAGAAATGGGGCCCAAAATATATGGAAAATTATTTTGGCCCATCATACACTGGAGCATCATCCATGAGGCCCAGCATATACTGTAGCATTCCAAATGGGGGACATCAGACACTGGAGCAGCATTTATGGGGCTCATTATACACTGGAGCATTAGAAATGGGGCCCATTATATATGGAGCATTATTTGGGCCCATAAGACACTGGAGCATCATCCATCGGGCCCATCATATACTGGAGCATTCTAAATGGGCAGATCAGACACAGGATCAGCATCTATGGGGCACATTATACACTGGAGCATTAGAAATTGGGCACATTATACACTGGAGCATTAGAAATGGGGCCCATCATACACTGGAGCATCATCCATGAGGCCCATCATATACTGGAGCATTATAAATGGGGCACATTATACACTGGAGCATTAGAAATGGGGCCCATTATTAATGGAGCATTATTTGGGACCGTAACACACTGGAGCATCATCCATAGGGACCATCATATACTGTAGCATTATGTGGAGCTCATCATATACTGTATGGAACATTATATGTGACCAATAGTGTTGAGCATTCCGATACCGCAAGTATCGGGTATCGGCCGATATTCGCTGTATCGGAATTCCGATACTTAGTTCCGATACTTTTTTCATATCGAATACCGGAATCGGAAGTTCCCATAATGCTAGGAGCCCGCTCGATTTGATTCAGCCAATGGGGATCCTCAGAAGTGTGGGCACATCCTGTTAGGCATGTAGGCATGTTAACTACTGGCATGGCTGTGATTGGCTGCTGAAATGATGTCATGATGCACTATAAAAACCGGAGCAGCCGCCATTTCGGGTTCAATCTGCTGTGAATTCAGTTAGGGACAGGCTGCTGTTGAAGACTGTGAGGGACAGTTAGAAATAGCGATCAAACATATCTATTGCTCTACCCAGGCTACATAATCCACCACTGTAGCATTTTTTTAGCCCAGCAGCGCTGTTTTAATAGCTGTCTGCAAGGGCTGTGTGAGTGCAGACCCACACTGTGTAGTGTGTCCTGCAGGCACGTCTGCTTGTAGGCCACCCAGCGTGTGTCTCTGCCTCATACACATTTTTCTTTTATTGCTGCTTTTTTTTTTCTCCTGTATAGTGTGCTTCCATACGTATCCATATACGTTGGTTGCAAACACTAAAGGAGTGGACAGCGGAGCCTTTCAGCAGCCTTTCAGTGCTATAGCCCATTTCTCTGCACTGTTTTTGGCTGTCTGATAGGTCTCTCTGTGTGTGAGTGCAGCTCACGTTGCAGTGTGTTCTACAGCCACCGCTAGCTGTAGTTCGCTCAGCGTGCGTCACTGCCTCATACATAGTCCTTTTTTTGCAGCTAATCTGTCCAGATTTTTGCTCCTATATTAGTGTGCTTCCATCCGCATCCATTGTCATTGGTTGGTTGCAAACACTATATAGGATTAGATAGAGGAGCCTTTTTGCTGGCTTGTGCCCTTCAGGGCCAGCCAGACTAGTATCACCCTATTTTTTGGAGCCTCATCAATTGCATTGTAGGTTAACTTCCTGCATTGTAATCGCTCCAAAAAGTTTGTGATACTATAGCTTTCAAACTTTGCTCACATCCTTTTCTTTCCCCCCCCCAAAAAAAAGGAAATAAAGTTCACCAAACACTCCACTTTAGAGTTGTGTAGGCCACATTAGATCATATTAAAGTGTAGTACACACACTCTTAGCAAAATTAGTGTTTCTTATACTGGTTAGCAGGTGTTCAGGAATAAGAACACTAAGCCCCCCCTTTTTTACTTTTCTGCCTATCTTTATCAGTCTACCAAGATGAAGAAGGCAGGGAGTAAGGCACGTGGTCGTGGCCGTGGAGTTTCAGCAGGGAGAGGACGGGGGGATTCAGCAGGGAGAGGACGTGGGGATTCGGTGTCTGCTGCGGCCACCAGTGACCCGGCATCCCCCACTTTTACCAGGCAACAGTCCTTCATGAGCAGCTTTGTAGGACCTCGCCGTACCCCACTGCTGTGTGACGAACAAATTGAAGCCGCTGTCGGATGGATGGCAGCTAACACATCCACTTCAATGACTTCCACATCCTCCCAGGGCCAGAGCACTGAAGAGCAACCATCTGTCTCTTCACCACCTGCCAAATTGCCCAGGCAGTCTGAGAGCCCTGGACAGGAGCCATCTCAATCTTTACTTCTGTTCTCAGAATCTGTTGGCTTGGAAAGAGGTGGCCAGCCAAGTAGCATTCTAGAGCGTGAAGAAGAGGGAGTATGCAGTGATGCGCAACTGCTTTGTCCCTCTGAATCTGAAGAGGCGGGTGGGCCAGTGCCTATTGTCAGCACACCTCAGTGCTCATCTGATGATGAGACTCAGTTGCCAATTTCTGGTGCGTACAGTGCTGGCGAGACAACCCAGGACCAGCCGGTGCTTGAAGAGGGGAGTGGAGATGATGAGGTCCTTGACCCATCATGGCATCAGCCACAGGAAGGTGGTGGGAGCAGCTCTGAGGAAGAGATTCCAAGAATGGCCAAAAAAAGAGGGAGGGGGCGGGGGCAGACTTGGTTGCCTGTAGCCTCCACTTTGGCACCCGTGAGGAGCAATCCTCTTCCAAAACACAAAACGGGCGCTCCCAGGACTTGCAGTGCGTGGTCTTTTTTTGACACAGTTGCAGATGACATTTGCTTTGTCAAATGCAAGCTGTGTCATCAGAAAGTTAAACGAGCGAAAAATGTGAGCCACCTCAATTCCACAAATATGTGGAAACATGTGCGTACCAAGCACGAGGTGGAGTTACACAGACACACTGAAGATGTAGGCCAACCTTCAGCAGCACCTACCACCTCTTCAGCTCGTGTTGGGGCCTCTTACTCCAGCTCACACACAGCTGGTTCGGCTTCCTCACTGGAACTCCATGGAAGAACCTCTGCCACTGTTGTCCAGAGACCCAGTGAAATTCCACCCACTGAACCACGTTCTCAGTCATCACTCCCAGGCCACTCACCAGCAATCGGTAGCAAAGGCATGGGAGAAAAAGCGGCCATACTCGGCAAACCATCCCCATGCACTGGCTCTGAATGCCGGCATTGCCAAACTACTGGCCCTTGAGATGCTGTCATTCAGGCTGGTGGAGACTGACACCTTCCGGAACTTGATTTCATTGGCAGTTTCACAATACAATGTGCCCAGCTGCTTTTATTTCAGCAGGCAAGCCGTCCCTGCCCTGCAAAAGCATGTGGAGGGAAAAATTAAAAATGCGCTACTAAACGCCGTCAGTAGCAAGGTCCACCTGACCACCGATGCGTGGACCAGTAGCCATGGACAGGGATGATACCTTTCCCTCACTGCCCATTGGGTCAATGTTGTGGAGCCGGGTACAGATCTGGAGCGTGGCTCTGTACGTATTCTGCCAACTCCAAGGATTGCAGGTATGCAGTCTGTACATCTTGAGTCCTCCTCCTACTCTAGTTCCTCGGAATCAGCACTGCATGAGCCTGTTAGGCCAGATATGAGCACAGGTGTGGCCAAACGTCAACAGGCCGCCCTTAAATTAATTTCTTTGGGGAATCGGAGCCACACAGCACAGGAGCTCTGGAATGCCATCAAGCAGGAGAGCGATGTGTGGTTTGTGCCAGCGAATCTCCAGCCAGGTTTGGTAGTGAGTGACAATGGCCAAAATCTAGTGGCAGCTCTGGGCCTAGGCAACCTCACTCACATACCATGTCTGGCACACATGCTCAATTTGTTCGTGCAGAGCTTTCTGAGGGACTATCCGGATCTTGATGCACTGCTGCACAAGGTTTGCCTAGAGTGTGCTCACTTGCGGCGTTCCAGCATGGCAAGATCGCGCATTGCATCTCTGCAACGCCGATTCCGCCTGCCAGAACATCGCATCATATGTGACCTCCCCACCAGGTGGAATTCAACGTTACATATGTTGGAGCGGTTGTGTGAGCAGCAGGCAGCAGTAATGGAGTACCAGCTGCATCAGGCGCAAACAAGTCGCACTGTGCGCCGGACACACTTCACCACCACTGAGTGGGCCACTATGAGGGACATCTGCCAAGTTTTGCGTGCCTTCGATGACTCCACGCGGATGGCCAGTGCAGATGATTCACTAGTCAGCATGACTGTCCCCCTTATCTATCTGCTTCAAAAAACCTTACAAGCACTAAGTGAGGAGGTTTTTGAAGAGGTCGAGGATGAGGAGTCAGAAATGCCATCTGCTTCTGGCAAGTCTGCGCAACGTGCTTCCACACAAAGGCCCAGGCAGGGGACACTTAGTGAGGAGGATGACGAGGACTCAATGGAGGAGGAGGAACACATCTCTCCAGAGGAGGGAGGTACACAAAGCTCTAGTAGTCAGTGTGTACAGCGAGGGTGGGGTGATGCTGAGCAGGCTGAGATGCTGCCTCAGGCTGGGAACAGCGTTCCCGGTCCAGTTGGCAGTCTGCAGCACATGGTTGATTTCATGCTGCAGTGCTTGTTAAATGACCGCCGCATCACCAACATTCTCCACACGGCTGATTATTGGGTGTACACCCTCTTAGATCCTCGCTACCGGGACAACTTACAAAGCCTCATACCACAGTTGAACCGGGAGCGTAAAATGCGGGAGTACCAAGAAACACTTGAACAGGCCATCATGTTCTCCATTCCCCCCGCAAGTGTTGCTGGTAGTGCTTTTCAAAGCAGCCATGTGGGTAGAGGCAGTGGAGGAAGCTCTGCACAAAGAGGGAGCAGAGGCAGTGCCGCAGGACAAGGCAAGGCCGGTATTGCCCAAATGTGGAAAAGTTTTGTGGGACCGCCACAAACGGCTACACCATCATAGACGGCTCCAGTCAGCAGGAGGCAACGTTTCCGTCAGATGGTGACAGACTACTTGTCTTGCCCTGTTAGTGTACTCCCAGACAGCTGTTCCCCGTTCAAGTATTGGGTCTCTAAGCTGGATACATGGCCAGAGCTTAGCCAGTATGCATTGGAGGTGCTGGCTTGCCCTGCTGCCAGTGTATTATCGGAACGTGTCTTTAGTGCTGCAGGTGGTGTGGCAACAGACCGTCGCACGCGACTATCCGCCGATAATGTTGACCGGCTTACTTTTGTGAAAATGAACAAGGCCTGGATCTCACCTGAATTTGCCAGTCCTCTTCCAGAATAAATAATTGCCTGGCAACAGGATCCAGGTCTCCTGTTGTGTTCATGTTTCTATGACCTGAACTTTATTTCCTGGGCTACAGCACCGCCCATTGTTGCTCAGAAGTGCTGTCCACACAGACAAAACACTCGCTCATGTGTAAGTGGGGTTTGGTAACATCAGCTGATCCCCTGCTGTGTGTATGGCAAAGTGTCCTGCTCCCTCCAAACTCAAAGTACCTCAGATTTACACCTGGCTCCAAGTAGGCCTCGGCCGACTACCTGATTTTCCCTGGGCTCCGACAACGCCAGTTGGTGCTCAGAAGTGCTGTCCACACAGAAAAAACACTTGTTCATGTGTAAGTGGGGTTCGGTAACGTCTGCTGATCCCCTGCTCTGTGTACGGCAAACTCTCCTGCTGCCTACAACTTCTGACTACCTCTGATTTAATGTGTTCTCTGATTTGCCCTCTGTCTCCACTCTGTTTTGAGTATTTCCTCCGGCCTACAACACCGTCTGTTTCTGCTCTCAAGTGCCGTCTGCACAATCAACACTTGTTCCTGTGTTACCTGGGTCCTGTAACATCTGCTCATCTCCAGAGGTGAGTCCGGCAATGTCTCCTGCTTTATCTACATTCCCACTACTTGTAGTGGAAAAGTGGACAGAGCAGGAGACATTGCCTGACTCACCTCTAGGGAGAAGCTGCTGTTACAGAACCCCAGTAACACAGGAACAAGTGTTGGTTGTGCAGACGGCATTTCAGAGCAGCAACTGGCGTGGTTGGAAGCCAGAGGAAATACTCGAAACAGAGTGAAGACAGAGGCCTAATTGGAGTACGTTGACAGTTAGTAGTAGTGTAGAAACAATCTAAAACTGCCACCAAGTAGGCCTTAGTCTACTACCTGATTTTCTCAGGGCTCCGACACCACCAGTTGGTGCTCAGAAGTGCTGTCCGCACAGAAAAAACACTTGTTCATGTGTAAGTGGGGTTCGGTAACGTCTGCTGATCCCCTGCTGTGTGTATGGCAAAGTGTCCTGTTCCCTCCAAACTCAAAGTACCTCAGATTTACACCTGGCTCCAAGTAGGCCTCAGCCTACTACCTGATTTTCTCTGGGCTCCGACACCGCCAGTTGGTGCTCAGAAGTGCTGTACGTACAGACAAAACACTCGCTCATGTGTAAGTGGGGTTCGGTAACGTCAGCTGATCCCCTGCTGTGTGTATGGCAAACTCTCCTGCGGCCTCAAAATTCAAACAACGTCTTATCTTAAACTGCCTCCAAGTAGGCCTCAGCCTACAAAATGACTATCCCTGGGCTCCAACATCATCAGTTGTTGCTCGGAAGTGCTGTCCACACAGAAAAAAACACTCGTTCATGTGAAAGTGGGGGTCAGTAACGTCAGCTGATCCCCTGCTGTGTGGAGGGCAAACTGCTGCTGCCTCCAAATTGTAACTACTTCAGATTTAAACATTCTCTGATTTGGCCTCTGTCTCCACTCTGTCTCTAGTATTTCCCCTGACCTCCAACACCGCCAGTTCCTGCTCACAATTGCCGTCCACGCATTCCACACTTGTTCCTGGTGTTCTGTAACGTGAGCTGATCCCCCAATGTGTGTCCGGCACTGTCTCCTGCGCTGTCCACCTTCCCACTGCAAGTGGTGGGAATGTGGACAGAGCAGGAGACATTGGCAGACACACATCAGGGGATCTGCTGACATTACAGAACCCCAGTAACACAGGAACACGTGTGGATTGGGCAGACGGCTACTGTACGCATAAACTGGCGGTGTTGGTGGACACGTGAAATCCTGGAAAGAGAGTGGAGACAGATGCCTAATTGGAGCACGCTGACAGTCTGTTGTAGCCTACAAACAATCTAAAACTGCCACCAAGTAGGCCTCGGCCTACACCATGATTGTCCCTGGGCTCCAACAACGCCAGTTGGTGCTCGGAAGTGCTGTCCACACCGAAAAAAACACTTGTTCATGTGAAAGTGGGGTTCGGTAACATCAGCTGATCCCCTGCTGTGTGGAGGGCAAAGTGTCCTGCTCCCTCCAAAGTCAAAATACCTCCGATTTACACCTGGCTCCTAGTAGGCCCCGGCCTACACCATGATTGTCCCTGGGCTCCAACAACGCCAGTTGGTGCTCGGCAGTGTCTTTGGCACGGGTACTCCTTGTTGCCCAGCTTGGTTCTAGCACGCCAGCTGTTTCCAGGTAGTGACAAGGTCACTATGCCAACAATCCGTTGTCCTGTCGTCTTGCGGCCGGGTTAGCCGACACTACGGTGCCTGCAGTTTAGGTGACTCCTATGTGGGCTGTGGGAACTGGCACTGAAGGCTGGATCCGTAGTGCCAATCGGACATGGACCCCCTGTAGGACTGTGGGTTTTGGTAACTGCGGCCGGCTTGCGGCCTTGCTACTTAGCTTTGGATGGGTACCTTCTGCTACCCACCCGGGTTCCAGCACTGTCAGCTGGTTCTCGCCAGAGCCTTTGGCCTGGGTGCCTCCATCTCGGTATCCGAAGGTCCAGCACCGTCAGCTGGTCCTTGGTAGTGCTTTCTAGCACAGGTACCTCCTGCCTAGTAACCGTGGTCCAGCACCGTCAGCTGTTAATCGGTAGTGCCATTGGCTCTTGTAGCTTTTGCTACCCATCTGGGTTCCAGCACCGTCAGCTGGTTCTCAGCAGTGTCTTTGGCACGGGTACTCCCTGTTGCCCAGCCTGTTTTCAGCACGCCTGCTGTTTCCGGGCAGTGTCAAGGTCACTATGCCACCAATCCGTTGTCCTGTCGTCTTGCGGCCGGGTTAGCCGACACTACGGTGCCTGCAGTTTAGGTGACTCCTATGTGGGCTGCGGGAACTGGCACTGAAGGCTGGATCCGTAGTGCCAATGGGACATGGACCCCCTGTAGGACTGTGGGTTTTGGTAACTGCGGCCGGCTTGCGGCCTTGCTACTTAGCTTTGGATGGGTACCTTCTGCTACCCACCTGGGTTCCAGCACTGTCAGCTGGTTCTCGCCAGAGCCTTTGGCCTAGGTGCCTCCATCTTGGTATCCGAGGTCCAGCACCGTCAGCTGGTCCTTGGTAGTGCTTTTTAGCTCAGGTACCTTCTGCTTAGTAACCGTGGTCCAGCACCGTCAGTTGGTCCTCGGTAGTGCCATTAGCTCTTGTTCCTTCTGCTACCCATCCGGGTTCCAGCACTGTCAGCTAGTTCTTGCCAGAGCCTTTGGCCTAGGTGCCTCCATCTCGGTATCCGAGGTCCAGCAACGTCAGCTGGTCCTTGGTAGTGGTTTCTAGTACAGGTACCTCCTGCATAGTAACCGGGGTCCAGCACCGTCAGCTGTTCCTCAGTAGTGCCATTGGCTATTGTTCCTTCTGCTGCCACTAGGGGTTCCAGTACTGTCAGCTGGCTCTCGTCAGTTTCTCAGCATTCTTGTACCTTCTGCTACATTTCCAAGATCAAGCTTTTTGAAATTGTCTTTGGTAATCCTTATTGATCTCCATGACGACGACCCTGAAGACCACACCAAAGAAGACCAGAAATATGACCCTAAATAATATGACCAAGAGGACAAAGAACATGAAGACAACCACCAAGATACAGAACAAAAGACAGAAGAACAAGAAGCAGAAGAAGCAAAAGCAGAAGAACAGAAAGCAGAAGAACATTAAGCATAAGACTAAAAATCAGCATAGAAGAAATCAAAATTATAAGCAGAAGAAGACTAAGCAGTAAATGGGGGTGAGTCCGTTCCTCCTCGTGGTGCCCCTGGAAAATGCCTGCTGCTGCAGGCCAAACTGAACGCGGACAAATCCTGTTGTAAATCATTTGTGACAGGCAGAACGTAAGGTGTAATCTTATAACTTTTATAGATAAGTACTACAGGAATGCCTGTCACCATAAGAAAATGAAGAAAAAGAATAGGAAGAAGATGAAGAAATAGCATATAAAAATTAATAATAGCTGAATAAGAAGAATATGAAGAATGGAAAAAAAAAATTTATGGGAAGAAGGTGAAGAAGAAGAAGATGAATAAGGTGAAGAAAAAGTTGATGAAAAAAATGCTACTGCTGCGGATCATGAAGGAGAAAGTCTGGGAGAAGTACAAAAGAAGGTGAAGAGCATGGAAGTTGTGAAACATACATATCTGACAAAATATAAAAAAAGTTAACATAGTCAATATCTTTTTAACTCCGAACGTCTTGAAAAAAAAATTGGAATTAATGCTATGCCATGTGATTTGAATAAACCACTATGCCTTTAATGTCTCCTCCACCTCCCACAATACATTCTACATGATTCTTATTTGTTTTCAATTATGTAGAATTAGCCAACAAGGAAATAAAGGGCTTTTTTTAATTCCGATACCGGAAGTCCCATTGACTTGAATGGGACTTCCGGTATCGGAAGCGGCGATACCCGATATTTTTTTCGTATCGGGCGATACCATCCGATACGATATTTTTGGGTGTCGAACGGTATCGCTCAACACTAGTGACCAATTATTCTGTATTGAGAAATATATGGGGCTCATTATTCTGTATGGTGCACAATGTGGTGGCCATAATACTGTATGGAGTAATAGACTGTCCTTTTTTGAGCGATTGTACAATTTAAAATAGATCAGTCATGTCATGTAAGCAGTGAAGTATTTGTCATTGTACTATACGTTTATTTCTGTGCAGTATAAGAGCATCATGAGTTGTGGTATGTGTTAAAGGGGCGCACTGACACTCTTTGGCCCAGGGCACACGAAAACCTGGAGCCAGCCCTACCCCCCCCACAACTTTAGCCAAATAACCCCGTTTTCAGTGAGTAACTATTATTATAAAGTAAATTAAGGTTGACAAGCTTCAGTAATAAGAATTGATGTTTTTGGCATTGAAATGGGCACTGTAGGTGTGTTTACTGTCCTCCACTCCCTGCCGACTTTGCTTCCCCATTGACTTGCATTGGATTTCGTTTTTCCCTATAGTCGGCCGATTTCCTTCGACCCGACCTTTGCGAAAGTCGGATTTCATGAAACCCGACTCGACCCTAAAAAGGCAAAGTCGCTCATCTCTAGTGGCTGCACTAACTAAAACTGCAACCCATGCAAGAGGCCCCAAAGAAGAAGATTCAGCTGGCCTCCAGTCCAGATGATGTCCTGTGGCGATGACAGAGGAGAATCAAACCGACCAGAGGGAGAGACAATGAACGCTGCGACCAGGACGGACAACCCCTCTGTCACCACTGCAACAATGTGGGACGCATCGCAAGATTCTGTAATTTAAGCGAGCGACCCCTGGGGCAGAGAGCCAACCCTCAGGATTCAGATGTCTAGGCCCCCACAGTTGGCGAGACAAGTACAAGGGAGGATGGCCAGTCCTGCCCGTCATGATTGACAACTTCCCAATGAACGCCTTACTGGACACCGGCTCCCAGGTTACAACGATGCTATATGTCCTCTTTAAGCGATACTGGGCTGATTCAGACATTACTCACTGCCCAGATGAACACCGTGCCATCTTTGCCAGCAATGGTCAACCCTTGCCTCAGGTGGGGTATAAAGATGAAACCATTAAAATTGGCTGAGTAGAATTGCAGCTGCAAGGTTTGATTATCGTTGATATTGACAAACGAGAATGCAATCCAATGATTACTCTAGGCACTAATGTAATAGAAAATGGTCTTGGAGAAGTCATTGTTTCTTTGCAACAGGTAGCCGAGACCACCAGTTCCAGTCAGCAGCGGGTCCTGCAAAAGGAGATCAGAGCACTTATGCAGAGACAAGTAGTAGTAGAGCTGTCTTTTGGAGAAGTTGGCAGTGTCAGAGTGAGAGATCCATTCCCCATTGCAGTAACCCCAAGGAGTGAAATGTTAATTTGGTGTCGGGCAGCAATAGGCCTCAGGGGACAAGATTACCTAGCCCTGGTAGAACCAGTGTACTCTAATAGTAGACACACCATCCTGACAGCCAGAGGGGTAGTTGATGTCCGCAAGGGGAGAGTACCAATACGCATCCTGAACTGTGGGGAGAAAGAGGTCCATTTACCTCGATATGCCACCCTTGCTAAGCTGTTCACTGTCAGTAACAACTCAATAGAGGCAACAGAGCCCTTGCTTCCATCCGAACAGGTGGAGGACAATGGCTCTGAGGAGCAGCTGGAAGATTGATGTCAGCAGCTACACGTAGGCACTGACTCCACCCCTTCACACCAAAAGCATGGGGCTTACCAGGTGGCTCGAGAGTATGAGCGGGTCTTCAGCAAACATCCTCTAGATTTTGGGCAGGCAAAAGGGGTCCAACACCATATCCCCACCGGAGATCATCCACCCATTGTACCGGCCTGTACCCTCAGCACACTATCAACGTGCCAAAGAGATGAAGGAGGCTGGGGTAATCAGAAATACTGTAGTTGTAGCCCCTGGGCAGTTCCATTAGTCGTCGTTTAAAAGAGAGAGGGTACTATGAGAATGTGTGATGACTACAGGCGCATTAACAAAATCACACATATCACTCCTACCTGCTACCTAGAATTGAGGAGTCATTGGCTGCATTGAGAACCAGAAACTATTTCTCGACTTTAGATCTCACCAGTGGGTATTGGCAGTTTCCCGTGGCAGAGGCAGGCAAAGAGAAGACAGTGTTTACGACACCAATGGGCCTCTGCGAGCTTAACTACATGCCATTTGGGCTCAGCAGTATACCAGGGACATTTCAACGGTTAATCGAATGCTGCCTTGGACATGAAAACTTTGAAACCGTTCTGCTGTACCTGGATGACATCATCGTCTTCTCCAAAACCTATGAAGATCACTTGAAGCACCTGGCCGAAGTGTTTGAAGCCCTGTCCAACATTGGCTTGAAAGTAAAGCCATCCAAATGAAACCCAAGGTGCAGTACTTAGGCCATATGGTAAATGCAGAAGGCGTGGCACCAGACCCTGACAAAGTCACCGTTATCTGGGACTGGCAAAAACCTAGCAACATTCATGAAGTACGGCAGCTTCTTAGGTTCGTGGGCTACTATCGGAGATTCATCAAGGGCTTCACCAAAATAGCCGCACCTCTGCAAGACCTGCTATTGGCCAATCCAAGAAGGCCAAGAGCAAGAGTCCTCCATTCGAGTGGAACAACAGGATAGAAGAATCCTTCACGTCACCATTTATACTTTACACGGATGCTAGCAATGTGGGGTTAGGAGCCGTGCTGTCATAAGTGCAGAAAGGCAGAGAGAGTGATTCCCTACACCAGCAGGAAGCTTCGTCTCACTGAAAGGAACCCCGACAACTACAGTTCCTTTATGCTGGAGTTCCTTGCCATAGTCTGGGCGGTAACGGAACACTTCAAGCACTACCTGGCTTCAGCAAAGTTTGCCATCTACATGGACAATAATACGCTAAGCCACCTTGAAACAGCAAAGTTGGGTGCGCTGGAGCAGCGATAGATGGCCCGGCTGTCCAATTATGAGTTTACTGTCAAATACTGAGCAGGGCATATGAACGCTAATGCTGATGTGTTGTCCAGGATGCCCAATTCACCAGACAGGGGAGAAGATCCAGAAGAACTCGAACAAATCGAGTTACTAGCCTTCCACCGTCCAGTGGAGGCCCAGCGCTCCCATGGAGTGAGGAGCAAGCGGTACATCATATGAGAGGTCACGTTTAACCCATTGCCCTATCATAAGTGGACAGAGATGCAAGATAGCGACCCAGCCGTCCGCCTAGGAAAGGAGTTGCTGACACAAGCTGATTCACACCATGGTCCAGATGCTCCACAGGAAACACAGCAGTTGTGGAAGAAGAAGGGCAAGCTGTTCATCTATGAGGGTAAGCTGTGTCAGAGGACCATCAACTCACGCACCCACAAACTAGTCTGGCCAGGTGGTAGTCTCGAAGCGGTATTCGCCAATGGTCTTGGAGGCATACCATGATGGAGCAGGACATTTCGGATGGAAGAAGTTGGAGGTCCTACTTCGTGAAAGATTCTACTGGGTTTTCATGAGGAGAGCCATTGAAAAGTGGTGCCGAGAATGTGGCCCAGGCAACCTACGCAGGAAGACTACAACGGCCAGCGTGCCCCATTACAGCCCATAGTAACCAAACAGTCGCTTGAACTGGTAGCTTTGAATCATGTGAAATTGACTCTGAGCAGGACTGGCTACACCTACGCTCTGTCCATCGTTGACCATTACTCAAGGTTCTTGGTAGTCGTGCCTGTCAAAGAACAAACAGCGAAGACAGCAGCCAAAGCGTTCCAAGAATACTTTTGTCGGCCGCACAATTGTTGGCATATGCAACAGAAATGGACTTATTGTTTATGTAAAGGAGGACTTTACACTAGCCTGACAGCAGATGGCGATAGTATGAAGTTAAATGTTTGCTGTATTGTGGGGAGGGAAGTTCTCTATTGTTGTTGTTATGTTTTACTTTTGCTTTTGATTGTATTATACCAGCAGCATAGGCTGTGTGCTTCTGAATTCTTATCTCATGTTTACCCATAAGAAGTAAATGCTGTTTACTCAAGATAACTTGCTCAGTGAAGTTCTCCTGTGTACCGGTGAATTCTCAAAAGATACACTCTGCTACTGGTTATGGGCCAAGACACCCAGGACAGAGAGACACCCAGAAGATAATTACAAGCAATAACCTAAGATACCGGAGAAGCAGGTAAGATAAAAAAAAACCCAGTGAATGGAGACTGAAAAAAAAATCCAAATACAGAGGGACAAAGTAATTTATGACCCAGGAACTGGAGGACCGCACACTGGAGATCATTACAGAGAATCACCACACACAGGATATACAGGAACTCTCAAGAAGAAAGAAGAAAATCTTCATAAAACAAGTAAGATTATATAAAAATGATGTGCAGCACTGAGCTGAAACTCACAGTAGCTAAGCTGAACAGTGAAAATTATCAGTTGTGGAAATTTAAAGTAGAGATGTTGTTATCTAAGGACGATTTATGGGAAGTAATCATTACAGATAGACTTGATGAAGATAATCAGACATGGGATAGAAAGAATAGAGAAGCTAGAGCCACCATTATCTTATTAGTGGATGATGCTCAATTAATGCACATAAGGAATGAGGATACAGCGAAAGGAATGTGGGACGCATTGAGAAAATTACATAAAAGACCCAGTTTAAATCACAAGTTATTTCTATTATGAAAGCTTTACAGTATGAGATTGAGTGCAAATGACGATATGCAGAAGCACATATTCTCAATGATGGAAGTAATATCACGGCTAAGGTCTATTGGGGAAGACATTAAAGAAAGTCATGTAGCAGCAATATTATTGTGCAGTTTACCAGATTCGTATACAGCCTTGATAAATGCCCTAGAGACAAGACCAGAAAAAGACATCACATTAGATTTTGTGAAAACCAGACTAATAGATGAATATCAGAGAAGAAAAGAACAGACAAATGATTCTTCTACTGAAAAGGACAGTGGAAACGCTCTTAAAGCTACAGAATTTAAAAAACCCTATAATAAAGAGACAAGAGAATGTTTCAGATGTAAGAAAAAAGGTCATTTAAAGAAAAACTGTACAATATGGAAAGCAGATCAACAAAAATTACAACATAAAGAGCATACACAGAAAGTGAAAAACGCAATTTCAGATTCATGTGAGAATAATTGTAATGGCACAGACAAGAAATCATCAATTGATTGGTTTATTGATTCAGGAGCAACAAGTCATATGACATATGACAAGAATTTCTTCACTGAACTTGATTTAGATAAGAAAGAAGCCATTTATCTTGCAGATGGAAGCAAAATAACCACAGAAGGTAGAGGACAAAGTATGCTAAACTGTTCATCTTGACACACCAAAGGAACAGATGAAGGTATGTACACATGATCACAAGAACTGTATTCACATGTGGCATAGGCGTCT
This sequence comes from Dendrobates tinctorius, assembly GCF_039654945.1. Classification (NCBI taxonomy): domain Eukaryota; kingdom Metazoa; phylum Chordata; class Amphibia; order Anura; family Dendrobatidae; genus Dendrobates; species Dendrobates tinctorius. Next base: position 22,225,948 of record NW_027361711.1, on the reverse strand, counting down.
AGGACACAGACACCCTGACAGTATAATGGAACTACAAAGAAAAGAATTGATAAAAAAACTAAAGATATCAGATTGCTCCATTACCGTAAGATGTGAATGTTGTATAAAATCTAAAGCCACAAGAATTTCTATTCCAAAAGAAAGTGCGATGAAAAGCAAAAGACCACTTGATTTGGTGCATACTGATGTATGTGGACCCATGCAAGTGACTACATCAGGAGGAAATAGATACATGGTGACTTTCATAGAAGACTACTCAAGATACACAGTCACATACTTAATTAAGAACAAAAGTTAAGTTTTTGATAAACTTGTAGACTATGTAACAAGGTCGAGTAACAAATTTCAAAGGAAGCCAATTGTCATCAGAAGTGATAATGGAGGTGAATTTACAGGTCACAAAATAGAAAACTACTTAAGACAGAATGGTATAGAACACCAGAAAACTGTTCCGTACACACCTGAACAAAATGGAGTAGCAGAAAGGAAAAACAGAACTCTGACAGAAATGATAAAATGTATGCTGACAGATTCCAAACTACCAGAGAAATATTGGGGTGAGGCAGCAATGACAGCTACATATCTACAGAACAGACTTTTTTTCCAGAAAACTGAAGAAAGCTCTATATGAACTGTGGCAAGGTATGAAACCGAGTGTCAATCATTTAAAAGTTTTTGGATGTAAAGTTTTTTACTTATTCCAACAGAGAAACATTCCAAACTTCAAAACAGATCCATGGAGGGAATATTTATTGGATATAGTGAAAATTGCAAGGGACACAGAATCCTAGATCCCAAAACAGACAGAGTCACGGTGAGTAACAGTGTGACATTCATTGTGGATCTAAATGAAAACACTATGATTTCAATTGACACAAAAATGAGAAAAACAGCAATGACTTAGCTGAAGAGATATTTGATGAGAAAGTAGTTGAAATTGATAAAGAACAGAATACTGAAAATGAAGAAATACAACTACAAACAGACACAGAACCAAGACGTTCAATGAGAGAGAACAAAGGTAAACCACCAAAACGTCTCTCATACAAGACAAGCACAAGTAAAATTTATGAACATGAACATGCTGAACATGCTGGTGGTGGTCAAGCTGGTAGTATTGCTACCCCTGCTGATGCGGGCATGGCAGGTTGTGCAAATGGCCTGTTTGGGGTTATTGGCAGAGTCTTTAAAAAACAACCAGACTTGGGAAGACCTAACAGTTGTACTGCCAACTTCCGTTGTGTTGGTGTTACGAGGAACGGTTGCCCACCTTCTGTCTGTGGCCACCACACTGCTTTTTCCTGCCAGTTGGGGTGCTTACGCCTCCCTCCCCCTGTGGGCTTCTGTCCTCACTCTGCATGTCCTCCTGCCAGGTTGGGTCAGTTACTATATCATCCACCACCTTGTCTTCCACTTCCGCACCCTGGTTCTCCTCCTAACTTTTTAGCAATTGTGTATCATCATCGTCCACTTCTTGTGACACTTTCCCACCAGCACCTTTATGTGACCGTGGCTGCTCCAATATTTGGGCAACTCTTCATGTGATCTCCTCTTGCCCCACTTCAAGTGGACTGAACAAGAGGTCTGAATCTATATATGGAAAAGTGAACATCTCTTTGGAGTGTCCATGTGTGGGATCAGCTTTTCCCGGATACTTGGCATGGTGGAAGGAAGGAGGATCAGGGTGAAGAATATGTGGTATAGACTCACGGTGTTATGAATGAGTCACCGTAGGAGGCAAAAACAGAAATACTAGCTAAGTCCAGAAAACCAGAGAAGTTGGCAGCTATCGGATTGCAGACCCCTGAACCTATCAACAACTAGCAGTAGCCGTGGGGGGTTCCTACGGTGCCCTAGACCCCTTGATCACAGCCGGAGAACTACATAGCCTAAAGACAGAAAGGGAAATCTAAACTGCCCCAGAGCAGACCCCAAAGCAATAGGCAGCCCCCAACATATAATGACGGTGAAGCAAGATGAAAAAACACTCACACAGATAGAAAGATAGGCTGAGCAAATGATGGGGCCCAAGATATCTAGATAGGGCAGGATAGAAAAGCTGCTTTCTGTAATCCGCCAAAACCCTATCAAAACAAGAACCAACAGCTGATAGGGAAAAAAGCCCTGAAGACGCTAGGCTTCAAAAAGACTATATCAGTACTCAGGTATTTTCTGAAGACAGTGCAAAAAGGAATTCAGCTCACCCCAGCAAGGAATGACAGAAATCAAGGAAAACAATGCAAAACAAAACACAAATGCAAAAAGTAGAGCAGAAAACTTAGCTTTTGAGGAGCAGGAATCAGACTGGTCTCCTAGAATCCCTCAGAGAGATCACCAGCAAGGCAGAAGGGCGTCGGCTGCCTTATATCCAGTCAGTAATTCCCGTCACCCAGTCATCATCATCCTGCCCAGGTGCTTGGTAATCAGCCTCACTACCTTCCTTCACCAGAAGAGGGAGTTCATCAGACCTCAATGGTGAAGGGGAAAATGAACTCACATCACACAGCTACTGAGACTTGACAGTATGGAAGACAAGGTGGTGATGGTAGTGGCAAAGTGACTGGAAGCATAATCCGCTATTCAGCCAGCAATTTTTTGACATTGCTCTGGTTTCAATAGTGGTGTGCTGCAGTCCCCTAGTAATTTGGACAGGAAGGTCGGGGAGAAGATGTGGGTGTTTGTTGTGGTACAATTTAGCTTGCTCACTGCTACGGCCTCTGCATGCAACATCACCATCACCATTACGTCCAGTTCCCCGTCCCTTGCCACATGCCTTTTCCATTTTAAATGGAGGACAATATTTTCCATGTTCACTACAAATGGCTGTGAATTTGGAGCTAGCTTATATGTGATCCATGTGACGGACAAACCACAGTTTATAATAACTGGCCTGTTGGTAACTATTTTTACTAGTAAACTGGTGTCAATAACTTCACTAGCACACTGCAACAAAATTTAAAGGGAGGCCAGAAAAGACAGAATTTTGAGCACGCGTTTTATCTCTGATCCGTGTGATGGACAAACCACAGTTTGAAATAGCTGGCCTGAAAAAAAAAATATTCCTGGCCCGATACCTGGGGCAATGTCTTGAAATATCTGTAATAGCAGCAGCAGACAGAACTGAAATGGACCCTCTTGCTATATGCAGTGTAGCCTGCCACATACTCTGCTTGCCTGCCTAGCACTGACATCTATGCAGCTTTATTAATCCTCAGAAGGACTGTTAGTTGAGATGGATATGTGTATAATATACAGGTGCATCTCACAAAATTTGAATATCATCAAAAAGTTAATTTATTTCAGTCCTACAATACAAAAAGTTAAACTCATATTAGACTAATTACAAACAGAGTGATGTATGTCAAGTGTTCATTTATGTTAATGTTGATGATTATGGCTTACAGCCAATGAAAACTCAAACATCATTATTTAAGTAAATTAGAATACTTTATAACACCAGCTTGAAAAAATGATTTTAAAATCCAAGATGTTGGCCTGCCAAAATGTGTATTCAGTAAATGCACTCAATACTTGATCGGGGCTCCACTGGCATCAATTACTGCATCAATGCGGTGTGGCATGGAGGCGATCAGCCTGTGGCATTGCTGGGGTGTTATGGAAGCCCAGGCTGCTTTTACAGTAGCATTCAGCTTGTCTGCATTGTGGGGCCTGGTGTCTCTATTATTATTATTATTTATTTATTTATATAGCACCATTGGTTCCATGGTGCTGTACATGAGAAGGGGTTACATACAGATTACAGATATCTCTTACAGCAAACAAACTAACAATCACAGACTGATACAGAGGGGAGAGGGGACCCTGCCCTTTCGGGCTTACATGCTACAGGATGGTGGGGAAGGAGACAGTAGGTTGGAGGGTTACAGCTGTTCCAGTGATGGTGAGGCGGTAGCTCCAGTAGTGGTGAGGAGGCAGCGGGGATCACTGCAGGCTGTAGGTTTTCAGGTTCCGTCTGAAGGATCTGAGTGTGGTTGATAGCCGGACGTGTTGGGGCAGGGAATTCCAGAGGATGGGGCTATTCGGGAGAAGTCTTGGAGGCGGTTGGGTGAGGAACGAATAAGTGTGGAGGAGAGAAGGATGTCTTGGGAGGACCGGAGATTACGTGAGGGGAGGTATCTGGAGATTAGTTCAGAGATGTAAGGAGGAGACAGTTTGTAGATGGCCTTGTAGGTCAGTATTAGTAATTTGAACTGGATACGCTGAGGGAATGGGAGCCAGTGAAGAGATTTGCAGAGGGGAGAAGCGGAGGAGTAGCGAGGAGAAAGATGAATTAGTCGGGCGGCAGAGTTGAGAATGGACTGAAGAGGTGCAAGGGTGTTAGCAGGGAGGCCACAGAAAAGGATGTTGCAATAGTCGAGGAGGGAGATGATGAGGGCAAGCACAAGCATTTTAGTAGATTGAGGGTTGAGGAAGGGATGAATTCTGGAAATATTTTTGAGCTGGAGGCGACAGGAGGTGGAGAGAGCTTGGATGTGCGGTTTGAAGGACAGGGCAGAGTCAAGGGTTACTCCGAGGCAGCGGACCTCCGGTACGGGGGAAAGCGTGGTGTTGTCAATTGTTATAGAAATGACGGGTAAGGAAGATCTGTGAGATGGGGGAAAGATGATCAGTTCAGATTTGTCCACATTGAGATTGAGGAAGCGAGAGGAGAAGAAGGAGGATATGGCTGATAGACACTCAGATTCTGGAGAGCAGAGAGGTGATGTCTGGGCCAGAGAGGTAGATCTGAGTATCATCGGCATAAAGGTGGTACTGGAATTCGTGGGACTTTATGAGTTGCCTCAGACCAAGTGTGTAGATTGAGAAGAGTAGGGGTCCTAGAACAGAGCCTTGGGGGACTCCAACAGAGAGGGTGGGATGAGGAGGTAGTGTGGGAGACGCTGAATGTGCGGTTGGAAAGGTATGAGGAGATCCAGGATAGAGCGAGGTCTTTGATGCCAAAGGAGGAGAGGATCTGAAGTAGGAGGCAGTGGTCAACTGTGTCGAACGCAGAGGACAGGTCTAGAAGCAGGAGTATAGAGTATTGTCCGTTAACTTTAGCTGTATGTAGGTCGTTCGTAATTATGGTCAGGGCTGTCTCAGTGGAATGATGGGGGCGGAAGCCAGATTGTAGATTGTCAAAGAGCAAGTTAGATGAGAGGAGAGAGGAAAGTTCAGCGTGGACATGCTGCTCCAGGAGTTTAGAAGCGAATGGGAGCAGCGATATTGGGCGATAGCTGGACGTGGCTGTTGGATCGAGGGTTGGCATTTTAAGGATAGGTGTGATTGTGGCATGTTTGAAAGCAGAAGGGAAGGTACCAGAAGTTAGTGATAAGTTGAAGAGGTGGGTTAGGGATGGGATAAGAGTGGTGGTGATGCTGGGGAGGAGGTGGGATGGGATAGGGTCAAGTGCACAAGTGGTGAGGTGTGATTTGGAGAGAAGATGAGCAAGCTCCCCTTCAGTGATGTTAGATAAGGAGGTTGTGGGGTTTGGGCATTGGTCTGGTATACAAAGGGGTTGAGGTTGTTGGGCAATAAAGACTTGCCGTGTTTGGTCTATCTTGTTTTTGAAGTGTTCGGCAAAGTCCTCGGCAGAGATTAGGGAAGTCGGAGGTGGCAGTGGTGGGCGGAGGAGGGAGTTAAAAGTATTGAACAACTGTTTGGGGTTGTGGGATAAGGACGATACAAGGGATGTAAAGAAGGCCTGTTTAGCAGAGGTGATCTTCCTCTTTACAATACCCCATAGATTCTCTATGGGGTTAAGGTTAGGAGAGTTTGCCAGCCAATCAAACACAGTGAAACTGTTATTTTTAATCCAGGTATTGGTACTTTTGGCAGTGTGGACAGGTGCCAAGTCCTGCTTGAGAATTAAATTTCCTACTCCAAAAAGCTTGTTGGCAGAGGGAAGCATGAATTGCTCTAAAATTTCCTGGTATATGGCTGAGCTGACTTTGGTCTTGATAAAACACATTGTACATACACCAGCAGATGACATGTCTCCCCAAACCATCACTGATTGTGGAAACTTCACACTAGACCTTAAGCAGCTTGGATTGTCTGTCTCTCCACTCTTCCTCAAGACTTTGGGACCTTGATTTTCAAGGCCTAGAGTGAAGTATCCACAATCAATGATGGTTTTGAGAGCCATGTCATCTGCTGGTTTAGGTCCACTGTGTTTTATCAAGACCAAAGTCAGTGCAGCCATCTACCAGGAAATTTTAGAGCAATTCATGCTTTCATCTGCCAAAAAACTTATTGGAGAAGGAAATTTCATTCTCCAGCAGGAATTGGCACCTGTCCACACTGCCAAAAGTACCAATACCTGGTTTAAAAACAACAGTATCACTGAACTTGATTGGCGAGCAAACTCTTCTGACCTTAATCCCATAGAGAATCTATGGGGTATTGTCAAGAGGAAGATGAGAGACACCAGACCCAACAATGCAGACGAGCTGAAGGCTGCTATCAAAACAACCTGGGCTTCCATAACACCTCAGCAGTGCCACAGGCTGATCGCCTCCATGCCACGCCACATTGATGCAGTAATTGATGCCAAAGGAGCCCCGACCAAGTAGTGAGTGCATTTACTGAACATACATTTCAGTAGGCCAACATTTCAGATTTCAAAATCGTGTTTTCAAGCTGGTGTTATAAAGTATTCTAATTTATTGAGATAATGGTTTTTGGGTTCTCATTGGCTGTAAGAGATAATCATCAACATTAACAGAAATAAACACTTGAAATAGATCACTCTGTCTGTAATGACTATCTAATATATGAGTTTACACTTTATGTATTGAAAAACTGAAATAAATTAACTTTTTGATGATATTCTAATTTTTTGAGAGTCACCTGTATGGTATACTCACACTAAGTAAATCTCTCCTTAGCTCAGCATCAACTCTCCCTACACTGCCTGATTATGGAGTAGACTGATGAGCATGGTGGCGTTAGGTCTGATATAGACCAGATGATGCTGTGCGGCCAGCCAGTCACTGTAATGCCACAATCAACATGGCAGTGGCATTACAGTGTGTGGCAGACAATCCTTGCATGTTCATTGGCTCTCTAAAGAGTGTCAAACATGCAGCGCGGGAACCCGAGCTCCCGCCGAGCAACCCCAGAAATACTCGTCGAGCTCCAAGCATCTCGAACAGTGAGATGCTCGGGCGAGTACCTAGTAGTGGCACCATGCTTGCTCATCACTACTGTATACTGTATGAGATGTGGTATGATCAGACCATGTTCCTTTTTTTAAACACATCCAATTGTGGAAGGCATTATTATTCTAACATCTATTGATTAAAATCAACTTTAAAATCAACTCTGTTTGTGGGAGCAGGTGAATAAGCCCCGCCCATCGGACCGGACCGTGGCAGTTTACATACATCTGAACCGATATAAAATAGGTATTTATGCATGAAAGGTGCGGGGTCAAGGGGGAAGCAAAAGTGCTAAGAGAATCCTTATGTGACACACAATTGAATAATATCATTATATGATATCTCAAAAAAGGGGTGATAGATTCCCTTTAACCCCTTCACCCCCAAGGGTGGTTTGCACGTTCATGACCCGGCCAATTTTTACAATTCTGACCACTGTACCTTTATGAGGTCATAACTCTGGAACGCTTCCATGGATCCCGGTGATTCTGACAATGTTTTCTTGTGACATATTGTACTTCATGGTAGTGGTAAAATTTCATTCAAATAACTTGCGTTTATTTGTGAGAAAAATGGAAATTTGGCGAAAATTTTGAAAATTTCGCAATTTTCCAACTTTGAATTTTTATGCCCTTAAATCACAGAGATACGGCACACAAAAAACTTGATAACTAACATTTCCCACATGTTTACTTTACATCAGCACAATTTTGGAACCAAAATTTTTTTTGTTAGGAAGTTATAAGGGTTAAAAGTTGACCAGCGATTTCTCATTTTTACAACACCATTTTATTTTTAGGACCACATCACATTTGAAGCCACTTTGAGGGGTCTATATGATAGAAAATACCCAAAAGTGACACCATTCTAAAAACTGCACCCCTTAAGGTGCTCAAAACCACATTCAAGAAGTTTATTAACCCTTTAGGTGCATCACAGGAATTTTTTTGAATATTTAAAAAAAAATGAACATCTAACTTTTTTTCATAAAAAAAATAATTCAGGTTCAATTTTTTTTATTTTACCAAGGGTAACAGGAGAAATTGGACTGCAAAAGTTATTGTGCAATTTGTCCTGAGTACGCAGATACCTGATATGTGGGGGGAACGACTGTTTCGGCGCATGGCAGAGCTCAGAATGGAAGGAGCGCCGTTTGACTTTTTCAATGCAAAATTGGCTGGAATTCAGATTGGATGCCATGTCACGTTTGGAGAGTCCCTGATGTACCTAAACAGTGGAAACCCCCTACAAGTGACCCCATTTTGGAAACTAGACCCCCCAAGGAACTTATCTAGATATGTGGTGAGAACTTTGAACCCACAAGGGCTTTACAAAAGTTTATAACGTACAGCGGTACAATTAAAAAATCATATTTTTTCCACAAAAATGATCTTTTCACCCCAATTTTTATTTTCCCAAGGGTAACAGGACCCTAAAAGTTATTGTGCAATTTGTCCTGAGTACGCTGATACCCCACATGTGGGGGTAAACCACTATTTGGGCGCATGGCAGAGCTCGGAAGGGAAGCAGCGCCATTTGACGTTTTTGGCTGGAATTGAGATCGGACACCATGTCGCGTTTGGAAAACCCCTGATGTACCAAAACAGTGGAAACCCCCCACAAATGACACCATTTTGGAAACTAGACCCCCTAAGGAACTTATCTAGATGTGTGGTGAGAACTTTGAACCCCCATGGGCTTCACAGAAGTTTATAACATAAAGCAATACAATTAAAAAATCATATTTTTTCCACAAAAATGATCTTTTCACCCTCAATTCTTATTTTTCCAAGGGTAACAGGACCCTAAAAGTTATTGTGCAATTTGTCCTGAGTACGCTGATACCCCACATGTGGGGGTAAACCACTATTTGGGCGCATGGCAGAGCTCGGAAGGGAAGCAGCGCCATTTGACGTTTTTGGCTGGAATTGAGATCGGACACCATGTCGCGTTTGGAAAACCCCTGATGTACCAAAACAGTGGAAACCCCCCACAAATGACACCATTTTGGAAACTAGACCCCCTAAGGAACTTATCTAGATGTGTGGTGAGAACTTTGAACCCCCATGGACTTCTCAGAAGTTTATAACATAAAGCCATACAATTAAAAAATCATATTTTTTCCACAAAAATGATCTTTTCACCCTCAATTCTTATTTTTCCAAGGGTAACAGGACCCTAAAAATTATTGTGCAATTTGTGCTGAGTACGCTGATACCCCACATGTGGGGGTAAACCACTATTTGGGCGCATGGCAGAGCTCAGAAGGGAGGCAGCGCCATTTGACGTTTTTGGCTGGAATTGAGATCGGACACCATGTCGCGTTTGGAAAACTCCTGATGTACCAAAACAGTGGAAACCCCCCACAAATGACACCATTTTGGAAACTAGACCCCCTAAGGAACTTATCTAGATGTGTGGTGAGCACTTTGACCCCTCCAGTGCTTCACAGAAGTTTATAACGCCCGGGCGTGAAAATAAAAAATTCGTATTTTTTCCACAAACATGATCTTTTAGTCACCATTTTTTTATTTTCCCAAGGGTACCAGGAGAAATTGGACCTTAAAAGTTGTTGTCCAATTTGTCCTGAGTATGCTGATACCCCATATGTGGGAGAAAACTACTGTATGGGCACACGTCAGGGCTCGGAAGGGAAGTAGTGACGTTTTGGAATGCAGACTTTGATGGAATGGTCTGCGGGTGTCATGTGCGTTTGGAGAGCCCCTGATGTACCTAAACAGTGGAAACCCCCCACAAATGACACCATTTGGTAAACTAGACCCCCCAAGGAACTTATCTAGATGTGTGGTGAGCACTTTGAACCCCTCCAGTGCTTCACAGAAGTTTATAACGCCCGGGCGTGAAAATAAAAAATTCGTATTTTTTCCACAAACATGATCTTTTAGTCACCATTTTTTTATTTTCCCAAGGGTACCAGGAGAAATTGGACCTTAAAAGTTGTTGTCCAATTTGTCCTGAGTATGCTGATACCCCATATGTGGGAGAAAACTACTGTATGGGCACACGTCGGGGCTCGGAAGGGAAGTAGTGACGTTTTGGAATGCAGACTTTGATGGAATGGTCTGCGGGTGTCATGTGCGTTTGGAGAGCCCCTGATGTACCTAAACTATTGAAACTCCCCACAAGTGACCCCATTTTGGACACTAGACCCCCCACAGAACTTATCTAGATGTGTGGTGAGCACTTTGAACCCCCAAGTGCTTCACAGAAGTTTATAACACTCGGACGTGAAAATAAAAAAATCATTTTTTTCCACAAAAATGATATTTTTGCCCCCAATTTTTTATTTTCCTAAGGGTAACAGGAGAAATTGGACCACAAAAATTGTTTTGCAATTTGTCCTGAGTAGGCTGATACCCTACATGTGGGGGTAAAACACTGTTTGGGCGCATGGCAGAGCTTGGAAGGGAAGGAGCACCATTTGACTTTTTCAACTCAGAATTGGCTGGAATTGAGATCAGACGCCATGTTGCCTTTGGAGAGCCCCTGATGTGCCCAAACAGTGGAAACCCCCAATTCTAACTCCAACCCGAACCCCAACATGCCTCTAGCCCTAACCCTAGCCCTAACCCTAACCCTAGCCCTAACCCTAACCCTAACCCTAGCCCTAACCCTACCCCAACACACCCCTAGCCCTAACCCTAGCCCTAACCCTAATGGAAAAATGGAAATAAATACATTTTTTTTATTTTATTATTTTTCCCTAACTAAGGGGGTGATAACGGGGGGTTTGATTTACTATTTATGGCGGTTTTTATTTTTGGCAGCTGTCGCACGCTAAAAGACGCTTTTTATTGTAAAAATAGTTTTTGCATCACCACAAATTGAGAGCTATAATTTTTCCGTATTTTGACCCACCGGGTCATGTGAGGTCTTATTTTTTGCGGGACGAGTTGACGTTTTTATTGGTAGCATTTTCGGGCATGTGAAATTTTTTGATCGCTTTTTATTCCGATTTTTGGGACGCAGAATGAAGAAAAACCAGCGTTTCATGAATTTCTTTTGGGGGGGTGCGTTTACACCGTTCCACGTGCGGCAAAATTGATAAAGCGGTTTTATTCTTCGGGTCAGTACGGTTACAGCGATACCTCATTTAGGTCTTTTTTTATGTTTTTGTCGGTTTTATGCAATGAAAACTATTTTATATAAAAAATAATTATTTTTGCATCGCTTTATTCTGTGAGCTATAACTTTTTTATTTTTTTGCTGATGATGCTGTGTGGCATCTTGTTTTTTCCGGGACAAGATGACGTTTTCAGCGGTACCATGGATAATTATAAGCGTCTTTTTGATCGCGCGATATTACACTTTTTGTTTGGCAGTATGATAATAAATCATTATTTTTTGCTTCGTTTTTTATTTTTATTTTTTAAGGGGTTTGCTAAAGGGGTTAACTAATGGGACAGTTTTATAGGACGGGTCGTTACGGACGCGGAGATACCTAATATGTGTACTTTTATTGTTTTTTTTTTTTTTTTTATTATTTCCAAAAAATGGATTTATTGGGGGAATATTTTTTTTTTTTTCTAATTTATTTGGCGATTTTTTTTAAATTATTTTTACACTTTTTTTTATTTTTTTTTTTACTTTATTAAATAGTCCCAGGTGGGACATCGCTGATCTGTCACATCACAGATCGCTGATCTGTCACATCACAGATCACTGTGACAGATCAGCGATCTGACACAGGCACTGCAGAAGGCTTCCTCATGCCTGCGCTTTGCAGGCACTGAGGAAGCCAGCTTCTTCAGGCCCCCGAAGGCCCCCGTCGCCATCTTGGATTTGGGGGCCTGGAGGAAAGGAGTCCCCCGCAGCAGCGCTGCACATTGCGCTGCCGTGGGGGGCTCAGGGAAGCACGGAGGGAGCCCCCTCCCTGCCGATGCTTCCCTTTAACTCCCGGTACACCGCGATCATGTTTGATCGCGGTGTGCAAGGGGTTAACGTGTCGGGGGCGGTCCGTGACCGCCCCTGACACATTGTGCCAGGTGTCAGCTGTGATAATCAGCTGACACCCGGCCGCGATCAGCGGCGCTCACCATGTGGGCGCCGCTGATCGCGCCCGACGTACTATCCCGTCCATGGGCATAGGGGCCCAGGTCCGATGGACGGGATATACCGTCGGATGTCGGGAAGGGGTTAAGTAGAACTAAATATGGCACAGACTCGATGGAATTCACATTAGTGATGAGCAAAAGTGCTGGGATAAGGTGTTATCCAAGCATGCTTGGGTGCTAACCGAGTATCTTGGGTCTGCTCGAAAAATATTTTCAAGACCTCACGGCTGCATGTCTCGTGGCTTAGCAAACAGACAATCCCTGCATGTGTTGCAGCTATTGAACAGCCACGCGACATGAAGCCGCTGGGTCTTAGAGGAGCTACGGATATATTTTAGACATATCCTAGATTTAATACATTTAACAGATCCAGGATGCAGCAGTATATATGAAGGTTGATGTATGGTGTTTTAATAACTCACAGATGACGATGATTTGTTTTACGTTAACTTTAAGTAGAAAGACTTGATTGCACTTATCGATCACGGATCCGAACTTTTCCTTTTCCGTTATATGGAGAAGAAATAAAACTCTTATGTAAAACATAGTGTAGTTCAAAAAAGACTTTCTACAGGATCAACTAAACAGCACATAAAATTGAATTGCTCTGAAAATATACTGACAATTGTTTTTACGAGCAATTTTAATAACATTCACAACTCATATATTTTAGTCATTTTCTCTGATCCCTGGTGAAGTATTAAGACTGAGTTCCTCTGACTTCAGTGGCTCAAAGAACAAATTAAGTGTATCTGAAGCTAAACAACCAAACACATAATTAGCTTAGTGCTTAGATTGTCCCTTTAGCCTTTTCTCTGTTTATAAGCAAGTAATGGATTATGTTTATGCGGGATAGGCAATAAAATGGGTTTGCATTTTATAAATAAGAAAAACAGTTTGATTTTTCATATATATGCAGCCTTTTGGTTATGTTTATGCACAATCATAATAGCATGAGGCCAAAAACGTCAGCATTTCGGGCCCTACAGAAGCGTCCTAATGACACAACATACAAAGTTCTGGATGGAACAGACAGTAATTTTTTATATTCTTAAAGAATAACAAATCATTACTATGAAGTGACTACATTTGAATCATTATTGTCATTTTCTTTTTTTTTGATTAGCAAATTGCAAGTATAATTAGCTATGGGGAAAAAGCAAAATTAAAAACGGCAATGCCAAAAAATGTTATAGAAATTAAGCTATCTGTGGTGGGTTGAGGAATTACATTCCTCCTTGTCAAAATATGCAGAAGGTTTATGCTGACAATCATGGGATATATTGACTTCCAACTCTACAATTCTATGATTCTATGAGGCTGGACAGACATCTGTCTGGGATGATTTAGCGAATCCTGCTTTGAGCAGGGGGTTGGACCAGATGGCCCAGGAGGTCCCTTCCAACTCTACAATTCTATGATTCTACTTATGTACTGGTCCTATTGAATGAAATGTAAACTAGAGACATGTAAAATAATTAGCAATTTATTCTCCGAAACACAAATTTACCGGCCTTGAAATTGGCCGTGTGACTTTTCCCCAAAACATATGTTGTGCACTGCTTTATGACTGCCAGAGTCCAGGATATAGCATTCTGGGATTTATTTTATTTTTTTTTATATACTACCATATATCAATATATAAAAATATAATGGCGTCTATCTCCATGTTAAAATGCATGATGAAATGCCAAATTCTTGTGAGAAACCAAAGTTAATAAGCCAGGTATTACATGGGAATCAGGTAGTCCCAAAGCAAAAAACCTATGCATTGTAAGTATCATACTCCGTCAGTGAATTCCCTCATACAATTAGTTTCACATTTTCTCCTCTTTCCACAATATGATGACCCAATAGTACTCCCTACTAAGAGAGCAAATACTTATGAAGAGAGCAATCACTGGAGAAGGACATCATGGTTGGAAGAATAGAAGAGGCAAGGCAAAGAGGAAGACCATCAAACTGATAGCTTACTACTATTAAGATGATGGCGGAGAAGCCCCTGGTGAGCCTATTTACACTTGCACAAGAACGATCTCCCTACAGAGTATTCATCTATCAAGTCACCATAGCTTGAGATAGAATTGAGGTCGAAATAATAATACTTCAGCCTAAGAGAGGTATTCACACTAGACACGTAGGTTCCCAGCAGATCTGAGTTCGCCTTGTCGTTGGCTACTGGGCATGCATGAATTGCCCAAATTATGTGTTAAGATATCTATTTTTTTCTTATTATCTACTGCAGTAATGTTATTCATATTCCACATGCTACCTATTTACATGCTTTAGCACTACAGAGGGCAACTTTGTTTTATATGGAGGCGGCTGCTCTTAGTTCTCACCTGTACACACCAATTTTCTCATTTGGAAGGGCCAGTCAGTTTTTTTCTATTTCTATATCAGCCCTCTGACAAAGCACTCTGCCCTCCAGCCTATCGTGGTTTTAATTGCAGCAGGATCCTACATACCCAGAAATTCTGGCTTCAGCCTAAGAGGTATTCACATTAGAAACACAGGTTCCCTGCAGATCTGAGACCACCTAGTCATCGGCTTCTGGGCATGCATCAATTAGCCAAATTATGTGCCAAGCATATCTATTTTTTATTATTATCTAGAGAAGCAATTGTATTCATATTTCATATTTACATGCTTTTACACTGCAGAGTGCAACTTTATTTGTTTTTATGTAATAACTAGCTGAAGAGCCCGGCGCTGCCCGGGCATAGTAACTACTACGGTTAGTCATAACAAATTATAATGATTACATCTCTATATATATAAAGCTGAGTGTAGAGCCCCGCCCACTCCACATAGCCACATTCACTATAATATCCCACATCATCTCGTCAGCCAGAGCTACCGGACTATTACCACATCATCCCATCAGCCAGAGTCACTGGACTACTTCCCATAATATCCCACATCATCCTGTCAAAGCCACCAGACTACTACCCCTAAATCTCATATCATCCCATCAGCCATAGCCACCAGACAACTACCACTAATATCCCACATCATCCCATCAGCCAGAGCCACCGGACTACTACCCATAGTAGCCTACATCATCCCGTCAGCCAGAGCCACCGGACTACTACCCATAATAGCCCACATCATCTCGTCAAAGCCACCAGACTACTACCCCTAAGTCCCACATCATCCCATCAGCCATAGCCACCTGACAACTACCACTAATATCCCACATCATCCTGTCACAACCTCCGGACTACTACCTCTAATATCCCACATTATCCCGTCACCCAGAGCCACCGGACTACTAATATCCCACATCATCCCATCAGCCAGAGCCACTGGACTACTACCTATAATATCCCACATCATCCTGTCAAAGCCACCACACTACTACCCCTAAATCCCATATCATCCCATCAGCCATAGCCACCAGACAACTACCACTAATATCCCACATCATCCCGTCAGCCAGAGCCACCGGAGTACTACCCATAATAGCCCACATCATCCCGTCAGCCAGAGCCACCGGACTACTACCTGTTATGATTGAGTCACCGTAGGAGGCAAAAACAGAAATGCTAGCTAAGTCCAGAAAACCAGAGAAGTTGGCAGCTATCGGATTGCAGACCCCTGAACCTATCAATACAACTAGCAGTAGCCGTGGGGGGTTCCTACGATGCCCTAGACCCCTCGATCACAGCCGGAGAATTAAATAGGCCTAAAGAAAGAAAGGGGAAATCTAAACTGCCCCAGAGCAGACCCCAAAGCAATAGGCAGCCCCCAACATATAATGACGGTGAAGCAAGATGAAAACACTTACACAGACAGAAAGATAGACTGAGCAAAGACGGGGCCAAAGCTAACTAAATAGGAAAGGACAGGAAGGCTGATGTCTGCAATCCGTGAAAAACCCTATGAAAATAAGAGCCAACAGACTGACAGTGAAAAAGGCCCTGAAGACGCTAGGCTTCAAAAAAGCTATGTCAGTACTCAGGAATATTCTGAAGACAGAGCAACCGGCAAAAGGAGATTCAGCTCACCCCAGCAGGGAATGGCAGAATCCAGAAAAGCAAGTAAAACAAAAAACAAAAGACAAATGCTAACAGGCAAAGCAGAAAACTTAGCTTTAGAGGAGCAGGAATCAGACTGGTGTCCTAGAAGTCCACAGAGAAATCACCCGCAGGGCAGAAGGGCGTCGGCAGCCTTATATCCAGTCCGTGACTCCACTCAGCCAGTCATCCTCATTAGGCTCAGGTGCCTGATAATCAGGCTCATTACCTTCCTTTACCAGAATAGGGAGTTCACCAGACCTCAGTGACGAAGGGGAAAATTAACGCACAACAGTACCTCCCCCTTGAGGAGGGGTCACCGAACCCTCAACTACGCCACCAGGGCGATCAGGGTGAGCCCGATGAAAGGCACGCACCAATCTTTTGGCATGAATATCAGAGGCAGAGACCCAGGAATTATCCTCCTGACCATAACCCTTCCACTTAACCAAATACTGGAGTCTCCGTCTAGCCAGACGGGAATCCAGTATTTTCTCTACCTCATATTCCATGTTACCATCAACCAATACAGGGTCTGGAGGTGCCACTCCAGGAACAACTGGTTCAACAAACCTCTTCAACAAGGACTTATGGAACACATTATGGATTTTAAATGTGACAGGAAGAGCCAAACGAAAAGAGACCGGATTAATAATCTCCAAAATCTTGTAAGGTCCAATAAATCTAGGCTTAAACTTAGGAGAAGCCACCTTCACAGCAATATTTTTTGATGATAACCACACCATATCACCAATCTTAAACTGGGGACCAATGGTCCTATGTCGATTGGAAAACCGCTGGGCCTTTTCCTGGGAGAGAGATAACTTATCCACCACTTGGTCCCAGATCTGGTGCATTCTCTCCACCACAGTGTCAACACCTGGGCAGGCAGAAGGCTCCACCTGCCCTGAAGAAAATCGAGGATGAAACCCAAAGTTACAAAAAAAAGGTGACATCAAAGTGGCAGAACTAGCTCTATTATTTAAAGCAAATTTGGCCAAGGGCAAAAATGAAACCCAATCATCCTGATCAGCGGAAATAAAACATCTCAAATACGACTCCAAGGTCTGGTTTGTTCTCTCTGTCTGCCCATTTGTCTGAGGGTGAAAAGCAGAGGAGAAGGCCAACTGAATTCCCAGCTTGGAACAGAAAGTCCTCCAAAATCTAGACACAAACTGAACTCCTCTGTCAGATACAATGTTCTCAGGAATCCCGTGTAAGCGAACCACCTGTTGCAAAAACAGGGGCACCAACTCAGAGGAAGATGGCAACTTAGGGAGTGGTACAAGATGAACCATCTTAGAGAACCTATCACAAATCACCCAAATAACAGTCATTCTTTGAGAGACCGGCATACCAGAGATGAAATCCATTGAAATATGGGTCCATGGCCTCCTGGGGACCGGCAAAGGCATCAACAACCCACTAGAGCGAGAACAAGATTTAGACCGGGAGCAAGTCCCACAGGACTGCACAAAATTCCTGACATCATGAGACAAGGTGGGCCACCAAAAAGAGCGACTCACCAGATCTCTAGTACCAAAAATACCTGGATGACCAGCCAATGCAGAGCAATGAACTTCAGACATCACTCTCTTCTTCCATTGGTCAGGAACATACAACTTTCCACTGGGACAACGCTCAGGTTTGTCCTCCTGGAACTCTTGCAGAGCAAGTCTCAAATCGGGCGAGATGGCAGAAAGAACTACCCCTTCACCTAAGATGGTAGCAGGCTTGGTCACCACAGGAGAATCAGCAAAGAAACTCCTAGAGAGGGCGTCTGCCTTGACATTCTTAGTTCCAGGAGGAAAAGAGACCACAAAATCAAAACGTGTAAAAAACAAGGCCCACCTAGTCTGTCTAGGGTTCAAGCGTTTAGCCGACTCTAGGTAAATCAAATTCTTGTGGTCAGTGAGGACCACAACTTGATGTTTAGCTCCCTCCAACCAATGTCTCCACTCCTCAAATGCCCATTTCATGGCCAACAGTTCCCTATTCCCCACATCATAGTTACGTTCAGATGGAGAGAACTTTCGGGAAAAGAAAGCACAGGGATTCATTTTAGATGTTACAGGATCCTTTTGGGACAAAACAGCTCCTGCACCAATCTCAGAAGCATCCACCTCTACCTGGAACGGGAGTGAGACATCAGGTTTTCGCAAAACCGGGGCGGAGGTAAATCTTCGCTTCAGCTCCTGAAAGGAAGCAACCGCCTCCGGAGACCAATTCAACACATCAGCACCCTTCTTAGTCAGATCAGTCAATGGCTTGGCAATACTAGAAAATTTTGCTATAAATTTCCGATAAAAATTAGCAAAACCCAAAAACTTCTGGAGGGCCTTCAAAGAAGTGGGCTGAACCCAATCATAAATGGCCTGTACCTTGGCCGGGTCCATTTCAATAGTCGACGGAGACAAAATAAATCCCAAAAATGAAATCCTCTGTACTCCAAAAAGGCATTTCGATCCTTTGACATACAGGGAATTCTCCCTCAAGATCCGGAACACAGTCCGAATATGTTCCACATGGGAATCCCAATCCTTGGAGAAGATCAAAATATCATCCAGATAGATAATCAAAAATTTATCGACAAAGTCTCGGAAAATATCGTTCATGAAGCACTGGAAG
This sequence comes from Dendrobates tinctorius, assembly GCF_039654945.1. Classification (NCBI taxonomy): domain Eukaryota; kingdom Metazoa; phylum Chordata; class Amphibia; order Anura; family Dendrobatidae; genus Dendrobates; species Dendrobates tinctorius. The sequence goes on along the minus strand of NW_027361711.1, from coordinate 22,207,063 downwards.
ACAGAAGGGGCATTAGTGAGCCCAAAAGGCATCACCAGGCACTCAAAATGTCCCTCCGGAGTATTAAACGCCATCTTCCATTCGTCCCCCTGCTTAATGTGGATAAGATTATACGCCCCCCTGAGGTCAAGCTTGGTAAACCAGCAAGCACCTCTAACTCTAGAGAATAGATCCGAAATCAGGGGTAGCGGATACTGATATTTAATAGTAATTTTTTTGAGGGCACGATAATCAATACAAGGCCTTAAAGAACCATCCTGTTTGGCCACAAAAAAAAAAACGGCACCTAAGGGTGAAGAGGATGGTCTAATATGACCCTTCTCCAACGCCTCCTTAATATAAGACCGCATAGCCTCGTGCTCGGGTACAGATAAATTGAAGAGCCGACCCTTGGGAAATTTACACCCCGGGCTTAGTTCAATTGCACAGTCATAACTCCTATGAGGAGGCAAGGACGCAAGCTCATTCTCACTAAATACATCATAAAAGTCCGCCAAATAGTCAGGAACATCATGCAACTGAGGAGAGGTGGAAAAAACCGGAGCCTCACTAAAGGCACACCGACAACCCCAACTCACCACAGACACAGATTTCCAATCCAAAACTGGATTATGAATTTGCAATCAGGGAAACCCCAGAACAACGGCATCATGCAGACCATGCAACACCAAAAATCTGCAATTTTCTTGATAATCTGGGGCGACCCGCATGACCACCTGGGTCCAAAACTGAGGTTTATTTTTAGCCAAAGGAGTAGCATCAATCCCCCTCAAAGGGATAGGCGTCCGCAGAGGTGTCATCGGAAATCCACAACATTTAGCAAAATCCAAGTCCATTAGGTTCAGCGCTGCTCCCGAATCCACAAAAGCCTTGGCGGAAAATGTGGACAGGGAGCAGATCAGAGTAATTGCCAGAAGAAACTTAGGTTGAACACCACCAACAGAAAACGTGTGTGCAAAGCGTTTCTCTCGTTTAGGACAAACAGAAATAATATGCGAGGCATCTCCACAGAAAAAACACAGCTTATTACGCCTTCTGAACTCCTGACGTTGCGCCTTAGACAAAACTCTATCACATTGCATAGGTTCAGACGTCTGTTCAACCGGTGGCAACACCTCTCATGCAATCCTGCGTTCACGTAAACGGCGATCAACCTGAATGGCTAATGACATAGAATCCTCCAGACCAGAGGGAAAAGGAAATCCCACCATAGTATCTTTTACGGCTTCTGACAAACCCTTCCGAAAGAGAGCAGCCAAGGCATTATCATTCCAGGTAGTAAGGACCGCCCACTTTCGGAACTTTTGACAGTACAACTCTGCAGAATCTCGACCCTGGTTCAATGCCAACAGGGTCTTTTCAGCCTGATCAATAGCATTAGGTTCATCATACAACAACCCCAAAGCTTGAAAGAATGCGTTCACATTAGTCAGAATAGGATCATCTGGTTTCAAAGAAAACGCCCAATCCTGGGGATCGCCACGCAGCAAAGAGATGACAATTTTAACCTGCTGCGCGGAGCTCCATGACGAGTTAGGCTTCAAGGCAAAAAATAATTTACAATTATTTTTGAAACTCAAAAATTTACATCGATCCCCAAAAAATACATCAGGTGTAGGGATCTTTGGTTCAACAGCATGCGAAAGAGCAAGGTAGGCAGAAATTCCCCGCACTTCCACAGCGAGCTGCTCCACATAATCAGACAATTGCTTTATCTCCATTGAGAGAAAAAAAAAAAATTCCCCCTACGGCCTCAGAGATCTAGAGGAAAGAATATACACACACCTTTTTTTTTTTTTTTTTTTTAAACACAATTCTTTCCTGCTATTGAGTACCCTAGGATCTGCGGTATGGCGGGTGATTCTGTTATGATTGAGTCACCGTAGGAGGCAAAAACAGAAATGCTAGCTAAGTCCAGAAAACCAGAGAAGTTGGCAGCTATCGGATTGCAGACCCCTGAACCTATCAGTAGCTGTGGGGGGTTCCTACGATGCCCTAGACCCCTCGATCACAGCCGGAGAATTAAATAGGCCTAAAGAAAGAAAGGGGAAATCTAAACTGCCCCAGAGCAGACCCCAAAGCAATGGGCAGCCCCCAACATATAATGACGGTGAAGCAAGATGAAAACACTTACACAGACAGAAAGATAGACTGAGCAAAGACGGGGCCAAAGCTAACTAAATAGGAAAGGACAGGAAGGCTGATGTCTGCAATCCGTGAAAAACCCTATGAAAATAAGAGCCAACAGACTGACAGTGAAAAAGGCCCTGAAGACGCTAGGCTTCAAAAAAGCTATGTCAGTACTCAGGAATATTCTGAAGACAGAGCAACCGGCAAAAGGAGATTCAGCTCACCCCAGCAGGGAATGGCAAAATCCAGAAAAGCAAGGAAAACAAAAAACAAAAGACAAATGCTAACAGGCAAAGCAGAAAACTTAGCTTTAGAGGAGCAGGAATCAGACTGGTGTCCTAGAAGTCCACAGAGAAATCACCCGCATGGCAGAAGGGCGTCGGCAGCCTTATATCCAGTCCGTGACTCCACTCAGCCAGTCATCCTCATTAGGCTCAGGTGCCTGATAATCAGGCTCATTACCTTCCTTTACCAGAATAGGGAGTTCACCAGACCTCAGTGACGAAGGGGAAAATTAACTCACAACAACTACCCATAATAGCCCACATCATCCCGTCAAAGCCGCCAGACTACTACCCCTAAGTCCCACATCATCCCATCAGCCATAGCCACCTGACAACTACCACTAATATCCCACATCATCCTGTCACAACCTCCAGACTACTACCCCTAATATTCCACATTATCCCGTCAGCCAGAGCCACCGGACCACTAACACTAATATTCCACATCATCCCATCAGCAAGAGCCACCAGACTACTCCCCCCTAATATCCCACATCATCCTGTCAGCCAGAGCCACCGGACTACTCCCCCTTAATATCCCACATCACCCTGTCAGCCAGAGCCACCAAACTACTACCCCTAATATCCCACATCATCCCGTCAGCCAGAGCCACCGGACTACTACCCCTAAGATCCCACACCATCCCGTCAGCCTGGGGTCAGAACCAGAGCGCTGAGTGGAACTGCCTTAAGTTCCATACCGGAGATCCCCTTAAGAGAAGTCTGGGGTCAGTACCAAAGCGCAGAGTGGATTTGCCCTCACTTCCATACCAGGGATCACTTTTAAGAGGGGCCTGGGGTCAGAACCAGAGCGCTGAGTGGATTTGCCTTCACTTCCATACCTGGGATCCCTTTAAGAGGGGCCTGGGGTCAGAACCAGAGTGCTGAATGGAATTGCCCTAACTTCCATACCATTGATCCCTTTAAGAGGCCCTGGGGTCAGAACCACAGCACTGAGTGGAACGGTCCTAACTTCCATACCGGAGATCCCTTTAAGAGAGGCCTGGGGTCAGAACCAAAGCACTGGATGGATTTGCCCTGACTTCCATACCAATGATCCCTTTTAAGAGCGGCCTGGGGTCAGTATCAGAGCGCTGAGGGATTTGTCCTAACTTCCATACCGGAGATCCTTTTAAGAGGGAAGATGTGCCTATGGGATGGAAGATGTGTGATGGAGATATGGGCAGGGAGGGGGTGATTCATTTCTGTCATGTGCTCTCTGCTCCTGTTCCCGGGGATGCTAGATTTCTCTCACCCAGTCAGTGTCTGCTGAGGTGTTGTCGAGTGAGAAATAGCAACCAATCACAGCTGAAGAGCCCGGCGCTGCCCGGGCATAGTAACTAACTACGGTTAGTTATAACAAATTATAATGATTATATCTATATATAAAGCTGAATGTAGAGCCCCGCCCACTCCGCATAGCCACATTCACTATAATATCCCACATCATCCCGTCAGCCAGAGCTACTGGACTACTACCCATAATATCCCACATCATCCCGTCAAAGCCAGTAAAAGTAGAATAGTGAAATTGCACAGAAACATGGTTCACTAAGATCCCAGGTTTTCTACTGATCAGGCTGATAATCTCACTTATCTGCCACCATAAATATCAGTCATGCTTTTCACCAATGGACAGGCACAAACCTTATACATTAGTACAGTAGAGAAACCTTCACACACATTTTCATGCACTGTCAACTTGTAATTTGTCCAGCTGAGTTGTTTATGGATGTACAGCATCTGTATACAGTATAGTATCATATTTAATGGGTTGTTATTGGAAAAGCATTACGTGTTATATGGGTATATTCAGGTGAATTATGGGGAAAGTAGCACTTTAAAAAAACTCACAGCATCAGAGCACAGTAACACATCAATAATGCATAAAAGTGTCTGTGTGAAAATATTAAATCCACATGACATTTAATATATGCACTTTCCTACATTCATGTGTGTCACTTAATGATACCACACGGGAGGGGGGATTCATTTCTGTCATGTACTCACTGCTCCTTTCTGGGGGGCAGACGATGGCTGGAGCTTATGTTCCTGGGGATGCTAGATTTCTCCCACCATGTTAGTGTCTGCTGAGGTGTTGTCAAGTGGAAAAACTTGCGCATAGCAGCCAATCACAGTTCAGCTACTTTTAACCAGCTCTGATGAAATGAGAGATGCTTAGTGATTGGTTGCAAGGAAAACTGTTGGTCATAGCAACCAATCACAGCTTAGCTTCTTTTTAACAGCTCTGGTGAAATGAAAGATGCTTCATGATTGGTTGGTGATACACACACACACACACATTGATTTTTATATAGAGAGATACAGTACTCCCAGCTAAGTTTCATGCCTTCACAGTGTCCCTAACACAGTAAAATGCCCCCACAGTTCCCCCCACATGGTTTGATGTCCCCACAGTGACACCCAAAACAGTATAATGCACTTCACGGTTCTACAACACATAATAATGTGTCCATGACCATTAAACACAGTATGTTGCCCCAAAAGTACCCCCATGTACAGTACCATGCTCCCAGAATGCCATAATAAAAATCTTATGTAAGTATGATGTCTCCATGGTGAATTCCTCGACTCAACTTGCTACCACACAACCCCCATGTACATTATACATTATGATCCAACAGTGCCCACAGCAAAGTATGACGCTGCCCACATAGTATAATGCCCCCACAATCCCACACACAGTATGATGGCCCACACACATTATGATGTTCTAATAGTTCCCAGACATATTATGAGGAACCCAGAGAGTATAATGCTCCTATAGTCATACCACCCACAGTATGATGGCTCCCACAATCCACCACATAGTACTATGGCCACCAAAGCACCTCTGTAATCACCCACAGTATGATGGCCCTCACAGCCACCCACATAGTGTGATAGTCCCCACACAGTATAATGGTGCCCACACAGAATACTAGCCCCCTCTCAGTATTAAAGACTGCCCAGCCACCCACACATTATGATAGCCTTCCACACATAACTGTCCCCTACATAGTATAATGGCCCCCACGGTCACTAGCACAGTATGATCCCCCACAGTATGATGGCTCATACAGCAGCCCAGTCACAACAGCTCCTTATATAGTGTTATCTCCCCACAGTGTGATGGGACCACACATTTTCTATATAATATGATATTCCCCTCACAGAGTATGATAGCCCCCATATCATTCAAAGAAGTAACATAACCTCCACATGCCCACTCATAGTATGATAGCTTCCCACATAGCATGATTGCCCCTATACAGTATGAAAGCCCCAAATTGTGGTATCGCTGTAATCGTACTTACACGAATAATAAAGCTGCCTTATAATAACTTTTGCGGCACAAAGAACAACATAAACAAAAAACAGTTCCTGAATTGCTGTTTTATGTTTATTCTACCTACCAAATATCAGAATAGAAAGCAATATAAATATATGTCATGTGCCCAAAAATGGTACCAATAAAAACATCAACTTGTCCCGCAAAAAACAAGCTGCCACATGACTCAGTTAGACGAAATATGAAAATGTATAGCTATGTAAATATGGGGATGCAAAACTTGTTTTTGCAATTAAAAGCGTCTTTTAGTGTTTGACAGCAGCCAAACATAAAAGCCCGATATAAATCTGATTTCACTGTAATCACACAGACCCGAAGAATAGAGTCGTCTAATTGCTCATACCGCACAAGGAATGACATAAAAAATAAATAAAACCAATTCTTCATCTCCTATTGATTTGCTCATTCTGCCTCCCAAAGATAACAGTAAAGCTCATCTCACACTTATTCTGTACTCTACACTGAGCGCTATCACCAGGATTTCTGTGTAATTCTCTGAAATACATGATTCAGACAGAACCCCCGATGGAAGATTCCATATAATGAGGCAGATGGAGGCACTGCGGACTCTGTCTGGCCTGTAATCCGGCAGTGTCCATCTGCAACTGTTTTTTACACTTATAAAAAGAAAGATACTGCTAAACAGAGGCCAGATGTAGTCCAGAGTAACTCTGCTGCCTCATTACAGTGAGTGGCTACCTTGTGGGTTTCACCTGAATCATGTCACTTGGAGATTGAGATGAAATCCTCAATATAAGTGTTTAGCATAGAGCAAAGGATAAATGTGATCCCAAATGTTATGCAAAATGTTCCCACCAAAAGGTTCAACTCAATCCACAAAAAAAGCAAGTCCCCACTCAGGTCTGTCATCTGTTAATGGAAATATAGGGGGCTTCCACTTTACTGGTAGTACAAAGGCTGTGAAAAAGCGCTATAGCTCCTTGCATACAAAAATAAATTCTGAAAATTCTTTGCTCCAAATGACCCCTCCCTTCTAAACCCCACAGTGTGCCTAAACCACTTTCAGCATCCACGTGTTTGGCATCTCTGTAGTGATGAGAGCCCACCTAATTTATGGTTGCGAGTATGCAGAAGTATGATATGGGCACCACAACATGCTGGACACTACAACATACTGTTGACTACAACTTACTGGGCACTACATTGGCAGTTTGCAATTGCACTCAGCAACATCCACTGCTGCTTGTTTCTGGAAAACACTAATGAAGTCAAAATCATCACTACACCTGTAGAAAAATTCCCAAAGGGGTATAATTTCCAAATAGTGTCACTTGAGGGAGATTTCTACTCTTCTAGCATTCAGGGACTTTGTATATGGAGTCTGCAAACTATTCTAGGAAAATCTGCGCACCAGGAGGCAAATAGCGCTCCATCCATCCCGAGTCCCGACATGTGGCTAAGCAGGAGTCTACAGCCATATATGGGGTATTTTTGCATTCAGTAGAAATTGTGGGACACATTTTTACCCATTTCCCAGTGTGAAAATGTAAAATCTTGGCTATAATAATATTTTTGTGGTAAAAATTTAATTTTTTCTTCACTGCCCAATGGTATAAAATTCTGTGACACACCTGTGGGGTCAATATGATCACTGCACCCCTAGATTATCATTTTATTATTATTATTTATTAATATAGCGCCATTAATTCCATGGTGCTGTACATGAGAAGGGGAGTTACATACAAAGTTATAGATATCGTTAACAGTAAACAAATTTACAATGACAGACTGGTACAAAGGAGAGGGGACCCTGTCCTTGTGGACTTACATTCTACGGGATAGTGGGTAAGAGACAGATGGTCGGGGGTGCAGCAGCTCTGGTGGTGATGAGGCGGCAGCTCAGGCAGTGGTGAGGTGGCAGAATGGTCATTGCAGGCTGAAAGTTTTCCTGAAAAGATGGGTTTTCAGGTTCCGTTTGAAGGATCCGAGGGTGGTGGATAATCGGACGTGTTGTGGCATGGCATTCCAGAGGATAGGGGATATTCGGGAGAAATCTTGGAGGCCGTTCTGTGAGGAACGATAAGTGTGGAGGAGAGTAGGAGGTCTTGGGAGGATCGAAGATTATGTGAGGGAAGATATTGGGAGATTAGTTCAGAGATATAGGGAGGGGAAAGGTTGTGGATGGCTTTGTAGGTCAGTGCTAGTAGTTTGAACTGGATTCGTTGGGGAATTGGGAGCCAATGGAGGGATTCGCAGAGGGGGGAGACAGGGGAGTAGCGAGGAGAGAGGTGGATTAGTTGGGCAGCAGAATTGAGGACAGACTGGAGTGGTGCAAGAGAGTTAGCAGGGAGGCCACAGAGGAGAGTGTTGCAGTAGTCAAGGCGGGAGATGATGAGGGCATGTACAAGAGTTTTAGTAGATTGAGGACTGAGGAAGGGACGGATTCTTTAAATATTTTTGAGTTGGAGGCGACAGGAGGTGGCAAGAGATTGGACGTGTGGTTTGAAGAACAGGGCAGAGTCGAAAGTTACTCCGAGGCAGCGGATTTCACGTGCTGGAGAAAGCGTGATGCCGTTTACCATAATAGATAGATCGGCTAGGGAAGATACGTGAGATGGAGGAAAGATAATGAGTTCAGTTTTGTCTACGTTGAGTTTTAGGAAGCGAGAGGTGAAAAAGGAGGATATGGCTGATAGACACTCCGGGATTCTGGACAGCAGAGAGGTGACATCTGGGCCAGAGAGGTAGAATCTGAGTGTCATCTGCAAACAGGTGGTACTGGAAGCCATGGGCCTTTATTAGTTGTCCTAGGCCAAGAGTATAGGTGGAAAAAAGTAGGGGCCCCAGAACAGAGCCTTGGGGGACTCCAACAGAGAGGGGATGGGATGAGGATGTAGTGTGGGAGTGGGAAATGCTGAATGTGCGGTCAGAAAGGTATGAGGAAATCCAGGACAGGGCAAGGTCTTTGATGCCAAGGGAAGAAAGAATCTGTAGCAGTAGGTAGTGGTCAACTGTGTCAAAGGCAGAGGACAGGTCAAGAAGGAGGAGGATGGAGAACTGTCTGTTAGCTTTGGCTGTGAATAAGTCATTAGTAATTTTGGTCAGGGCAGTTTCAGTGGAGTGGTGGGGGTGGAAGCCAGATTGCTGGATGTCAAGAAGGGAGTTAGATGAGAGGTGGGAGGAAAATTGAGCATGGACATGCTGTTCAAGGAGTTTGGAAGCAAACGGGAGCAGTGATATGGGGAGATAGCTGGGCATAGCAGTTAGGTCAAGGTTTGACTTTTTGAGGATGGGTGTTATGGTGGCATGTTTGAAGGCAAAGAAGAAGGTGCCAGAAGTTAGGGATAGGTTGAAGAGATGGGTTAGGGCTGGAATGATCATGTTAGTGAGGTTGGGGAGCAGGTGGGAAGGGATGGGGTCATGTGCACAGGTGGTGAGGCGTGATTTGTAAAGGAGATTAGTAAGCTCTCCTTCAGTGATGTTGGAGAGGGAGGTTATTAGGGAAGGGCAGAGGTCTGGTATGTGGAGTGGTTGGGGTGGTGGAACTGTAAAGGTTTGCCTTGTTTGGTCAATCTTGTTTTTGAAGTAGGTGGCAAAGTCCTCAGCAGAGATGAGGGGAGTTGGAGGTGGCAGTGGTGGGCGGAGAAGAAAGTTGAATATGCTGAACAGTTGTTTTGGGTTGTGGGATAATGAAAATGCAAGGTTTGTGAAATAGGTCTGTTTAGCAGAGGTGAGAGCTGATTTAAAGGCAAGTGTAGCTTGTTTGAAAGCAGTGAAGTCGTCTGGCAGGCGTGTTTTCTTCCAATGCCGCTCCATGACCCTGGATGCTTGTCGAAGTTTTTTGGTGAGGTTGTTGTGCCAGGGTTGCCTATTGGTTTGTCGCACTTTGCCATGCATGAGAGGAGTGACTGAGTCTATGGCTGATATGAGGGTGGCTTGTCGAAGTTTTTTGGTGAGGTTGTTGTGCCAGGGTTGCCTATTGGTTTGTCGCACTTTGCCATGCATGAGAGGAGCGACTGAGTCTATGGCTGATGTGAGGGTGGCATTGTAGAAAGTGGTGGCACTGTCCGTGCTGTGAAGTGAAGATATGGAGGAGAGAGGTAGAAGAGAGTCTGAGAGTCTGTGGATGTCTAGGTGTGCGAGATTTCTGCGAGGATGTGCTAGTGGCTGGACATGGGGGCAGGTGAGAAGGACAAGGATGAGAAGATGAGTAGATGGCGGTCAGATAGGGGGAAGGGAGAGGTTGTGAGATTAGATAGGGACCAGAGGCGGGTGAAGATGAGGTCTATTGTATGTCCATCTTTGTGGGTGGCTGTGGAGGACCACTGAGTAAGTCCAAAGGATGAGGTAAGTGACAGGAGTTTGGAGGCGGCTGGCTGGTAGGTGTCAATGGGAATGTTGAAGTCCCCCATGATGATGGTGGGGATGTCAGAAGAGAGAAAGTGGAGGAGCCAGGTGGAGAATTGATCGATGAAGGCAGTCGCTAAGCCCGGTGGTCGGTATATGACAGCCATTTGAAGATTAGAGGTAGAGTAAATACAGACAGAGTGAACCTCGAAAGAAGGGAGGATAAAGGGAGGGTGGGGGTTGGATAGGGTTGAAGGAGCAGTTTTTAGAAAGGAGGAAACCCACTGCTCCACTTTGTCTGTTGCCAGGGCAAGGAGTGTGGGTAAAGTGGAGGCCACAATAACTCAGTGCCGCCGGGGAGGCCATGTCAGGGGGTGTCAGCCAGGTCTCAGTGAGGGCCAGGAAGGAAAGGTTGCGGGAGGTAAAGAGGTCATGGATCACGTGGAGCTTGTTGCAGATGGAGCGAGCATTCCAAAGTGCTCCAGAAAGAGGGTGCGGGAGGGAGGGAGTCAGTGGCACATGTTTTAAGTGTGAGGGATTGCGGTAGTTTCTCTTAGTGTGAGAAAGATAGGGGTGAGGATTAGTGAGATGTATGAGGCGGGGGGGCCAGGATTGGGGGATATGTCACCAGCAGTGAGAAGAAGCAGAGAAAGGGAAAGCAGGTGGGTGAAGGAGAGTGATCGTCTTGTATTGTATTTTAGTAGGAGAGGTCTGAGGTTAAGGAGTATGTCTGCAGCTAAAGCGAGGTGGGGGGGTAAGAGAGAGGGGGAGATAGTTATTTGGTTCGAGGGTGCAGGGGTTTGGGGATAGCGAAGGAGAGTGAAGATTAGTGGAGCAAAAACGGTCATGGCAAATGTGAGCATGGTTAAAGAGCAGAATAAAAAGAAAAAAAAAGCAAGTAAAGTAAGAAAGTACTGGTTAGTCTTACCATCTGACTGATTTCTGGACTATTTCTGGTATATTTCTCGGATGAATCCATTGAGGTGTAATTTATAAAATGTGGTCACTTAAGGGGAGTTGTGCTGTTCTGGCACCTCAGGATCTCTACCAATGTGACATGGCACCCAGAAATCAGTCCAGAAAAATCTGAACTCAAATATGGCGCTTCTTCTCCTCTGAGCTTTGCACTATGCCTCAAAAATACTTTTCAACCACATACGTATCAGTGTACTCAGTAGAAATTGCTCATTAGGTTTTGGGGTCCATTTTCTTCTACTATCCTTGTGAAAATGAAAAAAAATTGCAACTAAAACAACATTTTTGTGGGAAAAATATATTTTTTTCATTTTCACACATCAGCGTTGTAAAATTCTGTGAAGCACCTGTGGAGTCTAGTTTCCAAAGTGGGGTTTCCATTGTTTAGGCACAACAGGGGCTCTCCAAACATGACATTGTAAGCAGGTGACCCTCATGTACCTTCTATCTCCTGAATGCTGTTCACCTGTGTGACATGCGGCACCCTGATGTTTTATTCATGCTTTACTAATGTGTGTACTGTAATGCAAATGTATTTGCTATGTATTGCACATAGGCTTGGGGATAGATAGGGGGACTAGAATAGAGGGGGGCACATTAGATAGAACATAGTATAGATGTAAGAGTATTAGGGTATTGGTGGCATATGAGTTAAGTAGATGGGAGGGGCACAGAGCAGAAAAGAACAGAGCAAGAAGATATAGGAGAGATACTTCCTGGTTCTGTCAGATGCCCAGGTAGTCTGCCCAAGAGCAGGATGCATACAGTGAGACAGTTACAGGCCGTGGGGGTAAAGCTGCAGATGGCAGTAAGAGACCCCAGGCATCATTCCCAGGAAGGACGAGGGGCTGACAGGGAGCTGGTGATGCTGAAGACACAGATGGGACACGAACTGTCCAGAGACGCTGCCTAGATGGCAGAGGTAAGGAAAGCGAATACAGGACAGAATCTGGCTAGAGGTACGGCCATGAAGGCCGAGAGTAAATAGAGAGAAATGACAGATACTAGAGTCTGCCCGGAAGGCAGTGAAAGTATAGGAAACGTTTCTCTATGTGAACTGTGTTGCTGATGTGATGGATGCCTTGCCGTTTAGTAAAGTTCAACTGTTGGAAAAGAACTGAGACTTTGTGGCATGATAGCCAAAGTGGGACAGAGTCCCGTTTGAAGTCCTGGTCTAGGTTGCCCAGGTCCCCTCGCCCCACCCAACATGGTATGGATAGAGCTCTCACAGGCTGGTCGACCAGCATCCTCCCTACCATCTGGGATGGAGTCAAGGTCTCAGGCTGGAGCCATTTTTTCACATGGTGCAATAAGTCAAAAGCCTGAGACCTAGCGGGTAAGGCCTTCACAAATGTCCACTGATATACCTGCTGCACCTGTACCCCATCTGGGCAATGATCTCATCTTTAAGGCATCCATAGCTCCAAGCTGAAGTGGAAGGGGAATCGAGTGTTTATACTCATGAAACGAGCGTCAGGTTTGTGGTCACATCGTGGACAAGAGGAGACACAATATGAGTAATTAACTCTTGATTTATTGATGCATACTTTATGCTACTTATGCTTGATGCATTGTAATGTTTTTTAGCAATGCATGTTAATGCTAAACATGGTGGTAGTTATAGTTGGATCTGATTGTTCTTGGTGCTAACAAGTGACTAACTGATTGTCCTACCTGCTTATGTTACACTGTTTATATGCATTGCTTTCCACATGTATATGTAATTCTTTAGCATAATATGTCGTCGTGACCCACCCTGTGTACTGTTACTCCATTTTTTGGGATCACACTATTTTATTGTATTTGTATTTAGTCTATGTGGTAAATATCTAACTTTAATAAAACATTTATATTTTGAGATACATTACGACTCAGGTTCTCCTCATATTTAATTAAACATTCTTTATTGGCAACTTACAAAAATAACTCAAAACTTTATTCTCCGGTTCGCAGCCAGATTGTCCTTAACTGTCATTAACAAATCCGTTGCCATGGGCGAATGCAGCGCATTACCACTCATGGGTGTGTCAATGGCTTTGTCTTCTCTGGCCTGTGTTCAGTCTCACACTGACAAGTCCTGTGCAGAGCCTCCTGCTCTGATGCTTGCAAACCAAACACTGACACACGCAAACCTTAACTGAAAGTTTAAATAGGAATCGTGGACATGGGCCACACCCAAAACCCAGAGTGGAGGAAGAGATCTGCCCCACTACCATCTTGCAGATCTCTCCAAAAATACAAGCCCATGTTAGGTTTTCCTAAATCTGACTTGGTTAAATAGTTTGACCAAATCCACCCTCTCTTTTATTTTACATTGTAACCACAGCTGTGGCTGTAATTACAATGCACCCAGGCATGTGTAGCATGCTTCTATGTGCATTATGAGGGACACATAACACATAACGACCCTCATAGGTGATTCCCCTCACTATCTCACACTCTTCATACTTAAAGCGGTCCTCACTCATTTTTTAAGCCAATCCACCAATCTCCTCAGTTTACTTTTATATCAAATAATGATAAGAGTGCTTAATCCCTAATTGATCCATTAAGCCCTACCGAAGGACCGCAAAAGAATTTAGAATCATTCATCTAACCCAGAAAAATAGTTCAGATCCCTTCATCAGATCACAAAATTGACTCACACTCCAAAATGTCAGGCTACAGACCCCAAAGAGAATTACTGTGATGAACCTTTTCTTCATTCATTAAAGGTAAATTGTCACTTGATTCATGTTGCCCAAAGCATGATGGCAGCATGAATCAGAGCCTTGCAGCCAGGAATATTTTTCACTGAAATGCTTCACTGTTTAAGAGAAAATATACTTAAAGGGGTGTTCGGTCTAGGAGGATTTAAAAGTCTGTGATCACACAGAGTAACTGCAGAGTTGTAATCCAATGTCAAACAACCTCTTTAAAGATCCATCCAGCAATTATAGCAGGAGACAGGTCTCTCCCATAGCAAGACACCTGTTAATCACCCAGAACAGTGCTGGGAAAATACATTCAAGGATGACACTCGACTAGTCTTGTCTCTAGCTATGGTCTATGGACAGATCTTTTAAATATATTTTCTCTGAAGCATTTCATTGACAAATATATTCCTTGCTGCAATGGTCGAGTTAGATTCCGATTCATGCTGCCCATGGTTTGGACAGTATGAATAAGGTGATAGGCTACCTTTAAAGATCACTGTAGGTAATGTACATCTACAGATGACAACGTTGAAATCATAGCGAGGATCTCAATGTCAACAGTGGGGTCCAAACAATTGCATTTTAATCAAATGTTGAATCCCACACAATGCAAATGTAAAACTATCCAACTTTACTGCAAACTAAAAATGTTTTTCTTCAAATGCTTGGAAATGGAATTGGGAGAGCTTTTATATAAATTAGTTTTATCACAAAGAATATGAAGAAAGTTCTGACAATATCAAAAATACTGTTTACTAGCCACCTACTGTCATTCATTTCTCTTCAATTTTGACTTGTAATTTTAGATTACCTCCCTTCAGTCTGTCTGATTGACTGAATATTCTTGCTAACAGTACAAATGACAGGTAGAACAAGTAAAAACAAGTGAGATGGAAGAGAAGCGTCACAGACATATATTTCACAGCCACCGCATTCAGACTTGGGATCTGTTCTGTCATTTCCTTCTTTGTGTTATTTCCCTAGCAATTGCCATCTGCCACTTCCAGAATATTGTACAGCAAATGCATACAAAGCCATATAGTAGGTCAATGCAATATTTAGTAATATCCCATATTCCACATTTGCTGTTTTCCATTTAGAATACATATTTTAAACAGTCAGTCATTAACATTGTGTCACCAAAGTGAAAGTCTTGCTACATTGTTTTAATAAATTAAATTAAACCATGTACAAATTTTGGATATGTATTCACAGCAGTCTGCTCTTAAAGTAATGCAACTGAGGCAATATATTACCTTCTGACAAATGCATGTTACTTATTTTAGTACTTTAAAGACTTTTTAGTCTGAAGCGCTAATTTGTTTCTATAGCAACATGTAAAATTTTGGCAGTGCTACAGATTATAACAATTCTTAATTGTATTTTGTGTCTCTATATTTGACCTAGATGCTGCTTGTTTATGGCGTTTCAATCCTTATAGTATTGAGAACAAAATACACTCTCTTCTATTCCTTTTGAACTCCAAATGAATAAGATTTGCTTTACAAGCCCTTAGGGCACTACACACCCGAAGCGGCAATGCTGTAGCAAACTGCAGCATACAAACAGACCCAGTGACCTAGAGGCAGGGGGCCAGCTTAAGAGAAAGCAGGTACAACAGCAGAGATTTGTGGAGTGGACAAGCAGCACATATGAGGCTGAGCAGCGTGCTCTGTCTTTACAGCACTGGCATAGCAAAGAACTATTCCTGTTGGCTCCCGCCACTAAAAGCGGTACTGCCATTTAGCGAGGCACCGTGTGTCCTGTGACCACCAGAGAGTGAGTCGCCATGCGGTCCTTCACCGTGAGTACAGCGCACATGCGCAGTAGAGAGCCAGTTCATGCCACATGTTCAGCGTGGATAACCAATAATTATAAGGTACAGAGGAATGACAGAGGACATTTGTACGGTCAGCAAGGTACTCCCTCAGCATTTTCCCAAACTTTGCACTCCTTGTGAGAGTCCCCCGCGCCTCAGGGCCAGGGTGATGGGAGGGTCTGAGTAAACTGTCCCCTGACTTTACCAGTGTTCCACAGCCTCTGCTGGATTGGAGTTGTGTCTCTCACCTGTACTCCTTACTTGGCCAACAAACTGTGACCTCTGCTGCCAGTTTTTTCAAAAGGGAATTTTTTAAATAATTCCGCAAGAAAGGCCCTCTGGTCCTCCAACACATTAGTACACCTGTCTGCCTCTGGAATAAGAGATATATAGTTCTACTTGTCGCGTGGGTCTAGAAGTGTCACCAATAAGTATTGCTCGTCATCCAAAATTTTGAGTATGCGAGGGTGACGGGAACGGCAGCGTAACATAAACTCTGTTAGGCGTCGGGTTCCAGGCGCTGCACAGTGGGGATCTCGAGCCTTGCCATCAACAGTCTCCCATTCTCCTTCAGCCACAGTGGAGCCTGCTCAGCAGACTCCTCAATCCCAATGTTCTGCTCACACCAGCAGTGTGGGCTCGGTTGCTGCTGCCACCTCTGGTCCAGTTATGACAATGCAGCCTGGCCAGCAGCAAAAGACTCCAGAGTCTAAGTCCTTCCGTCGCTCCACTGAGCATGCTTATGGGATGATCTCCAATTGGGGATAGGGAGTCACATGCTCAGGTCCTTCTCCAGTTCTGATTGGACCATCAGGGGGATCAGGAAGGACCCGGAAGTACATGGCTATAAAAGGTACGCATGGCCGCCGCCGCGCGATACGCTATGATAGACTCTGAGGCTATAGTGCTTAATGAATGTGTGATGATAGATGAATGAGCCTGGTGACTGATGCATTATAACTCCCCCTCCTTGGATATTACGTATGAGTTAGGGTTAGAAATCAGAGTCAGCACCGTAGCTCTGACACTGCTTAGTGCCGCATTGTGTCTCCTCATCATCCACTAGCGCCCTGGGCTTCGGCCAGTACAGGCCTCTGGACTACTGCTACCGCAGTGTCCGCCTGAGCAGCTCCATGCGCCATATGTGCGCTTTCCAGCACCATTTACAGGCTACCAGTTACAGGCTGGCTAGTGGCGTCTGTCAGGGCGGACATTGCACCCGCTCCAGTGCCGTTAACAGGTTGCGGTTGTTCGTCGGCTGGAGCGAACTACATGAAGTAACGGAGTTCGTTCTTGCTAGCACTGGGTTAGTGGTTACCCACTGTTGTCCAGCATTCCCTACACGCCTTCTCCTCATTGTTCAGCTGCAGTTGGTCACCTCTGTACGGTGGGCCCCAGACTGCGAACGCACCTCATATATTATTCCATCTTTATTATTTGGTGTGTTCCGCCAGCCCGTAGCATTATCAAAGCGCCAGGGCCTGGCTAATAGTGATGGATGAGCGGCGCCTGCAGCGATATGTCCAGCAGCTGGAGAGCAGGTTGTCTGCTCTCGAGCGCTCAGCTTCAGCTGCGGACGTCACTGCAGTCTCCCGCGCCTCCACGTCCATTCCTGCCCGACATTGTCCCATCTCCGGTTGCCCGACAAGTTCTCGGGTGACAGCACCACCTGTAGGGGTTTCGTGAGCCAGTGCTCTATCCAGCTTGAGTTACTGGCCACGCGATTCCCTTCAGAACAGGCTAAGGTGGGGTTCATCATCTCCCTTCTGTCGGGCAGGGCTCTGGAATGGGCCACCCCACTGTGGGAGCGAGGTGACCCCGTGGTTCTGAATGCTGCCCAGTTCCTGACATCCCTAAAACAGGTTTTCATGGGGCTACGAATCACACACGACACCTCTCTTCTGTTATTGGCCTTAACACAGGGTCCCCTCTTGGTCAGCCATTATGCCATCCGCTTCCGGACATTGGCTTCCGAGCTGGAATGGCCTGATAAGGTACTCATCCCTGTGTTCTGGAGAGGTTTGGTGGAGCACGTTAAGGATGCTCTAGTGACCAGGGAGGTTCCCGTTAGTCTGGAGGAGCTGATTTACGTCTCCACCCGCATAGATCTCTGTTTTACAGAGCGCGGGTTGGAGTGTTCTCAGTCCAGACCGAGGGTTAGGTTGGCTCCCACCTTCTCTAGACCTCTGGACCCACCCGATCTGGGATTCGTGCCTCCGGATGCCATGGATGTGTCTCGCACCGGTTCCAAGTCACGCCCGGTTCGAACCTCCATACGCTGTTTCCAGTGTTGACAGCCTGTTCACCTGGCCAGCAGGTGCCCTCTGTGGTTGGGAAACAACCACGTCTAGTGGTAGTTTGAGGAGGCCTACTAGACACTGGAACTTTCTCCTCCAAACTGTCCTTCAGAGGAACGTTAGAGAGCGGTGCTTCCACCTGGAAGGTAGAGGTCTGCGTGGACTCTGGGGCGGAGGGAAACTTTATGTCCTCGGCCGTCGCCCAACGGCACGCATTTCCTTGGTCCCACTTCCTCATCCCGTGACCATTAGGGTGGTGAACGGTTCGACCTTACCAACCCAAATCAAACACCCAACAGCTCCCCTTGGGCTCTGGCTCTCGCAGTCCCAACACAAGGTGTTGTCTCTTCTCATTATGCCCGAGGGAATCAACCAGGTCCTCCTTGGAGTTCCCTGGCTGGGTTGCCATTCTCCCCATATAGAGTGGTCCTCGGGGAGAATACTGGGTTGGAGCAAGTCCTGTGAGGGTAGGTGCATGAGGGACTGCATTCAGATAGCCTCCACCGAGGTTCCCGTGGATCTCTCCGCACTCCCAAGGCACTACCAGCAGTACACGGACGTGTTCTCCAAAAAATCTGCTGAGACTCTTCCGCCCCATCGTCCCTACGACTGTCCTATAGACCTTTTGCCAGGCGCGGAGCCTCCTCGAGGTCGCATATACCCCCTGTCTCTCCCGGAGACAGAGGCCATGTCACAATACATCTGGGAGAACCTGGCAAGGGGATTTATTAGGAAGTTGGTGTCACCAGCAGGGGCGGGGTTCTTCTTTGTACAGAAGAAGAGTGGAGAGCTACGCCCTTGCATTAATTACAGGGGTTTTACTGCTATAACCGTCAGAAACAAGTATCCTCTCCCCCTGTTCTGAGCTGTTCGACAGGTTGCGTGGGGTCCGGATCTTCACTAAGCTAGATCTACGGGGGGCTTACAATCTGATACACATTCGTGAGGAGGACAAGTGGAAGATGGCCTTTAATACCAGGGATGGCCACTATGAGTATCTGGTCATGCCCTTTGGCCTCTGTAATGCACCAGCCATCTTCCAGGACTTTGTGAATGATGTCTTTCATGATATGCTCTCCACCTCGGTGGTGGTCTATCTGGATGACAGTCTTATCTTTTCTCCAGATTTGGCCCCTCACCAGAGAGATGTCTGCAAGGTCTTCGACCGCTTGCGGGCGAATTCTCTCTTCGCCAAGTTGGAGAAGTGTCAGTTTGAGCAGGAGTCTTTGCCGTTCCTGGGCTATATCATCTCGGCCCAGGGGTTGGCTATGGATCCTGCCAAATTGCAGGCGGTAATGGACTGGCAGGAGCCCCACTCTCTTAAAGTGGTGCAGCATTTTTTGGGGTTTGTTAATTACTACCGCCAGTTCATTCCCCACTTCTCTACCCTGGTGGCTCCTTGGTCGCCCTCACCAAGAAGGGTGCCAATCCCAAGGTTTGGTCAGAACAGGTCTCCGCTGCCTTCTCTGCCCTTAAGACCCATTTTGCTGGCACTCCTATCCTTCATCGTTCCAATGTGGATAAACCCTTTAACCTAGAGGTAGATGCCTCGTCCGTCGGTGCTGGAGAAGTCCTTTTCCAGGAGCATGCTCAAGGTCGGAAGCATCCCTGCTTCTTTTTCTCAAAGACCTTTTCACTGGCAGAGAGAAACTACTCCATCGGGGCAAGGGAGCTGCTGGCAATGAGGTTGGCCTTCTCTGAGTGGAGACATCTCCTGGAGGGAGCTCGGTTTCCCTTTCAGGTGTACACCGACCATAAAAACCTGGTGTACTTGCAAATAGCCCAGCGCTTGAACTCTCACCAGGTCGCTTTTTTCTCCCGTTTCCGCTTCACTCTGCACTAAATGTCCGGTGAGAAGAACGTCCAGGCTGATGCCCTCTCTCGCTCGGTGGTATCAGTGGAGGAGGAGGAGGCAGAACCTCGGCTAATCGTCCCCTCCGAGAGTCTGAGGACCATGGCCCCGGTCGCTCTTGAGTCAGTGCCGCCGGGCAAGAACTTTGTTCCCCCCACCTGCGGCCAGAGGTTCTCTCGTGGGCTCACGCGTCTAGGGTGGGCAGTCACTTTGGAACAAAGTGGACCACGGAACTCCTGGCAAGGACTTATTGGTGGCCACATATGGCTTGGGACGCGAGAGAATACATTCAGGCATGCGTCTCCTGTGCTCGGAACAGGTCCTCTAGGCAGAGACTGGCTGGGTTACTTTACCCCTTGCCGGTGGCAGACAGACCCTGGGAGATGGTCGGCATTGATTTTGTGGTCAGCCTGCCCAAATCTAGTGGCAGCACGGTCATCTGGGAGGTCACCGATCATTTTTCTAAAATGGTGCATCTGGTGCCACTCACGCGGCTGCCTTCTGCTCGAGGTCTAGCTGCGCTATTCATTAAGCACGTATTTCGTTTGCACGGCATGCCGGACAAGATTGTTAGTGATCAGGGTCCTCAGTTTGCATCTCAATTTTGGAGTGAGCTCTGCAGTCTGCTCAGCATAGAGCTAAATTTGTCTTCCGCCTATCACCCCGAGACGAACGGGTTGGTTGAGAGAGCTAACCAAACTCTGGTCACATAGCTGCGACATTTTGTCTCAGCCAGGCAGGATGACTGGGCATCCTTACTACCATGGGCAGAATTTGCCTTGAATAACGCAGTAGCCGATTTCACCGGCCAGACTCCTTTCCTACTTAATTATGGCAAGCATCCGCGTGTCCCTGTCCCGATTCCAGTGTCTTCCACTGATTCCAGGGTGGCAGACTGGGCAGTGGAGGCTTGCGACTTTTGGCACCGCACTCAGGATGCCATCTGGGCCTCTAAGGAGAGAATGAGGTCGTCCGCCGACACGCACCGGCGTTCCGCTCCGACTTTTGCCTCTGGCGACTTGGTGTGGCTCTGTACCCGTATTATCAAGCTGCGGGTCGAGTCCACCAAGTTTGCGCCGCGCTACATTGGTCCCTTCAAGGTTCTTGAGCAGGTCAATCCTGTGGTCTATCGCCTGGCCCCCCCACTCGGCCATTTCTGACACCTATTACGTGTCCCTCCTTAAGCCTGCTCACTTGTCCTGGTTTTCCGAGTCATCTGCCGGGACATCCAACCTGTCTTCAATAACAAAAAACATAGTTATTAAGGTTGAAGGAAGACTTTAAGTCCATCTAGTTCAACCCTTATCCTATCCTAACTTGCCCTAACATGTTGATCCAGAGGAAGGCAAAAAACCCCCATGTGGCAAACAGTAAGCTTCACATTGGGGAAAAAAATTCCTTATTCCTTCCCGACTCCACATATGGCAATCAGACTAGCTCCCTGGATCAACGCAATATTAAGGAAACTAGTGTATAAACCCTGTAATATTATACTTTTCAAGAAAGGCATCCAGACCCTTCTTAAATTTTATTAGGGAATCACTCATTACAACATCATATGGCAGAGAGTTTCATAGTCTCACTGCTCTTACAGTAAAGAATCCGCGTCTGTGATTATGGGGAACAATTTGAAAAAAAATTTCTGTTGAGTTAGGTTTTCGAGCTGATTTATACTAAAATTGGCATGCTGATTCCAAAAATGTAGTCAGTTTTTTTCTATCACGTCAAGTTTTTCTTCTCAACTTACCTGCCATAGAAGCACAATTGCACTGATTTCTGTAATAAGACTTGTTATCTGAGTACAATTCGACTCATATAGAGCTACGTGGCAACTTGTAAGAGTAGTCACAACTGAGACAGTGTGGTGAGAGGTGTGTACAGCTCCCAATACGTCATAATTATCAATATCTTTACACAAAAAATGTATCATAGTACGAATAAATAGGATTTGTGATAGCTTTTCTCTTTACATTGGGCGCTTAGTTGTAATTTATATATCTTTTATGATTTTTTTCTTTGTTAGTTTTCAAAGCTTGTAACTTTCCATCTCAGTGTTTTATTTATGTATGTACATATTTCCTTTGTTTCAGATCATGTCTGCTCCTTCTTCCTCTCGTCGTAAATGCCTAAACAACCCTGACTCCTTCTGCTATATTTGTGGTGTTTTCACCATTCCAGTTCAAAGGGCAAACATCAGTGCATTTGTCAAACAAGCATATTTTGCATATTTTATAGTAAAACTCGGTGATCAAGATAATCCATGGGCCCCTCACATAGTGTGCAAGCAGTGTGTCGAGAGTTTACGGATGTGGACCAAAGGAACACGTGAAAAGTTGGCATTTGGTATCCCCATGGTGTGGAGAGAGCAAAAAAGTGATTCCACAGACTGTTACTTCTGTTTAGTGAAAACATCAGGATTTAACAGGAAAAATAAAAGTAAAATAGAATATCCAAATCTACCGTCAGCTATCAGACCAATGCCTCATTCAGCTGAAATTCCAGTGCCAGTTTTTGAACAGCTACCATCTCTAGAAGTTCTGAGTGATGTTGACGAACACAGTGACAGCAATGATGCAGAATTTGAAAGTCACAAGGATTCAGTTCGTAAGGGATTTGATCAGCACGAGTTAAATGATTTAGCACGTGAATTGGGCTTATCAAAAAAAGCTTCAGAATTACTAGCATCAAGGCTGAATGAGAAACAATTACTTGAACAAGGAGCGAAGGTATCATACTTTCGTACTAGAGAAAGTACATTTTTGCAGTACTTTCGGTGTGACAGCGGTTTTGTGTTTTGCCATAATATTCCTGGTTTATTACAAGAATTAGGGCTTTCAATGTACAATCCAAATGAATGGCGACTGTTTATTGTTAGCTCAAAGCGGAGTCTTAAGTGTGTCCTTCTACACAATGGCAATTTATTTGGTGCAGTCCCTATTGGGCATTCTGTCTCTCTTCGTGAAGAACATGGAGATGTAAAGAGAGTTATTGAGTTATTGAAATATGACACACACAATTGGATCATCTGTGTTGACCTTAAAATGGTTTGCTTCCTTCTTGGTCAGCAACGTGGGTACACAAAGTATCCCTGCTTTCTCTGTATGTGGGATAGCAGAGCTCGAGAAAAGCATTGGGTTGAGTCGAGTTGGCCTCCAAGATCTGGTCTTAAACCTGGAGATCCTAACATTCTACATCAGCCACTTGTTGACAGGAAGAATATACTATTCCCACCTCTGCACATAAAACTAGGTCTCATGAAGCAATTTGTAAAAGCATTGCCAACTGAAAGCGACTGTTTTAAGTACATCATGTTGGCACTTCCTGGACTGTCCATTGAAAAAATCAAGGCTGGTGTGTTTGATGGTCCACAAATTCGACAGCTCATCAAAGATAAACATTTCACCGGGACTATGTCAGATCTTGAGAAGAATGCTTGGTTATCATTCAAAGACGTTATCAAGAACTTTCTTGGAAATACACGTGCAAGTAATTACAAAGAAATTGTTCAGAAACTATTGGAGAGCTACAAAGCGCTTGGTTGCAACATGAGTATTAAACTACATTTTCTGCATTGCCATCTTGCCAACTTTCCGGAAAATCTTGGTGCTGTTAGCGATGAGCAAGGTGAACGATTTCACCAAGATTTGAAGGTTATGGAAGACCGTTACCAGGA
This sequence comes from Dendrobates tinctorius, assembly GCF_039654945.1. NCBI lineage: Eukaryota > Metazoa > Chordata > Amphibia > Anura > Dendrobatidae > Dendrobates > Dendrobates tinctorius. Next base: position 22,183,677 of record NW_027361711.1, on the reverse strand, counting down.
TAGATGGGATGTACATATGATGGCTGACTATTGCTGGAGCATCAAACGTGATTGTCCTCAAGTTAAACACTCCAGAAAAAGCTATAAATGTACATTTTTACCTTAAATACTTGCATATATATATATATCCTTTGTAAAAAAACATGATAGTGTTAAAAAACATATTTGTCATGCCTATTTCTTATATATTTCATTTTTGTTCATATTTGTACTATTTAAAAAAAAAAAAAAACTTTTTAGGTACAGTAGCTTACATATTTTTGAGAAGACAAAAATCCTATAGTTCAAAAACTTGACGTGATAGAGAAAAACTGAGATCATTTCTGGATTCAGCATCCAAAAATTAATTAAGAACAGTTGTCTGACCTAACTCCTAAAAAATTGCGTTCCCCAGTGTTATGCTTAAACCTTCTTTCCTCCTGACGTAGAGGATGCCCCATTGTTCCCGTCACAGGTCTAAGAGTAAAAAGATCATTAGAAAGGTCTTTGTATTGTCCCCGCATATATTTATACATTGTAATAAGATCACCCCTAAGCCTTTGATTTTCCAAACTAAATATCCCCAAGTGTAATAACCTGTCTTGGTATTGCAGACCCCCTAGTTCCCTAATAACCTTGGTCGCTCTTCTCTGCACCCGCTCCAGTTCAACTATGTCTTTCTTATACACCGGAGACCAGAACTGTACACAGTATTCTAACTGTGGTCGCACTAGTGACTTATATAGAGGTAAAATTATGTTCTCCTCATGAGCATCTATGCCTCTTTTAATGCATCCCATTATTTTATTTGCCTTTGCAGCAGCTGCCTGACACTGACCACTAAATGTGAGTTTGTCGTCCACCCATACACCCAGGTCTTTTTCAGTGACAGTTTTGCGCAGTGTTTTACAATTAAGAACATAATTATACATCTTGTTTGTTCTACCCAAGTGCATGACCTTACATTTATCCCCATTAAAGCTCATTTGCCATTTATCAGCCCAAGCTTCTAATTTACATAAATCCTCCTGCAATATAAAATTGTCCTCCTCTGTATTGATTGATTACCCTGCAAAGTTTAGTGTCATCTGCAAATATTGAAATTCTACTCTCAATGCCCCCTGCAAGGTCATTAATAAATATGTTAAAAAGAAGCGGGCCCAAAACTGACCCCTGTGGTACCCCACTGCTAACCGTGACCCAGTCCGGACGAGTTTGAGGTCAACGCCATCGTGATGAGATGCAGGGTAGTGCGTGGCAAAAAGTTTTATTTGGTGGACTGGAAGGGTCATGGTCCAGAGTCTCGGACCTGGGAGCCAGTGGAGAATATCCACGCCCCGCTCCTTATTGCAGCATTTGAGCACAGCGAGGCAGGGGCCCTAGAAGGGGGGATAATGTTAGACGTCAGGTTCAGGGTGCTGCACAGCGGGAATCCCGAGCCTTGCCGTCGACGGTCTCCCATTCTTCTTCGGCCACAGTGGAGCCTGCTCAGCAGACTCCTCGATCCCAGTGTTCTGCTCACACCAGCAGTGTGGGATCAGTTGCTGCTGCCACCTCTGATCCAGTTATGGCAATGCAGCCTGGCCAGCAGCAAAAGACTCCAGAATCTAAGTCCTTCCGTCGCTCCACTGAGCATGCTCATGGGACGAACTCCCATTGGGAATCGGGTGTCACATGCTCAGGTCCTTCTCCAGTTCTGATTGGACCATCAGGGGGATCAGGAAGGTCCCGCAAAGACATGGCTATAAAAGGTTCGCATGGCCGCCCTGCCATGCGCTATGATAGACTCTGAGACTATAGTGCTTAGTGAATGTGTGATGATGGATGAATGAGCCTGGTGACTGACGCATTATAATTCCCCCTTCCTTGGATATTACGTATGAGTTAGGGCTAGGAATCAGAGTCAGCACCGTAGCTCTGACACTGCTTAGCACCGCAGTGTATGTCCTCATCATCCACTAGCGCCCTGGGCGTCTGCCAGTACAGGCCTCTGGACTACTGCTACCACAGCGTCTGCCAGAGCAGCTCTGTGCACCATTTGTGCACTTTTCAGCACTGTTTACCGGCTGATTAGTGGCGTCCGTCAGGGCAGACATTGCACCCGCTCCAAGTGGTGGTTCACCTTACCGTGACCTGTGTCGCTAACAGGTTGCGGTTGTTCGCCGGCTGGCGCGAACTACGTGAAGTAACGGAGTTCGTTCCTGCTAGCATCGGGTTAGTGGTTACCCACCGGTGTCCGGCTTTCCCTACACGCCTTCTCCTCATTGTTCAGTTGCAGTTGGTCACCTCTGCACGGTGGGCCCCGGGCTGCGAATGCCCCTCATATATTATTCCATCTTTATTATTTGGTACATTCCGCCAGCCCGTAACAAACTCAGCCATGCGTGCAAGACTGCTAACGGTCAATACTTCCCTGTCCTAACCAAGAGGATGACTGACCCTGCTCTCCACCTTCTCCTTGTCCTCAGGCCTCCACGACTTTTGACTAAACTCAGTAATATAATTGTAAAGACATCATTGTAAATACATTCTTGTAAATACACCCCTATAGTTTTTATCTCCCCACCTCATTGTAGATTGTATGTTGTCATGAGCAGAATTGTTTTTTTTCGGTTTAATTATTATTATCGTTGTTACTTAGTGTAGATTGTAAGCTGTCACGAGCAGGATCATTTTATTTTGGTTTAGTTATTGTATTATTGTTATCGTTGTTACTTAGGACTGTTGTGTTTGAAACTGTTAGACTGTAAATATGTTTTCGCTCTATAATAACTATCAATATTCAAATTTGAACTCAGATAAGCAGGATGGAGACGTTAATTATGGCACCATTGACCCTCACCCTCTTGGTGGATTCCTCAAAATTTTGGAGGCTGGTACATATGTCTGACATCCATGTCCACTCCTGAGATCTTATATGTAAAGTCAGAACTGAATATCGACAACCTTGTTGATGCTAGTAGACTAGTCAACAACTGTCCTCTTCTGCTCACAAATCCTTTCCAACATCTGCAGTGTCGAGTTCCAATGCCTGCGGGCATCACACACCAGTCGGTGAGCCAGAAGCTGCAAGTGCTGCTGAATCCCGGCAAGGGCGGATGAAGGTGTAGCTGACTATCTAAAATGGGTATGCAGAGCATTGTACTTTTCCTAGCAGATCTGCCAGCTCCGTGTCGCTTTTCAGAAAACGTTGAACAATTAGGTTAAGCGCATGAGCCAGGCATGGCACGTGTGTGAGCTCACCTCACCACAGAGCAGCCAAAAGGTTCCAGCCATTGTTACACACATCCATGCCTGGCTGTGGGTTCAGCCGTCTCAGCCACAGATCTGCCTGCTCTTTCAGCGTTGTCCACAACTCTTCAGCATTGTGCGGTTTGTCACCTATAAGGATATTAGCTTCAGCACAGCCTGTTCCAGCATTGATGAGGTAGGACTGCAGTGCTTCCAGCTTGTGACTGATGTGCCACTTTTGTAGCTGGAGGCTGAAGAGGAGACAAAGGAAGAGGTGAAGGAGTTGTTGTCTGTGGGGGCAACCCAGATTGATGTAGGGCCTTCAATACTTGGGATTTGGGAGGACGTGCACCATACCAAGGTCGGAGTAGGTCCCGTCTCCCACTACGTTAACCCAGTGTGCCCTCAGTGAGATATACCGTCCCTGACCACAAGCACTTGTCCTTGTGTTTGTGGTTAGGTGGACTTTCCAAGTAACAGCATTGTGGAGGGCATGGGTAATGTTGTGGGACTGCACACCGGGACAAATATTCACGCTTGTTCGTGGCCCCGGGGTGATCCTTGACTCTGCCTTCTCTTTTAAGCTACATATCCAAGCCCTTGCCTCCTCCTGCCCATTACAACGCAAAAACATTTCCTGGATCAGTATAGTCCAAGAAACTTCAAAAATGTTTTGCACGCCCTCATGATCTCCCTCTTCGACTATTGCAACCTTATACTCTCTATCCTCTCCTTTAGCACTCTTGCACCACTCAAATCTGTCCAAAACTCTGCTGCCAGAGTAATCCAACTGTCCCTCCGCTATTCCCAGCCTCTCCTCTCTGCCATGCCCTTTGCTGCCTTCCTATTGCCCATAGACTACAGTTCAAAACCCTAAATATGACATACAAAGTCTTACACAACTTGTCTCCTCCATACATCTGTGACATGGTCTCCCAATGTCCGACTGGGTCATGACTTCTACGCAAACCCAGTATGCTGTCAGCAAGATGTACCATCCCTGCCCACAAGCACCTGTCCACGTGTCCGTGGTTAGGTGCACTTTCCCTGTAACAGCATTGCTGATGGCCCAGGTAATGTTGTGGGTAGAGACGAGCGACTTTTCCTTTTTTTCGGGTCGAGTCGGGTTTCATAAAACCCGACTTTCGCAAAAGTCGGGTCGAACGAAATCGGTCGACTATAGGGAAAAGTCAGAGGCCGACTGAAACACCAAACCCAATGCAAGTCAATGGGGAAGCAAAGTCGGCAGGGAGTGAAAGACAGTAAACACACCTACAGTGCCTATTTCAATGCCAAAAACAATTCTTATAACTGAAGCTTGTCAACCTTAATTTACTTCCTAATAATAGTTACGCATTGAAAACTGGGGGTTATTTGGATAAAGTTGTGGGGGGGTTGGGCTGGCTCCAGGTTTTCATGTGCCCTGGGCCAGAGTGTCAGTGCACCCCTTTAACACACACCACAACTCATGATGCTCCGATACGCCACAGAAATATAGGTATAGTACAATGACACATACTTCACTGCTTACATGACATGACTGATCTACTTGTACAATAGCTCAAAAACAGGACAGTATATTACTCGATACATTGTAATGGCCACCACATTGTGCGCCATACAGAATAATGAGCCCCATATATTTCTCCATACCAAATAATTAGTCACATATAATGTTCCATACAGTATCTGATGAGCTCCACATAATGCTCCATATATAATGCCCCTCATTTGTAATGCTCCAGTGTATAATGTGCCCCTTAGATGCTGCTCCAGTGTCTGATCTGCCCCATTTACATTGCTCCAGTACATGATGGGCCTCATGGATTCACGAATGATGCTCCAGTGTATCATGGGCCCTAATAATGCTCCATATACAATGGGCCCCATTTGTAATGCTCCAGTGAATAATGGGCCCCTTAGATGCAGCTCCAGTGTCTGATCTGCCCCATTTACATTGCTCCAGTACATGATGGGCCTCATGGATGATGCTCCAGTGTATGAAGGGCTCCAATAATGCTCCATATATAATGGGCCCCATTTGTAATGCTCCAGTGTATAATGGGCCCCTTAGATGCTGCTCCAGTGTCTGATCTGCCCCATTTACAATGCTCCAGTACATGATGGGCCATACTTCCTCATGTTTTTGAAAATGGACCCATAATACCAGCAGATATATGGTACTGTATCAGAAGAGTACAGCTCTATACAGTCAGGGGATAACAGTAAACCTCCGTATATATTTCATGAGGCATACACAGACGCTCACAGGCTCACTATGGATTACCCAATAAAATAACAAGTAGAAAAAGGGTACAGTATCACCAGATACAAGGTATAAATAGTATAGTGTAAACATTCTGATTCTCCGTATACATTTCAGGAGGCAGACACAAACGCTCTCAGGCCCAGTATGGATTACACAAGAATATGAAAGCTGTAAATAGGTAATGTAACACAAGTGTACAACTGTATACAGTGTTGGCCAAATTGAAAATGTCGGTATATATTTCCGTAGTTAACGCTCACTCAGTTTGGTTTTGACCATAATAAAAAATGTTGTAAAAATGGTCCTGGATAACAAGATAGCAAGTATATATTTTTTAGGGTACAATTGAAATCTCTGTATAAATAGTCCCGTAGTCACTCTCAGACGCTTACACAGTATGGATTGGACCGTAATGCTAAATGTCGAACAAAGGTACTGTATAACAAGATACAAGCTGTATCGAGTATAGTGTAAAAATTTGTTTCTCCGATTCACCGTATATATAGAAGGCGTAACCCACACATGCTCACTCACTATGGATGATGTAGGGAAGGTGGACTGACAGACAAACCAGCCTGTAGTGAGAAGCAGAGGAGTAGCGCAGTGTAGGTGTGAAACCGCTAAGATAATGAGAAAGGGTGCAGTGTTTTAGCTTGCCCATTGAAGGGTAGCGGAGAGTGTAGGAGTGGGACTGAATAACTGCCATTGGTCAGAGAATCTGTTAGGTGATGGTGGGCGGAGTTACCAGAACTGGAAGTATAAAAGGCTGAGGGACGGTTCTGGAAGAGTCAGTCAGCGAAGGGAGCACAGTAAAGAGGAAGTTCTGCTGAGGAAATAGAGACAGTGGAAAGGCTCCAGAGGGGACTGACAGTTGAGGAGGTCACGGGGGGGTGGCCCAGAGGACGGTAGCCACAGATGAAGATGGCCTGGGGCTATCATATGGATGGTGTGCTCAGACTGGCGCAGCGCTGTGGTGGTTGGGCCTAGGCCAGCCACAGTGGAAGAGCCACAGAGGACGCCACGATTATAGTTACAAAGGAAGTGAAGGTACCAGGGCCTGTGTACAGAGAAATGTGAAACGGCTGTGGTGAATTGCTGTTGTCGACAGATGGATGGGCACTAAAAACGGACCTGTTCAATACAGACTCTGTCTCAGTCTCGTGTTTGTCTGCGGAAAGAAGAGGGTCCCCCCCCACAGTTGGATATCCTACAGATGATACCTTAATACAAATTTTGAAACAAGGTACTGTATCAGCACACACCAGGTGTGTCCAGTCTAGGGTTAAATTTCCGTTTATAATTCCAGTCACTCACAGGCTCACTATGTATTAGGCTGGTTTCACACTTGCGTTTTTTTTCGCGGAATTTTAGCGCTTAATAGCGCATGCGTTTTTTTTTCCTATACTTTGCATGGGATGCGCTTATGTGCGCATACACATGCGTTTGTACGCGTTTTACCGCGCATGCGTTTTTTTGCGGTATGCGCTCGGGCGCACAAAATGCAACCTGTTGCATTTTTTGGTGCGTCCGACTTGCCTCATAAAAACGCATGCGCGCGCAATGCGTTTTTTTACAGCAAGACACCCATTATAGTCTATGGGTGCGCATATGTGCGCATTGGCATGCTTATGTATGCGTTTTTCTGCACATGCGTTTTTTTTTGTTAACCATGGAATTTAGGGGTTTGGGTTAGAGTTAGGGTTAGGGTTAGGTTTAGGGTCAGGGTTAGGGTCAGGGTTAGGGTTAGTTAGGGTTTAGGGTTTGGGTTAGGGTTAAGTATGGTTTGGTTAAGGGTTAGGGTCAGGGTTAGGGTTAGGGTTAGGGTTAGGGTCATGGTTAGGGTTAGGGTTAGGTTTAGGGTCAGGGTTAGGGTTAGTTAGGGTTTAGGGTTTGGGTTAGGGTTAAGTATGGTTTGGTTAAGGGTTAGGGTCAGGGTTAGGGTTAGGGTTAGGGTCAGGGTTAGGGTCAGGGTTAGGGTTAGGGTTAGGGTTAAGTATGGTTTGGTTAAGGGTTAGGGTCAGGGTTAGGGTTAGGGTTAGGGTTAGGTTTAGGGTCAGGGTTAGGGTCAGGGTTAGGGTTAGTTAGGGTTTAGGGTTTGGGTTAGGGTTAAGTATGGTTTGGTTAAGGGTTAGGGTCAGGGTTAGGGTTAGGTATGGTCTGGTTAAGGGTTAGGGTCAGGGTTAGGGTTATGGTTAGGGTCAGGGTTAGGGTTAGGGTTAGGTTTAGGGTCAGTGTTAGGGTTAGTTAGGGTTTAGGGTTTGGGTTAGGGTTAAGTATGGTTTGGTTAAGGGTTAGGGTCAGGGTTAGGGTTAGGGTTAGGGTCAGGGTTAGGGTCAGGGTTAGGGTTAGGGTTAAGTATGGTTTGGTTAAGGGTTAGGGTCAGGGTTAGGGTTAGGGTTAGGTTTAGGGTCAGGGTTAGGGTCAGGGTTAGGGTTAGTTAGGGTTTAGGGTTTGGGTTAGGGTTAAGTATGGTTTGGTTAAGGGTTAGGGTCAGGGTTAGGGTTAGGTATGGTTTGGTTAAGGGTTAGGGTCAGGGTTAGGGTTAGGGTTAGGGTCAGGGTTAGGGTTAGGGTTAGGTTTAGGGTCAGGGTTAGGGTTAGTTAGGGTTTAGGGTTTGGGTTAGGGTTAAGTATGGTTTGGTTAAGGGTTAGGGTCAGGGTTAGGGTTAGGGTTAGGGTTAGGGTCAGGGTTAGGGTCAGGGTTAGGGTTAGTAAAGTCATGGTTTGGGTTAGTGTGAGGGGCCACCTAATGTTGGAAAAAAACGCAAACGCGGTAAAAACGCACTAAAAACGCATACAAACGCATAAAAACGCTGCGTTTTTTTCATGCATGCTCATAAAAATGCTTGAAAAAAACGCAGCAGTTGTATGCTTTTGTATGCGTTTTTTCAATGCGTTTTTTTGCGGGAAAACGCGCTGCAAAAAAAAGCAAGTGTGAAACCAGCCTTACACCATAATTAAAAAAGTTGAAAAAGGGAAAGGTATTCATAGTTGTGTAGTAGTGTTGAGGTACTTTTAAATCTTCGTATATATTTCAATCTCAGTAAGCCAGTCAAGAATCTCCGCTACTGGAAACTACATCGATACAAGTATAGACGCAAAGTCGAGTGTTAGCAGAAATTTTGGAATTACTCATCGCAGGAAAACCTCCCGGTAGATGTTGCAGAGGCGATGCAGACCCTCAATTACTGTGTCTGTGGAGAAAGCTAAAAAGGTTCTTTGTGAAGAAAGGATAGCTTTATCGCAGTAGCGTGGATCACATCACCGTTACTCATCTCCATCAAATTGTGATCACAGGCAGAGATGTACCCATGGTCATCACTGCCTATCATGATGTGTCTGGTCATTTTAGAGTGCAAAAGACAGAAGCCACAGGCCGTAGGAAATTCTATTGGATTGGCATGAGAGGAGACATTGAAAAATGGTGGCAGGAATGTCGCACGTCTGTGACTATCACAACTGTGAAAGGTGATCATAAAACACCACTGCATCCGCTTGTAAGTTGACGTCCATTTCAAATGGTAGCCATTGATCATCTGAAGGTAGAGGCCAGCAGGACAGGCCATAGCTACATATTAACCATCATTGATCAATACACCAAATTTCTAGTGGCCATCCCTGTGAAGGATTTAACTGCCCAGACTACACAGCGGTGGAGCAGGGAGAGGTAAGTATTGCAACTTGCAAGTGCTGTAGCCATGACCAAGCAGGGGGGGCACAATCGTGGTCGACGGTACTGGCACAGGGCCCCTCATAGTACGCTGGTGTGTCTGACGGCGAGTGGGCCCTCCCACCGTCTGAGACACAGTATTGTACTATGAGGGGCCCTGTGCCATTGCTGTCGGCTATCAGTGGGCCCATCCACCTGTTCAGAGCAATGGCATTTGCCCGGGTGCGCCAGGTCTTGACCCCAGCCATGGGAGGGGTGGGCAGCCCAGTTAGGGAGGTTTAAAAATTGGCATATGTAGATGTGTTGGCTGGACAATCAGCTGCTGCAAAGGGCGTAATTGGGCAAGTCCGAGGAAGAGGAGGAAAAAACTGAGGCACTTTCCTGGTAGCCTATGTGTCATCAGGGGAAGGTGGGACAAAATCCCTTGAAACCCATGCATGGTTCATTTTAATGAAGGTTAGATCATCCACATTTTGGGTCGATAGACAGGTCCTTTTTTCTGTCAGGTTTGATCCAGCAGCACTGAAGACTCTTTCAGATAACACACTAGCAGCAGGGCAAGCGAGCTCCTGTAATGCATATTGTGCCAATTCAGGCCAGGCGTCCAGTTTAGAGGCCCAATAGACAAAGGAGAATGACCTGTGAGGGAGAACATCGATATGGGAGGAAAAGTAGTTTGTAACCATAGTTGACAACTGCTGCCTCCTGTCACTTTTAATCGATGCAGTATTAGCAGTCGTGTGAGCGGTAGAGTTGAGCGAAACGGGTCGAAAAAATTCAAAAGTCGCCGACTTTTGGCAAAGTCGGGTTTCATGAAACGAAACCCGACCCTAGGGTGAGGTCGGCCACGAGGTCGGCGACTTACGTGCCAAAGTCGCGTTTCAAAAGTTTGTTTTGCGCTCTTTTTCAGCCAATCAGGATCCACGGACACTGTGGGCAACGTGATGACCTAGGCACGGGTCACCACCATCTTTCAGAAGGGCATGCAAGTGATTGGCTTGCTTTGGTGGGCGTCACAGAGGGTATAAAAGGGCGTGCACGCCGACCGCCATCTTACTTCTGCCGATCTTAGTATAGGGAGAGGTTGCTGCTGATTCTGTAGGGAGAGCGTTAGGCAGGGAAGAAGACAAAAAAACTGCTTCTGCTGCTAGCGATTTGGCCTGCACAACACACAAGTCACTGTGTGTGCAGTGCAAGGGGAGGCTATATAGTGGTGTATCAGTGGTGTTGGTTGTTGGGCTGCCTTCTAAGGCTTCCTGACACGCTGGCATTGCTGTTTACCCACTGCTCCGCAAACTGCTTTTTTAAAAGCAATCCAATCTCCCTTATCCTCTAGTCACTTTTGCCACAGCTGTGCCATCGAGCGTGTCACATAGCGCTCAGATATCAGTGGGCCTCACACAATCCACAAGTGTCCAGTGTCCAAAAGTGTGCGCAGAGATTCAAAATCTCCATTATCCTCTCGTCACTTTGGTCACAGGCAGCTGTGCCATCGAGCGTGTCACATAGCGCACAGATATCAGTGGGCCTCACACAATCCACAAGTGTCCAGTGTCCAAAAGTGTGCGCAGAGATTCAAAATCTCCATTATCCTCTCGTCACTTTGGTCACAGGCAGCTGTGCCATCGAGCGTGTCACATAGCGCTCAGATATCAGTGGGCCTCACACAATCCACAAGTGTCCAGTGTCCAAAAGTGTGCGCAGAGATTCAAAATCTCCATTATCCTCTCGTCACTTTGGTCACAGGCAGCTGTGCCATCGAGCGTGTCACTTAGCGCTCAGATATCAGTGGGCCTCACACAATCCACAAGTGTCCAGTGTCCAAAAGTGTGCGCAGAGATTCAAAATCTCCATTATCCTCTCGTCACTTTGGTCACAGGCAGCTGTGCCATCGAGCGTGTCACATAGCGCTCAGATATCAGTGGGCCTCACACAATCCACAAGTGTCCAGTGTCCAAAAGTGCGCGCAGAGATTCAAAATCTCCATTATCCTCTCGTCACTTTGGTCACAGGCAGCTGTGCCATCGAGCGTGTCACATAGCGCTCAGATATCAGTGGGCCTCACACAATCCACAAGTGTCCAGTGTCCAAAAGTGTGCGCAGAGATTCAAAATCTCCATTATCCTCTCGTCACTTTGGTCACAGGCAGCTGTGCCATCGAGCCTGTCACATAGCGCTCAGATATCAGTGGGCCTCACACAATCCACAAGTGTCCAGTGTCCAAAAGTGTGCGCAGAGATTCAAAATCTCCATTATCCTCTCGTCACTTTGGTCACAGGCAGCTGTGCCATCGAGCGTGTCACATAGCGCTCAGATATCAGTGGGCCTCACACAATCCACAAGTGTCCAGTGTCCAAAAGTGTGCGCAGAGATTCAAAATCTCCATTATCCTCTCGTCACTTTGGTCACAGGCAGCTGTGCCATCGAGCCTGTCACATAGCGCTCAGATATCAGTGGGTCTCACACAATCCACAAGTGTCCAGTGTCCAAAAGTGTGCGCAGAGATTCAAAATCTCCATTATCCTCTCGTCACTTTGGTCACAGGCAGCTGTGCCATCGAGCGTGTCACATAGCGCTCAGATATCAGTGGGCCTCACACAATCCACAAGTGTCCAGTGTCCAAAAGTGTGCGCAGAGATTCAAAATCTCCATTATCCTCTCGTCACTTTGGTCACAGGCAGCTGTGCCATCGAGCCTGTCACATAGCGCTCAGATATCAGTGGGCCTCACACAATTCACAAGTGTCCAGTGTCCAAAAGTGTGCGCAGAGATTCAAAATCTCCATTATCCTCTCGTCACTTTGGTCACAGGCAGCTGTGCCATCGAGCATGTCACATAGCGCTCAGATATCAGTGGGCCTCACACAATCCAAAAGTGTCCACTGTCCACAAGTGTGTGCAGAAATTCTAAATCTCCACTGTCCTATAGACACCTTGTACCTTGTTTTACATTACTATATAGTTTGTTGGATTTTGTCTACATTTCTACCAAAAATGAGGAAGGCTGGTGGAAGAGGCCGTGGAATTGGGCGGGGGTTGGCAGCTGGTAATGATGGTGTTGGTGGTGGATCTGATGGTAGTGGCAAGAGCAAAATAGGACCGAATGCAGGAGGTGCTGACCCTGCGTCATCATCTGTCTACATAAGGCCTCGAACGCTTAGTTTTCTAGGAGTTGGCAAACCGCTTTTAAAGGCAGAGCATCAGGAAAAAGTTTTGTCTTACATTGCTGACTCAGCCTCCAGCTCTATCGCCTCCTCTTCTTCAGTTGTAAAAAGTAAAAGCACTGAGTCGTCATTGGAGGCTCATGTTCATGAACCACACCTTTCCTTGTGTCCTTCACCCCAACCAAGATTGAAGGATGACGCAGGCCATACTACTGATTACTCCATGGAGCTGTTTTCACATACCATGCCTGGATTATCAAGTGAAATGGTGAATTACCCAGGCCAAGATGAATCTGACATGGAGTGCACTGATGCACAGCCGCTGATGGATGATTCTGCTGGTACATTCACTCAGAGCACTACATTGTCCTCGCAGTGTACAGAGCCAGATTTTGACCCTGATGAGACTCAGGTGCCCCTTCCCGCACACTATACCACCATACACGGTGACACAGAGAAAGGTGCACATGACATAGAAGAGGAGGTGATGGATGACCCAGTGGTTGACCCAGATTGGCATCCATTGGGGGAAGAGGGTGCTGCTTCCAATAGCTCAGATGAGGAGCATCCACAGCAGACATCGACATCGCAACAGCTGTTATCTGGCAGGCCCGGAGCATTCCAAAGACAGGTTCCAAACATCAAAAGAGTTGCTGGACAGCTTGTCCAGAGGGTCAAAAGATCACAGCGTGCTAGGCCGCAAAATGTCTGCCAAAGTAGGAAGAGTGCAGTGTGGCACTTTTTTGAACAAAATCCTCATGATCAGGCCAAGGTTATCTGTAAGAAGTGCGCAAAGACCTTTAGCCGAGGGAAAAATCTAAAAAATTTGAATACCAGTTGCATGCTTAGACATTTAACCAGCATGCACTTGCAAGCGTGGACACAACACCAAACCTCAAGTGCCACATGTGCAACTGATCACAACGAAGGTAGTCAGCAACGCTACATTGTTTCCCCCACTGTAAGCCCACCGGTTAGCACAGCAGCAAATGTTGAGGTGTCGTTGCAAGGCCACAGCAGTCAGGGAATCCCACTGTTATATCAACGAAAGACTGATTCTAGGCCATCAGAAAGAACACCAACTCCATCACCATCATCAACCCTCTCTCAGTCCGCCCTGTCCACCGCTACTTCCACCATATGCAGCTCTCAAGTCCAGCTCACCCTCCCAGACACTATTAGTAGGTCAAGAAAGTACTCAGTCTCTCATCCGCGTACACTGGGTTTGAACGCGCACATTGCCAAACTAATCTCGTTTGAGATGATGCCCTTTCGGTTGGTGGAAAGCACAGCTTTCCGCGAACTCATGGCCTATGCAGTACCACGCTATGACCTACCCAGTCGCCACTTCTTCTCTCGCAAAGCCATCCCAGCCCTCCACCATCATGTGAAAGACCGCATTGTCCATGCACTCAAGCAGTCAGTGAGCGGAAAGGTGCACCTCACAACTGATGCATGGTCCAGTCGGCATGGCCAGGGCCGTTACGTGTTCATCACTGCGCACTGGGTTAATGTGGTGGATGCAGGGTCCACAGGGGACAGCGGTGGTGGGACATTGCTGCCTAGCCCACGGTATAGGAAACAGTTGGCTGTAGGCGTTCGATCCTCCTCCTCCTCCTCCTCCAGAAGCGAAAGCTCGTCCACAGAGCGCAGTCGTACGAGCACTCCATCTGCAGCTGCCACTGTTGCACACGATGTGTCCCCCTATCGAGCAGCTAGTGGAAAGCGTCAGCAGGCTGTGTTGCAGATGATGTGTTTGGGCGACAGACACACCGCCGAGGTGCTGGCCGAGTACTTGAAGCGACAAACTGAGTCATGGCTGGGCAGTGTACATCTTGAGGCAGGCAAGGTAGTTAGTGATAACAGCCGTAATTTTGTGGCAGCCATAGCCCTTTCAAAACTCAGCCACATACCTTGCTTGGCTCACACCTTGAACCTGGTGGTGCAGTGCTTCCTCAAAAATTATCCGGAGTTAACAGCCCTGCTCCAGAAGGTGCGAAGACTGTGCGCGCACATCCGCCGGTCGCCTGTACACTCCGTTCGTATGCAGAAGCTGCAGAGATTGCTCCACCTTCCCAACCACCGCCTCATTATCGACATTGCAACAAGGTGGAACTCCACCCTGCACATGGTGGAGCGGCTGTGCGAGCAGAGGCAGGCCATAATGCATTTGTGGGAGGATACACGGCCAGGCACTTTGAGAGCAGACATGGAGTTGACAGGCGTGCAGTGGTCGAAGCTGAAAGACCTTTGTAAAGTCCTTCAGTGTTTTGAGGAATGCACACGGCTGGTAAGCGCAGACGACGCCATCCTAAGCATGAGCATCCCACTTATACGTCTGCTCATGCAAACTTTGACGCACCTTAAGGAGCAGGCGTCTGCAGCCAATGTTGATGAGGAGGAAGAGGAGGAGGGAATCCTTGATGACATTCAGCCATTGTCTGCTCAGGGACCTCTCCTGGACGAGGTGGAGGAAGAAGAGGAGGAGGAGGATGATGGGGATGATTACTTAGGGGAGGAGGATGCATCTCGTGGGGCAAGTGAAAATGTTGGCGTGGCATGGTCTGGTACAGGGTTTGTGCGTGACTGGAGGGATGTGGATTTGCCAGAAAGTGCTCCTCCACCCAGCACTCGTAGTGCATCATTGACACCGGGAACATTGGCCCACATGTCAGATTATGCCTTGCGGATCCTAAAAAGGGACCCCCGCATTGCCAAAATGATGAACGATGACGACTACTGGTTGGCCAGCATCCTGGATCCACGCTATAAAGGCAAATTACAAAACATCATGCCACAGGAGAACCTTGACCTAATATTGGCTAATAAACAAGCAACTCTGGTAAATCGGTTGCTTGAGGCATTCCCAGCACACAGCAGCGGTGATGGTTCTCACACGAGCCGTACGGGCCGGGGGCAGCTTGGCAGAGGTGTTCGTGGTGCACACAGCAGAAGTGGCGTTGGAGACAGGGGTTTCATGACAATGTTGTGGACTGATTTTTCAAATACCGCTCACACAACTGGTAATACTGCATCGATGGAAAGTGACAGGAGACAGCAGTTGTCAACTATGGTTACAAACTACTTTTCCTCCCATATCAATGTTCTCCCACACAGGTCATTCCCCTTTGACTATTGGGCCACTAAACTGGACACCTGGCCTGAATTGGCCCAATATGCCTTACAGGAGCTCGCTTGCCCAGCTGCAAGTGTGCTATCTGAAAGAGTCTTCAGTGCAGCTGGATCAATCCTGACAGAAAAAAGGACCCGTCTGTCAACCCAAAATGTGGATGATCTAACCTTCATTAAAATTAACCACGCATGGGTTTCCAAGGATTTTGTCCCACCTTCCCCTGATGACACATAGGGTGACAGAAAAATGGCTTGCTTTGGTCCACCTCTTCCTGGTACTTCACCTATTTCGCCTTTTGCATCAGCTTAATGTCCAACATCAACATATGCCACTTTCTAAAACTCCCTAACTGTGCTGCCTCCCCCCCCATGGCCGGGGTCACCACCTAGCGCACGACACCGTGCGAGTACCGTTGCCCTGGACAGGTGGGTAGGCCGACTCTTGGGCGCGGGCACTGGCACAGGGTCCCTCATAGTGCAATCAAGTGTCTCTGACAGTGGTGGTGCACACCTGCCGTCAGACACACCTCTGTACTATGAGGGGCCCAGTGCCAGTACCGACGCCCACGAGTGGGCCCCCCTTGCTTGGACAGGGCCCCAGCATTTGCAATCTTTACCTCTCCCTGCTCCTCTGCTGTATAATCTGCGCCGTCAAATCCATACTGTGCCTGACACCGTCTGAGCCTGCCTCCTGAGACATATATTTTGAATGTGTATGCTATCCATACATGTTATCCGGGGATACGGTACCCTTTCTAACCTTTGTGCAATCACGTGCAATCCATACTGGGCCTAACACCGTCTGAGCCTGCCTCCTGAGACATATATTTTGAATGTGTACGCTATCCATACATGTTATCCGGGGATACGGTACCCTTTCTAACCTTTGTGCAATCACGTGCAATCCATACTGGGCCTAACACCGTCTGAGCCTGCCTCCTGAGACATATATTTTGAATGTGTACGCTATCCATACATGTTATACGAGGATACGGTACCCTTTCTAACCTTTGTGCAATCACGTGCAATCCATACTGGGCCTAACACAGTCTGAGCCTGCCTCCTGACACATATATTTTGAATGTGTACACTATCCATACATGTTATCCGGGGATACGGTACCCTTTCTAACCTTTGTGCAATCACGTGCAATCCATACTGGGCCTAACACCGTCTGAGCCTGCCTCCTGAGACATATATTTTGAATGTGTACGCTATCCATACATGTTATCCGGGGATACGGTACCCTTTCTAACCTTTGTGCAATCACGTGCAATCCATACTGGGCCTAACACCGTCTGAGCCTGCCTCCTGAGACATATATTTTGAATGTGTACGCTATCCATACATGTTATCCGGGGATACGGTACCCTTTCTAACCTTTGTGCAATCACGTGCAATCCATACTGGGCCTAACACCGTCTGAGCCTGCCTCCTGAGACATATATTTTGAATGTGTACGCTATCCATACATGTTATCCGGGGATACGGTACCCTTTCTAACCTTTGTGCAATCACGTGCAATCCATACTGGGCCTAACACCGTCTGAGCCTGCCTCCTGAGACATATATTTTGAGTGTGTACGCTATCCATACATGTTATCCGGGGATACGGTACCCTTTCTAACCTTTGTGCAATCACGTGCAATCCATACTGGGCCTAACACCGTCTGAGCCTGCCTCCTGAGACATATATTTTGAATGTGTACGCTATCCATACATGTTATCCGGGGATACGGTACCCTTTCTAACCTTTGTGCAATCACGTGCAATCCATACTGGGCCTAACACCATCTGAGCCTGCCTCCTGAGACATATATTTTGAATGTGTACGCTATCCATACATGTTATCCGGGGATACGGTACCCTTTCTAACCTTTGTGCAATCACGTGCAATCCATACTGGGCCTAACACCGTCTGAGCCTGCCTCCTGAGACATATATTTTGAATGTGTACGCTATCCATACATGTTATCCGGGGATACGGTACCCTTTCTAACCTTTGTGCAATCACGTGCAATCCATACTGGGCCTAACATCGTCTGAGCCTGCCTCCTGAGACATATATTTTGAATGTGTACGCTATCCATACATGTTATCCGGGGATACGGTACCCTTTCTAACCTTTGTGCAATCACGTGCAATCCATACTGGGCCTAACACCGTCTGAGCCTGCCTCCTGAGACATATATTTTGAATGTGTACGCTATCCATACATGTTATCCGGGGATACGGTACCCTTTCTAACCTTTGTGCAATCACGTGCAATCCATACTGGGCCTAACACCGTCTGAGCCTGCCTCCTGAGACATAGATTTTGAATGTGTACGCTATCCATACATGTTATCCGGGGATACGGTACCCTTTCTAACCTTTGTGCAATCACATGCAATCCATACTGGGCCTAACACCGTCTGAGCCTGCCTCCTGAGACATATATTTTGAATGTGTACGCTATCCATACATGTTATCCGGGGATACGGTACCCTTTCTAACCTTTGTGCAATCACGTGCAATCCATACTGGGCCTAACACCGTCTGAGCCTGCCTCCTGAGACATATATTTTGAATGTGTACGCTATCCATACATGTTATCCGGGGATACGGTACCCTTTCTAACCTTTGTGCAATCACGTGCAATCCATACTGGGCCTGACACCGTCTGAGCCTGCCTCCTGAGACATATATTTTGAATGTGTACGCTATCCATACATGTTATCCAGGGATACGGTACCCTTTCTAACCTTTGTGCAATCACGTGCAATCCATACTGGGCGTGAGAACGGCTGGCGAGCTGTTAAGCAAGCTATAGCACCTGTCCAGACAAGTACAGGGATTCCCTAGCGAGGAGACTTATTTGATTGTTTTCAATGTTGGGACAGCAATTTTTGGGGAGCACTATACTCTGGAGAATGATAGATGGGGCCCACCATACACTGGAACATTCCAAAGGTGGACATCAGACACTGGAGCAGCATTTACAGGGCCCATTATACACTAGAGCATTAGAAATGGGGCCCATTATGTTTGGAGCATTATTTGGGCCCATAAGACAGTGGAGCTTCATCCATGGGGACCAACATATACTGTAGCATTATGTGGAGCTCATCATATACTGTTTCAAACATTATATGGGACCAATGATTCTGTATGGAGAAATAGATGGGCCTCGTCATGAGATGTAAAAAGTGAGGTATTTTTCATTGTACTATACCGCTATTTCTCTGCCGTATCGGAGCATGATGAGTTGTGGTATGTGTTAAAGGGGCGCTCTTTCGCCCAGGGCACATGAAAACCTGCAGCCAGCCCTCCCCCCCCCACAACTTTAGCCAAATAACCCCCATTTTTCAGTGCGTAACTTATATTATGAAGTTAATTAAGGTTGACAAGCTTAAGTAAGAAGAATTGATGCTTTTGGCATTCAAATGGGCACTGTAGGTGTGTTTCCTGTCCTCCTCTCACTGCCGACTTTTATTCCCCATTGACTTACATTGGGTTTCGTGTTTCGGGACGACCCCAACTTTTCCCTATAATCGGACGATCTTGCTCGACCCGACTTTTGGAAAAGTCGGGTTTCACGAAACGAAACGCGACCCTAAAAAACCAAAAGTCGCTCAACTCTAGTGAGCGGTACTTGAAAGATCATTCCACAACATGGTCATTAAACCCCTGTCTCCAACGCCACTTCTGCTGTGTGCACCACGAACACCTCTTCCATTGTGCCCACTACAGCTCGTGGGAGAACCAGCACTGCTGCTGTGTGCTGGGAAGCCTCAAACAAAAGATTTACCAGAATTGCTTGTTTGTTTGCCAATATTATCTCTAGGTTCTTATGTGGCATGATGTTGTGTAATTTGCCTTTGTAGCTTGGATTGAGGATGCTGGCCAGCCAGTATTCATCATCCCACATCATTTTGGCAATGCGGGGGTCCCTTTTCAGGATCCACAAGGCATAATCGTACATGTGGGCCAGTATTCCAGGTGTCAATGATGCACTGCCCGTGGTGGGTGGAGGAGCAGTTTCTGGCAAATCCACATCCCTACAGTCAAGCACAAACACTATCCCTGACCTTGGAATGCCAACATCTTCTCTTGCCCCCTGAGAAACATCCTCCTGCCCAAAATAATCATCCCCCTCATCCTCTTCCTCTTCTTCCTCCACCTCATCCAGGACAGTTCCCTGACCAAACAATGGCTGACTGTCATCAAGGCTTCCCTCCTCCTCCTCGGCTGCAGACGCCTGCTCCTTAATGTGCGTCAAAGTTTAATTGACCAGACGCATAAGTGGGATGCTCATACTTATGATGGCGTCGTCTGCGCTTACCAGCCGTGTGCATTCCTCAAAACACTGAAGGACTTTACAGAGGTCTTTCAGCTATGACCACTGCACACCCGACAATTCCATGACTTCTCTCAAACTGCCTGCCCGTGTATCCTCCCACAAATGCATTACAGCCTGCCTCTGTTCGCACAGCCTCTCAACCATGTGCAGGGTGGAGTTCCACCTTGTTGCAACATCTATGATTAAGCGGTGCTTGGGGAGGTGGAGCAATCGCTGCAGCTTCTGCATACGAGTGGAGTGGACGTTTGAGCGATGGATGTGCAAGCATAGTCTTCGCACCTTATCGAGCAGGAATGTTTACTCCGGATAATTATTAAGGAAGGACTGCACCACCAGGTTCAAAGTGTGAGCCAGGCAAGGTATGTGTGTGAGTTTTGCACAGGCTATGGCTGCCACAAAATTACGGCTGTTTTCACTGACTACCATGCCTGCCTCAAGATGTAAACTGCCCAGCCATGACTCTGTCGCTGCAAGTAGTCGGCCAGTACCTCCGCGGTGTGTCTGTTGTCGCCCAAACACATCATCTTTAACACAGCCTGCTGATGCTTACTACTAGCTGTTCGATAGTGGGACACCTCGTGTGCAACACTGCCAGCTGCGGATGGAGTGCTCGTTCGACTTCGCTCTGTGGACGAGCTTTCGCTGATAGACGAGGAGGAGGAGGAGCGAAAGCCTACAGCCAACTGTTTCCTACACCGTGGGCTAGGCAGCACTGTTCCACTGCTGCTGTCCCCAGTGGAGCCTGCATCCACCACATTAACCCAGTGCACAGTGATGGACATGTAACGGCCCTGGCCATGCCTACTGGTCCATGCATCCGTTGTGAGGTGCACCTTTCCACTCACTGACTGTTTTAGTGCATGGACAATGCGGTCTTTCACATGCCGATGGAGGGCAGGTATGGATTTTCTAGAAAAGAAGTGCTGACTGGTTAGGTGATAGCATGGGGCAGCATAGGCCATTAGATTGCGGAAAGCTTCGCTTTCAACCAAACGGTAGGGCATCATCTCTAATGAGATTAGTTTGGCAATGTAGGCATTCAAACACAGTGTACGCGGATGAGAGGATGAGTACTTTCTTGTCCTACTCAAAGTGTCTGGTAGGGTGAGCTGGACTGGAGAGCTGCACATGGGAGAAGTAGCGGTTGACTGGATGGAGTGAGAGGGGGTTGGTGATGGTATTGGTGGTGATGGCCTAGATTCAGTGTTGTGTTGCAAAACCATTGTGATTCCCTGAGTGCTTTGGCCTTGCGACGACACCTCCACATTTAGTGCTAGTGGTGTGCTTAATGGTGGCGGTGGTCTTACAGTGGGGGTAGCGATAGAGCGTTGTTGGCTACCTTCAGTCGGAGCAGGTGCACATGTGCTACCTGAGGTTTTGTAGTCCGTCCACGCTTGCAAGTGCATGTTGATTAAATGTCTAAGCATGCAACTGGTAATCAAATTTCGGAGTTGTTTAACTCAGCTAAAGGTCCTTCCGCACTTCTTACAGGTAACCTTTGCCTCATCAGTAGGATTTTGGACAAAGAAGTGCCACACTGCACTCTTCCTACTATGGTAAACATTTTCTTGCCTTTGACCGTCTGGTCAAGCTGTCTTGCAACTCTTTTAGTTTTTGTTTCACGTTTTAGGACAGCTAAGGGCCTGGTAGATAACCGCTGCTGCGATGTCAATGCCCGCTGCGGATCCTTCTCCTTATCTGAACTATTGCCAGCGCCACCCTCCTCCCCCAATGGATGCCAATCCGGGTCCAGAACTGGGTCATCCATCACCTCCTCTTCAAAGTCATCTGCACCTTCCTCTTTACCTTCCTCTATGTCACCGTGTAAGGTTGTATAGTGTGCGGGAAGGGGCACCTGGGTTTCATCAGTGTCAGATTCTGGCTGAATAGACTGCGAGGGCAATGTAGTGCTGTGGGTCAATGTACCAGCAGAATCATCTATCAGTGGCTGTGCATCAGTGCACACCATGTAAGATTCATCTTGGACTGAGGAATTCAGGATTTGACTGGATAACCAAGGCATGGTATGTGAAAAGAGCTCCATAGAGTAATCTGAAGTGTGGGCTGCCGCATCCTTAACTTTTGGTGGGGTGAAGGACACAAGGAAAGGGGTTTTTTATGACCAGAACCCTGCACTGATGACTCTGTGCTTGCAGGTTTCGACCGTTCAGAAGAGGAGGCAATAGAGCTGGTGGCTGTTTCGGCAATATACGCCAAAACCTGTTCCTGATGTTCCGGCTTTAAAAGCGGTTTTCCTACTACAAGAAAAGGTAACCTTACAGGCCTTCTTGGGCCAGAGGACGACGCAGGCTCAACACCTCCTGCCTTAGCTTATATTGTGCTTTTGCCAGAACCAGCCGATGCACCACCACCGTCAGTACCAGCTGCGCCCCCCTGCCCACGTCCGTGGTCTCTTCCACCATACTTCCTCATGTTTGGGAAAATTTACCAAAAATACCAGCAGAGAGATGGTACTGTATGAGGAGCGTCCAGCTGTGAAAGGTGTATTAAACAAATTAAATCAACGTATATATTATGTTAGTCAATGACACTCTCACAGTATGCATTGTACCATAATCCCACAAGCAGATATACAAAACTCTTTGAAAAACAGACACGACTCTAAGGTGTAGGTCTGGAAAAACTCCTTGTTTTTTTTTGTCCAGAGTCACACACAGGTAGCTTCTATTTGTCTGTTCTAGAAGGCGTACACGGTAGTGTGTGAGGAGCGTACACTGCTGTACGGTGTGTGTATGTAAAATTGTCAATCTCCATGTATTTGTATACGGACTGACACACGCTGTCTTTGTCTAGTTTATCGTTATCAAACAGCAGATATACGAAACTGTTTGAAAAACGGACACGATTCTAAGGTGTAGGTCTGGAAAAATGGACAAAATCCTCGGCTTATTCTTCCAGAGTCACACCCAGATAGCTTCTATTTGTCCGTGATACCAGCCGGTACACGGTAGTGTGTGAGGAGCGTACACCGCTAGACGGTGTGTGAAAAAATGAACACTCAGTAACTCACCAGGACAAAATAATAAAATTTGGAGTGCTTTGAAAAAAGCAGTTTGAACAGCAGTGTGCACACAGCAATGCAGCTAGCAGGTAGCCTTAAAAGGCAGCCTAATCACCACCAGCGCTGCTGCACACAACAAAAATCCTCCCCTTTCACTGCACACTAACTGTACAGTGAAAAGCGCTATCAGCAGAAGCAGGTTTTTTTTCTTCTTCCCTGCCTAACGCTCTACCTGTTCAGAATCAGCAGCAGCTCCTCTCCCTATTGTAAGATCGGCAGAAGTAAGATGGCGGTCGGCGTTCACAGCCTTTTATACCCACTGTGACGCCAGACAAAGCCAGCCAATCACTTCAATGCCCTTCTCTAAGATGGTGCTGCCCGTTGCGCATGTCATCGCGTTGCCCACAGTGTGCGTCCTCCATCATTGGGTGAGAAAAGGCGCTGAAAGCATCATTTGAAATGCGACTTTGGCGCGCTGATCGGTGACCTCATGGCCGACCTCACGCTAGAGTCGAGTTTCGATCGGCGAAACCCGACTTTGGCGAAAGTCGGCGATTTTTGAATCTGACCGACCTGTTTCTCTCAACTCTAGTTGTGGGACACGTGCTTGCTTGTGTAATGTCATGACGGCACACCGGGAGAAATAGTGGCGGGTGGGGACCAAGTACCTTGTTACAGTCACCGCCATTAGATTGCGGAAAGAGTCCGTCTCCCACGAGCCTAAAATGCAACATTTCGAGTGCAAGCAGACAAGAAATTTGTGAATTTAGTACTGTGGCCTGTGGGGCGTTGACTGCATCTTTCCGCTTACGGTCCAGTGACTGGGGTATGGACAACTGAAGGCTGCGCTGGGACAAGGACATGGATGTGCTTTATGATGGTGCTATTTGACTGTGCTCAACGACAGTTGCAGGGCAGGAGGCATCTTCGCATGCACCGTGGACAGGGGATTGGCTTGCATGCACAACAGCAGAAGAAGCAGTGGTATCACCCGCAGACACGGTTCCTGGAGCCTGGTGTTCTGCCAACAAAGTCGGGTGCTTTGCTGCCATGTGCCTGATCATGCTCGTGCTGGTAAGGCTGGTAGTTTTACTACCCCTGCTGATGCGGCCATGGCCGGTGGGGCAAATGGCCCTTTTGGGGTTATTGGCAGAGTCTTTAAAAAACAAGACTGGTAGGGGGACATTCATTGTCTCCCTCTCCCACACCACCTCCTCACCTTGACACCTGTCTTTTGATGTTCCCCAAGGCTCTGTTCTAGGACCCCTACTCATCTCCATCTACACCTTTGGCCTGGGACAGCTGAAGCAATGGCGCGGTTTGCAATATCATCACTACGCCGATGACACGCAGATCTACCTATCTGTACCTGACATCACCTCCTTACTGACCAAAATCACACATCTTCCTGCTATATCATCCTTCTTTTCTGCTCGCTTTCAAAAAGTGGACATGGACAAATCAGAATACATCATCTTTCAAGCATCTCACGCTGAGTACACCTGAGAGCTGTGTATGCCTCATTCGGTACCACTTTAGAAAGAGGTAAACTTTGCCCTAGAGAAAATGATTTTCCAGACATTCACTGCCTTTTTTGGACATTTTTTGTAGCTGTAAAATTTCTAAGTTGTCATCAATACCATCATCGTCCATATGTTGTAAAGAGGAAATCAGGTGTTTCCAAGGGTTGTGGTTATGTACATTTTGTGGCATTCCTTTAACAGTGTTCCTTACACTAGGACAGTGATGGCGAACCTTTCTGAGACCGAGTGCCCAAACTGCTACCTAAAACCCAATTATTTATAACGAAGTGCCAGCACATGCCAAATGCCCCAACATGATCCCCTTCATGCAGAAATATGCCCCATTATGATCCCCTTCATGTAGAAATATGTCCCATCATGATCCACTTCATGCAGAAATATGCCCCATCATGATCCCCTTCATGTAGAAATGCTCCATCATGATCCTCATCAGGCAGAAATATGCCCCATCATGATCCCCTTCAAGCAGAAATATGCTCTATCATGATCCTCTTCATGTAGAAATATGCCCCATCATGATCCCCTTCATGT
Source organism: Dendrobates tinctorius (assembly GCF_039654945.1). NCBI lineage: Eukaryota > Metazoa > Chordata > Amphibia > Anura > Dendrobatidae > Dendrobates > Dendrobates tinctorius. The sequence continues at coordinate 22,158,795 of NW_027361711.1, read as the reverse complement.
GGAAATATGCCCCATCATTGTCCCCTTCATGTAGAAATGCTCCATCATGATCCTCATCAGGCAGAAATATGCCCCATCATGATCCCCTTCATGTAGTAATATGCCCCATCATGATCCCATTCATGTAGAAATGCACCATCATGATCCCCTTCATGTAGAAATATGCCCCATCATAATCCCCTTCATGTGGAAATATGCCCCATCATTGTCCCCTTCATACAGAAACATGCCCCATCATGATCCCCTTCATGTAGAAATATGCCCCATCATTGTCCCCTTCTTGTAGTAATATGACCCATCATGATCCCCTTCTTGTAGTAATGTGTCCCATCATGATCCCTTTCATGTAGAAATGCCCCATCATGACCCTCTTCATGCAGAAATATGCCCCATCATGATCTCCTTCATGCAGAAATATTCCCCATCATGATCCCCTTCATGTAGAAATGCCCCATCATGATCCCCTTCATGCAGAAAAATTCCCCATCATAATCCCTTTCATGCAGAAATATGCCCCATGATGAGCCCCTTCATGTAGAAATATGCCCCATCATGATCCCCTTCATGTAGAAATATGCCCCATCATGATCCCATTCATGCAGAAATATTCCCCATCATAGTCCCTTTCATGCAGAAATATGCCCCATCATGATCCCCTTCATGCAGAAATATGCCCCATCATGATCCCATTCATGCAGAAATATGCCCCATCATGATTCCCTTCATGTAGAAATATTCCCCATCATGATCTCTTTCATGTAGAAATTGCCCATTCCACCTCCCCATCACTCCATTATTGGCCCTCTCCCCATCACTCCCATCATTGCCTTCTCCATCACCCCCATCATTCCCCCCTCCCCATCACTCCCTTCATTGCCTTCTCCATCACCCCCATCATTCACCTCTCCCCATTACTCCCATCATTGGCCCTCTCTCCATCACTCCCATCATTAGCCCTCTTTGTATCACTCCCATCATTCCCCTCTCCCCATCACGCCCATCATTCCCCTCTCCCCATTACTCCCATCATTGGCCCTCTCCCCATCACACACACACATGAGTGGCCACACACACACAAGCGGCCACACACACACCAGCGGCCACACACTCCAGCGGCCACACACACACCAGCGGCCACACACACACACCAGTGACCAAACACACACCAGCGACCACACACACCAGAGCAAGCACTCACCAGTGGCCACATTCAATACACACACCAGAGGCCACACAGACACACACACCCGCAGCCACACACACACCAGCGGCCACACACACCAGTGGCCACAAACACACACACTAGCGGCCACACACACACACACTAGCGGCCACACACACACACAAGTGGCCACACACACACACACACCAGCGGCCACACACACACACCAGCTGCCGCACACACACACCAGTGACCACATTCAACCCACACACCAGCAGCCACACACACCAGTGGCCACACAGACACACACACCAGTGGCCACACACACACACCAGTGACCACATTCAACACACGCACACCAGCAGCCACACACACACACCAGTGGCCACACAGACACACACACCAACGGCCGCACACACACCAGCGGCCACACACACACCAGCGGCCACACACACCAGCAGCCACACACACACCCCAGCGGCCGTACACACACACCAGTGGCCACATTCAACACACACACCAGCAGCCACACACACCAGCAGCCACACACACACCAGCAGCCACACACACACACCAGCAGCCACACACACACCAGCAGCCACACACACACCAGCGGCCGTACACACACACACCAGTGGCCACATTCAACACACACACCAGTGGCCACACACACCAGCAGCCACACAGACACACACACCAGCGGCCAAACACACACACCAGCGGCCACACACACCAGCAGCCAGACACACACCAGCAGCCACACACACACACCAGCAGCCACACACACACCAGAGGCCGTACACACACACACCAGTGGCCACATTCAACACACACACACCAGCGGCCACACACACCAGTAGCCACACACACACCAACGGCCACACAGACACACACACCAGCGGCCACACACACACACCAGCGGCCACACACACACCAGCGACCACACACACACCAGCGTCCACACACACACCAGCATCCACACACACACCAGCGACCACACACACACCAGCGTCCACACACACACCAGCGTCCACACACACACCAGCGACCACACACACACCAGCGGCCACAAACACCAGCGGCCACATATAGCAGCCACACACACACCAGTGGACACACACCAGCGGCCACACACACACCAGCGGCCACACACACACCAGTGGCCACATTCAACACACACACCAGCGGCCACACACACCAGCGGCCACACACACACACCAGTGACCAAACACACACCAGCGGCCACACACACCAGAGCAAGCACTCACCAGTGGCCACATTCAATACATACACCAGAGGCCACACAGACACACACACCCGCAGCCACACACACACCAGCGGCCACACACACCAGTGGCCACAAACACACACACTAGCGGCCACACACACACACACACTAGCGGCCACACACACACACCAGTGGCCACACACACACACCAGCGGCCACACACACACCAGCGGCCACACACACACACCAGCTGCCGCACACACACACCAGTGACCACATTCAACCCACACACCAGCAGCCACACACACCAGTGGCCACACAGACACACACACCAGCGGCCACACACACACACCAGTGACCACATTCAACACACGCACACCAGCAGCCACACACACACACACCAGTGGCCACACAGACACACACACCAACGGCCGCACACACACCAGCGGCCACACACACACCAGCGGCCACACACACCAGCAGCCACACACACACCAGCAGCCACACACACACACCAGCAGCCACACACACACCCCAGCGGCTGTACACACACACACCAGTGGCCACATTCAACACACACACCAGCGGCCACACACACCAGCAGCCACACACACACCAGCAGCCACACACACACACCAGCAGCCACACACACACCAGCAGCCACACACACACCAGCGGCCGTACACACACACACCAGTGGCCACATTCAACACACACACCAGCGGCCACACACACCAGCAGCCACACAGACACACACACCAGCGGCCAAACACACACACCAGCGGCCACACACACCAGCAGCCAGACACACACCAGCAGCCACACACACACACCAGCAGCCACACACACACCAGCGGCCGTACACACACACCAGTGGCCACATTCAACACACACACACCAGCGGCCACACACACCAGCAGCCACACACACACCAGCGGCCACACAGACACACACACCAGCGGCCACACACACACACCAGTGGCCACACACACACACCAGCGGCCACACACACACCAGCGACCACACACACACCAGCGTCCACACACACACCAGCATCCACTCACACACCAGTGACCACACACACACCAGCGTCCACACACACACCAGCGACCACACACACACCAGCGGCCACACACACACACCAGCGGCCACATATAGCAGCCACACACACACCAGTGGACACACACCAGCGGCCACACACACACCAGTGGCCACATTCAACACACACACACCAGTGGCCACACACACACACCAGCGGCCACACACACACACACCAGCGGCCACACACACACACCAGCGGCCACACACACACACCAGCGGCCACACACACCAGCGGCCACACACACACCAGCGGCCACACACACACCAGCGGCCACACTCACCTCTCCTCACGATGGCAGCTTCCGTTCCTCTCACTTCCTCCCACACACACCAGCAGCCACACACACACACCAGCAGCCACACACACACACCAGCACCCACACACACACCAGTGGCCGCACACACACCAGTGGCCACATTCAACACACACACACCAGCAGCCACACACACCAGCAGCCACACACACACACACCAGCGGCCACACAGACACACACACACTAGCGACCACACACACACACCAGCGTCCACACACACCAGCGTCCACACACACACCAGCAGCCACACACACACCAGCGGCCACACAGACACACACACACCAGCGGCCACACACACCAGCGGCCACACACACCAGCGGCCACACACACACCTGCGTCCACACACACACCAGCGACCACACACACACCAGCGACCACACAGACACACACACCAGCGGCCACACACACACACCAGCGGCCACACACACCAGCGTCCACACACACACCAGCGTCCACACACACACCAGCGACCACACACACACCAGCGTCCACACACACACCAGCATCCACACACACACCAGCGACCACACACACCAGCGTCCACACACACACCAGCGGCCGCACACACACCAGCGGCCACACACACACACCAGCGGCCACATATAGCAGCCGCACACACACCAGTGGACACACACCAGCGGCCACACACACACCAGCGGCCACACACACACCAGTGGCCACATTCAACACACACACCAGCGGCCACACACACACACCAGCGGCCACACACACCATCGGCCACACACACACACCAGTGGCCACACACGCCAGCGGCCACACACACACCAGCGGCCACACACACACCAGCGGCCACACCCACCTCTCCTCACGATGGCAGCTTCCGTTCCTCTCACTTCCTCCCACACACACCAGCAGCCACACACACACCAGCAGTCACCCACACACACCAGCAGCCACACACACACCAGTGGCCGCACACACACACCAGTGGTCACATTCAACACACACACACCAGCAGCCACACACACCAGCAGCCACACACACACACCAGCGGCCACACTGACACACACACACTAGCGACCACACACACACACACTAGCGACCACACACACACACACCAGCGGCCACACACACACACCAGCGTCCACACACACACCAGCGTCCACACACACACCAGCGTCAACACACACACCAGCAGCCACACACACACACACACCAGCGGCCACACAGACATACACACACCAGCGGCCACACACACCAGCGGCCACACACACACACCTGCGTCCACACACACACCAGCGACCACACACACCAGCAGCCACACACACACCAGCGGCCACACAGACACACACACACCAGCAGCCACACACACCAGCAGCCACACACACCAGCAGCCACACAGACACACACACACCAGCGGCCACACACACACCAGCGGCCACACACACCAGCGGCCACACACACACCAGCAGCCACACACACACACCAGTGGCCACACACACACCAGCGGCCACACACACCAGTGGCCACACACACACCAGCGTCCACACACACACCAGCGGCCACACAAACACACACACACCAGCGGCCACACACACACACCAGCAGCCACACACACCAGTGTCCCCACACACACCAGCATCCACACACACACCAGCGACCACACACACCAGCGGCCGCACACACACCAGCGGCCACACACAACAGTGGCCACACACACCAGCAGCCAAACACACACCAGCGGCCGCACACACACCAGCGGCCACACATATCAGCAGCCGCATACACACCAGTGGCCACACACACCACAGGCCACACACACACCAGCGGCCACACACACACCAGTGGTCACATTCAACACACACCAGCGGCCACACACACACCAGCGGCCACACACACACACCAGCGGCCACACACACACACCAGCGGCCACACTCACCTCTCCTCACAATGGCAGCTTCCGTTCCTCTCACTTCCTCTCACACACTGAGTGGCGCGGCCACTGCTGGATGAATCATCATTCAGCTCCATGGCCGCGCCGATCAATAAGTGAGAGGAAGTGAAAGGAACAGAAGGTGCAGCTCCGGAGCAGTGAGGCGAGGCCGCGTGCCAGCTGAGAGGACTCTGCGTGCCATAGGTTCGCTAACACTGCACTAGGACAATTAATTTTAGACTGGGACATTTGTATATTATTAGTAATATGTATGGGTGAAGATGAAGAAACTTGTGCCACAGGTGTGTTTATAGTTACGGACGGTGCATTCCTCTTTAAACTTAGTTTTTCACGAGCATCCATCAGTTTGTTTGGTTTTCCTCCGACACTGATCTGCTTTCTCTAATTCAGCATCTCACGAACATGTTGCACTTTGCCCTTTATATAGACACATGCGTGTTTAGCCACATATTTTGGACGGTCATTTCTTAAGCCGAGTCTCACACACGCATCTGTTACACCGATCTTCTGATGGGTATGAATCCGATTCTGGTAATTGATGGTGGCTAAACGACGAATCATTGTTGGCTGTATCCTGGATCTCATACCTCCCATAGCCACTGCTGTTATTAATCATGTACTTTCCCATTCTTGTCATCACCATGCCCCTTTTCCAGATCACTTCATCCAACGATTCGTCTGCCATATTTTTACTACCACCTGAGGAAGACAGATTAGTCTATTGAAACGCGTTGTGGACTACAATAAACAAGCTTTTCAACCATTTTCTCCCCTTTTTTGTGCTACATCCTGACCGGGTCTGCATTTTGAACTGACATATTTTTCCAAAAATCCTGCACCTTCCCAGTAGCAACTGTGTAGGAAACCATGTTTCAGTTTTGCAAGGTGTTTATGATGCCCCCCAAAAAATAATGTACACACTATGTTGATATCTACCTCTAGGGGGAAATGTTTGCCACCCCATACACTTAGTGTATGGGCATTCCAAGTCTAGGAGACCCGCTCTTTCAAATTGGGCATAGTTTTTAATCAGTCCTTCCTTCACGTCTCATCATCCACCGCCACTAGATCACCAGCGTTAAGGTGTTCCATGCTGCTACAGCCAGTGTCAAATTCCGAACAAGGGTGGATGGTTTTGCTGGGCGTTAAATACTTGTTATGGAAAAGGTTGAGGTGTACCCCACAGGGGAAAATGTTTGCCAGCCCATACACTAAGTATGAATTCCAAGTATGCATTCCAAGTCTAGGAGACCCGCTTCTTTTTAATGGGACATTTTTTTTAAGAGGCCCTCCTCCATGCTTCTTCCAAGGGGGGATTGGGGTTATTGGGGTGCATGTGACTTGGTAGCAGGGCAGGCCTTGCAGTCAATGCATAAGAAAATAGAACGGGAGTACAAAATGAATAATGTGAAGTGGATTTTCCTGGGCCCATCTAGTATTTGGGTTCAAAGGCATATTGGGATGCATATGACTTGGCAGCAGGGCAGACCTTGCAGTCAATGCATAAGAAAAGAGTTTGGGATTATGAAATGAATAATGTGAAGTGGATTTTCTGGTGGCCATCCAGTACGTGGCTTGAAAATCTTATTGGGGTACATGTAACTTTATGGCAAGCCAGGCCTTGCATTCAATGCAACATTTTTTCTGGAAGCCCTACTGTACCTCTCGTGAAAGGGTTATTGGGGTGCGTCACAATTCTTGGTAACCCATCCACTCACTGCATAGGCAATAACAGTTTAGGAGACCCACTGTTTAATAATGGCCATTTAAGAAGATTAATGCCACCTGATGCCCCGGTAAAAGTAATTTCTGTGACTTTGAGAGTCCCTCCTTCATACATGAAACAAGATGTGTCTGCTTTTGTATCACACACCACATGGCCAGCTAGGGTTGTTAAATGTTACAATGACATATCCCAGTGCATGCATTGTATTGGTTGAAAGCAATGTTACAGTTGAAAAACGCTTCAGAAACGCTGCGTCTGAACATAGCCCAAGTGGTGGAAGAACATTTTGGTCTGGGGTTAATTATTTTGCATTGTATACAAGTCATTAACCTGGAAAGGATGTACCTTAACATATTTCCCTGCAAAATCTGATTTGGTTTCGTTTTTGTATGTTTTTTGGTGCACCTGTAAAAATGGCATGAAACTCTGACAACATTGTTTAAAGCTGTGAACTAGGAGTCAGGAATGCTTCCAGTGGCGACCCCCATGATGTCCCCATGTCATTTGAGCAGTGTTTCCTACATTTTAAGATGTTTTTAGACCTTAAAAGGACCCCCGGGGGGATCGCGGTAAAAATGCTCGAGTCTCCCATAGACTTAAATTGGGCTCATTGTTCTGTCCTAGTACCGAGTATTCCAATTTGCTCGACCCGAGCAATGAGCACCCGAGCACAATGAGCTCGCTCATCACTAGACACAATCACTTCTTCACAAAAATTATTTTTTTCTCCCTAATGAAGAGATAATTTTATGACTACTTTTGAATGTACAAGATTCCATCATGAGTGGCGCGGGATCAGAAAATGTAGCAAGGACCAGACTGTTGAAATTAAGTAACTGAGGGGTCAAAGAGATGTGAGTTGAGTAAATATATTTTCTTATTTTTTAAACATTTTGTTAGACCATTGTAGTCCAGAAAAATGGCAGCTACATGCCTCCATTTTACTGAATCCATACATTAGAGAATTACAAAAAATCAGCATTTTGGTGAATATGGATTTTTGTAAAATTCAAGTACAATTCAATTCCACTCAAATTAATTTGCTCATCTCTAAAGGCAACCCTTTGGACTGTATGTTATTACTAGTGATGAGTGAGCACTAAAATGCTCGGGTGCTCGTTGCCCCTGGAAGAATTTATGACTCCTAGGTCACTGCTGTGACCAATGTTGTCAGAGTATGACGTCACTTTTACAGGCGCACAGTAAAACATACAAAAATGAAATCAAAATGGATTTTACAGGGAAATATGTTAAGGGACATCCTTTGCAGGGCAATAATTTGTATGTAAGGCCAAAGAAATAACCCAAAAAATGCTCCTCCACCACTTTGGCAATGTTCACACGTAGCGTTTTTGATGCGTTTTTCAAATTTACCACTACTTTCAACCAATACAAATGCATTTACTGGGAAATGTCATTGTAGCATTTAACAACCTTAGCTGGCCATGTTTTGTGTGACAGACACATCATCAGACACATCCTGCTTCATTTATAAAAGGAGTGACTCTTAAAGTCACAAAGCCTATTTTTATAAGGGCATCAGTCGGCATTACTATTCTTAATGGGCCATTATTAAACAATGGTCTCCTATACTGTTATTGCCTATGCATTGAGTGGGTGGGCTGCCAAAAATTAGGACACACCCAATACCTCTTTCACGAGACATACAGAAGGTGCCTCCTGAAAAAATGTTCCCATTATAAGAAAGTGGGTCTTCCATAGTGTTTGCCTATGCATTGAATGCAAGGGCTGACATGCTCCAATGTTACACGCACCCCAATAACCCTTGGAACAGACGTCCTGAATGACCACATGAAACCAAAGTTCTCATTATTTTTCATTTGGTACTGCCATACTGTTAGCTTATGCATTGAATGCAAAGACTGTCCTGCGCTGCACTAAATTCACACGCACCCCATTAAGCCTTTGAAACCACGTACTGGATGGCCACATGAAACAAAAGTTTCCATTATTTCTCATTTGGTACTGCCATACTGTTAGCCTATGCATTGAATGCAAGGCCTGCCCTGCTACAAAGTCACATGCACCACAAAATGCCTTTCAACAGATGTACTTGAGGGCCTCATGACTAGTGTTGAGCATTCCGATACTGCAATATCGGGTATCGGACGATATTCGCGGTATCGGAGTCCTGATACTGAGTTCCGATACTTTTAGAATATCGAATACCGGAATCGGAAGTTCCCATAATGCAATGAACCAGTTTGATTTTATTCAGCCAATGAGGAATCCTAAGAAGTATTGGCACATCCTGTTATGCATGTTAGGCATGTTAACTAATGGCATGGCTGTGATTGGCTGCTGAAATGATGTCATGATGCACTATAAAAGCCGCCGCCGCCATTTTGGGTTCATTCTGCTGTGAATTTACTTAGGGACAGGACGCTGCTGTTCTGACTCTGAGGGACAGTTTGAGCAAGCGATTTGCTTTACTGTGCGTTACCCAGGCTACTTTAGCAACCACTGTGTGAGAAGCTTTCTTTTGCCTTGCAGCGCTGTTCAAGGCTGTCTGCGAGGTCTCTGTGTGTGAGTGCAGCTCACGCTGTAGTGTGTTCTGCAGCCACCTCCGGTTGTAGTCCGCTCAGCGTGCGTCACTGCCTCATACATTGTCCTTTTTTGCAATAGTGCAGCTCATTTATCCTGATTTCTCCTATTAGTGTGGTTCCATCCGTATCCAGCTAGATTGCTTGAAAACACTATATAGGAGTAGATAGAGGATCTTTTCTGCAGCCTTGCAGTGCTGTTCACGGCTGTCTGCGAGGTCTCTGTGTGTGAGTGCAGCTCACGCTGTAGTGTGTTCTGCAGCCACCTCCAGTTGTAGTCCGCTCAGCGTGCGTCACTGCATTATACATTGTCCTTTTTTGCATTAGTGAAGCTCATTTTTCTTGATATCTCCTATTAGTGTGGTTCCATGCGTATCCAGCTAGAATATTTGCAAACACTATATAGGAGTAGATAGAGGAGCCTTTCTGCTGGCTTGTGCCCTGCAGCCCCAGCCAGATTAGTATTAGTCTATTTTTTGGAGCCTAATTTATTGCATTGTAGGTTACCTTCCTGCATTGTAATAGCTACAAAAAGTTTGTGATACTATCGGTTTTACATCTTTGGGCACATCCAGTGTCATTTTGTGAAAAAAAAAAAGTTAATAAAGTTCAACAAATACTCCACTATACAGTTGTGTAGGCCACATTAGCTCACATTAAAGTCTAGTCCACACTTTATAAAATTACTGTTTCTTATACCTGTTAGCAGCTGTTCAGGAATAAGCACACTAAGCCCTTAGTACTTTTCTGCCTATCTTTATCAGTCTACCAAGATGAAGAAGGCAGGGAGTAAGGCACGTGGTCGTGGGCGTGGAGTTTCTGCAGGGAGAGGACGTGGGGATTCTGTGCCTGCTGCGGGCACCAGTGACTCAGCATCCCCCAGTTTTACCAGGGAACAGTCCTTTATGCGCAGCTTTGCAGGAGCTCGCTGTACCCCACTGCTGTGGGACAAACAAATTGAAGCCGTTGTCGGATGGATGGCAGCTAACGCATCAACTTCAATTAGTTCCAGATCCTCTCAGGTCCAGAGCACTGAAGAGCACCCATCTATCTCTTCACCACCTGCCAAATTGGCCAGGCAGTCAGAGAGCACTGGACAGGAGCCATCTCTACTTCTGTTCTTTGAGTCTGTTGGCTTGGAAAGAGGGGGCCAGTCAAGCAGCATTCGAGAATTTGAAGAAGAGGTAGTATGCAGTGATGAGCAACAGCTTTGTCTCTCTGAATCTGAAGAGGCGGGTGGGCCAATGCCTATGGTCATCACACCTCAGTACGCATCTGATGATGAGACTCAAGTGCCACTTTCTGGTGCGTACTGTGCTGTCGAGACTACCCAGGAGAAGCAGTTATTTGAAGAGGGTAGTTTAGATGATGAGGTCCTTGACTCATCATGGCGTGAGGTACAGAAAGGTGGTGGGAGCAGCTCTGAGGAAGAGATTCCCCGAACGGCCAGAAAAGGAGGGAGAGGGAGGGGGCAGACTCGGTTGCCTGTAGCATCCACTTCGGCACCCATTAGGAGCATGCCTCTTCCAAAACCCAAAACGGGTGCTCCCAAGACATGCAGTGCCTGGTCCTTTTTGACACAGTTGCAGATGACATTTGCTTTGTCAAATACAAGCTGTGTAATCAGAAAGTGAAAAGAGGGAAAAGTGTCAGCAACATCAATACCACAAATATGTGGAAACATGTGCGGACCAAGCACGTGGTGGAGTTACAAAGACACACTGAAGACCTAGGCCAACCTACAGCGCCACCTACCACCTCTTCAGCTCGTGTTGTAGCCTCTTCCTCCAGCTCACACACAGCTGGTTCAGCTTCCTCACAGGATCGCCATGGAAGAACCTCTGGTACTATTTACAGAGACACAGTGTCATTCCACCCACAGCACCACGTTCCCTGTCATCCTCACACTCCCAGGCCAGTCTACAGCCATCGGTAGCACAGGCATGTGAGAAAAGGCGCCCATACTCGGCAAACCACCCCCGAGCACAAGCTCTGAATCCTGGCATTGCAAAACTACTGTCCCTTGAAATGCTCTCATTCAAGCTGGTGGAGACTGACACCCTCCGTAACTTCATGGCATTGGAAGTCCCACAATACAACATGCCCAGCTGCTTTTATTTCAGCAAGCAAGCCGTCCCTGCCCTGCAAAAGCATGTGGAGGGAAAAACTAAACATGCGCTACTAAACGCCGTCAGTAGCAAGGTCCACCTGACCACAGATGCGTGGACCAGTAACCATGGACAGGGACAATATCTTTCCCTCACTGCCCATTGGGTAAATGTTGTGGAGCCGGGTACAGATCTTGAGAGTGGCACTGTACATGTTCTGCCGAAATCTGGTGGCAGCTCTGGGCCTAGGCAACCTCACTCACATCCCATGTCTGGCACATGTGCTCAACTTGGTCGTGCAGAGTTTTTTGAGAGACAATCCGGATCTTGATGCACTGCTGAACAAGGTCCGCATAGAGTGTGCTCACTTGCGGCGTTCCAGCATGGCAAGATCATGCATTGCAGCTCTGCAGCGCCGATTCCACCTTCCGGAACATCGCATCATATGTGACCTACCCACCAGGTGGAATTCAACGTTACATATGTTGGAGAGGTTGTGTGAGCAGCAGGCAGCAGTAATGGAGTACCAGCTGCATCAGGCACAAACAAGTCGCACTGCACGCCGTTCACACTTCAGCACCACTGAGTGGGCCTCTATGAAGGACATCTGTCACGTTTTGCATGCCTTCGATGATTCAACGCAGATGGCGAGTGCAGATGATGCACTAGTCAGCATGACTATCTCCCTTATCTGCCTGTTTGAAAAAACACTGCAAGCACTAAGGGACAAGGTTGTGGAAGAGGTGGAGGATGAGGAGTCACAAATGCCATCTGCTTCTGGACAGTCTGCGCAACGTGGTTCCTCACAAAGGCCTAGGCAGGGGACACATTGTGAGGAGGATGAGGAGGAGTCAATGGAGGAGGAAGACATCTGTCCAGAGGAGGGAGGTACACAATGCTCTAGTGGTCAGTATGTAGAGCGAGGGTGGGGTGATGCAGAGCAGGCAGCGATGACGCCTCAAGCAGGGGACAGCATTTCTTGGCCAGTTGGCAGTCTGCAGCACATGGTTGACTTCATGCTGCAGTGCCTGAGAAACGACCGCCGCATCGCCCACATTCTCAACACGGCTGATTATTGGGTGTACCCCCTCCTAGAAGCTCGCTACCGGGACAACTTACAAAGCCTCATAACACCGTTGAACCGGGAGTGTAAAATGCGGGAGTACCAAGACACACTGGTGCATTCCATCATATTCTCCATTCCACCCGAGAGCAGTGCTGCTAGTGCTTTACAAAGCAGCCCAGTGCGTCGAGGCAGTGGAGGAAGCTCTGCACAAAGAGGGAGCAGAAGCAGCACCTCAGCACAAGGCAAGACCAGTATGGCCCAAATGTGGCAAAGTTTTGTGTCCCCACCACAAATGTGTACACCATCACAGATGGCTCCAGTCAGCAGGAGGCAACGTTTCCGTCAGATGGTGACAGACTACATGTCTTGCCCTCTCAGTGTTCTCCCACACGGCTCTTCCCCCTTCAAGTTTTGGGTCTCTAAGCTGGATACATGGCCAGAGCTTAGCCAGTATGCATTGGAGGTGCTGGCTTGCCCTGCTGCAAGTGTATTATCGGAACGCATCTGTAGTGCCACAGGTGGTGTACTAACAGACCGTCGCATGCGACTATCCTCCGATAACGTTGACCGGCTTACTTTTCTGAAAATGAACAAGGCCTGGATCTCGCAGGAATTTGCCAGTCATCTTCCAGATTTAATAATTGGTTGGCAACAGTATCTAGGTCTCTTATTGTGTTCATGTTTCTACCACCTGAACTGTAATGCCTGGGCTCCAACACCGCCAGTTGCTGCTCAGAAGTGCTGTCTGCACAGTCAACACTTGCTCCTGTGTTATTGGGGTTCAGTAACGTCAGCTGATCCCCTGCTGTGCGTCCGGCAATTTCGCCTGCTTTGTCCACATTCACACTACTACTGATTTTAAACTTGTCCAATTAGGCCTCTGGCTACACTCTGTTTCTCCTGTAATCCCTGGGCTCCAACACCGCCAGTTGCTGCTCAGAAGTGCTGTCTGCACAGTCAGCACATGCTCCAGTGTTATTGGGGTTCAGTAACGTCAGCTGATCCCCTACTGGGTGTCCGGCAATTTCGCCTGCTCTGTCCACATTCACACTACTACAGATATTAAACTTGCTCCAATTAGGCCTCTGGCTACACTCTGTTTCTACAGTAATCCCTGGGCTCCAACACCACCAGTTGCTGCTCAGAAGTGTCTTTGGCACGGGTACTCCCTCCTGCCCAGCCTGGTTCCAGCACACCAGCTGTTTCCGGGTATTGTCAATGTCACTTTACCTCCAATACGTTGTCCTGTCGTGTTGCGGTCGGGTTAGCCGACTCTATGGTGCCTGCATAGGTGTTTCCTATGTGGGCTGTGGGATCTGGCAATGAAGGCTGGTTCCGTAGTGCCAATAGGACAAGCTCCCCCTGTAAGTCTGTGGGTTTCGGTAACTCCGGCCGGCTCGCGACCTTGTAACTTTTTTTTTCATGTGTACCTTCTGCTGCCTATCTGAGTTCAAGTACCATTAGCTGGTTCTTTGGAAGTCAATCTTGAATATGTCCCCCTGGGTTCCAGTAACGTCAGCTGGTTCCAGGCAGAGCCTTTGGCTTAGGTGCCTCCTTCTCGGTATCCGAGTTCCACCAACGTCTGCTGGTCCTTGGTAGTGCTTTCTGGCACAGGTACCTCCTGCTTAGTAAACGGGTTCCAGTACCATCATCTTGTCCTCTGTAGTTCCATTGGCTCTTGTACCTTCGGCTACCCATCCAGGTTCCAGTACCGTCAGCTGGTTCTCAGCAGTTCCTCAGCCTTCTTGTACCTTCTGCTACATTTCCAAGTTCAAGCTTTTTGAAATAGTTTTTGGTAATCACTCTGGCTCTCCCTGACGACGACCCAAAAGACGACGACCCTGAAGACCACCCCGAAGAAGACGACGACTCTGAAGACCAACCCGAAGAAGACCAAGAAGATGACCATGAAGAAGATGACCAAGAGGACAAAGAACAAGAAGACAACCACCAAGATACAGAAGAACAAGAGACAGAAGACCAAGAAGCAGAAGAACAAGAAGCTGCAGAACAAAAAGCAGAAGAACATTAAGCATAAGACTAAAAATCAGAGCAAAAGATATTATCAAAATTATAAGCAGAAGAAGACTAAGCAGTGTATGGGGGTGAGTCCGTTCCTCCTCGTGGTGCCCCTGGAAAATACCTGCTGCTGCAGGCAAAACTGAACGCGGAAAAATCCTGTTGTAAATCTTTTGTGACAGGCAGAACGGAAGGTGTAATCTTCAAACTTTTATAGATAACAACTACAGGAATGCCTGTCACAAATAAGAATATGATGAAGACGAAGAATATGAAGATGAAGAAGTAGAATATGAAGAAGAATAATAGTTGAATAAGAAGAATATGAAGAATGTAAAAAAAAGAATAATAGGAAGAAGGTGAAGAAGAAGATGAATAAGGTGAAAAAGAAGTTGATGAAAAAGATGCTGCTGCTGAGGATCATGAAGGAGAAAGTGTGGGAGAAGTAAAAAAGAAGGTGAAGAGCATGGAAGTAGTGAAACATAAATATCTGACAAAATATAAAAAAGCTTAACATAGTAAATATCTTTGTAACTCCGAATGTCTCAAAAGAAAATTAATTCCTGCTATTCCATTTGATTGGGCTAAACCTCTATGCCTTTAATGTCTCCACCTCCCCAAATACGTTCTACATTATTCTTAGTTGTTTTCCTTCATGTAGAATTAACCTAAGGGTTTATTTTAATTCCGATATTTGTGCCCCATTGACTTGCATTGGTTTCCGGTATCGGAATCGGCGATATCCGATATTTTTGGGGTATTGGTCCGATCCAATACGATCTTTCCCAATATTGGAAGGTATCGCTCAGCACTACTCATGACACAAATGTTCCCATTAGAAGAAAGTGTGTCTCCCATAGTGTTTGCCTATGCATTAAATGAAAGGCCTGCCCTGCACCAAAGTAACATGCACCCCACTAAGCCTTTTAACTAGCGTACTTGAGTGCCTCATGAGACACATGTGTCTCCCATAGTGTTTGCCTATACATTGAATGCAAGGCCTACCATGCCACGAAGTCACATGCACCCCAATAAGCCTTTGAACCCATGTACTGGATGGCCTCAGGAAAACCCACTTCACATTATTAATTTTGTTCTGCCATACTGTTAGCCTATGCATTGAATGCAAGGCCTGCCCTGCCACAAAGTTACATGCACTCCAATAAGCCTTTGAACCCAGGTACTGGATGGCCACAGGAAAACCAAGTTCACATTATTCATTTGGTACTGCCATACTGTTAGCCTATGCATTAAATGCAAGTCCTGCACCAAATTCACACGCACCCCAATAAGTCTTTGAACCCACGTACTGGATGGCCACATGAAACAAAAGTTCCCATTATTTTTCATTTTGTACTGCCATACTGTTAGACTATGCAATAAATGCAAGGCCCGCCCTGCCATAAAGTCACTTGAACCCCAATAAGCCTTTGAACCGACGTACTGGATGGCCACAGGAAAACCAAGTTCACATTATTCATTTGTTTCTGCCCATACTGTTAACCTATGGGTTAATTGCAAGGCCTGCCCTGCACCAAATTCACACACACCCCAATAAGCCTTTGAACCCACATATTGGATGGTCACTGGAAAACCAAGTTCACATTATTCATTTGGTACTCCCATACTGTTTGCTTATGCATTGAATGTAAGGTCTGCCCTGCACCAAAGTAACACGCACCCCAATAAGCCTTTGAACAGGCGTGCTTGAGGGTGTCATGACACAAATGTTCCCATTAGAAGAAAGTATGTCTCCCATAGTGTTTGCCTATGCATTGAATGCAAGGTGTTGTGAGTTCATTTTCCCCTTCGTCACTGAGGTCTGGTGAACTCCCTATTCTGGTAAAGGAAGGTAATGAGCCTGATTATCAGGCACCTGAGTCTAATGAGGATGACTGGCTGAGTGGAGTCACGGACTGGATATAAGGCTGCCGACGCCCTTCTGCCCTGCGGGTGATTTCTCTGTGGACTTCTAGGACACCAGTCTGATTCCTGCTCCTCTAAAGCTAAGTTTTCTGTTTTGCCTGTTAGCATTTTTATTTTGTTTTTTGTTTTCCTTGCTTTTCTGTATTCTGCCATTCCCTTCTGGGGTGAGCTGAATCTCCTTTTGCCTGTAGCTCTGTCTTCAGAATATTCCTGAGTACTGACATAGCTTTTTGAAGCCTAGCGTCTTCAGGGCCTTTTTCACTGTCAGTCTGTTGGCTCTTATTTTCATAGGGTTTTTTACGGATTGCAGACAGCAGCCTTCCTGTCCTTTTCTATCTAGTTAGCTTGGGCCCCGTCTTTGCTCAGTCTATCTTTCTGTCTGTGTTAGTATTTTCTTTTTGCTTCACCGTCATTATATGTTGGGGGCTGCCTATTGCTTTGGGGTCTGCTCTGGGGCAGTTTAGATTTCCCCGTTCTTTCTTTAGGCCTATTTAATTCTCCGGCTGTGATCGAGGGGTCTAGGGCATCGTAGGAACCCCCCACGGCTACTGCTAGTTGTGGTGATAGGTTCAGGGGTCTGCAATCTGATAGCTGCCAACTTCTCTGGTTTTCTGGACTTAGCTAGCATTTCTGTTTTTGCCTCCTACGGTGACTCAATCATAACAGAATCACCCGCCATACCGCAGATCCTAGGGTACTAAATAGCAGGAAAGAATTGTGTTTAAAAAAAAACAAAACAAAAATGCTAACAGGCAAAACAGAAAACTTAGCTTTAGAGGAGCAGGAATCAGACTGGTGTCCTAGAAGTCCACATAGAAATCACCTGCAGGGCAGAAGGGCGTCGGCAGCCTTATATCCAGTCCGTGACTCCACTCAGCCAGTCATCCTCATTAGACTCAGGTGCTTGATAATCAGGCTCATTACCTTCCTTTACCAGAATAGGGAGTTCACCAGACCTCAGTGACGAAGGGGAAAATGAACTCACAACAGTACCACTATTGAAATGGACCCATATTTCAATGGATTTCATCTCTGATATGCCGGTCTCTCAAAGAATGACTGTTATTTGGGTGATTTGTGATAGGTTCTCTAAGATGGTTCATCTTGTACCACTCCCTAAGTTGCCATCTTCCTCTGAGTTGGTGCCCCTGTTTTTACAACAGGTGGTTCGCTTACACGAGATTCCTGAGAACATTGTATCTGACAGAGGAGTTCAGTTTGTGTCTAGATTTTGGAGGACCTTCTGTTCCAAGCTGGGAATTCAGTTGTCCTTCTCCTCTGCTTTTCACCCTCAGACCAATGGGCAGACAGAGAGAACAAACCAGACCTTGGAGCCGTATTTCAGATGTTTTATTTCCGCTGATCAGGATGATTGGGTTTCATTTTTGCCCTTGGCCGAATTTGCTTTAAATAATAGAGCTAGTTCTGCCACTTTGATGTCACCTTTTTTTTGTAACTTTGGGTTTCATTCTCGATTTTCTTCAGGGCAGGTGGAGCCCTCTGCCTGCCCAGGTGTTGACACTGTGGTGGAGAGAATGCACCAGATCTGGGACCAAGTGGTGGATAAGTTATCTCTCTCCCAGGAAAAGGCCCAGCGGTTTTCCAATCGACATAGGACCATTGGTCCCCAGTTTAAGATTGGTGATATGGTGTGGTTATCATCAAAAAATATTGCTATGAAGGTGGCTTCTCCTAAGTTTAAGCCTAGATTTATTGGACCTTACAAGATTTTGGAGATTATTAATCCGGTCTCTTTTCATTTGGCTCTTCCTGTCACATTTAAAATACATAATGTGTTCCATAAGTCCTTGTTGAAGAGGTTTGTTGAACCAGTTGTTCCTGGGGTGGCACCTCCAGACCCTGTATTGGTTGAAGGTAACATGGAATATGAGGTAGAGAAAATACTGGATTCCCGTCTGGCTAGACGGAGACTCCAGTATTTTTTTAAGTGGAAGGGTTATGGTCAGGAGGATAATTCCTGGGTCTCTGCCTCTGATATTCATGCCAAAAGATTGGTGCGTGCATTTCATCGGGCTCACCCTGATCGCCCTGGTGGCGTGGTTGAGGGTTCGGTGACCCCTCCTCAAGGGGGAGGTACTGTTGTGAGTTCATTTTCCCCTTCGTCACTGAGGTCTGGTGAACTCCCTATTCTGGTAAAGGAAGGTAATGAGCCTGATTATCAGGCACCTGAGTCTAATGAGGATGACTGGCTGAGTGGAGTCAAGGACTAGATATAAGGCTGCCAATGCCATTCTGCCCTGCGGGTGATTTCTCTGTGGACTTCTAGGACACCAGTCTGATTCCTGCTCCTCTAAAGCTAAGTTTTCTGTTTTGCCTGTTAGCATTTTTATTTTGTTTTTTTGTTTTCCTTGCTTTTCTGTATTCTGCCATTCCCTTCTGGGGTGAGCTGAATCTCCTTTTGCCTGTAGCTCTGTCTTCAGAATATTCCTGAGTACTGACATAGCTTTTTGAAGCCTAGCGTCTTCAGGGCCTTTTTCACTGTCAGTCTGTTGGCTCTTATTTTCATAGGGTTTTTTACGGATTGCAGACAGCAGCCTTCTTGTCCTTTTCAATCTAGTTAGCTTGGGCCCCGTCTTTGCTCAGTCTATCTTTCTATCTGTGTTAGTATTTTCTTTTTGCTTCACCGTCATTATTTTCTTGGGGGCTGCCTATTGCTTTGGGGTCTGCTCTGGGGCAGTTTAGATTTCCTCTTTCTTTCTTTAGGCCTATTTAATTCTCCGGCTGTGATCGAGGGGTCTAGGGCATCGTAGGAACCCCCCACGGCTACTGCTAGTTGTGGTGATAGGTTCAGGGGTCTGCAATCCGATAGCTGCCAACTTCTCTGGCTTTCTGGACTTAGCTAGTATTTCTGTTTTTGCCTCCTACGGTGACTCAATCATAACAGCAAGGCCTGCCCTGCCACAAAGTTACATGCACCCCAATAAGCCTTTGAACCCACATATTGGATGGCCACAGGAAAACCAAGTTCACATTATTCATTTGTTTCTGCTATACTGTTAGACTATGCATTGAATGCAAGGCCTTCCCTGCACCAAATTCACATGCACCACAATAAGCCTTTGAACCCACGTACTGGATGGCCACATGAAACAAAAGTTCCCATTATTTTTCATTTCGTACTGCCATACTGTTAGACTATGCAATGAATGCAAGGCCCGCCCTGCCACAAAGTCACTTGAACCCCAATAAGCCTTTGAACCGACGTACTGGATGGCCACAGGAAAACCAAGTTCACCTTATTCATTTGTTTCTGCCATACTGTTAGCCTATGGGTTAATTGCAAGGCCTGTCCTGCACCAAATTCACACACACCCCATTAAGCCTTTGAACCCACATACTGGATGGCCGCAGGAAAGCCAAGTTCACATTATTCATTTGGTACTCCCATACTGTTTGCTTATGCATTGAATGTAAGACCTGCCCTGCACCAAAGTTACATGCACCACAATAATCCTTGGAACAGACATAGAGGTGGGCATCCTGAAAACAATGTTTCCATTATTAGGAAGTGGGGCTCCCTAGTGTTTGCCTATGCACTGAATGCAAGGCCTGCCAAAAATTAGGAGGTACTCCAATGGCCCTTGAAAGAGATATGCGGGAACAGCTCATAAAAAATGTTCCTATTATAAAGGAGCGGGTCTCCTTTACTTGAAATGCCCATGCACTAAGTGTATGGGCTGACAAACATTTCCCCCTGTGGGGAACATATTTCTTTAAAATTATTTGACGGGCATCATAAACACCCTTTCAAAAAACTAGAGTAGCTGCAGCAGCACGGAACACGGTCACCCTTGTGTTCTAGTGGTGGTGGTCTGGTGGATGATGAGGAGAAGGAGGAAGATGACACCAAATAGCAAAAATCAGGAAGCGTATACCCATGTGTGGGTGTGAAGAAGTGCATGGGAATGCACCTCCCAAAAATAGACACTGCATTGGAGGTTATGTGTCGCTGTTATCATTCGGTGGTGTAGAGAAGTCTGGCACAGTCCAGCCCTTGTTCATTTTTATAAGAGTCAGCCTGTCTGCATTTTCAGTTGAGAGGTGAATCCGCTTATCAGTTATAATTCCACCAGCGGAACTAAATACCCGCTTTGACAAAACGCTAGTGGCAGGGCAAGCCCGGACCTCCAAGGCGTAGAGCGCCAGCTCATGCCACATGTTAAGCTTGGATACCCAATAATTAAAAGGCACAGAGGAATCACGGAGGACATTAGTATGGTCAGGAAGGTACTTCCTCATCCTCTACCAAAACATTCCATTCCTTGTGACATTACCGTGCGCCTCTGGGCCATGGCGATAGGAGGGTCTGAGAATAATTTCGCAACAAGGGCCCTCTTGTACTGCACCATTATAATAGACCTGTCTGCCTCTGGAAGAAGAGATTGAAAGTTCTCCTTGTAGTGTGGGTCTAGAAGTGTCACCAACCAATAATGACTGTCACCGTAAATTTTCATAATGCGAAGGTCACTGGAAAAGCAATGCAACATAAAGTCAGCCATGCATGCCAGACTGGTAACAGGCAAGCCTTCCATGTCCTCACCAACAGGATGACTGACCATGGTGTCCTCATCCTCCTCCTCCCTGTCCTCAGGCCATCCATGCTGAACAGACGGTATAACAGTTGTGCTTGGAATACCACCTATAGTGCATGAAAGTAGCTCCTTTTCTTCCTCCTCTTCCTCATTGTCAACCAAACCACTTTGGAAAGACATGAGGCTAGGCTGTGTGTAATCACCCTGTATGGTTCCTTGCTCCATGTCCTCGTGCTCTGCCTCCAATGCATCCTCTTTCATTGTGAGCAGAGAGCTTTTCAGAATGCAGAGAAACGGGATGGTGATGCTAATTATGGTGTCATCACCACTCACCATCTTGGTGGATTCCTCAAAATCTTGGAGGATGGTGCATATGTTTAACATCCATGTCCACTCCTGAGGTCTTATGTGTGGAGTCTGACCTGAATAACGATGGCCTTATTGATACTGGTAGTCAAAAACTGCCCTCTTATGCTCACAAATCCTTTCCAACATATGCAGTGTAGACTTCCAATGCGTGGGGACATCACACATCAGTCGGTGAGCCGGAAGCTACAAATGCTGCTAAAGTATGGCAAGGACAGCGGAAGCTGGAACAGACTTTCTAAAATGGGCACACAGGCGGCATATTTTCACAAGCAGATTCAGCAGCTCTAAGTAGCTTTTGAGAAACCGTTGAACAACGAGGTTAAGCACATGGGCCAGGCATGGTACGTGTGTGAGCTTGCCTTGCTTCTGAGCTACCACCAGGTTCCGGCCTTTGTCACACATAACCAGGCCTGGCTGTGGGTTCGGTGAAATCAGCCACACATCTGCCTGCTCTTTCAAAACTGTCCACAATTCTTCAGCATTGTGCAGTTTGTCACCTAAGCATATTAGCTTCAGTACAGCCTGTTGATGCTTGGTTGAGGCAGTGCTGCAATGCTTCCAGCTAGTGATTGATGTGGTCATTTCAGAGATGGAGGCTGAAGAGGAGGAGGATGAGGTGCATGAGCTTTAGACTGTGGGGGGGGCAATCCTTATTGACGTAGGGCCTGCATTCCAAGGTCCATCTGGTTCCCGGCTTCCACTATATTAACCCAGTGTGCCATCAGTGAGATGAAACATCCCTGCCCAAAATCTCTTTTCCATGTGTCCATGGTTAGGTGGACTTTTCCAGTAACAGCGTTGTTCGGGGCACAGGTATTGTTGAGAGACACGTGCTTGTGCAATGCCGGGATGGCACACCGGGACAAATAATGGTGGCTGGGGACCGAGTTCCTTGGGACAGCCACCACCATCAGGTTGCAGAAAGCTTCTGTCTCCACAAGCATAAATGGCGACATTTCGACCGCAATCAGACAAGAAATGTGTGAATTTAGTACTGTGGCCTATGGGGCGTTGGCTGCGTCTTTAAGCTTGCGTTTCAATGGCTGGGGCATGGACAACTGAAGGCTGTGCTGGGACAAAGACGTAGACATGCTGTCATGATCCCAGTGCGGATCGGACCCGCACGCTTGGGGTTAATGTCTGGAGCCCAGTACTGGTGGACCTGCCTTCCTGAGGTTAATTTTATGATCCCAGTGCGGATTACTTGTGCACCTGGGGCTTATTATTGTGGCCTCTCCTTGGTTCAGGGAGAGCTTCTTATAGCCCCAGGAAGCGTCAATCCCCGTCAGTTATACTTTCACCCTTGGCAGAGTGTGTTGACCCCTGAGTGTGTTTGTGCTGTGCTCTTGTTTGCCTGATTCTTTGGTTTTGACTCAGTCTGTTCTCTGGATACTGCTTGCTGGATTCTGTTTTTGTACCTTCTATGTCTGTTTGGCTCTGACCACTGCTTGGCTCCGACTATCCATTCTGTCTCATCCTTGGTACTGTACTGCCTTATCTGTGTATGACCCCTGTTTGTCTGACCTGAGGATTCTTATAGTTGTGTCCTGCAGTATCTCTGCAGCAGGATGCTAAGCCCTGCCCCTTTCGGTCACATGACCGTAGGTCCTGCTCTGCTTGCTAACTTCGGCGTCCCAGGTCCTGTTTGCCGCAGTTTCCCCCGCTGTAACTGACACCGAGCCCCTCTGCAGTGTGGGTGAGTCCCTGTTCAGCCATAGGTGTCCACCGGCGCTGACCGGACCGTGATATTATAACTGACCATTACGTTTTTCGGGGCGGGTTGCAGAGAGTTATGGATCCCATACAGTCTCTGTCTGAACAGATGAAAAACCTGAGTCAGATGTTTCAGGGTTTATCTCTGGAGCAGCAAGCTCTTGCTCGTTCTCAGCGGCAGGTTGCTGAGACGATGCGGGGGGCTTTATCAGATGGTTCTCTGGGGGCTGGGGCGAGTGATGTTGTCCTGGGGTCCCCGGAACCTCCTGTTAAATTGCCTGACTTCTTTTCTGGGAACAAAAAGGAGTTTAGGATCTTCATGGAGGGTTGCAAACTTTTTTTAATTTGAGACCACATTCCTCTGGGGACAAAAGTCAGAAGGTAGGGGTCATCATGTCTTTATTAAGAGGGTCCCCACAAGCCTGGGCATTTTCCCTTCCTCCCACTGCCCCTGAGAGCGTGTCGGTGAATGCATTCTTTGAGGCCCTCGGGCACATATATGACGAGCCTGACCGAGTGCGATAGGCAGAGGACATGGTGATGAGTGGTTTTGTACTGAGTTCCGCCGCTGGGCAGCAGAGATTTCTTGGGACGACGACACGCTCCGAGGACTCTTTCACAGAGGCTTGTCCGAGCGGCTGCAGGATGCTTTGGCGTTACATCCCCCACCTAACTCTCTCGAGGACGCCATGACCCAGGCCGTCCGGATGGACCGCAGGCTGCGGGCCAGGGGGTGATGCAGGTGGAGACTCCATTGTTCCCCAGTGGAAAAGAGACTGTTTCTGAGCCCATGGGCATAGGCGCTCTCTCCCTGAAGGAAAAGGAGAGAAAACGCTGGAGGGAAAAGCAGTGGTGCTTCTACTGCGGTAAAGCGGGACATTGTAAAAAGGAGTGTCCTGACTGCCCATCCTCGACCCGGTCGGCAGGAAACAACTAGATCTGGGTAGTCAGCGAGGAGACTACTCTGACCCTCAGGTACCCTTTTCCTCATTTTCTAAGGTTTTGCTTCATGTGGAACTGTTAGTGGACGGTTGTTCTTTTTCCTCTACAGCCTTCGTGGACTGCGGATCGTCAATCAATGTGATTGACTCTCAATTGGTCACACGCTGCAAGATAGGGACAGCTAGGTTTAAAGTTCCGATCAAGGTGGTGGCCATTGACTCCTCTCCCCTCACAAAAGAGTGTATTCTCTTCATGTCTGATTTGTTTTCGCTCAGAGTGGGCGCTGCTCACGTGGAAAAGTTGAGTTGTTTATTTCTGGACAATCTACCAGCAGGGTTGGTGTTGGGCATGCCCTGGTTGCAACTCCATAACCCAGTTATTATCTGGAAAACGGGGAGATTGTTCAATGGGGGTTAAATGATTCTAAGTTATGTTATAAATCTGCGCTGCAGGTTGAACCTGTTAAATCTGAGTCTGTGTCATCTGTCGAGCTGGAAGTTATTCCGGAGTACCTGAAAGACTTGGAAGATGTATTCTCTGAAAGCGAGGCCGAGACGTTGCCGCCACATAGACCCTTTGACTGCGCTATTGAGTTAGTCCCGGAGGCTAAATTACCCAAAGCCCATCTGTTTAATTTATCTGGCCCTGAGCGCTTAGCTATGAAGGATTACATTGCTGAAAGTCTTCGCAAGGGACACATACGTCCTTCAGTCTCACCTGTGGCGGCAGGGTTTTTTTTGTGAAGAAAAAAGATGGCGGTCTACGTCCCTGTCTCGACTTTCGAGAGCTTAATAAGATTACTGTACGGAATGCATATTCCCTTCCGTTAATTCCCGATTTATGTAACCAAATATCCGGGGCAAAATGGTTCTCTAAACTGGATCTTCGGGGGGCATATAATTTGATAAGGGTCCGAGAAGGGGATGAATGGAAAACAGCATTCCTCACATCCGAGGGACTGTTTGAAAATTTAGTCATGCCATTTGGTCTTACCAATTCCCCTGCCATATTTCAGAATTTCATCAACGTAGTATTCTCTGATCTCATTGGTCGTTTTGTTGTCATTTACTTAGACAATATTATGATATACTCCTCCAACAGTCATTCTCATCTGAATCATGTATGAACTGTTCTCCTAAGACTTAGGGAAAATCATCTGCTTGCCAAACAGGAGAAGTGTGTGTTTTTTGTTCAGGAATTGTCTTTTTTGGGATTGATTGTGTCCTGTGAGGGTTTTCGCATGGACCCCAAGAAAGTGCAGGCCATTGTGGATTGGGAGCAACCCCGAGATCTTAAGGGTCTTCAGCTTTCTTGGGGTTCGCCAATTACGACCGCAAATTTATTCGGGGGTTTTCGCAAGTGGTCAAACCACTCACAGATTTAACATGCAAAGGTGCGGATGTGAGAAATTGGTCCTCGCTCGCAAAAGTGGCCTTTTCTGCTTTGAAAAAATGCTTTATGTCTGCTCCCATGTTAGTACAGCCAGATTCATCCAAACCATTTATTGTGGAAGTAGACGCCTCCGAGGTGGGGGTGGACGCAGTGTTGTCCCAAGGGCATGCCACTCTGACCAACCTCAGGCCGTGTGCTTTCTTTTCCAGGAAGTTCTCTGCTGCTGAAAGAAATTACGATTATCATTAAGTTCATTGGCCCATACAAGATTGTGGAAAGGATCAATCCAGTGGCTTACAGGCTGTGCCTTCCAGTCTCTTCCAAGATCTCTAACGTCTTTCATAGATCTCTACTGAAGCCTTTTGAAGCAGTCCGGGGAGAGTCTGAGTCCGCTGCTCCTCCAGTCTTGGTTGAGGAACATAAGGAATATGAGATTGATCCACGATTCCAGGTTGGTACGGTGCTCAGTACAGTACCTGGTTCATTGGAAGGGATATGGGCCGGAGGACGGGTCCTGGGTGCCGGCCCGGTTGATGCATGCAGATCGCCTTGTTTGAGCTTTCCATGCTAGGTACCTGGGCAAGCCTGGGGGTCCAGAGGCCCCCTGTGGAGAAGGGGGGTACTGTCATGATCCCAGTGCGGACCGGACCCGCATGCTTGGGGTTAATGTCTGGAGCCCAGTACTGGTGGACCTGCATTCCTGGGGTTAATTTTATGATCCCAGTGCAGGCTCTTACTTGCGCACCTGGGGCTTATTATTGTGGCCTCTCCTTGGTTCGGGGAGAGCTTCTTATAGCCCCAGGAAGCGCCAATCCCCATCAGTTATACTTTCCCCCTTGGCAGAGTGTGTTGACCCCTGAGTGTGTTTGTGCTGTGCTTTTCTTTGCCTGATACTTTGGTTTTGACTCGGTCTGTTCTCTGGATACTGCTTATTGGATTCTGTTTTTATACCTTCTATGTCTGTTTGGCTCTGACCGCTGCCTGGCCCCAACTATCCGTTCTGTCTCATCCTTGGTACTGTACTGCTATCTCTGTGTATGACCCCCATTTGTCTGACCTGAGGATTCCTATAGTTGTGTCCTGCAGTATCTCTGCAGCAGGACGCTAAGCCCCGCTCCTTTCAGTCAGATGACCGTAGGTCATGTGCTGCTTGCTAAGTTTGCCGGAGTCTCCCCCGCTGTAACCAACACTGAGCCCCTCTGCAGTGTGGGTGAGTCCCTGTTCAGCCATAGCTGTCCACCGGCGCTGACCGGACCGTGATACATGCTTGATGATGGTGGTAGTTGGGTGTGGGCAACAACAGGTGCAGGGCAGGAGGCATCTTCACATGCACCGTGGACAGGGGATTGGCTTGCACGCACAACAGTGGAATATGCAGTGTTTTCACCCACAGACACTGTTCCTGGAGCCTGAGGGTTCGGCCCACCAAGTTGGGTGCTTTGCTGCCACGTGCCTGATCATGCTGGTGGTAGTCAGGCTGGTCGTTTTGCTACCCCAGCTGATGCAGGCATGGCAGGTGGTACAAATGGCCTGTTTAGAGTTATCGGTGGAGTAATTAAAAAACAACCAGACTCGGGAAGACCTAACAGTTGTTGTCACGTCGCCATCAGACTCGGGGCCTGCTGTTCCGGCCTCGGCCGCTAGGAGGCGCCGTACTGTCATGTCGCTGTCAGACTCGGGGCCTCCTGTTCTGGGATCGGCTGCTAGGAGGCGCCGGACTGTCATGTTGCCGTCAGACTCGGGGCCTGCTGTTCTGGCCTCGACCGCTAGGAAGTGCCGGACTGTCATGTTGCCATCAGACTCGGGGCCTGTGGTCCCGGCCTCGGCCACTGGGAGGCGCCGTGGTTCGGCCCCGAGTGATGGCAGCAACAGAGAAGGGGCTCCTGCGCAGGCATCTGATCGACGCAGGCTCCGCTCCTCAGTTGGTCGTGGAGGGGTTGGTGCATCGCCATCTGGCCTGGTCCTGGGGGCGGTCCTGATGACATCAGCAGTCCGGGAGCCTGTGAGGGATGACCTGATCCCTCAAATACTTTGGGACTGGTCTTGCAAGCCGCCGGATATAGTCTTGGTTTCCCCAGTGTGCTAGTTGTTATTTGCCATCTTTGATTCTGACCCCTGCCTTGTTTCTGACTCTGCTACTGCCTAACGATTCTGTACCTCTGCCTTCCTCCTGGTTTATGACTCTGACCTTGGCCTGAATTTGACTCTGCTATTGCCTGCCATTTTTTGTACCTTTGCTGCCCGCCTGGTTAAGACTCGGTTTCCTGACTACGCTTTTGGTCCCGTTTTTTAACCCCTCTCTGGCGACCGTCCTGCTCTGGCCCGCTGCTCATATTCAGACAGCGCCCCCTGGGCTCTGCTGTAAATCCAGATCCCTGTATCGGGGTTGCTCCGGGTGCTGTCTTACTGCAGCCCAGACTTGCAGGCGGACGTCACAGTTGTACTGCCAACTTCCATCATGCTAGTGTTATGAGGAACGGTTGCCCGCCTTCTGTCTGTGGCCACCACATTGCTTCTTCCTGCCTGTTGGGGTGCTACGCCTCCCTCCCCCTGTATGCTGCTGTCCTCGCTCTGCATGTCCTCCTGCCAGGTTGGGTCAGTTACTTTGTCATCGACCACCTTGGATTCCACTTCCGCACCCTGGTCCTCCTCCTGACTTGCTGGCAATTGTGTCTCATCATTGTCCACCTCTTGTGACACATTTCCAGTGTTGCCTTCATGTGACTGTGGCTGCTCAAATATTTGGGCATCGCTATATGCGATCTCATCTTGCCCTGCTTCAAGTGAACCAGGCGAGAGGTCCTAATCTATAAATGGAAAAGTGAACAGCTCTTCGGAGTGTCCAAGTGTGGGATCAGTTGTCTCCGGGCACTTGGCATGGTGGTAGGAAGGAGAATCAGGGTCAGGAATATGCGGTCCAGACTCACTGCTACCCAGACTTGACCGTCTGGAAGACAGGGTGGCAGTGGTGGTGGCAAACCAATCGGAAGCATTATCCGAAAACCAACCAACAACCATTTCACACTGCTCTGGTTTCAATAGTGATGTCCTGCTGCAAGTCCCTAGTAATTGGGTCATGAAGGTCAGGCAAGAAGATGTGGGTGTTTGTTGTGGCACAATTTCATCTTGCCCACGGCCCCAGCGTCTGCATGCACCATCACCATCACGTCCACTTCCCCGTTCCTTGCCACGTGCCTTGCCCATTTTAAATGGACTACTATATTTTCCACGTTCACTACAAATGGCTGAATTGGTAGCGAACTTGTATGTGATCAGTGTGCGGGAAAACCACACTTCAAAATATCTGGACTGTAGGTAAAAATTTATTTTTGGTTATCAAACTGGTGCCAATAACTAGGATAAGACACAGCAAAAACAGTAGAATGTAGGCTTGAAATGCCACAATTTGTAGCCCACAGATAGATCGGGCATCTGACAGAGATACCACACTGTTCAATATGTGGCCTGGATTTCTTTATTTTTTACCGTAAAATAGTGTATAAACCTAGGGTAACAGACATCAAATACAGTAGAATGGAGGCCTGAAATGCCACAATTTGTAGCCCACAGATAGATCAGGCGTCTGACGGAGATACCACACTGTTCAATATGTGGCCTGCATGTTTGTTTTTTTATGGAAAAATATTGTCTTGAATTATGGTAAGACACAGCCAAAAAAGGAGATTGGAGGCCTGAAATGCCCAAATTTGTAGCCCAGAGATAGATCAGGCGTCTGACGGAGAAAGCACACTGTTAAATATGTGACCTGTATTTTTTTTCTTTTTTTGCCACCAAAATTGTGTCAATAAGTAGGCTATGACACTACAAAAAAATTCTTTGGAGGACTCAAATTGTCAAATATTTAGCGCAATGATATGCAATGCGTGTGGCGGACAAAACACAGTGTTAAATAGAACTGTAGCTAAATATTTTTTGGCAGCTAAATATTTTTTGGCAAATAAAACATTTTTTGGCAGCTAAATTTTTTTTAAACTAAATATTTTGTTGGCAGCTAAATATTTTACTTTACAATTTTTGAATTTCCACAAAAATGTAAAATAACCAATAAATTTCGTCCAACTTCACAATTGTGTTCCACTTGTTGATTCTTCACCAAAAATTTACATTTGGTATTTTTATGTTTAAAGCATGATATGTGCAAAAAGGTTGAAAAGTTCCAGGGTGCCGAATACTTTTGCAAGGCACTGTATTTAATAGGCAGCAGCAGACAGTAATGGATCATTTTTAGGTATGCAATTATATCTATATACCCACATAAAGTGCCTGCATGCCTTGCACTGAAGTGTATATACGCGTATACACTCCCTGCTACCTAGCACTACAATCTACTGTGTATATACCCCATAATTAGACCTTAGAAGTAGAGATGAGCGACTTTGCCTTTTTTATGGTCGAGTCGGGTTTCATGAAACCCGACTTTCTCAAAAGTCCAGTCGAACGAAATCGTCCGACTATCGGGAAAAGTCAAAGGTCCGACTGAAACACGAAACCCAATGCAAGTCAATGGGGAAGCAAAGTCGGCAGCACACCTACATGCCAGACCGCTTATTTAAAGTGCGTGAAATCTCTCTCTCTCCCCCCAGACGCTGCACATGCCCACAGTGTACGTCCTTGCTCAGTGGCTGAAAAAAGTCACGTGCAACATTCTGGGAAATCCGACTTTGGCACTCGTTTTGCCGACTGCATGGCCGACTTCACGCTGTGGTCGGGTTTCGGTTAGCGAAACCCAACTTTGCCATAAGTCTGCGACTTATGAATCTGGCCGACCTGTTTCACTCAACTCTACTTAGAAGAACTGTTGGTTTAGCTGGATATGTGGATTCAACGATGGTTCACCCACACTGACCAATAAAAGCACAAATCTTTCCCTATCTCAGCAGCAGCTCTCCCTACAGTGTAATTCTGGATGTGACTGTGACGAGTAGGGCGGAGGCAGGTCTCTTATAGACCTGATGACTCTGTGCGGCCAATCAATGTAATACCACAACAAAGATGGCTGCAGCATTACAGTGCGTGGCAGACAATCCCTGCATGTAGATTGGTGCTCTAAAGAGCGCCAAGCTTCCAGGGCGGAGACCCAAACTCCCGCCGTATAAAGCCAGAAATGCTCGGTGCTCACTGAGTACTGCAAGTATAGCAATACTCGGGCGAGTACCCAGTAGTGGCGAACATGCTCGCTCATCACTAGTTATTACATTTTATATACAGTACTACGAAATTGTTATTGAGATTTCTTCATATTAATAGAGTAAGAAACTATTCTATTGCTATTCTAACTACAAATATTTCTTAGTAGTAATGTACAATTATCTTTGAATAAGAACACATTGGGGAGAAATTATCAAAGTTGGCTCTAGTAAAAATTAAAACTGCTTCATTTTTCCATGACATTAGTTTTGTTAAATCTTCCCAATTGTACTTATAATAATATAATTTCTTATGGGAATTCATTTAGCCTTCTTTTTATACAAAATAATAAATGCCTAATGCAATCTCTAAAAAAAATAATAATAATCGTTCTTTCAAAAATAAGGGGAATTCATTCTAATGTTGCTTGTGTCTTGTGGCTCCATAAAATAGTATTGTAGCAAATTGACCTAAGAACTTTTTAATTAACCTAGGTCAGTGAAGGAAAATTAAAATCTAGAATGAGTTCCTTTAACATTATTAAGGTAATTATGCCATCAATCTTCCATTTGTTCTCAATTCAAAGTTCAATCTAGGACACAATTAACTATGAATAGACATTTGTATAACTCTTGGTCAATCATCAGATTTTTTCATTTTAACAGTGAACTTTAAAAGCATTTTATCATAGGACTATTTCCAACAATACTGTATTTTTTATATTAAATAGGAAACTTCTGATTACATGAACATAGTAAACTTACATAATGGTTCAATGTAATAATGTAACCAATGAAATGTGAAACTCTTGTTTTCAGTGCCTAAGGCTGGTTTCACATTAGCGTTTGGAGGCGCAGCGGATGCTCGCCGTGAAGCTCTGCCCCCTGCCGCGCCTCCTTCGGTTAGCTACGCCTATGGGCGCATGACGCTGCATGCGACCTGCATACCCTATCTTTAGCATTGGGTAAGCAGGCCTTGCGCAGGTATGCTTTTGCCGCCACATGCGTCCTTTTGACGGAGCGGTGACCTGTGCCAAACGCAACGTGTTGTATTTTGGTGCGATCGCCGCACCGCCAAAAGTACGCATGCGGCGGCAAAAGCATGACCGTGCATGGCCTGTGTACCCAATGCTAAAGATAGGGTACGCAGGTCGCATGCAGCGTCATGCGCCCATAGGTGGAGCTGACCAGAGGAGGCGAAGCAGGGGGCGGAGCTTCACCGCGAACGTCCGCTTCGCCTCCAAACGCTAATGTGAAACTAGCTTTAACATGCTGAAAGGTCATATTTCACCTGTGTATGGTTGATGTACAAAAATCACATCTCAGAACATTGTCAATTTACAGAAAAAATGTGAAAAACCATGCCACACAGATTTGCCAAAATACCCTACACTACCATAAAGGGATTGGTCACTACTCAGACAACACCGTTTCAATTGGCATGTTTGCACCAATAAATTAACAACACTGATACTCCCCTCCAGAGGTAGTGCCGTTCCAGGGGTGTTGGCATTGGCTCTCCTTATGTTCATGTGAGATTGCTATGTTAAGTGAGCTCTGTGCCCAATGATTGCTGTCTCCACTCTTCCTGGCTTCAGGCAAATTAGAAATCAAGAGAAAGTCAGAGCTGCGGCTGGTTGTTTATTTCCTCTTGATGTCTAATATGTCTGAAAGCGAGGAGAGTGAAGCCAGTGTTGGCTGGATGCATGGCTCACGTGACATAATAATCCCACATGAGCCCGTGGAGAGTGAGTGTGAGGGTGAGTATAAGTGTTGTCATTTTACTGGTGCAAGCCAGAGCTACCGGACTACTACCCCTAATATCCCATATCGTCCCGTCAGCCAGAGCCACTGGACTACTACCCCTAAAATCCCACATCATCTCATCAGCCAGAGCCACCGGACAACTACCACTAATATCCCACATTCTCCCATCAGCCAGAGCCACCGGACAACTATCACTAATATCCCACATCATCCCGTCAGCCAGAGCTACCGGACTACTACCCATAATATCCCACATCATCCCGTCAGCCAGAGCCACTGGACTACTACCCCTACTATCCTACATCATCCCATCAGCCATAGCCACCGAACAATTACCACTAATATCCCACATCATCCCGTCAGCCAGAGCTACCGGACTACTACCCATAATATCCCACATCATCCGGTCAGCCAGAGTTACCAGATTACTACCCATAATATCCCACATCATCCCATCAGCTAGAGCCACTGGACTACTACCCATAATATCCCACATCGTCCCATCAGCCCGAGCCACTGGATTACTACCTGTCATGATCTGAATTTGATCTGACAGTTTTAAAAGCACAGAGTGAACTTTTTTTCCTTTTGGCAAGTTGCCAAAGTGACTTGACTGTCCCCGGTGGTGGTTAGTGGTATCGCACTTTAGGTTTAATGCGCACATAATTATGAATCAGGTGTGGGGCTCTATAAATGAGTCTCAGGGTGTGTAATCACTGCTGGTGATATTCATTCATTGATTCTGAGTTGGTGAGAGCCTGGTGGAAGGATGGAGCTGAGGAGGAGTCCTGCGCAGCTTAGCCAAGGGAGACCTGTGAGTATTTGTCAGGGTCTGGGGCCTTTGGCCATGTGGTGACCTGTGAGCAGTTGCTGCTGGGCTTCACTGAGGTGACTGGGAGCGGCATGGTGTGTTTAAGCCGCTGCAGCAGCAGTTATCTGGGTCTGGGGCCTCTGCTGAAAAAAAAAAAAAAAAATGGCAGCTGTGATCTGGCTAAAAGCCCCTGGAGTCGCTGCTGGGGAGCGGGACTTGCTCATGAACGCGGGCGTACCCAGGCAGGTGGGAGGAATGGTGCCCCACGGAGCTGCTTGGTGTTCCCCGAGGTGAAGGGGTGCGTTCCAGTGATGAGCAGACTGGTGTAGAGTACACGGGGCTTACGCCAAATCTTTAATGCAGTCCCCTCCTGGTCGTATGGAGGTGACCAGCGAGTTGATGTTCCTCCATATCCGGTCCCCTCTCCTCCTGGTGTGAGCAGCAGGTGAGCTGGGGGGGAGTTGGGACAAATCTCAACCCTCGCCATTAACCAACCCTGGGAGGCGTAGACCTCATGGTAAAGAGGGTTGGAGGGTGGTGTCCCGTGGTGAATAGCGGGGGTGTGAGTGTGGTGACACAGGGGGACGCCTCTGCTGTCTAGTTCAGAATGAGTTCACCAATTATGACAAATGTGTGCAATGAATGTTCAGGTCCGGACCTGTGTGTGAACGAGCGTGTATGGGTGCCACCAAAAAACATCTTGTGGAAGTGTGTTGTGGAGCCTGATCAGCTCATAACAAACATACACATATATAAACTCGTTCCCCAGGTCGGTGCTGTGGAGATGAGTGGTGCCTCCAAAATGAACTTTATTGCCAATACCAGCGGTGTGTTTGTCATAAACCTGAATTCAGGTAGTGGTGGAGTGTACTCAGGATCTGGGCGTCCCCGCTGTAGGTGTTTCCCTAATGAGGGGTGGTCTTGAGGGTCCAGAGGCCCCTCATTAAGGAGGGGGTACTGTCATGATCTGAATTTGATCTGACAGTTTTAAAAGCACAGAGTGAACTTTTTTTTCCTTTTGGCAAGTTGCCAAAGTGACTTGACTGTCCCCGGTGGTGGTTAGTGGTATCGCACTTTAGGTTTAATGCGCACATAATTATGAATCAGGTGTGGGGCTCTATAAATGAGTCTCAGGGTGTGTAATCACTGCTGGTGATATTCATTCATTGATTCTGAGTTGGTGAGAGCCTGGTGGAAGGATGGAGCTGAGGAGGAGTCCTACGCAGCTAAGCCAGGGGGGATGTGTGTCAGCTATGGTGTCTGGACGAAGGGCTGGCATGGCGTGGTGGGGTCGCAGTGATGGTGTCGGCAGGAAGTGTCTGCATGGACTGGTGGAGTGGTGACTATGGAGAGTGGCACTCACCATGTGGGACTTGGCTGCTGAGCTGGACTCAAGCATGCTTGCCTTCGTGGCAGAAGCTGAATTCATCTTTGGGACTCTGTTACTAAGCAGCAGCAACTGGTGGTGGACTCTGCTCCAAGGCTGCACTATGGTGAAGGATCCTGTTATGGTGATGGATCCGGGTGGAGGAGAAGACGCACGCAGGTGGAGGGCTCTGTTGCAGGAGCATAAGCACAGAGCATAAAGCTAAGTGGTGTTTCCCCTGTATTGTCTCTTTCCCTCATGTGTGTTATTAGTGCAGTGGTGGGATTAGTTTCCGAACCGGCCTACTCCCTAGTGAGGGTTTAGGGTCAGGGCGAGCAAGGGTTTAAGGTTCGCGTGCGGCGACAGGTGCGGAGCCTGTATAGGGAATGTGAGGAGTGCAGGGACACTGGCTCAGGGGAGTGCAGGAGGTCTCCATGTCCCCATTCCCTATCGCAGGGCCCACCATTGTTAATGTTTCCCAGGTCCCCCTTATTATTTATTTAAATTCGCCTTACTGGAGGCGGGGTTTCCAGAATGTACTGTATGTATAACGTGTAATTCCTAAATTCGCCAGGTGGAGGCGCCGTATCCATCTGCATGTATTATTATTTAAATTCACCACTGGAGGCGCTGTATCCAGGGTCACGTGTGTTATGGGTTCGCCTTGTGGTATCATCTGCGTCCAAACACACGTTGACCGTGACACTACCACTAATATCCCACATCATCCCGTCACAGCCGCCATACTACTACCCATAATACCCACATCATCCCGTCAGCCAGAGCCATTGGACTACTACTCCTAATATCCCACATCATCCCATCAGCCAGAGCCACCGGACAACTATCACTAATATCCGACATCATCCCGTCAGCCTGGAGTCAGAACCAGAGCGCTGAGTGGAACGGTCCTAACTTACATACTGGGGATCCCTTTAAGAGAGGCCTGGTGTCAGAACCAGAGCGCTGAGTGGATTTGCCCTGACTTCCATACCAATGATCCCTTTCATAGAAGTCTGGGGTGAGAATCAGAGCGCTGAGGGATTTACCCTAACTTCCATACCGGAGATCCCTTTAAGAGAGGCCTGGGGTCAGTACCAAAGCGCAGAGTGGATTTTCCCTCACTTCCATATGGAGGATCCCTTTAAGAAGGGACTTGGGTCAGAACCAGAGCGCTGAGTGGATTTGCCCTAACTTCCATACCGGGGATCCCTTTAAGAGAGCCTGGGATCAGAACCAGAGCGCTGAGTGGATTTGCCGTGACTTGCATACCAATGATCCCTTTAATAGAACCCTGGGGTCAGAATCAGAGCGCCGAGGGATTTGCCCTTACTTCCATACAGGAGATCCCTTTAAGAGAGCCTGGAGTCAGTACTAGAGCATTTGAAGGCAATTGCCCTGACTTCCATACCGGGG
Organism: Dendrobates tinctorius; assembly: GCF_039654945.1. Classification (NCBI taxonomy): domain Eukaryota; kingdom Metazoa; phylum Chordata; class Amphibia; order Anura; family Dendrobatidae; genus Dendrobates; species Dendrobates tinctorius. The sequence continues at coordinate 22,122,190 of NW_027361711.1, read as the reverse complement.
ATCCCTTTAAGAGAGGCCTGGGTTCAGAATTAAAGCGCTGGATGGATTCGCCCTGACTTCCATACCAATGATCCCTTTAAGAAGGGCCTGGGATCAGTACCAAAGCGCAGAGTGGATTTGCCCTAAATTCCATACCAATAATGCCTTTAAGAGACCCTGGGGTCAGAACCACAGAGCTGAGTGGAACTGTCCTAAGTCCATACCGGGGATCCCTTTAAGAGAGGCCTGGGGTCAAAACCAAAGCCCTGTATGGATTTGCTCTGACTTCCATACCAATGATCCCTTTAAGAGGGAAGATGTGACTACGAGATGGAGGGTGTGTGATGGGGATATGGGCATGGGAGGGGGGATTCATTTCTGTCATGTGCTCTCTGCTCCTTTCAGGGGGGCAGACAATGGCTGGGAGCTTATGTTCCGGGGGATGCTAGATTTCTCCCACCATGTCAGTGTCTGCTGAGGTGTTGTCAAGTGGGAAAACTGTTGGTCATAGCAACCAATCACAGCTCAGCTTCTTTTGAACAGCTCTGGTGAAATAAAAGATGCTTCGTTATTTGTATGGTGATACACACACACACACTCATTTTTATATATAGAGCTATGCATAAACTTTCCATGAGCCTCATAGTCTCTTGTAAAAGAAAGGTGTATTATACCCCTCTTGGACCCAAAAATACAAAGAATAGAAAGCGCTAATAATCACCACCACAGCTGTTATAATTAATTTCTACCCATCTTTGGAATGAAAGTTTCAATTTGAAATATTTTTTTCCTATGTTTTGTTTTCTAAATTGGGAACATCCTGTATTCAAGAAAAAGTCTGGGCAATAAGGTTATCACAGCAAATAAAGTGGTATTATAAACCTTTTCTTTTGTCTTTTTTTCTCGCCATACCTCGTTTGATGCAGAATGTCATGGCCTTTCATCAGTAAACTTAATCAAGATGTGTGGAGTTCTAATGCAGAGCGACTTGGAATCAGAAACCCAAAACAAGTCTTGATAGATTCTGACAAAAATAAAATACAGCATAACAAAATTCAAGCCAAAATACTACGATCCAGATGGCCAAGGACAGACGGTGCAGCATTGCTAATGTTAAGTACAACCTCAGGGCAAGCGTAGTACAAGGAAAGTAAAAAATACAAAGTTAATGTCAGACTCAATGAACTAAACATGAAAATGACAAAAGTTAAATATGTAGCTTAGCTATATTCTACTCAAAATTAAGGTCCTATACTTTACCATGTCTAATAATTATAAGCTCACTGAATGGACTGAATAATTTAAAAAATGCAAGAATTGTACCAGTAACCTGCCAACATACAGCTTACAGAGTGGAAAACCCATAATCATACAGTATACATAGTCAAGATGTAGGCACAAGCAGTAGCAGGGTCCGTTGATGCTAGCACCTACAGTATTTCAGTTGGATGTGTTTCCGAGGACCCCGCAAAGGCCCTGCTCTGCAAAAAAGCCGCCGGATAATTAGGAGCCATCAGCAGACGGCGTGCCAGTCATGAGCGGTGCACAGTAGTGACATCATGCGCTGCTTGTGCCGGCAGACTGAAGTCTCAACAGAAGAGGACACCACATGTTGAGGGAGCATAGGAAGATAAGAAGAACCTGAAGAAAAGTAATGGCTTTGGGGTTTGCAAGCTATGGTGGCCTGTTATTGCAATGCAGTAGACCAATGATCAATGTGTAATATGTCAAAATGTTCATAGTGGGCCCAAGTATAACAGGGGGAAAAAAGTTCAATTTCACCATTAAGAATGAAGGTTTTATGTGAAAACAAAAATAAATATAAACATTCTTATACAGCAATTGGTATTGCCACATCTGAAAGGATCCAAACTATCAATTTGTAGCATTATTTAACAAGTACAGTGAACACTGTAAAAAATAAAATATGCAAAAGATTAAGTTTTTCCATATATATACAGTATGTGTATATACTTGTATTTATAAAGTTTATGTATTGTGACAGGATATGGATGACAGGGAAAAGATCATAGACCTGCACAAAGCTGGAATGGGCTACAAAACCATAGGTAAAATGCTGGGTGAGAAGGAGACAACTGTTTATGCTATAGTAAGAAAATGGAAGAAATGCAAAATGACTGTCAATCGGCATTGATCTAGGGCACCATGCAAAATCTCACCTCATGAGGTATCCTTGACCATGAGGAAGGTGAGAGATCAGCCTAAAACTACATGGGGGAACTTGTTAATGATCTCAAGGCAGCTGGGGCCACAGTCACCAAGAAAACCATTGGTAACACATTACTCCGTAAAGGTTTAAAATCCTACTTTGCCCGCAAGGTCCCCCTGCTCAAGAAGGCACATGTGCAGGCCCGTCTGAAGTTTGCCAATGAACACCTGGGTGATTCTGTGAGTGATTGGGAGAAGCTGCTGTGGTCAGATGAGACAAAAATTGAGCTCTTTGGCATTAATTCAACTCGCCATGTTTGAAGGAAGAGAAATATGACCCAAAGAACACCATCTGCACTGTCAAGCATGCAGGTGGAAACATTATGCTTTGAGGGTGTTTCTCTGCTAAGGGCACAGGACTACTTCACCGCATCAATAAGAAAATGGATGGAGCCATGTACCATAAAATCATGAGTGACAACCTCTTTCCCTCCGCCAGGAAATTAAAAATGGGTCATGGCTGGGTCTTCCAGCAAGACAGTTACTCAAAACATACAGCCAAGGCAACAAAGGAGTGGCTCAAAAAGAAGCACATTAAGGTCATGGATAGACCTAGCCAGTCTCCAGACTTTAGTCCCATAGAAAACTTATGGAGGGAGTCGAAGCTCTGAGTTGCCAAGCAACAGCTTCAAAATCTTAAAGATTTATAGATGATCTGAAAAGAGGAGTGGACCAAAATTCCTCCTGACACGTGCACAAAACTCATCATCATCTACAAAAAAGTCTGACTGCTGTGCCTGCCAACAAGGGGTTTGCCATCAAGTATTAAGTCTTGTTTGCCAGAGGGATCAAATACTTATTTCTCAATGGAAAATGCAAATGAATTTATATAATTTATACAATGTGATTTTCTGGATTTTATTTTTGAAATTTTATCTCTCAATGTTAAAATTAACCTACCCTTAAAATTATAGACTGTTCATGTCTTTGTCAGTGGGCAAACTTACAAAATCAGCAAGAGATCAAATACTTATTTCCTTCACTGTATGTGGGAGCCTAGGCCCATATCATGTAAAAAAGCACTAAAAAAATGCAATGAAAAAAACACAAGAAACCTAATTTACTTAACATGTACAAAAATGGTGCAGAACATTAGCAAAATCAAAAACTCACCAAGAGCTCATCATCTAAGCTATATTCCCATGATGTACTTTTGGAGATTTTTTGATGTTGTGTATTTTTGCAGAATTAAAATGCAGCGTTTTACAGACCCAGCAAAGTGGATGGGATTTATAGAAATATCAGGCCCACTGTGCCTTTTCTTTTACATAGTGTATACTGACCCACGGTGCGTGTTTCAAATCCGCAACGTGTCAATCTCTTTTGCAGGTATGCTGAGTTTTTTGTGCAGATTTTCCATAAAAATATGTAGGTAAAAAATGCATGTCTTTTTAGTGCATTTCTGGGGTGAAGATTCGCATCAAAACTTTACAATGGTACGAAAATTATTCAGACCCCTTTAAATTTTTCACTTTGCTTCATTACAGCCATTTGGTAAATTCAAAAAAGTTCATTTTTTTCTCTTAAGTGTACACTCTGCACCCCATCCTGACTGAAAAAAACAAATGTAGAAATTTTTGCAAATTTATTAAAAATGAAAAACTGAAATATCACATGGTCATAAGTTTTCAGACCCTTTGCTCAGACACTCATATTTAAGTCACATGCTGTCCATTTGCTTGTGATCCTCTTTGCAATGGTTCTACTCCTTCTTTGGAGTCCAGCTGTGTTTAAATAAACTGATTGGACTTGATTTGTAAAGGCACACACCAGTGTCTAATATAAGACCTCACAGCTCACAGTGCATGACAGACCAAATGAGAATCATGAGGTCAAAGGAACTGGCCAAGGAGCTCAGAGACAGAATTGTGGCAAGGCATAGATCTGGCTAAGGTTACAAAAGAATTTCTGCAGTACTCAAGATTCCTAAGAGCCAAATTGAGCAATCGTGTGAGAAGAGTCTTGGTGAGAGAGATAAAGAAGAACTCCATGAATACTGAGGCTGAGCTCCACAGATGCAGAAGGGAGATGGGAGAAAGTTCCACATAGCCAACTATCACTGCAGCCCTCCACCAGTCTGGCCTTTATGGCAGAATGGCTGGACGGAAGCCTGTCTTCAGTGCCAGACATATGAAAGCCTGAATAGATTTTGCTAAAAAACACATGAAGGACTCCTAGACTATGAGAAATAAGATCCTCTGGTCTGATGAGACAAAGATAGATCTTTTTTGTGATAATTTCTTAGCGGTATGTGTGGAGAAAACCTGACACTGCTCATCACCTGCCCAATACAATCCCAACAGTGAAACATGGTGATGGCAGCATCATGATATGGGGGTGTTTTCAGCTGCAAGGACAGGATGACTGGTTGCAATTGAAGAAAACATGAATGCAGCCAAGTACAGAGATATCCTGGATGAAAACCTCTTCCAGAATGCTCTGGACCTCAGACTTGGCCAAAGGTTCACCTTCCAACAAGACAATGACCCTAAGCACACAGCTAAAATAATAAAGGAGTGGCTTCAGAACAGCTCTGTTACCTTTCTTGACTAGCCCAGCCAGAGCTCTGACCTAAACCCAATTGAGCATCTCTGGAGAGGCCTGAAAATGGCTGTCCCCCAATGTTCACCATTCAACCTGACAAAACTGGAGAGAATCTGCAACGAAGAATGGCAGAGGATCCCCAAATCCAGGTGTTAAAAACTTGTTGCATCATTCCTAAGAAGTATGATGACTCATGGCTGTACTAGCTCAAAAGGGTGCTTCTACAAAACACTGAGCAAAGGGTCTGAAAACTTGTTACCATGTGATATTTCATTTTTTCTTTTTTAATTTGCAAAAATTTCCACAGTTATGTCTTTTTCAGTCAAGATGGGGTGCAGAGTGTACTTTAATGAGAAGAAAATAACTTTTTTGAATTTACCAAAAGGCTGCAATGAAACAAAAAGTGAAAAATTTAAAGGGGTTTGAGTACTTTCCATACCCACTGTATGATCTATGTGTCTATTGTTATGCTGTAATGTCCATTGTCTGTATAAGTGCCATCTAAAATGTAAAGTGCTGCGGAATATGTCGGTGCTATAGAAATAAAATTATTATTAGTAGTAGTATTATTATAATTGTATCAAAGTTTTGTGAAAGCCAAATACCGGAAAGTATTAAAAACAAAGCAGCTTTATTTAAAGCATGACACACCAACAAAAGATAAAAATTATAGTGTCAAAAATTTGATAAAAATGCATGTTAAAAACGCACACAAAATCGAAATGAAAAAACCGCAAGAAACCCAGTTTAAATAATAGATGCAGAAAAACTCACCAAAAGATCATTGTGGGAGCATATCCTTAATCTCTCTAACTTCAGTGACACACATTAATACTTGACTCAGATAGTGGGATAACTTCATACAGCATAAGACTCTTTCCTTGGAACTATTCGAAGAATGTACTTATTTTTTTTTTTTTTTTACTAAATTGACTTTACTTTCATCATTGTACCCAGGGCATTAATGTTATACAGAGACTGTCTTGCATTGCTATTCTAATGGATTTCTACATCTTGGCCTCTGGACTTTTCCTGCTGCTATTGTTTCCTTTCCGATATGTTTAAATAATTCTCAAGATTTTCAGGTTTTTGTGTCCTATGAGGTTAAACAGTTAACATTGTAAGACTGATAAAAACATACATTTGCTATGCCGTTCTTTGAAAGTACGCACATAAAAAATGTATGTGTCCCTGCATTATTTATTCTGCAATGAATAGAATTTTAGAGCAATCTTCTTCACTAGGCCAGACAGCCACAGTTGTCACTCCCACGGGAGCGTAGTGATTCAGTGAACTAACATCAAGTCATTCCTATCTTGAATGTGAGCGCACAAGCCAATGAAGCATCTTACATTTAATCATACAATGTGCATTTGCTAATGAAATTCAGATCACATTAAACACTTGGGAACTTGAAAAACAGTTTGTCAAAACACAAAACACAAAAATTAAATTCTCACGGGTGTAATATACAGTTAAAGGCCATGGATAGCTTAACCATAATCAATATCTGAAATATGTTCCATTTCCATGAAAAAAATTGACATCCAAATGCACTAAAGACACCTATTCATTGCTAATCCTTTAGTTGTATTGAAAATAAACACACAGCCAGAACAATGTCCTTTATTTCAAATAAAAATAAAACACACTTTTCCTTTTTTATTTAAAAATATCAAACACAGTTATACAAACCTAATGCCAATTCCACTGAAGCCATTGACTCCTGTAATAAGACAAAAATAAATAAAACAACGATATTCCTCACCTGTTCATCGTTCTGTCCCACATCATAATCTATGTCTGGGCATAAACAGTTTTCAACTTGGACGTTGCCAAGATGCGACCGTCCAGGCTGAGAACCACTGAGGAATGAGCTACTGCGAGCTCATCCTCAGTGACTAGCAGTGACATCATCGAGGTTACCATTGGTCACTGAGGCTGAGTTCCCAGTCAGGTCCTTGAACTGTGGTGAGATTACTGCTAGCACAGTGAGAATAAGGCCCACAGTGCAACACTGAACTTATCACAGTTCACTGGGATAAATTTATCATTTCTCCCTGTGAACTTTCAGAGATCACTGCTGCACCATGAGACTTTTTCTCACTATGCCAGCGGTGATCTCACCGAGGTCACCACTGTCCAGGGGCCCCACTGGGAACGCAGCCTCAGTGACCAGTGGTAACCTTCATAACATCACTGCTACTCCCTGATTCAGCACTCGCAGCAGCTCATTTCTTAGTGGTCCTCACTTGGACCGTCACATCTTGGCTCCATCAAGGTTGAAAACGGTTTATCTCCAGATATGGATTATGGCATGGGACAGATCGATGGACAGGTGAGGCATATGGTTATTTTTAATTTTTGTTTTATTACAGTAGATCATGGCTTCATTGTAATGGGTTTTAGGTGTGTATAACTGTGTTTGTTATTTTTAAAAGAAAATTTGTGTTTTTTATGTCAAATAAAAGACTTTATTTTGTCTGTGTTTATTTGCAATACAGCTATAGGATTAGTACTTATAGACCCCTCTCCATTACTAAGCCATGGGCTTGATGTCACTGGACAATACAAAGCTGACATCAACCTCACAAATAAGAACCCCACTTGCCACCACTACAGGGCAAGTGGGAAGAGCCAGGCAAAGTGTCAGAAAAATAGATGCGCCTTTCTGAGCAGCTGCTGGCTGCTATTTTTAGGTTGGGGGTCAAATCTATGGCCCCTTAGCAGTCTGAGACTACCAGCCCCAGATGTGTGCTTTAGGTTGGCTTGTTGTCAAAAATGGGGGGACTCCACAATATTTTTTTTACTTATTTTATTTTAATTCATTTAGAGCGCAGGCGGCAGGTGATGTATACTACCATCAGTTGTCACCTGATCTCGCTGTTATTAGCAGCAGTCATAGGCTGGTGGGAGCAGTAATCCCATCAGTCAACACCAGTGACCAGAGGTGAACTTTTAACCTTTGATCATAGCTGCTGGCTCATGCTGTCATTTGACAGCGTGGGAACCATGGATGTCTGGAGGGTGGTAAGGAGTTTACTGGCGATCAGAGGCAGTGTTTGCAGCGCTGTCATGCCCATTTTAGTGTGGCAAACACTGGATGTGTGGGCCCCCAATTCAAGTGAATATGTTCCAAGTTCAGGTTGGGGTCCGAGTACTGTTCTAGTGCCCGAACCCAAAATTTTTTAAACTGTTCAGCCGAACCCACCGTTTCCAAACATCCAAGGGTCCGTCCATCTCTACTAAATACGGACATTTTGCATATCTGGTTTTGCCTTTCGGTCTTAGCAATGCCCCTGCAACCTTTCAGTACTTCATTAATTATGCTTTTTGAGATTTCTTGGATCGATTTGTTGTTTATATCAATGACATTGTTATATTTTCAGATTCCTTGGAGGAACATTGCAGGCATGTCAAGTAAGTCCTGGAACGTCTACAGGAGAATCATCTCAATGTCAAACTCGAAAATGTGAATTTGAACAAACCAGGACTCAATATCTGGGAAATATTATGTGGCGCCCCTGAGGCTCAGTCACCACAGAGGTACTGCACCTTCTCCTAAGGTGTGGTGCCCGACCATCCCGGTAAGTTGGAGGCTCCTGACCACGCTCCAACACTCGCACCCCACACAATAGAGTAGTTCAGCAAAACCACATTGCGGCTCCTTGCTTAGAGAGAAGCAGAGCACCTTTGGTGGTTCCATGCTGGGAGGTGGGTGGAGTTGAGAATACATAAAACAGCGGGATTGTTTAGGATTACAGGTCAGTCAGTCAGACGGGGAGTCGGAGAGAGAGGAAGCCACTCGGAGAGGAGTGGGGATCCCTGGAAGAGGGATGGAGGAAGGAGTGCTGCAGCTGCCTCAGTGATCTGAGCCAGCTGGCATGGGAAAGGAAAGAAAGAGAAAGACATTGAACTGAAGCCTGAGCATCCATAAGAGAGAAAGACAAGTACGGAATGTAGGGGTAAAAGGGAACACAGAGGACGTGGGTTAGAGGAAGAACCCTGCCTAGAAGTTCTAAGCGCAAGGCCGGGGCCTGGTCCCTGAGGTTGTATGGACACTAATGGTTCTGCAGCAGAAACCGGTGGAGTAGTGGGCTGTAAATGCACTACTCCCATCTAAGACTTGAGGGCACAACAGCAACATGGATAGAGAGCCGGGACTTAGGAGCAGAGAGTCCCTGAAGCGGGCTACAGCTGTCTGCCGTGCAAGTAGAGTTCTTGGGAACATCTGTCAGGAGGAACTCCAGTGTAACTCAGTACTAGGAGATCTTCACACTTAACTAACTAACTAAAACAACTACTACTGCTACTATAACAACTCTAACTAACTATAACTATAACTAAAAATAACTATAGTATAAAACTTTTTGAAAAAAATAGTAAAAATAATTAAAAAATTTAAAAAAAATCAGTTTTTTTCAGAAAATCTTCTCATAATTCTATTGTTAACATTCAAAAATTGCACAGAACTGTACTGAAAGCCAATGCGTATGGTTTGTACTGAAAGCATGTGTAAATCTGCACCTAAAGCAACTGTTTACTTATTGCATCTACTATTGTTTATGAAGTAGTCTCAAAAGAAATTATAACTCATTTGTTTTACTCAAAAAATGGCTGAAATTAGCATAAAATGCTATTCGGTCATTTTTGACTGGAACAGTACAAGTGTAAAAAAAATGTGGCGCAAAAACTAAACCAAAAAAAATGTACCCTTAGAAAGAACCCCTCAAATTAGGAAAATAAAAGTAACCACAAGTTTCAGAACCGCATGATGAATTTTTTAAAAAATATCAAAGTTCAAAAACAGTCATTTTTGACAGAACAGCAGGGTTAAGCTCAAATTTGCAATTTCTGTGCAGAATTCAATAAGCCCTTGTAACCTTTATAAACACAAAATAAAAAAAAAATTGAGTTTTTTTACGTATTTTTTTTTTTAGAATGACCAACCATGTTCACATACAGTATAATAATGCAACAGGTATTGAAAATTTTTTTTTTAAGTAGCTAAAACAGCATTTTAATAGGTCCGATCAAAAATGACCGAAGCAGTACAAGTGTATAGTGGAAACGAACAGAACAGCAGGGTTAAAGGCACTATAGAGGAGACGTTCAGAAAAGGCACATAAGTTAGCAGAGTGTGGAGGGGAGCATTCCATCTTGCCTGGAGGTTGGCTGAGTCCCTGAACAGGAGGACATGGCACAGAGGCGGGCACTACAGACGAGTAAAGCTTTGGAACTACATGCCCTGGTGTCCTCCATTCCTTCCTGCATCTGTCCGCCTGGCACTGCTACATCCCCTGCACTGGACACTACACCATCTAAGTGTCTCCACATCTACACTGCCCTGGGACAACAGCCCTGCCTGTGGAGGGCTATAACATCATTGCTGCACCGCACCATCTGTTCCGGAGGATCTGTCTGCAACGTCGGCTTAACACCTCCCTTGCCGAACACCACAGGTGGCGTCACGAACTATTCATCTAACTACATTCCACCATTCACATCTTCCTATTACTTGGGCGCCCAGGGCCACGGTCCGGGTCACCGCTGCTGTGACACATCCCACTAATACCGGCCTGATACCGAGTACCTCACAGCCCTGGGAGGGCGACCCAACTATCCCCCCAGAAAGTCTGAGCATGGATGCCAGTAAAATCAGGGCTCTAGTTGACTTACCTACTCCAAGAAATTTAAAAGACATCCAGTGCTTTGCAGGATTTGCAAACTTCTACAGACGATACATTAAAAACTTGTGTTTTTCTGGTCTCCAGAGGCACAAGTGGCTTTTGACAATCTAAATACTTTTTTTTTTTTACTTCTGCACCATTACCAGTCCATCCAAATCCTGAACTGCCATTTGTTGTTGAAGTAGACGCCACAGACTCTGCGGTGAGAGCTGTTTTGTCACAGCAATTTGGAGACAAGATGCAGCTTCATCCATGTGCATTCCTTTCTCATTCCGTGTCATCTGCAGAAAAGACTTTTGAAATAAGGAACTTTTAGCTATTAAAGTCACCTTCTCCAAATGGAGACATCTTTTGGAAGAAGCCAATCATCAGGTGACTGTCCTTATTGGCAGCAAAAATTTAAAATTCATCCATACAGCTAAGAGGTTGTTGGCCTTATTTTTCTCCAGGTATAACGTTATCATATCTTATCTGCTTGGTTCAAGAAACGACACGGCTGATGCTCTGTCCAGGATATTTACTGAACCTCAGGAGAGTTCTAACACTGACTGTATCATTCTACCTGAACTAAAACTTCTTGGGGATACTGGATACTAAAGAATTTGTAATGAAGATTAAACATGGATACCAAACTGACTTTTTTAACCATGTTTCTTTGAACCCCTTAATCCCCAGAGCTTTTTTTGGTTTTGTGTACTCATTTTTTGCTCCCTTCATTCCCAGAGCCATAACTTTTTTATTTTTCCATTGATATGGCCATGTGAGGGCTTATTTCTTGCGGGACAAGTTGCAGTTTTGAAAGACACCATTGGTTTTACCATGTCATGTACTAGAAAACAGGAAAAAAATTCCAAGTGCAGTGAAATTGCAAAAAAGTGCAATCCCACACTTGTTCTTTGTTTGGCTTTCATGCTAGATTCACTAAAGGCTAAAACTGACCTGCCATTATGATTCTCCAGGTTATTGCGAGTTCATAGACACCAAACACGTCTAGGTTCTTTTTTATCTAAGTGGTGAAAAAAATTCCTAAAAAAAAAAAATTGCACCATTTTCTGAGACCCATCTGGTCTCCATTTTTCATGAACTTGGGTTGAGTGAGGGCTTACTTTTTGAGTGCCGGGTTGAAGTTTTTAATGATACCATTTTGGTGCAGATGCGATCTTTTGATCGCCCGTGATTGCATTTTAATGCAATACCACGTTGACCAAAAAAACGTAATTCTGGGGTTTTTACTTTTTTTCTCGCCAAGCCATTTAGCGATCAGGTTAATCCTTTTTGTATTGATAGATCGGGCGATTCTGAATGTGGCCATACCAAATTTGTGTTATGTTTGATTTTATTATTATTGCTTTATTTGAATGGGGCAAAAGGGAGGTGATTTGAACTTTTATATTTTTTAAATTTTTTTATATTTTTAAACCCTTTTTTTTTACATTAGGCATGCTTCAATAGTCTACATAGGAGACTAGAAGCTGCCACTACCCGATTGGCTCTGCTACATAGAGGCAATGAGCTGATCACCTATATGTAGTAGAATTGCTGACTTGCTATGAGTGCCGACCACTGGGTGGTGCTCACAGCAATCCGGTACTGACAATCAAAGAGGTCTCCAGGATACCTTGGGTTGTCATGCCGACACACCGGTGACCCGCGAACATGTGACGCAGGACACTGGTGTGCATATTTCCGGCCCCATGGCAGAAAACGCCAAACAGCTGACATGCCCTGGGAAAGATGTGGGTTCACTGCTGGAGCCCACATCAAAGGGAGGGCATCTGACATCGGTGGTGTAAATATACGCCTGATGTCGGAAAGGGGTTAAGGAGGGATTTTGGATGCAAAACCACCAAATATATGTTCCTGAATCTGCTCTACTTGAAGTCCTCAAAGTGTCCATGATTCTAAACTTGTAGGACACCCCGGAGTCATGAAAACTCAAGAACTACTGTTTCATTCTTTTTGGTGGCCTAATTGTAGGAAGGATGTGAGAAAATACAGTGAAGAGCAAAAGGGTAACAATGTTTGGTACTTTTGACTTTGACATCCATATCTCATTATCCACTTCTGCTTTGATCTTCAGACTACCATCATTTTATAGACAATCATCTTGAACATCTCACTTGCAACTATTTAGCATATGATTAGTTATGCAGATTCTTGTCATGTCACTGCATTGTTAATGTTTTGCTACTAAGGATCTAAATTTTAATTTTTATTATTTTGTTAATATTTTGTAAATCCATCTTTGGCTTTCAACACTGCCTGAATCCTTTTGGACATGCTCTCGATCAGATTCAACATGTGTTGACTGAAATTTGATCTCACGTCTCTTCTACACGGTCCCAAAGTTGGTGCATACTGGTTAACTCACTTGGATATATGTACAGTTTTTTCTTCAATTCTATCCACAAGTGCTTGATTGGGTTGAGATCCGTGGACTGTGGAGGCCAGTCCAGCACACTAATTCATTGTCATTGAACCATCTCTTCACCAATCTCAACTTATGCTTTGGGCTGTTGAACATAGTACTTGAGTGTACGAAGTAACTCATCTTGTAGGATACTCACATATAGCTCAGCTATGAGACCTTCATCGATCCGGTCATTTATCCAATGCCTCTGGCTGTGAAACAACCCCATATTGACATTTTCTTCCATTTCTCAATCCGTTAGCCCCTTTTTCCTTTGTTTCTTTCAGACCCACTTGCATCCATCAGAGCCTAGTCTATTGACTTTTGTGTCAGCTCTCCAAATCATCCAAATCAAATATTTAAATTTCCACTTTTCGCACTTATTTGCAAACTCGAACTGATGCTTCTTATGATGATATTGAAGTTGAGGCTTCTTCATCTTTTTTTGGGCCACCAATCCAGACTTGTATAATGTGCATCACAAGGTACTTGCATTGATGCCTGTCATCTCACTATTATGAATCATACAAGAGACCTCTTCAACTGAGAGATCTTGGGAAGAGAAAAACCTGTTGACTCTGATATTTTGCCTGGATGACCACCTTTTTGCTTCTGAACTGGAATGGCACTCATATTAAGAAGTGTGGCAATTTCCTTGGCTAAGAGACTGCTATCAATGAGCTGGATGATGCTCTTTCTCTTTTCTTGGGAAATTGTCTTCATGGCTGCTCCTGGATTCGAAACAGTGACCTTTCACTTGGGTATCAACTGATTAATACACTTAGCTATTAGGGAATGTGAGAACAGGTTATATTTTGTAGCATTCAGGAAGAAAACTATTTTTCCACAAGGTGCAAAACAGTAACAATGCAGTGACATGAAAAGAATCTGCATAACAAATCACATGCTAAATAGTTGTAAGTCAAATTTATGTATAAGGTAGCCAAGATAACTCTCTATAAAATGATGGTAGTCTCACAATCAAGCAGTAGTGGATGGTGAGATATGGAACCTGAATTCAAAAGTTCAAAATATTATTACCCTTTTGCTCTTCACTGTATGTTTCTTCTTGTTTAAAATGTGCATGGAACAAAACACCACAATCTTCTCCTTTAGGACTCCTTCAACCTCTTCGAGTTCCATCTAGACCTTGGGGCTCAATCTCAATGGATTTTATCGTGGACCTACTTCCATCTAAAGAAATGACTGTTATCCTAGTTATGGTGGATCAGCTCACAAAGATGGCCCATTTTGTTGCACCTAAAGGGATTCCTACTGCTGAACAAACCACTGAAGTAATGATCAGAGAAATATCTAGGCTGCAAAGAATTCGTGACAATGTAATCTCTGATAGAAGTGTTGAGCTTATGTAGGGAAGGTGACCTGACGGACGGACTTGTTAGTAGGAAGAAAGGACGCTTTGCACACTTTTGACGGATGTCAGTTGTAACAGAAGGGAGACAGCTAGAAAAGTGTAGATGGAATGCAGTACCTTGGGTTGACCACAAGATGGCAGGGGATAGTGTAAGTTCAAGACTTGACAGCAGCTTTGGGATTTAGAAACCGTTGGTCATGGGGGCGGAGTTACAGGGAATCGGGAAACTTATAAATTTGACAGGAGGGTTCCATAAAGTTCCAGTCCCCGGGAGGAGCTCAAGAGGAGAGGAGCCTGTGGCAAAGTGGGTGTTGTGAGGAAAGCTCAACCAGGGGACTGAGGAGAGAGAAAGTCAGGGGGGTGGTCCTGACACGAAGTACCACAGTACAGACGAGGCCCCGGAGGAAAACATACCAAATTGATGACGACCTCTGATCAGTAAAATTTTTGTTGGTGTACAGGCCTAAGGCGGCCACAGTGACCGACCTGGCGGTACGTCACTGAGTTAAAAAAAAAGGACAGTGTGTGTATCAACATCTCAAGTGAAAAGTACGGTGTGTGTACCGGGGCCTGGAAACGGAGAGCTGGGGATGAATTGCGGTGTATTGCTGGGGCAGTCAGACAGACGGTTAGAAATAAACTTGGACCTGTTGCACCCGAAACCTGCCTCCATTTTGTGTCTGTGACGTCTTTTCGTGGTAAGAAAGGGACCACCCCCCCAGTCCGGCCCTTGACTCTACACTTGGCGTAGTCGGCAGGATCGCCGCCGCTAATACGACACCTTCCGCGGCAGGCCTGCGTCTGAAGAACCGAGAAGGATTTGTACTGCTCCGTAGTGGATTACAAACACCTGTGGAATTACAAATTGCTGACCTTTGGATTACAAATTGGGGACGCTGTTGCAGAGCTGTGTTGCTGACAGAGGATCCGGCGTGGTACCGGGTTCTGTCCAAGATGGCGGTGGTGCTCCAACGCAGGGGAAAGGCCGGGGCATTTGCAATTGTTCCGGATGGACTGGGGCCCCCTCCAACGTATCCCTGGGGGAAGTGATGTGTGCCAGGAGACCACCACTCCCACATACTGGACCCGTGCAGCTGGGTGGAGAAGCCGGCCATCGACCCACCCAGCAGAGGGAGTGGCCCGGGAGAGAAGGCTGGCTGCGGCTCCTTGGCACCATTCGACTGTTGCCCAACGGACGGGATGCGACGCTGTAGTTGCCGTGACCTCGGATGCCTGGAGTGGCGATGGCATCGGGGGATCGAGTCTCACTGGGAGACCTGTTACCTGGAATCGCGAACCGTCATCCAGGCCTCGGGCGGAGAAGAGGAGTGATGGCGGTCTCCGCGGGAGCGGCTGCCGAAGACATCGCTGGGGAACCCTCCTGCGGATTCATCGAGCCTGGAGGCTGGCCCCACCGGATGGCGAGGTGAAGAACGGAGGCTGTGGGAGGAGCCGTCGGAGGCCGCGGCGCCGGGGAAGGTGAGAGTTCCCCTGGCTCCGCCGGCGGCTCCGCAGCGGCCCCCACCACTCGGCCGCAGCGCGCGACCTGTGTTTTTGGAAGACCGGCCGCGGAGCCCCCTACAGCCTCCGCCAGGCTGAGTGACGTCCCCGCTCCTGCCCCAAGCCACCCCGCCCGGCGGCGCCACGTCCGATGTCGCCGGTACAGAGCCTGCCCACGGCCGACACTGCTGCGTTGCCCCTGCCAACAGCAGCCTCGTCCATGAAGCCAGCCGCTGCTCCGGCCCCGTCTGCAACTCCGGGTGCGGCCTGCCCCGGGCCGCATCTGCGTCAGTACCGGAGTCGGCCGCGGCCTACTTGTCGGGCTCTGCGGCCTATTCACCTGAAACTGCAGCTGCCCCTACCCGCTGCCCGGCCCCAGCGGCTGCTGGGCCGCTGACATCTATGGCCGCCTCTGCCCCGCTCTCGTCCCCGGCTATGTCCCGCCCACCGGACTCCGGGGTCTATACCGGACCCTCCATTTGGGTCGCGGAGGTCATCAAAAAGAAAAAGGCCAGGGAGAAGGAAGTCTGGAACCTGCTCCATGAGAGGGGAGAGGCTGGCATGGCGGCTGCACGATCCCTGAGACGGCTCGTATATACTAACTTGCAGAAAGGGTACGGGTTCAGCCTAGACCTCGCAACCGGCCAGAAGGTGGATATAAATGTGACCTCTATCCGTCACGGCCGGGCCTTGCAAGAGGGGGACTTGGTGTCCTATTATAAGGAATATTGTCCCCGCGGCTACTACGTGGTAGCCGCGCTCGCTGAACCCGAGGGTCACGAGCCCCCATAGAAAGGATTTTAGAGACACTCCCTGCATCCTGGGAGCTCCACGGCTGTGGGGTCCCTTGCTACCAGCCCCCAGGAGATGGCTTGGACTGTCGGGAATTCGCTTCACCGTTATGCAGATAACTGGGTCAGTTTGCGTCCAGGTTAAAGAAAAATGTTTTTTGCTATAAGTGTTGAAATTGGTTTGCCTGACATAGCGTGGATGCAAAAAGAAAAAACATGTCAATGTTAAAGGAAGGGGGCGAAAGCTTGTTATATTCTTTTTTATTATGTTGGTTAAAAAGAAACAGTAAATGAAAAAGAGGGGTACTTGTGTCATATTATAAAGTTTGGTTTAATGTATAATATGCATAAGAAGATTGCAACAGGTCCAAGTATTGGGGTCTGTGTGACCAAAGGAAATGTGTGACCAAAGCGTCTGCGAGACGAGAGGGTCTGTGTGACCGAGACGTCGACCATGACTTGTTTTAGAGAGAAGGGCAAAGAGATGGAAGGTATGGAAACAGACAGTAGTCCCAAGTCAGGTCCCTGCCACCACGTACCCCCCAGAAGAAGAAGCGGACGTTAATGACCTGGTAGGCGAAAGGCCTCTGTCATGGCGCACCGGATAGGTGAAGGGGACAGAAAGGGAGAGAAGGGGAAGGTTCACGCCGTAGAGAGAATCTGGGTGTACCTAGCCCAATTTGAAAGAAGTTGTCATGTGGCATGCACGCTGGCGAGTGGCAGTAGGCTGCACGGAGCATGGTGCTCTCGGTTTGGTTCGGCTCCCCGTGAATGGTGGGTTTGGCCCAACCATCGGTCCGACAACAGACAGTAGGGAAGTTTCAGAATGACGAAGGCAGGGACTACGATTGTCGGGGACGACAATAGACAAAGAAAGGAGGAGTGTACGGAAAGTGATCTGACGGACGGACTTGTTAGTAGGAAGAAAGGACGCGCTGCACACTTTTGAAGGATGTCAGTTATGACAGAAGGGAGACAGCTAGAAAAGTGTAGATGGAATGCAGTACCTTGGGTTGACCACAAGATGGCAGGGGAGAGTGTAAGTTCAGGACTTGACAGCAGCTTAGGGCTTTAGAAACCGTTGGTCATGGGGGCGGAGTTACAGGGAACCAGGAAAGTTATAAATTTGACAGGAGGGCTCCATAAAGTTCCAGTCCCCGGGAGGAGCTCAAGAGGAGAGGAGCCTGTGGCAAAGTGGGTGTTGTGAGGAAAGCTCAACCAGGGGACTGAGGAGAGAGAAAGTCAGGGGGGTGGTCCTGACACGAAGTACCGCAGTACAGACGCGGCCCCGGAGGAAAATATACCAAAATGACGATGACCTCTGATCAGTAAAATTGCTGTTGGTGCACAGGCCTAAGGCGGCCACAGTGACCGACCTGGCGGGTACGTCACTGAGTTAAAAAGAAGGACGGTGTGTGTATCAACGTCTCAAGTGAAAAGTACGGTGTGTGTACCGGGGCCTGGAAATGGAGAGCCGGGGATGAATTGCAGTGTATTGCTGGGGCCGTCAGACAGATGGTTAGAAATAAATTTGGACCTGTTGCACCCGAAACCTGCCTCCATTTTGTGTCTGTGATGTCTTTGCGCGGTAAGAGAGGGACCACCCCCCCAGTCCAGCCCTCGACTCTACACTTACATCAAGATTTTGGAAAAGCCTCTGCACGGTGTTATGATTTGCTGTAAAATTGCCTACTGCAAAGACCTAACCAAACTCTGGAACAATACCTGAACTGTTTGATTTCTTACCTGCAGTATGACTGGGTGGACTATTTACCAACAGCAAAATTTGCCTATAATAACTCCAAATACAGTTCTACATACCAAAGTAATTTTTTTGCAAATTATGGCTTGCATCCAGTATTTATTCCTAATTTTCCATTTAATATTTCGGTTCCTGCTGTTGACAGACTTACAAAATTGCAGAAAGCTCAGAAAGAACAAATCAAGATGTTACAAAAGGTCCAAGGAGATTATAAAAAAGAAGAGACACATTGCCAAGCCCCTCCTGCCCTTCAGGTCAGTGACAAGCTTTGGTTATCTACAAAAAATCTAAAAATGAACGTACCGTCTTCTAAATTGGGTCAAAAATTCATAGCACCTTTTCAAATTTCTGCACAATTTAACCAAGTTGCTTTCCGTTTAAAACTTTCTAACAGCCTGAAAATTAACCGTGTTCCATGTATCCTTGCTCAAAGCCATCATGTTCCCATCTCCAAAGTTTACTGTTAGTATGATGTTTTGGGGTGATATGCAATGCCTTCTGACCTCTAAACACAGTGTGTATTTTGGCATCCAAAGAGTTCAATTTTAGTCTCATGTGACCAGACTATATTCACTACATTCTGTATTTCACAGATTGTCTTAACCCCTTAATACCCAATAACAGATATATCCGACATTGGAAGCCTTCCTCCCTCCATTTCCGGCAGCTGCAGCTTATCTGAGAATGTCATTGATGAAAATATTGCTTGTTTGCTGTTCTGTGGTGCTTTTCATGTCCTACAGAACACATGCACGAAGTGTCAGCACACTGCGACTAATGAATATGATATAGAAGGGTTAATGTTTTTTCTTTAATTGCTAGACCGTATCCACTTCAGTGAAACTTGAGGGAAAGTCCATCTGGATCCATGCCAGTCACTACAAAAAAATGTTACTTCATCAGCAGAATGACTACTAATCACCTTGCTGGTGTAATAATGCAGGTGCGCAGGATGCAGTGACGAGCAGCAGGCAGAGCAAGAGTTAAAGGGTTTATTACAGGGGATACTCCACACAGGGAGAGAAAGCATTATGAGGGGAGTAAAACTGAGTATTGTATAAAGATAGGAGCGAATGTTTATGAAACAGGTAAACTTATCAGTCTGATGGTTTCCGGGCAGTGGAAGCTTGAAATCCCATGATGGCACCACAAGTGACATGTGAAATCTCTGGCCTGATCCTGAAGGAAGTTGAGGCACTGTCTCCTGACGGAAGTGGTGCATCCTGGCTCTCTTAGGTGAGGTCCTGCCTCACCGGAGTGACGTACGTGCTGTGAAATAATCTGTGGTACCACCGAAGTGTGACTCTGTCCAGTGGCGGAAGCGGGGGTGAAGCTCCCCGGCTCTGTATGATTCACCTGGTCAGACGTAGGCTGTGCACCAGAGGCAGTCAGGGAAATGGTGCGAGATGGACTCTCAGTTACCAGGGTGAATGGGCACACAAGTATAGGTTGCTCACAGTCTGTGTACTCATTGGCTGGGGAGCTGCAGCGTGGGCCTGGATTATCGAGTAGCTCCATGGAGAGTGAGTCAATGTTCTCCTGCTGCGCACTCAGTCTTCCCGCCAAGACTCCCTCTTTCCTGTGCATCTTTCTTTTATCTCTGTCACTCCCCCTACAGTCAGGTGCAAAGGTCTGTCCAGGTCAGTAAGCTTTCCCCCCGGCAACAATGATGATAATCCCAATAGTTCCAGAACTAACGCGAGAGAGGTACCACCGGCCCCATCCATCTTCCTACACTCCTCCTCTCCTTTTGCTCGCCATTCCAAGGGCGAGTGTTCTTGTAAAACGCATTGGAAGTCTTTTTTTTCCAGGACAGTTTGCTGACTTATAAATTGGTCCTGATTGTATCGATTGGGGGTATTCCAGCTGTTGTTTGTTCTGAGCACCATAAGTCAGAAGGAGTAGTAGAATCGCCTTGGGAAGTCGAGTCAGGTTGCATAGGTGAGGGCGATGGCACGTCCATTTCCACTGGGGCTGACTCCTCAGGAACTTCAGGTGCTTGTCCCTCCCATAGAGCTTCTGGTGGCCATTCAGGACTTTCATCATCTTCTCAATCTACTACTACTGATGGAGGCACTTCAGGAGCATCTTGCACCTCTTCCACTTGATCAGGATCCTTTGAAAGACAGGGCCAAAGCAAATTCTGGTGGACTAAACGTGTGGGGAGTTTTCTTTCAGGCTGAATTTCGTAGATGGGCCCTTCAGAGTTGATTTGTGTAACACCAAAGGCGGCGAGTATCAAGAGTGGACCCTCTGGGCCGTGGTACCGAACTTCCCCCGAGTGAGCGCACCAGATGGGACTAACTCCTATACAGGGATCGTTAGGGGCAGGCTCAGGGACCTTGTGTACCACGACTGCCGAAGCCAGGGGTCTGCTTAAAAAGGAAGGTACACAAATGTAGACGAGACAGAAGGAGCTGGGAGAAAGGACTGATAAAGAAGTGACATGCTGCAGATTTGAAATCGCTGCAAATCCGCAGAGAAAAATCTGCAGCATGTGCACTGCGGTTTTCATTTTCCATAGAAAATAAAGGTACTGTACAATGCAGCAGAAACTGCTGCAGATCCGCAGGGCCAAATCCGCAGTGGATCAGCAGCAGAATCCACAGCGTGTGCACACACCCTTTTCTCTCCCACCGGTTCTTTAGTTTGTCTTGAGGACATTTTTCTCTTACTAGTACACGGTCCCCAACTTGGAGATCTGTCCCCCTGCAGCAGAGTTCTTTCTGCATGTTCTAATTCCTGGAATCTGGTCTGCACCAGGCGATGCAATGTCGGTAAACGATGGCGATGTTCGTGAACCCATGTGGACACCCCCGTCCGTGGGTAGTCCTCCTCTGGATCCAGCTCCAGCTCAGTGATCTCTTTCCCTGAACGAACAAATAGCAAGTTTTACGGAGTATATTCGGTGGTTCAATGCGTGCGGTTGTTGTACACCCATACTAACTCAGCTACGAACTCGGGCCATCGGGCTTTCCAGTCTTTTTCCAGTGGTCTCAGCATTTGAATTAGAGTGAGGTTGAACCGTGCACAGGCTCCATTCCCATGAGGATGATACGGCGTTGTGCGAGACTTCTCGATCTGGTACAGATGGTGTAATTCTTCCATCACTTTCCCTAGAAAGGGAAAGGGAACTTACTGTATATACTCGTGTATAAGCCTGGTTTTTCAGGACTTTTTTTGTGCTGTAAATGCCCCCCTTCGTCTTATACACGAGTCATTGTTCCAGAAGCCGGCGGGGGAGTGATGGAACAGCGGGTCACAGAGGCAGGAGCCGGCTGCTGTGACTAAAGCCTGTGCCGCTTCTAAATAGAAATGAATATTCATTTATCTTATAGCATGCACAGTGATAGCCGCAGCTGCCAGCTTCCAGCATGCATACTACTTACTTTCCTGAGCACCCTCGCTGTATCTTGTTTGTTCCGACGCCAGCAGCTTTTCCAGCCCAGTGACCACATGGCCCGGCTCATTAAAGTATTGAATATTTACGCCTCTCCACTCCCATAGGCGTGGAGTGAATAGCCATTACCTTAATGAGCGGGGCCGCATGATCGCTGGGCTGGAGGAGCTGCTGGCGCTGGAACAAGATTCAGCGAGGGAGGTAAGTAGGATGTTTTTTAATAGGAACTATGCATACAAGGATAGGGTATATGGAGCCATGCATACAAGGTTAGGGGATGAGTAGTCATTCATACAGGGAGAGTGTAGCCATGAATAGCAGGTTAGGGATGAGGGTACAATGCACACCCGGCTTATATTCACGTCAATAAGTTTACCCAGTTTTTTGTGGCAAAATTAGGTGCCTCAGCTAATACTCAGGTTGACTTATACTCGAGTGTATATGGTAGTTAATATTTCTCAATCAAAGAGCACAAAAGCCATCCGACCACGTCAAGATGACCTTTTAATATGAATAGTCCCTAACCACTAAATATCTTACCTTTCCAAGTGCCAAAACAGCCTCATGTGAATGGAGAGTGCAAAGGAAACCAAGCTTAGCTTGCAATTAAAACCTCATGTGGGAATGATGGGTGAATAACATTGCTGGGCCCTGGAGGGGACACTCCTCTCCCACGATATGTACTACTTAAACACGAAAAAATAGGACCAACACACCTTTAGTATTAGATTAATGCACAGGGGCTCAATATACACACATATACATAC
This sequence comes from Dendrobates tinctorius, assembly GCF_039654945.1. NCBI lineage: Eukaryota > Metazoa > Chordata > Amphibia > Anura > Dendrobatidae > Dendrobates > Dendrobates tinctorius. The sequence continues at coordinate 22,099,743 of NW_027361711.1, read as the reverse complement.
AAGATGCATCAGCACACTGCGACCAATGAATGCATGAACTCCAGTCAAATTGCATTTTTTTCTGCTGTTTTTCTGAAGATCACAACTAAAATGTGATATGATTATGACCCATGAATACACCTTAAAGGGAATCTGTCACCCCATTTTTCGAGTATCAGCTGCTGGCACCGCCATCAGGAGCTTATCTACAGCATTGGGTAATGCTGTAGATAAGCCCCCGATGTAATCTGAAAGATAAGAAAAGTTATATTCTACTCACCCATGGGCGGTCCGGGTCCGGGTCCGGTTTTGGTCCAATGGGTGTCGCGGTCCGGTCTGGCGCCTCCCACCTTCTAACGGTAACGTCCTCTTCTTTGCTGCCTGCCGTGGCTCCGGCGCAGGAGCACTGCTCTGCCCTGTTGAGGGCAGAGCAGAGTCCTGCAGTGCCCAGGCAACAGGAGAGGTCCGGCACCTGCACACTGCAGTATTCTGCTCTGCCCTCAACAGGGCAGAGCAGTGCGCCTGCGCAGGAGCTACGACAGGGAGCAAAGAAGAGGACGTCACCGTTAGAAGATGGGAGGCGCTGGACCGCAACACTCATCGGACCAAGACCGTACCGCCCCCCAGTGAGTATAATATAACTCATTTTTCTTATCTTTCAGGTTACATCGGGGGCTTATCTACAGCTTTACAGAATGCTGTAAATAAGCCCCTGATGGCAGTGCCGGCAGCTGATACTCGAAAAATGTGGTGACAGATTTCCTTTAACCTGTGATAGTTATCTCACTTGACAAAAATGAATCAATGTCTGTTCCTAAAAGGGGTACTGATGATCACCGAATCTCAACTTTCACAGCGGCTGAATATAAACTTTGAGTGGAGCTGCATTGCACTGGAATGTTACATGTGTTGCCTCCGCTGCCATGTCCTGAACATTAATGCCTATTACAGGAGCTGTTAAAGGGGCTGATGTGCAATACCTATCAGTGGAAGCTACATATTGAATGTACCTGCGCAATGTAGCTCCATTTGAAGGTTTACATTCAGTTGCCATGGGACTCAGTAAATAACAGCTGACCAATGAAAGCATCAGGCGTCCAACTCCTAAAAATCTAATATTTAATACCTATACTGGAGATAGGTCATCAATATCATTGATCAAACTCTTTTAAGTATTTTGCAACCCTTTTTTGTAGTGTAACTCACTTGGCAAAAAGTCTGCCCACTACTAGGACATATCACATACATCCTCTGTAAGTAAGCTATTTTGCCGAAGACAGGGAGAGTGTAGTGGTCGCTGATTGGCCTCTGGGTTCACGTGATGTCACAGTCTTACGCAATTTCCAGGAGAGACAGTGCTGACACTACTGGAACAATGCTGGCACTGGTGGTGAGTATAAGTATTGTTATTTTATAAGGGGAGGGAAAACAATTGAGAAGGGGTTGTCTGAGTAGTAGTCTGTTGAGAAGCCAAGACAAGGGGAAAAAAACGTAATGAAAAGGACCGTGAATGCAAAATATTATATGAACTCGTTGACTCCTATATGCACTTCTAGGCAAATTTTGATGTGTCTTCCACGCTTGATTTCATGGGGATGGCACATCAGGTGTCCTCAAAATTGTACTAGGACCATACCACTAGTCTCAATTGTAAACTGATGATAAAGGATTACTTTGATTGCTTGTGTTACATATCTGATAAAAGGAGTAAAGATTGTGAGCCTCAGTGGAGACAGGGACCTATGTGCTTAATTACATTTCTGCTCAGGGCTGCAGTCCTTTTTGAAGCCATATAAATAGGAACTAAATAAGTAAATAGACTGTTATACAAAGGAAATGATTGTGTGTTATACTTTGATATTACGGATCTGGCAACTGACGTTTTTTCTAAGTGCATTTGCCCCAGCACTCATAATTCATCATGCACATAGTTCCACTTACAGACCCTTCTGCTTCTATGATTCACTCACTCACTTCTCATCAGTGCCAGTAATCAAGCATCTTATTAAATCTCCTTCCAGAAAAGCATGACAGCTAGAGAATATATAACATCCTCAAACCATTTATTCTCCCTTGATGAAAATCATCCATCATTAGGCTTTTTTCTTTGTGTGCTGACTAAAAAACAATTAAGGGTTATTATGGTTTGCGTAAATGGGAAAAGAAGCCCTTTACTTGGTGTTCTTATTTGTTGCAATTGTATGGTTCACTAAACAGCGCATTACTTGCCTCAGCTCGCAACCATGAAAAGAATGCAGTCATGTAGTAAAATTAACCTTTGTTTTTTATGGAGAGTAATCAATGTGCTTCATACACCGTTGGATTTTTTGACAGATGTGTGCCAGCCAATAAATGGTATATACCACCCAAATGTTTTCTTAAATGGTTGTTTCAAACCCTAAAAGAATAGTGAATATGCAAGAAAAAAATTATGGAAAAATAATAGTTGCCTATTACCGTACATCCTCTGCCAAGTAATGGGTTATTCCCATCACAGTCTTTCATGGTGAAGATGGGAATAACAGCTTCTAGGTCCCAGCCACCAAGGGCTGGGTTGCGAAAAAAGTCAAGCACACTTGAGCCATGCTATTTGCATAAGTCGGGAGTTACGACGATAGAGTAGCCAATTTTTCTACCTTGACTACCTTTAATTTTTATGGGAGTTACACAAAAAGAGTATTGCAGCTGCGCTTGGCTGTTTTCGTAACCCTGTCTCTGGGACCAGAACCTAGAAGCTGTTATTCCTATCTCAGTCATGAAAGACATAGATGGGACTAAGCCATTAAATTCGTTGTAGCATTACAGAATATTTTCATTGGAGGCCTGGACCTGATGGTGGTGGCACGGTCTGCTATTGAACAATTGTGACATCTGCTGAAACAGATAAACAACGTATCACCATAAAAACCTATAATAACTTTGAACCACCCAGAGACTTAACGCTCCTCAAGCTTACTGGATTCTGTTTTACACTTGTATCACCATCTAATTATAGTACAGGTCTCCTCATAGAATCATGTTATGACTCGGCGAGGCAAGCTTCCAAGAGTGGACAATCTGTGTCGTGGTACCGAGCCCCCCGGGTGAGCAAGCCACGTGGAACCGACCCCTATTCAGGCATCGTAAATAGCAGGCCCGGGAGTTCTAATACCACGACATCCGGTACCAAGAGGCGCGGCTCGTAGAGAAGCAGTGGGATGCCAACGGAACAGAGAAAGCCGCAGGAAGGAATGCCAGAGGACGGGGAAGGCCGAGCTGAAGGAGAGGATACAGGGCTAGAACAGTCATCACAGGAGGCTGAGGAAGATATAGATGAGGAAGATGTGGGACCAAGAGAAGGTACCAGAACTGGGAGCTGTGGAGCTGGGCACCGGAACCAAGGGACCACCAAGATGGAGCAGAGACAGGAAGCCTGAGGTGAGATCAGGGCTAAGAAAAATACAAGCAAGGAAGGGGTTAATAGCCACAAGGCAAGAGACTAATGGACCAAACAACAGGTACCTAAGCAAAATCTAAAATTAGGCGCCTCCGCTAAAGGAGGTTGGCCTGATATACCTGGACACGGCAGACCATTGGTCGGGCGGTGCTTCTGGGTCAGAGCACCGCCAAGGGTTAAAGAGACGGCGAAGGAGGAACACGCTGCAAGCCGCGACCAGCAAGACGCCGAGACGCCAGAGCAGAGAGGTGAGTACCCAGGGGCAGGGCAGCGGCCATAAAAAGTCATAGGGCCAATGTTCTGTTTCCCTTCTTCTTTAAATGAAAATTAAAACAAAGGATCAATCAATGGTGATAAAGGTATCAAATTGTAAAATGTATAAAATATAACATAAATTTATATAATACCTTTAAAACAAGAGAATAGGACCAAAATAGTTCACAAGGCACAGTCTGGAAATAAAGGATAAAGCAAAGGAAAGAGCACAAAAACCGACCATACCGTCCAAAATAATATAAATACGTTATTGTACAATATTAACTGTTAGGCATCGGGTTCCTACAGCTGCACAGTAGGAATCCGGAGCCATACATCCAGCCGTCTCCCATTCCTTTCCAACCGCTCAGGGACATGCATAGCAATCTTGGCAATGCAGGCACCCTGCTCAGAACAGCTCTCTAGGTCTGGATGTTGCTGCCATCTCTGGACCAGCAATGGTAGCGCAACCTGCTTTGCAGGAAACCACTCCAGAGTCTAAGTCCTCTCGCTGCGCTACTGGGCATGCCCACGAGATGATCTCTCCTGCTCAGGTCCTTCTCCTGATCTGATTTGTCCATCTCAGAGGTCTGGAAGCGCATGGCTATAAAAGGTCCGTATGGCCGCTCGGCCATGCACTAGTATAGACTATACTAGCTATGTGTGAAAGGTGATGGATGTATGATTCTGGTGACTGACTCATTATGAAACCCCTTCCCTCTGATATTACGTATGTGGTTAGGGAGTTAGAGTTATAGTCAGCGCCAGACAGTGGCAAGCCATGCGCCACAGTGCATACCGCACCGCTACACTAGCGTCCGATAGTGTTATGGCTCACGGCACTGTCGAACAGCGGCAGTAGTGACCGCCGCGCTGCAGTTAGCAGCACTTACTGGCGTCCGCGGTAGCGATGCCGCATGCATGGTAGGTCAAGACGGACACCGACCTCTGCCTTGGGACGTGTCCTGTGACCATATACCGTGTGTGCACGCCAGCTGAGACCTGTGAAGCTAACAGGCTCGGCGTTTATGCTTTATTTGCGCTAAAGCTCCTCTGTGAGTTTAACAGAGTCCGCTCTGCGCACCTCGGGTGACGTTTAACCCGAGCGCAGTATACCGCGATATAGCGAGTCTGCCATTACTCAGCAGCGGTTGTCACACCTACTGCACGGTGGACCCCGGGCGGCGAACGCACTTCCTATTATTTATATTTAGTGCGTTCCGCCATCGCTAACAATTAATGATAAAATACAGGTTAAAAACAAAGAGGTATACAGTGAAAATTGCCACAAAAGTGATAAGTATCACAAGATGGGATGCATACCCAGGATAATATTATTGAAAGTTTAAAGTGATTGTGCAAAAATAATTAATAAAAATAAATAATGAATAAATATGAGCAATATAATCAATCATTAATTAACATGAAAATTCAATGACACAAAAAAAGCAATGAATTACAAATTGATCAAAACATGATAAAAATATATAAAGCTCATATATGTGATAAAAAAAAATCCATGATAAAAAGCAAAAATAAAAAAAAATATATATAAAAATATGATGAAAAAGTGATAAAAAAATCATGAATATCTAATGGATAATCAGTGCAATAAAGTGTGCAGTGCAAAAGTGCATAGGAATGTGAACTAGGGATCCAATAAGTAACAATAATAGATCACAGTAATAGAAATGGACTTACAAGACTTAATATGGATCCCTGTCCTCTGGATGGTGTCCTCCCCTAGGCGCGTTTTGGCACGCTGCCTGATGAAGTTGAAGGCAACATGTTATGCACTTTGTTATTGTATATATCATCTGTTTCAAATATAAGTCTTTTTTCCAGTACCCTTTTAGTTTTTAGAAAAATTTTAGATCGATTCCCATAAAGCCCTGGAATTATATTTATATGGACTTTACCTGTAATATTGTAAAATTGAAATATTGCACGGTTGACACGCTCTCAAAGGACTCTTATTTAGTTCCTTGGCTCCACAACTGGCCAATTTGTTTTTCCAGAGACCTAGTGCACATATGTTAATTTCTGATAAGGGAGATCAGTTAGAAATCAGGTTCTAGTTTCTTTTTATTTATTATGATTATTTACAGATAGGTCCAGAAATATTTGGACAGTGATACTAGTTTTGGCATTTTACCAGTTTACCAAAATATATGAAAAATACAGTTATATAATCACTATGAACTTAAAGTGAAGGCTCTAACCTTTAATTTGAGGGCATTCACATCCTAATTGGAGTAAAGGTTTAGGAGTTACATCTCTTTAACAAGAAGCTGCCTCTTCTTTAAAGGACCAAAGTTAATTGGACAATTATCACAAATTCTCTTTAATGGGCTATTCCCTTGTTAATCCATCATCAATTAAGTAGGTAAAACATCTGGAGCTGATTCCAGATGTGAAATTTGCATTTGGATGATGTTGATGTTAATCCACAACATGCAGTCATAGGAGCTATCAATGCAAGAGAAACAGCTCATTTTCAAGTTGAAAAAAAGAAATCCATCAGAGAGATAACAGAAATTTTGTGAATGTCGTGGGAATCGCTGGACTACATTGGACCAGCGTGGGAAAAATTTTTTCTTCATAAATTGATGAATGAGGGACAGTGTTTTGTTTTTGTTTCTCTCATTTTATGTTTTTCATGTTTCCTTTTGTGGACTGCATCAGATTTCCTAGACTATGTTGGTCCTGCATGAGTTTTTAAAAGGGAACCTGTCAGCAGGATTGTGCTGAGTAACCTACAGACAGTGTCAGGTTGGCGCCGTTATACTGATTAAAATGATTACTTGGTTGATTAAATCCATCTTGAGGTTGTTGTTTAATCTGTATTTGTAGTTTTATTTAATGAGATTCTTGTACCTCTTTGAGGCCTGTGGGGGGAGGACCTTATGTGGTGCTCTGCTTACATATTTATCTATATGGCTTATGACAGGTCGCTGATCACTCCGTGACCTGCCTCCTATTTTACATATGGTTTGAAAAAAAATCACATTCAGCAGGTAGGCTCCGGCAGCAGTTCCTGCACTGCAGCATAATCTAATCTATAATATCCATTTAATTATTTTATTTAGCTATATCAATTTCTTCAGAAAAGAAAAAAACTTGCTCAAATTGTCGGCGGCAGCACGTACGCAGTAGCATCTATTCATATATGATCATGCTACAGCAAAGGCATCTCATTTTTTCAAACCATATTATATTCACCAGGTAAAATAGGTGGCCGGTCACTGAGGGATCATTCATATAACTTGGGTTTATTTGTGGGGAAAAAATGGAAATTTGGCGAAAATTTGGAAAATTTCACAATTTTCCAACTTTGAATTTTTATGCCCTTAAATCACAGAGATATGGCACATAAAATACTTAATAAGTAACATTTCTCACATGTTTACTTTACATCAGCACAATTTTGGAACCAAATTTTTTTTTTTGTTAGGAAGTTATAAGGGTTAAAAGTTGACCAGCGATTTCTCATTTTTACAACACCATTTTTTTTAGGGACCACATCACATTTGAAGTCAGTTTGAGGGGTCTATATGATAGAAAATACTCAAAAGTGATAACATTCTGAAAACAGCACCTCTGACGGTACTCAAAACCACATTCAAGAAGTTCATTAACCCTTCAGGTGCTTCACAGGAATTTTTTGAATGTTTAAAAACAAATGAACATTTAACTTTTTTTTTACAAAAAAATTATTTCAGGTCCAATTTTTTTTATTTTACCAATGGTAATAAGAGAAATTGGACTACAAAAGTTATTGTGCAATTTGTCCTGAGTACGCTGATACCTGAATTGTGGGGGGAACCACTGTTTCGGCGCATGGAAGAGCTCAAAAGGGAAAGAGCGCCATTTGACTTTTTCAACACAAAATTGGCCGGAATTGAGATCAAACGCCATGTCACGTTTGGAGAGCCCCTGATGTGCCAAAACAGTGGAAACCCCCCCACAAGTGACCCCATTTTGGAAACTAGACTACCAAAATCTAGATATGTGGTGACAACTTTGAACCCCCAAGGGCTTCACATAAGTTTATAATGTACGGCCTAAAATTAAAAAATCATGTTTTTTTCCACAAAAATGATCTTTTCACCTCCAATTGTTATTTTCCCAAGGGAAACAGGACTCCAAAACTTATTGTGCAATTTGTCCTGTGTAGTCTGATACCCCATATGTGGGGGTAAACCACTGTTTGGGTGCATGGCAGAGCATGGAAGGGAAGGAGCACCGTTTGACTTTTTCAACGCAGAATTGGCTGGAATTGAGATCAGATGCCATGTTGCGTTTGGAGAGCCCCTGATGTGCCTAAACAGTGGAAACCCCCCCAATTCTAACTCCAACCCTAACCCCAACACACCCATAACCCTAATCTATGCCCTAACCCTAGCCCTAACCCTAGCCCTAACCCTAACCTTAATGGGAAAATGGAAATAAATATATTTTTTTAATTTTTTTATTTTTCCCTAACTAAGGGGGTGATAAAGGGGGGTTTGATTTACTATTTTTATTTTTGGCAGCTGTCACACTGAAAGACGCTTTTTATTGTAAAAATAGTTTTTGCATCACCACATTTTGAGAGCTATAATTTTTCCGTCTTTTGACCCACAGATTCATGGGAGGTCTTATTTTTTGCCGGACGGGCTTACGTTTTTATTGGTACCATTTTCGGGCACGTGCATTTTTTGATCACTTTTTATTTTGATTTTTGGGACGCAGAATTAACAAAAATCAGCATTTCATTTTACAGGGAGAAATGCAAAGTACTACATCTGGGCAATAAAAATGAAAAAAGTATATATAGAATGGGAGGAATAGGGCTAAGTGACAGCACATGTGAAAAAGACTTGGGTATACTAATAGATCACAGACTGAATATGAGTCAACAGTGTGATGCAGCAGCAAAAAAGGCAAATGCAATTCTAGGATGTATTAACAGAAGCATACAGTCTAGATCACGTGAAGTAATTATTTCCCTCTACTCCTCTTTGGTCAGACCTCATCTGGAATATTGTGTCCAATTTTGGGCACCACATTTTAAAAAAGACATCAACAAACTGGAGCAAGTTCAGAAAAGAGCGACCAGAATGGTGACCGGTCTGCAAACCCTGTCTTATGAGGAAAGGTTGCAGGATTTGGGAATGTTTAGTTTGCAAAAGAGAAGACTGAGAGGAGACTTAATAGCTGTCTACAAATATCTAAAGGGCTGTCACATTGTAGAAGGATCAACTTTATTCTCATTTGCACAAGGAAAGACTAGAAGCAATGGGATGAAGCTGAATGGGAGGAGACACAGATTAGATATTAGAAAAAACTTTTTGACAGTTAGAGTGATCAATGAGTGGAACAGGCTGCCACGAGAAGTGGTGAGTTCTCCTTCAATGGAAGTCTTCAAACAGAGGCTGGACAGACATCTAACTGGGATGATTTAGCGAATCCTGCTTTGAGCAGGGGGTTGGACCAGATGGCCCAGGAGGTCCCTTCCAACTCTACGATTCTATGATTCTATGATTCTATGATTTTCTTTTGGGGGGGCGTTTACACCGTTCCGGGTGTGGTAAAATTTATAAAGCAGTTTTATTCTTCGGGTCATTATGATTACAGAAATACCTCATTTATATCATTTTTTATGTTTTGGCACTTTAATACAATAAAAACAATTTTATATAAAAAATAATTATTTTTACATCGCTTTATTCTACGAGCTATAACTTTTTCATGTTTTTGCTGATGATACTGTATGGTGGGTCATTTTTTGCAGGACAAGGTGACTTTTCAGTGGCACCATGGTTATTTATATATGTCTTTTTGATCGCACGTTATTGCACTTTTTTTCGGTGGTATGATGATAAAGCATTGCTTTTTGCTTTGTTTTTTTTTACTAAGGGGTTCACTAAAGGGGTTAACTAGTGGGACAGTTTTATAGAATGGGTCATTACAGATGCGGCGATACTAAATATGTTCACTTTTATTGTTTTGTTTTTTTAATTTCCAAAAAAAAGGATTTATTAGGGAATATTTTTCATTCATTTAGAAATTTTTTAAAAATTATTTTTACACTTTTTTTTTTTACTTTATTATATTGTCCGGGGGGGACATTACCATAATGTGTCAGATCGCTGATCTGACACTTTGCAGTGCACTGTGACAGATCAGCGATCTGACAACACTGAGAAAGCCACCTCCCTTGCAGGACCCCGAAGGCCCCCATGGCCATATTGGATCCAGGGGCCTGCAGGGAGGAGGCTCTCGGAACAGTGCAATCACATCGCGCTGTTTCGAGGGTCTCAGGGAAGCATGCAGGGAGCACCTCCCTGCACGATTCTTCCCCATGACCCCGCTACACTGCGATCATGTTTGACCGCAGTGTGTCAGGGGTTAATGTGCCGGGGGAGGTCCGTGACTGCTCCTGGCACATAGTGCCGGGTGTCAGCTGTGATAATCAGCTGACACCCGGCCGCGATCAGCGGCGCTCCCCCCTGAGAGTGCCGCTGATTGCGTTGACATTAGAGATGAGCAACTTTGCCTTTTTTCGGGTCGAGTCGGGTAGAACGAAACTCGACTTTCGCAAAAGTCGGGTCGAACGAAATTGGCCAATTATCGTGAAAAGTCGAAGTCCGACTGAAACACGAAACCCAATGTAAGTCAATGGGGAAGAAAAGTCGGCACTGAGTGAAGGACAGGAAACACACCTAGAGTGCCTATTTTAATGCCAAAAACATCAATTCTTATTCCTTAAGCTTGTCAACCTTAATTTACTTATTAATAATAGTTAGGCATTGAAAACTGGGGGTTATTTGGCTAAAGTTGTGGGGGGGATAGTGCTGGCTCCAGATTTTCGTGGGCCCAGGGCCAAAGAGTGTCACTGGGCTCCTTTAACACATGACACAATTCATGATCCTTTGATACGGCAGAGAAATAGCGGTACAGTACAATGAAAAATACTTCAATTCTTACATCACATGATTGATATCCATTTTAAATTCTCCAATAGCTCCAAAAACAGACAGTATATTCCTCCATACAGTATTATGGCCACTGCATAGTGCGCCATACAGAGTAATGAGGCCCATATATTTCTCCATACAGAATCATTGATCCCATATAATGTTCGATACAGTATATGATGAGCTCCACATAATGCTACAGTATATGTTGTTCACCATGGATGAAGCTCCAGTGTCTTATGGGCCCAAATAATGCTCCATATAGTGGGCCCCATTTCTAATGCTCCAGTGTATAATGGGCCCTGTAGATGCTGCTCCAGTGACTGATGTCCACCTTTGGAATGCTCCAGTGTATGGTGGGCCCCAGATATCATTCTCCAGAGTATCGTGCTCCCCAAAAATTGCTCCCAACCTTTAAAACAATTAAATAAGTCTCCTCGCTAGGGAATCCCTGTACTAGTCTGGACTCCTCGTTGTCCCCATCTTCCATCTCTCTGCACTTGGACTGTTTAGGCAGAGGGCGTACAGACGTGATGTCATTGCGCTCTTTGACAAGAATGTCACTGTCAGGAAAAGTGTTTGGTTTCCGGGGGCAGTATGGTTGCAAAGCTGAACATTAAAGGAATGTCCAGAAGGGCACCACCAGGAGTGGAGCCTGCGGCTTAATTGGACTCAACACGGGCAACCTCAACCATGCCATCCACACAGTTCTTACATAAACAGGCGGCATAGCTTGGTTCACGGGTGGCCAACTCTGCTGAGTAGCATACACAGTTACTAGGCCCAAAGTATTAAGTGGTGTAAATGCAGTCAGAAACTGGTTCTTTCATAAACAGGCGACATAGCTCGGTTCACGGGTGGGCTCCTCTTCTGAGTAGCAGACACAGTTACTAGGCCCAAAAGGATTTTCAGGACAATATGCGGTAAAAAATTATTAGAAACACACACGGTGTAGCTCCTTCACAGGTGTAGTACACCGCTGGCTAGCAGACACCGCTACTATGCCCTAAAACTGTCTATTATCATTGAAAACCATTATTAATGTGAAAAAAGATACGCTTTTGTTTAACGAAACGTTCTCGAAAGGAAACTCGAACAGCCGTATTTTAATTAAAAAAGTGTTGTAGTTCGACGAACGGATCTAACACCGCCCAAAACTGCTAGAATTTGAACTTGGTCAACAGTTCCACTCATCTGTAATCAGGAGGCAGACTCAGACGGTCTCAGGCACAGTATGGATTCGACAAGATTGCAGAAAGTTGAGAAAGGGTACAGTATCACCGGATAACAGGTATATATAGCATAGTTAAAACATTTAAAATCTCCGTGTTTATTTCCAGAGTATGACAAAGACACTCACAGCCTCAGTATGGATTAGACAACAATCTAAAAAGTAGAAAAAAGGAAATGCTTTTGAAGCGTACACCAGTATACACTGTTGGGGTATTTTTAAATCTTCATATATATTTCTGTCTCAGTAAGACAGTCCAGACTCTCCGCAAGAGGAAACGAGATGGATAAAAGTACAGACATAAAGTGGAGTGATTGCAGAAATTTAGGAATTACTAATCAGGGGAAAAACACCTGGGAGAATTCTCAGAGGTGATGCTGACCCTCAATTACTTTGTGTGTGGAGACAGCGAAAACAGTTCTCTGTGAAGAAAGGGTTGCTGTATCGCAGTACTGTTGATCCCATCACCGTTACTCATCTCCATCAAATTTTGATCACAGGGAGAGATGTAGACATGGTCCTTACTGCCTATCATGATCTGTCAGGTAACTTTGGAGTGCAAAAGACAGAAGCCACAGGCCATAGGCGATTCTATTGGATTGGTATGAGAGGGCACATTTAAAAATGTGGGCAGGAATGTCACACGTCTGTGAGTAGGAAAACTGTGAAAGTTGATGATAAACCACCACTGCATCTCATTGTGAGTCGACGTCCATAAGAAATGGAAGCCATTGATCATCTGAAGCTAGAGCCCGGCCAGCAGGACAGGGCATAGCTACGTCTTAACCATCATCTATCAGTTCACCAAATTTGTAGTGGCAGTCCCAGGGAAGGATTTGACAGCCCAGACTACACAGCGGAGGAGCAGGGAGAGGTAAATATTGCAAATGCTCGGGCCCTGCCCAAGCAAGGGGTGCCCACTCGTGGGCGTCGGTACTGACACTGGGCCCCTCATAGTACACGGTGTGTCTGATGGCGGGTGTGCACCCCCACCATCAGAGACACTTGATTTCACTATGAGGGACCCTGTGCCAGTGCCCGCGCCCAAGAGTTGGCCCACCCACCTGTCCAGGGCAATGGCACTCGCAAGGTTGCGTGCGCTAGGTAGTGACCCCGGCCATGGGGGGGGAGGCAGCCCAGTTAGGGAGGTTTAAAAAATGGCATATGTTGATGGTGGACATTAAGCAGCTGCAAATGGAGGAATTGGAGAAGTCCGAGAAAGAGGAGGACAAAAGCGAGCCATTTTTCTGGCAACCTATGTGTCATCAGGGGAAGGTGGGACAAAATCCTTTGAAACCCATGCATGGTCCATTTTAATGAAGGTTAGATCATCAACATTTTGGGACGACAGACAGGTCTTTTTTTCTGTCAAGATTGAGCCAGCAGCACTGAAGACTCTTTCCGATAGCACACTAGCAGCAGGGCAAGCGAGCTCCTGTAAGGCATATTGTGCCAATTCATGCCAGGCGTCCAGTTAAGTGGCCCAATAGTCAAAGGAGAATGACCTGTGAGGGAGAACATCGATATGGGACGAGAAGTAGTTTGTAACCATAGTTGACAACTGCTGTCTCCTGTCACTTTCAATCGATGCAGTATTACCTGTCGTGTAAGCGGGACTTGAAAAATCAGTCCACAACATGGTCATGAAACCCCTGTCTCCAACGCCACTTCTGATGTGTGCACCACGAACACCTCTTCCATGTTGCCCCCTATGGCTCGTTGGAGAGCCATCACCGCTGCTGTGTGCTGGGAATGCCTCAAAAAAACGGTTTACCAGATTTGCTTGTTTGTTAGCCAATATTAGGTCAAGGTTCTCTTGTGGCATGATGTTTTGGAATTTGCCTTTATAGCGTGGATCCAGGATGCTGGCAACCAGTAGTCATCATCGTTCATCAGTTTGGCAATGCAGGGGTCCTTTTTAGGATCTGCAAGGCATAATCTGACATGTGGGCCAGGTGTCAATGATACACTGCGAGTGCTGGGTAGAGGAGCACTTTCTGGCAAATCTACATTGCTCCAGTCACGCACAAACCCTGTACAAGACCTTGCCACGCCAACATTTTCTCTTGCCCCTTGAGAAGCATCCTCCTCCCCTAATTAATCATCCCCATCATCATCCTCCTCCTCTTCCTCTTCTTCCTCCACCTTGTCCAGGAGACGACCCGGAGCAGACAATGGCTGACTGTCATCAAGGCTTCCCTCCTCCTCTTCCTCATCCTCCTCGGCTTCAGACGCTTGCTCCTTAATGTGCATCAAAGTTTGCATGAGCAGATGCCTAAGTGGGATGCTCATGCTTATGATGGCATCATCTGCGCTTACCAGTCGTGTGCATTCCTCAAAACACTGAAGGAATTTACAGAGGTCTTTCAGCTTCGACCACTGCACACCAGACAACTCCATGTCTGCCCTCAAAGTGCCTGGCCGTGTATCCTCCCACAACTGCACTAGAGCCTGCCTCTGTTCGCACAGCCTCTCAACCATGTGCAGGGTGGAGTTCCACCTTTTGCAACATCGATAATTATGCGGTGCTTGGGAAGTTGGAGCAATCGCTGCAGCTTCTGCATACGACTGGAGTGTACGGGCGAACGGCGGATGTGCGAGCACAGTCTTCGGACCTTCTGGAGCAGGCCTGTTAATTCCGGATATATATTGAGGAAGCACTGCACCACCAGGTTCAAGGTGTGAGCCAGGCAAGTTATGTGTCTGAGTTTTGAAAGGGCCATGGCAGCCACAAAATTCTGGCCGTTATCACTAACTACCTTGCCTGCCTAAAGATGTAGACTGCCCAGCCATGACTCAGTTTGTCGCTGTAAGTAGTCGGCCAGTACCTCCGCGGTGTGTCTGTCGCCCAAACACATCATCTTCAGCACAGCCTGCTGATGCTTACCACTAGCTGTTCGATAGTGGGACACCGAGTGTGCAACACTGGCAGCAGCGGATGGAGTACTCGTGCGACTGCACTCTGTGGACAAGCTTTCGCTTCTGGAGGAGGAGGAGGAGGGTCGAACGCCTAGAGGCAACTCTTTCCTCTACTGTGGGCTAGGCAGCACTGTCCCGCCACCGCTGTCCCCTGTGGACCCTGCATCCACCACATTAACCCAGTGCGCAGTGATGGACACGTAACGGCCCTGGCCATGCCTACTGTACCATGCATCTGTTGTGAGATGCACCTTTCCACTCACTGAATGCTTGAGTGCACGGACAATGCGGTCTTTCACATGAAGGTGGAGGGCTGGGATGGCTTTGCGAGAAAAGAAGTGCCGACTGGGTAGGTCATAGCGTGGTACTGCGTAGGCCATGAGTTCGAGGAAAGTTCGCTTTCAACCAACCGGTAGGGCATAATCTCTAACGAGATTAGTTTGGCAATGTGGGCGTTCAAACCCAGTGTACGCGGATGAGAGGATGAGTACTTTCTTGTCCTACTCATAGTCTCTGGTAGGGTGAGCTGGACTTGAGAGCTGCATATGGTGGAACTGGCGGTGGATATGGCGGATTGAGAGAGGGTTGATGATGGTGATGGAGTTGGTGTTCTTTCTGATGGCCTAGATTCAGTCTTTCGTAGCAATAACATTGTGATTCCCTTACTGCTTTGGCCTTGCGACGACACCTCAACATTTGCTGCTGGTTGTGTGCTAACCGGTGGGCTTACAGTGGGGGAAACAATGTAGCTTTGCTGACTACCTTCATTGGGAGCAGGTGCACATGTGGTACGTGAGGTTTGGTAGTCCGTCCACGCTTGCAAGGAGCATGGTGATTAAATATCTAAGAATGCAACTGGTATTCAAATTTCTCAGATTTTTCCCTCGGCTAAAGGTCTTTGCGCACTTCTTACAGTTAACCTTTGCCTGATAATTAGGATTTTGTTCAAAAATGTGCCACACTGCACTCTTCCTACTATGGAAGACATTTTGAGGCCTTGCACGCTGTGCTAATTTGACCGTCTTGCCTAGCTGTCCTGCAACTCTTTTGGTTTTTGTAACCCGTTTTTGGACTGCTCCAGGCCTGCCAGATAACAGCTGTTGCGATGTCGATGCCTGCTGCAGATGCTCCTCCTCCTCTTCTGAGCTATTGGCAGTGGCACCATCTTCCCCAAATGGATGCCAATCTGGGTCAAAAACTGGGTCATCCATCACCTCCTCTTCAATTACATGTGCACCTTCCTCTGTGTCACCATGTAAGGTGGTATAGTATGCGGGAAGGGGCACCTGAGATTCATCAGGGTCAGATTCTGGCTCAGTACACTGCGCGGACAATGTAGTGCTCTGAGTGAATGTACCAGCAGATAAATCTAGCAGTGGCTGTGCATCAGTGCACTCCATGTCAGATTCTTCTTGGACTGGGTAATTCATGAATTGACTTGATAACCCAGGCATGGTATGTGAAAAGAGCTCCTTGGAGTAATCTGTAGTGTGGCCTGCCGCATCCTTTACTTTTGGTAGGGGTGAAGGACACAAGGAAAGGTGTGGTTCCTGACCATGAGCCTCCAATGACGACTCAGTGATTTTATTTTTTCAAAGTTCAGGAGAGGAGGTGAGAGAGCTGGAGGCTGTGTCAGCAATGTAAGCCAAAACTTGTTCCTGAAGCTCCGGCTTTAAAAGCGGTTTACCTACTCCCAGAAAAGGGAGCCTTCGAGGCCTTGTGGAGCCAGACGATGACGCAGGCTCAACACCTCCTGCATTAGGTGCTATTGTGCTTTTGCCTCTACCAGCAGATCCACCACCAACACCATCATTACCAGCTGGCAACCCCCGCCCACTTCCACGGCCTCTTCCAACACACTTCCTCATTTTTGGGAAAATGTACCCAAAATACCACCAGCTATATGGTACTGTAAAACAAGGTACAAGGTGTATATAGTATTGGGGAGAATTTGAATCTCCCTACAGACTTGAGGACACTGAACTATTATTTCAGGCCCAGTGTAGACTACACCTCAATATAACAGGCTGAAATTGGATGGTGTATAAAATGTCTATATAGGACTGGGGAGAATTTGAATCTCCCTACAGACTTGAGGACACTGAACTATTATCTCAGGCCCAGTGTAGATTACACCTCAATATAACAGGCTGAAATTGGATGGTGTATAAAATGTCTATATTGGACTGAGGAGAATTTGAATCTCCCTAGAGATTTTAGCAAGCTGACAATGATGTTCTCAGTCCCAAGTATGGCAGCAGGCAGCCTAATAAGCAGGACTGCTGCACACAAAAGTGTGGAAAAATGAACGCTTGGTAACTGGGCAAAAAAGAGGATGTAAAGTATTTTTGCTTTTAAAAAAGCAGTTTGAACAGCAGTGTGAAAACAGCAATGCAGCTATCAGGGAGCCTTATAAGGCAGCCTAATAACCTACAGAGCTGATGCACCAAAATATAGCCTCCCCTGTCACTGCACACAAACTGTTGTGTTGTACAGGCAAAATCGCTTGCAGCAGAAGCAGTTTTTTGTATCTTCTTCCCTGCCTAATGCTCTCCCTACAGAATCAGCAGCAGCAGCAGCTCTCCCTATTCTGAGATCAGCAGAAGTAAGATGGCGGTCGGCGTGCCTGCCCTTTTATAGCCCCTGTGACGCCACACAAAGCAAGCCAATCACTTGCATGCCCTTTTCAAAGATGGTGGTGGCCGCTGCCTATGTCATCGCATTGCCCACAGTGTGAGTCCTCCATCATTGGCTGAAAAAGGGCGCTGGAAGCATCTTTTGAAACGCGACTTTGGCGCTCTGGTCGCCGACCTCGTGGCTGACCTCACGTTATGGTCGGGTTTCGTTTGATGAAACCCGACTTTTGCGAAAGTCGGCGACTTTTGAAATTGACCGACCTGTTTCGCTCAACTCTAGTTGACATACTATCCCATCCCCAGTTCATACGGGCCCGGGTACCATGGACAGGATAGTACGTCAGATGTCAGAAAGAGGTTAAATAAATTGATGAACCAGGGAAAGTATGACAGAGTGTTTATTCAAATAAATTATTTTTTTGTGTGTTTTTTTAATTCTTGGAGAAGAAAGCGGATAGGCACAATCTGTCCCGTGCAAAAAATATCCTTTATTGTGGCATCATATTACCATCAGCAGGCAGATAAAACCATGGAGCAAAAACCGACGACTATTATTTTTTAAAATCTGAAATGTTGGCCTACTGAAATGTAGGTTCAGTAAATGCGCTCAACATTTGGTCTGGGCTCCTTTTGCATCAATTACTGTATCAATGCGGCATGGAATGGAGGCGATCAGCCTGTGGCACTGCTCAGTTGTTATAGAAGCCCAGATTGCTTTGATAGCAGCCTTCAGCTCATCTGCATTGTTGGGTCTGGTGTCTCTCATCTTCATCTTGCCAATATCTCATAGCTTCTCTCAGGGGCTAAGGTCAGGCGAGCTAGCTGGGCAAACAAGCACAGTGATACTGTTGTTTTTAAACCAGGTATTGGCACTTTTGTCAGTGTGGACAGATGCCAAGTCCTGCTGGACAATGAAATTTCCATCTCCAAAAAGCTTTTCGACAGTGGAAAGCATGAGGTGCTCTAAAATTTCCTGGTAGAAGGCTGCGCTGACTTTGGTCTTGATAAACACAGTGGACCTACACCAGCAGATGACATGGCTCCCCAAAACCATCCCTGATTGTGGAAATTTCACACTAGACCTCAAGCAGTTTGGATTGTGTGCCTCTCCATTCTTCCTCCAGACTCTGGGACCTTGTTTTCCAAATGAAATGAAAATTTACTTTCATCTGAAAACAACACCTTGGACCACTGGGCAACAGTCCAGTTGATCTATTGGTCATGAGTGGCTTGACACAAGGAATGCAACATTTGTAGCCCATTTCCTGAATAAGTCTATGCGTGGTGGCGCTTGAAGCAATGTCTCCAACAGCAGTCCACTGCTTGTGAATCTCCCCCAAATTTTGAATGGCCTTTTCGTAACAATCCATTCAAGGCTGTGATTATTCTGGTTGCTTGTGCACCTTTTTCCACCACACTTTTTCCTTCCACTCAACTTTCCATTAAAATGTTTGGATACAGCACTATGTGAACAGCCAGCTTCTTTAGCAATCACCTTTTGTTGCTTGCCCTCCTTGTGGAGTGTGTCAATGACTGCCTTCTGGACATCTGTCAAGTCAGCACAGTCTTCCCCATGATTGTGGAGCCTACTGAAACAGACTAAGGGACTTTTTAAATGCTTAGGAAGTCTTTGCAGGTGTTTTTGGTAATTATTCTAATTTACTTAGATAATGACTTTCGGGTTTTCATCGGCTGTAAGCCATAATCATCAACATTAACAGAAATAAAAACTTGAAACAGATCACTCTGTTTGTAATGACTCTACATTATATATAAGTATCAATTTTTTATTGAAGAACTGAAATAAATTAACTTTTTGATAATATTCTAATTTTGTGAGAAGCACCTGTATCTATCATTGGATTACTACTCTCTTTGGTGTGTCATGAGGCAACACAGGAAGCTTTTCAATAATGTCCATGCTGGTTTATTGGTGCTTCAGAAACAAGCCACAAGCAAAAGAAAAATAAATGGCCTTTCAGTGCAGGCAAAACAAGGTAAACTGTTCTTGACAAAGTCTCTTTAGAGCCAGTCCTGGTCACACAGGCTGTATAGCATCCAGTATACCGGCTCAGTCTGGGGATAACACACAGGAGGCCTTCTTTCTCCACAGACACAGACTATGTGCCAAACAACAGACTCCATTTTAACTTGTGAAACACACCCAGAGGTGGGGTATATGGGCAGCCAGACCACCCATCCCTCAGAGAGCGAGAAAAACCTGGCCCATGTAGCCTCTATGTTCCACTTAGAAGCTGAAATTATGCTTGGCTAGAAGCCAGAGGTTAACTCGACCATTTTTCTCCTTTTTCTCCCTCATCCAACAGAGTGGGGTATGGTCTGATACTAATTTAAATTTTTGCCCTAATAGATAGTACAGCAATGTGTCCACCGCCCACTTTATGGCCAAGTATTCCTTTTCTACAGTGGAATACTTTTTTTCACATGCCGACAGCATCCTTCTCAGATAGAGAATGGGGTGCTCCTCTCCATGTATCTCCTGAGAAAGGACTACTCCTAAACTGACTTCTGAGGCATCTGTCTAGAGTACAAATTCCATCTTGAAGTCGGGGCAACCAGGGCCAGCTTCTTACAAAGAGCCACTTTCAGCTTTTGAAAGGTCATCTCTGCCTCTGCAGTTCATTTGGCCATAGCTGATTTCATCCCCTTAAGGAGGTCAAAAGACAAAAAAAACTGACTGGCACATCCAGACTAATGTGAATAGGTGCATACCAAGAGGAGCTACTCCCATATACAATATACAAAAAATGGTTGCACTCTATCATGCTAAGGCATGTCAATGTGGAATATATGTAATTAGAATTGCAATACAGCTTTAGAATTATAGAAAAAATATTTGAGACTCAGCATAAAATTTGGCCAAATATTATCTGCCCACCACCAGCCAACGTCAAGGCGGCCTCAAATCTGATGGGTACCTACACTGTGAGAATACCTCTCTATGGCTGATATCTGAATTCCTGGGTGAATGTGGACACCTCTGTCAGCAATGCCTGCATTTATGGGTAAGTAGGGACCTGCTATAATTAAAATCACCACCTGGTGGAGGGCGGAGTGCTCGGTCAGTAAGCTAACATACAAAAGACAAAAAAAACTGACTGGCACTTCCAGACTAATGTGAAAGGTGCATACCAATAGGAGCTACCCCCATATACAATATACAAAGAATGGTTGCACTCTGCCTTAGCATCATAGAGTGCAGCCATTCTTTGTATATTGTATATGGGAGTAGCTCCTATTGGTATGCACCTATTCACATTAGTCAGGATGTGCCAGTCAGTTTTTTTTGTCTCTTGTATGTTAGCTTACTGACCGAGCACTCCGCCCTCCACCAGGTGGTGATTTTAATTATAGCAGGTCCCTACTTACCCATAAATGCAGGCATTGCTGACAGAGGTGTCCACATTCACCCAGGAATTCAGACACCAGCCGTCAGTCAGTGGTGTGGCCATCACGGCAAAGTTTGGGATGCTTCTTTGAAAGTGGTCTTGGCCAGTTTGGGATTGCATCCACATTAGTAATCTGGGGTTTGATCTCACCTCTACCTACTACATACCCAAGGTATTTGACCTCTTCTTTCCCCATGGCACATTTTTTTTGATTTATCGAAAACCTGCCTTCCTAAGTGCATCAAACACCACCTGGACCTTTCGCTGATGACTTTCCCAATGTGGGCTAAAGATTACAATATCTTCCAGGTATGCAGCAGCACAGTTCCTGTGGGGTGCAAGGACCCAGTCCAGGGCCTTCTGGAAGTTGGCCGGGGCTCCCTACAGTCCAAAGGGCATCCAGAAGTATTGAAAGAATCCATCGAGCATAAAAAAAGCAGTCTTCACCTTGGCTTCTTATGACAAGGAGATTTGCCAACATCCCTTTGTTAAATCCAAGATGATTATCTATGTTGCACTTCATTCAGCTTCCTATAATCATTATAATCATGAAAAAGACCTGGGTGTATGGGTGGACGACAAACTCACATTTAGCAGCCAGTGTCAGGCAGCTGCTGCCAAAGTAAATAAAATAATAGGATGCATTAAAAGAGGCATAGATGCTCATGAG
Source organism: Dendrobates tinctorius (assembly GCF_039654945.1). NCBI lineage: Eukaryota > Metazoa > Chordata > Amphibia > Anura > Dendrobatidae > Dendrobates > Dendrobates tinctorius. Next base: position 22,078,245 of record NW_027361711.1, on the reverse strand, counting down.
GAGAACTTAATTTTACCTCTATACAAGCCACTAGTGCAACCACACTTAGAATACTGTGTACAGTTCTGGTCTCTGATGTATGAGAAAGACATAGCTGAACTGGAGCGGGTGCAGAGAAGAGCGACCAAGGTTATTAGGGAACTGGGGGGTCTGCAATACCAAGAAAGGTTATTACACTTGGGGTTATTTAGTTTAGAAAATCGAAGGCTTTGGGGTGATCTTATTACAATGTATAAATATATGCGTGAACAGTACAAAGACCTTTCAAATGACCTTTATACTCTTAGACCCGTGACGCGGACAAGGGGGCATCCTCTACATCTGGAGGAAAGAAGGTTTAAGCATAATCACAGATGCGGATTCTTTACTGTAAGAGCAGTGAGACTATGGAACTCTCTGCCATATGATAGTGTAATGAGTGATTCCCTACTAAAATTTAAGAAGGGACTGGATGCCTTTCTTGAAAAGTATAATATTACAGGGTGTATACACTAGTTTCCTTAATATTGCGTTGATCCAGGGAGCTAGTCTGATTGCCGTATATGGAGTCGGGAAGGAATTTTTTTCACCAATGTGAAGCTTACTGTTTGCCACATGGGTTTTTCTTTTTGCCTTCCTCTGGATCAACATGTTAGGACAAGTTAGGATAGGATATGGGTTGAACTAGATGGACTTAAAGTCTTCCTTCAACCTTAATAACTATGTTACTATTACAGAATCTCCACTTGCCATCATGTTTTGCAACCAGGACAATCGGGCTAGACCATCCACTCTTGGATTCCTCAATGACGCTAAGTTTCAAAATACGACTTACGTCCTTGGAAATTAGCTCTCATTGGGCCTTGAGAATTCGATAGGGCTTCAAATTCACCCACACACGGGATTCTGTCAGAAACTCATGTTCTATGACCTTTCTACACCCTGGCAAATCTAAGAACAAGTCCCTGTTCTGCTGCAACACTGCTGTTTTGGACCTTCGACAGCATCTCCGCTATTTCAACTCCATCAACATCTGCTTCTAGCTTCAACAGCAAACATGGAGTTTCAATGGGATTTGTTTCTTGCCAATGCTTGATAAGATCGAAGTGGTAGACCTGGTACAGCTTACATCTTCCCAGTTGATGAATCTTGTAGTTCATTTCACCAAGCTTTTCCACCACCTCATAAGGCCCTTGCTACTTGGCCAAGAACTTACTCTCAATGGTGGGAATTAGTACAAGGGCTCAGTTCCCAGGGATAAACTGCCTCACCCTGGCTGACCGGTAGTAGACTCCAGCTTGAGCTTCTTGTGCCTGGATGGAGGAGATGTCCTTTTACAATGTGCATCACCTTTGCAATTGACTCTTGCATCTGAGCGACATGATCGATGGCACTCCGGTGGGGCTTGACTTCTGCTTCTCAGGTTTCCTTTTGCTATATCAAGAAGAACCCCACAGATATCGGCAAAACAGAAGTTTGAACAGAGAACTCAGTAGAGGCCTGTGGAACCTCTCAGATAGAGAACAGCAGATATGGTTGGATACAGTCCTAGTCTCGACCATCCTTTTCTTTGACCTTCCTAAGCATACTCTTCTATGATGATTTAGTGCAATAAGTCCTGGACCACGTCGACCTCATGGGACCTTGCAGTTTCAATGTCCACTCTGGCCACTGGATAGTCTTCAGGATCCCCATAAATGCAGTGATAGCCAACCTTCTTTCTAGGGATCAGCTGGAGAGGATATGTGGCTCTCTCGAGGGTCACCAAACTCCCTGAGTCTAGCACCCCAGCAGACTAAACATTTGGCCGCACCCTTTCAATCATTGTCACCCCCAAGCATGCCAAAATTTTAGTTTTCAGTTTTATATATACCTTGCCATCTTGCAAAGCAAAATCAAAGTAGGCCGTCTTGGGCTTCCCCATTAAGTAAGATGCCAGCACTTCTGCCTATTGCTCTGTTTCTCCTTTTTTGACAAACCTACCAAAAATGGTCAAAAAGGCCTCTATGTCATCACCCTCAGTAATTTTCTGCAAGGCTCCTCTAACCACCTTCCGAATGGAAAAATTATTAGTCGACCTAGGACACGTACACCAGAGGTGGGGTATGTGGGCAGACAGACCCACCTCAGGCTGCCAGCAAAACCTGGTCCAGATACACCAAATAAACCTCTACGTATTATGTGCACAAGAGCAATACTCCAGGTTTACATCACAGATGACAACTACCTCTGTGATACATACCTCCCAACAACTATGTGTCCGGTAGCCACCTTATAATATATATCTTTATCTTTGTGCATTTTATTCCAGTTAATGTTGCATGGACACAACACGTAAGGCACAAAGATGATGCACATGGACACGGATAACACCGGTATTGTTTTGCCAGTATCAAAAACATCAGAATATGTGATGGGGGAATTAGACTCTGCACCTCACTTAAGTCAGCAGTAGATCATCTGAATTGCAAAGTTTTTCTTTTCAAGGTATGCCTACCTAATATAATTTCATGCTCCGTAAACTGATAGCTAGTGTTGAGCATTTCAATACTGCAATATCGGGTATCGGCCGATATTCGCGGTATCGGAGTTCCGATACTGAGTTCCGATGCTTTTAGAATATCGAATACCGGAATTGGAAGTTCCCATAATGCAATGAGCCAGTTTGATTTTATTCAGCCAATGAGGAATCCTAAGAAGTGTGGGCACATCCTGTTATGCATGTTAGGCATGTTAACTAATGGCATGGCTGTGATTGGCTGCAGAAATTATGTCATGATGCACTATAAAAGCCGCCACCATTTTGGGTTCACTCTGCTGTGAATTTACTTAGGGACAGGATGCTGCTGTTCTGACTCTGAGGGACAGTTTGAGCTAGCGATTAGCTTTATTGTGCTTTACCCAGGCTACTTTCGCAAGCGCTGTGAGAGAAGCTTTCTTTTGCCTTGCAGCGCTGTTCACGGCTGTCTGCGAGGTCTCTGTGTGTGAGTGCAGCTCACGCTGTAGTGTGTTCTGCAGCCACCTCCGGTTGTAGTCCGCTCAGCGTGCGTCACTGCCTCATACATTGTCCTTTTTTGCAATAGTGCAGCTCATTTTTCCTGATTTCTCCTATTAGTGTGGTTCCATCCGTATCCAGCTAGAATATTTGCAAACACTATATAGGAGTAGATAGAGGAGCCTTTCTGCTGGCTTGTGCCCTGCAGCCCCAGCCAGATTAGTATTAGCCTATTTTTTGGAGCCTCATCTATTGCATTGTAGGTTACCTTCCTGCATTGTAATAGCTACAAAAATTTTGTGATACTATCGGTTTTACATCTTTGGGCACATCCAGTATCTTTTTGTGAAAAAAAAGTTAATAAAGTTCACCAAACACTCCACTTTACAGTTGTGTAGGCCACATTAGCTCATATTAAAGTCTAGTCCACATATTATAAAATTAGTGTTTCTTATACCTGTTAGCAGCTGTTCAGGAATAAGCACCCCTTTGTACTTTTCTGCCTATCTTTATCAGTCTACCAAGATGAAGAAGGCAAGGATTAAGGCACGTGGTCGTGGGCGTGGAGTTTTTGCAGGGAGAGGACGTGGGGATTCTGTGCCTGCTGCGGGCACCAGTGACTCAGCATCCCCCAGTTTTACCAGGGAACAGTCCTTTATGCGCAGCTTTGTAGGAGCTCGCCGTACCCCACTGCTGCAGGACGAACAAATTGAAGCCGTTGACGGATGGATGGCAGCTAACGCATCGACTTCAATTAGTTCCAGATCCTCTCAGGTCCAGAGCACTGAAGAGCACCCATCTGTCTCTTCACCACCTGCCAAATTGCCCAGGCAGTCAGAGAGCCCTGGACTGGAGCCATCTCTACTTCTGTTCTCTGAATCTGTTGGCTTGGAAAGAGGGGGCCAGCCAAGCAGCATTTGAGAATTTGAAGAAGAGGTAGTATGCAGTGATGCGCAACAGCTTTGTCTCTCTGAATCTGAAGAGGTGGTTGGGCCAGTGCCTATGGTCAACACACCTCAGTACGCATCTGATGATGAGACTCAGGTGCCACTTTCTGGTGCATACTGTGCTGTCAAGACTACCCAGGAGAAGCAATCGTTTGAAGAGGGTAGTGTAGATGATGAGGTCCTTGACCCATCATGGCATGAGGTACAGGAAGGTGGTGGGAGCAGCTCTGAGGAAGAGATTCCCTGAATGGCCAAAAAAGGAGGGAGAGGGAGGGGGCAGACTTGGTTGCCTGTAGCCTCCACTTCGGCACCCATTAGGAGCATGCCTCTTCCAAAACCCAAAACGGCCGCTCCCAAGACTTGCAGCGCCTGGTCCTTTTTTGACACAGATGCAGATGACATTTGCTTTGTCAAATGCAAGCTGTGTAATTAGAAAGTGAAAAGAGGGAAAAGTGTCAGCAACCTCAATACCACAAATATGTGGAAACATGTGCGGACCAAGCACGTGGTGGAGTTACAAAGACACACTGAAGACCTAGGCCAACCTACAGCGCCACCTACCACCTCTTCAGCTCGTGTTGTAGCCTCTTCCTCCAGCTCACACACAGCTGGTTCGGCTTCCTCACAGGATCGCCATGGAAGAACCTCTGGCACTGTTGTACAGTGCCACAGTGTCATTCCACCCACAGCACCACGCTCCCTGTCATCCTCACTCTCGCAGGCCAGTCTACAGCCATCGGTAGCACAGGCATGGGAGAAAAGGCGCCCATACTTGGCAAACCACCCCCGAGCACAGGCTCTGAATGCTGGCATTGCAATACTACTGTCCCTTGAAATGCTCTCATTCAGGCTGGTGGAGACTGACACCTTCTGTAACTTCATGGCATTGGCAGTCCCACTATACAACGTGTACAGCCGCTTTTATTTCAGCAGGCAAGCCGTCCCTGCCCTGCAAAAGCATGTGGAGGGAAAAATTAAACATGCGCTACTAAACGCCATCAGTAGCAAGGTCCAACTGACCACCGATGCGTGGACCAGTAACCATGGACAGCGACGATATCTTTCCCTCAATGCCCATTGGGTAAATGTTGTGGAGCCGGGTGCAGATCTTGAGAGTGGCGCTGTACGTGTTCTGCCAACTCCAAGGATTGCAGGAATCCAGTCTTTACACATTGTCTCCTCCTCATACTCCAGTTCCTCTGAATCAGCGCTGCAGGAGTCGTCACAGTCTACCTTCACATGGACCCGTGAACGCTTACCTGTTACGACCGATATGAGCACAGCCGGGGCCATACGTCAATAGGCTGTATTGAAATTAATTTCTTTGGGGAATCGAAGCCACACAGCGCAGGAGCTCTGGAATGCCATCAAGCAGGAGAGCCACAAATGACTACACCATCACAGATGGCTCCAGTCAGCAGGAGGCAATGTTTACGTCAGTTGGTGACAGACTACATGTCTTGCCCTCTCAGTGTTCTCCCACATGGCTCTTCCCCCTTCAAGTTTTGGGTCTCTAAGCTGGATACATGGCCAGAGCTTAGCCAGTATGCATTGGAGGTACTGGCTTGCCCTGCTGCTAGTGTATTATCGGAACGCGTCTTTAGTGCTGCAGGTGGTGTACTAACAGACCGTCGCATGCGACTATCCTCCGATAACGTTGACCGGCTTACTTTTCTGAAAATAAACAAGGCCTGGATCTCGCAGGAATTTGCCAGTCCTCTTCCTGATTAAATAATTGGTTGGCAACAGTATCCAGGTCTCCTGTTGTGTTCATGTTTCTACCACCTGTTTCTCCTATAATCCCTGGGCTCCAACACTGCCAGTTGCTGCTCAGAAGTGCCATCTGCACAGTCAAAACTTGCTCCTGTGTTATTGGGGTTCAGTAGCGTCAGCTGATCCCCTGCTGTGTGTCCGGCAATTTCACCTGCTCTGTCCACATTCACACTACTACAGATTTTTAACTTGCTCCAATTACGCCTCTGCCTCCACTCTGTTTCTACTGTAATTCCTGGGCTCCAACACCACCAGTTGCTGATCAGAAGTGCCGTCTGCACAGTCAACACATGCTCCAGTGTAATTTGGGTTCAGTAGCGTCAGCTGATCCCCTGCTGTGTGTCCGGCAATTTCGCCTGCTCTGTCCACATTCACACTACTACAGTTTTTAAACTTGCTCCAATTACGCCTCTGCCTCCACTCTGTTTCTAGTATTTACCCTGGGCTCCAACACCGCCAGTTGCTGCTCAGAAGTGTCTTTGGCACGGGTACTCCCTCCTGCCCAGCCTGGTTCCAGCATGCCAGCAGTTTCCGGGTAGTGTCAACGTCACTTTGCCTCCAATACGTTGTCCTGTCGTGTTGCCGTCTGGTTAGCTGACTCTATTGTGCCTGCAGTTTATGGGCTTCCTATGTGGGCTGCGGGATCTGGCAATGAAGGCTGGTTCCGTAGTGCCAATAGGACAAGCTCCCCCTGTAGGACTGTGGGTTTTGGTAACTCCGGTCGGCTCGCGGCCTTGCAACTTTTTTTTTCAGGTGTACCTTCTGCTGCCTATCTGAGTTCCAGTACTTTTAGCTGGTTCTTTGGAAGTCAATCTTGAATATGTCCCCCTGGGTTCCAATAGCATCAGCTGGTTCTAGGCAGAGCCTTTGGCTTAGGTGCCTCCTTCTCGGCATCCGAGTTCCACCAACGTCTGCTGGTCCTTGGTAGTGCTTTCTGGCACAGGTACCTCCTGCTTAGTAACAGGGTTCCAGTACCATCAGCTGGTCCCTGGTAGTTCCATTGGCTCTTGTACCTTCGGCTACCCAGCCAGGTTCTAGTACCGTCAGCTGGTTCTCAGCAGTTCCTCAGCCTTCTTGTACCTTCTGCTACATTTCCAAGTTCAAGCTTTTTGAAATAGTTTTTGATAATCACTCTGGATCTCCCTGACGACGACCCTAAAGACGATGACCCTAAAGACCACCCCGAAGAAGACGACGACCCCGAAGACGATGACCCTGAAGACCACCCAGAAGAAGACTAAGAAGATGACCCTGAAGAAGATGACCTAGAGGACAAAGAACAAGAAGACAACCACCAAGATACAGAAGAACAAGAGACAGAAGACCAAGAAGCAGAAGAACAAGAAGCTGCAGAACAAAAAGCAAAAGAACATTAAGCATAAGACTAAAAATCAGAGCAAAAGATATTATCTAAATTATAAGCAGAAAAAGACTAAGCAGTGTATGGGGGTGAGTCCGTTCCTCCTCGTGACACCCCTGGAAAATACCTGCTGCTGCAGGCAAAACTGAACGCGGACAAATCCTGTTGTAAATCTTTTGTGACAGGCAGAACAGAAGGAGTAATCTTCAAACTTTTATAGATAACAACTATAGGAATGCCTGTCACAAATAAGAATATGATGAAGAAGAATATGAAGAAGATGAATAAGTAGAATATGAAGAAGAATAATAGTTGAATAAGAAGAATATGAAGAATGTAAAAAAAAATAATAGGAAGAAGGTGAAGAAGAAGATGAATAAGGTGAAAAAGAAGTTGATGAAAAAGATGCTGCTGCTGAGGATGATGAAAGAGAAAGTGTGGGAGAAGTAAAAAAGAAGGTGAAGAGCATGGAAATAGTGAAACATAAATATCTGACAAAATATAAAAAAGCTTAACATAGTCAATATCTTTGTAACTCCGAACGTCTTAAAAAAAAAAATAATTCCTGCTATTCCATTTGATTGGGCTAAACCTCTATGCCTTTAATGTCTCCTCCACCTCCCCCAATACATTCTACATTATTCTTAGTTGTTTTCCTTCATGTAGAATTCACCTACAAGGAAAGTAAGGGTTTATTTTCATTCCGATATTTGTGTCCCATTGACTTGCATTGGTTTCCGGTATCGGAATAGACGATATCCGATATTTTTGGGGTATCGGTCCGATCCAATCCGATCCGATATTTCCCGACACTACTGATAGCCTTCCTGACAGTGGCTTGATGCAGCCAGTATTTCATCATAGTTTGTAAATATTAGTAACAATCTACATAAAATTTTGCACTTTTCTAATGTGAAATGAAAAGATAAGAACATTTTGCAGAGAACTAAAAAAGTATTAATGTACTGTACTTTAAGTCTAATTTGTCTGGTCTCTGCACATCAGGCCTTTATGGTATAGTAATACCCTATGATGCTTTTATAATGATGACTTCCTGCTCTTTGCTACCAATTACTCAGGAAGCATGGGGTTTCTGCACACCCCCATACACTTTTTGCATATTACGATTGAACTATATATACAAGCAACGTGAATAAATAAAGTAATACAAATATTTTAGTGCAAATGCTTGAAAACGACAATTATGTGTACTCTGCAACTCAATTCCTGGACAATGGTGGTGGAGTGAAAGCTTAATCTGCTGTCCTTACACAAAAAACCATACCCTTGATTCAAGATTGACCAAACAAGGCAAACCTTTACAGTTCCACCACCCCAACCACTCCACATACCAGACCTCTGCCCTTCCCTAATAACCTCCCTCTCCAACATCACTGAAGGAGACCTTACTAATCTCCTTTCTAAATCACGCCTCACCACCTGTGCACTTGACCCCATCCCTTCCCACCTGCTCCCCAACCTCACTAACATGATCATTCCAGCTGTAACCCATCTCTTCAACCTATCCCTAACTTCTGGTACCTTCCCCCCTGCCTTCAAGCATGCCACCATAACACCCATCCTCAAAAAATCAAACTTTGACCCAGCTGTTATGCCAAGCTATCGCCCCATATCACTGCTCCCGCTTGCTTCCAAACTCCTTGAACAGAATGTCTATGCTCAATTTTCCTCCTACCTCTCATCTAACTCCCTCCTTGACATCCTGCAATCTGGCTTCCGCCCCCACCACTCCACTGAAACTGCCCTGACCAAAATTACTAATGACTTGCTCACAGCCAAAGTTAACAGACAGTTCTCCATCCTCCTCCTTCTTGACCTGTCCTTTGCCTTTGACACAGTTGACCACTGCCTACTGCTACAGATTCTTTCTTCCCTTGGCATCAAAGACCTTCCCTGTCCTGGATTTCCTCACACCTTTCTGACTGCACATTCAGCGTTTCCCACTCCCACACTACCTCCTCATCCCACCCCCTCTCTGTTGGAGTCCCTCAAGGCTCTGTCCTGGGGTCCCTACTTTTTTCCATCTATACTCTTGGCCTAGGACAACTCATAAAGTCCCATGGCTTCCAGTACCACCTGTATGCAGATGACACTCAGATATACCTCTCTGGCTCAGATGTCACCTCTCTGCTATCCAGAATCTCTGAGTGTCTATCAGCCATATCCTCCTTTTTCACCTCTCGCTTCCTAAAACTCAACGTAGACAAAACTGAACTCATTATCTTTCCTCCATCTCACGTATCTTCCCTACCCAATCTATCTATTATGGTAAACGGCATCACACTCTCTCCAGCACGTGAAATCCACTGCCTCGGAATAACTCTCGACTCTGCCCTGTCCTTCAAACCACACGTCCAATCTCCTCTTGCCACCTCCTGTCACCTCCAACGCAAAAATATTTCCAGAATCCGTCCCTTCCTCAGTCCTCAATCTACTAAAACTCTTGTACATGCCCTCATCATCTCCCGCCTTGACTACTGCAACACTCTCCTCTGTGGCCTCCCTACTAACTCTCTTGCACCACTCCAGTCTGTCCTCAATTCTGCTGCCTGACTAATCCACCTCTCTCCTCACTACTCCTCTGTCTCCCCATCTGCAAATCCCTCCATTGGCTCCCAATTTCCCAACGAATCCAGTTCAAACTACTGACACTGACCTACAAAGCCATCCACAACCTTTCCCCTCCCTATATCTCTGAACTAATCTCCCAATATCTTCCCTCACGTAATCTTCGATCCTCCTAAGACCTCCTACTCTCCTCCACACTTATTCGTTCCTCACACAACCACCTCCAAGATTTCTCCGGAATATCCCCTATCCTCTGGAGTGTCATGCCTCAACACGTCCGATTATCCACCACCTTCGTATCCTTTAAGCAGAACCTGAAAACCCATCTTTTCAGGAAAGCTTGCAACCTGCAATGATCATTCTGCTGCCTCACCACCGGCCTGAGCTGCCGCCTCATCACCCCCAGAGCTGCTGCACCCCCGACCTTCTGCCTCTTCCCCACTATCCTGTAGAATGTAAGTCCGCAAGGACAGGGTCCCCTCCCCTCTGTACCAGTCTGTCATTGTAAATTTGTTTACTGTTAATGATATCTATAACTTTGTATGTAACTGCCCTTCTCATGTACAGCACCATGGAATTAATGGCGCTATATAAATAAATAATAATAAAAATAATGTGTGCCAGAAAACCCATGCAAATACAGATTGTGTTTGTTTGTAAATGGGAGAAAAACTCCTGTTCAACAGAACCAGTGTAGGGTGCTATGTGGGTGAGAGACTGCCCCAGGGAATCTGTATGAGACTGTCATGATCCCAGTGCAGGTTTTTGAGCTGCACACCGGGGGTTAATGTCTAGAGCTCTGTGCAGGTTTTGACCTGCACACTTGGGGTTAATGATTGTGGCCTCTTTCTGGTTCTGGGAGAGCTTCATAAACCCCTGGGTAGCTTCAATCCCTGCCAGTTATACTTTTGCCTTTGGTCGAGTGTACTGACCCCCGTGTGCCTGTTTGTTGCTATAGCTTGTTTATATGGTTCTGACCCGATTCTGTTTCCTGTTGTGAGTTTGCCTGTTGATTTTGTACTGCATTATTATCTGTGTATGACTCATTGCCTGTGACTTGGCTACTCTCTGCTCGCCCCTCTTGTACCTTGCAACTATCTGTGTATGACTCATTGGCTACGTCCTGACTATTCTCACTGTCTATGCCCCTTGGTAACTTTGTCTCGCAGTTACTCTGCTAGGAATTGTCTTGCAGCTCCTAGCTCTGTGGAGTTTAGGCCACGCCTCTAGCAGTCACGTGCTTCAGGTCCTGCGGGTGTGAAGTACACATCTACTCGGTTGCTGCCCGCTCCACAGGTAGCTTTGAGCACTGTTCGCTTTACTCAGGACACGCGCACTGGCTCAGTGAGCAAGTTCAGTGCGGTGTCTCTGACAGAGACTGAGCACCTACAAGTGGGTGTTTTGTTAAGTGAAAAAGTGTCTAGCGCACTATGATTTGTGAACTGTGATTAATGTATTACGTGGAATTTATGGGTCAAGATTATATAGTGATCTATACTGTGTATACATATATAGTAAAATGCAGTGTCAAATATTATTTTGTCAATTGTAGTGCATATTAAAGCAAAGCAAAAGGAGGCACTAGTTTGAATTCAAATTTACACAGATAAGTCTTGCAATGGGTGCCAGTCACACAGATGTATATCGGCTTGTGAAAGAATTTAACCGCCCAACACAACAAAACCTTTGCATTTTTGTGAACATTTGATTTTCTTTTTATTGTGAAGCAAATAAATAGGACAAAATAATTGAAAACTTCAGTGTGCATGACTATTTACCATCCTAAAGTCAGTACTTTGTAGAGCCTCCTTTTGCGGCAATTACAGCTGTAAGTTGCTTTGGTTAAGTCTCTATGAGCTTTCCACATCTTGAAACTGGGATTTTTGTCCATTCCTTAAGGCAAAACTGCTCCAGCTCCTACAAAGTTAGATGGTTTCTTCTAGTGAACAGCAATCTTCAAGTTTGACAGCAGATTGTCAATTGGATTAAGGTCTGGCCTTTGACTAGGCCACTCCAAAATATTGAGACTTTTCCCTTTAATCACTCGAGTGTTGTATAAGCAGTATATGCTTTGGGTCACTGTTTTGTTAGAAGGTGAACCTCGATCCCAGTCTCAAATTCACTGACAAACTGAAACAGGTTTTGCTCAAGAATATCCATGTATTTCGCACCATCCATCTTCCCTTCGATTCAGATCAATTTCCATGTACATGCTGCCAATGGTGTAGTTGGGGTGATAACCTGTGCTGGTTTGGAACCAGACATAGCATTTACCTTGTTAGCCAAATAGTTCAATTTTGTTTTCATCTGACCACAGTATCTTCCTCCATGCTTTTGCGGGGTCTCCCATATGTCTTTTTGCAAACTCAAGAGGAGTCTTACAATTTTTGTGTGTAAGAAAAGGCTTTTTTGCCCACTTTTCAATAAAGGCCACCTCTATGGAGTGTATGTCTTATTGTGGTTGGATGGACAGATACTCCAGTCTCTGCTTTGAAACTCTGCAGCTCCTTCAGGGTTACCCTTGGTCTCTGTGCTGCCTCTCTGATTAATTGCCTCCTTGTCCGGGTTTAGAGTTTTGGTGTGTGGCCGTTTCCTGACAGGTTTGTTGCAGTACCATATTCTTTACATTTGATGATAATGGATTTGATGGTGCTCCAGGGGATCATCAAAGATTGTGATTTTTTTTTTTTTATAACCCAATCTTGACTTGTACTTCTCAACAATAACTTTGTCTCTGACTTATTTGGAGATCTCCTTGGTCTTCATGATGTTGTTTGGTTAATGGTGCCTCTGTTAAGGTTGGCGGATTGCACTAAATAAAATCTAATATATAAAGCTCAATGTGGGTGTGTATGTATGTATGTGTGTGTGTATGTCCGGGGATTGGCATCCGCACCATCGCAGTTACAGCCACAAAATTTGGCACAGTCACACGTCTGGACCCCGAGAGTGTCCTAGGCTATGTTGTGAGGCGAAATTTTAACCCCGAGTGTTCGAATTCACCAAACAATTTTGCCCCTATCTATATAATGGGGAAAAAGTGTGTGTGTATCAAGCCCCACCCCTCATTATGATGTCATAATGGTTGCCATGGCGACGCTGATGTCATCATAGGTTCATAGGTTGCAAGCCCCACCGCTCATTATGATGTCAAAATGGTTGACTATGGGATGGAGGATGTGTGATGGGTATATGGGCACTGGACTATGGGATGGAGGATATGTATGACGGGTATATGGGCACGGGACTATAGGATGGAGGATGTGTGATGGGTATATGGGCACTGGACTATGGGATGGAGGATATGTATGATGGGTATATGGGCACGGGCCTATGGGATCATGGATATGTATGATGGGTATATGGGCACGGGACTATGGGATGGAGGATAATTATAATTTGTTATAACTAACCACAGTTAGTTACTATGCCCAGGCAGCGCCGGGCTCTTCAGCTAGTATAAAATAAAGTGAAATTGCAACCCAGGGTCAACAGTGCAGAGATGAACCTGCTGCTAGTATGAACAATGGCGGAAACAAAACAGCGAATGTTACCTTAAATACACTGTGTTAACACCACACAGTGTGATCAGAACACTGAGTACCAAGCTCAGTTACTTCACAGAGAGGTACTGCACTAAGAAATCTAAGTGCTATATTCTGTTACCTTCTTTTTAAGCAGTACTGGGCTGATTCAGACATTACTCATAGCCCAGATAAAGACCTTGCCATTCTTGCCAGCAATGGTCAGCCCTTGCTTTAGATGGGATATAAAGAGGTGACCATCAAGATTGGCCAAGTAGAATTGCAATCACAAGGTTTGATTATAGTAGATATTGACAAACGAGAATGCCATCCTATGATCACTTTAGGCACTAATGTAATTGAAAATTGTCTTGGAGAAATTATTGTTTTGTTACAACAGGTAGCCGAGACTGCCAGCTCCAGTCAGCAATGGGTCCTGCAAAAGGAGATCAGAGCCCTGATGCAGAGACTGGTGGAGAAGTCAGCAGTGTCAGAGTAAGTGATCCTTTCCCCATTGCAGTACCTCCCAGAAGTGAAATTTGGTGTCGGGCAGCAATAGGCCTAAGGGGTCAAGATTACCAAGCCTTGGTAGAACCCATGTATTCTGATAGTAGGCCCACTATCCTGACAGCCAGAGGGGTAGTTGATGTGCGCAAGGGGAGAGTACCAATACGCATCTTAAATTGTGGGGAGAGAGAGGTCCAGTTACCCCGGTATGCCACCCTTGCTAAATTGTTCACCGTCAGTAACAATGCAATCGAGACACTAGAACCCTTGCTTCCGTCTGACAAGGTGGAAGAGAATGGCTCTGAAGGGCAGCAGGAGGATTGGTGTCAGCAGCTACACGTAGGCACTGACTCCACCCCTTCACACCAAAAGCATGGGGCTTACCGGGTGGCTTGAGAATTTGAACGGGTCTTCACCAAGCATCCTCTAGATTTTTGGCAGGCAAAAGGGGTTCAACATCATATCCCCACCGGAGATCGTCCACCCATTAAAGAGAGACACCGGCCTGTACCCACAGCACACTACCAATGTGCCAAGAGTATGTTACGAGAGATGAAGGAGGTTGGGGTAATCAGAGATAGTTGTAGTCGCTGGGCAGCTCCATTAGTCCTTGTTAAGAAGAAAGACGGTACTATGAGAATGTGTGTAGACTACAGGCGGAATAACAGCATTACACATAAAGACGCGTACCCTTTGCCTAGAATTGAGGAATCACTAGCTGCACTGAGAACTGCTAATTATTTCTCTACCTTAGATCTCACCAGTGGGTATTGGCAGGTTCCTGTGGCAGAGGTAGACAAAGAGAAGACGGCGTTTACAACACCAGTGGGCCTCTGCGAGTTTAACTACATGCCGTTCGGGCTCAGCAATGCACCAGGAACATTTCAGCGGTTAATGGAATGCTGCCTTGGACATAAAAACTTTGAAACCGTTCTGCTATACCTGGATGACATCATCGTCTTCTCCAAAACCTACGAAGACCATTTGAAGCACCTAGTCAAGGTATTCGAAGCCCTGTCAAACTTTGGCCTGAAAATAAAACCATCCAAATGTCACCTTTTGAAACCCAAGGTGCAGTACCTAGGCCATGTGGTGAACGCGAAAGGTGAGGCACCCGATCCTAACAAAGTCACCGTTATCCGGGACTGGAAAAGACCCTGCACTATCCATGAAGTGAGGCAATCTCTTGGGTTAGTAGGCTACTACCGAAGATTTATCAAGAACTTCACCAAGGTAGCAGCACCGCTGCAAGATCTTCTAGTGGGCAAATCCTAGAAGGCCAAGAACAAAAATCTTCCATTCAAGTGGAACAAAAGGATAGAAGAGTCCTTCACCAAGTTGAAATTGGCCCTCACAGGAGATGAGGTCCTGGCCTACCCTGACTATGACCAACCATTTGTACTTTACACTGACGCCAGCAATGTGGGATTGGGAGCAGTGCTGTCACAAGAGGAGAAAGGCAGAGAGTGATTGCCTACGCCAGCAGGAAGCTTCGTCCCACTGAGAGGAACCCCGACAACTACAGTTCCTTTAAGCTGGAGTTCCTCTCCATAGTCTGGGCAGTAACAGAGCGCTTCAAGCACTACTTGGCTTCCCCAAAGTTACCATCTACACGGACAATAATTCGCTAACCCACCTTGAAACGGCAAAGCTCGGGGCACTTGAGCAGCGATGGATTGCCGGCTGTCCAACTATGAGTTCACAATCAAGTACAGAGCAGGACATAAGAACGCTAATGCGGATGCATTGTCCAGGATGCCTAATTCACCAGACAGGGGAGAAGATCCAAAAGAACTCGAAGAAATCGAGTTACCAGCCTTTCACCGTCCAATTGCAGCCCAGCGCTCTCAAGGAGTAAGGAATAAGTGCTTTATCATATGAGAGGTAACGTTGAACCCATTACCCCATCATGAGTGGGCAGAGCCACAAGATAGTGATCCAGCTGTTCGCCTAGTAAAGGAGTGCCTGGCAGAAGCTGATGCACACACTGGTCCCGATGACCCACAGGAAGCACAGGAACTGTGGAAGGAAAGAGACAAGCTGTTCATCTACGAAGGTAAACTGTGTAGGAGGAACATCAACTCACGCACACACGAACTGGTCTGGCAGGTGGTAGTCCCGAAGAGGGATGTGCCAATGGTCTTAGAGGCATACCACAATGGAGCAGGACACTTCGGTTGGAAGAAGTTGGAAATTCTACTTCGCGAAAGGTTCTACAGGGTTTGCATGAGGAGTTCCATAGAGAAGTGGTGCCGAGAATGTGGCCCATGCAACCTGCGCAGAAATGACCAAAGCAGCCAGAGAGCCCCATTACAGCCGATCATCACAAAACAGCCGCTTGAATTGGTAGCCTTGGATTACATGAAGTTAACTCCGAGTAGGAATGGCTACACCTATGCTCTGACCATCGTGGACCATTACTCAAGGTTCTTGGTAGTCGTACCTGTTAAAGACCAAACAGCGAAGACAGCAGCCAAGGCATTTCAGCAGCACTTTTGTCAACCGCACGGATACCCTGAACAAGTGCTCACTGACCAAGGTCAAGCCTTTGAGGCAGAAGTGTTCCAGGAGTTCTGTAACATGTACGGTTGCAAGAAAATCAGAACGACGCCATACCATCCACAGACAAATGGCATGTGTGAGAAGATGAACCAGGTGGTAATTGACTTATTGAAGACCTTACCTCTGGAAGAACGAAACCAGTGGCCAGAGAAGTTGCCAGATCTGGTAGATCTATATAATCATATACCTGTAAACTCCACCAATTACACCCCGGCCTACTTGATGAGAGCAAGACCTGACAAGTTACCCATTGATTTGGACATGGGAGTTTTAACACCAGAGATAACATCACCAGATGCAGACTGGGATACAGAGCGGCAACAACAATACCGCAAAGTACAAGAATGTGTGGAGAAAAGTCTGTCCCAAGCAAGACAGAGGCAGGAAAGAAATTACAACCAACACGCCCCTGCAGTTCCCTTGACACCAGGAGAACAAGAAAAAGATGTGTTCACAAACTAGATGACCAGTGGGAAGCAGAGCCATACACAGTGATACCTTCAGACTTTAATACCACCAAAGTATGTATCATCAGCAAAGATGGAGGAGAAACCTTCGAAGCAGTCTCAAGAGATCATCTAAAGATGTGCCCTGATCAATTGAAGGACAAGAATGAAGTCCAAGACACTCTACAACCCATAGTAGAGGTGGAAGAAAAGATTCAAACTATACTTGGAGAATTTCCTCGGACGTGGACACAAGTAAATCAGGCAATAGTAGTACCAGTACTAACCTTTTATCAGCCTACTGCACCAGATGAAGAAGAGACTCTAAATGAAATGGCTCCAGTAACAGATACCACATCTGCAGAGGAATGCGGAAATCTATCCCCTGCTAACAGCGAATCTGACAATCTCATGGTGAGTCTAGGAGTAGAGAGAAAGCAGTCTAGAATACCTATCTTACACAAGTCTACTTATAGCGTAGTGACTAATGTACCAACAGTAGACATCAGAGAACAGGTCAGGTCATCAGAAATACCTATACTACTCGTAGTACTAGAGGTCAAATCCCTGCCCATTACAGAGATTACGTAATGTAAATAAAATAATAAGAATGTATAGTTGTAACCGTTAAGCATGAGAGCCTACAGAGACTTACTGTAAGAACCTTTTTAAGTATTTGCAATAACCAGTTAAAGGACAATTGGGCCACAGGACTATGTGTGGTCAGAACTGCATTTGTAAATAGTTACTCCAAAAAGGCCTTGGAAATAAGCCGCCGGCATGGCCGAAAAACAGGCCCATCTACAGAGTGCCCTGTAGCCACGCCCAGGGATGACACACAAAGTGGGTTAAGGCAGTTCCCACCAACTAAAACCCAGGTACAAGCGCAAAGACAATTCCTGGACAGCAGCGTAAGGACTGGTCGCTGCAGTAACTGTGCTATTGTTTTCTTTTTCTTGTCTGGTTTTTTGATAATTTTTACAATTTTTAAAACTTTGTAGATTTTCATTAATTGTTGTTGTTAACAATTCTTGTTATATTTTCCTCAATCCAGGAGTACTGAACTTAACTGGGGGGAATGTGACACCCCAGAGTTCGGTTGTCACAGTGACATTACCTCCCTCTAATGGGTAAAGTCATGCTTGGAGGCAGAAAGGGACCCCCATGCTGGGCAGCATAGATTAAAAATCACAATTCCTGCTGCAAGTCAGAAAAGGGAGATGCCTTATAAATTCTGGCCAGCAGAGGGGGTTGGTAAGCTAGAAATCAGCTGAGGGGGTTGTCATGGAAGTGAAACAGCTGTGAGCTGTGAGGAGAAATGACAGTTACAACGTGAGGAGGTGAGGAAGAGAGATGTTTCTGGAAGATCCTGTCAGATGAAGACAGGGAGTTGATCTGAGAGGAGCTCGATAGGCAGAGCTGATCTGTGAAGAGGGAAAGGACAAGAGCAGAGATTAAGAGACTCCAGGGAAGCTGAAATACTGCATATAGTAGACCCCTGAGTAAAGCGCTAATAAAGAGAAAAGGGACATCAGAGTCCTAGGCTGACAGGAACTGTACGCCCTGATAGCCGAATCTGAAAGTACAGGGGATTGTAAATTCCTGTGCACATTGAACACCTGAGGGCATGTCAGCGGATAAGGAGCCTGAGGCCGACGGTGAAGAGAATGGTACCCGTGGAATAGCCTCACGTTTTAGCCGTACAGGTTAGTGAAACCATCACAAATAGAGGGTCACAGCATAGTTATATACAGCGGAGACCCACACACACAGCGCAGAAAGGAAGGTCTTAAATCCCCACCTGGGAAGGTGGATCCCCTGAATAAATCCAGGCGAGCCGGACTCATTCCATCACCTGTATGTGGTACTCCGGACTGCAACCTATTACCAGTAAAAGGTAAAGAAACTGCACCTCTCTGTGTCTTTCTCTCATTTATCTGCACCCCAACGTTTACAGCCATTTTTACTATTTATTTAACATCTTTGCCCTGGGACTACAGCCCTACCTATGGAGGGCTACATCATCACAGCGCTGGTCACCTCTGACTAGAATACCAAAGGTGGCATCACGTAGTTCACCATCTAATAACTTTATTTTCATTTTTACCACATAAATACCACACAACTTTCCCCTATTTTATTACTGGACGCCTCTGGGCAACGGACCGGGTCGCCGCCGCCGTGACACCGTCCCTTATGGAAGTCTGGAAGTCGACGGGCCGGTACTGAGTACCCCCAGGCCCCTCGGGGCACTCCACAATAGACTTGGCTGAAGGACCAGCAGTAAACAAATGTATACCACAAGCCTGAGCAAGATGCAGGGACTGACATCTGTGCTGAGCAGCAATTGCAGTGGCTGGCCTTGAATGGGAGACCATAGTACCAGATAATTTTTGGGATATGTCCCCCACAGCGGGAGAATCCTGATGCCTACCAGCCTATTTCTTAATGGTGTTACAGCCACGATGATATTTCAGTTTCTCTTTTTCATAAATTTGCAAAACTTTCTACATTTCTGCCTTTTTTCAGTCAAGATGGGGTGCAGAGTGTACAATAATGAGAAATAAATTAATTTTTTTGAATTTACCAAATGGCTGCAATAAAACAAAGAACGAAAAATGTAAAGGGGTCTGAATACTTTTTGTACCCACTGTATTTCTATCTATCTTTATCTCTATCGTTCCCTTGACGAAGGCAACATGCCGAAATGCACATTGGAGAGGATGTCATAAAGGAGCGCAAGATCCATACTACCTCTGTAAGAATTAAAGCATTACTTACTTTCATTTCACTTTTGATTGCCCTTTACATATCTATATGCGGTCTCTTCTCTATTTACCCAGTATTATTGCTGTTTCAATGTGCCTACATATCATTTTATAAACCATCTATATCCACATTATGGATTTATGCTGATATCCTCCTTAATATCATTTTTACACTGGAGTTACTCTTGTCCTTGCTTTTTACACCTCAGCACTAAGCACTTTATCATGCGATATTTATTTCTTATAAACTCCTTGCATGCGCTGTATCTTCTTGGTTGTCATTTATCTACTAGTTATTATTTCTGTATTTTCCACTAATTGATAACTTTGTATCACATTGAGATTGGCACCTTTTAACTGGCCCGATTACATCTCAGTATTTATTGTTTATGGCCAATTCTCTCATCTGGGCGTGCAGCCTTGTTTTTAATCAATTTTTTGAATACATTGATTTTTTGTTCCCATTTTTATTACCTGTGTATTATTTAAATTAATAAATATTACTTTGTCACCGTACTATTTTTGGACTTTATGGTTGGCTTTCTTCTCTTGTTTTCTTCTATCTCTATCTTTGCACATCTACCATCTAATCATCTGTAATTTCTATTCTGCATTTTGTTCCAGGAAGTGTCACATGGACGACACACGGATGACACACCTTAGGTCATCCGTGTGCGGAACGTAATGCCATTCGTGCTGCCAGAATAAAACAGACATGTACACTTGTGGGATACAAGGTCCATATGAACACATGGACACGGCACAGCCCACAGATTTTAATGGGTCTATGTGTGTATGTGTCTCCAGTACATGTCCATACTGTCACCACACATACTGGAAACACTGACTTGTGAAGGGTACCTACAATAGAAGATCTCTTTTAGAAGTTACAGCAATTTTTCCGGGTGTAGTAGTAAATGGATCATACTGTACTATTATTTTTCTTACATTATAAATGAATATTTGGTGACTATTTGTCATTATTACTTAACCTCTATAGCTCTTTAACTTTATTAAATGTTCACCAGACACTTGATTTTTTTCCTAAATATGCCCATGCAGATAATGTTTCATGTCCTTGTTATATTTAGTAAAAGACTAGCTGGGCCAGTGCAAAATTTTTGCACATTGGTCGTTGGGGGCGCAAGTAATTAAAGAAAAAGCAAGCTGGTCAAATGTAAATGTATTTCATGAGCTAATGAACACAGACAGGTATTTATATATGTAGATTGCTAATACAATAAATTGTTTTGATAAGTAGAGGCCAAAAAATGTTTTCCGGTTGAGGTGCCACCTGCAGGTCATTCTGTCTTTCTGCAGGTTTATGAAAATGAATGTTTAAACTGTACTTAGTGATAAAATCATGAATGAGTGGTTTGTTTGACTGCTTTCTTGCTGAAGGGAGCAAGTTTACCTTTCAAATGGTGTATCATGTGTGTGTGTGGGGCGAAGTAATCAGTGAAAAAGCAGTGCATGTTTACAAATGTGTTGGTAGTGTGCTTTGGGGTACTGTAGCGCCACCTGCAGGTCACTTTTACTTACTGCGGGTTTATGAAAATTAATGTTTAAACTGTATTTTGTGATCAAATCGTGGATGTGTGGTTTGTTTGGCTATTTTCTTGCTGAAGGCGCAAGTTTACCTTTCAAATAGTGTATCATTTGTGTGTGTGGGTGCAGTATGAACGGGGGATACAAAGGAATCACAGAAAAACAGTCTTTAGAAATAACAGAATAGATAATTGTAATGTCCTATCTCAGAACATACATGATTTTGATGAAGTATTTAGTAATATATAGCCTTCTACCAAAATCACAATACTGATGGCACTTTTGTCACGCTGCCCTTACTCATTAACTCCCACAGATTCACGCTGCTTTCTTCTGATGCTTCTTTCCTTATGGCAGAATCTGTTGTCAGTGTCATTATTTGCTTGCCTGCCATCTGTGTAGTTTCACATTACATCGCAGTCTTTATATATTCTGCCTTGTGCGGTCGGTGCACACATTCTCCAAAACAACAATAATAATGGAGAGAAATATAGCAGAATTGTCTGTCTCTATGTAAATGGGTAAAAAAATGAACTGGAATTAATGCAACTGTGCATTTATTTGGTTTGAAGAAAAGCTTATTTAACAGCTGGATAAATGTGCACTTGCCAATATCAGCATCAATAACACTGCGTGGTAGGATTTAAGCCTTATCTCCCTAAAACCTGTCTTTTTTGGCTATCATATCAGCTAAAAGGATTTTCTAAGGCAATTGTGAAGAACTCTAGTTATGTATTTATGATGGAATCATGTGATAGTTTGTGAATATTTTGATATGACTATTTATATTTAGTATTTTATTAGGACAACCTGTGAAATGTGTGACCCACATGGATAAGCAATCTATAAATGCAACATATGATTATACTTACATAATTTAGATGAGGGCCCTGTAGGAATACTTGATGTTTGTCTCACTTCATTATTATGACCACTTTCAACATCAAATTAGTTCAAATTAGTGCAAAATTTCAGCAGATACTGTTGGGCAGAATGGATGGTGGAACAGGGAGTCCTCAGCTCTGTGCCGGTCCACCTGTGTCTCGGTGCAGCAGGTGCAAAGACATTGCTACATCATGAATGCTGTGCAGAGCATCAGACTGCACCGTGCACAGATCAGATCAATATATTGGGCAAACAGGTTGAGTTGAGTAGCATTATTTATATTTATTTTTACTAGTTTGTACTTCCATTTGGCCCTGGTGACCATCATACTGTCTAGGGTGCGGTGAGGGTCATCATACTGCATGTGGGTTCCCATCTTACTGTGTGTGGGGGGTTGTGGCATGACATCATACTATACAGGGGCTGTATGGTCTATAAAACTGCGTGGAGGTCAATAATACTGTGTGGGGAGCTGTGGGTTAGTGTTTTCATCTTGCTTCACCGAAGGAGGAAAAAACAAAAATACAAGCTAAGTCCAGAAAACCGGAGAGGTTGGTAGCTATCGGATTGCAGACCCCTGATCCTATCCACAACAACTAACAGTAGCCGTGGGGGGTACCTACGATGGCCTAGAACCTTCATCCACGCCACCAGGGTGATCAGGATGGGCCAGATGAAAGGCACGAACCAATCTTTCGGCATGAATATCAGATGTAGGGACCCAAGAATTATCCTCCTGGCCATAACCCTTCCATTTAACCAAATACTGGAGTCTCCATCTAGCCAGGCGAGAATCCAGTATCTTCTCAACCTCATATTCCACATTACCTTCAGCCAATACCGGGTCAGTAGGTGCCACCACAGGAACTACTGGCTCAACAAACCTCTTTAACAGAGACTTATGAAACACGTTATGGATCTTAAATGTAACAGGAAGAGCCAATCGAAAAGAGACTGGATTAAGAATCTCCAAAATCTTGTAAGGTCCAATAAATCTAGGTTTAAACTTTGGAGAAGCCACCTTCATGGCGATATTCTTTGATGACAACCAAATCATATCACCCACCTTAAACTGGGGACCAATGGTCCTATGCCGATTGGAAAACCGCTGGGCCTTTTCCTGGGAGAGAGACAACTTATCCACCACTTGGTCCCAGATCTGGTGCATTCTCTCCACCACAGTGTGAAGCAAGATGAAAACACTAACACAGATAGAAAGATAGGTTGAGCAAACGATGGGGCCCAAGCTAACTAAAAAGGACAGGATAGAAAAGCTGCTGTCTGCAATCTGTAAAAGACCCTACCAAAAAATGTCCCAACCGTCTGATAGGAAAAACAGGCCCTGAAGTCGCTAGGACTTCAAAAAGACTATATCAGCACTCAGGTAAATTCTGAAGACAGAGCAAAGAGACAAACTGATCAGAGACAAAAATGGAACTCAGCACACCCCCGACCGGGGAAGGCTGAACTCCAAAAAACAAGGTAAACAAAACAAAACTAATAAGTTCAATAGCAGAGCAAAAACTTATCTTTGGGAAGCAGGAATCAGACTGGTCTCCAAGAATTCATCAGAGAAATCACCAGCGACTCAGAAGGGCGTCGGCTGCCTTATATCCAGTCAGAATTTCCTGTTACCCAGTCATCATCTACCAGATCAGGTGTTTGGTAATCAGCCTCACTACCTTCCTTCACCAGAAGAGGGAGTTCATCAGACATCGACAGTGAAGGGGAAAATGAACTCACAACAGATATCCAAGGAATTTTTAATGCCAGTCAGCAGCTTTCAAACTATGATTAACAAATGGAAAATCAGGGGCTCTGTAAAAACAAAACCACGGCCAGGTAGAACAACAAAAATTTTGTCCACAACTGCCAGGAAAATTGTTGGGGATGCAAAGAAAAACCAACAAATAACATCAGCTGAAATGCTTGACTCTCTGAAAACTAGCAGTGTGGCTGTTTCAAGATGCACAATAAGGAGGCACTTGAAGAAAAATGGGCTGCATGGTCAAGTCGCCAGAAGAAAGCCATTACTGTGCAAATGCCACAAAGTATCTTGCCTAAAATACCCAAATGTTGTGAGTTCATTTTCCCCTTCACTACTGAGGCCTGAGGAACTCCCTCTTCTGGTGAAGAAAGGTAGTGAGCCTGATTGTCAAACACCTGGGGCTGATGATGATGACTGGCTGAGTGGAGTTAATGACTGGATATAAGGCTGCCGACGCCCTTCTGGCCTGCAGGTGATTTCTCTGTGGACTTCCAGGAAACCAGTCTGATTCCTGCTCATCTAAAGCTAAGATTTCTGCTTTGCCTTTTTGCATTAGTGTTTTGTTTTCCTTGCTTTTCTGGATTCTGCCATTCCCTGCTGGGGTGAGCTGAATCTCCTTTTGCCTGTTGCTCTGTCTTCAGAATATTCCTGAGTACTGACATAGCTTTTTTGAAGCCTAGCGTCTTCAGGGCCTTTTTTACTGTCAGTTGGTTGGCTCTTATTTTCATAGGATTTTTCATGGTTTGCAGACAGCAGCCTTCCTGTCCTTTCCTATCTAAGCTAGCGTGGGCCCCATCTTTGCTCAGTCTGTCTTTCTGTCTGTGTTTTGTTCTTTCTTCTTGCTTCACCGTCATTATATGTGGGGGGCTGCCTTTTGCTTTGGGGTCTGCTCTGGGGCAGTTTAGATTTCCGTTTCTGTCTTTAGGCTATGTAGTCCTCCGGCTGTGATCGAGGGGCCTAGGGCATCGTAGGAGTCCCACACGGCTACTGCTAGTTGTGTTGATAGGTTCAGGGGTCTGCAATTCGATAGCTGCCAACTTCTCTGGTTTTCTGGACTTAGCTAGCATTTCTATTTTTGCCTCCTACGGTGACTCAATCATAACAGAATCACCCGCCCTACCGCAGATTCTAGGGTACTCAATAGCAGGAAAGAATTGTATAAAAAAAAAAAAAAGGTGTGTATATTTTTTCCTCTATATCTCTGAGGCCGTAGGGGGAATTTTTTTTTTCTCTCAATGGAGATAGAGCAATTGTCTGATCATGTGGAGCAGCTCGCTGCGGAAGTGCGGGGAATTTCCGCCTACCTTGCTCATTCACATGCTGCTGAACCAAAGATTCCTACACCTGATGTATTTTTGGGGGATCGGTCTAAATTTTTGAATTTCAAAAATAATTGTAAATTATTTTTTGCCTTGAAGCCTAACTCATCAGGGAGCTCCGCGCAGCAGGTTAAAATTGTCATCTCTTTGCTGCGTGGCGGTCCCCAGGATTGGGCGTTTTCTTTGAAACCAGATGATCCTATTCTGACTAATATGAACGCATTTTTTCAAGCCTTGGGGTTGTTGTATGACGAACCTAATGCTATTGATCAGGCTGAAAAGACCCTGCTGGCATTGAACCAGGGTCGTGATTCTGCAGAATTGTACTGTCAAAAATTCCGAAAATGGGCAGTACTTACTACCTGGAATGATTATGCCTTGGCTGCTCTCTTTCGGAAGGGGTTGTCAGAAGCCATAAAAGATACTATGGTGGGATTTCCTGTTCCCTCTGGTCTTGACGATTCTATGTCTTTAGCCATTCAGGTTGATCGGCGTTTATGCGAACGCAGAGCTGCATGAGAGGTGTTGCCACCTGTTGAACAGATGTCTGAACCTATGCAATGTGATAGAGTTTTTCCAGAGAACAGCGTCAGGAGTTCAGAAGGCGTAATAAGTTGTGTTTTTTCTGTGGAAATGCCTCGCATATTATTTCTGTCTGTCCTAAACGCGAGAAACGCTTTGCACACACGTTTTCTGTTGGTGGTGTTCAACCTAAGTTTCTTCTGGCTATTACTCTGATCTGCTCCCTGTCCACATTTTCCGCCAAGGCTTTTGTGAATTCGGGAGCAGTTCTAAACCTAATGGACTTGGATTTTGCTAAACGTTGTGGATTTCCGATGACACCTCTGCAGACGCCTATCCCTTTGAGGGGGATTGATGCTACTCCTTTGGCTAAAAATAAACCTCAGTTTTGGACCCAGGTGGTAATGCGGGTCGCCCCAGACCATCAAGAAAATTGCAGGTTTTTGGTGTTACATAATCTGCATGATACTATTGTTCTGGAGTTTCCCTGGTTACAAATTCATAATCCAGTTTTGGATTGGAAATCTGAGTTTGTGTTGAGTTGGCGTTGTCGGTGTGCCTTTAGTGAGGCTCCGGTGTTTTCCACCTCTCCTCAGTCGCATGATGTTCCTGATTATTTGGCGGACTTTTATGATGTATTTAGTGAGAATGAGTCTGCGTCTCTGCCTCCTCATAGGAGTTATGACTGTGCTATTGAACTGAGCCCGGGGTGTAAATTTCCCAAGGGTCGGCTCTTCAATTTATCTGTACCCGAGCACGAGGCTATGCGATCCTATATTAAGGAGGCGTTGGAGAAGGGTCATATTAGACCATCCTCGTCACCCTTAGATGCCGTTTTTTTTTTTGTAGCCAAAAAGGATGGATCATTAAGACCTTGTATTGATTATCGTGCTCTCAACAAAATTACTGTTAAATATCAGTATCCGTTACCCCTGATTTCTGATCTATTCTCCAGAGTTAAAGGTGCTTGCTGGTTTACCAAGCTTGACCTTAGGGGGGCGTATAATCTTATTCGCATTAAGCATGGGGATGAATGGAAGACGGCGTTTAATACTCCGGAGGGACATTTTGAGTACCTGGTGATGCCTTTTGGGCTCACTAATGCCCCTTCTGTCTTCCAGTGCTTCATGAATGATATTTTCCGAGATTTTGTTGATAAATTTTTGATTATCTATCTGGATGATATTTTGATCTTCTCTAAGGATTGGGATTCTCATGTGGAACATATTCGGACTGTTTTCCGGATCTTGAGGGAGAATTCCCTGTATGTCAAAGGATCTAAATGCTTTTTTGGAGTACAGAGGATTTCTTTTTTGGGATTTATTTTGTCCCCGTCAACTATTGAAATGGACCCAGCCAAGGTACAGGCCATTTACGATTGGGTTCAGCCCACTTCTTTGAAGGCCCTCCAGAAGTTTTTGGGTTTTGCTAATTTTTATCGGAAATTTATAGCAAAATTTTCTAGTATTGCCAAGCCATTGACTGATTTGACTAAGAAGGGTGCTGATGTGTTAAATTGGTCTCCGGAGGCTGTTTCTTCCTTTCAGATTCACCTCCGCCCCGGTTTTGCGGCAACCTGATGTCTCACTTCCGTTCCAGGTAGAGGTGGATGCTTCTGAGATTGGTGCAGGAGCTGTTTTGTCCCAAAAGGATCCTGTAACATCTAAAATGAATCCCTGTGCTTTCTTTTCCCGAAAGTTCTCTCCATCTGAACGTAACTATGATGTGGGGAATCGGGAACTGTTAGCCATGAAATGGGCATTTGAGGAGTGGAGACATTGGTTGGAGGGAGCTAAGCATCAAGTCGTGGTCCTCACTGACCACAAGAATTTGATTTACCTAGAGTCGGCAAAGCGCTTGAACCCTAGACAGGCTAGGTGGGCCTTGTTTTTTACACGTTTTGATTTTGTGGTTTCTTTTCTTCCTGGAACTAAGAATGTCAAGGCTGGCGCCCTCTCTAGGAGCTTCTTTGCTGATTCTCCTGTGGTGACCAAGCCTGCTACCATCTTAGGCGAAGGGGTAGTTCTTTCTGCCATCTCGCCCGATTTGAGACGTGCTCTGGAAGAGTTCCAGGAGGACAAACCTGAGCGTTGTCCCAGTGGGAAGTTGTATGTTCCTGACCAGTGGAAGAAGAGAGTGATGTCTGAAGTTCATTGCTCTGCTTTGGCTGGTCATCCAGGTATTTTTGTTACTAGAGATCTGGTGAGTTGGTCTTTTTGGTGGCCCTCCTTGTCTCGTGATGTCAGGAATTTTGTGCAGTCCTGTGGGACGTGCTCCAGGTCCAAATCGTGTTCTCGCTCTAGTGGGTTGTTGATGCCTTTGCCTGTCCCCAAGAGGCCATGGACCCATATTTCAATGGATTTCATCTCTGATATGCCTGTCTCTCAAAGGATGACTGTTATTTGGGTGATTTGTGATAGGTTCTCTAAGATGGTTCATCTTGTACCACTCCCTAAGTTGCCGTCTTCCTCTGAATTGGTGCCCCTGTTTTTACAACAGGTGGTTCGCTTGCATGGGATTCCTGAGAACATTGTATCTGACAGAGGAGTCCAGTTTGTGTCTAGATTTTGGAGAACTTTCTGTTCCAAGCTGGGAATTCAGTTGTCCTTCTCCTCTGCTTTTCACCCTCAGACCAATGGGCAGACAGAGAGAACAAACCAGACCTTGGAGTCATATTTGAGATGTTTTATTTCTGCTGATCAGGATGATTGGGTTTCATTTTTGCCCTTGGCCGAATTTGCTTTAAATAATAGAGCTAGTTCTGCCACTTTGATGTCTCCTTTTTTTTGTAACTTTGGGTTTCATCCTCAATTTTCTTCAGGGCAGGTGGAGCCCTCTGCCTGCCCAGGGGTTGACACTGTGGTGGAGAGAATGCACCAGATCTGGGACCAAGTGGTGGATAAGTTATCTCTCTCCCAGGAAAAGGCCCAGCGGTTTTCCAATCGACATAGGACCATTGGTCCCCAATTTAAGGTTGGTGGTAATATGGTGTGGTTATCATCAAAAAATATTGCTATGAAGGTGGCTTCTCCTAAGTTTAAGCCTAGATTTATTGGACCTTACAAGATTTTGGAGATTATTAATCCAGTCTATTTTCGTTTGGCTCTTCCTGTCACATTTAAAATCCATAATGTGTTCCATAAATCTTTGTTGAAGAGGTTTGTTGAACCTGTTGTTCCGGGGGTTGCACCTCCAGACCCTGTATTGGTTGAAGGTAACATGGAATATGAGGTAGAGAAAGTACTGGATTCCCGTCTGGCTAGACGGAGACTCCAGTATTTGGTTAAGTGGAAGGGTTATGGTCAGGAGGATAATTCCTGGGTCTCTGCCTCTGATATTCATGCCAAAAGATTGGTGCGTGCCTTTCATCGGGCTCACCCTGATCGCCCTGGTGGCGTGGTTGAGGGTTCGGTGACCCCTCCTCAAGGGGGAGGTACTGTTGTGAGTTCATTTTCCCCTTCACTACTGAGGCCCGAGGAACTCCCTCTTCTGGTGAAGAAAGGTAGTGAGCCTGATTGTCAAACACCTGGGGCTGATGATGATGACTGGCTGAGTGGAGTTAATGACTGGATATAAGGCTGCGGACGCCCTTCTGGCCTGCGGGTGATTTCTCTGTGGACTTCTAGGAAACCAGTCTGATTGCTGCTCATCTAAAGCTAAGATTTCTGCTTTGCCTTTTTGCATTAGTGTTTTGTTTTCCTTGCTTTTCTGGATTCTGCCATTCCCTGCTGGGGTGAGCTGAATCTCCTTTTGCCTGTTGCTCTGTCTTCAGAATATTCCTGAGTACTGACATAGCTTTTTTGAAGCCTAGCGTCTTCAGGGCCTTTTTTACTGTCAGTTGGTTGGCTCTTATTTTCATAGGGTTTTTCACGGATTGCAGACAGCAGCCTTCCTGTCCTTTCCTATCTAAGCTAGCGTGGGCCCCATCTTTGCTCAGTCTGTCTTTCTGTCTGTGTTTTGTTCTTTCTTCTTGCTTCACCGTCATTATATGTGGGGGGCTGCCTTTTGCTTTGGGGTCTGCTCTGGGGCAGTTTAGATTTCCGTTTCTGTCTTTAGGCTATGTAGTCCTCCGGCTGTGATCGAGGGGCCTAGGGCATCGTAGGAGCCCCGCACGGCTACTGCTAGTTGTGTTGATAGGTTCAGGGGTCTGCAATTTTATAGCTGCCAACTTCTCTGGTTTTCTGGACTTAGCTAGCATTTCTATTTTTGCCTCCTACGGTGACTCAATCATAACACCCAAATCAGCACAGAGACAAGCCTCAAATCTTCTGGAACAAGGTAATTTGGAGTGATGAGACCAAAATTGAACTTTTTGGCCACAACCATAAACGTTACATTTGTAGAGAGATCAACAAGGCCTATGATGACAGGAACACCATTCCTATTGTAAAGCACAGAGGTGGATTGCTGATGTTTTGGGGATGTGTGAGCTACCAAGGCACAGGAAACTTGGGCAAATTTGAAGGAAAGATGAATGTAGCACGTTATCAGCAAATACTGGAGGCAACTTTGCAGTCATCAGCCCGGAAGCTGCACATGGGATGACTTGGACTTTCCAACATGACAACGATCCAAAACACAAAGCCAAGTCGATCTGTCATTGGCTACAGCAGAACAACGTGAAGGTTCTAGAGTGGCCTTTTCAGTCTCGTGACCTCGCTATCATTGAGCCACTCTGGGGTGATCTCAAGCGCGCAGTTTATGCTAGACAGACCAGGAATTTACAGGAACTGGAGGCTTTTTGCCAAGAAGAGTGGGCAGCTTTGCCATCTGAGATAATAAAGAACCTCATCCACAACTACCACAAAAGACTTCAAGCTGTCATTGATGTTAGAGAGGGCAATACACGATATTGAAACATGGGGTATGTAAACTTTTGATCACGGTCATTTGGATGTTTTTGGTTGTCATTATGATTAAAAAGAGAAAACAAAGTAGTTTAACAACAAATGGCTCCACCCAACCACTAACCATGAGTCGAGAAAAAGTTTTGGTGTTATCATTCATATTCTCTGAAAAAAGACGAAGAAAGTAAAAATCCTGCCAGGGCATGTAAATTTTAGAGCACAACTGTAACTATTCCATTGTACACAAATACTTGTAATGAAGTCTCAAGCAATTTCATCAAGCTAACATTTTATATTTCATAGTCATTGCACCTTACCTTTTAAGTAGAGAAGAGAATCCTTAATTTCGAGCATCATAGCAGTTGGTACAATATGTCAGCCACTCTAAATACATACACCCATATAGAACGAACAGGACAAGACTAGCTCTCCTAAAGTATTAAAGGGAATCTGTTACCTCCAAAAACGCTCTTCACTTGGAGGTACAGTTGCAATGTGCAGGTAAATAACTTATAAAATACAGTGGCATGTAATGGTTTGGGCATTCCTGGTCAAAATTACTGTGATTGTGAACTATGCAAATTGAAGATGAAATGATCTCTCAAAAGCCTAAAGTTATAGATGAGACATTACCTTTGTATTTTAGGAAAAAAACTATGATGTAACTTTTTACATTTTAAAAATTACAAAAATGAAAATGGGCCGATGCAAGAGTTTGGGCACCCTTGGAGATTTGTGTGCTCAGATAACTTTGACCAAGGTTTCAAACTTTAATAAGCCTGATAGGGTTATGGCTTGCTTGTTCCACGGGCGTATCTAGGGGGGGCAGCCGGGGCAGTAGCCCCGGGCGCAGCCGGCAGGGGGCTCATTCCGGGCCGCCTAATGCAGCTGACCGCAATGTCCTCCCTGGCGGCTGCGTTCTGCCGCCCCCCCTGGCGGCAGAGAAGGTGAGCGTGCCGGCTCCCAGGGAAAAATTGTACTGGCGTCTGTATACATGCCAGTACAATTGCAGCTCTGACCGCCGGGCCAGAGCGACGTCAGCAGCGTGACATGTCATGTGATCATGCTGCTGACGTCACTCCCCGGCGCCCAGAATGAACGCTCAGTTCTGGTGGTAAGTGTGCTCCAATGTGGAGCTGAAGAAACCACCGAAGATGGGGGTGTTAATGTGTGGCGATGGGGGTTAATGAGTGGGGATGGAGTTAATGTGTGGGGGGCTTAATGAGTGGAGATGAGGTTAATGTGGGGATTAATGTGTGTGGGGGGTTAAAGAGTGGGTATGGGGTTAATGTGTGGGGGTTAATGAGTGGGGATGGGGTTAATGTGTAGTGGGGTTAATAAGTGGGGATGGGGGTTACTGTGTGGGGAGTTAGAGTGGGGATGGGGGTTAATGTGTGGGGGGTTAATGAGTGGGGATGGGGGTTACTGTGTGGGGGGTTAATGAGTGGGGATGGGGGTTAATGTGTGGGGGGTTAATGAGTGGGGATGGGGGTTACTGTGTGGGGGGTTAATGAGTGGGGATGGGAGTTAATGTGTGGGGGGGTTAATGAGTGGGGATGGGGGTTACTGTGTGGGGGGTTAATGAGTGGGGATGGGGGTTATTGTGTGGGGGGTTAATGAGTGGGGATGGGGGTTACTGTGTGGGGGGTTAATGAGTGGGGATGGGGGTTACTGTGTGGGGGTTAATGTGTGGGGGTTAATGAGTGGGGACGGGGGTTAATGTGTGGGGGGTTAATGAGTGGGGATGGGGGTTACTGTGTGGGGGGTTAATGAGTGGGGATGGGGGTTAATGTGTGGGGGGGTTAATGAGTGGGGATGGGGGTTACTGTGTGGGAGTTAATGAGTGGGGATGGGGGTTACTGTGTGGGGGGTTAATGAGTGGGGATGGGGGTTACTGTGTGGGGGGGTTAATGAGTGGGGATGGGGGTTATTGTGTTGGGGGTTAATGAGTGGGGATGGGGGTTAATGTGTGGGGGGTTAATGAGTGGGGATGGGGGTTAATGTGTGGGGGGTTAATGAGTGGAGATGGGGGTTACTGTGTGGGGGGTTAATGAGTGGGGATGGGGGTTACTGTGTGGGGGGTTAATGAGTGGGGATGGGGGTTACTGTGTGGGGGGTTAATGAGTGGGGATGGGGGTTACTGTGTGGGGGGTTAATGAGTGGGGATGGGGGTTACTGTGTGGGGGTTAATGAGTGGGGATGGGGGTTAATGTGTGGGGGGTTAATGAGTGGGGATGGGGGTTACTGTGTGGGGGTTTAATGAGTGGGGATGGGGGTTACTGTGTGGGGGGTTAATGAGTGGGGATGGGGGTTACTGTGTGGGGGTTAATGAGTGGGGATGGGGGTTACTGTGTGGGGGGTTAATGAGTGAGGATGGGGGTTACTGTGTGGGGGTTAATGAGTGGGGATGGGGGTTAATGTGTGGGGGGTTAATGAGTGGGGATGGGGGTTAATGTGTGGGGGGTTAATGAGTGGGGATGGGGGTTAATGTGTGGGGGTTAATGAGTGGGGATGGGGGTTACTGTGTGGGGGGTTAATGAGTGGGGATGGGGGTTACTGTGTGGGGGTTAATGTGTGGTGGGTTAATGAGTGGGGATGGGGGTTAATGTGTGGGGGGTTAATGAGTGGGGATGGGGGTTACTGTGTGGGGGGTTAATGAGTGGGGATGGGGGTTACTGTGTGAAGGGTTAATTAGTGGGGATGGGGGTTACTGTGTGGGGTTAATGAGTGGGGATGGGGGTTAATGTGTGGGGGGTTAATGAGTGGGGATGGGGGTTAATGTGTGGGGGTAATGAGTGGGGATGGGGGTTAATGTGTGGGGGGTTAATGAGTGGGGATGGGGGTTACTGTGTGGGGGTTAATGTGTGGGGGGTTAATGAGTGGGGATGGGGGTTAATGTGTGGGGGGTTAATGAGTGGGGATGGGGGTAAATGTGTGGCGGGTTAATTAGTGGGGATGGGGGTTACTGTGTGGGGGTTAATGAGTGGGGATGGGGTTACCGTGTGGCGGGTTAATGAGTGGGGATGGGGGTTATTGAGTGGGGGGTTAATGAGTGGGGATGGGGGTTATTGAGTGGGGATGGAATTAATTTGTGGAGGGTTAATGAGTGGGGATGGAATTAATGAGTGGGGGGTTAATGAGTGGGGATGGGGTTAATGTGTGGGGGATTTGGAGTAGGGAAGGGGGTTAATGTGTTGGGGATTTGGAGTGGGGGCTACATAATGTGTGGGGGGGATTTGGGAGTGGGGATGGGGGGTTGTTTAATGTGTGTGAGGGATTTGGAGTGGGGATGGGGGGTTATTTAATGTGTGTGAGGGATTTGGAGTGTGGATTGGGGGTTACTTAATGTGTGTGAGGGATTTGGAGTGTGGATGGGGGGTATTTAATGTGTCTGAGGGATTTGGAGTGGGGATGGGTTTTTTTTTTAATGTGTGTGAGGGATTTGGAGTGGGGATGGGGGATTTAATGTGTGTGGGGAGATTTTAGGACACAGAGTATGTATGAGGAAACAGTATGGGGGTTGGGTGCAGACAGTATGGGGAGCGAACGGGTTAATGTATGTGGACACAGTATGGGGAGTCAGGGGTATGTGTGAGCAGACAGTATAGAGAGTGACGGGGTAAATATATGATGAGACAGTATGGTGAACAGAGGGATGTTAGAGGAGGGAGGGGAATAGTGTGAGGCCACAGTATATTGCAGACATTTTTATTCAGGAGCATTATAATGACACTTCTATCTTTA
This sequence comes from Dendrobates tinctorius, assembly GCF_039654945.1. NCBI lineage: Eukaryota > Metazoa > Chordata > Amphibia > Anura > Dendrobatidae > Dendrobates > Dendrobates tinctorius. Next base: position 22,044,162 of record NW_027361711.1, on the reverse strand, counting down.
AGGGCATCGTGTGGAGATTTGCTGCAGAAGACCAGAGAAGATGGAAGTCTGCAGAGACGGCTGTGGATGAGAAAACTCATCATGGGGTCTGGACAAGAAGAAGAAAAGGAGAACGACTCCAGAGACGTCATCTATAAGGTACTTGGATGTAAATGTTATTTGTGCTACTGACTTATTCTCATGTTTTTATTTGTTAGGAACATTAAAGGGGTTCTCCAGGTCGGTGATGAGTCTGCAGTCATTCTATGTGACTGTAGACTTCTGAATTCTCACAGTGCTCACTGAACGCTGTCAGGATTCTCTCGTGCCGGTAATTTACATACATGTGGTCACATGCTGACTAGACGTGTGTGGCCTCACTCAATGAAAATGAACGGAGCGAGGCCGGGCTCGTCTAGTCGGAATGTGGCCAGAAGTATATAAATCACATGCTTGCGCTGAGATGACTGTACATCGGCAAGGGAGAATCCTAAAAGTGTGAAGTGCATTCGTTGTGAGGTTCCAGTAGTCATCACACGGACACTACACTCATATGTGATTTTCATACTTGACAAAGAGCTTCTCTTCCTGCTTTCAGTTGTTTACTGAACTTTGAGAGCATTAGGGAGAACAGCTCGTGGGTACATGGCTAATTTCACACTTGCTTTTTTTCCAGCGTGTTTTTAGCGCAAAAAAACGCATACAAATGCATACAAATGCTGCGTTTTTTTCAAGCATTTTTATGAGCATGCATGAAAAAAACGCAGCGTTTTTATGCGTTTGTATGCGTTTTTAGTGCGTTTTTACCGCGTTTGCATTTTTTTCCAACATTAGGTGGCCCCTCACACTAACCCAAACCATGACTTTACTAACCCTAACCCTAACCCTGACCCTAACCCTAACCCTGACCCTAACCCTAACCCTAACCCTAACCCTGACCCTAACCCTAACCCTGACCCTAACCCTAACCCTGACCCTAACCCTAACCCTAACCCTAACCCTGACCCTAACCCTAACCCTAACCCTGACCCTATCCCTAACCCTGACCCTGACCCTAACCCTAACCCTAGCCCTAAACCCCCTTAACTAACCCTAACTCTAACCCAAACCCCTAAATTCCATTGTCCAACTAATGGTAAAAAAAAAAACGCATGCGCAAAAAAACGCATACATAAGCATGCCAATGCGCACCCATAGACTTATAATGGGTGTCTTGCTGTAAAAAAACGCATTGCGTGCGCATGCGTTTTTTTGAGGCAAGTCGGACGCTCAAAAAATGCAACAGGATGCATTTTGTGCGACCGAGCGCATACCGCAAAAAAACGCATGCGCGGATAAACGCATACAAATGCATGTGTATGCGCACATAAGCGCATCCCATGCAAAGTATAGGAAAAAAAATCGCATGCGTTTTTTAGCGCTAAAATCCCGCAAAAAAAAACGCAAGTGTGAAACCAGCCTAAGTGTGCAAGTCGCATATGTAGTTGGGGGGGGGGGCGCCGAACCAAATTCTTGCCCCGGGTGCCAGGAAGCGTAGATACGCCTCTGGCTTGTTCATTATGTTTGTTAGGAAAAGGCCAGGTCATGAAAATTTCCCAGCTTTATAAAAACACAGCCACCTCTAACCTTGTGCCAAAAAAACAGCAGCCATGGGTTATTCTATGCACAGCTGCCTAGTAAAGATGAGCGAACCTTTCAAGGTATGGTTCAATTCGCTGAACAGTTAGATGTTCGCCAAACAGTTCAATGAACGTACCCGAACCCCATTAGATTCAGTGAGGCCAAACCAAATGTTTACACAACACAATAAGGCGTGACAGAAAGCTTCCCAAACAGCCAAAATTAAGGACAGACACCATGAAAAGTGGCATCAATTGACCCATAGTAGAAATTTGCAAATGGCACAGCAGCAGTCAGACATAGCCCATGCATGATGTAAAAGCCTTCTTAGCTGAGAGATCACATACCTCATGCAACATCTCCAATTGTTTTTATTCCAGCCACACTCAGATGGCACAAACATCAGTTTTATATAGTACTATTGGTAGAAAAATGTAAGGAAAGTAACGCAGGTAGTTGACTGATGATCAATTGACCCAAAGTAGAACCTTTTATAATGGCACAGAAGCAGTCAGACATGGCCCATGCATGAGGTATCAGAGTCTGATCCTGCATTTACAGCTTGGAATTGAAGTTTCAATGAGGACCTGGTGGATAAGGGAGAGAGTAAGTCTTCTTAGCTGGGCGAGCTCATACCTAATGCAACACCTTCAAGTTTCTTTTTTTTATTCCAGCCACACTCAGATTTTACATTGTTAGTAAAATGTAAGGAAAGTAACACAGGTGGCTGACTGGAAGTAAGTGCAGGCCCGCCAGTCTGGGAGCCCTACTCACACAGGCAAACCCACCAGATGGAGTCTCCACATTTCAAAAATAATTGTCATACACCACTAAAATGGCATCTATTTGCACAGAGTAGAAATAGTATAATGGGCCTCTGATACACCTTCTACTACAGGCAATCCACAAAACAGTCCAGAATTTTGAGATATTGTTATCTAGAGATGAGTAAATATTTCAATATTAGGTTCAGATTACGTTGGCTGAATTTGTAATATTCAACAAATAATTAATCGAATATTCGTCGAACATTACCGAATGCCATTCACGTCAATGGGAGCCAAAAACAAACGCATGCACAACACCTTATAATGGCCCCAATTGCTGCCAAAACACATCAAATGAGGGACAGACACCAGAAAAGTTGCCTCAATTCACCCACAGTACAGATTTAGCATGGTACTACAGCAATCAGCCAGGCATGAAGTATCGGGGTCTGGGACAGCATTTACAGCTTTCAAATGAACGTGACAGTAAGACAAGGTGGGTTAGTATTCGGTGTAGGGCCCTTTGCTGGGAGCCTTGATACCACATGCATCACCTCTACCTGCTTTCATACTGAGCCACACTCAGGTGGAACAAATATCAGTTTTGTAGACTACCTTTGTCAGAAAAATTTAATGATAGTAACACAGGTAGTTGAGTCCAAGGAATTGGAGGCCTGACAGTCTCGGAGACCTACTGCTACAGGCAACACACATGAAAGAGACCCAACCAGGAGTGTTCACATTTCCAAATATTATTGGCAGAGACCACCAAAGTGGAAACAATTTCACCACAGTAGAAATAGTATAATAGGAACCAACAGGTCTTTAACTACACCCAATCACCCAATTCAGCAGAGGGACACCCAACCAAATGTTCACATTTTCAGAAATTATTGGCAGACACCACCAAAGTGGCATCAATTTCACCACAGTAGAAATAGTCTAAGAGGGACCAACAGGCCTTTCAATGCAATCCGAAAGGAGCCACTCCTTGGCTGGGTCCTTCCCTGGAGGAAGATCTGTCTAGTCCCATGTTTGAGACTCTTAAATGAGGCTCCACGGACTTTATTTGCATATTCGTATTTCCCAGGGAGCAATGCAGATTTCACTGATTGAGCACCTTTGCCGGCTGCCGCAGTGTTTTCTTTGACTGGTTTCCCTGAGGTCAGTGATTGTTTCGTGATGTTGGTCTACTAGGCATTGCTCCCACCTAGCCAGAATCCTACTCCACACTGATGAGGGGCAACACCCCGAAACAGCTGTCTGTGGATTGATACCTGGTCTTGGTATTTCCCTTGTCATATCTGTAAACTCGTAAAGAGCTGGATATTGACTTAAAGGGCCACTTAATATGGTGGTAATGGTGTTTTCCGAAAGGAGACACTCCTTGGCTCGTTCCTTCCCTGGAGGATGATCTGGCTAGTCCCGTGTTTGACACTCTTAAATGAGGCTCCACGGACTTTATTTGCATAAATGCACCAAATACAGCAGATGGAAACCCAACCAGGAGTGTTCACGTTTCCAAAAATTATTGGCAGACAACACCAAAGTGGCATCAATTTCCCAACAGTACAAATAGTATAATAGGGACTGACAGTTCTTCCACTACACCCAATGCAGCAAATGGACACTCAACAAGGAGTGTTCACATCTAAAGAAATGAGGGCCTTACACCACAGAAGTGGCATCAATTTTACCACAGTAGAAATAGTATAATAGAGACCAACAGTTTTTCCACTACACCCAATACAGCACATGAACACCCAACCAGGAGTGTTCACATTTCCAAAAATTATTGGCAAACACCACCAAAGTGGCAGCGATTTCCCCACAGTAGAAATAGTATAATAGGGACTGACAGGTTTTTCACTACACCCAATCCAGCAGAGGGATACCCAACCAGGAGTGTTCACATTTCCAAAAATAATTGGCAGACACCACCAAAGTGGCATCAATTTCACCACAGTAGAAATAGTATAATAGGGAACGACAGTTCCTCCACTACACCCAATGCTGCAGATGGACACCCAACAAGGAGTGTTCACATTTAAAGAAATGAGGGCCTTACACCAAAAAAGTGGCATCAATTTCACCACAGTAGAAATAGTATAACAGGGACCGACAGGTCTTTCACTACACCCAATCCAGCATTTGGACACTTAACAAGAAGTGTTCACATTTCCAAAAATTATTGGCAGACACCACCAAAGTGGCATCAATTTCAACACAGTATAAATAGTCAAATAGGGAACAACAGGTCTTTCACTACACCAAATCCAGCAGATGGACACCCAACCAGGAGAGTTCACATCTCCAAATATTATTGGCTGACATCACCAAAGTGGCATCAATTTCACCACAGTAGAAATAGTATAATAGGGACCATCAGTTCTTTCACTACACCCAATACAGCAGAGAGACACCCAACCAGGATTGTTCACATTTCAAAAAATAATTGGCAGACACCACCAAAGTGGCATCATTTTCACCACACTATAAATAGTATAATAGAGACCAACAGTTTTTCCACTACACCCAATACAGCACATGAACACCCAACCAGGAGTGTTCACATTTCCAAAAATTATTGGCAAACACCACCAAAGTGGCATCGATTTCCCCACAGTAGAAATAGTATAATAGGGACCAACAGGTCTTTCACTACACCCAATCCAGCAGATGGACACCCAACAAGGAGTGTTTATATTTAAAGAAATGAGGGCCTTACACCACAGAAGTGGCATCAATTTCACCAAAGTAGAAATAGTATAATAGGGACCGACAGGTTTTTCACTACACCCAATACAGCAGATGGATGCCCAACCAGGAGTGTTCACATTTTAAAAGCTGAGTGCCTGAGACCACCAAAGTGGAATAACTGTCACGAGAATAGAAACAGTATAATTGGGACAGAGACCTCTTCCACTACAGCTAACCCAGCAGATGTAGACCAACCATGCCTGTTCACTAGAGTTGAGCGACTTTTGGTTTTTTAGGGTCGCGTTTCGTTTCGTGAAACCCGACTTTTCCAAAAGTCGGGTCGAGCTAGATTGTCCGATTATAGGGAAAAGTCGGGGTCGTCCCGAAACACGAAACCCAATGTAAGTCAATGGGGAATAAAAGTCGGCAGTGAGAGGAGGACAGGAAACACACCTACAGTGCCCATTTGAATGCCAAAAGCATCAATTCTTCTTACTTAAGCTTGTCAACCTTAATTAACTTCATAATACAAGTTACGCACTGAAAAATGGGGGTTATTTGGCTAAAGTTGTGAGGGGGGAGGGCTGGCTGCAGGTTTTCATGTGCCCTGGGCGAAAGAGCGCCCCTTTAACACATACCACAACTCATCATGCTCCGATACGGTAGATAAATAGCGGTATAGTACAATGAAAAATACCTCACTTTTTACATCTCATGACGAGGCCCATCTATTTCTCCATACAGAATCATTGGTCCCATATAATGTTTGAAACAGTATATGATGAGCTCCACATAATGCTACAGTATATGTTGGTCCCCATGGATGAAGCTCCACTGTCTTATGGGCCCAAATAATGCTCCAAACATAATGGGCCCCATTTCTAATGCTCTAGTGTATAATGGGCCCTGTAAATGCTGCTCCAGTGTCTGATGTCCACCTTTGGAATGTTCCAGTGTATGGTGGGCCCCATCTATCATTCTCCAGAGTATAGTGCTCCCCAAAAATTGCTGTCCCAACATTGAAAACAAATAAGTCTCCTCGCTAGGGAATCCCTGTACTTGTCTGGACAGGTGCTGTAGCTTGCTTAACAGCTCGCCAGCCGATCTCACGCCCAGTATGGATTGCACGTGATTGCACAAAGGTTAGAAAGGGTACCGTATCCCTGGATAACATGTATGGATAGCGTACACATTCAAAATATATGTCTCAGGAGGCAGGCTCAGAGGGTGTCAGGCCCAGTATGGATTGCACGTGATTGCACAAAGGTTAGAAAGGGTACCGTATCCCTGGATAACATGTATGGATAGCGTACACATTCAAAATATATGTCTCAGGAGGCAGGCTCAGACGGTGTCAGGCACAGTATGGATTGCACGTGATTGCACAAAGGTTAGAAAGGGTACCGTATCCCGGGATAACATGTATGGATAGCGTACACATTCAAAATATATGTCTCAGGAGGCAGGCTCAGACGGTGTTAGGCCCAGTATGGATTGCACGTGATTGCACAAAGGTTAGAAAGGGTACCGTATCCCCGGATAACATATATGGATAGCGTACACATTCAAAATATATGTCTCAGGAGGCAGGCTCAGACGGTGTCAGGCCCAGTATGGATTGCACGTGATTGCACAAAGGTTAGAAAGGGTACCGTATCCCCGGATAACATGTATGGATAGCGTACACATTCAAAATATATGTCTCAGGAGGCAGGCTCAGACGGTGTCAGGCACAGTATGGATTGCACGTGATTGCACAAAGGTTAGAAAGGGTACCGCATCCCCGGATAACATGTATGGATAGTGTACACATTCAAAATATATGTCTCAGGAGGCATTCTCAGACGGTGTCAGGCCCAGTATGGATTGCACGTGATTGCACAAAGGTTAGAAAGGGTACCGTATCCCTGGATAACATGTATGGATAGCGTACACATTCAAAATATATGTCTCAGGAGGCAGGCTCAGACGGTGTCAGGCACAGTATGGATTGCACGTGATTGCACAAAGGTTAGAAAGGGTACCGTATCCCCGGATAACATGTATGGATAGCGTACAAAATCAAAATATATGTCTCAGGAGGCAGGCTCAGACGGTGTTAGGCCCAGTATGGATTGCACGTGATTGCACAAAGGTTAGAAAGGGTACCGTATCCCCGGATAACATGTATGGATAGCGTACACATTCAAAATATATGTATCAGGAGGCAGGCTCAGACGGTGTTAGGCCCAGTATGGATTGCACGTGATTGCACAAAGGTTAGAAAGGGTACCGTATCCCTGGATAACATGTATGGATAGCGTACACATTCAAAATATATGTCTCAGGAGGCAGGCTCAGACGGTGTCAGGCACAGTATGAATTGCACGTGATTGCACAAAGGTTAGAAAGGGTACCGTATCCCCGGATAACATGTATGGATAGCGTACACATTCAAAATATATGTCTCAGGAGGCAGGCTCAGACGGTGTTAGGCCCAGTATGGATTGCACGTGATTGCACAAAGGTTAGAAAGGGTACCGTATCCCCGGATAACATGTATGGATAGCGTACACATTCAAAATATATGTATCAGGAGGCAGGCTCAGACGGTGTTAGGCCCAGTATAGATTGCACGTGATTGCACAAAGGTTAGAAAGGGTACCGTATCCCCGGATAACATGTATGGATAGCATACACATTCAAAATATATGTATCAGGAGGCAGGCTCAGACGGTGTTAGGCCCAGTATGGATTGCACGTGATTGCACAAAGGTTAGAAAGGGTACCGTATCCCCGGATAACATGTATGGATAGCGTACACATTCAAAATATATGTATCAGGAGGCAGGCTCAGACGGTGTTAGGCCCAGTATGGATTGCACGTGATTGCACAAAGGTTAGAAAGGGTACCGTATCCCTGGATAACATGTATGGATAGCGTACACATTCAAAATATATGTCTCAGGAGGCAGGCTCAGACGGTGTCAGGCACAGTATGGATTGCACGTGATTGCACAAAGGTTAGAAAGGGTACCGTATCCCCGGATAACATGTATGGATAGCGTACACAATCAAAATATATGTCTCAGGAGGCAGGCTCAGACGGTGTTAGGCCCAGTATGGATTGCACGTGATTGCACAAAGGTTAGAAAGGGTACCGTATCCCCGGATAACATGTATGGATAGCGTACACATTCAAAATATATGTATCAGGAGGCAGGCTCAGACGGTGTTAGGCCCAGTATGGATTGCACGTGATTGCACAAAGGTTAGAAAGGGTACCGTATCCCTGGATAACATGTATGGATAGCGTACACATTCAAAATATATGTCTCAGGAGGCAGGCTCAGACGGTGTCAGGCACAGTATGGATTGCACGTGATTGCACAAAGGTTAGAAAGGGTACCGTATCCCCGGATAACATGTATGGATAGCGTACACATTCAAAATATATGTCTCAGGAGGCAGGCTCAGACGGTGTTAGGCCCAGTATGGATTGCACGTGATTGCACAAAGGTTAGAAAGGGTACCGTATCCCCGGATAACATGTATGGATAGCGTACACATTCAAAATATATGTATCAGGAGGCAGGCTCAGACGGTGTTAGGCCCAGTATAGATTGCACGTGATTGCACAAAGGTTAGAAAGGGTACCGTATCCCCGGATAACATGTATGGATAGCGTACACATTCAAAATATATGTATCAGGAGGCAGGCTCAGACGGTGTTAGGCCCAGTATGGATTGCACGTGATTGCACAAAGGTTAGAAAGGGTACCGTATCCCCGGATAACATGTATGGATAGCGTACACATTCAAAATATATGTATCAGGAGGCAGGCTCAGACGGTGTTAGGCCCAGTATAGATTGCACGTGATTGCACAAAGGTTAGAAAGGGTACCGTATCCCCGGATAACATGTATGGATAGCATACACATTCAAAATATATGTATCAGGAGGCAGGCTCAGACGGTGTTAGGCCCAGTATGGATTGCACGTGATTGCACAAAGGTTAGAAAGGGTACCGTATCCCCGGATAACATGTATGGATAGCGTACACATTCAAAATATATGTCTCAGGAGGCAGGCTCAGACGGTGTTAGGCCCAGTATGGATTGCATGTGATTGCACAAAGGTTAGAAAGGGTACCGTATCCCCGGATAACATGTATGGATAGCGTACACATTCAAAATATATGTTTCAGGAGGCAGGCTCAGACGGTGTTAGGCCCAGTATGGATTGCACGTGATTGCACAAAGGTTGGAAAGGGTACCGTATCCCTGGATAACATGTATGGATAGCGTACACATTCAAAATATATGTCTCAGGAGGCAGGCTGAGACGGTGTCAGGCACAGTATGGATTGCACGTGATTGCACAAAGGTTAGAAAGGGTACCGTATCCCCGGATAACATGTATGGATAGCGTACACATTCAAAATATATGTCTCAGGAGGCAGGCTCAGACGGTGTTAGGCCCAGTATGGATTGCACGTGATTGCACAAAGGTTAGAAAGGGTACCGTATCCCCGGATAACATGTATGGATAGCGTACACATTCAAAATATATGTATCAGGAGGCAGGCTCAGACGGTGTTAGGCCCAGTATGGATTGCACGTGATTGCACAAAGGTTAGAAAGGGTACCGTATCCCCGGATAACATGTATGGATAGCGTACACATTCAAAATATATGTATCAGGAGGCAGGCTCAGACGGTGTTAGGCCCAGTATGGATTGCACGTGATTGCACAAAGGTTAGAAAGGGTACCGTATCCCCGGATAACATGTATGGATAGCGTACACATTCAAAATATATGTCTCAGGAGGCAGGCTCAGACGGTGTTAGGCCCAGTATGGATTGCACGTGATTGCACAAAGGTTAAAAAGGGTACCGTATCCCTGGATAACATGTATGGATAGCGTACACATTCAAAATATATGTCTCAGGAGGCAGGCTCAGACGGTGTCAGGCACAGTATGGATTGCACGTGATTGCACAAAGGTTAGAAAGGGTACCGTATCCCCGGATAACATGTATGGATAGCGTACACATTCAAAATATATGTCTCAGGAGGCAGGCTCAGACGGTGTCAGGCAGAGTATGGATTTGACGGCCCAGATTACACAGCGGAGGAGCAGGGAGAGGTAAAGATTGCAAATGCTGGGGCCCTGCCCAAGCAAGGGGGGCCCACTCGTGGGCGTCGGTACTGGCACTGGGCCCCTCATAGTACAGCGGTGTGTCTGACGGCGGGTGTGCACCACCACCGTCAGAGACACTTGATTGCACTATGAGGGACCCTGTGCCAGTGCCCGCGCCCAAGAGTCGGCCTACCCACCTGTCCAGGGCAACGGCACTCGCACGGTGTCGTGCGGTAGGTGGTGACCCCGGCCATGGGGGGGGGAGGCAGCACAGTTAGGGAGTTTTAGAAAGTGGCATATGTTGATGTTGGACATTCAGCTGATGCAAAAGGCGAAATAGGTGAAGTACCAGGAAGAGGTGGACCAAAGCAAGCCATTTTTCTGTCACCCTATGTGTCATCAGGGGAAGGTGGGACAAAATCCTTGGAAACCCATGCGTGGTTCATTTTAATGAAGGTTAGATCATCCACATTTTGGGTTGACAGATGGGTCCTTTTTTCTGTCAGGATTGATCCAGCTGCACTGAAGACTCTTTCCAATAGCACACTTGCAGCTGGGCAAGCGAGCTCCTGTAAGGCATATTGGGCCAATTCAGGCCAGGTGTCCAGTTTAGCGGCCCAATAGTCAAAGGGGAATGACCTGTGTGGGAGAACATCGATATGGGAGGAAAAGTAGTTTGTAACCATAGTTGACAACTGCTGTCTCCTGTCACTTTCCATCGATGCAGTATTACCAGTTCTGTGAGCGGTATTTGAAAAATCAGTCCACAACATTGTCATGAAACCCCTGTCTCCAACGCCACTTCTGCTGTGTGCACCACGAACACCTCTGCCAAGCTGCCCCCAGCCCGTACGGCTCGTGTGAGAACCATCACCGCTGCTGTGTGCTGGGAATGCCTCAAGCAACCGATTTACCAGAGTTGCTTGTTTATTAGCCAATATTAGGTCAAGGTTCTCCTGTGGCATGATGTTTTGTAATTTGCCTTTATAGCGTGGATCCAGGATGCTGGCCTACCAGTCGTCGTCATCATTCATTATTTTGGCAATGCGGGGGTCCCTTTTTAGGATCCGCAAGGCATAATCTGACATGTGGGCCAATGTTCCCGGTGTCAATGATGCACTGCGAGTGCTGGGTGGAGGAGCACTTTCTGGCAAATCCACATCCCTCCAGTGACGCACAAACCCTGTACCAGACCTTGCCACGCCAACATTTTCACTTGCCCCACGAGATGCATCCTCCTCCCCTAAGTAATCATCCCCATCATCCTCCTCCTCCTCCTCTTCTTCCTCCACCTCGTCCAGGAGAGGTCCCTGAGCAGACAATGGCTGAATGTCATCAAAGATTCCCTACTCCTCTTCCTCCTCATCAACATTGGCTGCAGACGCCTGCTCCTTAAGGTGCGTCAAAGTTTGCATGAGCAGACGCATAAGTGGGATGCTCATGCTTAGGATGGCGTCGTCTGCGCTTACCAGCCGTGTGCATTCCTCAAAACACTGAAGGACTTTACAAAGGTCTTTCAGCTTCGACCACTGCACGCCTGTCAACTCCATGTCTGCTCTCAAAGTGCCTGGCCGTGTATCCTCCCACAAATGCATTATGGCCTGCCTCTGCTCGCGCAGCCGCTCCACCATGTGCAGGGTGGAGTTCCACCTTGTTGCAATGTCGATAATGAGGCGGTGGTTGGGAAGGTGGAGCAATCACTGCAGCTTCTGCATACGAACGGAGTGTACAGGCGACCGGCGGATGTGCGCGCACAGTCTTCGCACCTTCTGGAGCAGGGCTGTTAACTCCGGATAATTTTTGAGGAAGCACTGCACCACCAGGTTCAAGGTGTGAGCCAAGCAAGGTATGTGGCTGAGTTTTGAAAGGGCTATGGCTGCCACAAAATTACGGCCGTTATCACTAACTACCTTGCCTGCCTCAAGATGTACACTGCCCAGCCATGACTCAGTTTGTCGCTTCAAGTACTCGGCCAGCACCTCGGCGGTGTGTCTGTCGCCCAAACACATCATCTGCAACACAGCCTGCTGACGCTTTCCACTAGCTGCTCGATAGGGGGACACATCGTGTGCAACAGTGGCAGCTGCAGATGGAGTGCTCGTACTACTGCGCTCTGTGGACGAGCTTTTGCTTCTGGAGGAGGAGGAGGAGGAGGAGGGTCGAACGCCTACAGCCAACTGTTTCCTATACCGTGGGCTAGGCAGCACTGTCCCACCACCGCTGTCCCCTGTGGACCCTGCATCCACCACATTAACCCAGTGCGCAGTGATGGACACGTAACGGCCCTGGCCATGCCGACTGGACCATGCATCAGTTGTGAGGTGCACCTTTCCGCTCACTGACTGCTTGAGTGCATGGACAATGCGGTCTTTCACATGATGGTGGAGGGCTGGGATGGCTTTGCGAGAGAAGAAGTGGCGACTGGGTAGGTCATAGCGTGGTACTGCATAGGCCATGAGTTCGCGGAAAGCTGTGCTTTCCACCAACCGAAAGGGCATCATCTCAAACGAGATTAGTTTGGCAATGTGGGCGTTCAAACCCAGTGTACGCGGATGAGAGACTGAGTACTTTCTTGACCTACTCATAGTGTCTGGGAGGGTGAGCTGGACTTGAGAGCTGCATATGGTGGAAGTAGCGGTGGACAGGGCGGACTGAGAGAGGGTTGATGATGGTGATGGAGTTAGTGTTCTTTCTGATGGCCTAGAATCAGTCTTTCATTGATATAACAGTGGGATTCCCTGACTGCTGTGGTCTTGCAACGACACCTCAACATTTGCTGCTGTGCTAACCAGTGGGCTTACAGTGGGGGAAACAATGTAGCGTTGCTGACTACCTTCGTTGTGATCAGTTGCACATGTGGCACTTGAGGTTTGGTGTTGTGTCCACGCTTGCAAGTGCATGCTGGTTAAATGTCTAAGCATGCAACTGGTATTCAAATTTTTCAGATTTTTCCCTCGGCTAAAGGTCTTTGCGCACTTCTTACAGATAACCTTGGCCTGATCATGAGGATTTTGTTCAAAAAAGTGCCACACTGCACTCTTCCTACTTTGGCAGACATTTTGCGGCCTAGCATGCTGTGATCTTTTGACCCTCTGGACAAGCTGTCCAGCAACTCTTTTGATGTTTGGAACCTGTCTTTGGAGTGCTCCGGGCCTGCCAGATAACAGCTGTTGCGATGTCGATGTCTGCTGTGGATGCTCCTCATCTGAGCTATTGGAAGCAGCACCCTCTTCCCCCAATGGATGCCAATCTGGGTCAACAACTGGGTCATCCATCACCTCCTCTTCTATGTCATGTGCACCTCTCTCTGTGTCACCGTGTATGGTGGTATAGTGTGCGGGAAGGGGCACCCGAGTCTCATCAGGGTCAAAATCTGGCTCTGTACACTGCGAGGACAATGTAGTGCTCTGAGTGAATGTACCAGCAGAATCATCCATCAGCGGCTGTGCATCAGTGCACTCCATGTCAGATTCATCTTGGCCTGGGTAATTCACCATTTCACTTGATAATCCAGGCATGGTATGTGAAAACAGCTCCATGGAGTAATCAGTAGTATGGCCTGCGTCATCCTTCAATCTTGGTTGGGGTGAAGGACACAAGGAAAGGTGTGGTTCATGAACATGAGCCTCCAATGACGACTCAGTGCTTTTACTTTTTACAACTGAAGAAGAGGAGGCGATAGAGCTGGAGGCTGAGTCAGCAATGTAAGACAAAACTTTTTCCTGATGCTCTGGCTTTAAAAGCGGTTTGCCAACTCCTAGAAAACTAAGCGTTCGAGGCCTTATGTAGCCAGACGATGACGCAGGGTCAGCACCTCCTGCATTCGGTCCTATTTTGCTCTTGCCACTACCATCAGATCCACCACCAACACCATCATTACCAGCTGCCAACCCCCGCCCAATTCCACGGCCTCTTCCACCAGCCTTCCTCATTTTTGGTAGAAATGTAGACAAAATCCAACAAACTATATAATAATGTAAAACAAGGTAAAAGGTGTCTATAGGACAGGGGAGATTTAGAATTTCTGCACACACTTGTGGACAGTGGACACTTTTGGATTGTGTGAGGCCCACTGATATCTGAGCGCTATGTGACAGGCTCGATGGCATAGCTGCCTGTGACCAAAGTGACGAGAGGATAATGGAGATTTTGAATCTCTGCGCACACTTTTGGACACTGGACACTTGTGGATTGTGTGAGGCCCACTGATATCTGAGCGCTATGTGACAGGCTCGATGGCACAGCTGCCTGTGACCAAAGTGACGAGAGGATAATGGAGATTTTGAATCTCTGCGCACACCTTTGGACACTGGACACTTGTGGATTGTGTGAGGCCCACTGATATCTGAGCGCTATGTGACACGCTCGATGGCACAGCTGCCTGTGACCAAAGTGACGAGAGGATAATGGAGATTTTGAATCTCTGCGCACACTTTTGGACACTGGACACTTGTGGATTGTGTGAGGCCCACTGATATCTGAGCGCTATGTGACACGCTCGATGGCACAGCTGCCTGTGACCAAAGTGACGAGAGGATAATGGAGATTTTGAATCTCTGCGCACACTTTTGGACACTGGACACTTGTGGATTGTGTGAGGCCCACTGATATCTGAGCGCTATGTGACACGCTCGATGGCACAGCTGCCTATGACCAAAGTGACGAGAGGATAATGGAGATTTTGAATCTCTGCGCACACTTTTGGACACTGGACACTTGTGGATTGTGTGAGGCCCACTGATATCTGAGCGCTATGTGACAGGCTCGATGGCACAGCTGCCTGTGACCAAAGTGACGAGAGGATAATGGAGATTTTGAATCTCTGCGCACACTTTTGGACACTGGACACTTGTGGATTGTGTGAGGCCCACTGATATCTGAGCGCTATGTGACACGCTCGATGGCACAGCTGCCTGTGACCAAAGTGACGAGAGGATAATGGAGATTTTGAATCTCTGCGCACACTTTTGGACACTGGACACTTGTGGATTGTGTGAGGCCCACTGATATCTGAGCGCTATGTGACACGCTCGATGGCACAGCTGCCTGTGACCAAAGTGACGAGAGGATAATGGAGATTTTGAATCTCTGCGCACACTTTTGGACACTGGACACTTGTGGATTGTGTGAGGCCCACTGATATCTGAGCGCTATGTGACATGCTCGATGGCACAGCTGCCTGTGACCAAAGTGACGAGAGGATAATGGAGATTTTGAATCTCTGCGCACACTTTTGGACACTGGACACTTGTGGATTGTGTGAGGCCCACTGATATCTGAGCGCTATGTGACAGGCTCGATGGCACAGCTGTGACAAAAGTGACTAGAGGATAAGGGAGATTGGATTGCTTTTAAAAAAGCAGTTTGCGGAGCAGTGGGTAAACAGCAATGCCAGCGTGTCAGGAAGCCTTAAAAGGCAGCCCAACAACCAACACCACTGATACACCACAATATAGCCTCCCCTTGCACTGCACACACAGTGACTTGTGTGTTGTGCAGGCCAAATCGCTAGCAGCAGAAGCAGTTTTTTTGTCTTCTTCCCTGCCTAACGCTCTCCCTACAGAATCAGCAGCAACCTCTCCCTATACTAAGATCGGCAGAAGTAAGATGGCGGTCGGCGTGCACGCCCTTTTATACCCCCTGTGACGCCCACCAAAGCAAGCCAATCACTTGCATGCCCTTCTGAAAGATGGTGATGACCCGTGCCTAGGTCATCACGTTGCCCACAGTGTCCGTGGATCCTGATTGGCTGAAAAAGAGCGCAAAACAAACTTTTGAAACGCGACTTTGGCGCGTAAGTCGCCGACCTCGTGGCCGACCTCATCCTAGGGTCGGGTTTCGTTTCATGAAACCCGACTTTGCCAAAAGTCAGCGACTTTTGAATTTTTTCGACCCGTTTCGCTCAACTCTACTGTTCACATTTCCCCAAATTTGTGTTTACATCAGCAGCAGCCACAGCATGCACAGAAGGCACACTAAAGATATCACAGAGTGCAGTTACGTGACATGAATGCATCACACTAAAAATGCAACATCACCTAGTCTGTACAGTCTGCGATTGGGGTGCAAAAGTCCTTGGAGATCCATGACTTGCTCATCTTAATGAAAGTTAGGTGGTCTACACTTTCAGGGGACAGCCGGCTGCACTTATCCATCAGGACACCACCAGCAGCACTGAAGACACTTTCTGAGAGAATGCTGGCTGCCGGGCACAATTTAACCTCCAAGGCATATGAGGCGAGCTCAGGCCACTCATTCATTTTGGAAGACCAAAATGTGAAAGGGTCCAAACCCTTCCTGATGGTATTTATATTCAGTTCTAGATACTCCTGCACCATCCTCTCCATTCGTTCATCAGATATAAGACTTCGACTCTGTTGAGTTGGTGCACGAGTTAGTGTAAAAAAAGTGTCAAAGGACTCACAGAAATTGCTTCTTCCACTTCCACTGCTGCTGCTAATGTTTTGGCGTTGACGAATTGACTCGCTGGAGGTTGCAAGTCTACAGCTGCGATGCGAACTGTGTGCTTCACTGCTTTCTTGAGGAAAAGCTCTCTTAAGATTGTGTAAAAGCGTGTTTC
The DNA here is from genome assembly GCF_039654945.1 of Dendrobates tinctorius. Taxonomy (NCBI): domain Eukaryota; kingdom Metazoa; phylum Chordata; class Amphibia; order Anura; family Dendrobatidae; genus Dendrobates; species Dendrobates tinctorius. The sequence continues at coordinate 22,027,393 of NW_027361711.1, read as the reverse complement.
AATACTCCAGCATTCGCAGGCACTTTTTTAGGGTGGGAATACTCTGGCAAAATTTGGTTTAATAAAGTCATTCTAACAAAGTGGCAACCGAGAAGTCAGCATTATTCTTAATCATAACTATATGGGATCATGTTGCAGATAGTTAGAACAGAAAATGTACCAAATACCTTAGTAGGAAGCCATGGCAAACATACATAATAATGTACCGCCATATTAATAAACATTCCACTCCTTATACATAGTATCAAATGGGAGAACAAGAGGAGTAACGGATTCAAATAGTTATAAAAAGTGCATCATCATTTTATTAAATTACAATTGATATAAACAGTGTACAAAAAAGCATTATAGCAAAAAACACAGGACACACAGAGGGGTAAGTAACCCGTGCGTAAACACCAATACCCATGAAGTATGACAAAAATGCAAGCCACAAAATGTGGCAGCCCTTCAGAAGGGAAGGAGTATGCCGGACATAGCAACCGCCATAAAAATATTCCCAAGTGGGGTTTTTTGCTATAATGCTTTTTTGTACACTGTTCATATTGATTGTTATTTAATAAAATGATAATACACTTTTTATAACTATTTGAATCAGATACTCCTCTTGTTCTCCTATCTGATAATGTGTTGCAGATAGTGCAGCAAGAAGGCACTCATATGTCATGACCTACCATGAGGTCCAAGCCCATGCTGTGTTGGTGGCTGGGTAACAATGAGGCTTGTTTCCTCCATCCTCTCCTGCCAACCATGAACAACATAGTGGGGAGGATTATCCTCTTCATCTGACAGTTGCTCACGCATCACCTCTTTCTCCGCCATTTGTTCCTCAGATCTTGCACCTTCGATAACAGTTTGTCTGCTATCACCAGCACCCCTCGATCGCAGTAATCCATCCTCCCTTGGCAACCACCTGTGTGACAACAGTCTTGAACTTAAAGACAATGTTATCCCTTCCGCATCCTCCTCTGCTTCTTCCTCGACCACCATCTCCTCCCACAGGCTATTCAAAGTCTGCTCCAGCATATAGATGAACAGAATAGTGGTGCTGATTGTGTCAGGGCTCATTGCTGCTGCCACAGTCACAGCAACATGTGCAGAGTGGAATTCCAACGTGTCAACACATCGCCTATCAACCTGTCAACTGGCATTGACAAAGACCTCTATATCGATGCAAGTCAATGACCAGAGGGGTGCGAATGGCGGAAATGTGCACACAGGTTAAGTGCTTTCTTGAGCAGCTTACCCAGGCCAGGAAAGTGGCTTAGAAAACACTGTACCACCAGGTTGAGGACGTAAGCCATGCAAGGCACATGTCTGAGCTTGCCACGTCGTAGGGCCACCACCAAGTTTGCACAGTTATCGGACACAGACTTTCCTGGATGCAGGTTTAGCGGAGACAGCCATTGATCAAACTCAGCCTAGAGAGCTGTTCACAACTCTTTAGCTGCATGACTGCAATCTCCAAGGCATATCAATTTTAATACTGCCTGATTCCGGTGAGTCCTTGTTGCGCAGTACGGAGGTGGTGGGGTTCACTCTGCACTGTTGAAACGCATGTCTCATTAAAGCAGAGGTTGAGGGTGCAGGTGGAGGCCCTAGAAGAGATAGAGGAGGCAGCAGTAGTGGAGGAAGTGTTAAATGTAGAGGTTTGTCCTGCAAGTCTTGGGGATTCCAAGACTTGTGGAGCAACGCTTGTCCCCACAGCCACCAGAGTCACCCAGTGCCCTGTCAGCGAGATGTAACGCCCTTGGCCATGCTTACTTGTCCAAGTGTCTGTGGTGAAACCCACCCTGGCAGACAGAGATTTTGTCAAGGAACGGGTGATGTCTGCGACATGCTGGTGTAGCGCAGGCACAGCTTTCTTAGAAAAGTAATGGCGACTGGGTAAGTAGTACTGGAGGACTGCAACAGCCATTAGCTTTCGTAAACCATCTGTATACATCAGGCAGAAAGGCAGCATTTCCGTGGCAACAAATTGGAGATAGTGGAGTTCAACCTCTTAGCTATGTCATACATAGGAGGAAACAATCTTTTTCGTGACCACAGCTGTGGAATCATGGGCTGGCTGCAGTGCTGAGAGAGGGCGGAGTACAGTGAACCCGGTCAAACTGAAGGACGGTGAGAGAGGTGCAGGCGGAGATGTTACTGTGGATTGAGAAACTTGTGGTGTGCTCATTCTCTGAGATTGGTCAAAAATAGTAGGCATGTCCGCTTCCGTTACAGCTGAAGGCGGCCTCTCAGTCAGCATGACTTGAGCTGGTAAATAAACCGAGGTTTTTCGGTTGAAGGCCTGCGTCTTAATAGTTGGCACGGTAACAGAGGAGGAGGAAGAAGCTGCAAATGCCATTGATGGGGTAACTGATGGTTGCTGAGGTCCACTGGTCCGCATTTTTGCATAGTGGGATTCCCACAGTAAAGCATGTTGATTGTGCATGTGAAGGTTCATGCATGTAGTAGTCAAATTTTTGCACTTTTTACCTCGACACTGTTTTTTTTGCAAAGTTGGCAGATTGCGTGAGTTGGCTTATCCTTTGCAGTGTCAAAAAAGGCCCAGGCTAGGCAACCCTTGCCACGATTGTTAGCTGCAGACCTGCGGACGCTACTGGTCAGAGGCTCAGTTGGATTGGATCAATTTCACACAAGATAGGATCTAGCTTCCTGACAAGTTCACTTGCAACACTATCAGGAGTGGTTTCTCTGCATTATGATACTGAAAAAATGGTGCCAGCAAAACAAGATGTCCACTTTTTATATGGCCAAGGACATGTGACTTCGGCAGCCAATCACAGAAAACCTTGTATCGTGATGTTGTGGCTGGTTTTAGTGTCCTGATTGGCTACCAGGATCAATACACATAAAGGTAAGAGGAAAAAAATAGCATGCCTCACCCATACCCACTGCTCATCATACAGCACCACTATCCTAGCTAAAGCAATAACCGAACTGTTACAGAATTTTGCCGACTTTGTGTAAAAATGCTTGTGAAAGCGAACACGAATCCGAATGTGCTACATTCGTGCTGAATTTGAAATTGGCAAATGTTTTCTGAATACGTTCTGTTATAAAAGAGTCACCGAGGAGGAAAAAACAAAAAGCAAGCTAAGTCCAGAAAACCGGAGAGGTTGGTAACTAGCGGATTGCAGACCCCTGATCCTATCCACAACAATTAGCAGTAGCCGTGGAGCGTGCCTACGGTGGTCCTAGACGCCTCGTCACGGCCGGAGAACTAAATAAGCCTAAAGAAAGAAAGGGAAAATCTAAACTGCCCCAGAGCAGACCCCAAAGCAATAGACAGCCCCCAACATGTATTGTTGGTGAAACAAAATGAAACACAGACACAGATAGAAAGATAGGCTGAGCAAACGATGGGGCCCTCACTAATCAGAAAGGACAGGAAAGAAAAGCCGCTGTCTGCAATCACGCAAAAAACCCTGCCAAAAATAATGTCCAACACGTCTGATAGAAAAAGGCCCTGAAGTCACTAGACTTCAAAACACTATATCAGCACTCAGGTATATTCTGAAGACAGAACAAAAGAGATCAACTGATCAGAGACAAAATGGGGATTCAGCCCAGTCCCAGCCAGGGATGGCTGAACACAAAAACTAAGTAAACCAGTTGAAAACTCATATGAACAATAGCAGAGAAAACTTAGCTTTAGGAAGGCAGGAACCAAACTGGAAACCAGAAGCCACAGTCAGGAAAAATCACCAGCAAGAAACTAGGGATTCGGCTGCCTTAAATCCAGTCAGAAACTCCTGATGTCCAATCGCAGTCCTCTTCCTCACGTGGCTGGTCTCTGCCATTTAGATCAGCTTCATTACCTCCCTTCACCAACAGAGGGAGTCCAGATAGAGAACTCACTACTCCTCTGTCAGCACAGCCAGCTCCATAACCCTCACCAGAAGCCAGAGGCAAACCCAAAAATGAGCTCACAACAACGTTCATTCATCTCTATTCCCAACAACCTGAAATCAATTTTAGCAGCAGAATCTACTTTTAACTAGTCCTCATCTTTAATCCGATTTCTGGGAGTCAATCTCTCTCCTAATTTAGGAGAACTATACAAACTCAGATTCCTTCCAATGCTCTCTAGTATTGATAAATTGATGTCCTCATGGTCTATCGCTTATGTCTCGTGGCTAGGTAGGAAAAATCTGCTCAGAAGTGTTGTATGTCCTAAATTTACATACCTCCTGCAAGCTCTCCCCATTCATCTCCCCAAAACACTTTTAGCTGATATACACTCACTGGCCACTTTATTAGGTACACCTGTCCAACTGTGTGTTAAGACTTAATTTCTAATCAGCCAATCACATGGCGGCAACTCAGTGCATTTAGGCATGTAGACATGGTCAAGACAATCTCCTGCAGTTCAAACCGTGCATCAGTATGGGGAAGAAAGGTGATTTGAGTGCCTTTGAACGTGGCATGATTGTTGGTGCCAGAAGGGCTGGTCTGAGAATTTCAGAAACTGCTGATCTACTGGGATTTTCACGCACAACCATCTCTAGGGTTTACAGAGAATGGTCCGAAAAAGAAAAAAAATCCAGTGAGCGGCAGTTCTGTGGCCGGAAATGCCATGTTGATGCCAGAGGTCAGAGGAGAATGGGCAGACTGGTTCGAGCTGATAGAAAGGCAACAGTGACTCAAATTGCCACCCGTTACAACCAAGGTAGGCAGAAGAGCATCTCTGAACGCACAGTGCGTCGAACTTTGAGGCAGATGGGCTACAGCAGCAGAAGACCACACTGGGTACCACTCCTCTCAGCTAAGAACAGGAAACTGAGGCTAAAATTTGCACAAGCTCATCGAAATTGGACAGTAGAAGATTGGAAAAACGTTGCCTGGTCTGATGAGTCTCGATTTCTGCTGCGACATTCGGATGGTAGGGTCAGAATTTGGCGTAAACAACATGAAAGCATGGATCCATCCTGCCTTGTATCAACGGTTCAGGCTGGTGGTGGTGGTGTCATGGTGTGGGGAATTTTTTCTGGGCACTCTTTGGGCCCCTTGGTACCAATTGAGCATCGTTGCAACGCCACAGCCTACCTGAGTATTGTTGCTGACCATGTCCATCCCTTTATGACCACAATGTACCCAACATCTGATGGCTACTTTCAGCAGGATAATGCGCCATGTCATAAAGCTCGAATCATCTCAGATTGGTTTCTTGAACATGACAATGAGTTTACTGTACTCAAATAGCCTCCTCAGTCACCAGATCTCAATCCAATAGAGCATCTTTGGGATGTGGTGGAACGGGAGATTCGCATCAGGGATGTGCAGCCGACAAATCTGCGCCAACTGTGTGATGCCATCATGTCAATATGGTCCAAAATCTCTGAGGAATGCTTCCAGCACCTTGTTGAATCTCTGCCACGAAGAATTGAGGCAGTTCTGAAGGCAAAAGGGGGTCCAACCCCTTACTAGCATGGTGTACCTAATAAAGTGGCCAGTGAGTGTACATATATTGTTTACACATTTTCTCGGGAGGAGCAAAAAGCATAGAAGCGCTTATCACATCCTCACACTCCTGCATAGTTCAGGTGGTATTGACCTTCCCGACCCAAATATTTTTCAGCAAGCTATACACTTACAGAGAATCTCTGACTGGATTAAGGGTCCTGTACACAAATCTTGGGTTCAGGCTGAAGAAGATAATCTGGGTTTATGTCAGTTTATCTTCCCTCCTGCTAATGGCACAAATCCCAAACATATTAAAAACACCTTTACCTCAAACGCCTAAAAAACATGGTGGCTTCCCACATCAGGAGACTTTTTATTTCCCTTCCCATTCTACAAATATAAGACCTTTTCTTTTATCCGCTGTGTACACCCAATGCAAGTATCCACAGTGCCTTTTGATACTCTAACACAACTTTACATGATTTACTGGAGAAGTGCTTTGTTCCTTCTAAAGATGAGCTACAGAAAATGTTGCATATTTCCATACTCAAAGGAATCAGCACTAGTGTAGTTAATTCAACTCACTAGTATATACTTTCAGGGACAACAGGCAATCAGCAAGGAGAGATGCCATAAATAAATTATAAATTTTAGGCTATGTGCACACGCTGCGGTTTTTGCTGCGGTTCCACTGCGGTTTTGGCCCTGCGGAACAGCAGCAGTTCCGCAGACATGGTACTTTACCATGTTAGCCTATGGGTTTTCAAAACCGCAGTGCTCACGCTGCGGTTTTTTCCGCGCGGTTTTGCTGCGGTTTTTTTTCCGCAGCATGTCAATTCTTTCTGCGGATTCTGCTGCGGTTTCACACCTTTAACATAGTAGAGGTGTGAAACCGCAGGGCAAAACCGCAGGCCAAAACGCAGCAAAACCGCAGGTCACTTTACCTGCGGTTTTACCTGCGTTTCCGCGCGGAAAAAACCGCAGCGGAATCCGCAACGTGTGCACATAGCCTTATTCTATTTAGCTAAAAAACCTCTGGATGTCTTTAACTAAGTGACTCAAATAATGACAAGGTGATAAAGTGCTAGTGTTTAAATCAGTGCTCCAAATGGTTTAGTCTCACCCATTCAGTCTCATCAGCAGCATGTTGAAGAAACGCAGGAACAAAAAGAGTATCTGTATGTAGGGGGGGTTTCCTATCATCCCGTCATGCCCCTGAATTGCTCCTGCCCTCACAAGGACAGTCCCCAAGTGTAGGCTGCTAAGATGTACCCATCATCATATACAGTGGGGCAAAAAAGTATTTAGTCAGGCAGCAATAGTGCAAGTTCCACCACTTAAAAAGATGAGAGGCGTCTGTAATTTACATCATAGGTAGACCTCAACTATGGGAGACAAACTGAGAAAAAAAAATCCAGAAAATCACATTGTCGGTTTTTTTTTCATTTTATTTGCATATTATGGTGGAAAATAAGTATTTGGTCAGAAACAAGCAATCAAGATTTCTGGCTCTCACAGACCTGTAACTTCTTCTTTAAGAGTCTCCTCTTTCCTCCACTCATTACCTGTAGTAATGGCACCTGTTTAAACTTGTTATCAGTATAAAAAGACACCTGTGCACACTCTCAAACAGTCTGACTCCAAACTCCACTATGGTGAAGACCAAAGAGCTGTCAAAGGACACCAGAAACAAAATTGTAGCCCTGCACCAGGCTGGGAAGACTGAATCTGCAATAGCCAACCAGCTTGGAGTGAAGAAATCAACTGTGGGAGCAATAATTAGAAAATGGAAGACATACAAGACCACTGATAATCTCCCTCGATCTGGTGCTCCATGCAAAATCCCACCCCGTGGGGTCAGAATGATCACAAGAACGGTGAGCAAAAATCCCAGAACCACGCGGGGGGACCTAGTGAATGAACTGCAGAGAGCTGGGGCCAATGTAACAAGGCCTACCATAAGTAACACACTACGCCACCATGGACTCAGATCCTGCAGTGCCAGACGTGTCCCACTGCTTAAGCCTGTACATGTCCGGGCCCGTCTGAAGTTTGCTAGAGAGCATTAGGATGATCCAGAGGAGTTTTGGGAGAATGTCCTATGGTCTGATGAAACCAAACTGGAACTGTTTGGTAGAAACACAACTTGTCGTGTTTGGAGGAAAAAGAATACTGAGTTGCATCCATCAAACACCATACCTACTGTAAAGCATGGTGGTGGAAACATCATGCTTTGGGGCTGTTTCTCTGCAAAGGGGCCAGGACGACTGATCCGGGTACATGAAAGAATGAATGGGGCCATGTATCGTGAGATTTTGAGTGCAAACCTCCTTCCATCAGCAAGGGCATTGATGATGAAACGTGGTTGGGTCTTTCAACATGACAATGATCCAAAGCACACCGCCAGGGCAATGAAGGAGTGGCTTCGTAGGAAGCATTTCAAGGTCCTGGAGTGGCCTAGCCAGTCTCCAGATCTCAACCCTATAGAAAACCTTTGGAGGGAGTTGAAAGTCCGTGTTGCCAAGCGAAAAGCCAAAAACATCACTGCTCTAGAGGAGATCTGCATGGAGGAATGGGCCAACATACCAACAACAGTGTGTGGCAACCTTATGAAGACTTACAGAAAACGTTTGACCTCTGTCATTGCCAACAAAGGATATATCACAAAGTATTGAGATGAAATTTTGTTTCTGACCAAATACTTATTTTCCACCATAATATGCAAATAAAATGAAAAAAAAACAGACAATGTGATTTTCTGGATTTTTTTTTCTCAGTTTGTCTCCCATAGAATCATAGAATCGTAGAGTTGGAAGGGACCTCCTGGGCCATCTGGTCCAACCCCCTGCTCAAAGCAGGATTCGCTAAATCATCCCAGTCAGATGTCTGTCCAGCCTCTGTTTGAAGACTTCCATTGAAGGAGAACTCACCACTTCTCGTGGCAGCCTGTTCCACTCATTGATCACTCTAACTGTCAAAAAGTTTTTTCTAATATCTAATCTGTGTCTCCTCCCATTCAGTTTCATCCCATTGCTTCTAGTCTTTCCTTGTGCAAATGAGAATAAAGTTGATCCTTCTACAATGTGACAGCCCTTTAGATATTTGTAGACAGCAATTAAGTCTCCTCTCAGTCTTCTCTTTTGCAAACTAAACATTCCCAAATCCTGCAACCTTTCCTCATAAGACAGGGTTTGCAGACCGGTCACCATTCTGGTCGCTCTTTTCTGAACTTGCTCCAGTTTGTTGATGTCTTTTTTAAAATGTGGTGCCCAAAACTGGACACAATATTCCAGATGAGGTCTGACCAAAGAGGAGTAGAGGGAAATAATGACTTCACGTGATCTAGACTGTATGCTTCTGTTAATACATCCTAGAACTGCATTTGCCTTTTTTGCTGCTGCATCACACTGTTGACTCATATTCAGTCTGTGATCTATTAGTATACCCAAGTCTTTTTCACATGTGCTGTCACTTAGACCTATTCCTCCCATTCTATATATGCTTTTTTCATTTTTATTGCCCAGATGTAGTACTTTGCATTTCTCCCTGTTAAAAACCATTCTGTTAGTTACTGCCCACTTCTCCAGTTTATTTAAATCTTTTTGAATCCTCTCTCTCTCTTCTCTAGTATTAGCTATCCCTCCTAGCTTTGTGTCATCAGCAAATTTAATCAGTTTACCCTCAATTCCTTCATCTAAATCGTTGATAAAGATGTTGAACAATACAGGGCCCAGGACAGAGCCCTGTGGTACCCCACTTGAGACATTCTTCCAACTGGATGTGCAGCCATTTACGACCACTCTTTGGGTCCGATCACTAAGCCAGCTATGAATCCACCTAACAGTTGCCTTGTCCATTCCATACTTAGTCATTTTTTCAATAAGGATTGTATGAGAGACTTTGTCAAATGCTTTGCTGAAGTCAAGATATACTATATCTACAGCATTTCCTTGATCCACCCAATCAGTGATACCGTCATAGAAGGAAATTAAGTTAGCCTGACATGACTTATTAGTTACAAACCCATGCTGACTCTGTTTGATCACTTCATTCTTATCCAGGTATTGACTTACATGTTGTTTAATAATTTGTTCAAAGATCTTTCCTGGTATAGAAGTCAGACTCACCGGCCTATAGTTGCCTGGGTCCACCTTCTTCCCCTTTTTGAAGATAGGAACAACATTTGCTCTTCTCCAGTCTTCTGGCACTTCTCCTGTTCTCCAAGAATTTTCAAAGATTATGGAGAGTGGTTCAGAAATTTCTTCTGCTATCTCCTTCAGTACTCTGGGGTGTAATTCATCTGGACCTGGAGACTTGAATTCATTTAGGTTAGCTAAGTGTTTCCTCACTATCTTTCTGTTTATAGATATCCTGGATTCTTCTATTCCCTTAATAGGACAGTGAATAACAGTTGGTGTTACATTTCCTTTCTGAGAGAAAACAGATGCAAAATAGGAATTTAAAAGTTCAGCCTTCTCAACATCCTGTCTTACCATTTCATCATTTTCATCCTGTAAAAATCCTATAGCATCTTTGACTTTTCTTTTACTTTTGACATATCCCCAAAATCCTTTATTATTGCTTTTGACATCTCTTGCAAGCCTCAATTCATTTTCAGCTTTAGCTAATCTGATTTGTGCCCTGCAGATTCTGCAGACAGCATTATATTCTTCTTTAGATATGCCTCCCTCTTTCCATTTTATAAACATTTTTTTCTTCCTTTTTAGCATGTGCTTAAGTTCTGTGTTCACCCATCCTAGTTTCCTTAAATGCTTCCTATTCTTCCCTCTTTTCGGAATTGTTAACAACTGTGCTTTGAGAATTTCATTTTTCAAGATTTCCCATCCTTCCTGGACATTTTTGTTGAGGTCTACCTATGATGTAAATTACAGACGCCTCTCATCTTTTTAAGTGGTGGAACTTGCACTATTGCTGACTGACTAAATACTTTTTTGCCCCACTGTATTATGATCTCCCTATGCATTTCCTTCCCAATAAAGGGAATTCATCAGGATAGCAAAGAATATGTGGGGAAATATCAAAAAGGTTCCTGCAGTAGCACGGAACCCAGAATCAGGCTTTACCTGTTGTGTCACAACCCTTATAAAGAATGTCTGGCACATAGAGGCCCTCAGTATTGTGCAGTTTGAAATAAAGGCGCACTCAACCCACTTGATGCCTGCATGTGACGTAATTGCTGGTCATTGTGCCACAGCGGATGTGACGTCATCTCCTTTACACTGTCACATCCGGCTAGAGGTACCAATAAGATGGAAGATCCAGAGTTAAGCATGGTACATCTAATGATGCTTCAGGTCATTGGGCTGCTTCGTGGAGCACAGTATACTCAGTATACTCAGATACCCACACTGCTCAAAAAAATAAAGGGAACACTTAAACAACAGAATATAACTCCAAGTAAATCAAACTTCTGTGAAATCAAACTGTCCACTTAGGAAGCAACATTGATTTGACAATCAATTTCACATGCTGTTGTGCAAATGGAATAGACAACAAATGGAAATTATTGGCAATTATCAAGACACCCTCAATAAAGGATGTTTTGGTCACTTTTGAATGTTGGTTGTGCTTTCACACTCGTGGTAGCATGAGACGGACTCTACAACCCACACAAGTGGCTCAGGTAGTGCAGCTCATCCAGTATGGCATATCAATAAGAGCTGTCGCAAGAAGGTTTGCTGTGTCTGTCATCGAAGTGTCAGGAGGCTGGAGGCGCTACCAGGAGACAGGCCAGTACACCAGAAGATGTGGAGGGAGCCGTAGGAGGGAAACAACCCAGCAGCAGGACCGCCTTTGTGCAAGGAGGAACAGGTGGAGTCAAATGTACATGTGTCTGCACAAACAGTTAGAAACTCACTTCATGAGGATGGTCTGAGTGCCCGACGTCCACAGATGGGGGTTGTGCTTACAGCCCAACACTGGGTATATGGGCACTGGACTATGGGATGGCAGATATGTATGATGGGTATATGGACACTGGACTATGGGATGGAGGATAATCATTATAATTTGTTATAACTAACCACAGTTAGTTACTATGTCCAGTCAACGCCGGGCTCTTCAGCTAGTGTACTATATACAGGAGGAGATGACATACAGGTATATACTATATACAAGGGAAATGACATATAGGTATGTACTATATACAGGAGGAGATGACATACAGGTATATACTATATACAGGGGAGATGACATACAAGTATACACTATATAAAGGAGGAGATGACATACAGGTATATACTATATACAGGGGAGATGACATACAGGTATACACTATATACAGGAGGAGATGACATACAGCGACAATTTATGTGAAATATAATCATTATAATTTGTTATAACTAACCATAGTTAGTTACTATGCCCGGGAAACGCCGGGCTCTTGAGTTAGTTAAAAATATATAAACATGTTTGGCATTCTTGTGTCCATAAAAGTCTGATCTACCAAAAAATAAAATTGTTTAAATTACATTGTGTTAGAAAGGTTTTGTCCCTCGGACAATTTTGAGTGTTCCTGATAGATTTTTCCATGCTGATTTCAGAAATGATTTCAGATTTTTCCTATCACGTAAGGTTTTTGAGAAATGATATGAAACATTATAATATTCTGTTATAATTCTAAAAACTCATATATGAACTTTTTCTGAAAGAGTATATTCTTAATTTTCCACTGAAATAACATAAATCCCTGATCTACACCTATGCATGCACTTATTATGCAAATTCCACACAGGCGCAGTGAATCATTTGGCTGACCGTGTACAGAGCATACCACATCTCATGGGCAGGGGAGGAATCAAAAGACAATACTGACATAGTGCATGGCTGAATGGATCACGACCTTCAATGCAGTTCGCTGTCCCAATGATATGGAGAGAGGAGAGAGATCATGTAACAGATTGCTACTTCTGCCTTACAAATGTAACAGGATATTCAGCAAAGAACAAGAAATCAAAAGAATATCCTAATCTTCCTTCAGCCATAAGACCAGTGCCACACGATGAAAGTCTTCGTGTTACAAAGCCACCCAAAGTATGGACGATGGAAGACGACAAAGATGAACTAACAATGTCAGTGGAAAATGAAACTGCTGCAGACCAAACTTTGAGCCTTCTGCATCTAATCCACATCTGTTCAGTTAAGTTGATCTGAGTGACTTTGTCAGAGATTTTAAATTGTCAAAGAGGCAGGCAGAATTATTGGGATCAAGGCTACAAGAACGGAACTCTTATTACCAGGAACAAGAGTTCCTGTTTTTCGCAGTCGATAAGAAGACCTTAATCAATTTTTCAACCATGTCGACAGTTTAACCTTTTGCAACGATGTCTTGGGGTTGTTTGGTGTTCTTGGATGTGAACATAACCCGAAGGAATGGCGACTGTTCATTGACTCGTCAGTTTTAAGTCTGAAGGCTGTTTTACTACACAACGGAAATATCTATCATTCTATACATATTGGACATCCCGTACACATTAAAGAAACGTATGAGAATATGGAGTTACTGTTGACCCACATTAATTATAGAAATTGTAACTGGAACATAGGTGGTGATCTAAAAGTTGTTGCACTTCTTCTTGGACTACAGCTTGGATATACCAAGTATTGTTGTTTTATTTGTGGGTGGGACAGTCGTGCAGGAGAAATGCACTATTTCAGATAGGACTGGGCACGCCTCAAAAACCTTGTTGCTGGACAGAAGAATGTTAAACATAGTCCTCTCATTGAGCCAGCAAAGATATTTCTCCCTCCTTTGCATATTAAACTTGGGCTTATGAAGAATTTTGTCAAAGCAATGAACAAAGAATCGGAAGCCTTTTCTTACTTGCGACAGAAATTTCCAAGAATAAGTGATGCAAAGATTAAAGAAGATATTTTTATTGGCCCACAGATCAGAGATATAATGAATGACAGTAGCTTTGATGGTCTTTTGCAAAGTGCTGAATAGATGGTCTTGTGCAAGGTGCTGAACAAGTGGCATGGAGAGCCTTTAAAGATGTGACCTTCAACTTCCTTGGCAACTGTAGGGCACCAAACTTTGAACAACTCGTGGACAACATGCTCACAGCATATCATTTGATGAAATGCAATATGTCACTAAAAATGAATTTTCTACATTCTCACTTGGACTTTTTTTCCAGCCAAGCTTGGTGCCGTTAGCAATGAACACGGTGAAAGATTTCACCAAGACAATGCGCTGATGGAGAAAATGTACCAGGGAAAGTGGAGTACGTCAATGCTGGCTGACTATTGCTGGAATCTTATTCGAAAAGCATCTGACACAGATAATAAACGAAAGTCGTCTACAAAACACTTTTTAACAATTGCTTTTGCTACTGGCATCGATGCACATGTAAGTAGTGTCTCAGACTTCATAATCTACATATATAATTGCCAGTTGGCCGCTGTCACTGAATCCCATAAGGCACCGAGGCAGTGTCACTTGCGCAGGCGCAGTCCGTGGCCGCAAGGCCATGAACTGCTAGTACAACAAAATAGCCCAATACATTGCAAAAGACAAATGGCAGCGTCCTGAAATAATGGCCTGCCATAATATGTGGTTCCACTCCATGAATACATATACAATCAAGGAGAAAAAGAGTGATTGAATCCGAAAGGATTTTTTATTTGTAAAAAAATTATTACCAATTTATTAATACAAAAACACATAGAAATATACAATAATCATAGCATAATTGCACATAATATATGACGTCAAAACTCCTTTTTTCTGTCACCACCTGGGGGACTTGTGCACCATTAGGTAAGCGTTCCTGTTGTTCGGTCACTCTGCCATTAGGGCACAATGACACACTGTGGAACGTGCTATACCTCTTCCACCCTGTATACATGTTGAGCCTTTGTTTGGGGCCCTCCGCCACTATAGACCTATTATGGTCTTGATAGTACTTTATAGAGACAGCGGCAATTTATTCAGGGGCCCTATTTTTACAAATGGCTTTAGCATGATGGTGCCTTGTTGATTATCCCCACTTATCTCTCCTGGCTTTTGACGTCATATATTATGTGCAATTGTGCTATGATTATTGTATATTTCTATGTGTTTTTGTATTAATAAATTGGTAATAATTTTTTTTACAAATAAAAAAATCCTTTCGGATTCAATCACTCTTTTTCTCCTTGATTGTATAAGGCCATGAACTGCGCCTGCGAAAGTGATATACGGTATATACTCAAGTATAAGCCAGCAAGCCGGGAGGGGAGGGGGAGCAGCAGGAGAGAGCAGCTGTGACAGCATACTCACCCACTGCTGGCGCGGTGGCTGCAATGTCTCTGCATCTTTCTCTGTTTTCCCGGCTTCCAGCAGCACTTCCTGTATTCAGCTGTCACGTGGTGCCACTCATTAAATAATGATTATGGACATGCCTCCACACCCATAGGCATGGAGCGCAAACTCATTACTTTAATGAGCGGTATCACCTGACCGCTGAATACAAGAAGTGCTGCTGGAAGCCGGGAAAACAGAGAGCTGCAGGAATGTTGCAGCCACCTCGTGAGGAGGATTGAGGAGGACGGAGTAGGACCGGGGAAGACCGGGGAGGACGAGTGAGGATCGGGAAGAACGAGTGAGGACTGGGGGAGCTGAGCCAAGGCAAGTCATGCATACAGGATGGGACCAGGGAGCCATACATACAGGATGGAACCAGGAATCCATACATGCAGGATGGGACCAGGGAGTCATGCATACAGGATGGGACCAGGGAGCCATACATACAGGACGGGACCAGGGAGCCATTCAAACAGGATGAGACCAGGGAGCCATGCATACAGGATGGAACCAGGGAGCCATGCATACAGGATGGGATCAGGGAGCCAAACATACAGGATGGAACCAGGGAGCCATACATACAGGATGGAACCAGGGAGCCATACATACAGGATGGGACCAGGGAGCCATACATACAGGATGGGACCAGGGAGCCATACATACAGGATGGGACCAGGGAGCCATACATACAGGATGAGGCCAGGGAGCCATACATATAGGATGGAACCAGGGAGCCATACATACAGGATGGAACCAGGGAGCCATACATACAGCATGGAACCAGGAAGCCATACATACAGGATGGGACCAGGGAGCCACACATACAGGATGGGACCAGGGAGCCATACATACAGGATGGAACCAGAGAGCCATACATACAGGATGGGACCAGGGAGCCACACATACAGGATGGGACCAGGGAGCCATACATACAGGATGGAACCAGAGAGCCATACATACAGGATGGGACCAGGGAGCCATACATACAGGATGGGACCAGGGAGCCATACATACAGGATGGGACCAGGGAGCCATACATACAGGATGAGGCCAGGGAGCCATACATACAGGATAGGACCAGGGAGTGATACATATAGGAGGGGTGGCCACACATTGCAGGACAGGGATGGGGGAGCCACACACACCAGGACAGGGACGGAGGGAGCCACACATAGCAGGACAAGGACGGGGGGAGCCACACATAGAAGGACAGCGACGGAGGGAGCCACACATAGCAGGACAGGGACGGGCGGAGCCACACATAGCAGGACAGGGACGGGGGGAGGGGGAGCCACACATACCAGAACAGGATGGGGAACAATGCATACCTGGCTTACACACGAGTCAATAAGCTTACCCTGTTTTCCGTGGCAAAATTAGGTCCTCGGCTTATACTCGGGTCAGCTTATACTCGAGTATATAGGGTACACGTCTCCGCTATTCCCACGCAGGCGCAGTAACAGCCACGTTGTTACTATGCATGCATGGGAATAGCGGCGACGTGTATGTCACTTGCGCAGGCACAGTTCGTGGCCACAATTTTTACGCATGCGCAGTAACAGCCACAACTGCACGCTCTACATGCGCTGCTCCTGTCAGAACCCCTAAGCATATGGATCGCCCCAGGGCAGGTGTGGGGATCACTCGGTACCGAGCGTGTGTCGCAAAGGGATGTGTCACGGTGGCGGTGACCCGGTCCGTGGCCCTGGGTGTCCATGTAAAATAGGTGGAATGAAGCTGAATAAAGTTTATAGGTAGATAATTCGTGATGGCACCTGTGGTACTCGGCAATGAAGGTGTTAAGCTGACGCTGCAGTGCAGATCCTCTGGGACAGATGGTATAAGGCAGCAAAGATGGAATAGCTCTCCTCTCAGCTGGGTTTTTTGACTGCCGGCTCTTTCAGGTGCTTCTGGCTGGACCCACATAGGAATAAGGGGATAAGAACATCCTGACGTTACACGTCAGGACATTATCTGTGGGCGCAGAGAGCTTGCTCTGCTCTCTCGCACCTGGCTGCAGGCCTGCAGAGCAATTGGTTGTGAGCCAAGCCGGTGTAACTCAGCGCTGCAGGCTAGCAGCCTGCAGCCTCCCTACCCGCGCGTACCTGGTATACATTCTGAAGAATCTGATAATCAGAATCACAGTCAGATTCACAGTGACGCTCGCTGACGCCGGTCTTAGAGGGACTGGGTGAGTGAGTCACCCAGAGGCCAGAGAGTGTAATGTGTATGAGTTGACTATGATAATAATGTGCTATGTGTATAATAATAATTGACCCCAGAAGAAACATGTTTAAAATAAAATACATCAGCCCAGCCCCCAGCGGCCAGCACCTGTAATATAGTGGGGCTGATTTATATACAGGTGCAGGGCTGGGGCTGGTGACGTATACAGGGGCTGGCCTGGTGGTGATATATATATATATATATATATAGGTGCAGGGCTGGGGCTGGTGACGTATACAGGGGCTGGCCTGATGATGTATATACAGGTGCAGGACTGGGGTTGGTGATGCATACAGGAGCTGGCCTGGTGGTGATGTATATACAGGTGCAGTGCTGGGGCTGGTGACATATACTGGAGCTGGCCTGGTGGTGATGTATATACAGGTGCAGGGCTGGGGCTGGTGATGTATATACAGATGCAGGGCTGGGGCTGGTGACGCATACAGGTTGATGGGCTGATGAAGTATATAAAGGTGCTGGGCTGGGGCTGGTGGACCAAGATGGATATATGGGGGCAAAGATAAATGTATGGGGGAGCCAGGATGCATATATATGGTAGAGCCAGTATGCATATATATATGGGGGCTTTATGGGGGGGGAGCAGCACATGGCATCAGGATGGATATATGCGGTGGAGCAGCAAAAAAGCCAGGATGGATATATGGGGGTGGCAGCACAAGGGACCAGGATGGATATTTGGGGGGTGGTAGCACAAAGGATCAGGATGGATATATGGAGTGGAGCAGCACAAGGGACCAGGATGGATATATGTGGGGAGCAGCACAACAGGCCAGGGTTGATATATAGGAGGGAAGGCAGCACAAAGGACCAGGATGGATATATGGGGGGAGCAGCACAAGGAATGGATATATGAGGGGAGGAGGACAATGGACATATATGGGGCCTGTATGGATAGCTGGGGGGCAGGATGGTTATCTGTGGCCCAGGCTGCAGATATTGGGGCCAGGCTAGGCAAGGGACATGGGGGGCCAGGATGTGGCATATTATAAAATAAAGGGTGCCAGGCTGGGCGAGATTATTAAATAAAGAGGGACTTAATTACTTTTTGGGGGCCAGAATGAGGAACAGGCGGTATTAGTTTATGGTGACACGTGGGAAACATAATTTCTTTAGGAGCAAATTAGGGATATTATTACTACT
The DNA here is from genome assembly GCF_039654945.1 of Dendrobates tinctorius. Taxonomy (NCBI): domain Eukaryota; kingdom Metazoa; phylum Chordata; class Amphibia; order Anura; family Dendrobatidae; genus Dendrobates; species Dendrobates tinctorius. Next base: position 22,009,287 of record NW_027361711.1, on the reverse strand, counting down.
GTCATATAATTTACTTTTTAGGAAACTGTTTTCCATGGAGGGAGGAAAATGGGGGGGCCTGTTACTATACATTGTGGCACTATGTTGCTTTTTTTTCATCTGACATAATGTTGAAGTCGGGGAAAAAGTGGGGAAAGTGCTCTGGAAGCAATCAGCTATTGACGACTGTGTTATGTTTTGCAGAGACGAGCCCTGGCTGCAAGAAGTGTTGGTCTGTGCTGGATGAAGAAAAGTGAAGATGAAGGACTTCAATTACAGACGTCAGTGGTGAGTTCAGTGTATTACATGTACATGCACACTATACATTATATACAGAGTTCATGTGTACAATGTCACTGGTGATCCCTGTATTACCTGCACACTTACACTATATACCTAGTTCCTGTGTATAATGCCATTGGTGTTTACTGTATTACCTGCACACTGACAGTATACACAAATCTTCTGTATATAAGGTAATTGGTGATTACTGTATTACCTGTACACTGACTCTATATACAGAACTCCTGTCTATTTGTCACTGTTGATCACTGTATTACCTGTACATTATATACAGAGCTCCTGTGTATAATGTCACTGGTGATCCCTGCATTAACTGTACACTCTACACTATATAAAGAGCTCCCATGTATAATGTCACTGGTGCTCACTGTGTTACTTGTACACTATACACAGAGCTTATGTATATATTGTCATTGGTGATCACTGTATTACTTTACACTATACATTATATACAGAGTTCCTGTGTATAATGTCACTGGTGATCACTCTATATTACCTGTACACTGACACTATATACAGAGCTCCTGTGTATAATGTCACTGTTGCTCACTATACTACCTATACACTATATGCAGAGCTCCTGTGTATAATGACACTGGTGGTAATAACAGTTTTGTTAGTATTGTGGTTTGTATTCATGATCAGTATTGTAGTATTCAATCACTGTGCGGTGGTAATTTGTGGTCTGGTCATGGTATGGCGGTATTTGTCCCTAGTATGTGTTATTTTTTGGTCACTATGAGGTGGAATATGTAGTCTAGTTTTGGTGTCACAGTATTTCTCCTTGTATGTGGTATTATTCAGTCACTATGTGATCTGTTCATGGTGTGGTGGTATTTCTCCTGTTTGTGGCATTATTGGTCTTGGTATAGTAGATTGTGTTGTGTATGGCGGTCATTTGTTCATTTTCGTTTCATTCACCTTTTTCATTCTAAAATTTTACAACCTGAACAACCATGGCTTGCCCCTCACTAGTTTTGATCCTGGGTACGCCCATGCTCATAGTTGTGGTCTACCTATCATGTCGATTACAGACCTCTCTCATCTTTTTAAATGGGAGAACTTGCACAACTGGTCGCTGACTAAACACTTTTTCCCCCCTAAAAAAAGTTGCAGATTTCAGTAGTCAGCAACAAATTACTGTAAATACTCGTGTATAAGCCCAGTTTTTCAGCACATTTTTTTGTGCTGAAAATGCCCTCCTCTGTTTATACACAAGTCAATTGCCAGAAAGCTGGTGGGTGAGGGGGAGTGGTGGAGCAGCGGGTGACAGAGGAAGGAGCTGGCGGCTGTGAATACAGCCTGTGCCGCTGCTAAAGAGAAATAAATATTAATTTCTCTTATAGGGCGCACAGTGACAGTTGCAGCCGCTGGCTTTCAGAAGACATCTTACTCTCCCTCCAGTGTGCCCTCGCAGCATCTCATTTCTCCTGGGGCCCTCGCAGCATTTCGTTGATGCCAGTTTCCAGCAGCACTTCCTGTGCTGAGCGATCACGTGGCACCGCTCATTAAGGTAATGAATATGCATGCGTCTCCACTCTCATAGGCATGGAAGGAATATTCATAATCATTACCTTAATGAGCAGTGCCACGTGATCACTCAGCACAGGAAGTGCTGCTGGAAGCAGGCACCAACAAGATGCTGCGAGGGCCCTGGGACCAACGAGATGCTGTGAGGGCACGCTGGAGGAGGGTGAGTAGGATGTTTTGGTATTTTTTGTAATAGGAAGCATGAATACAAGGAAAAGAGGGGGGAGCCACGCATACCAAGACAGCAATGGGGAGAGCCACGCATACCAGGACAGCTACGGGGGAGCCACGCATACCAGGACATCGATGGGGGGAGTCACGCATACCAGGACAGCTACAGGGGGAGCCACACATACCAGGACAGCTACGGGGAGCAACACATACAAGGACAGGGATGAAGGGACAATGCATAACCAACTTATACTCGAGTCAATATGCTTACCCAGTTTTCCATGGCAGAATTAGGTGCCTTGGCTTTTACTTGGGTTGGCTTATACTCGAGTATATAGGGTAGAATTTTTTTTACAAGGTTCAGACTTTTTTGCCATTAAAATGGAAAACAAAATCTTATATGTTTGGTATTTCCATAATTTCACTGACCTGGATAACTATACTGCAAAGTCATTTTACTGCACATAAAGTCATAAAAGTAAAACCTATTACAGTAAACAATTGTGTAATTGTAGCAATAAATTTTCATTTTTTTTAACAACTGCCCATCACTTTTCATTAGACTCTCTGCAGACTGATTTTTTCAGTTAGCAGCACCAACAGTCATATGACAATGTATACAGGGGGATGCAGAAGTAGGTATGCAGTATAAATAATACTTGAACTATAATAATGTTGTCAACTTTGCATGCTTTTCCTGAATATACTGAATCCTTGATTATTCTCCAAAAGAAAAAGTCCATCTCGGTAAGGTCTTGTGACCCTTATGGCCATTCAACCAAATCTTGTCAGTCTGTCTTCTCTATATATAAAAATGAGTGTATGTACTGTATGTGTGCATGTATGTGTGTATCAGCCACAGCCACTCCACAAATCCCCACCCAATCACTAAGCATCTTTCATTTCACCAGAGCTGTTTAAAAGATGAAAGCTGAGCTGTGATTGGTTGCTATGAGCAACAGTTTTCCTTATAGACAGTTGTGGTAACTGAGGCTTATTATTCTTAACATTTCTATGGTGTTATCGTCCTTCTGTAAAGCTGGAAATAACACAATTTATTACCGTGCCGACCCAGACCACCATCTGACACAGACTGCAGGGGGAGCCCAGAATCAGTAACTTCTCTTTGTCTGGCATAAAGCATCTCATTAATTTAAAAATTCAAGCACAGATTAAAAAAAGAAACAGAAGATGGATTTCTCCAACCCTGGTATCATTTCAATTGGTGTAACAGAGCCAACCTGACTGGTTTGCTTTAAACGTATTTATACAGCTACAACTAATGCCACTCTAAATTAGTCCTTCTTCAAAATTTCTAACTAAATGGTATTACACTCCCACAAGGTTGAAATCTCCTTTCTCTAAGAGAAAAGCTGTATTACGCCTCAATGAGCAAGACTTACAGAAAGAAGAAAGGGAGCCAAGACTTACAGAAAGAAGAAAGGGAGCCAAAACTTACAGAAATGAGTACAGAAATGGAGTAAAAGAAGGCAAGAGATGCTTCCTCAAGGGCCACTGAAATGTCTCAGCAGAGAGAAGTAAGACTAGCAGATGTAAGAACAAAAGCTGCTTCCTCAAGGGCCACTGAAACATCTCAGCAGAGAGAAGCAAGACTTGCAGACAAGAGAACAGAAGCTGCTTCCTCAAGGGCCAATGAAATATCTCAGGAGAGAGAAGCAAGACTTGCAGACAAGAGAACCAAAGCTACTTCCTCAAGGGCCACTGAAACGTCTCAGCAGAGAGAAGAAAGACTTGCAGACAAGAGAACAAAAGCTACTTCCTCAAGGGCCACTGAAATGTCTCAGCAGAGAGAAGAAAGACTTGCAGACAAGAGAACAAAAGCTGCTTCCTCAAGAGCCACTGAAACATCTCTGCAGAGAGAAGCAAGACTTGCAGACAAGAGAACAAAAGCTACTTCCTCAAGGGCCACTGAAACGTCTCAGCAGAGAGAAGAAAGACTTGCAGACATGAGAACAAAAGCTTCTTCCTCAAGGGTTACTGAAACATCTCAGCAGAGGGAAGCAAGACTTGCAGACAAGAGAACAGAAGCTGCTTCCTCAAGGGCCAATGAAATATCTCAGGAGAGAGAAGCAAGACTTGCAGACAAGAGAACCAAAGCTTCTTCCTCAAGGGCCACTGAAACATCTCAGCAGAGAGAAGCAAGACTTGCAGACAAGAGAACAGAAGCTGCTTCCTCAATGGCCAATGAAATATCTCAGGAGAGAGAAGCAAGACTTGCAGACAAGAGAACCAAAGCTACTTCCTCAAGGGCCACTGAAACGTCTCAGCAGAGAGAAGAAAGACTTGCAGACAAGAGAACAAAAGCTACTTCCTCAAGGGCCACTGAAACGTCTCAGCAGAGAGAAGAAAGACTTGCAGACAAGAGAACAAAAGCTGCTTCCTCAAGGGCCACTGAAACATCTCTGCAGAGAGAAGCAAGACTTGCAGACAAGAGAACAAAAGCTACTTCCTCAAGGGCCACTGAAACGTCTCAGCAGAGAGAAGAAAGACTTGCAGACATGAGAACAAAAGCTTCTTCCTCAAGGGTTACTGAAACATCTCAGCAGAGGGAAGCAAGACTTGCAGACAAGAGAACAGAAGCTGCTTCCTCAAGGGCCAATGAAATATCTCAGGAGAGAGAAGCAAGACTTGCAGACAAGAGAACCAAAGCTTCTTCCTCAAGGGCCACTGAAACATCTCAGCAGAGAGAAGCAAGACTTGCAGACAAGAGAACAGAAGCTGCTTCCTCAAGGGCCAATAAAATATCTCAGGAGAGAGAAGCAAGACTTGCAGACAAGAGAACCAAAGCTACTTCCTCAAGGGCCACTGAAACGTCTCAGCAGAGAGAAGAAAGACTTGCAGACAAGAGAACAAAAGCTACTTCCTCAAGGGCCACTAAAACGTCTCAGCAGAGAGAAGAAAGACTTGCAGACAAGAGAACAAAAGCTGCTTCCTCAAGGGCCACTGAAACATCTCTGCAGAGAGAAGCAAGACTTGCAGACAAGAGAACAAAAGCTACTTCCTCAAGGGCCACTGAAATGTCTCAGCAGAGAGAAGAAAGACTTGCAGACAAGAGAACAAAAGCTGCTTCCTCAAGGGCCACTGAAACATCTCTGCAGAGAGAAGCAAGACTTGCAGACAAGAGAACCAAAGCTACTTCCTCAAGGGCCACTGAAACGTCTCAGCAGAGAGAAGAAAGACTTGCAGACAAGAGAACAAAAGCTACTTCCTCAAGGGCCACTGAAACGTCTCAGCAGAGAGAAGAAAGACTTGCAGACAAGAGAACAAAAGCTGCTTCCTCAAGGGCCACTGAAACATCTCTGCAGAGAGAAGCAAGACTTGCAGACAAGAGAACAAAAGCTACTTCCTCAAGGGCCACTGAAACGTCTCAGCAGAGAGAAGAAAGACTTGCAGACATGAGAACAAAAGCTTCTTCCTCAAGGGTTACTGAAACATCTCAGCAGAGGGAAGCAAGACTTGTAGACATTAGAACAAGAGCTGCTTCCTCAAGGGACACTGAAACGTCCCTGCAGAGAGAAGCAAGACTTGTAGACATGAGAATCGCAACTGCTTCCACCAGGACACAGGAAAAAGTTGGAAATTTGAAATATTCTGCCTTTTGGTACCACTCAGACATCAACTATCAGGATCATCCAATAGTTAACAGGAAAAATGGATGTGGTCTGCGTTTACTGCAATGTCCTGAAGTGGAAAGATGAACTGCCAGGTTTATGCTGTGCAAATGGCAAGGTAAAACTGCTTCCTCTCTTCTCACCACTAGATCCCCTGAAATCTCTGATGACAGGCACCACTGTAAAATCAAACCATTTCTTGGACAACATCAGGAAGTACAACTCCTGCTTCCAAATGACATGCAAAAAGAGAAGTTTTTTCAACTGGATCTATGCCCACATTCAAAGTTCAAGGATAGATTTAGCACTCAATTGGCTCACTTCTTCCATTACAAAGAAAAGAACCTCAATTTCTTCAACTCTACTTTATGGGTAATGTAGAAGCAGAGACTCAGCAGAGATGCTCTTTAATTTCAAACAATGGCCTTGATATTGTCACTAACTTGCAGCAGTTCCTTCACGTAAACAATCCATATGTTCAACTTTTCAAGACTGCACTTGAATGCATGCCAAATGTAGATTACAAAGTTGTAATCAGAGCTGACAAAACACCACAAGGTGAGCATCAGCGGCATTTCAATGACCCCACATTTGATGAGGTAGCTATTTTGATTGTAGGTAATGAGTTTCACAGCCGTGACATTGTGCTTCAGAAAAGGAACAATGGTTTGCAACAGGTGGCAGAAACTCACAGGTCCTATGGTGCACTGCAATATCCAATTATCTTTTGGCAGGAGCAGGATGACTATCACTTTGAAATACCTCAGACAAATCTTGCAACAAGTGTGCCATTTCTGGGATGGATGAGGGCTGTGTTGGTAGCCTGGGGTAAGGGGCAATATCTCTGACCCCTTCCCAGGCTATTAATATTAACTCACAACTGTCTGTTTAGTCTTTGCTTGATTGAATTCATTGGGGAACCCTACATCTTTTTTCTGAGGTTCCACACAAATTCACCAGAAAAGGCTAAGCAAACAGCTGTGAGCTCTTATTAATTGCCTGGGAACTAGTGTTGAGCAATACCATCCGATATCGTGAAATATCGGATCGGATTGGATCGGACCGATACCCAAAAAGTATCGGATATCGCCGATTCCGATACAGGAGACCAATGCAAGTGAATGGGACAGAAATATCAGAATTAAAAAACCCCTTTCTTTCCTTGTAGGTTAATTCTACATGAATAAAAACAACTAATAATAATGTAGAATGTATTGGGGGAGGTGGAGGAGACATTAAAGGCATAGAGGTTTAGCCCAATCAAATGGAATAGCAGGAATAATTTTTTTTTTTAAAGACATTCGGAGTTACAAAGATATTGACTATGTTAACCTTTTTTATATTTTGTCAGATATGTATGTTTCACTACTTCCATGCTCTTCACCTTCTTTTTTACTTCTCCCACACTTTCTCCTTCATGATCCTCAGCAGCAGCATCTTTTTCATCAACTTCTTCTTCACCTTATTCATCTTTTTCTTCTTCACCTTCTTCCTATTATTCTTTTTTTTTACATTATTCATATTCTTCTTATTCAACTATTATTCTTCTTCATATTCTACTTGTTCATCTTCTTCCTATTCTTCTTCTTCATCATACTCTTATTTGTGACAGTCATTCCTGTAGTTGTTATCTATAAAAGTTTGAAGATTACACCTTCCATTCTGCCTGTCACAAAACATTTACAACAGGATTTGTCCACGTTCAGTTTGGCCTGCAGCAGCAGGCATTTTCCAGGGGTACCACGAGGAGGAACGGACTCACCCCCATACACTGCTTAGTCTTCTTCTGCTTATAATTTAGAAAATATCTTTTGCTCTGATTTTTAGTATTATGCTTAATGTTCTTCTGCTTTTTGTTTTTCTGCTTCTTGGTCTTCTGCTTCTTGGTCTTCTGTTTCTTGTTGTTCTGTATCTTGGTGGTTGTCTTCATGTTCTTTGTCCTCTTGGTCATCTTCTTCAGGGTCATCTTTTTGGTCTTCTTCGGGGTGGTCTTCCGGGTCGTCGTCTTCAGGGTCATCGTTTTCATGGTCGTCGTCTTCTTCGGGGTGGTCTTTAGGGTCGTCGTCTTCAGGGTCATCGTCAGGGAGATCCAGAGTGATAACCGAAAACCATTTCCAAAAGCTTGAACTTGGAAATGTAGCAAAAGGTACAAGAAAGAAGACTGAGGAACTGCCGAGAACCAGCTGACGGTACTGGAACCCGGATGGGTAGCAGAAGGAACAAGAGCCAATGGCACTACTGAGGACCAGCTGACGGTGCTGGAACCCGGAGGGGCAGCAGAAGGAACAAGAGCCAATGGCACTACCGAGGACCAGCTGACGGTGCTGGAAACTGGTTGCTAAGCAGGAGGTACCTGTGCTAGAAAGCACTACCAAGAACCAGCAGACGCTGCTTGAACTCGGATACCGAGAAGGAGGCACCTAAGCCAAAGGCACTGCCGAGAACCAGCTGACGGTGCTGGAACCCGGATGGGTAGCAAAAGCTGCAAGAGCCAATGGAACTGGCGATGACCTGCTGACGGTGTTGGAACCCGGAGGGGCAGCAGAAGGAACAACAGCCAATGGCACTACCAAGGACCAGCAGACGTTGCTGGAACTCAGATACCGAGAAGAAGGCACCTAAGCCAAAGGCACTGCCGAGAACCAGCTGATGGTACTGGAACCCGGATGGGTAGCAGAAGGTACCCATGAAAAACAAAGTTGCAAGGCCGCGAGCTGGCCGCAGTTACCGAAACCCACAGTCCTACAGGGGCTGCTTGTCCTATTGGCACTACGGAACCAGCCTTTGTTGCCAGATCCCGCAGCCCACATAGGAAGCCCATAAACTGCAGGCACCATAGACTCGGCTAACCCGACCGCAACACGACAGGACAACGTATTGGTGGCAAAGTGACGTTGACACCATCCGGAAACAGCAGGCGTGCTGGAACCAGGCTGGGCAGGAGGGAGTACCTGTGCCAAAGACAATGCCGGGAAACAGCTGGCAGTGCTGGAACCCAGGGAAAATACTACAGAGTGGAGACAGAGGCCTAATTGGAGCAAGTTTAAAATCTGTAGTTGTGTGAGTGTGGACAGAGCAGGAGAAATTTGCCTTTGTGAGGAACCACGTTGCGCAGACTGTCCAGAAGCAGATGGCATTTGTGACTCCTCATCCTCCACCTCTTCCAAAACCTCCTCCCTTAGTGCTTGCAGTGTTTTTTGAAGCAGGCAGATAAGGGGGACAGTCATGCTGACTAATGCATCATCTGCACTCGCCATCCGCGTGGAATCATCGAAGGCACGCAAAACGTGGCAGATGTCCTTCATAGAGGCCCACTCAGTGGTGCTGAAGTGTGACCGGCGCACAGTGCGACTTGTTTGCGCCTGATGCAGCTGGTACTCCATTACTGCTGCCTGCTGCTCACACAACCGCTCCGACATATGTAACGTTGAATTTCACCTGGTGGGTAGGTCACATATGATGCGATGTTCCGGAAGGCGGAATCGGCGCTGCAGAGCTGCAATGCGCGATCTTGCCATGCTGGAACGCTGCAAGTGAGCGCACTCTATGCGGACCTTGTGCAGCAGTGCATCAAGAATTGGATAGTCCCTCAGAAAGCTCTGCATGACCAAGTTGAGCACATGTGCCAGACATGGGATGTGAGTGAGGTTGCCTAGGCCCAGAGCTGCCATCAGATTTCGGCCATTGTCACACACTACCAAGCCTGGCTGGAGATTCGCTGGCACAAACCACATGTTGCTCTCCTGCTTGATGGCATTCCAGAGCTCCTGCGCTGTGTGGCTTCGATTCCCCAAAGAAATTAATTTCAGTATGGCCTGTTGACATTTGGCCACTGCTGTGCTCATATCAGTCGTAACAGGCTCCTGCAGCGCTGATTCAGATGAACTGGAGTATGAGGAGGAGTCAATGTGTGCAGACTGGATTCCTGCAATCCTTGGAGTTGGCAGAACACGTACAGCGCCACTCTCAAGATCTGTACCCGGCTCCACAACATTGACCCAATGGGCAGTGAGGGAAAGGTATCGTCCCTGTCCATGATTACTGGTCCACGCATCGGTGGTCAGGTGGACCTTGCTACTGACGGCGTTTAGTAGCGCATGTTTAATTTTTCCCTCCACATGCTTTTGCAGGGCAGGGACGGCTTGCCTGCTGAAATAAAATTGGCTGGGCACGGTGTATTGTGGGACTGCCAATGCAATTAAGTTACGGAAGGTGTCAGTCTCCACCAGCCAGAATGAGAGCATTTCAAGGGCCAGTAGTTTTGCAATGCTAGCATTGAGAGCCTGTGCTCGGGGATGGTTTGCCGAGTATGGCCGCCTTTTCTCCCATGCCTGTGCTACCGATGGCTGTAGAGTGGCCTGGGAGTGTGAGGCTGACAGGGAACGTGGTGCTGTGGGTGGAATGTCACTGTGTCTCTGGACAACAGTGCGAGAGGTTCTTCCATGGCGATCCTGTGAGGAAGCCGAACTAGCTGTGTGTGAGCTGGAGGAAGAGGCTACAACACTAGCTGAAGAGGTGATAGGTGGTGCTGTAGGTTGGCCAACATCTTCAGTGTGTCTTTGTAACTCCACCACGTGCTTGGTCCGCACATGTTTCCACATATTTGTGGTACTGAGGTTGCTGACCAGTGGCGTAACTACCGGGGTAGCAGCCGAAGCGGTTGCTTTAGAGCATGGCCCATATAGGGGCCCGGGTCCCCGGCTCTGATCGGCGCTACCCGGTACTGCAATGAAGTACATCGGTGCTCCGGCGGGTGCTGTGGCCAACGGTGTCTTGGGGGCCCGCCGGCCCCCAGCGCCCACTCCCCCATCCGCCTGCCCCCCCAGCGCCGCCTGCCGTCGCAATGATGGAGGAGAGAGCGTCAGGTGACGCTCCCTCTCCCATCATTCCCCGCTCTGCCTGTGACACAGCGGGTGCACGATGACGTCATCGCGCTCTCACTGAGTGCCAGCCAGGCAGAGGAGCAAGAGACAGGAGTTGGGAGCAACGCAGGCACGAGGAGGAGGTGAGGATAATGTTTGTTTTTTTAATTAATATATTGTTGTGTATGTGCTGGACTATGGGGCCATTCTCTGCGGGGGGGCTATATACCATGTGCTGGGCGCTATATACCATGTGGTGCTGGGTGCTGTATATATATATCATGTGGTGCTGGGCGCTATATATACCATGTGGTGCTGGGCGCTATATATGCCAGGTGGTGCTGGGTGCTATATATACCATGTGGTGCTGGGCGCTATATATACCATGTGGTGCTGGGCGCTATATATGCCAGGTGGTGCTGGGTGCTATATATACCATGTGGTGCTGGGCGCTATATATATCATGTCGTGCTGGGCGCTATATACCATGTGGTGCTGGGCGCTATATACCAGGTGGTGCAGGGCGCTATATACCATGTGGTGCTGGGTGCTATATATACCAGGTGGTGCTGGGCACTTTATACCATGTGGTGCTGGGTGCTATATATATCATATGGTGCTGGGTGCTATATATATCATGTGGTGCTGGGCGCTATATACCATGCGGTGCTGGGCGCTATATACCAGGTGGTGCTGGGCGCTATATACCATGTCGTGCTGGGCGCTATATATATCATGTGGTGCTGGGCGCTATATATACCAGGTGGTGCTGGGCGCTATATACCATGTGGTGCTGGGTGCTATATATATCATATGGTGCTGGGCGCTATATACCATGTGGTGCTGGGTGCTATATACCATGTGGTGCTGGGTGCTATATACCATGTGGTGCTGGGCACTATATACCATGTGGTGCTGGGCGCTATATTCCATGTGGTGCTGGGCGCTATATATATCATGTGGTGCTGGGCTCTATAACATGTGGTGCTGGGCGCTATATATACCAGGTGGTGCTGGGTGCTATATACCATGTGGTGCTGGGCGCTATATGTACCAGGTGGTGCTGGGCGCTATATATACCAGGTGGTGCTGGGCGCTATATATACCAGGTGGTGCTGGGCGCTATATACCATGTGGTGCTAGGTGCTATATATACCATGTGGTGCTGGGCGCTATATATACCATGTAGTGCTGGGCGCTATATATATCATGTGGTGCTGCACGCTATACATACCATGTGGTGCTGCACGCTATATATACCATGTGGTGCTGGGTGCTATATATACCATGTGGTGCTGGGTGCTATATATACCTGGTGGTGCTGGGCGCTACATACCATGTGGTGCTGGGCGCTATATAACATGTGGTGCTGGGCGCTATATATATCATGTGGTGCTGGGTGCTATATATACCATGTGGTGCTGGGTGCTATATATACCATGTGGTGCTGGGTGCTATATATACCATGTGGTGCTGGGTGCTATATATACCAGGTGGTGCTGAGCGCTATATACCATGTGGTGTTGGGTGCTTTATACCATGTCGTGCTGGGCGCTATATACCATGTGGTGCTGGGTGCTGTATACCATGTGTGGCTGGGCTACATATTATGTGGTGCTCGGTGCTATATACCATGTGGTGCTGGGTGCTGTATATCATGTGGTGCTGGGCGCTATATACCATGTGGTGCTGGGTGCTGTATACCATGTGTGGCTGGGCTATATACCATGTGGTGCTGGGTGCTGTATACCATGTGGTGCTGGGTGCTGTATACCATGTGGTGCTGGGTGCTATATACCATGTGGTGCTGGGCGCTATATATGCCATGTGGTGATGGGTTCTGTATACCATGTGGTGCTGTGTGCTATATACCATGTGGTGCTGGGTGCTATATACCATGTGGTGCTGGGTGCTATATACCATGTGGTGCTGGGTGCTGTATACCATGTGTGACTGGGCTATATACCATGTGGTGCTGGGTCAGCAACTTTAAATATAAAATTATCAATGCTTAACTAATTTGATTGTATTGACTGCTACTTAATGTGACCCTAGTATGCATTATCAGTATGGGGGTGTGTCTTGAAGGGGGTGTGTCTTTGAGGGGGCCTAGTTTAAAAGTTTGCTATGGGGCTCAATCAGTTCTAGTTACGCCCCTGTTGCTGACACTTTTCCCTCTTTTCACTTTATGATTACACAGCTTGCATTTGACAAAGCAAATGTCATCTGCAACTGTGTCAAAAAAGGACCACGCACTGCAAGTCCTGGGAGCGCCCGTTTTGGCTTTTGGAAGAGGAATGCTCCTAACGGGTGTCGAAGTGGAGGCTACAGGCAACCAAGTCTGTCCCCTCCCTCTCCCTCCTGTTTTGGCCGTTCGGGGAATCTCTTCTTCAGAGCTGCTCCCACCACCTTCCTGTTCCTCACGCCATGATGGGTCAAGGACCTCATCATCTACACTCCCCTCTTCAAACACCTGCTTCTCCTGGGTAGTCTCGCCAGCACAGTACGCACCAGAAAGTGGCACCAGAGTCTCATCATCGGATGCGTACTGAGGTGTGCTGACCATAGGCACTGGTCTACCCGCCTCTTCAGATTCAGAGGGACAAAGCAGTTGCGCATCTCTGCATACTCCCTCTTCTTCACATTCTAGAATGCTGCTTAGCTGGCCCCCTGTTTCCAAGCCAAGAGATTCAGAGAACAGAAGTAGAGATGGCTCCTGTCCAGGGCTCTCTGACTGCCTGGGCAATTTGGCAGGTGGTGAAGAGACAGATGGTTGCTCTTCAGTGCTCTGGCCCTGAGAGGAGGTGGAAGTAATTGAAGTCGATGCGTTAGCTGCCATCCATCCGACAACGGCTTCAATTTGTTCGTCCCGCAGCAGTGGGGTACGGCGAGGTCCTACAAAGCTGCGCATAAAGGACTGTTGCCTGGTAAAACTGGGGGATGCTGAGAGTCACTGGTGCCCGCAGCAGGCACAGAATCCCCACGTCCTCTCCCTGCTGAAACTCCACGCCCACGACCACGTGCCTTAGGGTACCGTTACACCTAGCGATGCACCAGCGATCCCGACTAGCGATATGACGCGGTCAGGATCGCTGGTGCATCGCTAGGTGGTCGCTAGTGAGCTGCCACTCAGGCAGATCTCACTAGCGACATCGCTGGGTACGGGGATCGCTACTTACCTGTCAGATGCGGCGATCCTGCGTCCTCCCGCCCGGCTCCACGCGTCGCTCGTCGTCACAGCAGGAAGCGCCGCAGGAAGTGACCGACGAGAAATGATCCAGCAGCTTCTCGCGCGATCAGCGATAACCAGCGGGGGAACCGGTCGGAGGTAAGTATCACATGCAGCGATATCGCTAGTAATATCGCTGCAACATCACAAAATCGGTGACTTTGCAGCGATATTGCTAGCGATATCGCAGTGTGTAACGGGGGCTTTACTCTCTGCCTTCTTCATCTTGGTAGACTGATAAGGATAGGCAGAAAAGTATAAAGGGGGGCTTAGTGTGCTTATTCCTGAACAGCTGCTAACAGGTATAAGAAACACTAATTTTATAAAGTGTGTGGACTACACTTTAATATGCGCTATGTGGCCTACACAACTGTCAAGTGGAGTGTTTGGTGAACTTTATTTATGGATGTGACCAAAATGTAAAAGCGATAGTATCACAAACTTTTTGGAGCTATTACAATGCAGGAAGGTAACCTACAATGCAATAGATGAGGCTCCAAAAAATAGGCTAATACAAATCTGGCTGCAGCTGCAGGGCACAAGCCAGCAAAAAGGCTCCTCTATCTACTCCTATATAGTGTTTGCCATCAACCAATGTAGATGGATACGGATGGAAGCACACTAATAGGAGAAAAAAATCAGGAAAAATGAACTGCAATAAAACAAAAAAAGGACTATGTATGAGGCAGTGACGCACGCTGAGCGGACTACAACCAGAGGTGGCTGCAGAACACACTACAACGTGAGCTGAACTCACATACAGAGAACTCACAGACAGCCGTGAACAGTGCAGAGAACTGGGCACTAGCACTGAAAGGCTGCAGAAAGGCTCCGCTGTCTAATCCTATAGTGTTTGCAACCAATGTAGATGGATACGGATGGATGCACACTAATAGGAGAATTAATGAAAAATGAGCAGCAATAAAACAAAAATATGTATGAGGCAGTGACGCACGCTGAGCGGCTTACAACCAGAGGTGGCTGCAGGACACACTACAGCGTGAGCTGCACTCACACAGACCTTGCAGACAGCTGTGAACAGCGCTGCAAGGCAAAAGAAAGCTACAGTGATTGATAATGTAGCCTGGGTAAAGCACAAAATTATATACTGTAGCAAATCGCTATCTCTAACTGTCCCTCAGAGTCTTGAACAACAGCCTGTCCCTAACTGAATTCACAGCAGAGTGAACCCTAAATGGTGACGGTGGCGGCTTTTATAGTGCATCATGACATCATTTCAGCAGCCAATCACAGCCATGCCATTAGTTAACATGCCTACATGCCTAACAGGATGTACCCACACTTCTGAGGATTCCTCATTGGCTGAATCAAATCAAACTGGCTCATAGCATTATGGGAACTTCCGATTCCGGTATTCGATATGCAAAAAGTATCGGAACTCAGTATCGGAATTCTGATACCACGAATATCGGCCGATACCCGATATTTGCGGTATCGGAATGCTCAACACTAGAGTTGAGCGAAACGGGTCGAAAAAATTCAAAAGTCGCCGACTTTTGGCAAAGTCGGGTTTCATGAAACGAAACCCGACCCTAGGATGAGGTCGGCCACGAGGTCGGCGACTTACGCGCCAAAGTCGCGTTTCAAAAGCCTGTTTTGCGCTCTTTTTCAGCCAATCAGGATCCACGGACACTGTGGGCAACGTGATGACCTAGGCACGGGTCACCACCATCTTTCAGAAGGGCATGCAAGTGATTGGCTTGCTTTGGTGGGCGTCACAGGGGGTATAAAAGGGCGTGCACGCCGACCGCCATCTTACTTCTGCCGATCTTAGTATAGGGAGAGGTTGCTGCTGATTCTGTAGGGAGAGCGTTAGGCAGGGAAGAAGACAAAAAAACTGCTTCTGCTGCTAGCGATTTGGCCTGCACAACACACAAGTCACTGTGTGTGCAGTGCAAGGGGAGGCTATATTGTGGTGTATCAGTGGTGTTGGTTGTTGGGCTGCCTTTTAAGGCTTCCTGACACGCTGGCATTGCTGTTTACCCACTGCTCCGCAAACTGCTTTTTTAAAAGCAATCCAATCTCCCTTATCCTCTAGTCACTTTTGTCACAGCTGTGCCATCGAGCCTGTCACATAGCGCTCAGATATCAGTGGGCCTCACACAATCCACAAGTGTCCAGTGTCCAAAAGTGTGCGCAGAGATTCAAAATCTCCATTATCCTCTCGTCACTTTGGTCACAGGCAGCTGTGCCATCGAGCGTGTCACATAGCGCTCAGATATCAGTGGGCCTCACACAATCCACAAGTGTCCAGTGTCCAAAAGTGTGCGCAGAGATTCAAAATCTCCATTATCCTCTCGTCACTTTGGTCACAGGCAGCTGTGCCATCGAGCGTGTCACATAGCGCTCAGATATCAGTGGGCCTCACACAATCCACAAGTGTCCAGTGTCCAAAAGTGTGCGCAGAGATTCAAAATCTCCATTATCCTCTCGTCACTATGGTCACAGGCAGCTGTGCCATCGAGCGTGTCACATAGCGCTCAGATATCAGTGGGCCTCACACAATCCACAAGTGTCCAGTGTCCAAAAGTGTGCGCAGAGATTCAAAATCTCCATTATCCTCTCGTCACTTTGGTCACAGGCAGCTGTGCCATCGAGCGTGTCACATAGCGCTCAGATATCAGTGGGCCTCACACAATCCACAAGTGTCCAGTGTCCAAAAGTGTGCGCAGAGATTCAAAATCTCCATTATCCTCTCGTCACTTTGGTCACAGGCAGCTGTGCCATCGAGCGTGTCACATAGCGCTCAGATATCAGTGGGCCTCACACAATCCACAAGTGTCCAAAAGTGTGCGCAGAGATTCAAAATCTCCATTATCCTCTCGTCACTTTGGTCACAGCTGTGCCATCGAGCCTGTCACATAGCGCTCAGATATCAGTGGGCCTCACACAATCCACAAGTGTCCAGTGTCCAAAAGTGTGCGCAGAGATTCAAAATCTCCATTATCCTCTCGTCACTTTGGTCACAGCTGTGCCATCGAGCCTGTCACATAGCGCTCAGATATCAGTGGGCCTCACACAATCCACAAGTGTCCAGTGTCCAAAAGTGTGCGCAGAGATTCAAAATCTCCATTATCCTCTCGTCACTTTGGTCACAGCTGTGCCATCGAGCCTGTCACATAGCGCTCAGATATCAGTGGGCCTCACACAATCCACAAGTGTCCAGTGTCCAAAAGTGTGCGCAGAGATTCAAAATCTCCATTATCCTCTCGTCACTTTTGTCACAGGCAGCTGTGCCATCGAGCCTGTCACATAGCGCTCAGATATCAGTGGGCCTCACACAATCCACAAGTGTCCAGTGTCCAAAAGTGTGCGCAGAGATTCAAAATCTCCATTATCCTCTCGTCACTTTGGTCACAGGCAGCTGTGCCATCGAGCCTGTCACATAGCGCTCAGATATCAGTGGGCCTCACACAATCCACAAGTGTCCAGTGTCCAAAAGTGTGCGCAGAGATTCAAAATCTCCATTATCCTCTCGTCACTTTGGTCACAGGCAGCTGTGCCATCGAGCGTGTCACATAGCGCTCAGATATCAGTGGGCCTCACACAATCCAAAAGTGTCCACTGTCCACAAGTGTGTGCAGAAATTCTAAATCTCCCCTGTCCTATAGACACCTTGTACCTTGTTTTACATTACTATATAGTTTGTTGGATTTTGTCTACATTTCTACCAAAAATGAGGAAGGCTGGTGGAAGAGGCCGTGGAATTGGGCGGGGGTTGGCAGCTGGTAATGATGGTGTTGGTGGTGGATCTGATGGTAGTGGCAAGAGCAAAATAGGACCGAATGCAGGAGGTGCTGACCCTGCGTCATCGTCTGGCTACATAAGGCCTCGAACGCTTAGTTTTCTAGGAGTTGGCAACCGCTTTTAAAGGCAGAGCATCAGGAAAAAGTTTTGTCTTACATTGCTGACTCAGCCTCCAGCTCTATCGCCTCCTCTTCTTCAGTTGTAAAAAGTAAAAGCACTGAGTCGTCATTGGAGGCTCATGTTCATGAACCACACCTTTCCTTGTGTCCTTCACCCCAACCAAGATTGAAGGATGACGCAGGCCATACTACTGATTACTCCATGGAGCTGTTTTCACATACCATGCCTGGATTATCAAGTGAAATGGTGAATTACCCAGGCCAAGATGAATCTGACATGGAGTGCACTGATGCACAGCCGCTGATGGATGATTCTGCTGGTACATTCACTCAGAGCACTACATTGTCCTCGCAGTGTACAGAGCCAGATTTTGACCCTGATGAGACTCAGGTGCCCCTTCCCGCACACTATACCACCATACACTGTGACACAGAGAAAGGTGCACATGACATAGAAGAGGAGGTGATGGATGACCCAGTTGTTGACCCAGATTGGCATCCATTGGGGGAAGAGGGTGCTGCTTCCAATAGCTCAGATGAGGAGCATCCACAGCAGACATCGACATCGCGACAGCTGTTATCTGGCAGGCCCGGAGCACTCCAAAGACAGGTTCCAAACATCAAAAGAGTTGCTGGATAGCTTGTCCAGAGGGTCAAAAGATCACAGCGTGCTAGGCCGCAAAATGTCTGCCAAAGTAGGAAGAGTGCAGTGTGGCACTTTTTTGAACAAAATCCTCATGATCAGGCCAAGGTTATCTGTAAGAAGTGCGCAAAGACCTTTAGCCGAGGGAAAAATCTGAAAAATTTGAATACCAGTTGCATGCTTAGACATTTAACCAGCATGCACTTGCAAGCGTGGACACAACACCAAACCTCAAGTGCCACATGTGCAACTGATCACAACGAAGGTAGTCAGCAACGCTACATTGTTTCCCCCACTGTAAGCCCACCGGTTAGCACAGCAGCAAATGTTGAGGTGTCGTTGCAAGACCACAGCAGTCAGGGAATCCCACTGTTATATCAACGAAAGACTGATTCTAGGCCATCAGAAAGAACACCAACTCCATCACCATCATCAACCCTCTCTCAGTCCGCCCTGTCCACCGCTACTTCCACCATATGCAGCTCTCAAGTCCAGCTCACCCTCCCAGACACTATGAGTAGGTCAAGAAAGTACTCAGTCTCTCATCCGCGTACACTGGGTTTGAACGCCCACATTGCCAAACTAATCTCGTTTGAGATGATGCCCTTTCGGTTGGTGGAAAGCACAGCTTTCCGCGAACTCATGGCCTATGCAGTACCACGCTATGACCTACCCAGTCGCCACTTCTTCTCTCGCAAAGCCATCCCAGCCCTCCACCATCATGTGAAAGACCGCATTGTCCATGCACTCAAGCAGTCAGTGAGCGGAAAGGTGCACCTCACAACTGATGCATGGTCCAGTCGGCATGGCCAGGGCCGTTACGTGTCCATCACTGCGCACTGGGTTAATGTGGTGGATGCAGGGTCCACAGGGGACAGCGGTGGTGGGACAGTGCTGCCTAGCCCACGGTATAGGAAACAGTTGGCTGTAGGCGTTCGACCCTCCTCCTCCTGCTGCCACTGTTGCACACGATGTGTCCCCCTATCGAGCAGCTAGTGGAAAGCGTCAGCAGGCTGTGTTGCAGATGATGTGTTTGGGCGACAGACACACCGCCGAGGTGCTGGCCGAGTACTTGAAGCGACAAACTGAGTCATGGCTGGGCAGTGTACATCTTGAGGCAGGCAAGGTAGTTAGTGATAACGGCCGTAATTTTGTGGCAGCCATAGCCCTTTCAAAACTCAGCCACATACCTTGCTTGGCTCACACCTTGAACCTGGTGGTGCAGTGCTTCCTCAAAAATTATCCGGCGTTAACAGCCCTGCTCCAGAAGGTGCGAAGACTGTGCGCGCACATCCGCCGGTCGCCTGTACACTCCATTCGTATGCAGAAGCTGCAGCGATTGCTCCACCTTCCCAACCACCGCCTCATTATCGACATTGCAACAAGGTGGAACTCCACCCTGCACATGGTGGAGCGGCTGTGTGAGCAGAGGCAGGCCATAATGCATTTGTGGGAGGATACACGGCCAGGCACTTTGAGAGCAGACATGGAGTTGACAGGCGTGCAGTGGTCGAAGCTGAAAGATCTTTGTAAAGTCCTTCAGTGTTTTGAGGAATGCACACGGCTGGTAAGCGCAGACGACGCCATCCTAAGCATGAGCATCCCACTTATGCGTCTGCTCATGCAAACTTTGACGCACCTTAAGGAGCAGGCGTCTGCAGCCAATGTTGATGAGGAGGAAGAGGAGGAGGGAATCCTTGATGACATTCAGCCATTGTCTGCTCAGGGACCTCTCCTGGACGAGGTGGAGGAAGAAGAGGAGGAGGAGGAGGATGATGGGGATGATTACTTAGGGGAGGAGGATGCATCTCGTGGGGCAAGTGAAAATGTTGGCGTGGCAAGGTCTGGTACAGGGTTTGTGCGTGACTGGAGGGATGTGGATTTGCCAGAAAGTGCTCCTCCACCCAGCACTCGCAGTGCATCATTGACACCGGGAACATTGGCCCACATGTCAGATTATGCCTTGCGGATCCTAAAAAGGGACCCCCGCATTGCCAAAATGATGAACGATGACGACTACTGGTTGGCCAGCATCCTGGATCCACGCTATAAAGGCAAATTACAAAACATCATGCCACAGGAGAACCTTGACCTAATATTGGCTAATAAACAAGCAACTCTGGTAAATCGGTTGCTTGAGGCATTCCCAGCACACAGCAGCGGTGATGGTTCTCACACGAGCCGTACGGGCCGGGAGCAGCTTGGCAGAGGTGTTCGTGGTGCACACAGCAGAAGTGGCGTTGGAGACAGGGGTTTCATGACAATGTTGTGGACTGATTTTTCAAATACCGCTCACACAACTGGTAATACTGCATCGATGGAAAGTGACAGGAGACAGCAGTTGTCAACTATGGTTACAAACTACTTTTCCTCCCATATCGATGTTCTCCCACACAGGTCATTCCCCTTTGACTATTGGGCCGCTAAACTGGACACCTGGCCTGAATTGGCCCAATATGCCTTACAGGAGCTCGCTTGCCCAGCTGCAAGTGTGCTATCGGAAAGAGTCTTCAGTGCAGCTGGATCAATCCTGACAGAAAAAAGGACCCGTCTGTCAACCCAAAATGTGGATGATCTAACCTTCATTAAAATGAACCACGCATGGGTTTCCAAGGATTTTGTCCCACCTTCCCCTGATGACACATAGGGTGACAGAAAAATGGCTTGCTTTGGTCCACCTCTTCCTGGTACTTCACCTATTTCGCATCAGCTGAATGTCCAACATCAACATATGCCACTTTCTAAAACTCCCTAACTGTGCTGCCTCCCCCCCCATGGCCGGGGTCACCACCTACCGCACGACACCGTGCGAGTGCCGTTGCCCTGGACAGGTGGGTAGGCCGACTCTTGGGCGCGGGCACTGGCACAGGGTCCCTCATAGTGCAATCAAGTGTCTCTGACGGTGGTGGTGCACACCCACCGTCAGACACACCGCTGTACTATGAGGGGCCCAGTGCCAGTACCGACGCCCACGAGTGGGCCCCCCTTGCTTGGGCAGGGCCCCAGCATTTGCAATCTTTACCTCTCCCTGCTCCTCCGCTGTGTAATCTGGGCCGTCAAATCCATACTGTGCCTGACACCGTCTGAGCCTGCCTCCTGAGACATATATTTTGAATGTGTACGCTATCCATACATGTTATCCAGGGATACGGTACCCTTTCTAACCTTTGTGCAATCACGTGCAATCCATACTGGGCCTAACACCGTCTGAGCCTGCCTCATGCTGTATAGACATATATTTTGAATGTGTACGCTATCCATACATGTTATCCAGGGATACGGTACCCTTTCTAACCTTTGTGCAATCACGTGCAATCCATACTGGGCCTAACACCGTCTGAGCCTGCCTCATGCTGTATAGACATATATTTTGAATGTGTACGCTATCCATACATGTTATTCAGGGATACGGTACCCTTTCTAACCTTTGTGCAATCACGTGCAATCCATACTGGGCCTAACACCGTCTGAGCCTGCCTCCTGAGACATATATTTTAAATGTGTACGCTATCCATACATGTTATCCAGGGATACGGTACCCTTTCTAACCTTTGTGCAATCACTTGCAATCCATACTGGGCCTAACACCGTCTGAGCCTGCCTCCTGAGACATATATTTTGAATGTGTACGCTATCCATACATGTTATCCAGGGATACGGTACCCTTTCTAACCTTTGTGCAATCACGTGCAATCCATACTGGGCCTAACACCGTCTGAGCCTGCCTCATGCTGTATAGACATATATTTTGAATGTGTACGCTATCCATACATGTTATCCAGGGATACGGTACCCTTTCTAACCTTTGTGCAATCACGTGCAATCCATACTGGGCCTAACACCGTCTGAGCCTGCCTCATGCTGTATAGACATATATTTTGAATGTGTACGCTATCCATACATGTTATCCAGGGATACGGTACCCTTTCTAACCTTTGTGCAATCACGTGCAATCCATACTGGGCCTAACACCGTCTGAGCCTGCCTCATGCTGTATAGACATATATTTTGAATGTGTACGCTATCCATACATGTTATCCGGGGATACGGTACCCTTTCTAACCTTTGTGCAATCACGTGCAATCCATACTGGGCCTAACACCGTCTGAGCCTGCCTCCTGAGACATATATTTTGAATGTGTACGCTATCCATACATGTTATCCAGGGATTCGGTACCCTTTCTAACCTTTGTGCAATCACGTGCAATCCATACTGGGCCTAACACCGTCTGAGCCTGCCTCCTGAGTCATATATTTTGAATGTGTACGCTATCCATACATGTTATCCAGGGATACGGTACCCTTTCTAACCTTTGTGCAATCACGTGCAATCCATACTGGGCCTAGCACCGTCTGAGCCTGCCTCATGCTGTATAGACATATATTTTGAATGTGTACTCTATCCATACATGTTATCCAGGGATACGGTACCCTTTCTAACCTTTGTGCAATCACGTGCAATCCATACTGGGCCTAACACCGTCTGAGCCTGCCTCATGCTGTATAGACATATATTTTGAATGTGTACGCTATCCATACATGTTATCCGGGGATACGGTACCCTTTCTAACCTTTGTGCAATCACGTGCAATCCATACTGGGCCTAACACCGTCTGAGCCTGCCTCATGCTGTATAGACATATATTTTGAATGTGTACGCTATCCATACATGTTATCCAGGGATACGGTACCCTTTCTAACCTTTGTGCAATCCATACTGGGCCTAACACCGTCTGAGCCTGCCTCATGCTGTATAGACATATATTTTGAATGTGTACGCTATCCATACATGTTATCCAGGGATACGGTACCCTTTCTAACCTTTGTGCAATCACGTGCAATCCATACTGGGCCTAACACCGTCTGAGCCTGCCTCCTGAGACATATATTTTGAATGTGTACGCTATCCATACATGTTATCCAGGGATACGGTACCCTTTCTAACCTTTGTGCAATCATGTGCAATCCATACTGGGCGTGAGAACGGCTGACGAGCTGTTAAGCAAGCTACAGCACCTGTCCAGACAAGTACAGGGATTCCCTAGCGAGGAGACTTATTTGATTGTTTTCAATGTTGGGACAGCAATTTTTGGGGAGCACTATACTCTGGAGAGTGATAGATGGGGCCCACCATACACTGGAACATTCCAAAGGTGGACATCAGACACTGGAGCAGCATTTACAGGGCCCATTATACACTAGAGCATTAGAAATGGGGCCCATTATGCTTGGAGCATTATTTGGTCCCATAAGACAGTGGAGCTTCATCCATGGGGACCAACATATACTGTAGCATTATGTGGAGCTCATCATATACTGTTTCAAACATTATATGGGACCAATGATTCTGTATGGAGAAATAGATGGGCCTCGTCATGAGATGTAAAAAGTGAGGTATTTTTCATTGTACTATACCGCTATTTATCTGCCGTATCGGAGCATGATGAGTTGTGGTATGTGTTAAAGGGGCGCTCTTTCGCCCAGGGCACATGAAAACCTGCAGCCAGCCCTCCCCCCCCCCCACAACTTTAGCCAAATAACCCCCATTTTTCAGTGCGTAACTTGTATTATGAAGTTAATTAAGGTTGACAAGCTTAAGTAAGAAGAATTGATGCTTTTGGCATTCAAATGGGCACTGTAGGTGTGTTTCCTGTCCTCCTCTCACTGCCGATTTTTAATCCCCATTGACTTACATTGGGTTTCGTGTTTCGGGACGACCCCGACTTTTCCCTATAATCGGACGATCTTGCTCGACCCGACTTTTGGAAAAGTCGGGTTTCACAAAACGAAACGCGACCCTAAAAAACCAAAAGTCGCTCAACTCTACTCAACACTACTGTGAGCATAATTGTATATTGTGCCTTTTCCCAGATTATTACCATCAACTCAAAGACATGGACTTTCCCTCTGCTGGTTATGGAAATTGCATGGGGCCCACTTCAATTTTTTATTCTTTATTTTACATAGGATGTGCACAGCTGCTGCTGCCTGAACTCCCATCATTGTCTCCTGGCCACACTGATCTCAGGGAGACCAAGCGACAATGATGAGAGCTGCCTTCAACAGATGGCATGGGAACAGCGCATGGGAGCTGCTTTTACCAGGTGCCGGTACATGTTACACGGGTAGCACACTTACCGCACACGGATTTCAAATCGGACACACAAACAAGGAGAGAAAACAAACACACTAATGTTACATGGATGTCACATAAATACATATGGATGGCACATGGATGCGGACCAAGGATCTCACCATTACTGTTTTCGCCTGTGCAGGAATCGCCATGATGTGTAAAGGAGGCCTTACTGCAAGGGAAAAGTTGGTGAGTGAAAGTGAGCTCAGAGATAATAATTACATTCTTAAAATGTATGCCTCCTTAGCTATCCACACACTACAGTACTTCAGGGCCATTTTTCATGGTGACAGCTTGCATGTATTAACTCCTTACTTACCATATATACTCGAGTATAAGCTGACCTGAGTATAAGCCGAGGCACCTAATTTTACGTAGAAAAACTGGGAAAACTTATTGACTAGAGTATAAGCATGGTATGCATTGTCCCCTCATCTCCATCCTGGTATGCACGGCCTCCTCATCCCCATCCTTGTTTGCATGGCTTCTCATCCCTATCCCGGTATGCACAGCCCCCTCGTCCATATCCTGGTATGCATAGCTACTCATCCCTATCCTGGTATGCTTTGTCCTATCATCCCTATCCTTGTATGCAAGGCTCCTCATCCCTATCCTGATATGATTGGCCACATCCCTATCCTTGTATGCATGACTCCATCCCTATCCATGTGTGCATGACCCCATCCTTATCCTGGTATGATTGGCCTCCATCAAAAAGCATAAAAAAATAAACCATTACACTTACCTTCCTGTGCTCCCTTGCAGCATCTTGTTTTGGTGCCAGCAGCTGCTTTATGCTTGGAAGCAGTGTATGGCAGAGATGTTATGCATGGCTTACAAGCAGAGCACAGCTGCTGGAATACTCACTGCTCCCCACGCTGGAACTATGTGTGTGGAGGGCAGTGAGTATTAAGTAGCGTGCACAGTGTCAGCCAGGCGGTCACGTGGGAGTGGAGAGCAGTAAATATTCATTTCTCTTAAGTAGCGGCACACATAACTGCCCAGCAAGTGCAGGAGGCCGGCGGCTGCGGCTGACACTGTTCACTCTATTAGAAAGAAATGAATATTCAATGCTAGTGCAGTGAATATAATCATTTCTCTTTAGCAGTAGGCACAGGAGATAGCTGCAGCAGCTGGCTCCTGTCACCTGTAATCTGCTGTTCCTCCACAGCCCCTCCCCCTCCATGTTCTGGACACCTCACTGGAGTATAAGCCAAAGGGGGCGTTTTCATCACAAAAAATGTGCTGAAAAACACGGCTTATACTCGACTATATACGGTAAATAGATTTTCCAGGAATAATATTTTTCAGTCTATCAACTTGCACTAGTTAACAATTTCAGCACTTACTCACACAGCTTTGCACCTTTCTGCTGCTGTTCTGATTTGTGCAGACAGGCTGCAGCCGTAACACCATAACATTAGTGCTCGTGATATCTGCAGCCAAAAGTATTGAATTAGCTAAAAGTATTATTCCATGAACACCCATTGAAAAGCAATCTGTCACTAGGCTTTTGACACCTAATCTGAGAGCAACATTATGTAGAGACATAGCCCCTGATCCCAGTGATGTTTCACTTACTGAGCTGCTTAATATAGTTTTGATAAAATCACTTTTTTATCAGCAGGATATTATAACTAAGGACTAGTAATCCTGCTGCCAGGTAGTCCTCCATATTCATAAGCTGTGCGTCATATTGCCCCCACCACTGACTGGCTTGCTGTGCAAACTGTACATGGGCAGAAAGCTGCCAATCAGTGGTGTGGGTGGTGTTATACAGAGCTTGGCATTCAGAGAACCGGCAGATAAGCATCAGATAAAACAGTGATTTTATCAAAATGTTATCATGCTGCAGTTCAGTAAGTGACAAATCGCTGGAATTAGGGTCTTTCCCTCTACATTATGTTACTCTCAGATGAAGTAGTAAAAATCTAGTGACAGATTCCCTTTAATTTTTTTAAAGGGGTTTTCCAGACTAAACTTCACAAGATGCCCAAGAAAGTTGGACTGCTCGAACGGTCATCACATGATAGCTCCAATGCGATTTGCCAAATAACAAATTTTCCTGCATTTAGCAATGTGCTATTGTCAGGATTCCCCCCTGTTTGCCTGATCAGGTGGTCATCACATGACCCTTCGTATATTTGCATATTGGCGGTCATATGTTGGCAAGCAACTTTTCCTGCTTCCATCAATGTCCTATGCGGAAAGACAGGAAAAGTTGCTAGTCACAGCATGACCACCACTATATAAATTGTATAGGAGTGTCCACAAACAAAACAGCCTTATTCTGGCAGTGTGCATTTGGCACACTGTCAAGATTCAGCAATCTGCAAACTAATTTAAATTTAGTCCGGAAAATCCCAGTTAAAAAGAGATTTTCAGGAAATCATTTTCATTCATCCGCCTTTTAATTCCACAACTCCTTTGAGAAACGTGACGACAGCTAGATGATAAATTTAAGGAAGCATCTTATTTAGAAGAAATATAGAAGAGAGGGACAGCAATTTTTGGGTTGTAGATTTGTGGCAGTCCTTGTAATGATGATACACAGGCCTCACTTTCCTGCCACGTTTATCAATCTATTTTTCAATTATTAAATGCCTAGTTTACTGTGCTTTTGCATCCATCCAATAGCAGGTTTCCTAGACATATGATGTGAATGATGGCAGTCTTTAAAGATCGGGATTAATATCTACTCTATTAACACACTGATGTGGCCATAAGTGTAAATCTTTAACACCAGGAGCACATTTTTTCATCTTAATGTGTAGTTGACTAAAATAAATTTTTCCAAGAAGATCATTTAGAAACTGAAACACACACTCTGAGAGATTAATTTCTTTCCTTTAGGTCTTATATTCTGCTCAGTACTGATTGTTACTGAAAAGACATGCTCCTCATTATCTGGTTCCAGACACTGAATCAAATTTGGCCAAATAATAGACATACACATTTTACATCTGATGGATTACGTTTTTATTGCATTTTCTTTCATGGCTTTGATTTCGGTATATGATAAAAGATATCATAAGCATACAGTGTATGAAAAATGTTCTCCATAATCTTACAACAGCAGCTTGGTAGAAGTATGTGAAATTTAAAGAGCCCCAACTACTGATTTATTATTTATTTTACTCATTTATATAGCGCCAATAATTCCACAGCGCTTTACAAATATTATTGGCACTGTCCCCATTGTGGCACACAATCTAGAATGATAAGCGAGATAGGTAAATTAGAAAGTAAAATGGTATTTCTTTCTATTTCTGATATGCCAGTATTATGTAATGCACCATGTATAATGTAGCATTTCAGCATATTCTTTACATAAACTATACTGTGTACGTTTAGGCAGGTGTGAAAAAATACTTCAAAGTACAAATGCTTTAAAGGGGGTTATCCGGTCAAAATCGATAAGTCTGCAGTCACTCTGTGTGACTGCACATTTATGAATCCCCCCCGCACATGCCCAACTTCTGAGCTGGGACCAGAGGGCATGTATGAATTATACATATTCCCTGCCAGAGCCTGTCCAGTGGGAGTAGTGTTGTTCTATATATTTGTATGAAGTGAGGCCGAGCCTTCTAGTCGACCACGACCATTGAGTGGTTGCTTCTCTAGTTGGTGCGCGGCCTCGCTCTATACAAGTGTATGGAGCAAGACTACTCTCACTGGATGGGCTCTTGATGGGAGTATGTACAACTCATACATACTCAGAAAGCGGCAAATCCTTGCAGTGCACAGAAAGTTTGCAGTCACACAGAATGACTGCAGATTTATCGATAGAAACTGGAAAACCCTTTTAAAATAAATGTATTATTAATGTTAATATCAAACAGATGATAATGATTAATATTTTCTCATATAGGTGGAAAGACATCTACTGAAGCAGTGCAGAAGGCTTAAAACTGGGAAAGGAACAGCAAAACTCTACAAAGGTGAGGATATTTAACACCGTTTCATGCCACAGGTCATACACCAATGGCGAGACTGAGCATAGCAATAAACTCAAGGTAAGGTAGTTATACTGCATCAGCAAGATCTCTTCCAGTCAAAGATGTCAAAGCAGATTGGGGTTTCAAGATGAGCTGTTCAAGCTCTTTTGAAGAAACTTAGTGCTACTGATGAAGACACCATCATGCTTCCCTTCAAATCAAGCAGTGCTATCATTTCAGAACTGGTGACAACCAGTGGTGCCCAGCTACACCCATCATCTGTTTGGAGAAATCTGGTCAGAGGTGATCTTCATGGAAGAATTGTGTCCAAGAGCCATACATTCAACATAGCTTTCTAGACAACATTGCTCCTATAAAAATAGCACCATCCATGTTTATAGTCACTACTATTCTGCAGAAAGTGAAGTTTAATCAAATATACCGAACTGCAGATTCTGTCTGGAATTATTTGTCTTCTATCTGAATGAAGTCCACAATGTGTAGGACCTGGTCTTAGTATGCTTCCTCTTTGGAACTATCCCTCAGTCCAGTTTTGCTCTTCAATTCTGTGCACACTGGGACATTCCATTTGTTTTCCAGAATCTTTCCAGCCTCAGGAAAAAATGTCAGGTTCTAATTCAAAATCTCTGGTCTTCAAAATCTTTTACATGAGGATAAAGCCTTCTGATATGTGCAATTTACTGTAGAATAAAGATTGTGAAAAAATGGCAACATAGGGACCGAAAACATTGACATAAAATAGAATACTTTAAAACCTGGAAATACTGAAGAACATTTAAGAAGTATAAAATCAGTGAGTAATGAGCACTATAGTATGATTAGCCGGGCTATTTAGTGACATTTCAACAAGCAAATGTGAAGGTATTTAAATGGAGAATAAATTGTTATGTAATTATATGTTTTTTAAAATATTTGAAAAGCTTAATACAAATCCAACTGCTTTGGAAAATTAAATGAAACCTTAACAAAAGGGGGAAATTATAGTACACAGTATATCAACACCAAGTAGTGAGTCAGTACAGCTACATCAGAATTTTGCTCCTGAAATGTATTTTTTTCTTAATAATTTGCACAAGACCTTTTCTTTATTCAGCTTTTGAATATCTATAACTATTGGCAAATATGAACACTGGATCTTGATGGATGATGCATACAGCTTAACCTCACAATTATTCCAAAAAAAAAAAAGACAAAAAAAGACAATTATTTGCGACTTTTGGATTGTAAACCTTAAGTTGAAGGATGACTCAGTCACTGAAATTGCAGTGACACAATGCAACGTTGCAACACAGAGTCATAAATGTATCCAAATGTGTTGGATTTTCTGTCGCTGGTCACAAGTTGTAAGAAAAATACTCGCCGTAGACTTTAATAAAAGTCCCACGTGACATACGACTTACGCGTGAGTTGTCTGCAACTTTGTCGTCTCATTACAACAAAATCACTGCTCTAAAAATTTTCATTGAAACCGCAACTTTATGGTGCGCAGTAATCTTCGAGACCTGCACGCAGACAGAAGCAAACGGCCTATAGTGAAGAAATCGGTGATGTGGCATGTGATGCCGGTAAGAACACCAGACAGCGAGTGGCAGGGCAGCCAGAGACGTGATTATTAGTATGTCTTTTTAAGCACTACTTACCTCTACAATCGTTTGCCGTCCAGACCACTTCATTCCACCATTGTGATCTGTACTGTAGGCCAGGACTTCATACCACATTCAGGGTCAGAAGTCTATGCCTATGGTGTAGAGGCCAGAGATGCGACCTGCGATATCAGAAAAGAGAAAAGGATGGCGGGCGGAGAGCAGCAAGGTGACCAAAGAGAACAGCGGTGAGCATTAGGTTTTGATTTTCTGTGAACATTCATCATTCCTAACTAAGGGTCGTGCGCAAGTCAAATGTTTGTAAATTGTTAACTGCTTCTAGATTCTCCATCCTCCACCCCCTCCATAGACCTTTACAAGAAGCAATGGATTTTACCAGTGAATTAAGAGTAAAGGGCCTTTTACACATAGCGAGATCGCTAGCGATACCACTAAAGCGTCACCGATTTTGTGATGCAACAGCGATATCGCTAGCGATCTCGCTTTGTGTGACGCGTACCTGCGACCGGCCCCCCTGCTGGATATCGCTGATTGCACTCGAATGTCCTGGGCCATTTTTTCCTCGTTGGCGTCCCGCTGGTGCCGACTAGCGACGCATGGATGCAGGTGGAAGTCGTCAGCATCGCTGTCGTGTGACAGGTAAGAGCGACCGCCGAGGGATCGCTTATCGCTGCTGCGTCGCTAGTGAGATCGGCCTGTTTGGCAGCTCACTAGCGACCATTTAGTGATGCACCAGCGATCCTGACCAGGTCTTATCGACGTCGGGATCACTGGTGCATCGCTAAATGTAACGGGACCCAACTCATAAGTCCAGACAGAGAAAGATTCTTTTTTTCAATAAAATTATTAAAAAGTTTTTTTAATCACCTTTTGTAGCATTGTTTTATGGAAAAAAAGAGCAAGAACATTAAAACCATGGTGGCTAATTAAGGATATGATGGTGTAAATGATATTAAATACAATTCTATATTCACTTTTCTAAAAATATGGCGACTATATAAAGGCTTCTCATAGGTTAAAACCAAATTGTACTTAGTCATATTAGGCTATTGTATACAGTATATTACTCAGTGATTTAAAAGAGTGTACATTTATTTTTCAGCAATATTTAGATAGTGGATTGTATACTATTATATACTGTAGTATGCCTGGTAAAAATTATTCACTGAGATATATGAAATAGAGAATTGCAAAGCGCAGTAATAACATGATATCAAGTAAATGTTACGGCAAGTATGACAGCCATGGTTGAACACTTCACTCAAATGTTCATGTCGGAGCTAGTGGACCTATTCGGCACATAAGTTAAATGTCATCCGCTTTTTTTTGTATCTTACATTGCCATGTTGTGTCATTTCACCTTTCAGAAAACCCTTCTGCAATGTTCAACAGCTCAGTTGCGCTTTCTTCATGCATAAGGCGCTCATCTGCTTCATGTTTGACCACATCAACAAACAGAAATCTTTCTTGCATCTGACAAAGAAACCAGACACAAATGCGGGCCTAAAATATTGTGCGCATGCAATGTTATGCTATGTATTCTAAGAAAAATACCATTTGTTTTATCTTATTATGATGCATTTTACCTGCAAATTAGTTATTTTCCAGATGATGTTTCTGCATATTTTATTTCTCGTAGTGTGCAGCTAGCGTATTGTTTTTGACAGCTGGAGAAAATGCCACATGGACATCATATCTAAAGCTTCACTGAAACTCCTTCTAACTGCTGTCATGCTGGAGTCTTCATCCTAGTGAAGGAGTCCCAGGTACGGGACACCAGCAATCAGAAATGGTTTACCAGTCCATAGTGGTAAACCTTCTTTAATTTGCATCTAGTTAAAAAAATTTAAAAATTAAGTGAACATGACAGCAAAAAAAGTGACATAGCCCTCCCGATTCATTAAGGCTGGCACTGTACACAACATTCTCAGCGAAGGGGCATGGTGGTGCAAGAGGCACCTGGTTCATTAGGAGGCACATACCATGGATTCATGCACATCTGATAAGTGTCGTGCATCTCGCTGCAAATCTTAACATGTCTGGCATAAGGTAAACCGACTTACCGCGAAGCAAACAAGGAGGTGTTACTACGCCCCCTGTCCTGCCCCAGCTCCAGGAGTGGGCAGAGGGGCATCTGACCCCTGGGCGGGTCACTCAGAAACTCTTTAGGGCAGCCTGACTGGCTGCTGCTTCAGCAGCTACTGGGCCGCACTGTTCTTCTTAGTTTTACTGCCTGGCCACATCAAAGGTGCCTACGCAGCACGCTGTGTGTGGCCACATCCTATCACAGTGTAAGAAGGTGGCGGGGAACCTCATGTTCTTCCTCTCTTTGGGACGCTGTTCACACAGTCACATGAGGCACCTCATTGTTTATGAATGTTTATACACTGTAATGTGTAATGTAATGTTTAGCTATTGTATGTGTCATGTACTGTTTATAGGCCTAGGGATAGAATAGGATCTTAAGTAGTATAGGACCATAGTGGGGTAGAATAGATGGGGGCATTATAAAGTTAAGGACTAGAGATAGAGAGTATATAGAATAGGTTAGGAAATAAGCAGCACAGGGGTTAACTTGATGGGAGGGGAAGCACAGAGCAGGGGAGTTTAGTCAGAATACTTATTGGTTGTGTCAGACGCCTGGGCAGC
This sequence comes from Dendrobates tinctorius, assembly GCF_039654945.1. Classification (NCBI taxonomy): domain Eukaryota; kingdom Metazoa; phylum Chordata; class Amphibia; order Anura; family Dendrobatidae; genus Dendrobates; species Dendrobates tinctorius. The sequence continues at coordinate 21,976,703 of NW_027361711.1, read as the reverse complement.
CTGCCCGAGGGCAAACGTGTGAGCAGTGATAGAAGAGCAGAGGATTATAGGCCATTGGGATAAAGCTGTGGATGGCAGTAAGGGGCCCAGGCAGGAGAACAGTGTTGGCTGGCACCTGCTGGATAAGGTTATTCCTTAAGCAATATCCGTGGTCTATGACCGGGGCAGATTTTTTTTGCTGTACAAGATTTTCCTGGGCGTCGAATTAATGGTAAGATGGATATGTGGTGAAAAGTGGTGACAGGGGTCAGGATATGCTTTACTGTGCACAGTGGTGGGCTGGATGTAGGACTAATATTATGAGTGTCTGCAGCAATGTATATTATGAGAGTCTGGGAGGTTCGGCAGCCATGTATATTATGAGAGTTTGCAGCAATGTATTTTATGGGGGGTGTCCACAGGTGGGAGGTCTGCAGTGATGTATATTATTGGGGTCTGGAGCAATGTATAATATGAGGGGTCAGCCGCAATGTATATTATTGGGTGTCTGCAACAATTTATGTTATGTGAGGTATGCAGCATCGTATATTATTGGAGGTCTGCAGCAATGGATATTATAGGAGTTCTGCAGCAATCTATATTATGGGGGTCTGCAGCAATGTATATTATGGGGATGGTGGGTCTGCAGCTATGTATATCTTGGGGTGGTCTGCAGCAATGTATATTATATGGGGGTCTGCAGTAATATGTATTATGAGTAGTGTTGAGCGATACCATCCGATACTGAGAAATATCGGATCGGATTGGATCGGCCCGATACCCAAAAAGTATCGGTTATCGCCGATTCCAATACCGGAAGTCCCATAAAAGTCAATGGGACAGAAACATCGGAATTAAAAAAACCCTTTCTTTCCTTGTACATCCATTTCGGGAGGGGGGAAGAGTGTGGACGGTGCGTGGGCGGACACTGTGCGTGTCTGTGTGTGTGGGCGTGGTCTGTGCGGGCCTGCCGGGGGTCTGTGCCGGCTGTCGGGGGTCTGTACGGGCCTGCCGAGGGCCTGTGCCAGCTGTCGGGGGTCTGTACGGGCCTGCCAAGGGCCTGTGCCGGCTGCTGGGGGTCTGTACGGGCCTGCTGGGGGCCTGTGCCGGCTGTCAGGGGTCTATACGGGCCTCCCGGGGGCCTATGCCGGCTGTCGGGGGTCTGTAGGCCTGCCGGGGGCCTGTGCCGGCTGCCGGGGGTCTGTACGGGCCTGCTGGGGGCCTGTGCCGGCTGTCGGGGGTCTGTGCGGGCCTGCTAGGGGTTTTGTGTGTGTGCAGGCATCGTCCGATGGGACTACAAGTCCCATTGGGTGATGCCTGCTACAATGACAGTGATTGACACATTAGCCAATGATGGGACAGTAGTAGTCCCATCATCCGGCTAATGTGTTGAATGTAAAAAAAAAACAAAAAACAAAAACATACATACTACATACATACTACATACATACTACATATATACTACATTCATACAACATACATACTGTATACATACTTCATATATACTACATTCATACAACATACATACATACATACTACATACATACTACATATATACTACATTCATACAACATACATACATACATATGTATAGGCCCCGGCAGACCCGCACAGGGCCTCGGCAGGCCCGCATAGACCCCCGAGAGGCCCGTACAGGCCCCCGACAGCCGGCACAGGCCCCCGGCAGGCCCGTACAGGCCCCGGCAGGCCCGCACAGGTCCCCGGCAGGTCCGCATAGACCCCCTTGAGGCCCGTACAGGCCCCCGACAGCCGTCACAGGCCCCCGGCAGGCCCGTACAGACCCCGCATCATGATGCGCACAGACCGCGCATCATGATGACATCATTTCAGCAGCCAATCACAGCCACAACAGTGGCTCATTGCATTATGGGGACTTCCGATTCCGGTATCCGATATTGAAAAAATATCGGTACTCGGTATCGGAATTCCGATACAGCGAATATTGGCCGATACCCGATATTTGCAGTATCAGAATGCTCAACACTAATTATGAGGGGTTTCTGCATCAATGTATAATATGAATGACTGGGGAGGTCTGGGACCGGATCATTCCGCTTCAAGTGATCCAAATATGAAAGGTTTTTTTACCTGACATCTCAGGATATTTATTTTCTTTGGTGCTTTTTGAAGTGCTAACAAGTTTTGAATTTTTATCTTCATTAGTTATTTTTTTATAGATTTCTAAGGTTTTTAAAGCCTGAATTTTTGGTTTGTATGACTTTTTTATCATATCTCAGGCTAGAATTAAGATAAAGAGATGGGAGAGGCACTGTTTTGTTCAGAATTGTACAGTCTTTAATTCGATATGTCACAAGAGTAAGTTTGTTGATATTTTGTTTGTGAGGAGTCAAATTCTAAATTTTGATGGAAAATTTTGAATCGTAATATTCCAAATACAGTCTCATCCTATTCATATATGTTTAATGCTAAATTAAAATGCTCGTTACTCGAATCGAGCAATTCCTAATACTCGCATGCTCGTTTCGAGTAGTAAGTAAAATAGGAGTCAATGGGAAAGCTGAGCTTTTCTCCGGCAGACCCTACAAAGGGGTCTGGGGGGCAGTAAAAATGTTCAAATGGATGGGAAAAGTGCTGAATGGAAGGAGAACAGCTTGGAGAAGACCCCTTGAAGCATCTCTGACTCCCAGATCACTGCTGAGAACAATGGAGTAACACTTTTACTCCACGTTAAGGAGTGACAATAAAATATTCCAAACCGACGAGAAATTGCATTTTATAGGAAAAAAAATGTTAAGAAACTTGTATATAAGGCAAAATTTTAAAAAAGATGTATAAAATATATAATTTCAGTTATCCAAAAAAAAATTTTTAATAAAAAATTTGAAATGTCAGTATAATTTATGAAGAAAGCAATAACTGCCCAAACTAAGGGACTCCGATAAACCTTGTATTAGACATAAAGGAAGGTCTCATACACATTTTGTTCAAATTGTCATGTATTGGTAATCCTAGACTCATAAAGGCTATGCTGTTTTGAGGGTTATATACCAAGGAAACGTATTTCAGACTATGGAATAGTCTATGGATGAGCAATATGATACCGATAAGGGTATGTGCACATGTTGATTAAAATTTCTGCACTATTTCTGCATCTCTTAGCAGGAAAAACGTGCATTTTTGGTGCGCTTTTGACTGCATTTTTTTATTGATTTAAGTGAAGTCAATGGTGAAAAACCCAGGGCAAAACCGCACAGAGAATTGACATGCTGCAGATTATTTTCTGCACCAAATCTGCAAGCCAAATATAATGGGTGAGCAATATTGATACCGATAAATTTTAAACAAGTTTTTGGCAGCTTATATAGCAACTAAATGTACCCAAGAAGATGTAATACCCTATGGATTAGCAATATAATGCCAGTAAATTTTGAACACGTTTTTTGAGGGTTATGTACCAGCAAAATGTACCCAAGACCACGGAATAGTCTATAGGTGAGTATTTTATTAGCAAAACATTTTATAACAAGTTTTTGAGGATTTTATAACAACGAAATGTACTCAAAAAGATGTAATACCCTATTGGCGAGCAATATGATGCTTATTAATTTGGAAAACATTTTTGGAGGCTTATATAGACACTAAATGCACCCAAGAAGATGTAATACCCTATGATAAGCAATATAATACCATTAATTTTTTTAAAAGTTTTTTGAGAGTTATATACCAGCAAAATTTATACCAGACCACAGAATAGTCTATAGGTGAGCACTATAATAACGATACATTATTAAACAAGTTTTTGGAGGCTTATATAACACTGAAATCTACTCAAGATTATGTAAAAGTCTATGGATGAGCAATATAATACTGATAAATTTTGTAAACAAGTTTTTGGAGGTTTATATACCAGTGAAATATACAATTTTTTGACACGTATATAGCAACAAAATTTGCCCAACAAAATGTAAATACCCTATAGATGAGCAATATAATAAATACATTTTGAAGAACTTTTTGAGGGTTATATACCAAGGACTTGCTCTGTAGACCATGGAATAGTTTATGGGTGATCAATGTAGTAATGATAAAATTTTGAACACGTTTTTGGAGGGTTTTATGACAGCGAAATGCACTCAAGAACACACAATACTGTAAAGCTGAGAAATGTAACCCAGCATAATTTAACTTTTTTATGCTATATATCACAAAAATGTACCCCATAACACGGAATAGTGAATATGTAAGACATGTGAAGAAACAAGCAAAATTTTCAAACATTTTTTCTAATGTTATATACCACCAAAATGTGACAGAATGCACATAAAACTCTCCTCACTATATATGTGTTACCTGTACACAGCTCCATCCCTGTGCTGTTTACTTATAATGTATTCAAAGCCTGTCATTCCAGTTTATCACTCCTCACTATTTGTCTGACGCTAGTCACTACTCAAGGACAGACCGCGAGGCAGAAGAGTCAGACATTCCGGGATCAATACCAAGAGAGTACGTAGATAACCAAGGGAAAAGATGAAGGCGAAAGCCGGGTCACAGTCCAGGGTCAATAACAAGAGATAGCTGATCAAAAACCAAAAGGACAAGACAAAGGGATAAGTCAGAACACGGTCCAAAGGGTCAGGCAGCAGAATTTCAGATCTCAGAGCAACAGAATCAGGTTAACACATTGAATCTAGAAAAAGATAAGGACCACCTGGCCTGTCTAGGGGTTAAACGTTTAGCATATTCAATATAAGCTAAATTTTTATGATCAGTCACAACCATGACCTGATGAGTAGCTCCCTCCAAAAAATTGCACCATGCCTCATATGCTAACTTGAGAGCAAGATGCTCCCAATTTCCAACATCATAATTTCTCTAAGCAGATGAAAATTACCTAGAAAAAAAATGCACATGGCCGTAAGTTCATTAGAGTTTTAGGACCTTGAGACAAAACAGTCCCCATTCCAACCTCTGAGGCACCCACTTCTACGATAAAGGGATTCTGAAGATCAGGTTGACTCAAAACTGGAGCAAACATGAAGCACTCTTTTAGCTTGTTAAAGGCCCCAAAGGCATCCGATGACCAAAGCTTAAGATCTGTCCTCTTACATGTGAGATTGGTAAGAACTTTAATGATCTGTGGAAAAATTCTAATAAATTCTCTATAATACAGTGGGGAAAAAAAGTATTTCGTCAGTCAGCAATAGTGCAAAAATGAGAGGCGTCTGTAATTTACATCATAGGTAGACCTCAACTATGGGAGACAAACTGAGAAAAAAAAATCCAGAAAATCACATTGTCTGTTTTTTTTTCATTTTATTTGCATATTATGGTGGAAAATAAGTATTTGGACAGAAACAAAATTTCATCTCAATACTTTGTGATATATCCTTTGTTGGCAATGACAGAGGTCAAACATTTTCTGTAAGTCTTCACAAGGTTGCCACACACTGTTGTTGGTATGTTGGCCCATTCCTCCATGCAGATCTCCTCTAGAGCAGTGATGTTTTTGGCTTTTCGCTTGGCAACACGGACTTTCAACTCCCTCCAAAGGTTTTCTATAGGGTTGAGATCTGGAGACTGGCTAGGCCACTCCAGGACCTTGAAATGCTTCTTACGAAGCCACTCCTTCGTTGCCCTGGCGGTGTGCTTTGGATCATTGTCATGTTGAAAGACCCAGCCACGTTTCATCTTCAATGCCCTTGCTGATGGAAGGAGGTTTGCACTCAAAATCTCACGATACATGGCCCCATTCATTCTTTCATGTACCCGGATCAGTCGTCCTGGCCCCTTTGCAGAGAAACAGCCCCAAAGCATGATGTTTCCACCACCATGCTTTACAGTAGGTATGGTGTTTGATGGATGCAACTCAGTATTCTTTTTCCTCCAAACACGACAAGTTGTGTTTCTACCAAACAGTTCCAGTTTGGTTTCATCAGACCATAGGACATTCTCCCAAAACTCCTCTGGATCATCCAAATGCTCTCTAGCAAACTTCAGACGGGCCCGGACATGTACAGGCTTAAGCAGTGGGACACGTCTGGCACTGCAGGATCTGAGTCCATGGTGGCGCAGTGTGTTACTTATGGTAGGCCTTGTTACATTGGTCCCAGCTCTCTGCAGTTCATTCACTAGGTCCCCCCGCGTGGTTCTCGGATTTTTGCTCACCGTTCTTGTGATCATTCTGACCCCACGGGGTGGGATTTTGTGTGGAGCACCAGATCGAGGGAGATTATCAGTGGTCTTGTATGTCTTCCATTTTCTAATTATTGCTCCCACAGTTGATTTCTTCACTCCAAACTGGTTGGCTATTGCAGATTCAGTCTTCCCAGCCTGGTGCAGGGCTACAATTTTGTTTCTGGTGTCCTTTGACAGCTCTTTGGTCTTCACCATAGTGGAGTTTGGAGTCAGACTGTTTGAGGGTGTGCACAGGTGTCTTTTTATACTGATAACAAGTTTAAACAGGTGCCATTACTACAGGTAATGAGTGGAGGAAAGAGGAGACTCTTAAAGAAGAAGTTACAGGTCTGTGAGAGCCAGAAATCTTGATTGCTTGTTTCTGACCAAATACTTATTTTCCACCATAATATGCAAATAAAATGAAAAAAAAACAGACAATGTGATTTTCTGGATTTTTTTTTCTCAGTTTGTCTCCCATAGTTGAGGTCTACCTATGATGTAAATTACAGACGCCTCTCATCTTTTTAAGTGGTGGAACTTGCACTATTGCTGACTGACTAAATACTTTTTTTCCCCACTGTATTTGGCAAATCCTAAAAACGCTGTAACGCTTTAAGGTTCCACTGTTCAATCCAATCAATTATAACTTTCACCTCCCAGGATCGATCTTAAACCCTTCAGCAAATACGATGAACCCCAGAAATCATATTTCTTGAACAGAGAAAATGGAATTAGTCTTACTGGTAATTCGGTTTCTAGGAACCTTCCACGACAGCAGTATCGCAGGATGTCTCCCCGCCCTAATGGGGGACAGGAAACACAAAGAGGTTAAGTACCCCTCCCCTTCCTACAACCACCAGTGTTTTTCCTGACACACTAGCATATACGTCTAACGGAAGCTATTGCTACCAGAAACACAGTTTTAAGGGAAAGGTTTTTTAAACTCATAGATGATAAAGGTTCAAAAGGATCTCTGGTTAAGCTATTAAGCACCAGATTTAAATCCCAAGGGGGAATCCGGCTACGAAGTTTAGGTCAGATTCTAGCTGCTGAGGTCATGAAATGCTTTATCCAGCTATGACTAAAGAAACCGCTAAGAGCTGACACCTGCACCTTCAAGATACTAGGTGTAAGCCCTAGATCAAGCCCCTTTTGAAGAAAGTCCAAAATCTGAGCAATGTTAGGATGGAAGGAATCAGGAATGTTTGGTGAACACCAGGACGAGAATTTCTTCCCAATCTTGCCATAAATGTCATTGGTCACTGGCTTCCTGCTCTTCTGGAGAGTTTGTATCACTTCATTTGAAAGCCCTTTAGCTCTTAGGTGTTAGGGACGGCGGAACGCACTAAAGAATAAATAATAATAAGTGCGTTCGCCGCCCAGGGTCCACCGTGCAGAAGATGTTACACTGCTGCTATGCAATGGCAGACGTGCTATATGGCAGTATAATGCACGCGGGTTGAACGTCACCTGGAGTGCGCTGGACGATCTCTGTTCCTTCACAGAGTCGCCGAGGGGTTAAACACAAAGGCTGAGCCTGTTGACGTCACAGGACTCAGAGGAATGCACACACGGACAGAGTCCACGTCCGTCTAGACCTACCATGCGTGCGGCGCCGCAACCACGGATGCCAATAAGAGCTGCTGACTGCAGCGTGGCGACAGACACTGCCGCTATATGACAATGCCCGGTAGCAGGCGCACTGTCGGGCGCTAGCACTGCGGAGGATGTGCACTTTGGTCTGTGGGTTGCCACTGACTGGCGCTGACTCTATCACTAGTTCCCTATACACACTCGTAATATCAGAGGGAGGGGAATCTTAATGAGTCATTTGCAAGTCTATACATCCATCATCATTCACACAGATAGCAACTAGAGTCTATACTAGCGCATGGCCGAGCAGCCATGCAGACCTTTTATAGTCAGGACCTTGCGGAAGCTTCCAGATCCCTGAGATGGACCAATCAGATCTGGAGAAGGACCTGTACATGTGACTCCCGATCTCCAATGGGAGATCGTCTCGTGAGCATGCTCAGTGGAGCGACAGAAGGACTTAGCCTCTGGAGTGATTTGCTGCTGAACAGCCTGCATTGCTATTGCTGGCCCAAAGGTGGCAGCAACAGCTAGACCCACAGAGCAGGTCTGGGCAGAGCGTCGAGAACAACGGGGCTGCTGAGCAAGCTCCTCTGCGGTTGATGGAGAATGGGAGACCGCAGAATGTGAGGCTCTGGATTCTGCTGTGCCGCTGCAGGAACCCGACACCTAACATTAGGATCCTGGCTTCAGTAGCCAGGCCTCAAGGTTCAACCTGTGAAGGTCCAGCTGTAACAGGGAACCTTGGTGAAGGAGGTCATCTTTCTGGGATAGCGGTAGTGGACCTTCCAGGGCCATGTTCATCAAAGCGCTTTACCAACTTCTTCCCGGCCACATGGAAACTATTAGAATCATGCTGACCTGATTGGACCATATCTTCTGTAATGTCCTTGCTAAAATTGGGATCGGAGGGAAGACATAGGCCAGGTCGAACCTCCAAGGGAGAGAAAAGGCATCTATTCCCCATGCCCTGTCCGTGGCATTCAGGGAGAAGAACGTCTTCACCTTCGCATTCTGGCCATTGGCAAATAGATCCACATCTGGAATTCCCCATCTTGACACAAGGGATAGAAAGACTGATTGGTTGAGGCACCACTCCTACAGATGGACATCCTTTCTGCTGAGGAAGTCTGCATGGACATTGGCGGACCACTTCAGATGGACTGCTGTGATGGACAGAAAATGTTTCTCTCCCAGGAAAAAATTCTTGCAGTGATTAATTTCAATCTGACATACTTCAGCTTCCCTGGTGACGGAGGTAGGCCACTATGATCATATTGTCGGAATAAACACGTACATGATTACCTTGGACAAGGGCAGATGCGGCTTTCAATGCCTCCTCTACCGCCTTCAGTTCTTTGAAGTTTGAGGAACTGGATCTGATGTCTAGGGACCATAAACCCTGGAAGTGGGTTTTCTCTACCACTGCACCCCAGCCCTTCTGACTGGTGTCTGAAGTGAGTATCTTCAGAGAAAGCTGATCCCAGCTGACCTCCCGCTGGAGGTTCCAGTAGTTTAGCCACCACGCAAGGGAAGACTTCACATGATCAGGAGGGGAACTCAGAGGATTTTGATGCTTGTCCTAAGACGAGAGAACATGAGTTTGGAGGACACGTGTATAGGCTTGAGCCTAGGATACTGCACGGATGCATGATGTCAGTGATCCCAGGATAGACATTGAGTCCCTTAGGGTAGGAGCCCTCTGAACTTGGAATTCCTCTGAAACAGATCAAGTTGACGATCTCTGGGCAAGAAGAATGCTTTTTTTCTGAATCCAGAAGGATTCCCAGGAATTTCTTCCTTGGTGAAGGATGAAGATCCGAATTCTCCTGATTTGGGATCCAGCCCAGGGACTCCAGGATTTCCAAAGTCTTTGCCACATCTAGATTTAGACAGGGAATAGATGGTGCGACGATGAGGAAGTCGTCTAAGTAATGAATGATGCAAATCCCCTGATGACAAATGAAGATGATTACCGCTTCTGTCATAATCTTGGTGAATACCCATGGTGCTGATGAAATGACAAATGGGAAGACATTGAATTGGTAATGGCTCACCCGGTGACTATGGGAAACTGCGAATCTGAGGAACCTCCGATGATCTGGGTGGATTGGCACATGGTAATAGGCATCCTTCAGATCTATAGTAGCAATTACCCCATCCTGTCCAATAAGTGGGATTGCCAGCTTGATTCCATCTTGAACCATCTGAATGTGATCACTTGAATCAGGGGTTTCAAATTGATGATATTTCTGTGCTTTCCAGAAGGCTTCTCGACTAGGAAGAGGCAAGAATATTGGTCCCTGCTTATCTCTTGTAGGGGTACTCGAGAGATCAACTTTGCTTGAAGCAGACCTTGAAGACCTAACAGTAAGGACTCTTGAAGGTGTAGATTTTGTAGTGAGATAACTCTCAGGCATTGAGGGGGAAAACTCTCAAACTCTAGTTTTAATCCATCTGAATGGTACGAAGGACACACTGGTTTGTGGAGATGGACTGCCACGGAGTGAGGAAGCCCGAAAGTCGACCCCCCAACAGGGGAGCAGTAATTGCTTGTCAAGAGCTTGCTCGTGGTGGGGGACAAGGATATTTTTGCCCTTTCCACCTTTTGGATAGCTCTAACGGCTGGATTTTCCTTTCCCTTTGTATTCCGTCTGGGATGACTGATCTCGGGAGGGACAAAAAAACGATTCCTAGGGTTTTTCTGCTCAGGGAGCACTTTCTTTTTGTTCGTAGCCTTCTCCAAGATCTCATCAAGAGCTGGACTGAAAACATAGTGACCCTGAAAGGGAATGGCGCAAAGCTTAGCCTTGGAGGTGACATCATAACTCCATGATTTCAGCCACCGAGCTCTCTCTAGCTGATTTGGAGAGGACTGCGGACTTAGCTACCACACATACAGATTCCACAGAAGGAGGGGAAGAGAGTCGAAAATCTCCTCCCCAGAAGTTCCCTGAGTGAGGTGGTCTTCTAATGTACGGTACCAGCGAAATAGAGATCTGGTGATACAGGTGGAAGCCACGTTTGTTTTAAGCAGATTAGTGGAGGTATCCCAGGATTTCCTTAGTAAGCTCTCGATCTTACGATCCATGGAATCTTTGAGCTGAGACAAGTCCTCAAACGTCTTTGGATGTTTTCAAGTATGGGTAAACCCTTGTGTTTTTTAGGTTTCAAACCCCTAAACATTTCGTCCTGTACTGACTGCTTCACTTACTCCTCCTCAACGCCCATGGTGCTTCTCACCATACTAACCAATTCCTCCATGTCCTTAGAGGAAATATAATATTTTTTATTATTGTACTTTGGGGTGGAAGTGTAACCCTCATTCTCCCAAATATCCTCCGAACCAGAGGTACGGACTTCGCCTGAGTCTGAATCAGACTCCACTGGTGCCATCTTCCTTTTTTTAGAAGGAGGAGGTTGTGGTACAGGAGCCTGGGAAAAACCTTCCAATGATAACAGAAAAAATGTCATTCATAAAGGTGGATTGGTGGAGATGCATTGCTTAAACAAAAAGGCATGACCAGGTTCTCCAATAAACCCTCAGATGTTAAAAACACTGTTTACATCAGTTAAGGAATTTGCTCCTAAGACGTTGTGCGGGCATCACAACACATTACCAGACTCCAATCAGAGGACAATAAAACTTTCACTCCTTATCTATGAACTGGTCTAATATTTATGGCCATAACTGTCTATCACTCCTCAATAATGATAGTGCTGCTTCACATCACTTGTCTTATCTATTGCATTTTTTTCTGTGCTGTGTTGTGCATAAATATGTGATTCTTCAGATTTTGTATTAGTCAATGCCTGATGAAGAGACCTGAGTAGTAGAGTTGAGCGACTTTGGTCGGATCGGGTTTCATGAAACAAAATTTGTTTCAGATGAAACTGGTCCGACTAGGGCAAAAAAGTCAGAGTTTCGTCCGAAACCCGACCCCAATGCAAGTCAATGGGAAATAAAAGTCAGCATTGAGCGGATGACATTCATCCACTCAATGTCGACTTTTATTCCCCATTAACTTGCATTGGGGTTGGGTTTCGGACGAAACTCCGACTTTTTGCCCTAGTCGGACCAGTTTCATCTGAAACAAATTTTGTTTCATGAAACCCGATCCGACCAAAGTCGCTCAACTCTACTGAGTAGTCTTGAAAGCGTGCAATTTGTTACCATCTTTTCAGTTAGCCATTAAAAGGTATCAACCACTGAGGACTCTCAGTTCTAAATATCTACTGGATAACACAGTACAAAGATATACATCTTTCCTGTCTTCAACTCATCACCCTCCTGGATCCGTATCAGATTATAGGCCCATCTATGATCAAGTTTAGAAAAACATTTGACTCCAGTAAGGTCAGGCATGAGTGGAAGTGGGTAAGTGTTTTAGCAGTAATTTTGTTTTGTTCAAGGAAATTGAAGCAAGGGTGGAGCCTCCCACCCTTGTTTTTCACAAAGAAGAATCGAGTAGATACAGACGAGGAGGAGGGATGGCAATGACCCTTCCGTAAACTTTAATTTACATATTCTTTCATAGCAGTCCATTCCAGTCCTGAAAAATTGTACAGGTGAGCTTTAGACAATTTGGCATTAGGAATAAGATCAATAGTACAATCATAAGGACGATGGAGAGGTAGTATCTCTGCTTCTTTTTCTGAGATCACATCTTCAAAGTCTTTTAGGTATGTCAGCAGACCCTCCAGATGAGCGGAGCAAATTTGCACAGAATGAGGACACTTTTTATGGCAGTTGGGGCCCCACTTAACAATTTCCTTTTGCCACCAGTCAATAACAGGATTATGGTAATACAGATGGTTAGCACTCGGCCAGAGGGTTCGAGTTCGCGGTGCCAGTGAGAAGGAACGGATAGTCCCAGAATCGCATAAACAATGTATAGTCACTGCACACGCTGATTGTACTTAATGTGAAGTAAATTTATTGCTTGACAGTGAGGAAGCGACATCAAACGACGTTTCGGCCACATCGGCCTTTATCACAAAGTCGCCTTTTCAATTGAATGTAGGGTCTGTTTTCACCAAATCGATAGTGTCACTGCTAGGCATAAATGAGTTGATAGCATATTCAAAGTTGCCGCTAAATCCTGTTCCTTGAAGAGGTGGTGGACTGGTAAATATGCCACTGTATTATTGGTGGCTCAGTGGAGTGTGAAGTCTGCACAATGGTGCCAGAGCAGTGAGTGCTCACTGCTCTGGCACCATTGTGCAGACTTCACACTCCACTGAGCCACCAATAATACAGTGGCATATTTACCAGTCCACCACCTCTTCAAGGAACAGGATTTAGCGGCAACTTTGAATATGCTATCAACTCATTTATGCCTAGCAGTGACACTATCGATTTGGTGAAAACAGACCCTACATTCAATTGAAAAGGCGACTTTGTGATAAAGGCCGATGTGGCCGAAACGTCGTTTGATGTCGCTTCCTCACTGTCAAGCAATAAATTTACTTCACATTAAGTACAATCAGCGTGTGCAGTGACTATACATTGTTTAATAACAGGATTATGAACATGCAGCCATGGAAACCCCAACACCAACCCAGCAAGTAAATTATCCAAGACATGGAAGAAGATGGACACAGAATGGAGTGTTCCCACACTTAGTGTGAATTCCACTTTTACCAGCTGGACAAAGTTCTGGAGTAACAGTGTTTTGTCAATAGCAATAATCTGAATAGGTCTTTCCAATCTAACTGGCCTGAATCTTAATTTAAGAACCAATCCAGAATCAATAAAGTTCGCAGCAGACCCACAGTCAATGTAAGCAAGTTCAGATAATCACAGGTTCTGAAAACATAGCTCCATGGTCAACAGTACTTTATCTGAGGAGTAAACAAGTACCTGGAAGCCTAGTTGACCTCCTGGAATATCACCCAGACAGGTGTTTCATGACAGCTTGTTTGCTTGAGGATGAATCGATCAATCCTTGCGATAATGTCCTGCATGACCACAGTAGAAGCAGCGTCCCAGATCACGCTGATGTCTCATCTCCGCGGTCCAAAAGCTGGCTGTTCCAAACTCCATTGGTACAGTATCAGGTAAGGAAACCAACTTGGGAAGAGTGACCAAAACCCCTTGTCGCTCATCACTTCTCTCTCGAATTCGACGATCCATACAAATGGCCTGAATCATGCCCTCCCCCAAAGAACAGGGTGGAAAATGTAAAGACAGAGCATCCTTAAGAGTAAGGCCATGGCAAAACTGACACCTGAAAGCAGCATCGGTATGGCCCCCTGGTGTGGAGGAGTAGCCATCTCAGGTATAACCCTCTAGTGTGGAGGGATGTCCATCACGATATGGCCCCCTGATCTTCAGAAGCATTTATATCTTATAAGACCTTGTTAAGGTAAAGTATCTGGGGTCATGGCAATCAAATTTTTTCATGCCTACAGAATAAAGTGGCTCCTCCAAGCCAGAAAGAGAGGCTGGTGGGTAGACGGAAAAGAGGTTCTCATTGAGACAATGCAGTAATCTAGTACATTAATATGAAAAGCACTATACCTAAGTGCATTAACACTAAGGGCAATATGCCTATCTCTGGTGCCCTTGCGTCAGCTAAGAGTAAATGTCATCATGTGCCTGAAAAATAATTGACAGTGGAGTGACAGGGTTATTAATAATGTCTTAGTATACTTTTTCTGCTAAAGGTTTTTTCCAATTACTATAAATGTTATAAGTTATCTCATGGGCAGTTATTTATTAATGTTGATGATATATGTATATAGCTTTTAAGTACTCTCTTAATATAGGTGCATCTCACAAAATTAGAATATCATCAAAAAGTTAATTTATTTCAGTTCTTCAATACAAAAAATGAAACTCATACAGTATATTAGAGAGAGTCATTACAAACAGATTGATCTATTTCAAGTGTTTATTTCTGTTAATGTCGATGACTGGCTTACAGCCAATGAAAGCTCAAAAGTCTAATGAAAATTAGAATACTTTATAACACCAGCGTGAAAAAAATTTTTAAATCCGAAATGTTGGCCTACTGAAATGTACAGTATGTTCAGTAAATGCACTCAATACTTGATCAGGGCTCCTTTTGCATCAATTACTGCATCAAAGCGGTGTTGCATGGAGGCGATCAGCCTTGATAGCAGTCTTCAGCTCATCTGCATTTTTGGGTCTGATGTCTCTCATCTCCCTCTTGACAATACCCCATAGATACTCTATGGAGTTAGTACAGTGATACTATTGTTTGTAAAACAGGTATTGGTGCTTTTGGCAGTGTGGACAGGGGCCATGTCCTGCTAGAGAATGAAATTTCCAACTCCAAAAAGCTTGTCGTCAGAGGGAAGCATGAAGTGCTCTAAAATTTCCTGGTAGACGGCCGCAATGACTTTTGTCTAAATAAAACACAGTGTACCTATACCAGCAGATGACATGGCTCCCCAAACCATCACTTATTGTGGAAACTTCACACTAGACCTTATGCAGCTTAGATTGTCTGTCTCTCCGATCTTCCTCCAGACTCTAGGACCTTGATTTCCAAGTTCTAGTGTGAAGTATACAAAATAAAAATAAATATTTTACAGCACATACGCTCTCTGCCTTTGGTTGCTAGTTTAAAATATAGCTCTTTAGTGTTGTGCATACTTGCTATCTTTCATTATTTTGAGTGCTTGTTGTTACTTTCAGGTGAGGGATATGGTTGTTTTTTATTTTTGCTTTTTTTTTTTTTACAGGAGACCATAGCTTCACTGTAATTGGCGTTAGTTATACTGCCCTATATTTGTTATTCTTAAATAAATAAGTAAAAGTGTTTTTTTTTTTCCAAATAAAGGACTTTATTCTGGCTGTGTGTTTATTTACAACTAGCTGAAGAGCCCGGCGCTGCCCGGGCATAGTAACTAACTGTGGTTAGTTATAGGAAATTATAATTATCCTCCATCCCATAGTCCCGTGCCCATATACCCATCATACATATCCACGATCCCATAGGCCCGTGCCCATATACCCGTCATACATATCCTCCATCCCATAGTCGAGTGCCCATATACCCATCACACATCCTCCATCCCATAGTCCCATGCCCATATACCCATCATACATATTCTCCATCCCATAGTCCCATGCCCATATACCCATCATACATATTCTCCATCCCATAGTCCCATGCCCATATATCCATCATACATATTCGCCATCCCATAGTCGAGTGCCCATATACCCATCACACATCCTTCATCTCTTAGTCCCATGCCCATATACCCATCATACATATTCTCCATCCCATAGTCCCATGCCCATATACCCATCATACATATTCGCCATCCCATAGTCGAGTGCCCATATACCCATCACACATCCTTCATCTCATAGTCCCATGCCCATATACCCATCATACATATCCGCCATCTCATAGTCCCGTGCCCATATACCCATCATACATATCCTCCATCCTATAGTCCAGTGCCCAAATACCCATCACACATCCTCCATCCCGTAGTCCCGTGCCCATATACGTATCCGCCATCCCATAATCCCGTGCCCATATACCCATCAAACATATCCTCCATCCCATAGTCCAGTGCAAAAATATACCCATCATACATATTCACGATCCCATAGTCCCATGCCCATATACCCATCATACATATTCGCCATCCCATAGTCGAGTGCCCATATACCCATCACACATCCTTCATCTCATAGTCCCATGCCCATATACCCATCATACATATCCTCCATCTTATAGTCCCGTGCCCATATACCCATCATACATATCTGCCATCCCATAGTCCCATGCCCATATACCCATCATACATATCCTCCATCCCATAGTCCTGTGCCCATATACCCATAACACATCCTCCATCCCATAGTCCCATGCCCATATACATATCCGCCATCCCATAGTCCCGTGCCCATATACCCGTCAAACATATCCTCCTTTCCATAGTCCGGTGCCCATATACCCATCATACATATCCTCCATCCCATAGTCGAGTGACCATATACCCATCACACATCCTCCATCCCATAGTCCCATGCCCATATACCCATCATACATATTCTCCATCCCATAGTCCCATGCCCATATACCCATCATACATATTCTACATCCCATAGTCCCATGCCCATATACCCATCATACATATTCGCCATCCCATAGTCGAGTGCCCATATACCCATCACACATCCTTCATCTCATAGTCCCATGTCCATACACCCATCACACATCCTCCATCCCATAGTCTCGTGCCCATATACATATCCGCCATCCCATAGTCCCGTGCCCATATACCCGTCAAACATATCCTCCATCCCATAGTCCAGTGCCCATATACCCATCACACATCCTCCATCCCATAGTCCAGTGCCCATATACCCATCACACATCCTCCATCCCATAGTCCCGTGCCCATATACCCATCATACATATCCTCCATCCCATAGTCCAGTGCAAAAATATACCCATCACACATCCTCCATCCCATAGTCCAGTGCCCATATACCCATCACACATCCTCCATCCCATAGTCCCGTGCCCATATACCCATCATGCATATCCTCCATCCCATAGTCCAGTGCAAAAATATACCCATCACACATCCTCCATCCCATAGTCCCGTTCCCATATACCCATCATACATATCCTCCATCCCATAGTCCGGTGCCCATATACCCATCACACATCCTCCATCCCATAGTCAACCATTATGACATCTTAATGAGCGGCGGCAGGGCTTGCAACCTTTGATGACATCAGCTTCGCCATGGCAACCATTGTGACATCATAATGAGGGGCGGGGCTTGATACGCACACACTGCTTCCCCTGTATGCAAATAGGGGCATTATGACATCACAATGAGGGGCGGGGCTTGACGCGCACACACTTTTTCCCCCAGTATGTAGATAGGGGCAAAATTGTTTGGTGAATTGGAACGCGCGGGGTTATAATTTCGCCTCACAACATAGCTTAGGACGCTCTCGGGGTCCAGACGTGTGACTGTGCCAAATTTTGTGGCTGTAGCTGCGACGGTGCGGATGCCTATCCCGGACATACAAACATACACACATACATACACACATACACACTTTGAGCTTTATATATTAGATATAACTATAGGATTAATAATGGATAGGCATCTTATGGACGCCTCTCCATTACTAAGCCGTGGGTTTAATGTCACTGGACAAAACAAAAGTGACATCAATTCTACAAATATAAACCCCACTTGCCATCACCCCGGGCAGTTGCGGGTTGCTATTTTTAGGCTTGGGGGCAATATCTATGGCCACTTACCAGCAATGAGAATATCAGCTCCCAGCTGTCTGCTTTAGCTTGGCTGGTTGTAAAAAATGAGAGGGACCGCATGCCGCATTTTAAAATTATTTATTTAAATAATCTTAAAAAATGACATGGGTTCCTCTCTATTCTTGATAACCAGCTCTGCTAACACTGACAGCTGAAGGTTGCAGTCTTCAGCTGTCAGTTTTGTCTGGCTCTTTCTCAAAGATACAGGGTTTTTTTAAAATATTAATTTAAAGCGCAGGCGCCAACTGATGAATACTCCCATCAGACGCCACCTGCTCTCGCTGTTATTAGCGGCAGCTGGAGTAGGTTGGTGGGAGGAGCATCCCATCAGCCGATGCCAGTGACCAGAGGTAAACTTTTTACCCTCGGTCACAACTGCAGGCTCACGCTGTCATTTGACAACTTGGGAACCAGAGATCTATGACCAGCGGTCATGATTTGACTGCTGGTCAAAGGAAGTGTTTGCCGCACTGTCATGATCGGACCACCCATTCAAGTGAATGGGTCTGGGTCCGGGTTTGGGTCCAGGTACTGTTCTGGTACCCAAACCAAACTTTTTTAACTGTTCGGCCAAACCCCCCAGACCCGAACATCAACAGGTTCACCCATCACTAGGGGTGAGACACCTAAGCAAGACAAGTAAAAAAAAGCTGAAGAAAACCACAGTATTTACTCTACATGTGAACACAGCCTCAACGTTACATTTTCTTTACATTTTAGGGGCTTAACCCCTTCACGACCCATGACGCCTACGTAGGCGTCATGAAAAGTCGTGCCCAAACGACCTATTATTACGCGCCCCGACGCTCACCTGGGGTCCCCCTCCTCCCGGTGCATCCCTCCTTCATCCTCGCGCCGTGCCCTGTCTGGCTTT
Source organism: Dendrobates tinctorius (assembly GCF_039654945.1). Classification (NCBI taxonomy): domain Eukaryota; kingdom Metazoa; phylum Chordata; class Amphibia; order Anura; family Dendrobatidae; genus Dendrobates; species Dendrobates tinctorius. The sequence goes on along the minus strand of NW_027361711.1, from coordinate 21,957,805 downwards.
GCAGGGTCACGGTGCGTCAGAGGCACGCACATGCGCACTCGCTCGTTTCTGACCGCGGGGCATCCTGGGAGCACGTGACCCGGTGGCTCCGCCCCAACATGGCGGCGCCCACCGGGTATTTCTGTCTGGCGTCTTGAGTGGTAAGACGCCTGTTTGTCTTTCTCTGTGGCGCTTAGCGTTCCTGCGCAGCGTCGCCCCGACTCTCAGGTCCCCCCGCTCTCCTAGTCTGCGCTCTGCTCACCGCTCCATAGCCCCGTCTGGACCCCCGCTCAGTTCCCTCTGCTGCCTCCCGTGCCTGTCCCTCACCTGGTCCTTCCCTGCTGCTGTCATCGGTAGCCCCTTAGCTAGGGTTCCGTCTGTACCCCTAGGTCAGTCCCCCCTAACCTTCCTTCCTTCTTCCTTCCAGCGTTCCTGCTCCGGCTCCATCCTGATCGGTCCTGGTTCCCTACGTTCTGTTCCCTCCTGCTCCGGGTCTACTCTAGTCAGTATCCTTTGGCCTTTCCCTCTGTACACTCCCTGGGTCATCCCTTTGGTTCCGGCTGTCGTGGTCTCACCCCCCTTGGGCCTGCCCCTAACACTCCCTGTATAGGGGGTGGTCATCACCTGGGCCGCTCGCCCTCGGGGGCTCTGGAGCCACGACCCAGAGGGTCCACTCTCGGGTTCCTACTCAGAACCCTAACAGAACAAACAGGCCATGGACCCCGCTGGAGCCGCTGCGGCTCAAAAGGAGTTGCTGTTTTTGCGGGAGAATCAAACTCGTATCATGGCTTTCATGAAATCCATGGATTCTCGTCTTTCTGGGCTCCAGTCCTCTGACCCTGGGAATGCCTCCCAACTCGCTGGACTGCAGCAGGAACTGGCCCAGCAAAGAGATACCCAGACCCATATCCTCAGTTATATGGCCTCCATAGATGACCGCCTACTCTCCTTGCAGTCGGCTGCTGCAGCCCCCGTTCCAGCCCAGGCACCTCACCCGCCACCCCGTTTAGCTAAGCCACCCCGTTTAGCTAAGCCGCCCCGCTATAACGGGGATCCCAAGCTGTGCCGAGGTTTCCTGAATCTATGCCGCCTCCATTTCGAACTCCTGCCCCTGCAATATCCCACTGAGCGGGCTAAGGTGGCTTTTATTGTCTCCCATCTTGAGGGAGAGGCTTTAGCGTGGGTTAACCCCCTCTGGGAACGTGATGATCCGGTAGTCTCGCAGCTAAGTACTTTCTTCGAGACGTTTCGTCGAGTGTTCGACGAGCCGGGTCGCCTGGCCTCTACTACGGAATCTTTATTTAACCTCCACCAAGGGTCCCAAACCGTGGGTCAGTATGCCATCCGATTCCGAACCTTATCTTCTGATTTGGGATGGAATAACGAGGCCTTGGTAGGGGCCTTTTGGCGAGGCCTTGCGGGTCGAATTAAGGATGAGTTAGCTGGGCGGGATACTCCCACTGCCTTAGAAGATCTCATTTCGCTAGCCACACGTATCGACCTTCGGTTCCAGGAACGTGCTCGCGAGAGGAGACTTCCCCGTGCTTCCCCAACCATCCGCGGTCTACCCTGTCTCCGGCCCGGAATATCCGCTTCTGCTTCCATACCTGAACCCATGCAAGTAGACCGGCTTAAGGTATCTGGACAACGCCGGGAGGAAAGACGCACTCACGGTCTCTGCTTCTACTGTGGTAGTGACTCCCATCTGGTCCGTACCTGCCCGGAACGTCCGGAAAACTCCTCCGCCTAGGTCAGGTAAGAGAGGCCTCCCTAGGTGTGTATGATACCTCTCTACCCCTCACTCTGTCTGTCTTGTTGCACATTGGTGGAAAACGTTTTTCTCTGGCAGCCTATGTGGATTCCGGCGCAGCGGGAAATTTTATTAGGCTCAAAGAGGTCCTTAAATTTTCGGTCCCGGTCAAGACCTTAGAAACTCCACGGATCCTTGCTTCCGTGGACGGTAAACCTCTCCAAGAGACCATTACCCTGGTCACCCATGAGGTAGAACTCCAGGTAGGGGCCCTACACAAAGAGAGGATTGCCTTTTATGTCCTAGCGGGCATCTCTCACCCTATCCTTCTAGGCCTTCCCTGGTTACGAGCCCACGGCCCTACCTTAGACTGGCATAAGGGTAATATCCTGCGCTGGGGGGGAGTCCTGTAGGTCTAGGTGTCTGCTGCCGGTGTGTCCCGTGGGTGGTTCTCCTTCCCCCTTCTTACCCTCCGGGTTGCCCATTGCTTACAGCTCTTTTTCGGATGTTTTTGACAAGAGGGAGGCCGAGAACCTTCCGCCTCACCGACCCTATGATTGCCCCATCGAGCTCGTCCCTGGAGCCACCCCTCCGCGGGGTAGGATTTATCCGCTCTCGCCGGCAGAGATGCAAGCCATGTCGGAATATGTTCAACAGAACTTAGCCAAGGGTTTCATACGGAAGTCTTCCTCTCCTGCAGGCGCAGGCTTCTTTTTTGTCAAGAAGAAGGACAGGTCGCTCCGCCCGTGCATTGATTACAGAGGTCTGAACAGCATCACGATTAAGAACAAGTACCCGTTACCCCTCATCCCCGAACTCTTTGATCGCCTGAGAGGAGCACAAATATTTACCAAACTTGATCTTCGAGGAGCCTATAACTTGGTCCGAATTCGTGCTGGGGATGAGTGGAAGACCGCGTTCAACACCCGTGACGGTCACTATGAATACCTGGTGATGCCGTTTGGCCTCTGTAACGCACCAGCGGTATTTCAGGAGCTCGTTAACTATATTTTTCGGGATCTCCTTTACTCCTGTGTCATGGTTTATCTTGACGACATTCTTGTCTTCTCTCCAGATCTCTCCACCCATCGACGAGATGTACGGCAAGTGTTGCAGCGTCTAAGGGAGAACCACCTATTTGCCAAGTTGGAGAAATGCGCCTTCGAACAACCGTCTCTGCCGTTCCTTGGGTATATCGTTTCGAAGTCTGGATTGAGGATGGATCCCGAGAAAGTGTCCACGATCCTGGCCTGGCCCCGTCCCCTTGGTCTCAAAGCCATTCAACGCTTTCTCGGCTTTGCTAACTATTATAGGCAATTCGTTCCTCATTTTTCCACCATAACCAAGCCCATCTCTGCTCTCGTGCGCAAAGGAGCCAATCCCCGCCTCTGGCCTCCCGAGGCAGAAGACGCCTTTCAAACTCTGAAGAGAGAATTCGCTACAGCGCCCGTTCTCCACCGTCCTGATGCCGAGAGACCCTTCATTCTCGAGGTCGACGCATCCTCCGTGGGAGCGGGGGCGGTTCTCCTGCAAAGAACCTCCTCTGGCCGGACTGTCACCTGTGGGTTTTTTCTAAAGCCTTTTCTCCCCCCGAACGCAATTACTCCATTGGGGACAAGGAACTACTGGCAATCAAACTGGCTTTAGAGGAATGGCGTTACCTTCTCGAAGGAGCTGTCCATCCCTTTACGATATTTACCGACCACAAGAATTTGGCCTATGTTCAGTCTGCCCAAAGGCTCAATCCCCGGCAAGCCCGATGGTCCTTATTTTTTGGACGCTTTGATTTCGAGCTCCGCTTTCGTCCGGGTAATAAGAACATCAGAGCTGATGCCCTATCAAGATCTTTTCTCCCGACCGATGAAGAGGAGAGCCCCGCTCACATCATCGATCCAGCAAAGATCATCACCCTAGCCCCTCTAAGTTTGGTCAACCCACCACCAGGCAAGACCTTGGTATTGGACCATGACAGAGTAAGGGTTCTGCACTGGGGACACTCTTCTAAGGTCGCCGGGCATGTCGGAGCCAAGAGGACTCTATCCCTCATCTCCCGCCATTATTGGTGGCCTTCACTCCGCCAGGACGTCCTGGAATTTACCGCTTCTTGCTCATCCTGCGCCCATGTATAAGATTCCACGACAGCTACCCTCTGGTCTCTTACATCCTTTGCCAGTTCCATCAGTTCCCTGGAGCCACATCGCCATGGATTTCGTCACGGATCTACCTCCATCTTCCGGCTGCTCTGTCATTTTGGTGGTGGTAGACCGTTTTTCCAAAATGGCTCATTTCATCCCGCTACCTGGTCTGCCTTCTGCGCCCGAGTTGGCGAAGATCTTCGTGCATCATGTTTTCCGACTTCATGGTTTTCCCCAGCACATCGTGTCTGACCGTGGTGTTCAATTCACCTCTCGTTTCTGGAGAGCTCTCTCTAGCTCAATGGGGGTAGTCCTGGATTTCTCCTCCGCCTATCATCCACAATCCAACGGCCAAGTGGAGCGAATCAATCAGGTGTTAACCACTTATCTTCGACAATTTTCTAATGCACACCAAAGTAACTGGGTCTCACTGCTTCCCTGGGCGGAATTTGCTCACAACAATCACCCCAACGAGTCCTCTTCCAAATCCCCCTTTTTTGTAGTTTTTGGGCAGCATCCGGGCATTCCCCTTCCCGTGTCCCCCACCTCGGGCGTGCCGGCGGCGGACTCCTTGTCCTCAGAATTCTCTAAAATTTGGGAGGAGACTAAAAGGTCCCTTGAGAGAGCTAGCGATCGGATGAAAAGATACGCCGACAAGAGGCGCCTGGACACCCCTCCTTATCATCCAGGCGATAAGGTCTGGCTGTCCTCGCGCTTCCTCCGACTTAAAATCCCCTCTTATAAGTTAGGTCCACGTTACATTGGCCCCTTTGAGGTTTTGAGTCACATCAATGATGTAACCTATAAACTAAAATTGCCTGCCTCCCTGCGGATTCCCAACACTTTCCATGTCTCGCTTCTCAAACCCGCAGTGTTTAATCGCTTTCAGCCAGCCTCGTCCCACGCTCCGCAACCTAGCTCCGCTGGGGACGTCTTTGATGTCAGGGACATCCTGGCAAAGAGGACTGTCCGGGGTAGAACCTTCTTTCTGGTGGATTGGGAAGGATTCGGTCCTGAGGAAAGGTCATGGGAGCCCCGGGAGAACATCAATGCTCCTCATATCATGAGAAGGTTTCTATCCCGCCTGAAGAAGGAGGGGAGTAAGAGAGGGGGTACTATTACGCGCCCCGATGCTCACCTGGGGTCCCCCTCCTCCCGGTGCATCCCTCCTTCATCCTCGCGCCGTGCCCTGTCTGGCTTTGCAGGGTCACGGCGCGTCAGAGGCACGCACATGCGCACTCGCTCGTTTCTGACCGCGGGGCATCCTGGGAGCACGTGACCCGGTGGCTCCGCCCCAACATGGCGGCGCCCACCGGGTATTTCTGTCTGGCGTCTTGAGTGGTAAGACGCCTGTTTGTCTTTCTCTGTGGCGCTTAGCGTTCCTGCGCAGCGTCGCCCCGACTCTCAGGTCCCCCCACTCTCCTAGTCTGCGCTCTGCTCACCGCTCCATAGCCCCGTCTGGACCCCCGCTCAGTTCCCTCTGCTGCCTCCCGTGCCTGTCCCTCGCCTGGTCCTTCCCTGCTGCTGTCATCGGTAGCCCCTTAGCTAGGGTTCCGTCTGTACCCCTAGGTCAGTCCCCCCTAACCTTCCTTCCTTCTTCCTTCCAGCGTTCCTGCTCCGGCTCCATCCTGATCGGTCCTGGTTCCCTACGTTCTGTTCCCTCCTGCTCCGGGTCTACTCTAGTCAGTATCCTTTGGCCTTTCCCTCTGTACACTCCCTGGGTCGTCCCTTTGGTTCCGGCTGTCGTGGTCTCACCCCCCTTGGGCCTGCCCCTAACACTCCCTGTATAGGGGGTGGTCATCACCTGGGCCGCTTGCCCTCGGGGGCTCTGGAGCCACGACCCAGAGGGTCCACTCTCGGGTTCCTACTCAGAACCCTAACACCTATGACGCCTACGTAGGCGTCATGCTATAAATAGCCCCCCTGCGGGTCGGGTGACCGGGGTCACTGAAAGGTCACCCGACCCGCACACAGAGGACACTCTACGGTTAATCCCAGGGGGCGTGGCTTAGCCCCCACGTGCCTACGATCGCTCTGATTGGCTGTTTCACTTTTAACAGCCAATCAGAGCGATTTGTAATATTTCACCAATGAAGTTTGGTGAAATATTACAATCCCAGCCATGGCCGATGCTGCAATAGCATCGGACATGGCTGGACACCGACACCCGACCCCTCCCCCCCCCCGCCACCGATGGACTGCGGCGATCGGTCGCCGCCGTCACCATCTGCTCCCCCTCCCCTTCCTATCGCTCCCTCCCACCTTCCGATCCCCCCCGGGACCTCCGATGGTGCTCCCAGTGTCCCGCCGTGGCTCCCAGTGTCCCACCGTCCGGATCATGGGCGCCGCCATCTTGGAAAATGGCGGGCGCATGCGCAGTGCGCCTGCCATTGTCCAAGATGGCGGCGCCCTTGACTTTGCTGGCTGCCCATTCATTTTTCGTTTTGATCACTGTGATACACTCTCACAGTGATCAAAATGAAAAAAAAAGTAAACACACCCCCTTTTATCATCCCCATAGCCAGGCGCAAATACTAAAATTAAAAAAAAAAAAATTTCCATTTAGGGTTCGAACTAGGGTTAGGGTTGGAATTAGGGTTATAGATAGGGTTGGATTTAGGGTTAGGGTTGGAATTAGGGTTAGGGTTGGAATTAGGGTTAGGGCTGGAATTAGGGTTAGGGCTGGAATTAGGGTTAGGGCTGGAATTGGGGTTAGGGCTGGAATTGGGGTTAGGGCTGGAATTGGGGTTAGGACTGGAATTGGGGTTTGGGCTGGGATTAGGGTTAGGGCTGGAATTAGGGTTAGGGGTGTGGTTAGGGTTATTAGGGTTGGGTTAGGGGTGTGTCGGGGTTAGAGTTGGAGTTAGAATTGAGGGGTTTCCCCTGTTTAGGCACATCACGGGGTCTCTGAACGCGACATGGCGCCATGATTTATTCCAGCCAATTTTGCGTTCAAAATGTCAAACAGCACTCACCATTCTGAGCCCCGACATGTGCCCAAACAGTGGTTTACCCCCACATATGGAGTATCAGCGTACTCAGGAAAAATTGCACAACAACTTTGGGGGTCTAATTTCTCTTGTTACCCTTGGGAAAATAAAAAATTGGGGGCTAAAAAAATTATTTTTGTGAAAAAAAATGATTTTTTTATTTTCACGGCTCTGAATTATAAACTTCGGTGAAGCACTTGGGGGTTCAAAGTGCTCACAACACATCTACATAAGTTCCTTTGGGGGGTCTAGTTTCCAAAATGGGGTCACTTATGGGGGGTTTCCACTGTTTAGGCACATCAGGGGCTCTGCAAACGTAACATGACGCCCGCAGACCATTCCATCAAGTCAGTATTTCAAAACGTCACTACTTCCCTTCCGAGCCCCGATGTGTGCCCAAACAGTGGTCCCCCCCACATATGGGGTACCAGCGTACGCAGGACAAGCTGGAAAACAACTTTTGGGGTCGAATTTATCCTGTTAACCTTGTGAAAATAAAAAATAGCGGTCTAAAAAATCATTTTTTGAGGAAAAAAAATATTTTTATTTTCACAGCTCTGCGTTATACACTTCTGTAAAGCACCTGGGGGTTCAAAGTGCTCACTATGCATCTAGATAACTTCCTTAGGGGGTCTAGTTTCCAAAATGGGGTCATTTGTGGGGAAGCTCCAAAGTGTAGACAGACAGGGGCTCTCCAAACACGACATGGTGTCCGCTAACAATTGGAGCTAATTTTCCATTCAAAAAGTCAAATGGCGCTCCTTCCCTTCTGAGCACTGCCATGCGCCCAAACAGTGGTTCCCCCCCACATATGGGGTACCAACGTACTCAGGACAAACTGAGCAGCAACTTTAGGGGTCCAATTTATCCTGTTACCCTTGTGAAAATAAAAAATAGCGGGCTAAATATCATTTTTGAGGGAAAAAAATGATTTTTTATTTTCATGGCTCTGCGTTTATAAACTTCTGTGAAGCACTTGGGGATTCAAAGTGCTCACTACACATCTAGATAAGCTCCTTGGGGGGTCTAGCTTCCAAAATGGGGTCACTTGTGAGGGGTTTCTACTGTTTAGGCACATCAGGGGCTCTGCAAATGCACCACGATGCCCGCAGAACATCCCATCAGTCTGCATTCCAAAATCTCGCTCCTTCCCTTCTGAGCTCTCCCATGCGCCCAAACAGTGGTTTCCCCTGACATATGGGGTATCGGTGTACTCAGGACAAATTACACAACAACTTTTGTGGTCCAATTTCTCCTGTTAGCCTTGTGAAAATAAAAAATAGCGGGCTAAAAAATCATTTTTGAGGGAAAAAAATTATTTTTTTATTTTCACTGCTCTGCGTCATAAACTTCTGTGAAGCACTTGGGGGTTCAAAGTGCTCACCACACATCTAGATAAGTTCCTTCGGGGGTCTAGTTTCCAAAATGGGGTCACTTGTGGGGGAGCTCCAATGTTTAGGCACACAGGGGCTCTCCAAACACGACATGGTGTCCACTAGCGATTGGAGCTAATTTTCCATTCAAAAAGTCAAATGGTGCTCCTTCCCTTCGGGACCCTGCCGTGTGCCCAAACAGTGGTTTATGACCACATATGAGGTATCGGTGCACTCAGGAGAAATTGCCCAACAAATTTTAGGATCCATTTTATCCTGTTGCCCATGTGAAAATGAAAAAAATTGATGCTAAAAGAAAATTTTTGTTGGAAAAATTAAAATGTTAATTTTTTTCCTTCCACATTGCTTTAGCTGCTGTGAAGCACCTGAAGGGTTAATAATCTTCTTGAATGTAGTTTTGAGTAGCTTGAGGGGTGCAGTTTTTAGAATGGTGTCACTTTTGGGTATTTTCTGCCATATAGACCCCTCAAAGTGACTTCAAATGTGAGGTGGTCCCTAAAAAAAAATGGTTTTGTAAATTTTGTTGTAAAAATGAGAAATCGCTGGTCAACTTTTAACCCTTATAACTTCCCAACAAAAAAAAATGTTGCTTCCAAAATTGTGCTGATGTAAAGTAGACATGTGGAAAATGTTATTTATTAACTATTTTGTGTCACATAACTCTCTGGTTTAACGGAATAAAAATTCAAAATGTGAAAATTGCAAAATTTTCGCCAAATTTCCATTTTTTTCACAAATAAATGCAAACATTATCGACCTAAGTTTACCACTAACATGAAGCCCAATATGTCACGAAAAAACAATCTCAGAATCGCTAGGATCCGTTGAAGCATTCCTGAGTTATTACCTCATAAAGGGACACTGGTCAATATTGCCAAAAATGGCCAGATCATTAAGGTCAAAATAGGCTGGGTCATGAAGGGGTTAATAGTGAAAAAATATCAATGACGCCATTTTTTAACACCAATCTGATCTGTTTTGCACAGGTTCTTTCAGTTACAGGAAAACCTAAAATGTCTGCTGTTTTCTGATTGGTGATGTTGCTTATTTTTTCAAAAAAGCACAGTAGTAAAGGCAGGCATGACAGGAATAGTGAGAGACACGTCAGGTGTAAAGGGGTACTGTACGGCTGGTATACAGACTGGCACAGCAGTTGCTGGTGGGTCCCACTGATTTATAGACTGGCAAGGCAAGTACAGGCAGGTACGGCTGGTATATAGACTGCTACGGCTGGTGCATGTGGACACTGCTGATGGACAGGCAGAGAGGTGCTGGTGGGCACTGCTGATATACAAGCAGGCAGGTACTGGGGGGTATGGCTGATGTACAGGCAGGCTGATGCTGGTAGGCACAGCTGGAATACAGGGACATAAGGCATGTATGGGGAGACAGGTACAGGAGTGGTAAACTAACTGGCGGGTACTGAAGACCTGACAACTAGTAAGTGTGCAAACAACTGACTTTACACATTGCTCAGGCACCTCCATTCAGGTGGAGGCACCTTAAAAATGAGTGACTTCCAGGCATTGGCTGAGGACACTTTTAGGACAGCATGCTGTCTCTTTAATAAGGACATGCCCCCTAAGCTCAGTGCCTGGAGATTTGCGATATGTGCACAGACCCCAGGCAACAGCTAGAGGATGAAGTGAGGGACGAGGGCGGTGGGTGAGTCCCTTCCAGGAAAGGAAGAAGCCTGTAAGGATGCCAGCACTATGACTAGTTATATGATGTTATTATGGTTTTATATCAGTATAATTCAGTACATCTGTAAGAAGGTGGCCAGTCCCCTCAGTTGCGCCCTCGCCTTCCGTATAACCCCCTGTGCATTTTTTATGTACATGTAATGTTATATATGTTTTACGCCTTGTAATGTGCTGTGATGTAATGTAATATGTTGAGCTGTATTTGTATTGTTACTGCCCAGATACGCTGATGCAGGCAGACGTGTATTACAGACGGGGCACTGCCAGACCCCCGGATGGGAGACGTCTGTTGCTCCAGACCAAGAACTGGACAAAAGGGCTAAGGACTGCAACACAGGCCCCTGGACTCTGGAAGGGCCCTCCCTTCTGAAGGGGGTTATACCTGGCGGGTGAAATTCCTCTAATCTTTGACTGTTGCAGCTGCTGTGGATGTGGTTGGAAAGCGTGACAGGGAGAGAGCAAGAAAACCAGTGTTCTACTCGTGCCCTTCTTCTTCTTCTTTACCACTGTTCATTAAAGAATTCTTTTCCATGTTGGAAGACAGCTGCCATCCGGACCCTTTATTTGCCTGGACTGCTGTGACCAGAAGAGAAGGTAATCAGTGGGGAAAAGCTGCGTTGGTCCCATCTATCTATGTGCAAGGGACAGGGGGTACTAGCTGACTGTGTGCTCAGTGGACTCTGCTGGTGAGCTGTGCCATTAAATAACCTGGCCGCAGCTACCCCCCCAGTTGCCCTTGTTACACCCCAACTATATCTGATGCAAAATAAATGACAATATTAATTCGTAGTCCTAAATGATTGTGTGTTTACTAAAAACTCGATAATGTATATAGTTTGCAAATGTGTGTGTGATCCCAATATGAAAACAGCACCAACAACTGTTTTGTAAAGACTACCTGCCTATTCTGTTTTATTCAACAATCTGAGGTAGCATGTTAAAGATGGGTCTAGGCAACTCATGGGCCGATGCAATGTGCTTTCCCTCCAGGCTAAAATTTGCTAACCAGCCGCTGGGCCTGTGTCTGCAGGGCTTTCTGGGAGAAGGAGTGCCTGTGAGAGAGGAAATTTACATATAAATAAATATGGAGGAATGGTGTTTCATACAAAACAATGTGTATGTTTATATTAATTTGGCATAATAGAAAAATGTAAAATCTGTAGATGACAAAACCTTGAAAATGTGAACTCCGTGATGGCCTGGTACTAAAGTGATGGATCTTCGGTGCCCACAAGCTCCTGAGATATCAATTTGGTACTGCTTGCAAATATGATTTTATATTCTATATGGAATAAGTGCTAGGAAAAAATATCGAAAAAATGACTGAGTTTAATCATGGTGGGTGGGATTAAAACATCAGTTAGAGGGCTCAAACTACACCTATTTAACTCTTTATTACTTATTTTATATATTAATTAAAAGCTCCTGTATCTTTCAATCGCTGTTAAGACTCTACATCTGTAATATACATCCAAAAGAGGCAGCATTGCCCACGCTCTTGTAAATAATACTAATCATAGATCAGTGTAACATACACAGCTGGATTTTGCGGAGTTAACTTCCCACACATTGTACTGTTCCATTGAACTTAATAAGGCTTGGCATGGCCTATCCAATTACCACTGATAATTCTATTCTGTGCAGCTCTTCTCTGCATCACAGCCTTTATTCTCTTACTCATCAAATAATAGAAAGTAAACTTTCTATTAATACACTCTTATTCTCTGCACATTCTACTTAATATTTGTGGATGGATTGGTACCATCAATAATTTTACACATGCATGACACTATTAGTAGTGTTACCAGGGACAGACTGGGACTCAAATTCAGCCCTGGCATTTGAAATCACAGAGGCCCATGCTGTCCTCTTCCCCAAGAACCAGATGTGAATATAATACTAATATTACCCTGCCTGAGGGAAATCAAGATTTATTACAAGACCAATATTTCTAATAATACCAATAATATCACTATATAAAATTAAATAATTCTAGTATCAAAATAATAGCATTGCAATATTACAGACAAATACCAACAAACCATAACCAAATATTACCAGCATATGTAGTGTTAATATTACTATCATACTGATCGTTAAAGAGGTTGAGGTTAAAGTCTATGTAACTTCAGACTTCTGAATCCTCATAGCGCACACTGTGAGGATTCACCGGAGCAGCTGGGAGTGGCCGTCATGTGACCACAAGAATATGATTATTTAGAATGCTTCAGATGGGCCTCAAAACCCCCAAAAAAGGAAATTGTTAAAAAAAATTGCATTGTTATATTTACACTACAGTCTGATACATCCGTCTGAGGTGTGCAAATTGCCTTCCATGGTAATACAACCTTTTTTTTTTTAGCTGTGAAATTTCATATGCAATTTAGTGTGCTACAGTTGGGCCTCTAAACTCCCCCCCCCAAAAAAATTGTTCAACCCCTTTCCCATTTTGGGTTTTTCCGTGTTTGAGTTTTTATTTTTTGCTCCCCTTCTTTCCGGAGCCATAACTTTTTATTTTTTGTCAATATGGACATGTGAGGGCTTGTTTTTTGCGGGACGAGTTGCACATTTGAGCGACACCATTGGTTTTGCCATGTAGTGTACTGGGAAAAGGAAAAAAATCAAAGGGTGATGAAATAGCAAAAAATGTTCAAATTTCACAATTTTTTTTACCATGTGTATCTAATCCTATCCTTGGGATACTGACAGCTGAACTGTGTATCTAATCCTATCCTGTGTGATACTGTGTGCTGAGGCGTGTATCTAATCCAGTCCTGTGTGATACTGTCTGCTGAACCATGTATCAAATCCTACCCTATGTGATACTGTCTGCTGAGCCTTGTATCTAATCCTATCCTGTGTGATACTGTCTGGTGAGCCGTGTATCTATATCCTATCCTGTGTGATAGTGACTGCTGGGCCGTGTATCTAATCCTATCCTGTGTCATACTGTCTGCTGAGGTGTGTACCTAATCCTATCCTGTGTGATACTGACTGCTGAACCGTGTATCTAATCTTATCCTGTGTGATACTGTCTGCAAAGCCGTGTATCTAATCCTATCCTGTGTGATACTGTGTGCTGAGCTGTGTATCTAATCCTATCCTGTGTGATACTGTCTGCTGACCTGTGTATCTAATCCTATCCTTGTGATACTAAGTGCTGAGCCGTGTATCTAATCCTATCCTGTGTGATACTGACTACTGAGCCATGTATCTAATCCAATCTTGTGTGATGCTGTCTGCTGAGCCGTATATATAATCCTATCCTGTGTGATACTGTGTGCTGAGCTGTGTATCTAATCCTATCCTGTGTGATACTGTCTGCTGACCTGTGTATCTAATCCTATCCTTGTGATACTGACTGCTGAGCCATGTATCTAATCCTATCCTGTGTGATACTGTGTGCTGAGCTGTGTATCTAATCCTATCCTGTGTGATACTGTGTGCTGAGCCATGTATCTAATCCTATACTGTGTGATACTGACTGCTGGCCTGTGTATCTAATCCTATCGTGCGACATACAGTCTGCTGAGCTGTGTATCTAATCCTATCCTGTGTGATACTGTCTGCTGAGCTGTGTATCTAATCCTATCCTGTGTGATCTTGGCCGCTGAGCCGTGTATCTAATCCTATCCTGTGTGCAGTCTGCTGAGCCATGTATCTAATCCTATCCTGTGTGATACTGTCTGCTGAGCCGTGTATCTAATCCTCTCCTGTGTGATATAGTCTGCTGAGCTGTGTATCTAATCCTATCCTGTGTGATGCAGTCAGCTGAACCATGTATGTAATCCTATCCTATGTTATACTGACTGCTGAGCCATGTATCTAATCCTCTCCTGTGTGATACAGTCTGCTGAGCCGTGTATCTAATCCTATCCTTTGTGATACTGTGTGCTGAGCCATGTATTTAATCCTATCCTGTGTGATACTGTCTGCTGAGCCATGTATCTAATCCTATCCTGTGTGATACTGTCTGCTGAGCCGTGTATCTAATCCTATCCTGTGTGATACTGTCTGCTGAGCTGTATGTCTAATCCTATCCTGTGTGATAAAGTCTGCTGAGCAGTGTAACTAATCCTATCCTGTGTGATACTGGGCTCCCCTGGGCTCCTCCTGCAGTCTGTGTCAGAGGGTGGTCTGTGTGGGCACGGTAATAAATTGTGTTATTTCCAGCTTTACAGAAGGACAATAACACCATAGAAATGATAAGAATAGTAGGCCTCAGTTACCACAACTGTCTACAAGCAAAACTGATGCTCATAGCAACCAATCACAGCTCAGCTTTCATCTTTTAAACAGCTCTGGTGAAATGAAAGATGCTTAGTGATTGGTTGTTATGTGGAGTGGGTGTGGCTTGATACAACACATACATACATACACTCAGTTTTATATATAGATTGCTAAGTGGTACAGTAGCCTAAAAGTAAGGTTGTTTGGCAGCAAGACTGCTCCCATTTATGTAATGAGTTGTGATGACATTGGTTGTATTGATGCCCAACACCTAAAGCTAAAGCAGGAAGTCACTAAGACAATGTCAGCATCTGTTGCCAGCAGCCGTCATACAACATGAATAAAATATATACAATGAACATGTTATTTTATTTTAGTTATGCATAGCATCAATAGATCACTGCAAAACAGACAATGGCCTCTATTCGCTAGGGTGTTTATGACATAACGAGATTAACGCCTGATGCTATTGCATTGGGAGGATAGTGATGTAGCGTTGACCATGTGTTGTGAGGCACTATGAGCAGCACACCTTGAGAAGGATATGTGGTGAACAGCCATCCCGCCTATCTCTTTAGATGTTCACAAAAACCCAGCCCTGTTAAAAGAGGAAAGAATGTAAAGTTGGGCAAATGCGCGTTACTGGTCATCTGAGGGATGTAGTGTTCCAGTTCTATGATAGATCTGGCCATGTATGCGGAAACAGTATGGGCCATATCTAGGAGGTGGTGAAATATTTGCACCCATGGAGGCAAAAGCAAAGGAACTGTTAATACTTCAAATATTATCCATGAAATTTTTGCTAAATTCACTTTGCCCTTTCAGCAAACGTGTAAAGACATCAGGATATTGTAGTATGGGTACATGGACTTTACCCTTCTGACAGCAGAGCGTAAAGTTGTTATCAGAAGGTATCTCTGCTACAAAATGCAAAGCTTGGCAATGCTCACATACATGGGTCATGTCACCACAGCTGTGTTCAGTAATACAATTTTCATCATTAGTGAAAATGTGAGGTTGTAGTAGAAGTGCATGTCCAAACAGGGGGTTGCACCTAGTTTTGAGACCAACGTATATTTGTCTTGGTTGCACTTTCTGCGGGCTAACTGTTGTGGCTTGTATGTGAAGAAACTGTGCGTTGGTATTGACTAATAGTGGTATTGATAGGGCAGAAACAGATTGCTGATTAGTTATGTCAGTGAACGGCATATAGGATGAAGTGTGGTAGTAACTTGTTCCACATGCTGATGTGGAAGCATCCTGTTGTGAGTCTAATAATAATGATGAGGAAGAAGCCGTCTATTGTCGGCGGTGACGGCGTGCAGAGGCTTCTTCAGCCAATCTAATGGATTTAGAGTTAGGGGATTCGTGTGTGAGACGACGGCGTTTATAAGCCTTAATCTTGTCAAGGCGATGGTGTTTTTCCTCAGGAGTCTCATTAGCACAGCGTTGTTTTTGACGTAGTGCTAAAGCTGCTTTCCTTTCACTGGCATTGGCATACTTTTTGGTATGACTCATGTTGGCACAGGTAAAGGAGTCTATTTGGCAGTTATCTGGCAGTGAAGAAGGCATCCTGGAGTATTGTAGTGTAAACAGAAACTTATAGTACTTATAGTCATCTTATAGAAGTGGGGTACAGCAAAACAGGGCATATAAATGGCGTGAGATAAATGACTTATTAACTGGTGTAATTATGCAGAAGACTTAAACTGGGGTCCTCCTGTAGTTATGCCTAACGTTTGAAGAAGCTGGTGTCCTCCTAGTCGAGGCAAAATTGGCCCTGTAATTGTCCAGCAGTAGTTATGAAGTGGTAGAGGCAAATTGGCCCTGTAATTAGACACCAGCAGTGAACAGGCAGAGGAGCAAGGCAACACGTCCGCACAGCAAGTCGGCGTGAGGTAAATGAACTTCCGCGGGATCCAAGATGGCGTCGGTGAAATCTCGCGAGATTTCGCCGATGCCATCTTGAGTATCGCGTGATTTCGCCGATCCAAGATGGCATCGCCGCAAGAACATGTCGCCGGCGTGGACAACGTTTTGATCCAGGATGGCGCCGGCGGAAGAAGATGTCGGGGATCGTGCCGATGCTGACGGCGATCGTGGAGCAGCGGCGATGACGGCGTGAGTATGAGAGACGGAGTGAGAGAAAGGGTCGTATGTGGAGTGAAAGAGGGGGGGGACGTGTGTGGAGATGGTGAAAGGTGAGTGGAGTGTGTGTATTGAGGAGGACTGTGTGTTGAGGGTTAACATGGCAAGAGGTGTGTGGTGACGGCTGGCATGGTGAGGAAGGTGTGTGTTAGGAAGGTATATGGTGTCGGGAACTGTGCGGGGGGCAGAAGAGGCACAGTGCTACCGCCAAAGGCAGCTTCTGTCTGGATGTGACGTCACCAAGTTGCAACCGGACAGAAGCTGCGTTACAACCGGACGGAAGCTGCTTAGCACATTTATTATATTAGATTTTGATGTAAAACACCTTAATAAATCACAGCATGGGCAGGATGAGACGTGGCTACGCAAGCCTGTCAAATTCAGGAAACGTTGCGCCACTTGAATGGAGTGCATTTCTGGTGAAAGCGCAGGCAAGTGTACACACAAGTGTACAGTTGCGCCTAATTTATCTTAATGAACTGAGTACAATGTACTACAGCCCCTTCATTGACACCAGCACGCACAAAGCCATGTCTTTTTTTTTATTCTAGTTGATTGTAGGATTTAATGTTATCACATTGTTACCATCACTTTATTGTTATCATGTTTTTTTAATATTTCAAGAAATGTCCTATTTGTGTTCCCTATTTACAGGCTAATATATAAAATGTTAATGATATATTAATTTGAAAATGTAATTATTAATTATGCATTAATTGAATCTATACTAGGAAAAGTTTGGCATCTTCCTCCTAAGCATTTAACACTAGCGAAACTAAAATCCATCTCTATATTCTTACCCTCTTAGCGCCTAGATGATTTTGTATTCCAGCCGTGCTGTTAATTCAGGCTGTTCCTACCTAAATATTAATAGCTGCAGAAATCTATATGGAAGGAGGAATAATTGCATATATTTTATTTGTATTTGCCAATAAATTTAGTGTTGCTTACTCAAGGGAATCATTGAAATCTCAAGTTCTCTCTTCTAGCTTGCTTTTCATCAATTTGCTTCTTGCAATATACAGTATGCTACTTCTTGCTGTTTTTTATGTTCTTAAAAATAGCCAGTTATAGAATTAAATAACAGCAAAAACAATTTCCCCACTGTTTAGAGACTTCTTTACAAGTGTAAAGAAGAATATATGAAATTATTCTGTATATAACATTGACATAATTTATCTTTATAGTTTGCCATTTTGTTTACTTTTTAGGCGCCACTCTTTGTCATGAGGGGAGGCACACTACCTGCATCCACCATAATAATATGAACCTTGGTGGTATACTGGCCTCTAACATTATGCGGAGCATCTGTAAAGGACTGGAATATGGTATAGTACATTAACAGATTGATACATTGGTGATTGATACATGTGACCCGTTGAAGCCCGTTTGTGCGCAAAACGGTGGTCGTTATCTTTGCACCTCTGTTCCCATTTTCCCGCTGAAGATTCTTCAATAAAGTTGTTTTTCCCAATGCTAGAGTGCCATCCACCCTCCTTTATATGATATGATACATTAGTATATTGATTCTAACCAAGGCATGTCACTCGAAGCAAGAATCACCAGGCTACGACTTGTCTACTTTGGATACATAATATGAAGAGAGCAATCACTGGAGAAGGACATCATTTTCAGAGGAAAAAAAAGGAACAAGGTGAAGAGGAAGTTCAGCAACCCAATGGCTTGATACAATCAAGATAGCAATGGAGAAGACCCTGGTGGACCTATCTAGACTTGCTCAAGATAGATCTTCCTACAGAAGACACCCTTCAAGTCGCCAAAGGCCGCAAAATAAAAAATTGAAAGAGATACAGTTGTTTTTGAGTTTAGAATCTTGTACCACCATTTAACGCTAAACATATGGCTACAATTTACTGTACCTGTAATAAAATAAAAGTCTCATAAGACTCTCTGCCCATGATTGCGAACCAGGATTTGATCACAATAATGCTATTACCTTTCCCAGCTGTCAGCAGAAATTCAATCTAGATATAAGCTTATTGGCTAAGTTATGTCTGACAGTCTGGTTGCTATGAATACATTCCCTAACAACCACTGTCTTTTCAATGAAATTGTCAGAAAGCATATTGACAGCAACAAGTTCGTCACATTGTAGAAGGATCATCTTTATTCTCATTTGCACAAGGAAAGACTAGAAGCAATAGGAAGAAACTGAATGGGAGGAGACACAGATTAGATATTAGAAAAAACTTTTTGACAATTAGAGTGATCAATGAGTGGAACGGGCTGACACGAGAAGTGGTGAGTTCTCCTTCCATGGAAGTCTTCAAACAGAGGCTGGACAGACATCTGTCTGGGATGGTTTAGTGAATCCTGCTTTGAGCGCGGGGTTGGACCAGATGACCAACTCTACGATTCTATGATTCTATGATTCTTTACTCATATTTTCAGCTCATGCAAAAATTATCACTAACCAGAGGAAATAGATCACAAAGGGTTTAAAAAGACCTAAATTACTGCTTGATTTAAAAGCATTCTATACTACACAATATTATCAGTGTCCTTAAGACTTTTATCTTGTATCCACTTTTAATTATTCAGATTGTTATCTCTTAATTAACATTATGGGCATATACAGCTTCGGCAAAAATTAAGAGACCACTTCCAAATGTTCAGTATGTTTGATTTTTCTCTTTATAGGTATATTTTTGAATAAAATGTAAATTGTACTTTTAGTCTATAAACTTCTGACAACATGTTTCTGAATTTCCAAGCAATAAATCTTGTATTTTTTTCTGTAAAAAAGAGAAATGGTCAAAATTAAAAAAAACAGTGCTTTCAGACCTCAAATAATGCAAAGAAAACAAGTTCATAATCAATTAGAAACAACAATACTAATGTTTAGAGATGAGCGACTTTGCCTTTTTAGGGTTGAGTCGGGTTTCATGAAACCCGACTTTCTCAAAAGTCGAGTCGAACAAAATCGGCCGACTATCGGGAAAAGTCAGAGGTCCGACTGAAACACGAAACCCAATGCAAGTCAATTGGGAAGCAAAGTCGGCAGTGAGTGGAGGACACGAAACACACCTACAGTGCCAATTTCAATGCCAACGACATCAATTCTTATTACTTAAGCTTGTCAAACTTAATTTACTTTATAATAATAGTCATGCATTGAAAACTGGGGGTTATTTGGCTAAAGTTGTGGGGGGGTAGGGCTGGCTCCAGGTTTTCGTGTGCCCCAGGCCAAAGAGTGTCAATGGGCCCCTTTAACACATACCACAATTCATGATGCTCTGACACGGCAGAGAAATATTGGCATAGTACAATGAAAAATACTTCACTTCTTACATGACATGACTGATATCTATTTTAAATTCTACAATAGCTCAAAAAACGGACAGTACATTACTTCATACAGTATTATGGCCACCACATAGTGTGCCATACAGAATAATGAGCCCCATATATTTATCCATACAGAATAATTGGTCCCATATAATGCTCCATACAGTATATTATGAGCTCCACATAATGCTACAGTATATGTTGGTCCCCATGGATGATGCTCCAGTGTCTTATGGGCCCAAATAATGCTCCATTTATAATGGGCCCCATTTCTAATGCTCCACTGTATAATGTGCCCCGTAAATGCTGCTCCAGTGTCTGCTGTCCCCCATTTGGAATGCTCCAGTATATGATGGGCCTCATGGATGATGCTCCAGTGTATGATGGGCCCAAATAATGCTCCATATATAATCTGCCCCATTTAGAATGCTCCAGTATATGATGGGCCCCATGGATGATGCTCCAGTGTCTTATGGGCCCAAATAATGCTCCATATATAATGGGTCCCATTTCTAATGCTCCAGTGTATAATGAGCCCCGTAAATGCTGCTCCAGTGTCTGATGTCCCCCATTTGGAATGCTCCAGTATATGATGGGCCTCGTGGATGATGCTCCAGTGTATGATGGGCCCAAATAATGCTCCATATATAATCTGCCACATTTAGAATGCTCCAGTATATGATGGGCCCCATGGATGATGCTCCAGTGTCTTATGGGCCCAAATAATGCTCCATATATAGTGGGCCCCATTTCTAATGCTCCAGTGTATAATGGGCCTCATAGATGCTGATCCAGTGTCTGATCTGCCCCATTTAGAATGCTCCACTATATGATGGGCCTCATGGATGATGTTCCAGTGTATGATGGGCCCAAATAATGCTCCATATATAATGGGCCCCATTTCTAATGCTCCAGTGTATAATGGGCCCTATAGATGCTGCTCCAGTGTCTGATCTGCCCCATTTAGAATGCTCCAGTATATGATGGGCACCATGGATGATGCTCCAGTGTCTAATGGGCCCAACTAATGCTCCATATATAATGGGCCCCATTTCTAATGCTCCAGTGTACTGTATAATGGGCCCCGTAAATGCTGCTCCAGTCTCTGATGTCCCCCATTTGGAATGCTCCAGTATATGATGGGCCTCATGGATGATACTCCAGTGTATGATGGGCCCCATATATCATTCTCCAGTGTATAGTGCTCCCCAAAAATTGCTCCCAACCTTTAAAAAATTAAATACCTCTCCTTGCTAGGCACTGCTCTACTCTTGACTCCTCAGCGTCGCCATCTTCCAGCTCTCTGCACTTAAACTGTTTAGACAGAGAGCATACAGACGTGTTGTCATCGCTCTCTCTGACCTGAATGTCACTGTCAAAAAACGCGGAAGACGTCATGGCGGTGGAGCAGAGAGAGGTAAGTATTGCAAGTGCTGTGAGCCTGAGCAAGCAGGGGGGGCCCACTCGTGGGCAATGGCACTGGCACGGGTCCCCTCATAGTACGCCGGTGTGTCTGACGGCTAGTGGGCCCTAGCTTTTGCGTACTATGAGGGGCCCTGTGCCAGTGCCGTCGCCCTTGAGTATGCCCCCCCACCTGCTCAGGGAACCGCCACTTTCATCAGCACCTTCCTCTATGTCACTGTGTAAGGTGGTATAGTATGCAGGAAGGGGCACCTGAGTTTCATCAGGGTCAGATTATGGCTTTGTAGAGTTTGAGGGGAATGTAGTGCTGTGGGTGATTGTACCAGCAGAATCATCTAGCAGTGGCTGTGCATCAGTGCACTCCATCTCTGATTCATGTTGGACTGGGGAATTCAGGATTTGACTTGATAACCCAGGCATGGTATGTGAAAAAAGCTCCATGGAGTAATCTGAAGTGTGGCCTGCCGCATCCTTCACTTTTGGTGTGGGTGAAGGACACAAGGAAAGGTGTTGCTCCAGACCAGAAGCCTGCACTGACGACTCAGTGCTTGCAGTTTTAGAAACTTCAGAAGAGGAGGCAATAGAACTGGAGGCTGTTTCGGCAATGTAAGCCAAAACCTGTTACTGATGCTCCAGCTTTAAAAGCAGTTTACCTACTCCCAGAAAAGGGAACCTTAAAGGCCTTCTTGTGCCAGACGATGACATAGGCTCAACACCTCCTGCCTTAGCTGCTATTGTGCTTTTGGTATAACCAGCAGATGCACCACCACCATCAATACCAGCTGCGCCCCCACGCCCACCATACTTCCTCATGTTTGGGAAAATGTTCCAAAAATACCAGCAGAGATATGGTACTGTATGAGGAGCGTACAGCTATATAAGGTGTATGGAAAAATTTAAATCTCCGTATATATTTCCTTAGGCACAGACACTCTCCCAGTATGTATTTGATCATAATCCAACCAGCAGATATACGATACTGTATCAGAAGTGTACAGCTGTATACGTTTTTGGGGAAAATGTCAATCTCCGTATATTTGTTTCCGGAGTAACACACAGACGCTCTGCCAGTATGTATTTGACCGTAATCCAACCAGCAGATATATGGTACTGTATCAGAAGCGGATAGCTCTATACGGTGTATGTATGGAAAAATGAAAATCTCCGTCTATTTTTTTACGGAGTCACACACAGATAGCATGTATTTGTCCATGATACCAGCCAGTACACGGTAGTGTGTGAGGAGCGTACAGCTCTATACGGTGTATGTATGGAAAAATGAAAATCTCCATCTATTTTTTTCCGTAGTCACACACAGATGCTGTCTCAGAATGGATTTTACCATAATCTAAACAGCAGATCTATGGTACTGTATGAGAAGCGGACAGCTCTATATGGTGTATGTATGGAAAAATGGAAATGTCTGTATATGTATTTATTGACTCACACACACACGCTGTCTCTGTATAGATTTGACCGTTATCCAAAAAGCAGATATATAATACTGTTTGAGAAGCGGACAGCTCTATATGGTGTATGGAAAAATGGAAATGTCCATATATGTATTTCCGGAGTCTCACACACACGCTGTCTCTGTATAGATTTGACCATAATCCGAACAGCAGATATACGATACTGTTTGAGAAGCGGACAGCTCTATACGGTATATGGAAAAAGGGAAATGTCCGTATATGTATTTACGGACTCACACACACACGCTGGCTCTGTATAGATTTGACCGTAATCCAAACAGCAGATATACGATACTGTTTGAGAAGCGGACAGCTCTATGCGGTGTATGGAAAAATGGAAATGTTCGTATATGTATTTCCGGAGTCTCACACACACACATGCTGTCTCTGTATAGATGTGACAGTAATCCAAACAGCAGATATACGATACTGTTAGAGAAGCGGATAGCTCTATATGGTGTATGGAAAAATGGAAATGTCCGTATATGTATTTCCAGAGTTTCACACACACACGCTGTCTCTGTATAGATGTGACAGTAATAAAAACAGCAGATGTACGATACTGTTTGAGAAGCGGACAGCTCTATACGTTGTATGGAAAAATGGAAATGTCCGTATATGTATTTCCGGAGTGTCACACACACGCTGTCTCTGTATAGATGTGACAGTAATCCAAACAGCAGATATACGATACTGTTTGAGAAGCAGACAGCTCTATACGGTGTATGGAAAAATGGAAATGTCTGTATATGTATTTCCGGAGTCTCACATACATGCTGTCTCTGTATAGATGTGACCGTGATCCGAACAGCAGATATACAATACTGTTTGAGAAGAGGACAGCTCTATACGGTGTATGGAAAAATTGAAATGTCCGTATATGTATTTACGGACTCACACACATGCTGTCTCTGTATAGATTTGACCGTTATCCGAACAGCAGATGTACGATACTGTTTGAGAAGCGGACAGCTCTATATGGTGTATGGAAAAATGGAAATGTCTGTAAATGTATTTCCTGAGTCTCACACACACACGCTATCTCTGTATAGATGTGACAGTAATTCGCACAGCAGATATACAATACTGTTTGAGAAGCGGACAGCCCTATACAGTGTATGTATAGAAAATTTTAAATCTACGTCTATTTTTTTCTGGAGTCACACACACACGCCGTCTCTGTATAGATGTGACCGTAATCCAAATAGCAGATATACGATACTGTTTGAAAAGCAGACAGCTCTATACGGTGTATGTATGGAAAATTTTAAATCTCCGTCTATTTTTTTCCGGAGTCACACACACACGCTGTCTCTGTATAGATGTGACAGTAATCCGAACAGCAGATATACAATACTGTTTGAGAAGCGGACAGCTCTATATGGTGTATGGAAAAATGGAAATGTCCGTATATGTATTTACGGACTCACACACACACGCTGTCTCTGTATAGATTTGACCATAATCCGAACAGCAGATATACGATACTGTTTGAAAAGCGGACAGCTCTATACGGTGTATGGAAAAATGGAAATGTCTGTATATGTATTTCCGGAGTCTCACACACGCTGTCTCTGTATAGATGTGACAGTAATCCAAACCGCAGATATACGATACTGTTTGAGAAGCGGACAGCTCTATATGGTGTATGGAAAAATGGAAATGTCCGTATATGTATTTCCGGAGTCTCACACACACACGCTGTCTCTGTATAGATGTGACCGTAATTCAAACAGCAGATATACGATACTGTTTGAGAAGTGGACAGCTCTATATGGTGTATGGAAAAATGGAAATGTCCTAAATGTATTTCCAGAGTCTCACACACACGCGCTGCCTCTGTATAGATGTGACAGTAATCCGATCAGCAGATATACGATACTGTTTGAGAAGCAGACAGCTCTATACGGTGTATGTATAGAAAATTTTAAATCTACGTCTATTTTTTTCTGGAGTCACACACACACATGCTGTCTCTGTATAGATGTGACCATAATCCAAGCAGCAGATATACGATACTGTTTGAGAAGCGGACAGCTCTATACGGTGTATGTATGGAAAATTTTAAATCTCCCTCTATTTTTTTCTGGAGTCACACACACACACGCTATCTCTGTATAGATTTGACCATAATCCAAACAGCAGATATACGATACTGTTTATGAAGCGGACAGCTCTATACGGTGTATGGAAAAATGGAAATGTCCATGTATGTATTTCCGGAGTCTCGCACACACACGCTGTCTCTGTATAGATGTGACCATAATCCAAACATCAGATATACGATACTGTTTGAGAAGCAGACAGCTCTATACGGTGTATGTATGGAACGTTTTAAATCTCCGTCTATTTTTTTCCGGAGTTACACACACACGCTGTCTCTGTATAGATTTGACCGTCATCCAAACAGCAGATATACAATACTGTTTGAGAAGCGGACAGCTCTATACGGTGTATGTATGGAAAAATGTAAATCTCTGTTTATTTTTTTACGGAGTTACACACATATAGCATGTATTTGTCCGTGATACCAGCTGGTACACGATAGTGTGTGAGGAGCGCACACCTCTATACGGTGTGTGAAAAAAAGAATGCTCGGTAACTGTGCAGAAAAAAGAATAAAAGTATTTTTGCTTTGAAAAAAGCAGTCTGCACAGCAGTGTGCACACAGCAATGCATCTATCAGGTAGCCTTATAAGGCAGCCTAATAACCACCAGCGCTGCTGCACACAAAAAAATCCTCCCCTGTTACTGCACACTAACTGTATAGTGAAAATCGCTATCAGCAGAAGCACAGATTTTTTTTCTTTCCTGCCTGAACACGCTCCCTATTGAGAACGAGCAGCAGCAACCTCTCCCTATGCTAAGATCGGCAGAAGTAAGATGGTGGTCGGCGTTCAGGGCTTTTATAGCCACTGTGATGCCACACAAAGCAAGCCAATCGCTGCCTTGCCCTTCTCTAATATGGTGGTGGCTGCTGTCCATGTCATCGCGTTGCCCACAGTGTGCGTCCTTGCTCATTGGCAGAGAAAAGGCGCCTGAAAGCATTATGGGAAACGCGACTTTGGCGCTCGGGTCGGCAACTGCATTGCCGACCTCACGCTATGGTCGGGTTTCGATCGGCAAAACCCGACTTTAGCGAAAGTCGGCGACTTTTGAATTTGACCCACCCGTTTCGCTCAACTCTACTAATGTTTTAACTCAGGAAGATTTCAGAAATCAATATTTTGTGGACTAACCTTGATTTTTAAAAACAGCTTTCATGCGTCTTGGCATGCTTGCCACCAGTCTTTCACACTGATTCTGGAGCAAAAATGTAAGCAGTTCTTCTTTGCTTGATGGCTTGTGACTATCCATCATCCTCTCGATTACATTCCAGAGGTTTTCAATGGGGTTCAGGTCTGGAGAATGGGATGCCCATGGCAGGGTTTTGATGTGATGGTCTCTTAATTTTTGCCAGAGCTGTATATCCTTATAATTGCTTATTCAGCCAGTTCAAGTGGAGCAAATGATTTACTCTGCTATTGTTATCACTGAGTCCACCCCAATAGACCTAAAATAGAGAAGAAAATAGAGAATTGGCTTCAGAAGTTTCACAAACGGTAATGCTAAGCATGATATAATAAGTCAGAATTAGATGTAATCTACATCACATTGAAAATATGAGTAAAAAGCTGAAGCTTACATCTATAAGATGTTACATCACGCCTGAGAAATATGGAGCATGTTCTCTTGAAGAGTTGGGTAAACATCCAATCATAAAGTGCAGATGTCTCATTGCCTTTAGAAGGTCTCATTACCAATTTTCAGTCAAAGCAACTCTCATTTTTCTGAGCTTGTGCACATGACATGACCAATTTTCACAGATGAGTGCTATCCGTGGTTTTCGAGGATAGCACTCGTACCTATGATATTCTATTGGGCTATGTACATGTCTGATATTTTTTTCCTCAGACCGAGTGGTATGGGGAAACAAATCGGTGACCTGTTCAAATCTGATCAAAGTGTCAGATAAAAATCTGCAATGCAAGTCTATGGGTCCTTGAAAGAATTCTGACTGCACTTGGATCACATCGGAGTGATAGAATGAAGAAGGTGTAGAGCCTATTTTTTTTCGCTCTCCACGCCTGAATAAAAACTGAGGTCACTCTGATCAAAGTCTGACTGTTTTTCTCGGATGTGGAGAAAACAGTTGCGTGACCCTACCCTTTGAGAAATAGTGGAATCCTTCAACTTCTGAGAAAGTGGATTTTTAAGGCGTCTCTAGCTGTAAGAAGAAGACATGATGTTACTCCTGTTTTGTACAAGACACATTTAGTAAACCAAAGCATTTGCTAACAATTTACAGGCTATTATTTATAGACTAAAACTTAAAAATGATGTTCAAAGCACAGATTTGCTTTATTCCTGTGACTAGTGAGGCCTTTTTAACTCCGAGGGCAAAATGTGAAATATTAATACATTTAGCCGAGACGATCAAACCATAACATCTGGTAATGCTGACACTTGGCCAACAATCGCTTTTGGCAGAAAATGGATAATCAAAAAAGAAGAGAATAAAACTGTAGCTTGAGTTACCATTTCACAGCTTTTAATGAAATAATTTCTCACTGCTCCACATGCCCCATTGCCAGCAGCATGCTGTGGCCAAGAAATCGAGAATAATGCACAGTAAGTAGAAAAAGACGGCCGGTATGTTCATGCAGCTGGCGAAAGAATTTAGCTTTCAAGTAAACAACGGTCTTGATAAATCCTAAGACTCTAAAGTAATTTTATTACTTGGTACAATAAGTATTTAATAGCAAAAAGCCTGATACCACCACCAGGATTCAGTCACCATCCCTAAGCTGGCTTTAATCTACTTTACTTGTCCTTTCATGCCCAGTAAACAATAAGACATATTATATTCAGCACATTTTCTCCATTTTCAATTACAAAGCTTTCCTGCCTAGGAATTAAATAATATGTCTGAGTAAAAAATCACTATTTAAAGTACTGTATGTTAAACCTAAGAATGAAGTAATTTCAGGTTGGGGCTACCCATGGCTGGACTGAAGATCTGGCAATTCTGGTGAATGCCAGGTAGGCTGGTGCGGTAGTGCGCTGCATAACCCTCTACACTAGTAGCAGCTGTTAACAACTGTAGGTGAAAAGAGAGGCATCGGCTCTCTTCTACACTTATCGATTAAAGGGTGTTTTTAGCTTTCGGCCTTCAAAAGGCCGGCACCATGCAGGCAACGTCAGGCTGCACGATGATGTCAATTCACTCTGCTGCCTGCATTGACCTGTAGACTGCAATAGAGGAGAGCATCACCACTTGGCATGGGAGTGAGGTAAGCTAAATAGTTCATTTTTATACTTTGTCAGGCTCATTGAAGGCATTATTACTAAAAATAGGCTAAATGGAGGTATTATTATTAGGAGGCACAATGTGTAGCATTATTATAATTCACATTGGGTGAGGCACATTAATTATAAGTTGCCATAATTGGAGGTGCATTATTGTAAGTCAGTTCAATTAGGGGAGCATTATTATAAGGAGGCAAAACGGGAGGCATGATTATAAGGAAACACAATGGGGGGCATTATTACAATAAAGAGCTATAAGAGAGCATTATTAATATTATTATTATTATTATAAGGAGATACAGGGAGTATTATAGTTATAAAGAGGCATGGGGCATTATTACTATTATTATTATGAAACACAAGGCATTATTATAAAGAGACATTGTGGGTATTATTATTATTATTACTTAGAGACATCGTGGGTATTATTACTAAAATTACAAGGCAGCACGGGGGTCACCATAAATAAAAGAGCACAAGAGACATTATTAGGCACAAGGGGCATCTACAATATAATGCTGGATGCGTCAATATGTCCAAAGTCGGCATCAGCGGTGCACTGCGCTTGTGCAGTGAGTCTGGAGTCAGAAGGACACATCCAGTGTTAATAGACCAGGAGGAGGACGAGGCTGGAGGAGGAGTGTGGTGCCGTAGATCGCAGTATGATTAGGCACTGACCAAATACCGCAATCTCCGGCTAGGCTGGAGGAGGAGTGTGAAGACGGAGTCAGCACCTGCGCATAGCACAATCTTTGGCGTCATTTTATCGAAGACAGATTCGCACAGTGTCTTCAACAAAATGGTGCCAGGTAGCGCGGAATGTGCATGTGCTGAATCTAGTGCCATTTTATTTAAATATTTAACACAGACAACATGCTGCAGGGGGACGGGGGAAAGTGGAGTAGGAGTGTTTTGGGGGGGTTTTGTATGTATGTATGGAGCAACAGCAGCACAGGGTGTATATAGTAGGATGGGAGACCAGGCTGAGGGAGCATATACCAGGATGTGGGAGCAGACATCAGGATGGAGAAGCATATACAAGGAGGGGGAGCATATAACAGGATAGGGAACCAGGATGGAGGTGCATATACCCGGATGGGGGACCATGACGGGAGAGCATATATCAGGATGGGAGATCATATAATAGGATGTGGAAGCATATATCAAGATTGGGGAGCATATAATAGGATGAAGGACTAGGATGAGGGAGCATATATCAGGATGGGGGACAAGGATGGGTCAGCATATTCCAGGATGGGGGAGCATATATCAGAATGGGGGAGCATATACAATGATGGGGGAGCATATAATAGGATGGAGGACCAGAATAGGGAGCATATATTAGGACAGGTGACCAGGATGGGGAGAGCATATATCAGGATGAGAGAGCATATAATAGTATGGTGGACGAGGATGGGGGAGCATATAATAGGATAGGGGACCAGGATGGGGGAGAATATAATAGGTTGGAGGACCAGGGTGTATAGCATATAATAGGATGGGGGACCAGAATGGGAGAGAATATAATAGGATGGGGAAGCATATATCGCACTGAGGGAGCATATACCAGGATGAGGGGCATTATACCAGGCTGGGTGAGCATTTACCAGGCTAGGGGAGCATATACCACGACTAGTTATTGAGCCCGTTCTACGCCCGGGTGGTGAGTATTTTTATTGACATATTTTTGTGCTATTTTAAAGGGAGCCTGTCACCACAAATAATGTTGTTAACCTGCAGATATATGGTTAATCTGCAGACAAAGTATTTTCATGCCGGAATTGTACCAATAAAAATGCTTGCCACCCGGCTGTAGAACGGGATCAATAGCTAGTTAATACTATAAGAAGTTGGATACCTATAAGGAGGAACAAGGGTTTTTTTTTAACTATAAGGCACAGAAGGGTGCACTTTTACTACGTAGAGGCACTGAGGGGGCACTGTTACTGTTCAGGAAACAAAAAAAATGTTCTCAATTACTGTGCATGGCACAGAGGGGAGATTATTAAAGCCTAGCACAATGGCTATAACACTATATGGTTTGTGTAGACGTGGGGAATGCGAAGAGGATTCTGGAAAAGTGACATGCCAAAATATCTGTTTGTTCTGCATACATGGGACATACTGTAGATGGAAGAAGTGGTAGGTGCCAAGGTTTAATTTCAGTTACAGTTCGGCACTTGGGCTATCTATGATGGTTTTTAATGGGAAGAATGACAAAACTCTTGCAGTCTCTAATAATTTATTTGATTTAATATAAATATTTACAGACTTTTTATTTGGAAGATCGTTTTATGACTAGAAAATATGGATCCAATTCATTAAAGGAAACTTTTCATGGGAAAAAACACTATTAAACTGCAGATATGGGGTTAATCTGTAGGTTAATAGCAATCTGAAGGCTGCCTGGTGCAGACACTTACAGCCCGGTTGCCGGTAGGAAAATAACTTTATTTCTCCTGGCAGTCTCAGGCTCTCAGTCATAGAATAGAGGCTTCAACCACTGCTCAGTACATAATGAGTGGTGGCTGTATTCATTGCTCCATCTATCATGATTCTGTTGATGATAACCCATGGCTAGGGGCTCCTTCCCAGTCCCTAATGCTAGGGGTGCCCTAACTATCCCTGCTCCCCAGGTTACTTCTGATGGTGAAGATGCTGGGTGTTAAGCGTCGGATTCCTGGCACTGCACAGCGGGAATCCAGAGCCAGACATCCTGCGGTCTCCCATTCTCCTCCGACCGCTTGGACTCCTGCTCAGCAATCTCGGCGAACCAGGCATTCCCCGCAGACTCGTTCTGTGAGCCTGGATGTTGCTGCCACCTCTGGTGCAGCAATAATAATGCAACCTGCTTTGCAGGGAACTGCTCTAGAGGCTAAGTCCTCGCGCCGTGCGACTGGGCATGCCCGCAACTTGTCCTCTCAGTGGAGAGCAGGGGTCACATGTGAAGGTCCTATGTCGGATCTGATTGGTCCTTCCTATAGTACTGGAAGGTCCCGGAAGCGCATGGCTATAAAAAGCCTGCATGGCTGCTCGGCCATGCGCTAGTGTAGCATATTATGCTGTGTGTGTATGGTGATGGATGCATGGACTGGTGTCTGACTTATTATGAAACCCCTTCCCTCGGATATTACGAATGGTGACAGTATGTTGGGTTAGTCAGCTCCAGATTGTGGCAGGCTACACGCCACTGAGCCTTCCTCACCTACACTAGCGTCCGTCGGTGCCCGGCTCCTCCGGCATCGTCGCTTAGCGGCTTCAGTTACGGCCGCGCTGCAGTAGTAGCAGCTTTTGGTGTTCGCGGCTGCGACGCCACACGCCGGCTGACCTGTGCAGCTAACAGGTTCAGCCTTTACGTCTAGTTCATACTTTGGCGTCTCTGTGACTAAACAGAGTCCGCTCTCAGGCTCTCGGGTGACGTTAACCCGAGCGCTGTATCGCACTTCTAGCGTATCTGCCATTGTCCAGCAGCGGTCTTGTCATCTACCGCACGGTGGACCCCGGGCGGCGAACGCGCCTTCCATTATTTATATCTGGTGCGTTCCGCCGACCCTAACATTACACTAGCGCCAGGGTCTGGCTGGCAATGGCAGACGTGCAGCAGCTGCAGCGCTACATTCGGCAGCTGGAGAGCAGGTTGGCGGCTATTGAGAGCACCAACTCAGCTGCGAATGCTGCGCTAGCTGCTGCTCAGACAGTCGCTGAGGCTGTCTCACGTGCGCCCACACTTTTGCCCCTGCCGACAATGTCTCGCCTCCCGCTCCCCGATAAGTTTTCGGGTGATAGTGCCTCCTGTAGGGGATTCGTTAGTCAGTGCTCCATCCAGCTGGAGTTGCTGGCTGCACGGTTCCCTACGGAGCGGGCTAAGGTGGGATTTATTGTCTTTCTGTTGTCTGGCCGGGCATTACAGTGGGCCACGCCATTGTGGGAACGTGGTGATCCCGTGGTACAGGGGGCTGCTCAGTTCCTCGCGGCTCTGAAGCAAGTCTTCTTGGGACCACGGGTCACCCACGATACGGCTCTCCAACTGTTATCTTTAACACAAGGGTCACTTTCGGTTAGCCATCATGCTGTCCAGTTTCGGACACTGGCTTCCGAGTTAGAGTGGCCGGACAAAGTGTTGGTCCCGGTGTTTTGGAGAGGCCTGGCTGAGCACGTAAAAGATGCTCTAGCTACTAGGGAGATTCCCACCAGTTTGGAGGAGTTGATCGCCGTTTCCACCCGCATTGATCTCCGCTACACGGAGCGCGGGTTGGAACGAGCGCAATCCAAACGTAGGGTTAATTTGGCTCCCACCTTTACTGAGCCGCTGAAATTTCCCGCACAGGAGCACCTCTCCTCTGAGCCTATGGAGGTGTCTCGCACCGGCACTAAGTTGCGTCCGATGCGAACCTCTGTGCGCTGTTATCAGTGCCGACAGTTGGGCCACTCGGCTGGCACATGCCCTCAGCGGCCGAAAAGACGACCACGTTCAGTGGCCGTAGGTGGTGGTCAATCCAAGGTGGGACCCTTTTCACCCAAACCGGTGTTCCAGGGTACATTAGATAGTGGGTCCTCCTCCTGGGAGGCAGAGGTCACCCTGGATTCCGGGGCCGAGGGGAACTTTATGTCCTCGACTTTTGCCCAGAGACACGCTATCCCTCTGGTGATACTCCCCCAACCTCTGACCATCAGGGTGGTAAATGGGGCACCGTTACCATCTCAGGTGACCCATCAGACAGCCCCACTCGGACTCTCTATTTCACCCTCACATCGGGAGACTCTGTCCCTGCTAATTATGCCCAATGGCATCGATCAGGTGCTCCTCGGAGTTCCCTGGCTTCGTTGCCACTCCCCGCATATTGACTGGGCTTCAGGGAGGATACTGGGCTGGGGCAAGGACTGTGAGGGAAGGTGCCTGAGGGGCAGCGTTCAGGTGGCTTCCACAGAAGTGCCTGCGGATCTCTCCTCGCTCCCCAAACCCTACCACCATTACGCGGACGTCTTCTCTAAGAAGTCTGCGGAGACGCTCCCACCGCACCGTTCCTATGATTGCCCGATTGATCTCCTGCCAGGCACAGAGCCTCCCCGAGGCTGTGTTTACCCTTTATCACTCCCTGAGACGGAGGCTATGTCCCAGTATATCCGGGAGAACCTGGCTAGGGGTTTCATCAGAAAATCGGTGTCACCGGCTGGTGCCGGATTCTTCTTCGTACAGAAGAAGAACGGAGAGCTACGCCCCTGCATCGACTACCGAGGTCTCAATGCTATCACGGTTAAAAACAAATACCCCCTACCGTTGATCTCGGAGTTATTTGACAGGTTGCGGGGGGCCCGGATCTTTACTAAACTAGATCTGCGGGGTGCATACAACCTGATCCGCATTCGCGAAGGAGACGAATGGAAGACAGCTTTTAATACCAGGGATGGCCATTACGAATACCTGGTTATGCCCTTTGGCCTTTGTAATGCCCCAGCTGTCTTCCAAGATTTTGTCAACGACGTCTTCCGCGACATGCTCTCTACCTCGGTGGTGGTCTATCTGGATGACATACTCATCTTTTCGCCAGATTTGACCACCCACCGGAGAGACGTCTGCAGGGTCTTTGACCGTCTGCGGGCGAACTCGTTATTTGCCAAGCTGGAGAAGTGCCAGTTTGAGCAGGAGTCCTTGCCGTTCCTGGGCTATATCATCTCGGCCCAGGGGCTGGCCATGGATCCGGCCAAACTACAAGCGGTAATGGACTGGCAGGAACCCCATTCCCTCAAAGCGGTGCAGCGCTTTTTGGGGTTCGTGAATTACTACCGCCAGTTCATACCACACTTTTCCACACTGGTGGCTCCTTTGGTTGCTCTCACCAAGAAAGGAGCTAACCCCAATGCTTGGTCAGAACATGTCTCCAAGGCCTTCTCGGCTATAAAATCACATTTTGCTGGCGCTCCCATATTACATCGTCCCGATGTGGATAAGCCGTTTATCCTTGAGGTAGACGCTTCTTCCGTCGGTGCAGGAGCAGTCCTTTATCAAAAGGATGCTCAAGGTCGGAAGCACCCCTGCTTCTTCTATTCCAAGACCTTCTCACCGGCGGAGAAAAATTACTCCATCGGCGACAGGGAGCTGCTAGCCATGAAGTTGGCTTTTTCTGAATGGAGACATCTCCTGGAGGGAGCCCGGTTTCCCTTTCTGGTATATACGGACCATAAAAACCTGGTCTATCTACAGACGGCCCAACGCCTGAATTCCCGTCAGGCCAGGTGGTCGCTCTTCTTCTCACGATTCCGCTTCACCCTCCACTACCTCTCTGGAGAGAAGAACGTCCGTGTGGATGCTCTCTCACGTTCAGTGGTCTCAGCGGAGGAGGGAGAAGCTGAGCCTCGGTTAATTCTCCCGCCGGAGAGTTTTACGACCGTGGCTCCAGTTGCGCTCGAGTCGGTACCACCGGGCAAGACCTTGGTGCCTCCTCAGCTACGGCCGGAGGTCCTCGCCTGGGCACATGCCTCCAGAGTGGGTGGCCATTTTGGTAAAAAACGGACCGCCGAACTCCTGGCAAGGTCATATTGGTGGCCACATATGGCTCGAGATGTCAAGGAGTACGTGCAGGCATGTGTTTCGTGTGCTCGGAACAGACCCTCTAGACAGAGGCCGGCGGGGCTGTTGTTTCCCCTGCCAGTGGCGGATAGACCATGGGAGATGGTTGGCATGGACTTCATAGTTGGCCTGCCCAAGTCTGGTGGCAGTACGGTCATCTGGGTGGTCACCGACCATTTTTCCAAAATGGTGCATCTGGTGCCACTCGCACGCCTGCCTTCCGCTCGAGGTCTGGCCACCTTGTTCATTAAACACGTATTCCGTCTACATGGCATGCCGGACAAAATCGTGAGTGACCGTGGTCCCCAGTTTGCATCTCGGTTTTGGAGGGAGCTCTGCAGTTTACTCAGCATCGAGCTAAATCTATCCTCCGCTTACCATCCCGAGACGAATGGCTTGGTCGAGAGAGCCAATCAGACCTTGGTCACCTATTTACGACATTTTGTCTCTGCCAGGCAGGATGACTGGGCATCCTTGCTACCTTGGGCAGAATTTGCCCTAAACAATGCGGTGGCTGATTCCACTGGTCAGACGCCCTTTCTCCTAAACTATGGCCAACATCCACGTGTCCCTGTCCCGATGCCAGTGTCCTCCACTGACTCCAGGGTGGCAGACTGGGCAGTGGAGGCCCGGGACATTTGGGATCGCACTCAGGATGCTATCCGGGCATCTAAAGAAAGGATGAGGGCGTCCGCCGACATGCATCGGCGGCCTGCGCCAAGCTTCTCCCCTGGCGACATGGTATGGCTCTCCACCCGAAACATTAAACTGCGGGTTGAGTCTCCCAAGTTCGCACCGCGATACATTGGACCATTCAAGGTCCTCGAGCGACTTAGCTCGGTGGTCTACCGCCTGGCTCTACCTCCACATTTGGCCATTTCGGACGTGTTCCATGTGTCCCTCCTCAAACCAGTTCACATGGTCCGGTTTTCTGAGTCATCTGCCGGGTCATCAGACTTATCGTCTGATGAGTTTGAGGTTAACGCCATCGTGGGGCGCAGGTTTGTCCGTGGCAAAAAATTTTATTTGGTGGACTGGAAGGGTCATGGGCCCGAGGCTCGGACCTGGGAGCCGGTGGAAAATATTCACGCACCGCTCCTGATCGCGGCCTTTGAGCGCAGTGAGGCTCAGAGAGGGGGGGGGGCCCTAGGGGGGGGGGGTAATGTTAGGCGCCGGATTCCTGGCACTGCACAGCGGGAATCCAGAGCCAGACATCCTGCGGTCTCCCATTCTCCTCCGACCGCTCGGACTCCTGCTCAGCAATCTCGGCGAACCAGGCATTCCCCGCAGACTCGTTCTGTGAGCCTGGATGTTGCTGCCACCTCTGGTGCAGCAATGATAATGCAACCTGCTTTGCAGGGAACTGCTCTAGAGGCTAAGTCCTCGCGCCGTGCGACTGGGCATGCCCGCAACTTGTCCTCTCAGTGGAGAGCAGGGGTCACATGTGAAGGTCCTATGTCGGATCTGATTGGTCCTTCCTATAGTACTGGAAGGTCCCGGAAGCGCATGGCTATAAAAAGCCTGCATGGCTGCTCGGCCATGCGCTAGTGTAGCATATTATGCTGTGTGTGTATGGTGATGGATGCATGGACTGGTGTCTGACTTATTATGAAACCCCTTCCCTCGGATATTACGAATGGTGACAGTATGTTGGGTTAGTCAGCTCCAGATTGTGGCAGGCTACACGCCACTGAGCCTTCCTCACCTACACTAGCGTCCGTCGGTGCCCGGCTCCTCCGGCATCGTCGCTTAGCGGCTTCAGTTACGGCCGCGCTGCAGTAGTAGCAGCTTTTGGTGTTCGCGGCTGCGACGCCACACGCCGGCTGACCTGTGCAGCTAACAGGTTCAGCCTTTACGTCTAGTTCATACTTTGGCGTCTCTGTGACTAAACAGAGTCCGCTCTCAGGCTCTCGGGTGACGTTAACCCGAGCGCTGTATCGCACTTCTAGCGTATCTGCCATTGTCCAGCAGCGGTCTTGTCATCTACCGCACGGTGGACCCCGGGCGGCGAACGCGCCTTCCATTATTTATATCTGGTGCGTTCCGCCGACCCTAACACTGGGGCCACATGTCTTGCTGAGCTTCGGGATCAGCCCTTATCTGTCCCCTCCCCCAACCAGAGAAGTAGGGAGGAATAGTCTATGTAAATACTTAAACCATACTAAGAAGGGAATATGTGCAGGGATAAATGAAAATACCAATTTCTTGAAATCGCATCCACTATGCTGCAACATCTGGAAGCTGCACAAGTACACAGCATCCAACCCACATTGTTTACTGACCATATGCACCTAACGTTAATCTGGCTTAGTCCACCACAAGTGGTATCTTCTTGTGAAATGAAATCTATAGAACGCAAAGCATGATGTTTGTATAACATTATATCTTGACAGTAGGAGATGATCCATTTTAGTTCAAACTGTGGGAGGGCATGTGGGGTCATGATTGGTACAGATAGTCCTCAATATAGTATAATGCAGGTCCCATATATTACATATAGTAAAATGCACTCACTATGTTCCTGGATAGAGTATAATGCAGCATACTCCAGTCCCCCTCATAGAGTATAATGTAGTCCCCTCATAGAGCATAATGCAGCCCCTCTCTCTGATTGAGCTCTCATGGTCACTCTCCTATCCACATTCCCCCAAAAAGTTAGAGCAGAATTTGATGCTTGGATATTTATATTAGCCATATATCATCAGTGACCTCTGACCTATAGTCTCTCATCATTGTCTATGCTATTAGGTAGGGTATCTGCAAAGAATTTATGCAGAAGCCAGCTGGGAAATGCTTAAGGCCAGATGTGATCCTTCTTTTCTGTCTTATGAGATTTGTAACATTGCAGATGCGGTTTTAGGTGATTCAGAACTAATTGCAAATTATTGCTTTCATGAACTTAGATACATTTTGAAAATATCATGCTGAGCTTGATTCATGCAGAATCGATTTGCTCATCTATTTCGGGAAATACTGTGTAAAAATGCACCTCTTTAAAAAAGATTTCAATACTCTAGGAAAAGTCCTTTAAAGAAAATTACCTGCACAAGCAGTAGCGTAGCTACCAGGGGGGCAGAGGGGGCGGTCGCCCCGGGCCCTGCGCTCTGAGGGGGCCCATCCGAAGCTGCCTCCGGTCAATGATTATCTTTTATTTCCTCTGCATTTGTACTGCGCATGTATCTAAAGTAACATGCACGGTACAAACGCAATCACAGGGAGTTAACAGAGAGAAGGAATGACAGGCCTCCAGTCAAGGTGCAGGGAGTGAGTCATGTGACCGCTCTTCTGCAGTCTGTGGAGGAGAGGGGGAAGGGAGGTCACTCACCCAATCCTGGCTGAGCGCGCCCTCCTTCAAAGCTCCCTGCAGCAGAGAAGTGATCAGCTCCAGCAGCAGCCGGGACTCAGCGGGCTCTGCCTCTGACTGTGAGCTTAGCTCACTTTCTGCTCTCCTCTGCTTCTGCCTGGAAGGAGCCTGACAGCCAAGGAGGCTAGGAGGCTATGAGCAGCACCCTGGACCAGAGGACACACTACACAGCATGTGGACTGACAAGTATCTCAGCACATCATTTACTAGTGTGATTGGGTGTGGCAAATTTACTAAAGATGCACTAAATGAACTTGTACCTTGCTTCGGTTAGCTTGATAAAAGGCTTGACATAAGAAATGCAGTCGTCCATAGGATTTTTTTTTTTTTAAACACGTGCAGTTTTTGGTTTTGTCGTACACAGAGCAAACAGCCAGAAATACGTCCAGCAGGAAGAAAAAGTCTTTATTTATTTCTAGTGATGGGTGAGCACTAAAATGCTTGGGTGCTCGTTGTTCGGGTTGAGCAAATTGGAATACTCGGGTACTCCGACAGAACAACAAGCCCAATGTAAGTCTATGGGAGACCCAAGCATTTTTACTGTGATCCCCTGGGGGTCCTTTTAAGGTCTAAAAACGTCTGAAAATCATGATCATGGAAACACTGCTCAAGTGACACGGGGACTTCATGGGGTTGTGTGGTCAACAGTTGCTCACTATGGGCCTGATTCACCGTCTCTCCTGCCTTGATTGACATGGCTGATGTCTCCTATGTCATCCACTGTCTGTCCACCTGTACAGGAGGCAACAGGAGCTGCGCAGCGCAACAGACTGGATGACATAGGAGACATCAGCCACGTCAGTAAAGGCAGGAGGATGGCAATTGTGGGGTCAGAGGAGGTGCTGAGCAGGGACCATAGACACTCATCCGACAGGACGTTGCTGATTAGCTTACAAGAAGGAGAATGATTATTTTCTTAAGTTTGAGAATGGCTGGAATCTTGCAGGACGGCTTTTAAATGTGGCAAAAAGACGGTGGCTACAAGTCTCACAGATTAAAAGAAGCCTTTCAGCAGGCTGTCCCCATGTAAGGTCCAGCCAGCATCTGTACGCCCTCACATACAGTATTCTAGAATGCTCTCTGTATGTCCCCAATCCTCTATGCAAGGCACAAAAAAGAGCTTTTATTATACTCACAGACGGCGCAGTCTGGGCGTCTCTAGTCTTGATCCGGTGCTTACCCTATTCTTGTGATCGCTGTCCCGCTTCGTGTGGAAGATGCATCCTACATCATGTATTCAGTGTCCTCTATCGCACTCCTGTGCAGGCGCACTTATCTTTGCCCTACAGAAGTCAGAGCACAGTATTGTAGTGCGCATGCGCCGGCTTTACTTCCAGGTCATCAGCATCCTTTGGCCTTTCCCAACGCATATGCACTACAGTACTTAGCTCTGCTTTCAGCAGC
This sequence comes from Dendrobates tinctorius, assembly GCF_039654945.1. Taxonomy (NCBI): domain Eukaryota; kingdom Metazoa; phylum Chordata; class Amphibia; order Anura; family Dendrobatidae; genus Dendrobates; species Dendrobates tinctorius. The sequence goes on along the minus strand of NW_027361711.1, from coordinate 21,918,588 downwards.
CCAGAGAAAAGTGCACCTGCACAGGAGCACAATGGTGTGGATGACATAGGACGTGTCATCCAGATGAAGCAGTAATGGAGGATGGAAAACTTAAGTCAAGACCAGCTATGCCTTCGTGAGCGCCGTTGGTGAGTATAATGAGAGGTCATTTTTATGCCTTGCAGAGGAGATTGGGGACAGATTTACAGCCTTCCATATAGAGGCTGCCTATGGGGATGCATTATGCTATAAAGGCTGCCTATGAGGATGCATTACGCTATAGAGGCTGCCTATGGGGCTGCATTACGCTATAGAGGCTGCCTATGGGGGGCTGCATTATACTATATAGTCTTCCTACTGTACAGTTTGCCTATGGGGGTGCATTAAACTATAGAGTCTGCCTATGGGGAGTGCATGATACTATATGGAGACCTATGGGGAGTACATTATACTATATAAAGTCTACCTATGGGGAATGCATTATACTATATTGAGGACTATCTCGTGTATTATGCTATATGGAGGCTATTGAGGAGCCATCAAACAGTGTGGAGATTACAGTGATGTGGCCATCATACAGTGTTGGAGCCATTTAAAAGTTTGAGGATATTAAGGGTTCAGTATATACAGTGAATTAAATGTAAAGTGGGCACTTATTGTTATAGGGGAACATAGGTAACTGTGACAGTCAAAGGGTCACACACAGGGCAATATTACTTTTTAGGGGACAAAATGTGGGCACTGTTTTCTGGGGCACTTGCACACGGCATTACTATATTCTAGAGCGTTGCTTTAAAATTTAGAGATCACACAGAACCAAACAGTAGGTGAAGTAATAGGGACACATATAGCAGCAGCGGCTCAGCATTGGGGTATCAGTAGGATGAGCAGTTTGTGCAGGTTGGGAATCGTCCCATTGGTGACCGTGCTGAAAATATGAGAAGTGAAATGTGTCTTTATTGTCTCTGCAGCCGAGTCCTGGCTGGAAGAAGTTGTAATGTCGGTCTGGGCCAAATGGAAAAGATGCGAAATGTGAACGACTCCATCAGAAAGAATGTCAGCGGTAAGTCACTATCTGTAACTCTGCTGTGATCTCTTATATGTTCTGTAGGACTGGTATCGACCAATGACCATTTGTCGGTAGTATTCATATTGGTCTTTATATAGAGATTATTTTTCATAACATCGCGGTCATCTACTGAGGTTCTCCTCCACTATTATGGTGCATCACCCAGCTGTAAACAAGGTTACCTGGTTAAGGGCCCACTGAGAAGTTTCGCCCCCCCCGAGCCAAAACCCTAGCTATGCCTCTGTGCACAAGTCAATCATGCAATTGCCATTGCTCAGGCATTATCACTTATCTCAAGAATTAGAGGTATCCCACGTAAAAGGCCGAATGGAAAGGCATTTGTATGAGTGGTCATGATTACACTGAGATGAACTGCGGTAGGGAAACCTTTGAATAAGAGCTCAATAGTAAAATACTTTTTTCACATTTCATTTAAGGGATTGTATGCAGAGATCATCAAACTGTTTGAATTTCAGATTCTCTGGGTTTGTAGAATCCCCCCACCCCCCAAAAAAATGGATTTACAGGTGAATAAATTCATAACAACTCATAAAACTAATAAATAAACTCATAAAACTCATAACTTGGCATGAAAATAAATGTATAAGACGAGTATGTCTGCTAGGACTGTTTTGAACCTATTTTGATGAAATGATCTCTAAAAGGCCAAAGTTAAAGATGACACATTTCCTTTATATTTTTGGCAAAAAAATATCATCTTTTACATTTTAAATTACAAAAAGAAAAATGGGCGATGCAAACGTTTGGCCACCCTGCATGGTTAGTACCTAGTTGCTCTCTTTTGTAAGGTAAGTATCATAGCTTGTAAACGCTTTTAGTAGCCAGCCAAGAGTCTGTCAGTTTTTGTGTGAGGGATTTTCATCCATTCTTCCTTGGAAAACTCTTCCAGTTCTGTGGGATTCCTGGGTTGTCTTGCATGCACTGCTATTTTGAGGTCTAGCCACAGATTTTCAATGATGTTCAGATCAGGAGACCGTGAGGGCCATTGTAAATCCTTCAGCTTGTGCCTTTTGAGGTAGTTTATTGTGGATGTTGATGTTTGTTTAGGATTATTATCCATTTGTAGAAGCCATCCTCTTTTCAACATCAGCTTTTTTACAGATGGTGTTATGTTTGCATTGAGAATTTGTTGAAATTTCATTGAATCCATTCTTCCCTCTTCCCGTGGAATGTTCCCCATACCATTGGCTGCAACACAACCCCAAAGCATGATTGATCTACTCTCATCCTTAATGGTTGGCGAGATGTTCTTTTCCTGAATTTCTGTGGCTTTTTATCTCCACTAGAGTTGAGCGAAACGGGTCGAAAAAATTCAAAAGACGCCGACTTTTGGCAAAGTCGGGTTTCATGAAACGAAACCCGACCCTAGGATGAGGTCGGCCACGAGGTCGGCGACTTACGCGCCAAAGTCGCGTTTCAAAAGTTTGTTTTGCGCTCTTTTTCAGCCAATCAGGATCCATGGACACTGTGGGCAACGTGATGACATAGGCACGGGTCACCACCATCTTTCAGAAGGGCATGCAAGTGATTGGCTTGCTTTGGTGGGCGTCACAGGGGGTATAAAAGGGCGTGCACGCCGACCGCCATCTTACTTCTGCCGATCTTAGTATAGGGAGAGGTTGCTGCTGATTCTGTAGGGAGAGCGTTAGGCAGGGAAGAAGACAAAAAACTGCTTCTGCTGCTAGCGATTTGGCCTGCACAACACACCAGTCACTGTGTGTGCAGTGCAAGGGGAGGCTATATAGTGGTGTATCAGTGGTGTTGGTTGTTGGGCTGCCTTCTAAGGCTTCCTGACATTCCTGCATTGCTGTTTACCCACTGCTCCGCAAACTGCTTTTTTAAAAGCAATCCCAATTTTTTTTTTTTCCTGCTGAGAAGAAAAAAAAACTGCTTCTGCTGCTAGCAATTTGGTCTGCACAACACACCAGTCACTGTGTGTGCAGTGCAAGGGGAGGCTATATAGTGGTGTATCAGTGGTGTTGGTTGTTGGGCTGCCTTCTAAGGCTTCCTGACATTCCTGCATTGCTGTTTACCCACTGCTCCGCAAACTGCTTTTTTAAAAGCAATCCAATCTCCCTTATCCTCTAGTCACTTTTGTCACAGCTGTGCCATCGAGCCTGTCACATAGCGCTCAGATATTCATTGGGCCTCACACAATCCAAAAGTGTCCAGTGTCCAAAAGTGTGTGCAGAGATTCAAAATCTCCCTTATCCTCTAGTCACTTTGGTCACAGCTGTGCCATCGAGCCTGTCACATAGCGCTCAGATATCAGTGGGCCTCACACAATCCAAAAGTGTCCAGTGTCCAAAAGTGTGTGCAGAGATTCAAAATCTCCCTTATCCTCTAGTCACTTTGGTCACATCTGTGCCATCGAGCCTGTCACATAGCGCTCAGATATCAGTGGGCCTCACACAATCCAAAAGTGTCCAGTGTCCAAAAGTGTGTGCAGAGATTCAAAATCTCCCTTATCCTCTAGTCACTTTGGTCACAGCTGTGCCATCGAGCCTGTCACATAGTGCTCAGATATTCATTGGGCCTCACACAATCCAAAAGTGTCCAGTGTCCAAAAGTGTGTGCAGAGATTCAAAATCTCCCTTATCCTCTAGTCACTTTGGTCACAGCTGTGCCATCGAGCCTGTCACATAGCGCTCAGATATCAGTGGGCCTCACACAATCCAAAAGTGTCCAGTGTCCAAAAGTGTGTGCAGAGATTCAAAATCTCCCTTATCCTCTAGTCACTTTGGTCACAGCTGTGCCATCGAGCCTGTCACATAGCGCTCAGATATCAGTGGGCCTCACACAATCCAAAAGTGTCCAGTGTCCAAAAGTGTGTGCAGAGATTCAAAATCTCCCTTATCCTCTAGTCACTTTGGTCACAGCTGTGCCATCGAGCCTGTCACATAGCGCTCAGATATTCATTGGGCCTCACACAATCCAAAAGTGTCCAGTGTCCAAAAGTGTGTGCAGAGATTCAAAATCTCCCTTATCCTCTAGTCACTTTGGTCACAGCTGTGCCATCGAGCCTGTCACATAGCGCTCAGATATCAGTGGGCCTCACACAATCCAAAAGTGTCCAGTGTCCAAAAGTGTGTGCAGACATTCAAAATCTCCCTTATCCTCTAGTCACTTTGGTCACAGCTGTGCCATCGAGCCTGTCACATAGCGCTCAGATATCAGTGGGCCTCACACAATCCAAAAGTGTCCATCCAGTGTCCAAAAGTGTGTGCAGAGATTCAAAATCTCCCTTATCCTCTAGTCACTTTGGTCACAGCTGTGCCATCGAGCCTGTCACATAGCGCTCAGATATCAGTGGGCCTCACACAATCCAAAAGTGTCCAGTGTCCAAAAGTGTGTGCAGAGATTCAAAATCTCCCTTATCCTCTAGTCACTTTGGTCACAGCTGTGCCATCGAGCCTGTCACATAGCGCTCAGATATCAGTGGGCCTCACACAATCCAAAAGTGTCCAGTGTCCAAAAGTGTGTGCAGACATTCAAAATCTCCCTTATCCTCTAGTCACTTTGGTCACAGCTGTGCCATCGAGCCTGTCACATAGCGCTCAGATATCAGTGGGCCTCACACAATCCAAAAGTGTCCATCCAGTGTCCAAAAGTGTGTGCAGAGATTCAAAATCTCCCTTATCCTCTAGTCACTTTGGTCACAGCTGTGCCATCGAGCCTGTCACATAGCGCTCAGATATCAGTGGGCCTCACACAATCCAAAAGTGTCCATCCAGTGTCCAAAAGTGTGTGCAGAGATTCAAAATCTCCCTTATCCTCTAGTCACTTTTGTCACAGCTGTGCCATCGAGCCTGTCACATAGCGCTCAGATATTCATTGGGCCTCACACAATCCAAAAGTGTCCAGTGTCCAAAAGTGTGTGCAGAGATTCAAAATCTCCCTTATCCTCTAGTCACTTTGGTCACAGCTGTGCCATCGCGCCTGTCACATAGCGCTCAGATATCAGTGGGCCTCACACAATCCAAAAGTGTCCAGTGTCCACAAGTGTCTGCAGAAATTCAAAATCTCCCCTGTCCTATAGACACCTTGTACCTTGTTTTACATTACTATATAGTTTGTAGGATTTTGTCGACATTTCTACCAAAAATGAGGAAGGCTGGTGGAAGAGGCCGTGGAATTGGGCGGGGGTTGGCAGCTGGTAATGATGGTGTTGGATCTGATGGTAGTGGCAAGAGCAAAATAGGACCGAATGCAGGAGGTGCTGACCCTGCGTCATCGTCTGGCTACATAAGGCCTCGAACGCTTAGTTTTCTAGGAGTTGGCAAACCGCTTTTAAAGCCAGAGCATCAGGAAAAAGTTTTGTCTTACATTGCTGACTCAGCCTCCAGCTCTATCGCCTCCTCTTCTTCAGTTGTAAAAAGTAAAAGTACTGAGTCGTCATTGGAGGCTCATGTTCATGAACCACACCTTTCCTTGTGTCCTTCACCCCAACCAAGATTGAAGGATGACGCAGGCCATACTACTGATTACTCCATGGAGCTGTTTTCACATACCATGCCTGGATTATCAAGTGAAATGGTGAATTACCCAGGCCAAGATGAATATGACATGGAGTGCACTGATGCACAGCCGCTGATGGATGATTCTGCTGGTACATTCACTCAGAGCACTACATTGTCCTCGCAGTGTACAGAGCCAGATTCTGACCCTGATGAGACTCAGGTGCCCCTTCCCGCACACTATACCACCATACACGGTGACACAGAGGAAGGTGCACATGACATAGAAGAGGAGGTGATGGATGACCCAGTTGTTGACCCAGATTGGCATCCATTGGGGGAAGAGGGTGCTGCTTCCAATAGCTCAGATGAGGAGCATCCACAGCAGACATCGACATCGCAACAGCTGTTATCTGGCAGGCCCGGAGCACTCCAAAGACAGGTTCCAAACATCAAAAGAGTTGCTGGACAGCTTGTCCAGAGGGTCAAAAGATCACAGCATGCTAGGCCGCAAAATGTCTGCCAAAGTAGGAAGAGTGCAGTATGGCACTTTTTTGAACAAAATCCTCATGATCAGGCCAAGGTTATCTGTAAGAAGTGCGCAAAGACCTTTAGCCGAGGGAAAAATCTGAAAAATTTGAATACCAGTTGCATGCTTAGACATTTAACCAGCATGCACTTGCAAGCGTGGACACAACACCAAACCTCAAGTGCCACATGTGCAACTGATCACAACGAAGGTAGTCAGCAACGCTACATTGTTTCCCCCACTGTAAGCCCACCGGTTAGCACAGCAGCAAATGTTGAGGTGTCGTTGCAAGACCACAGGAGTCAGGGAATCCCACTGTTATATCAACGAAAGACTGATTCTAGGCCATCAGAAAGAACACCAACTCCATCACCATCATCAACCCTCTCTCAGTCCGCCCTGTCCACCGCTACTTCCACCATATGCAGCTCTCAAGTCCAGCTCACCCTCCCAGACACTATGAGTAGGTCAAGAAAGTACTCAGTCTCTCATCCGCGTACACTGGGTTTGAACGCCCACATTGCCAAACTAATCTCGTTTGAGATGATGCCCTTTCGGTTGGTGGAAAGCACAGCTTTCCGCGAACTCATGGCCTATGCAGTACCACGCTATGACCTACCCAGTCGCCACTTCTTCTCTCGCAAAGCCATCCCAGCCCTCCACCATCATGTGAAAGACCGCATTGTCCATGCACTCAAGCAGTCAGTGAGCGGAAAGGTGCACCTCACAACTGATGCATGGTCCAGTCGGCATGGCCAGGGCCGTTACGTGTCCATCACTGCGCACTGGGTTAATGTGGTGGATGCAGGGTCCACAGGGGACAGCGGTGGTGGGACAGTGCTGCCTAGCCCACGGTATAGGAAACAGTTGGCTGTAGGCGTTCGACCCTCCTCCTCCTCCTCCTCCTCCTCCTCCAGAAGCGAAAGCTCGTCCACAGAGCGCAGTCGTACGAGCACTCCATCTGCAGCTGCCACTGTTGCACACGATGTGTCCCCCTATCGAGCAGCTAGTGGAAAGCGTCAGAAGGCTGTGTTGCAGATGATGTGTTTGGGCGACAGACACACCGCCGAGGTGCTGGCCGAGTACTTGAAGCGACAAACTGAGTCATGGCTGGGCAGTGTACATCTTGAGGCAGGCAAGGTAGTTAGTGATAACGGCCGTAATTTTGTGGCAGCCATAGCCCTTTCAAAACTCAGCCACATACCTTGCTTGGCTCACACCTTGAACCTGGTGGTGCAGTGCTTCCTCAAAAATTATCCGGAGTTAACAGCCCTGCTCCAGAAGGTGCGAAGACTGTGCACGCACATCCGCCGGTCGCCTGTACACTCCGTTCGTATGCAGAAGCTGCAGCGATTGCTCCACCTTCCCAACCACCGCCTCATTATCGACATTGCAACAAGGTGGAACTCCACCCTGCACATGGTGGAGCGGCTGTGCGAGCAGAGGCAGGCCATAATGCATTTGTGGGAGCATACACGGCCAGGCACTTTGAGAGCAGACATGGAGTTGACAGGTGTGCAGTGGTCGAAGCTGAAAGACCTTTGTAAAGTCCTTCAGTGTTTTGAGGAATGCACACGGCTGGTAAGCGCAGACGACGCCATCCTAAGCATGAGCATCCCACTTATGCGTCTGCTCATGCAAACTTTGATGCACCTTAAGGAGCAGGAGTCTGCAGCCAATGTTGATGAGGAGGAAGAGGAGGAGGGAATCCTTGATGACATTCAGCCATTGTCTGCTCAGGGACCTCTCCTGGACGAGGTGGAGGAAGAAGAGGAGGAGGAGGATGATGATGGGGATGATTACTTAGGGGAGGAGGATGCATCTCGTGGGGCAAGTGAAAATGTTGGCGTGGCAAGGTCTGGTACAGGGTTTGTGCGTGACTGGAGGGATGTGGATTTGCCAGAAAGTGCTCCTCCACCCAGCACTCGCAGTGCATCATTGACACCGGGAACATTGGCCCACATGTCAGATTATGCCTTGCGGATCCTAAAAAGGGACCCCCGCATTGCCAAAATGATGAACGATGACGACTACTGGTTGGCCAGCATCCTGGATCCACGCTATAAAGGCAAATTACAAAACATCATGCCACAGGAGAACCTTGACCTAATATTGGCTAATAAACAAGCAACTCTGGTAAATCGGTTGCTTGAGGCATTCCCAGCACACAGCAGCGGTGATGGTTCTCACACGAGCCGTACGGTCCGGCTTACACCCTGCTCTCACTGCCAGGAGCAGTGTCTGCACCGCTACAGGCAATTTAACCCCCTAAATGCTGCAATCAATATCGATCACAACATTTGGAAGGCAGACAGAGGGAGCCCCCTCTGCCTTCCGATCGGCACCCCTACCCCCGATGTCATTGTGAGACTATAGTTGCCATAGTGATCCGATGTCATGGCAACATCTGAGTCACCAGGTACTAGCAAGTTGGTTAGATCATGTGCAGGGCTGACAGGCTATAAAGCACTACAATGCTTGTGCTTTGTAATGATTTGTAACAGCGGTCAGACTGCGAACAGTGAAAGTCCCACTAAGTAAAAAAGTTTTAATATATATATACTGTATAGCCCATAAATACATATTTTATGAAAAAATAAGTAAATGTACACCACGTTCCGTAATAATAAAACTATCCTACTAGTTAAACCCTTCAGTGAACATCTTAAAAAGTTAAAATAAAAAACGTTTAAAAAACTGCATCTTAAAAATCAGAATAGAAAGTGATCAAAAAATGTCAGGTACCCGAAAACGGTACCAATAAAAAGTCAACTCGTCTCACACAAAAACAAGCCATCACATGTCTCTGTCGGCAGACATATGGAAAAATTAGAGCTCTCAAAATATGGCACTGCAATAAAAAGCATTTTTTAGTGTGTGAGAGCAGCCAAAGGCTACTTTCACACTTGCGTTTTTTTTGCAGCGCGTTTTTTGCGCATACAAGTGCATGAAAAAAAGCATACAAATGCATTCAAATGCTGCGTTTTTTTCAAGCATTTTTATGCGCATGCAGGAAAAAAACGCAGCGTTTGTATGCGTTTTTAGTGCGTTTGCGTTTTTTTACACATTGTTTGTCCTCACCAAAAAAAAAATCTAGATAACAATCTGGCAACACACACGACCAATGGGACATCAGTGGTGGTGTGGTATGTTAATATATAGACCCTGTCTACAGTATTCTTCACATGTCCTTGATTTTTCTCGTGTCAACATGGATCTGCGCTGGAAGAGTTTTCACTTCAACTTGGATTTGGACATCGCGATGGCTAGGGCATATGCAGTTGCTTGCCATGAACAAAGGAAGAGAGAGAGGCAGCGAAGACGGCAGCGGCGGCGTATGTGGATACATCCGATTGTTGAACTCCGGGAGAGCCGTGGGGCGTACCACACCCTCTACAGTGAGCTACAGGCAAACCTGGAGAAATTTACAGATTATATCTGGATGTCCCAAGAAAGCTTCAGGGATTTGCTTGCTCATGTCCAAGAATCCATCCGGAGACAGGACACACAGCTCCATCGTGCGATTCCTCCTGAGGAACGGCTCCTGGTGACATTACGGAACATAATATTTAAAAACCAAGGGGTGGGGTCTGATGTTTTTTTTTTTTTACATGTACTATTCAAAACCTGGGATAATTATTTTTCGTGAATGTACTATTTTATAGTTTTAAAAAACCATATACAGAAATATTAATTTTGCTTCTTTCTGTTTCGCAGATTCCTGGCGACTGGAGAAACCCTATCTTCACTACACTTCGAGTACCGTATTGGAATCTCTACCTTGTCTGGAATTGTTGCGGACACCTGCCGTGCTCCCTGGAACGTTCTTTGTCCAGAATTTATGCCCCTGCCCACCTCTAAAAAGTGGATGGAAATTGCTGACAAATTCTGGACAGTCTGCAATTTCCCCAACTGTTTGGGAGCTGTTGATGGCAAACACATACGGATCATCAAACCCAAAGAACTGGATCTGAGTACTATAATTACAAAAAGTACTTTTCAATAGTACTCATGGCCATTGCAGATGCCGGATGTATGTTTGTAGCAGTGGACATTGGAGCATTTGGCCGTGGTAATGACTCACAGGCTTTTAAAAACTCAGACATGGGCCGGAGGTTGTATGGCAACCAATTTAATTTCCCTATGCCACGGCCTCTTCCCCACACCGAAGCTCCGCCACTGCCCTTTGTAATGGTTGGGGATGAGGCTTTTCAAATGTGCGCAAACTTACTGAAACCCTACTCCAGCCGGGACTTGGACCACACCAAAAAAATATTTAATTACAGGCTGACCAGGGCCAGAAGAACTGTAGAGTGTGCTTTTGGGATTCTTGTCTCCAGATGGCGAATTCTCGGCACAGCCATTAATCTTAAACTTGAAACAGTCGATGAGGTGGTGAAGGCGTGTGTGGTTCTACATAATTTTGTGATGGCTAAAGAGCACCCGACCTTTGAACTCGATGATGCTGCTCCTAACCCATTGCCTGAATTCACTCAGCACCTTCTCAGGTCATCCGCTGAAGTTGGCCAAATGAGGGACCAATTTGCGGCTTACTTTATCTCTGATGCAGGACGGGTGCATTGGCAAGATGAAATGGTGTAAGAATGTTTTCGTGTGTGTATGTTAATAAAAAACCTGATTTGATACCAGTACCAAGTGCACTATGTTTTTTACACTCCAATAAAATAAAAAACTTTCCATGTATACCTGTGAATTCATGATGTTCTCACACCTGGGCAGGTAAATACACATATGAGTTAAACTGCAGCATCGCTAGTCTGCGTGAAATATATTGGTACGTAAGCAAAGCTGCAGGTTAAATATGATATGTGTGTTAACCAGGCCATGATTGATAAATAGTTATGATTAGAGTTGAGCGACTTTGGTAGGATCGGGTTTCATGAAACCAAATTTGTTTCAAATGAAACTGGTCCAACTAGTGGAAAAAAGTCGGAGATTCGTTCAAAACCCAACCCCAATGCAAGTAAATGGGGAATAAAAGTCTGCATTGAGTAGATGAATGTAATCAGCTCAATTCCGACTTTTATTTCCCATTAACTAACATTGTGGTAGTGTTTCGAATGAAACTCGCCTTTTTTTTGGCCCGAGTTTCACCAGTTTGTGTTTCATGAAACCAGATCCTAGTCGGTAAACTCTAGTTATTATACTAGGCCTTGGTATTTAACATATGACGTGTATTTTACCCATCAGTGGATTCAACACACAAGACTATGTTGTTAATTACAAGGTATATCAATAATCCCCCTTGCGTAGTATAACAATAAGTGAAATGAGGATTTTAAAAACAACCAATCCTCAAAACACTTTTTATTACACCTTGCAAAGTTTAATGCGCATTGTGTGTACGGCGCAGTGTGTGTAGGCGGCACCTAAAACATCAAACTTTGTTATGGTGAACCAGAAATTTAAATTTATTTTTAACCACAAAAATTATAAAAAACTTTATTTTTTTCTGCGCTTGGGGGCAGATGGTTGCAAGTTGGGGGTGTGCAGTGAAGATGCACAGCTTATAGTTGAAGATGGTGTTCTAGGGGAAGGGGCAGCAAAACTTGTGGGGGAAGGGAGTCCAGTTATGGGAATTGATCTAGACACACTAGGAGGAGAGGAAAGAGGTTCAGCTACATTGGTAATAAGTGTTTGTCTTAAACTGGCCTGCCTGGACCTACTTGGGCCCAATGCCCGCCTTGATTGTTGGCGCCTGGAACTTGGGTCCCCCATCTGCTGCTGCTGTGCCTGCTGCTGCTGTGGCTGCTGCTGCTGTGGCTGCTGCTGATGCTCTGAGGTGGCGGTGGCAGTGCTCGTCCTTGCAGGAGGACTGGTGGCGGCAGTGATGGTCCAGGTTCACGGAGTGGTGGTGGCAGGGCTACTACATGTTGAAGTGTTTGCGGCAGGGCTGTTCCACGTTTGCGGAGTGGTTACTGTGGCTGTGCTCCAAGCATGCATGGGGTGGCGGTGGTGCTCCAGACAGGAGCAGCGCTTGCTATGGTGGTGTCGGTGAAGTGACCAGCAGCACTCAGACTTGTGGTGGTGTAACGGTGGGTGTCTGGGCTTTGAATAGAGGTGTCCGTGCAGTGGTATGCAGCACAAGTCGGTAGTGAGGTGAAGCGAGTCAATGGTGGCACAGGTGGAAATGACACCACTGACTGCTGCCCGTACTGATTATGCTGCATAGCCTGCTAGAAAGCATTGTTGCAGGCCTGCAGCACATTCAGCTGTTGCTCAGGACTAAGGTGTTCTGCCATGCCCTTTTCAATCTTACTAAAAAAATGGTGCGCTGGTCTGTTGAGGTCAGTCTCCAGACGGTCAAGGCGCTGTTCGACAGAATGGAAGCGGTGTTCCATGTGGTTAAAACCACGTTCCATGAGTGAAAAACCGCTTTCCACTCTGTCTGACAGGGACTTGAGGCTGGCATTAAAGGCCTCGCTCAAGTGCATAAACTCGGGCAAGACATTCCTTTCCAAGGCCCTCTGCCGCTGGTGGGTAGTGCCCGCATAACCAGTGGCAGAGACCTGGGACAGGGGAAAACCTGATAGACCAGCTTACTGGTCACCAGCTGTCTGTGTGGCTGACCTGCAAGGTGCTTCCTGGCTGTCGGATGGCTGGGACGGGTCAGAGGACGTCCGATGAAGGACCGCTCCAGGGCCAGGTTGCAGGGTGCTGCTCCAGGTGCTGTGGAAGAAAGGAAAATCATTACTATCATGCCTTTACAAGAAGCATCAGCTGTGGAATAGAAAAACACAGATTAATAAAAATAAAAGCCAAAAAATTATAATACTTACGATCTGGTGGCAAGGACCGTTCTTAGGAACTACAACGCGTGATAGTATCGGTATCTTGTTCTTGTCCTTGACGCAGAACCACTGCGAATCTGGCCCTCAGCACGAACATCACTGTTGAAGCGGTCCTTGATCGAGCGCCAACGTGTTCGGACTTTGTCCACTGTTGGAAAAACAAACAAACAACATGTAACACTTGTGTTTGATGCACTACATATGCTATCACGAAACCCAACAGTGCCATCAAGGACAATAGTCACTGTGGCACAATACAGCAATACAATACCCAAAGCAGTGACTGTTGAGCCAGATGACACTGTTGGGTTTCCTGCTAGAATATATCTAGCACGAAACCCAACAGTGCCATCAAGGTCAATAGTCACTGCGGCACAATACAGCAATACAATACCCAAAGCAGTGACTGTTGAGCCAGATGACACTGTTGGGTTTCCTGCTAGAATATATCTAGCACAAAACCCAACAGTGCCATCAAGGACAATAGTCACTGCGGCACAATACAGCAATACAATACCCAAAGCAGTGACTGTTGAGCCAGATGACACTGTTGGGTTTCCTGCTAGAATATATCTAGCATGAAACCCAACAGTGCCATCAAGGACAATAGTCACTGCGGCACAATACAGCAATACAATACCCAAAGCAGTCACTGTTGAGCCAGATAACACTGTTGGGTTTCCTGCTCGAATATATCTAGCACAAAACCCAACAGTGCCATCAAGGACAATAGTCACTGCGGCATAAAAGAGCAGGGAAATACTTACTAAACGCCTTTTTGGAGGATGCAGTGGCGCTGTCCCAGCCATCCATCAACTCTGCGGCCACCTCATTCCATAGCCGCCGGTTCACCACATTGTCCTTGTACAGCCGGTCACGGCTGTCCCACAACGGGGCATGCTCCTAGACAAGGCGGATAAGGTGCTCATTATCCAGGTATAAGTCTTCATCCCGTTGTGGAACCTAGACAAAACACATTCATTAGAATATTCGAATTTTGTGTGAATAAAAGTTACAAAAAAGATCCAGAAAAGAGGAAATATAGAAGATAAAAAATAAAGAACATTACAAATCTTTTGATACTTACATTCCGTATCACCACCGGGACTTGGCTTGGCTGCTCCTGCTGTTGGCCCTCACTTGTCACGTCCGCAGAAGATGACGATGTCTGAAAAAACCAACAAACGTTAAGAGATTTGGAGAAGCAGCAGATATACTTACCAAACACACGAAAATATTCACCTCACGGTCTGCTTGCGCCAGTTCCTGCCGGGATGGGGAATATTCAGATTCCGAAGACATACTGTATGTAAAAATAATAAAACGCATTAGTACATATACAATTTAAAAGGACAGGCATACATTATTAGATGTAATAATACTCACATTCTTGACGCTGAAGCTGGGATTGAAGATGGGTTCTTTTTTTGCAGTCTTTCTGCTCTGCAGTCTGTCTCTATAGTTGTGGTACAGTGCTGGCAGACACCTCCTTTATATAGACATGTTTTTTTTTGGGTGGGGAATTTTACAACTAGTCTAACCAGTGGACACCTAAAAAAACGCATGCGCAAAAAAAACGCATACATGCGCATGGTAATGCGCACTTATGCGCACCCATAGACCATAATGGTCATTTTTTGTGCATACGTGCGCATGCTTTTTTTTAAAGCAGTTGGGCGGACCAAAAAAGGCAACATGTAGCCTCCGAAAAATAAGGACGCACACGATAAAAAAACGCAGCGCACAAAAAACGCATACGTGCGCATGCTAATGCGCACATATGCGCACCCATGTTAAATATAGGGGGAAAAACGCATGCGCACATATGCGCAAAAACGCTGCGCAAAAAAATGCAATGTGAAACAAGCCTAAGGCACATTTAACCTGCGCTATTCCAAATGTTATATAAAACATTCCCAATAAGAGCTTCTAATCAATCCACCAAAAAAGCAAGTCCTCACTCAGTTCCATCATCTGTTATCAGAAATATAGGGGTCTTCCACATTACTGGTAGTACAAAAGCTCTGGAAAAGCGAAATGGCTCCTCGCCCCAAAAAGAAATTCAGCAAATTCTGCATTCCTATATCCAAATGGTCCCTCTCTTCTGAGCCCCAGTGTGCCTAATCCATATTTAGTGTCCACATGTTTGGCATTTCTGTAGCAATGACAGCCCAGCCAGTTTATGGATGCATGTCTCCAGAAGCATGAGTTGGACACTACAACATACTGGTCACTACACCGTTTTGGGGACTACAGTGTGCGGGCACTACAATGGTAGTTTGCAATTTTCACTAGGGAACTGCTTCTTGGATCTGAGAGTACAATAAAAATATGAAAACCATGTAGTGCTTTATTTCATTAAAATACTTTATTCTTATGTGTGTATGTCTGTTTAACCCATTATTAATATAAGATTAATAATGGATAGGCATCTTATTGACGCCTCTCCATTATTAACCGGGCTTAATGTCACCTTACAATAGCAAGGTGACATTAACCCCTTATTACCCCATATCCCACCGCTACACGGGAGTGGGAAGAGAGGGGCTAAGAGCCAGAATTGGTGCATCTTATAGATTTGCCATTTCTGAGGCGGCTTTGGGCTGGGATTTGTAGCCGGGGGGCTATATCCATGGCCCCTTCCTAGGCTATGAATATTAGCCCACAGCTGTCTGTGTAGCCTTTCTGGCTATAAAATATAGCGGGACACCACGTCATTTTTTTGGGGTCCCCCTATTTTAATAACCAGTAAAGGCTATGCAGACAGCTGCAGGCTGATATTCATAGCCTGGGAAGGGGCCATGGGTATTACCCCATTACCAGGCTACAAATATTGGCCCCCGGCCATCGGCTTTCCCTGTCTGCTGCAGAAAATATCTATGGAAATATCTATAGATATATCTATGGAAATATCTATGAAAATATCTATAGATATATCTATGGAAATATCTATAGATATATCTATGGAAATATCTATAGATACAGTGGGGAAAAAAAGTATTTAGTCAGTCAGCAATAGTGCAAGTTCCACCACTTAAAATGATGAGAGGCGTCTGTAATTTACATCATAGGTAGACCTCAACTATGGGAGACAAACTGAGAAAAAAAAATCCAGAAAATCACATTGTCTGTTTTTTTTTTCATTTTATTGTAAGGAAAGGAAGCCAGAATGTTTTGGGCATTGTTTCTTACAACAATTACCAGCTACATTTCCCAAAGATAATAATAGAGAAATGTCTAAAAACATATCAATGCTAGTACATAGGGACCTTCACCACAAGGATGAATCCCAAGATACATTTGAAGCATGGGGGTGTGTTAAAGTACAGCCACCTAAAGAATGGATAACAAATATCCAACCATACCACTCACATTGTTAAAATGTAGTAAATTTTATTTAGAGATACAAAAATTCATAAAATCTCACACAGTCACAGTTGACATATACAGAACATTCAATAAGAGGAAAAGTGTTTTACCCAAGTAAGACAAACAAAGTGGGAAAGTGGAGATAGTAACAGGCCATGGGATAATACACAGCTCATATAAAACACTGACACATTAGCATATATGAAATAAGTTAAGCAAGTGCTATTCAGATCAGATCATAAAGTGCTTAATATCGCAAACACATAGACATGCCAGATAGAATATATAAAATTCAACACATACCCATATGAATACACCCATCCACAATGCCACAGATGCCCCGACGCGCGTATCGCATATCGCTTTCTCAAGGGGAGGTGTGTGTGTCATGTCCTACCTTGTCAAGTTTATATGACCCTTCAAATTCAATCACAGGCACTGCATCTGAGCTACCTGCATTTTGTCTAAGGCCTCTTTCAACTGACGGTGGGCACGGATATTACGTCACGGGGATTTCCTCCCCGCACGCCAAAGCTGAGTGCCGGAAACTGATGCACCTGGGACCCGGGAGGCGGAGGTGGCATGCGCGACTTGGGATTCGCTTATCATTGAATTTGAGGGCCATATATACTGGACAAGGTAGGACATTTCACACTCACCTCCCCTTGAGAAAGTGATATGCGAAACGCGCATCAGGGCATCTGTGGCATTGTGGATGTTCATATGAGTATGTGTTGAATTTTATATATTCTATCTGGCATGTCTATGTATTTGCACTATTAAGCACTTTATGATCTGATCTGAATAGCACTTGTTTAACTTATTTGGTATATGCTGATGTGTCAGTGTTTTATATGAGCTGTGTATTATCCCATGGCCTGTTACTATCTCCACTTTCCCACCTTGTGTGTCTTCCTGGGGTAAAACTCTTTTCCTCTTATTGAATGTTCTGTATATGTCAACTGTGACTGTGTGAGATTTTATTAATTTTTGTATCTCTAAATAAAATTTACTACGTTTTAACACTCATTCTGTGAGTGGTGTGGTTGGATATTTGGTATCCATTCTTTAGGTGGCATTTCCCAAAGATCTAGTCAACATGCAAAATGCTGCTTGATGCAGACTCATCCACTGTACGGCTTTTGTCCTGCAGGCTTTCAAATTGTGTATCTACATGGCAGCACTTTACCTTGCATGAGTGAGCCAGTGTGTGGAATCAATGCTGTACCTTGTGGCTGTTGGAAAAGGAGTCTGTTAAGTATCAACTGGAGGAGGTGTAGTTAGATAACCGCTGCCTATGAATGAAAACGGGCATAGCTGTCAGTTGCCACCTGTTCTGTTTATGATTGTGCACTGCTGCCACTATAAACATTCACCCAGTGGGCTGTGAAATGCATATGTTGCTCATACCGACAGTTGGCACTGCAGATATGGACAGTGCAGTGCACTTTAGAGCTCAAGGACAAGTCAAGAGAGGAATCATTCTCCTTCATCTGAAAGCACAGAGTAGTCACCCCTTTCTGTGAGAAATAATTGTGGCTGGATTTCTTCCATCGAGGCTGAGCATGCATCATCATTTTTCAAAAGGCTGCTGACTTGACAAGTTGGTAAGGCAGTATCTGCACCACCAACAGCTAGACCAGCAGAGAATTTAATTGACAAACTAGCTGGTTACTGGGAAAGATTGGATGGATTTTTTTTTTTTTGCAGATGCGATGAAGGAGAAGGAAGCGTATTCTGAATACGGCAAGCAGTAGTAGGGAATGTCAATGATGATAGTGATGATGACACAGACCTGGTACTACACAAGGGTGTGGTCCGACAGACAGAAAGATCAGTGTGATAAGAGTGGAGGAGGACAACTTGAGACTTCCTCTGATTGTAGGGCCCTCATACTACACTCATGGTGTCTGTTTCTGACAGTTTGAGCAGACACATGGATGTTAGTGACTTGCTAGAGGTCATTTTGCAGGACTCTGGCAGTGCTCCTCCTCTTGAATAAAGGGGAGGTAGCAGTCCTGTTCCTGGGTTGTTGCCTGTTGTGAACACTTTTAACTTGGCTTTGAGTTTCGGCTCCCTCTGGTGGTTGCTGCTGGTAATGGAGCTGGTCTTGTTGACAGAAGTCAATCACCTGAGCAGCATGATTGGAGGTCAGGTGTTACAGACTGGGGAGATTTAAGTGAGCAACTTTCCCTCAGCTCTTGCCAGTGATTTGTTTTCCTCCTGAGCTTTTGGGAAGTCTGCTTTCCTCTTGCTTCGTCCTGCATCTTTCAGATAAGTTATTTGTCTGCTTGAATCTTTTTGCAGTTGATCCATTTTTTGCTTGTCTCTGATTTCTTTATACACAGAATAGTCCACAAAAGAGATAAATTTGGACAGAGAACCACCCTAAAATTGGCAAATGCAACGCAAAGAAACTTGGAGTATAGTCCAAAAAAATATTTTTATTAAAGTTCAAAAGACATCAAAAATGAGTAATAGTACAGAGGCTACCATTGCACACAGAAGGACTAAACACTAGCAAAGTATCTGAAAATAATGCACAAAGCCCATAATTAAATAGTAAAAATTAAGTAAATACCATGAAGGCATAAATACTAATATCACAGATACAGCCATGACTTGCAAGAAATAAAGTGCATAAATAATCACAGAGTGGTCATGCCTAAATGCTACAAGAGACCCATATATTAACTAAGGTGAATTCAATAAAATGTGCCAAGTGACAGGAATATATACACTCACTGGCCACTTTATTAGGTACACCTGTCCAACTCTGTGTTAAGACTTAATTTCTAATCAGCCAATCACATGGCGGCAACTCAGTGCATTTAGGCATGTAGACATGGTCAAGACAATCTCCTGCAGTTCAAACCGAGCATCAGTATGGGGAAGAAAGGTGATTTGAGTGCCTTTGAACGTGGCATGATTGTTGGTGCCAGAAGGGCTGGTCTGAGTATTTCAGAAACTGCTGATCTACTGGGATTTTCACGCACAACCATCTCTAGGGTTTACAGAGAATGGTCCGAAAAAGAAAAAAAATCCAGTGAGCGGCAGTTCTGTGGCCGGAAATGCCTTGTTGATGCCAGAGGTCAGAGGAGAATGGGCATACTGGTTCGAGCTGATAGAAAGGCAACAGTGACTCAAATTGCCACCCGTTACAACCAAGGTAGGCAGAAGAGCATCTCTGAACGCACAGTGCGTCGAACTTTGAGGCAGATGGGCTACAGCAGCAGAAGACCACACTGGGTACCACTCCTCTCAGCTAAGAACAGGAAACTGAGGCTACAATTTGCACAAGCTCATCGAAATTGGACAGTAGAAGATTGGAAAAACGTTGCCTGGTCTGATGAGTCTCGATTTCTGCTGCGACATTCGGATGGTAGGGTCAGAATTTGGCGTAAACAACATGAAAGCATGGATCCATCCAGCCTTGTATCAACGGTTCAGGCTGGTGGTGGTGGTGTCATGGTGTGGGGAATTTTTTCTTGGCACTCTTTGGGCCCCTTGGTACCAATTGAGCATCGTTGCAACGCCACAGCCTACCTGAGTATTGTTGCTGACCATGTCCATCCCTTTATGACCACAATGTACCCAACATCTGATGGCTACTTTCAGCAGGATAATGCGCCATGTCATAAAGCTCGAATCATCTCAGATTGGTTTCTTGAACATGACAATGAGTTTACTGTACTCAAATGGCCTCCTCAGTCACCAGATCTCAATCCAATAGAGCATCTTTGGGATGTGGTGGAACGGGAGATTCGCATCAGGGATGTGCAGCCGACAAATCTGCGCCAACTGTGTGATGCCATCATGTCAATATGGTCCAAAATCTCTGAGGAATGCTTCCAGCACCTTGTTGAATCTCTGCCTCGAAGAATTGAGGCAGTTCTGAAGGCAAAAGGGGGTCCAACCCGTTACTAGCATGGTGTACCTAATAAAGTGGCCAGTGAGTGTATGTAAACACCAAAAGTACTAGGGAAATTTTATATGCATAGGACTACACTCATTGTCTGCAAACTAAAGTGCAATTTAGTGCATAATCATAGAATCATAGAATCGTAGAGTTGGAAGGGACCTCCTGGGCCATCTGGTCCAATCCCCTGCTCAAAGCAGGATTCGCTAAATCATCCCAGACAGATGTCTGTCCAGCCTCTGTTTGAAGACTTCTATTGAAGGAGAACTCACCACCTCTCGTGGCAGCCTGTTCCACTCATTGATCACTCTAACTGTCAAAAAGTTTTTTCTAATATCTAATCTGTGTCTCCTCCCATTCAGTTTCATTCCATTGCTTCTGGTCTTTCCTGGTGCAAATGAGAATAAAGATGATCCTTCTACAATGTGACAGCCCTTGAGATATTTGTAGCCAGCTATTAAGTCTCCACTCAGTCTTCTCTTTTGCAAGCTAAACATTCACAAATCCTACAACCTTTCCTCATAAGACAGGGTTTGCAGACCGCTCACCATTCTGGTCGCTCTTTTCTGAACTTGCTCCAGTTTGTTGATGTCTTTTTTATAATGTGGTGCCCAGAACTGGACACAGTATTCCAGATGAGGTCTGACCAAAGAGGAGTGGAGGGCAATAATGACTTCACGTGATCTAGACTGTATGCTTCTGTTAATACATCCTAGAATTGCATTTGCCTTTTTTGCTGCTGCATCACACTGTTGACTCATATTCAGTCTGTGATCTATTAGTATACCCAAGTCTTTTTCACATGTGCTGGTGCTTAGTCCTATTTCTCCCATTCTGTATACGCTTTTTTCATTTTTATTGCCCAGATGTAGTACTTTGCATTTTTCCCTGTTAAAAACCATTCTGTTAGTTGCTGCCCACTGCTCCAGTTTATTTATATCTTTTTGAATCCTCTCTCTCTCTTCTCTAGTATTAGCTATCCCTCCTAGCTTTGTGTCATCAGCAAATTTAATCAGTTTACCCTCAATTCCTTCATCTAAATCGTTGATAAAGATGTTGAACAATACAGGGCCTAGGACAGAGCCCTGTGGTACCCCACTTGAGACATTCTTCCAACTGGATGTGCAGCCATTTACAACCACTCTTTGGGTCCTATCACTAAGCCAGTTTTGAATCCACCTAACAATTGCCTTGTCCATTCCAAACTTAGTCATTTTTTCAATAAGGATTGTGTGAGATACTTTGTCAAATGCTTTTCTGAAGTCAAGATATACTATATCTACAGCATTTCCCTGATCCACTCAATCAGTGATTCTGTCATAGAAGGAAATTAAGTTAGTCTGACATGACTTATTAGTTACAAACCCATGCTGACTCTGTTTAATCACTTCATTCTTATCCAGGTACTTACATACATGTTGTTTAATAATTTGTTCAAAGATCTTTCCTGGTATAGAAGTCCGACTCACCGGCCTATAGTTGCCTGGGTCCACCTTCTTCCCCTTTTTGAAGATAGGAACAACATTTGCTCTTCTCCAGTCTTCTGGGACTTCTGTTCTCCAAGAATTTTCAAAGATTATGGAGAGGGGTTCAAAAATTTCTTCTGCTATCTCAATCAGTACTCTGGGGTGTAATTCATCTGGACCTGGAGACTTGAATTCATTTTGGTTAGCTAAGTGTTTCCTCACTATATTTTTGTTTATAGAGATCCTGGATTCTTCTATTCCCTTAATAGGACAGTGAAGAACAGTTGATGTTACATTTCCTTTCTGAGAGAAAACAGATGCAAAATAAGAATTTAAAATTCAGCCTTCTCAACATCCTGTCTTACCATTTCATCATTTTCATCCTGTAAAAATCCTATAGCATCTTTGACTTTTCTATTACTTTTGACATATCCCCAAAATCCTTTATTATTGCTTTTGACGTCTCTTGCAAGCCTCAGTTCATTGTCAGCTTTAGATAATCTGATTTGTGCCCTGCAGGTTCTGCAAACAGCATTATATTCTTCTTTAGATATGCCTCCCTCTTTCCATTTCATAAACATTTCTTTCTTCCTTTTTAGCATGTGCTTAAGTTCTGTGTTCATCCATCCTGGTTTCCTTAAATGCTTCTTATTCTTCCCTCTTTTCGGAATTGTTAACAATTGTGCTTTGAGAATTTCATTTTTCAAGATTTCCCATCCTTCCTGGACATTTTTGTCCTTAAGGATATCCAGCCATTGGATCGCTCCAATTCTCTTTCTGAATCCATTAAAATCAACCTTTCTGAAATCTAACCTTGACGTCTGAGTCTTCACAGGTCTTCCTCCTCTAGTTATCCAAAATTCTAAAATAGCATGGTCGCTACCTCCTAGGGTCCCAGCCACTTTTACCTCCTCAACCATTTCCTCCCTGTTTATAAGGATTAGATCCAAGGTAGCAGTTCCCCTTGTTTTCTGAAAGAAAGGAAAGTAAAAGGAAAAGACCCAGTAGCCATGGAAAATAAGTCAGGGACTCATAAGACGTACTATAAAGATGTCAGTATATAAGGCAAAAATATGCAAGGTAATCTTACAAGAAGCCAGTGGAAGTCCAGCCGCCCCAACGCACGTTTCGTGTCTCACTTCATCAGGAGGTGTGTGTCGTTTCTGCCATACAAATTGGTCTTGTTCATATTGTTCGGGGGTTTTTCCAGCTGTAGACCACTCAGAGCATCGCAGTTCAGTTGGTGTGGTGGAATCATCTGGGGTGGTGGGCGGTGGTTGGGTTGCTGGGGCCACGGGGGCAGGAGCCGCTGGCAAGTTGGTTTTTGCTGTCGGGAAGCCTTCTTCGTCCTCATCATCCTAGACTGCTGGCGTAGGAGCCGGGGTCTCAGGAGGGGCCTCAGATTGTTCAGGGTCCGTGGAGAGACAGGGCCACAACATGCTGCAGTGTACTGTCCGGATGAGCTGGTTCCCTTCTTTTTCAGATTGTATTTCATATACTGGCCCATCTGGGCTTATCCGACGTAGTACCCGGTAAGGATCCTCTTCCCACCGGTGCTCCAATTTGTTTTGAGGGTGCCGGTCCAGTACGAGGACGCGATCTCCCACTTGGAACTCTGTTGGTTGTGATGGGGCTTTTCCTGTGTGTTCTAGGTCTTGGAGCTTTGTCTGTACTAGTCTGTGTAAAGTTTGCAGATGATACCGGTGATCCCGGACCCACGAGGAGACCCCTGCCCACGGTCATACATCATCTGGGTCCAACTCTATCTCGGTGATCCCCTTTCCTTCTCGTCCGAAGAGCAACGAGTGTGGAGTGTAGCCCGTGACTCGATTAACCCGATTGTTATATACCCAGACCCGCTCAGGGATGTATTCGGGCCAACAGGTTTTTCGATCGTCTTCCAGGGTATGCAACATTTGGATTAGGGTCTGATTAAATCGTTTGCAGGCTCCGTTCCCCTGCGGGTGGCATAGTGTGGTCCGAGATTTGTCAATGCCGTACAGATGATGTAGCTCCTTCATTACTTCCACTAGGAAGCAGGCGCCCTGATCCAAGTGAATATGTTGTGGGCAGCCATACACTTGAATAAAGTTCTTGCAAATGGCATAGGCTGCAGATTCCGAAGTTTGGTCTCTGGTGGGTGTTACCATGGCGAATTTCGCAAAATGATCCACCATAACTAGGCAGTACTCATACCCCTGGTGGGCTGGACCAATGGTCAGGTAGTCTACCATTAATAGCTCGAGGGGTGCCTTTGTTACTATTGTCTGTATAGGAGCCCTTTGCTCCGGTGGTTTAGTCAGTTCGCATTGACGACATTTTCTGCAAACTTCTTCCACTTCGGTTTGTAATCGGGGATGGTAGGCTATCCGATGCAGCCACTGGAAAGTCTTTTCGGCCTCGAAGTGATCCCCCTTTACATGAGCTTCCCTGGAAATTTCAGCCAGCCGGGCCCCCGGCACTACCACCTGCCAGGTGGCTGTTGGTTCTGCGCGTAATTCCACTTTTCGATACAATAGCCCGTTTTTGATCTCTCCCACTGGCGCAGCATCAATAACGTGTCCAGAGAGAGTGTCCTTCTCTGGGCATCACTGGGCAACTGTTTTGCGGCCACCCATTGACATAGAGGACAGATTTCCTCATCTTCCTGTTGTTGGCGTATCCATTCATCTCGGGACTGTTCCAGGATGCCCCTTGTGGGCCCCGCCCGGGACTGTTCTCTTGCAACTGCCACTGTTTCGGTTGTGCCTGAGGAAAATGCTGTTTCTTCTCCTTCCAACTCTTCATCTCGGCTCTGCCCTGAGGTCCTGTGTCGGATTCGGGTCAGGGTATCGGCGTGGACGTTCTCTGCCCCTCGTTAATAAATGATCTTATACTTAAACTTGGCCATCCTGGCTACCCACCACTGTTCCAGGGCCCCCAACTTGGCATTTTCGAGGTGGGCTAGTGGGTTGTTGTCCGTTCGCACCACCACCTCGGAACCCACCAGGTACTCCGCGAATCGCTCCATCATGGCCCACACTAACGCGAGGAGCTTGAGCTTAAAGGAGCTGTAGTTGCTGACATGTCCCTGATACTCAATTTGTATGCGGAACAGATGGCATTTCTGAGGCTTCACCTTCACCCCATATTTTTGTAGCCGGCCGAGGACCTGGCCCAGACGATACAGGTGGTCCTCAAACATGGCGGCGTAGATGATAATGTCATCCAGGTAGATTAGGGTGGCTTTGAAGTTTAGGTCACCCAAGCATCGCTCCAATAGTCCCTGGAAGGTTCCGGGGGCGTTGGCCAGTCCGAAAGGAATCCGATTAAACTCAAACAGCCCCATGGGCAAGATAAAGGCTGTTTTTCCTCGATCTTGTTCTGACATCAAAACCTGCCAGTACCCACTAGCCAAGTCCAGGGTAGAGAATTATTTCGCCTTCCCCAAGGCAGACAGGGACTCCTCTATATGGGGAAGCGGATATGAGTCCTTGATGGTGCAGGCACTTAGCTTCCGATAATCCACGCAGAAACGTAGCGCCATACCAGCACAATGGGGGCGGGCCAGGGGCTTTGACTTTCTCGGATGACCCCCTTCGGCAGCATTTGGCGCAATAGTGTCTTTACTTCCTGGTACAATTTTGGCGGAATCTGCCAATAGCGCTCTCTGATGGGGGTCATCCCTTCAGTGGGGATTCCATGTGTAATGGCCATGGTGCAGCTGAAATCGTCTTCGTGGCGAACGAACACCTCTTTGTACTGGCCCAGAAGCGCTTCCACCTACTGTATTTGGGTTTGCCCTAGCCCAGAGAGTTCTGCCCGCATTTGCTCCAAGATCACTCATCCCTCTGGCTCATGCAGGGATCCCGAGGTCTCGATGGAACTTACAGTCACGGTCCAGGGGTTCCTCGGGCTTAACCCCAGCTGCAGCACCGGGGATGGGAGCACCTCCTCCAGGGGCTTTACCAGTTTGGCCATCTCACTGCGAGGTGTTATGATGATGTCTTGGTCCTCCAAGTTGACACAGCGTAGGAGGGCTGTCCCCTTCCTCACGGTAGCCAGGGCGCGAGCCACCAGGAGCCCGGGGGACAACCGCTCGGAGAAGGAGGTTTCCACTTACACTTCCACCCCCTCAAGGGCTACATGGACCCGGACAGGCAGTGCGATTACTGTCTGTCCTGGCGGTAGCACGAGCTGGGTTGCTGCAGGTGCAATCACCTTCCCCAACACCTCTCCCTCCTGGCAGGCCTCTTGGACTCACGCCCCCCGCACCAACTGTTGGAAGTCCTGCCCTTGGGGGGTGCGAGTGCTCCATTGTTTCAGAGTCTCTTGGGTCGGTTCACTAAGGAGAAGGCTGCCGAATTCTTTTAGTACATTCATGCCCAAGGTGACAGCGTGTCTATTGCCTGCGTCCCCCCGAGTCAGGATCACGCCTCGTCGGCCCAGTTCTTTGCCACACATTGAGATCTCCTTCCAGGCTACTCCGACGACTGGACTTTGCAGCTGGTTGGTGGCCAACTGCTTGATTACGGACCCTGTTATGATGAGTCACCGAAGGAGGAAAAAACAAAATACTAGCTAAGTCCAGAAAAACCAGAGAGGTTGGCAGCTATCGGATTGCAGACCCCAGAACCTATCCACAACAACTAGCAGAAGCCGTGGGGGGTTCCTACGGTGCCCTAGACCCCTCGATCACAGACGGAGAACTACATAGCCTAAAGGCAGAAAGGGGAAAACTAAACTGCCCCAGAGCAGACCCCAAAGCAATAGGCAGCCCCCAACATATAATGACCGTGAAGCAAGATGAAAACACTAACACAGATAGAAAGATAGGTTGAGCAAACGATGGGGCCCAAGCTAACTAAAATAGGACAGGATAGGAAAGCTGCTGTCTGCCATCCGCAAAAACCCTATCCAAAATGTGCCAACCGACTGATAGGAAAAACAGGCCCTGAAGTCGCTAGGCTTCAAAAGACTAAATCAGCACTCAGGTATATTCTGAAGACAGAGCAAAGATCAACAGATCAGAGACAAGAATGGAATTCAGCTCACCCCCGGTCGGGGATGGCAGAACTCCCAAAAAACAAGGCAAAACAAAAACAAAACTGAAGTGTACAAAGCAGAGCAGAAAAACTTAGCTTTGAGACGCAGGAATCAGACTGGTCTCCAAGAATCCAGCAGGATCACCAGCAAGGCAGAAGGGCGTCAGCTGCCTTATATCCAGTCCTCAATTCCAGCCACCCAGTCATCATCTAGCTGCCCAGGTGTTTGGTAATCAGCTTGACTACCTTCCTTCACCAGAGGAGGGAGTTCATCAGACCTCAACGGTGAAGGGAAAAATGAACTCACAACAGGACCCCCACTGGCTTGTGGCTTCAGGGAAGTGTTGCCTAAAGTAGGTCCCTGGCATGGTCGTAACTTGTGACCTCATATCCACCAGGCTGTGCACAGCGTGGCCCTCAAACTCTGCCCAAATTAACGGACACTTTTCTACTAAATCTTCGGGACTTCCACCACCCCGCGTTGTGGGTTCTGGCTCCGAGCGGCGTCCCCCCAACTCAGAGCTCTCTAGTTTAATTGCCAGCAGATACCTCCCGCGCTGAGGGCACTCCCGGGCAAAGTACCCCACTTCGCCATAATCAAAGCAGGCGAGGGCTCGCGAAGGCCGGCCGGTCCGGGGGCCGTGGGAGTTCAGGGTTTCTATTCTCGGCCCCTGCCGGTTACTTGTGGCCTCGGCCCTCCTCTTCACTTCAGCCAATTCGCCTCTAATATTTTTCAGTTCTTAACGCATCTCCTCCACCCATAGGGGTTCACCGACGGAGTTCATGGAGGCTTCGGTGCTCCGGGCCTTCCCTACGGGAACTGTCACCCTCTGCTCTGTCAAATGCGGGTTCACTCGTACCCACTCCCACAAGGCCTGCTTTGTCAGAGGGTCCCGCAACCCAGTCACCAAGAGGTCATGTAAATTTATGTCTATGGGCCCCATGCCTACACCATCCTTTTGTTCAATGGCTGTATACAGTTCCTGCAAAACATTCATGTATTGCGTGACCATCTCCCCCTCCTGTTACATGTGACTAATCTGCCGGGTCCTCAGTTCTCCTACGTCAGTAGGGTCCCCATGGGTTTCTTCCAGGACCTGTAATACCCTGGCAAAAGGGTTTCGCTGTTCAGGGGGTCTTAACATCACTGAGTCCTGAGCTTCCCCGTCCAATGCCCTCAGAGCCACCTCAGCCTCCAGGTCATGGGGTCATCGGGTGCCTCTTCAACAACCCCCGCATTCGCTCCGTCCAGCTCCACAGCATTGTATTACTACCTGTAAACCGTGGCAGGCTATTCAGTATAGCTCCCAGAGATATGCTGGATCAGGGGCCGCCCTCACCCCCTTGGTCAGCGGACTCCACACTCGGAGACTGCATCCTGCCGACTATGCCAAATGTGGTACTCGCAGGTACGCAGGCTGCAGTGATGAGTCGGAGACCGAGCACGGGTTAAACTAGACTTTTATATATGAAAAGAGGAAAGCTAACAACTGTTTTTCCACGCAGGGAATCCAGATACAAATACACAGATAACAAAATGCTAAACAGTACAGCGAGGGGTGGTAACTATATGGCCATGCTATGGCCGGCTATGGGTCCTTGGATTACCTATAAACGCAAACAAAATGTCACTTATCGATCTCTGACATCCTGCAGAGTTGTAGTCCAGGAGATGTCTGATCGGCATCTCAGCCGTCGGGTCCAGCCAAAGAAGAGTTGTCGCAGGCTTCGGGCGTTCCCACACCCTGGTGCTGGGGGAATGATACAGGCCCCAGGCAGGTTCCCCTCCACTGGGGTTGCCTCCTCTGGCGGTGAGGCAGAGGCAGCCACAGGTCTGGGTGTGCAGGCCACAGCCGCGTTATGGAGCGTGACAGTGGCCGGCGCGGGTCTTGCCGTACAGGCCTCAGCTGTGGTATGAAGTGGGACAGTGACGGACGCGTGTCTTGCTTTATAGGCCGCGGATCTCACTGGGTCTCCTCCTCATGCTGCTCGGCACCATCCTCCCTTCCCTGTCAGGTGAGCCTTCGTCTCTCTCTTCTTGAAAAGGCTGACTCACTCTTGCTCTGGGTTGTCACCTAAGCTCCTCCCTCCAGTCTCTTGTCTCTCATGTCTCTCTCTCCGCCCAGTCTCTCTGTCTCGTTTCCACCACTTGTTTCGTAGTCACCCCGCCCCCTTTCTTTGTCCCGCCCCCATGTTTCCTGATTGACGGTCGGTCCTGGCCTGCTATTCTTTCTCCTGGGCACGTATCTCCTGGGAACCTGGGTGACAGCCCCCCTAATTCCGGCCCGGACACACGGCGGGTCCTTTTACCGGGGCTCTCTCCTCTACATTCGGATAGGTGATCAAGGTCTAATCTGTGTGGATGCGACACCTGGCACCACCACAGATCAGCTGTACTCGGTGCCGGAGTTACGGTACAGCTCCACCTACTGTATAGTGGCCAGATACTGTACATTCATCACCTATTCAAATAAAGGGGTGAATTTGCAGAACCCAGTTGTGGCCACTATACAGTGGATTGAGCTGTGCTGTGCTGTTCTGTAACTAAGCTGTTCTGTCCAGCACTGAGAACAGCTGACCTGCGATCGTGCCAGGTGTCACACCAACACTGATCAGATATGGTGACCTATCCTAAGGATAGGTCATAAGTGTTAAAGTAGTGGACAACCCGTTTAAATATTCATGTTTCCCTCCTCTGGTCCAGAAAGGGCAGGTGGCTGACCTTTGGAGCTGACGACAATTACGTTTTCTCCCAGTCCGCCAGCCAGTTTTGCTCCAGGAGCTTTTTTAGCCAAGAATATCTTATTTCTATCAGTGCTGGATAATGAGTCCCTATATACATCAGAGGGACAACCCCTTTAATTTTTTCTTTATGTGGGGATAACATCAAGAGCTCATTCACACGACTGATGACGCCAGAGAATCGGGTCGATTATGCTAATGATGACATTGACCACACTCTGATCTGAGTTTGATCAGTGTGATCTGATTCTCTCGCATAAGATAACGGTATCACAGGTGTGGAGGAGACGGAGAATCTAAATTTTTCCATCTACATTTTCTGTGTCCTCTATCTATCTATTATATATATATATATATATATATATATATATTTGTGTGTGTGCGTGTTTTGACAAATATTTTCTTTGAAAACGATATGCAAATGACATAGAGAACTGCTGTATGTAATTAAGCTCATGTTAAAATCGCATTGCAGGTGGATAGCAATCACGTTGCTTTTGGATGTAAATCGGATGCTAGATATGAAAAATCAGATTGTACTTGCATGAAGAACACACGCCACTCGCATTACACTCATGCGACTCTCGGCAGGGAGACTCGGACCGATTTTTCCTACGTTTAGTGTGACTCCGGCCTTAAACTGTTGATGGCATGCCAAACCCATATGCCGTCAATCGCTATTAGTACAGAACTAATTTAAGCTCTATCTTTAACAAATCCATATGAAAGCACTTTTCTTCTATTCCTTTCTACTTTTGATTTTTAAATTTACAGTTCAATCTCATATTTTTTGCCTTAATCTTTCGATGTTCAGGTTGCAGTTACCGAAAATGTTGTCTCAACATCAGCGACCCCAAGAACTGCGAGAATTTACCGTGGACATTTCGAGATTAGAACATCAGAGCCAATAATGGATTAACGGAAGTGGAATTACAAGGTTGTAAATGTTGCTGTGGTTCCTTCTCCATGCATAGAACAGTCACTGAAAAGTACTCTAACTCTGTTATAATGCCATTTATCTCTCTGTGTTCAATTACAAGATGTGGGTGCATAGGATGTATGTCATTCTGCTGCTATTTCTTGCTTCCGATGTCAGTGATTACGAGAACTGTCTAGGGAAAACTGTATTAGCTGTGACATATACTGTAAATCACAGCTAAAGGCACACCACTGTCGCCACAGTCCTGGTGTAATGGGAAACATTGGCATCAGGCCTGACACAGATGATAGGAGTATTTTTAACTTAAAAATACCATTTTATACTCCTGGCAGGAGATGTACTCATGCTTTATTTCATATTACCATGGTTTTATATATAGGCGTACAAAGAACACATAGAAATCTACCATTCCTTAAGGTGTAGCTAGGATTTCTTTTAACAGCATAGAAGAAAGCATAGGTATCAAGCAGTTATCTAAAAGAAAATAAGCCTCCAAAACATATTTTACTGGTTTGTAATTCTTAAAGATAATCTGTCAGCAGATTTTGGCTACCTCATCTGAGCCCAGCATAATGTAGGCAAAGAGACCCCGATTCCAGTGATGTGTCACTTAGTTTACTGGGTGCAGCAGTTGTGACACAATCAGAGTTTTTAGATGTAGCATGTAGCAGAGCTCAGAAAGCTAACCCCACCCACACCACAGCTTTCTGTGTACATTGGCAGTAAGCAGCTTATCAGTGGAGGGGGCGTGTACGGACCAGGATTCATGTGGACACCAGTCCAACAAAGAGAATTTCCTGCTGATAAAGCACTTCTTGTATCAAAACAACAGCACACAGCCTAATAAGTGACACATCTCTGAAGTCAGTGTTTCAGCCTCTACCTTAAATTACACAGCAAGAACGCGTTGACATATACCCTTTAAAAATATCTGAGGCAAGTGAAAATTTTAGCCGAAAGATGATTCTAAATTCAAGTAGCTAAGGGTCCAATATTTTGTAACATTAATGCCCAAACCCTAAAGAAGAGAGAACTGAAAGACAATCCTCACAGGCTAAGCTCAGACAAGCATATAAAAAAAATATTCAAGTTTTATACAGGAAACTCGGAATTTTTTTTTTGTATTTGTCATCGTTTTGCAATCAGTGTGCCATCCGTTTTTTTTTCTGCAACAGCAGTTATTAAAGATTGACAAGGCTAAATACCGTTTCTCATGTTAAAAAACTGCAATGCTTCAATAAAATTTGGATGCTATTCTGTGGCTCTGTTTGGAATCTGATTATTTTTTTTGTGCACCCATAGACTTGAATGGGTAACTCTCATCCACCCCATGGAAGAAGCTAGTTCATGCTTTAATCTTTTTCAACACTCTGATTTGGTCTGTGAACAAGTTTCTCATCTGTACTGCCTCATTGAATAACATTGGCTTGAGCGCTGTCTACTGTATGTGCTGTCCATTTTTTTCACGAACAGCACTAAGACGGAGAATATAGTTGTGTGGACTTAGCCTTAGGGCTCATACTCACATGCGAGAAACTCGGACAAGTCTTGCATGTCAATACCCGGCTGGGACTCAGAGCAGAACATTGTGTAGCCTTATGTAGATATGGGGTTAATCTGCAGGTTAATAGTGTTCTAAAGCTGTCCAGCATATCATCTGGAGAGTCATCCTTGCGGTGCTTTCGTACTGAGCTGGCTGCTGGTAAGGATGTGTTTACAGCCGACACTTACTCTATGCCGAGGTGTGACTGAAAATGCATCGGCCCACCCCTATGACTGAAATCCAGAGGCTGCTGGATGGAATAAAGTTCAAGTCCTACCCGTAGCTGGGCTTCTAGTAGCCGCCCAGCTTTAGAATGCTATTAACCTACAGATTAACTCCATATCTGCAGGTTAATAGCATTCTTGTGCGTGACATGGTACCCTTTAAAATAATTATTCTGCACAGTGGACACCATGCCAAAAAAAAAAAAAGCCAGAATTGCTATATTTGTTTCATCCTGCCATCCAAAAAACTTGAAAACATGCAGAGGCGTAGCTAGGGGTTCAGTTCAGGGGGGGCGAAACATCTGAGTGGGCCCCTAACAGGAGGACATATCATTGGTGTAACCTGCACGGCCGTACATGGGCACAAGCGGTAAGGGGGCCCATATCTACCTCAAATAGAAGGTGCAATTTTGCATTTTTAGGGGCTCTTAGGCCTCTTTCACACATCAGTTTTTTGCCTTCAGGCGCGATCCGGCTTTTTTTTGTAAAACCGGATCCGGCGAAATGCAATGCCGGATCCAGTTTTTCCCCATTGTCTTGCATTAGCGCCGGATTACGCCAGATGGCATTGCGTTTCATCCGTTTTTTGTCGGATCCGGCTACTTGTCTCATTCCGGCGTCTGGAAAAAACGGCTACTGTAACGTTTTATGTCTCCGGCGAAAAAGCCGTAAGCGCCGGATCCGACGCTTCCGGCTTTTTGCCACAATGAAAGTCTATGGGCGCCGGATCCGGAAAAAAACGGATCCAGCCACCGAATCCGTTTTTTTAAGTCTGCGCATGCTCAGATCCAATTGGCCAGCCCCCAGGAAACAGATATAACCTGCTAGACGGATCCAGCAGAAAAACGGATCCGTTTCAACAGTTCTCCAAAATTTATGCCGGATCCGTTTTTTCTAAAAATAGCCGGATCCTGCCTGACGGCAAAAAACTGATGTGTGAAAGTAGCCTTAGGCTGCAAAGGGCTCATATATTGTTCTTGCACAGGGGCCCTTTCTGTCTGTGTCTCCTTGTGGCCTCTAACCAGGTAATCATGATTATAACTATGGTGGTACAGGGGAACCTCCCTTATGGTGACATTTAGTGGTAGATACCAGTCCTGCAGGACATATATGAGATTACAGTACAGTTACAGATAATGACTTACAGCTGATGTCCTTTCAGGTGGAGTCATTCACTTTTCCCGTCTTTTCCATCTGGCCCAGACAGACATGTCTACTTCTCCAGCCAGGACTAATCTGCAGAGATTACAACAAAGAGACATCTGACTTCTCACATTTCCAGCACCGCTCACATGGAGAATCATAATCCTCATGTCCAACCCCCTGCTCAATGCAGGAGTCACTAAAACATCTCAGACAGTTGTCTGTCCAGCCTCTGTTTGAAGACCTCCACTGAAGGAGAACTCACCACCTCTCGTGACAGCCTGTTCCACTCATTGATCACCCTGTCAAAAAGTTTTTCCTAATATGTAATCAGTGTCTTCTCACTTTCAGTTTCATCCCATTGCTTCTTGTGTTTCCACAATGTATTCCCATGCTGCACAAACTACGCATCCTGCTGATACCTCAATACTTGAGCCGCTGCTGCCGTATGTGTCCCTATTACTGCACTTGCTGTGTGGTACAAAAACAGAGCTCCTCTTACTGTCCCACACCGTAATGCCACCACTGTGCCCCTTACATCGTTATAATGCCTCATTTGTGATCTCTAGATGGTAAAATTGCCTCCAAGAAAATATTAATTTCCTGTGCATGTTCCCTCCACATTTTGTCCCTAGAAAGTAATAATACTCCATGTGCAACTTTGATGGTCACAATACTGAGTGCCCCTATAACAATAATGTTTAAGTGCCCAGTGCACTTAATATTTAATTATGTCCCCTAAGTTCCCCATGTACAACTCCCCTATATACAGTATGCTGGGCCCACAACTCCCCTATACACCATATGATGATCCCACAGCTCCCCTGTACACAGTATGATGATCCCACAGCTTCCCTATACACTGTATGATGATCCCACAGCTTCCCTATACACAGTATGATGATCCCACAGCTTCCCTATACACTGTATGATGATCCCACAGCTCCCCTATACACAGTATGATGCTCCCACAGCTCCCCTATACACCGTATGATGATCCCACAGCTCCCCTATACACAGTATGATGCTCCCACAGCTCCCCTATACACCGTATGATGATCCCACAGCTCCCCTATACACAGTATGATGATCCCACGGCTCCCCTATACACAGTATGATGATCCCACAGCTCCCCTATACACCATATGATTATCCCACCGCTTGCCTATACACAGTATGATGATCCCACGGCTCCCCTATACACCGTATGATGATCCCACAGCTCCCCTATACACAGTATGATGATCCCACGGCTCCCCTATACACAGTATGATGATCCCACAGCTCCCCTATACACCATATGATTATCCCACAGCTTGCCTATACACAGTATGATGATCCCATGACTCCCCTATACACCGTATGATAGGCCCATAGCTCCCATATATACAGTATGATGGGCCTGCAGCTCCTGTACATACAGTATGATGTCCCCCAGAGTTCCCCTATATATAGAATGATGTCCTCACTGCTCCTCCAATAAGCAGTGTAATTGTTAATAGCATTCTTACACCGTGCGGCGCCTGCACTGAGAGGTCCTCTGCCGGGAGGAAATTAATTTATTCCTCTCGGCAGCCTCGCTCTTCCAGTCATTGGGGTTGTGCTGGCACGGTTTCAGTCACCGCTCTGTGTATAGAGAGTGGCGGCTGTAACCTCACCGCGGCACTGACTGACAGCCGCCTCAGCACCGTCTGCCACCCAGTAACTACCCTACTGGTGCCCCTATAAATAATAATGCTTCTTAAGTGCTTACCTAATATTTAGTTATCTTCTATTGAAAGAAGTCAAACTTATCAAGTCGACATGTGCAAATAGCAAACGTGATCGCATGACCGCCTGCTCGCACCATTGGTCTTGGGGTCTCATGACAGCAGGTGCACCATATCATGATTTGGCCGTCTGTAGTCTCAGAGTGACTGCAGACAATTATTCCAAACCTTTAATA
The DNA here is from genome assembly GCF_039654945.1 of Dendrobates tinctorius. NCBI lineage: Eukaryota > Metazoa > Chordata > Amphibia > Anura > Dendrobatidae > Dendrobates > Dendrobates tinctorius. The sequence continues at coordinate 21,883,406 of NW_027361711.1, read as the reverse complement.
ACTTTATAATAATAAATTAATTATGAAATTATTAAATCGAATGCAGCTCGTGTTTACTGCATTGTTATACTTGTTAGGGGGCAGACAGATGGACATATTTCTCATGCGAGGATCGTATCGCAATTCTCGGACTGACTGTCGGCTCTCCTGACCTGAGTGTAACAGCTGCATAGTAATCCATCACACTGTCACGCTCATGTCAGGAGCGGCAGCGGGCAGTCCGAGGTTTGTGAAGCGATCCTCGCATGAGTTATACGGCCGTCTGCTTGTGCCTTTATGCTAAGGCCGGGGTCAAACTTGCGAGAAACCCTATCCCCCACTTCAGCCCCCATCCTCTCACATTCACCCCCCAGTGCCTTAGCCCCACAATACCCCATCATCTCACATTCACCCCCAGTGCCCTGTCTCCTCTCCCCTATAATACCCCCATCCTCTCACATTCACCCCATTACCCTGTCTCCTCTCCCCCATAATACCCCCATCCTCTCACATTCACCCCCCAGTGCTCTAGCCCCCACAATTCACCATCCTCTCACATTAACCCCCCAGTGCCCTAGCCCCACAATACCCCCATCCTCTCACATTCACCTCCAGTGCCCTGTCTCCTCTCCCCCATAATACTCCCATCCTCACATTCACCCCAGTACCCTGTCTCCTCTCCCCATAATACCCCCATGCTCTCACATTCACCCCCCAGTGGCCTAGCCCCCACATTTTCCCATCCTCTTACATTAACCCCCCCAGTGCTGTAGCCCCCACAATACCCCATCCTCTCACATTCAACTCACAGTGACCATGACATGCCCAAACTAAATGAAACTAATCAATTCCATCCCCACTTACCGATGAAGTTTGCATGCACAGTGAAGCAGGACCAGGAAGTGTCCAGTTTAATGCGAGGAGGGCGCTATGACCCAGTGTACCTGAGCCAATCAGAGTCTGCACAGAGAGAAAGTAACTGCAGCTGCTGCCAGCCAGGAAGGAGCTTCTTGGTGAGATTAGCATGGCACACTGCAGGGACTGAGACTCTGGCTCTGGAATCGGCTGCTGTGCAGTCTGTCAGACAGGGGAGCCGGCATTGTGCTGCTCTCTCCCTGACACCTCAGACACGGCCTCATGACATAAGTGGCCCTGTCTCCCAGTGTGCCCCTGCATGAGACAGGGCTCAGGGCAATGGCCCCCCAGTAGCTATGCTACTGAATACATGTAATTGATCATAAATTTTGGTGTACCCCAAAATTGTATCAATAAAAAAACAGCTTCACGCCTCAGAAACACACCTTCACATAACTCCAGCAATTAAAAATAAAAGGTATATAAATAAGACTAAAGATATAGCTCTCTGAATATGGAGACACAAATATAAAAAAGTGGTGTGAAGGGTTATTTTCAAGATACAGACACAAAATTCTCTAGTCTTTCATTCTATACTTTTTTCAGTGGGAGGCGTCAGTATGCCTATTATCTCACGGGTACGAATTTACTTTCAAGTCTCCTTGTTCCTGGTGGCAGGTCATGTTCATGCTCTCAGTTATGGTTCTAACTCCTGGCATTGTTTATTTCTGAGCCTTGCCATTATGTCCTGGCACTAGCCATTGTTTGTCTCCTGTGGCTTAGCTCTTTCTTCCAACAGAGATGCTTGTAGCCTATTTTGCACTAATTGTTAGCGCAAATATAGAAGTACGGTAGAATAGAGCCAACAATCTTTATTACATACAGGTACAAGCAATGCATTAAAAGAAACTAAAACATCAAATACAAAGAAGAATCTCTAAGGAATGTTGCACTAAACTGTACTATATGCGTTATCCAGAATATGGTGTTTTGTTTTTTTTCTTATTAAAAGCAACCTGTCAGCAGGATTGTGCGCAGTAACCTACAGTCAGTGTCAGGTTGGCTCCGTTATACTGAATAAAATGATACCTTGGTTGATGAAATCCGTCTTGTGGTTGTTGATTAATCTTTATCTTCAGTTTTCAGTTAATGAGATTCTCTTGCTCCTGTGGGGTCTTTATGTGGTGCTTTGCTTACATATTCATCTGTAAGGGTTTTGACAGGTCACGGATCCCTCAGTGTCCTGCCCCCTATTTTACATAATGATTACAAATATATATATTAAAAAAAATCCCCTTCTGCATTAAGGACGGTGGCGGTGCCTGATAGCATCTATAACGTGGATTTAATTCTTTTCATTAATAAAAAAAAATCAGTTTGAAAATGGCGCCAGCCGCGCCTGCTCAGTTGCATCTATTTGCGATTCATCTTGATAGAGAAAAAAAAATTGTCCCCTCCAAGATGTTCCTGCTGTTGCCTGCGCAGGGGTATCTACAGTCATATGTTAAAGTTTGGGCACCCCTATTAATGTTAACCTTTTTTCTTTATAACAATTTTGGTTTTTGCAACAGCTATTTCAGTTTCATATAGCTAATAACTGATGGACTCAGTTACATTTCTGGATTCAAATGAGGTTTATTGTACTAACAGAAAATGTGCAATCTGCATTTTAACAAAATTTGACTGGTGCAAAAGTATGGGCACCTCAACATAAAAGTGACATTAATATTTCGCAGATCCTCCTTTTGCAAAAATAACAGCCTGTAGTCGCTTCCTGTAGCTATTAATGAGATCCTGGATCCTGGATGAAGGTATTTGTGACCATTCCTGTTTACAAAACAATTCCAGTTCAGTTAAGTTTGATGGTCGCCGAGCATGGACAGCCCGCTTCAAATCATCCCACAGATGTTCAATGATATTGAGGTCTGGGGACTGGGATGGCCGTTCCAGAACATTGTAATTGTTCCTCTGCATGAATGCCTGAGTAGATTTGGAGCGGTGTTTTGGATCATTGTCTTGCTGAAATATCCATCCCCTGCGTAACTTCAACTTCGTCACTGATTCTTGCACATTATTGTCAAGAATCTGCTGATACTGAGTTGAATCCATGCGACCCTCAACTTTAACAAGATTCCCGGTGCCGGCATTGGCCACACAGCCCCAAAGCATGATGGAACCGCCACCAAATTTTACTGTGGGTAGCAAGTGTTTTTCTTGGAATGCTGTGTTTTTTAGCCTCCATGCATAACGCCTTTTTGTATGACCAAACAACTCAATCTTTGTTTCATCAGTCCACAGGACCTTCTTCCAAAATGTAACTGGCTTGTCCAAATGTGCTTTTGCATACCTCAGGCGACTCTGTTTGTGGCGTGCTTGCAGAAATGGCTTCTTTCGCATCACTCTCCCATACAGCTTCTCCTTGTGCAAAGTGTGCTGTATTGTTGACCGATGCACAGTGACACCATCTGCAGCAAGATGATGCTGCATGTCTTTGGAGGTGGTCTGTGGATTGTCCTTGACTGTTCTCACCATTCTTCTTCTCTGCCTTTCTGATATTTTTCTTGGCCTGCCACTTCTGGGCTTAACAAGAACTGTACCTGTGTTCTTCCATTTCCTTACTATGTTCCTCACAGTGGAAACTGACAGGTTAAATCTCTGAGACAAATTTTTGTATCTTTCCCCTGAATAGCTATGTTGAATAATCTTTGTTTTCAGATCATTTGAGAGTTGTTTTGAGGAGCCCATGATGCCACTCTTCATAGGAGAATCAAATAGGAGAACTACTTGCAAGTGGCCACCTTAAATACCTTTTCTCATGATTTGATACACCTGGCTATGAAGTTCAAAGCTCAATGAGGTTACAAAACCAATTTAGTGCTTCAGGAAGTCAGTAAAAAGTAGTTAGGAGTGTTCAAATCAAGAAAATGATAAGGGTGCCCATACTTTTGCACCGGTCAAATTTTGTTTAAATGCAGATTGCACATTTTCTGTTAGTACAATAAACCTCATTTGAATCCAGAAATATAACTGAGTCCATCAGTTATTAGATATATGAAACTGAAATAGCTGTAGCAAAAAACAAAATTGTTATAAAGAAAAAAGGTTAACATTAATAGGGGTGCCCAAACTTTAACATATGACTGTATATGACCGCCGATAGATGCTACTGCGCAGGCATCAGCAGGGCCATCTTGCTAAAGAAAAAAAATTGTCTCCACTAAGATGGCGCCAGCCACACTTCCGCAGTAGCATCTATCAACGATCCGATAGATGCTACCACGCAGACGCCGTTTTACAAAGTGATTTTTTTTTTTTCTGAATTTATGAATACCATCAAAGAAAAGAACTAAATCTAAGAATTCTGTTGCAACTCAATCCAAATAGGAATTACATTGTAACCAGTATTCCCTAAAAGCTGAATGATCTGGAAAAGAAGGGGTTAAAACAGCCTAAGGCTAGAGTCACGTGACCATATTTTCTCGAATGTGATCCAATTTTCTCAGATGAGAAGAGGGAAAAAAGCTTCTCTATTCGTCAGTCAGTGAAAATCGAGCTGCACTCCGATGTTGGCTCATTGACTTGCATGGCTGAATGCAATCTAAATACCATATGCCTAAGGTCACATTGAGTATTTGGTCAGTTTTTTACCTCAGTATTTGTAGCCAAAACCAGGAGTGGGTGATAAATCCAGAAGTGGTGACGTGTTTCTATTATACTTTTCCTCTGATTGTTCCACTCCTGGTTTTGGAATACAAATACTGAGGTAAAATACTGACCAAATATTGAATGTGTGACCGTGGCCCTAAAGTCCATGGTGCTGTTCAAATATCCATGTTTTTTTGTAGATCATATGTCCGTAAAAAAAATCACAGAGACATTCGTTTTTGTCTGAGTCGTGGGTAAAAATCACCCATACAAGTCTATGGGTTGGTGAAGATCACAGACAACCATTTGCCGTCTGTTTTTTACATTGAAGTGGGTAGGACAACCTTTGCAATGTTTTAATTTTTTTTAGTATACAAGAAACACTGATGAAACAGTAAGGCCGCTTTCACACTTCAGGCTTTCGGTATCCGGCATGGTGCGGCAAAAAACCGGACTGCCGGATCCGGCGCCTGTTACGACCAGATCCGGCTTTTTCCCCGTGCTGTATCATTGCGCCGGATGGCAATGCGGCGCGTCCGTTTTTTACGGATCCGGAGAAAATAGCTGGTCCGGCGTCTGGAAAAAACATTGCATGCAACGTTTTTTCCCAACGCCGGACCGGTTTTTCGCACTGCACATGCCCGAAAACCTTCTCTGCCAGGAATATATCCGGCAGAAAGAAGGATCCGGTGTCTGCATATCCGGCAGTCCAGTTGTTCGCCGCACCATGCCGGATACCGAAAGCCTGAAGTGTGAAAGCGGCCTAACAAAGGTCGATGAAAATCGGATCCAAAACAAACCCAATTACAGATTTACCACACTGCAAAGTCTAGAAATCTTAGAGGGAACAGTGATTGCAACTCCAGCCAAATCCATTTATCCATATATCATCTTAGTAGTGTCCATGTTGATATCCACATCTGTTTGTAGTGTGAAGATCCATGTGTCATTGTAGGGTCAAGACTGATGACTAGGATTTCTGCGCAGACAACCTATTTGTGGCATTGTCGCTCCTGAGTATTTCCGTGTCTTCTTTAGGTTACCTTTCTAGCTCGGTGTTTTTATCAAAGCTTTCCCTTACAGTTTCCTATAACTGATTGTAGTTTTAATCTGTTTTCTGAACCTGATTATGGAGAAAAATATCTTGCTTGAGCTGCTACTTTGCTATATTCACAGTATTTCAGATATTTTATCTACCCCACCTACCTGGACATATTGAAGGGGTTGTTCAGAACTTTAACATTGATTACCTATGTGGCACCCCCAGGAGTATGGCCGCCACAATGGCATTTTGCCTTCCTCCAGGGAGGGTGATGTCATGCTTGGAAGCAAGGAAGGGTCTCTCTAGCAGTTAATCATTTACATGCAACACAGTTCCCACACCAGGCCAGCAGAGGGAGCTCTGAACCAGGATTGGGGTAGGAGAGCGCTCTGAGGGCCAGGAGGGGAAATAGTTAGTGTGAGGAGGGCAACATGTGTAGATGCGTGGAGAGAAGCTGGAGGTTCAGCTGAGGATAGAGAGCTCCCTCCCAGTGAGAGCGCATGATCTGGAGCCTGGTCTCCACGGTTGTATGGATACTGAAGGTCCTGCAATAGAAACCAGAGGAGTAGGAAGCTGTAAATGCTCTATTCCCACCTAAGACTCGGAGGCACAACAGTGACGGGTGAGCCGAGAGATAGAGGGCTACAGCTGTCTGCCATACCAGGTAGTTCTAAGAGAAGATAAGAAGGAGGAACTTCAATGTAACATAGTACTGGATGTACCTCAAGCCAGCGCTAGGAAGGAGACTACACAACCCATCTGATAGAGAGATCCCTGAGTTGCTTCCAGGCTAGCCTGCTCCTGTGCCATCTGTAATCAGGACCCTGGACTGCGCTTGCCAAGTAAAGGTAAAGAAACGGCACCCTGTTGTGTCCTTGCCTCCTTCCTGCAACATCCTCAGCACAGCTACATCTCTGTGCCAAACACTGCACCGTCTTCCTAACCCTTTATCTACACTACCCTGGGACTACAGCCCTGCCTGTGGAGGGCTACAACATCATAGCTGCACTACACCATCAGTCCCAGAGGATCTGCATGCAGTGTCGGCTTAACACTTCCCTTGCTGAACACCACAGATGGCGTCACGAATCATTCATTTATAAACTTTATTCCCAACTCAATCCCTTTTACATGGGCGCCCAGGGCCACGGACCGGGTCACCGCTGCTGTGACAATCCCCTCTGAGAGCCCGGCCCGTTACCGAGTACCCCACAGCCCTGGGAGGGCGACCCATTTTGGCATCACGAACAGGATTATCCCCGGGTCCTGTGTGCCAGAGACTGTTGTGTGCTATAGACTGTGTGTGAAATTGGCGCCATTGCCGCAATTATCCCGCTGATTGGCAAGCACGGGAAGAAAAGGGGGCAGGCCTTCGTGGGAGGAGCCTGCCGAAGAGCGCGACGAAGTGAAGTGCCACGTGGGAAGAGAGGACAGCGCGCGAGAGGGGGAGGAGCTGAGGCCTACAGCCGGTAAGCCGCTCAACCCCGGGGCCTGGCACCCGTTAACAAGGGGGAAGGAGAATGTCTGTGGCAAGCGCCGATGCAGCGGCGGACGCCTCTGCTAGCCCCTCAGCACCGCAAGATGCAGTGCCCAACGCGGCTGCGGCTCCGGCTGCACCCACCGCAGGTGTCCCCATAATGCCGCTCTCTATGCCTTACATACCGGGAGCAGCATGGCTACCGCAGTACTCGGGTGAGTCACATACCCTGAGTGAATTTAAAGAGAGACTGTGCAGTTTGTTTGAGGTGTATCCTCTATCTGAAAGCCAGAAGGTGAACATCCTGATTGGGCAGCTAACAGGTGCAGCACAGAGAGAAGTAAAAGCCTGTCAGGACACTGATAAAGAGACTGTTAAGAAGATTTTGGCCAAGCTAAAGAACATCTTTGACACCCGCACTGCAGCTGAAATCAAGATGAGGTTCTTTGGATGTAAACAGGAAGCGCAGGACAGTATAAGGGACTATGCTCTTAACCTGCAGGAGACGCTGCGAGCCATCAAGCAAATTGATCCTGACAGTGTGAAAGAGGAAGACAAACTGTTAAAGGAGCAGTTCATTGAAGGACTCCTATCCAGTACCCACAGAGCAAAGCTGCGCATCATAACCCTACAAGACCCTGACCTGGACTTTGCTGTTTTCAAGGATAGGGCTATTCGGGTACTGCAGGAATTAACTGTCAGCCGTCCAGCGCCCCCTAGGCGCCAAGCGATCACCTACCACCAGGAAGCAACATCTTTCCCTTCCATTCCTATCGAGGCTGATGTACAGACTCTGGATAAAGATCCAACTGAAGAGCTGCGTCTTCAGGTCCACGAGTTGACCAAAGGTATGGCAGCACTTACTAAAACTGTGCAGTCCCTGCAGGTGTCCTCCAAAGAGAAGATCCAGCTTGCTTCCAGTCCAGAGGATGTACCATGGCTCCGGAAGAGGAGAGCCTTGCCACTCCGAGAGAAGAACAACGATCGCTATGACCAGGAAGGACGTCCCATCTGTCGTCGCTGCCACAAGGCAGGTCATCTTGCAAGATTCTGTCCTTTAAACGAGTAACCCCTGGGGCAGAGGGCCAACACCCAGGAGTAGGACCACAAGGCCCAAGGAACTGGCGAGCCAAGTATGTTGGAGGGAGACCGATCCTTCCAGTGGTGATTGATGGCATCCCCATGAACGCTTTGCTGGACACTGGCTCCCAGGTGACCACTATGCCCTATATCCTCTACAAGCGGTACTGGGCTGACTCTGAACTCACCCGTGGCCCCAGTGATGAACTAACAGTAGTTACCAGTAATGGTCAGTCTTTACCACAAGTGGGATGTAAAGAAATTACTGTTAAAGTGGGGAGGGTGGAGTTAAAATCTCAAGGTCTGATAGTTGTGGATATTGATCGAC